>NC_136871.1:18743124-21143124 GCF_951799975.1 Gobius niger
CGGTAGATGTTTGTTTTGTTTGTTTGTATACTTTATTGTCCCCGTAGGGAAATTCGTCCTCTGCATTTAACCCATCCTTTGATGCCGCTGGGGCGACCCGTAAGGAGCAGTGGTCGACGGCAGTGCCGCGCCCGGGGACCCATCTCCATGATGTGGAGCCAGGCTGATGGTCAGAATCACCTGGCTGGAGGATTCACCTATTGCACATGTTTTTAGTGGTAGGGGAAACCGGAGTACCCGGAGGAAACCTGCGCAGACACGAGGAGAACATGCAAACTCCACACAGAAAGGCCCCATCCTGGTGGGAGTCGAACCCGGGACCTTCTAGCTGTGAAGCGGAGGCGCTAACCGCTGCGCTACCGTGCCGCCGATTAATCGATTACCAAAATAATCGTTAGTTGCAGCCCTAGTATAATGTTTAATTACATTACATTTGGGTCGCTGACAACTCTTTGGTGCCTGGCTGAAGGATGTTTAGTATCATCCTGTTTAATTACACAGTGACTACTCAACTTGTCCCCCCCCCCCCCCCCCAATGCAAACAAACAAACGATCAAAGTGGCAATAAGTAAGCATTTAAATCAATAGGAAACCGTGGTTGCCCATTGGAAAGCAAGCAGCAGTAATGCATGTGCAGGAAAATTACATCCTACACAAATCCTATTCAGTGGCTTATTGAATTTGCCCATGCTGTGAATTGCTCTCCAGGTCTGGCGGGGAGACGTTAATGAGCTGTAATAAACCAGATATGGATGAGTTTACTAAGAGATGATTTATTAGAGAGAGAGAGAGAGCACAAATCTCACACACAAAGCAACAACAGGTGGATACGGGCTGCACCAGCATCACCCCCGCGCTCTGCACTGGACCAAGCATAAACAACGCTAGGCAGCTACAGTGTGTTGAGTAAACATGGAAAAAGAAAGGGGGGCCCTGCCTGGATGTCATAAGACTCGGGACTGTCGGACATTGCAAAGAAAATATCATTTCTCCTTTGTACCCAATGCACAGTTGTTTCAAGAAGCGCGACTCACCCAGAAGATGAAATTGAAGACGAACAGCAGATATTTCACGCATTTCATCCCGCCTTGTACTTTACTCATGGTGTCACGTGATCCGACTCCAGACACGAGGAAAAAACGGTGGTATCTTGTGGTTTAAAGTCGCCCCTCGTTTTACGGTGGATGAGGTGTGGAGATGTCCTGCTTGCACCGCTACACACTAGCCAAAGCCAAACGTGAATCGTGCGCAGGAGGAGGAGGAGGAGGGTCCACGCCGCCTGGTCCCGCCCCGTACGTGCTGTGCGCGTGAGTGTGTTGTCGTCGAAACTAGACGACACTGGGGACTTGGGGGGACTGGGCTGTGTGAGGTCCCTTTGGATTCTGAAACAAAGATATCCCCAAATCTATCTTTCTGAGCGAGGCTGCTTTAAATAATCATACAATTCAATATATGTTATGCCCCACTCCAGGTAGTCTATTTTAAAGGCTTGCTGTAGCCTATAATAAAGAGTAGCGTGTGCATCAGGTGATATGTTTGACTTTTGATCGCAGGAAGCCTGCGATCCTGCAGATTGTAGTTTATTGTAGTAAGTTCACTTTGATCTGTGGGCTATGTTGAACTTAAAGAGGGGGTATTATGCTTTTTTCAATCACATAGCACCAGTCTATATCTCACTACAATGATGACCAAACCTTCTGTTGGTCTGTAAATGCAGTAAATTAGAATAACTTCCTTTTATAAAATTGCTCTCTCAAAATGGCTGTAGCGAATGTCTTGAAATAGGCCTCTGTCTCTTTAAGAACCTCTGACCCTTTCTGACACGCCCCCTCCACACGCTGTCTGTGGCATCAGTGGGGAGGGGGTTCTGCTGAGGAGCAGTGGTTGGTTACTCGGCTGGTGACGAAAGCTCGGAGGCGTCTCCAGGAGGTGGGGGCGTTCCTAGGAGGACTCAGGCAAACCTATCCCTAAAATGGCCGCCATCAGAGTTTTTACAGATTGCTCAAAAATACGTGAACGTGTCATGGCAACACTTCAGGCATGTTTTTAATGAGGGAATGACATAATAACATGATGTAAAGCTTGAAAAAGTCGATTTTGCATAATACCCCCCCTTTAAAGGCAATTTGTCCTCACAGAACCCACGCACAGGGATTCTGTCCTGTGAGGAATGTATTCTCTGTGGCTCCCATGTTCCATTTCCCTCTGAGGTCTTTAAGGATTTTTCCACCCTCTCTACATGGATAATCCAAGGACATTTGGAACTTGATGCTGTCTCCTTGTCCTTGAGAGTTAGCGAGAGCGAGAGAAACACAAAATTAACAACATACTTTGAAGGCAAAACAAGACAAGAACCTATTTGATCATATTGGTGTTAGTACAGCCTGAAGACAAAGTTTGAGCCTATGATCTATTTTAATCACCAAAAGCATGTGTTTGTTGTGAAAATACAGATTCTTTTGTGTGTATTGTCCACCTAAAACACTGAGAAGTTGTCAAAGATTGGCTGTCTGATCCTAGGGGCAAATACAGTGGCACAGATGAGCAGTTAAAGTGTGGTATGTTTCTCTGTGCAGGCTGGAGGGGTCAGCTTGGGTTCACCCACAACTGTGTCCACTTCTTCACTGTGTGTTTGCAAAGCTTTTGTGTTTGCAGATGTGGGATGGAAACAGCAACCCCCTTTTAGCTGCTTGCCTCAATATCAGCGTGACGATCAGTTTGGGTGGATCATACGACCCATCACATTGTGTATTGTTGCCTTCTTTGTACAAAATTAGCATATTTTAAAAGCAAAGTCAGTTCTCTTTGTATTTTATTTTAAGCGGCTGTCATTGAGGAGTTGTATTAGACCTGAAGCAGAATGTTCTGTGTAAAATTAGGTCCATGTCTCTTCTGTGCTTGAAATGTAAATCTGGGGCAATAATGTAACCTGATCTCCATATGGTGCCACTGTGAGTCACCCTTATGATCTATGAGGCAGAGATATGAAACTAGACCAAAGGGTGTTCTTATTAAACATTTTCTAGAATCAGGCCTATACCAAATACTGTACTTGGGATTTTTTGATTAATGAATGAATGAATGAATGAATGAATGTCAAGAACAGTCTTGCCACCATGAGGGCCACACACACTGTTTCTGTAACACTAAATGTCTCCATCTAGTGTAGCAGAGACAAATTGCACTTATGGTTTACGTTATTGTTTAAATTGCCTAAATAAATACGACTACACAATTGTGCTGGGACTAGCTTGTTTCTTTTAGTGTTCTTTAGTTCTTTTCCATGTTAAAAGTTAGGTTGTCTGCAATGTTAGACTTTTAGCCACAGAAATGCGCAGATGACAGAGGACGCATGCGCAGTGGACACATCTCTGGAGTTGGCAAGGCAGTGTATTATCCAATTAAAGGTCAAATTAATTTTGAAATTGAGCAAGTTGTTGTTCGTCGCATGTGTTTTGTGCCGTACAGCTCCTCGTGTGTGTGGCTGTGCTAGTCGGATCACTGTTACATCCATCACTGGCTTTCGTTTTGTTCAGTTTTTAATAGACCAGCTTTTTTTACATTGCGTATTATAGTTCGTGTTAAGAGGACACGAGTAACCAAATATTGGAATATTTAATGATAATTAATATCGAATTGAATCAAAATGCGGAACAAAAAGCTTGATAATCACTATTTTCGACCTCTAGAGGGCAGCAGAGTATGCAAGCACGTGCTTGAATGTAGTAAGACTATAGTCTATAGTTTCCCAGACCGCATGACATGGTTTCAGCAAGATTCTGCCATGTCAAGACATTTTCCACTAGGATCTTATATTGATGATGGGTGAGTATGACCACTGAGCAAACTCCTTCTCCAGCCCACTCTGTGGTGGCTGACCCAGATGTGCCATGCTCCCTGAGCCTCTCTTTCACTATGTGAGTCAGAGGATTCCTGGCATTGTCATCTTGGAATATGCCCGGAAGAACAGGTCCATTGATGGAATAGCTTGATCATTCAGGATGTTCAGGTCGTCTGTTGATCTCATTCTTTTGGCACATGCTTGTGCATGCTTGCTTAACCTATACCTACACCTATACCTACACCTATACCTATACCTATACCTATACCTATACCTATACCTATACCTATACCTATACCTATAACTGCAGCAACCCCAATCCAAGTGGCACCAATGTATATTATCTATAGTTAGTAGTTAAACTTACAGTATCTTGAAGTTCACCATTATGGAGATCTGTTATGAACTTATCATTATTATTATTATTATTATTATTGTGGATATCAGGGATGGTCTGATGGTTATCAGGGGTGAGAGAAATTGTGTTTTTTCTGCAGTGTTTGCCCAGTTTAGGGGTTTGTAATAGAGCTGCCAAAAGGATGTATTACTTTTGACTGTTCACACATGACGCAGCCAACATGGTTCACATTGGGGTTTGTTATTTTTTCCTTTCCCATCTTTATCTGTGCTCTTCATGATGTGCTCTTTGGACACTTCAATGTGTTTGTAATATGCTTAAACACTGACACTGCCAGAACAAAAAGGCGGTGAAATCATCTGCTATAGAAAAAATGAATAATTTGGAAACTATTTTATATTTTTTGTATCATTTTCATGTCTGCTGTTGAATGAGAAGCTGGAAAAACTAACGGAAAGCCAGTACAAACGATCACTGCCAGTAAAATGAAACCTAATTTGTGCCAATACAACTAATTTCTTTTTACTGTACAATGTTACTCATTCTTCTTGGAAAACAATAGTCTTATTGTACGAAAACCAAATAACCTTTAACACAAATTTAAACCACAGAGTCCCTAATTCGGTATGTGTTTAATAAATAAATAATAAAATATCAACCACATTTGTATAACAAACACTTGCTTATCTCAGAACTGGGACAAGTAGCTTTTCAAGTTTAGTTGCTAGTGAATTGTTGAAGGATTTCTTCAGCTCTGACAGTATCTTTGTGATTACAACATATTCTTACCATGGTTTTAAGCTAAAGGCCCTGTACCTGATGTTTCTCCTGGTAGTAGAAGGAAAATTGTTTTGTCCACCGTCCAAAAATGGTAAAAGTAGACATTTGTGGAAAAAAAAACGCCGTGCATCTCATTATACATGTCAGTGTAAGCTCTCAGTCGTACGGGAGTTGTCCATCTTCAATGAAGGTTCTTGAGTCATCTTCTGTACTCTGCAGTTGAAGTGTCGAACGTTTCGCCTCTCATCCAAAAGGCTTTGTCTGCGAACTAAAGTTTAAGACTTCATAGACCCTCCTCTCTATTAACGGCTACTCTCACCTGTGGGTCAACACCTTTGTAGTTCCAAGTCTTTGTAGTTCTAAGTCCTAACGACCTAACTCACCTGAGTTTCAGTCTGAACAGCCATACTCTCAGATGATCACTGATAATTACCTGCCTCACTGTTGGGGAGGGACTGAGCCAAGATAAACTCTTTTCAGTGGTCTCGTCTGTGGGCTGAGCTTAAACTTGAGTTCGCTGACGAAGCCTTTTGGATGAGAGGCAAAACATTCTACACTTTAACTACATAGTATAGACGATGACTCAAGAACCTTCATTGAAGATCTCATTATAAAGCTTTTTTTCACTCTTGTTCTAGAGCAAGCTGGCGGGTTGTCGCTAGTATTATTGTGACAGTGGCCCTAAAAAGGGACCCTGCAAAATGTGAAATGCACTTGCAGGGTCAACCCTAACCCTGTGAATTATTGGGTTGCTAGAAATGTGTTAGGAATGTTTAAAATGAGCTTAAGTAACATTTTAAACTTTAGAAATATTGACAGCAAACAAAGTAAATCAGGTAAAAGGCCTTTATCTTCCAATAGGATTTGACGATTTTTAGTCCTCGGCCAAAATGTAGATACCACTTATAGCAACCCCAGACTTGACTATAAAGCAGTCCTCTCGATGTAGACATATATCAATAATTTACTTGTATTGGGTGCGCTGTCTTTGGTAAGTATGGATGTGCAGAGAAAATCTCTGTTAAGTTTATTGTATTGTCTGTTTCAGAGAATGGAAAGTTCTGATGGTTCATTGGCGCCATGACTTGCGGCTCAGTACACACACACATGCCACATTGATGCGTATGTGTCTCCAGGCCACCAGGTTCTCGTGAGAGGTCAGCGCTCGTACAAAAGTGTGTGAGTTGGTGCAGTAGGAGTTCCAGTGTCTTGAGTCAATTCCCAAACAGCCAGTGGCATCGGAGCGCGAGGTGTGACATGTTGTCTCAAAGAAATATTGCTTCTTGTTCACGTTGTTGATTTTTACATCCGGTAGCACAGTCACCTCGTTTCCCGAAATGTCTGTTGCTTTTGTCTTGTTCCCTACCCAGTTGCTGACACTATCACACACAGAGTACACTCCTCTGTGCTGGGGCTGCCCCGCTCGCCGGCTCCTCCTGCTGCCACCCCGAGATGCCGCGGGCTCGGCATCGGGGGGCTGAGCGCTGAACAGCACCCTGGGCGAGAGGTGGCGCCGCTTGCTGAACAGTTTGGGATCCACTGTGGGTATGGAACCGTCCTGCTGCTTTGTGATCCTGGTGGGGGCCGCAGCCTGGGCACTGAAGAAGAGGAGCAGGGCCAGCATAGACGACCTCATGGGCTGCCAACAAACACACACAGTGGCAGATGCAAACGGTAAGGAGCATTTTACATATATTGTGACATACTTCCAAACACTGTTAATGTCGACGTAGACCAGGGTTTCTTAACCTTTGCAAATATTATAGTGTCTGAGTAACACCAGATCTATACCTGTCTAGAATAGAATGTCTCATGGACCCTTGACTCTTTACTTGGAGTACCCCATACGGTTATAGAATGCCAAATTACTTACTTGCTTACTTACTTACAGAGTGCCTTTTTAAAATCTGAAATAATTCCAAGTCACAGGCATGCCCCCAGATGTTCCCCAGACCCCACACCTTGTACCTTCTGAAGTCATTCCCATACACAGTTTGAGAACCACTGATCGAGACAAAAGGAGATTCTTCAATTGGAACTTGCCCTGTGAGGACACTGAAAGACAGTGTCTGGAGTAGCCTGGTTTTACCATACCCTCGTACTTACTACGTTTCGTACAAGTCTGGTCTGGAACTTCACAATCGAGCTCCGTTATCAGATAGGAGGGGTGAACTCCTTTGAAACGATTTGGTCGTGATGTATGTAATGCGCCCGAGTGAGTGAAGCAGCCATCATAACTCTTAGGGACATTCCCTGCACATTCCAAGGCTTCAAATTTAATTTCTGGATATTTGGGAGCTGAGCCAGGACGGATTGAAGAGCTTTCATTTCTTTCGTATCCGCCGCCATTGCCAAACTACAACCTGCAAATCGGCGCAAATACTTGACGTCACCTACGACACCCGCCTCCCCCGCTCGCTGAATGGTAGGTAGAAAGTCAACTGATGTAACGCGGCCACTGAGATCAAGCCCAGATGTACGAAATTATAATTGAAAAATCTCAATTTGGCCATTAAAGTAATGCTAAAGAAACGATAAATGAAAATCATATTCAAATTCATTGCATCTTTAAAACACACACAAAATGTTAACCAGCACTACACTTTTTGTCCTGTCATCCTGTCAAAACATAAAAATAACTGAACTGGTGCCCTTATATCAATTGCAGCTATAGTTCCATTTTATTTGAATATGCTGAGACTAATCAGACGAGCTCACCACAGATCGTGGCTCGTTTTACCGACGTGAAGTGAACATCAGGAGTCCGTGGCATGTCAACACCTGAACTCTTTCCATTAACAGGCTACGTCAGGTCTGGTCGATTATACGGTTTGTTTGCCTCAGGACACGTTTTGAATTGCGGTGACTTACATTTGTCGGCACAACAAGTTAACACAAAAAACATACCCCGAAACACTGTGAATCAGTTAAGTCATTACCCCATTAAAGACTTGTGAGGTCTGCCCTGCACTCTCCCTCACCGTGTGTGGTGAACAGTGGCCATGGAAGAGCCCAAATAACAATTGTATAACAGCTAAATCTCTGCGTACGTAATTGCTAAGGATGCACAATGAGCAAAAAATCGAAATGTGAATTCGCAAAGATTGCAATTATTTTTGGGCAGTACAATATTGTACAATAGAATGTGTTTTCAAAGCCATGCATTTGATTCTGATAGTAGTTTGGCTTCTTCTTTCACATGTTAATGCTTCTCACGCTAGATGCTTCTTACTGTTTAACACAAAATCATTTTAAAGACACAATCGAAAATCATGATACCTGCCAGAAAGATATATTTTTCCAAATAGGTCACTAAATGTAGATATTTTGTTTAAAGTATTTTTCGTTTTTCATAAATGAACCACCAATCACTCACTCTTAAAATCTCTTAATATCAATATACTCCACTTAAATACTGCTTGACTATTCATCATCATAGTATTACTGTGTCTGACTGGTTTCAAGTGAAGCACAAACTGTATTTCTTTGAAGACTATGGAAAGATAAACTTACTGCCAAAGAAAACCAAGCTTTGCGTCATGAAAGCCATAATATTCTTTCATAAACCCAAGCTGTGTTTTAAGATAAACGTCACTGTAGATGACTCTGGGTGCAGTTCTGTACCTCTTTAGTGTCTCCTTGTGAACTGCGGGGTCCTGGCGGTTCCTAGAGAATGTGATTCCAGGTTACTTCATTCTGGGCTCCTGCCATCCGGCCCAATTGTAGCACCATCTCCTCAAAAGCCTCTGCATCCAGTGTCCAGATCTGTGAAAGACGAGCAGAAAAGGGTCTCAAACGGCTCATAAAGCCACTGTAAACACATTCTTCGTGAGGCTGACACGGGAAGAGAGCGTTAACTTTACAGCTTAGCTCAAACACATAGTGAACATACCACAATACAGCCACAGACCTGCATAATGTAGATGATCTGAAGTGGAAACAGGCTGTGAGCTTAATATTAACGTTGTAAATTTGGGCACTATACCTGTACAGTTTTAACAAGACTGTGAGGAACCAAACACATGTATGTAGCAGGATATAGAACCCTTACAAATATTTACACAAATCAAAACCAGATCTTTTTGGAATTTGTCATTCTTATGTCAAGGGTAAGCGAGGTTTTATTGTCAGATTCTCTTCTCTGTAGGGTTTAGAGCAGGGGTGTGGAACTCGTTTTGGGTCGTGGGCCGAAATTCAGCCCCCACAGCGGGTTGCGGGCCGCATATCTTGTGAAGGACTGTGGCCTAGTGAATAACAACGGCTTACACATATTGCGCTTTATCAGCCTGTGTCACAGTTTCTCAAAGTGCTACATATAGTTATTATTCATTCACTGCACACTCGGTGTCGGTAAGTTACTACCGCCCTGTGGCAGACTGACCATTTCCCATATATGCTGTTTACATCCTGATCTCTTATTATATCAGTGCCCTCTGCTGGACATGTGTTAAATTCTGTATTTTTTTAAATTTTATTTAAATTGCCTCCTCGTGGCTGCAGTGAGCATTCTGGCTATTTCTTAAAAACATCATAACAATGCAAAGGAATGGGTTAGAGATTTCCTTTTTTTTTTACATACTCAGAAATTCATGCTCTACAAAGGGCCACATTAAATCATCTCGCGGCCCGTCAGCCTATTGTTTGACACATGTACTTTAGAGGCTGTAGATGGATGTTCATAATACAAAATCTCTGAATTGCTGACCATGTGGAGACCAGAATGTGGAGGTGAGTGGTAATAATAATGGTGATAGTGGATGGGATGATAATAATAATAATGAATAGGAATTCATAGCCTTACCTTGACCCCTGATACCCATTTCACCTCCACCTAATTTTTTGCTCGCTTGACATTATTCATGAATTCTTTCATCAATCATAATAACAATGCAATATAAAATGTCACAATGTCCTGTGCTACTGCCATACTTTTGTTACTCTTTTCTTTGTCATTCACAAGCACCTGCCTTTTGTCTTGTTATTGTTGTAAGGTTTCAAAGTGTTTTCAAGGTGTGAAGGAAACCAATCAAAGAAACGTGACATGATGCTATTTTTGTCGTGAGACCAAAGGAGTTGAACTGTGTGAGGAGGAAGTTCAGCCTTTGATGAATAAAGGTATTTGCCAATGAAACTGACTAGAACTCTACTGTAGCCAATTAGTGAAGGGAAAATGTCTCTTGTTTCTTGGTCCAAGTTATACAGGCCCTGCCTTGATGTATTGTTTTAATCATTTGTGCAAAACTGTTTGCTGCTTAGAAATGTCTGATATTCAGCAACCGCTACAAAATAGGGATTATAAAGATGCAATTTGGTATATTGTTTGTTTTTATGTGTTGTTTTTTTTTACACAGGAGTCAAATATATAATGCATTAACCAAATTTATTATGCATTACGTTACCGCTTAAAGATGAATATTCCGTTTGTGATTAATGAGATCATTAAGCCTCCAACACAAAAATGTAAACTCAAGTTCATTTCCTCTCATTTTCCCCATTGAGTCCCCCCTCAGAGAGATTATCCTCGCTCACAGATCTTGCATCAGGCTCCATGCATTACAGCGCATTAACAATACCATTGCTCTTCTCATTTCTGCTTCAAATGAAAATGCGTTCAAGAGTTGATCCCGTCCTAGTTGTCGTATTATTACTCTGCTTTCATTTGGGACAGATGAAGAACAAACACCAAAGCTGAAGTTCCAAGAAATCAGATTTTGGACAGAAAAGTAAATAGTGTGAGAGAAATGTATCGTCTTACAGCACAACTCTCAATAGCTTATTGTGGACCATACAGTAGAAGCCTGAAGGGGACTCTTGTGTGGGCTGGAAAATGTTTTGTTGAAGTAAGGATACAGTATTTTGCTGAGTACCGGTACCCACAAATGAAAATATTCTTTGTATTAAGTCCGATGCAACGATACCAGCAATGCACAATCCATTTCTGCGAGGCATATGGATTATAGTATTTAAGGCACAATCTCAGCCGTTCACATGCCTATGCTTGTTCCTGCAGGTGAAACGTCACACTGTATTTCACTTTGGCAACTGTTCAAAGTAAACATGCTCAGAAGGATGATAGCATACATTTACAGTATATTATTTCTCCATTTTGAATGCCTCCCCATTACATCTAGTTACGGCATTATTCTGTGCTTCAGTTATTGGAAAACTCTTTGCAAAAGTGTTGCAAATGCTGTCTGACCTTGGGTTAAGAAGTCGGGCCAGTGTTGGCAGAGGCTGTGATTTAAGGCAGATGTGTGAAAGTCTCCCGGCTCTCAGCCCAAAGAGCACTTCAGGTCCAACTATTGTGAGAGTTTGCTCATCAGCAAATGGCTCTATCAAAGCATTTATGACACAAAAGCATTCACTGACCGTTCACTGTGATTGCAACATAGGTGCGGCAGCCTTGTCTATAGCCAAGCCGTTCCCACAAGGCAACTTTGCTCATGTTTCCTGTTGATCAGTAATATCATGGAGACTAGAGACTCTTCCCATCACATCTCCTCTCTCTGCCAAATCTCTTATGTCATCAGGCGTAATCGAAAGCAGGTACGGAAGGTATGCATGAAATTCCTTCCATTTTGATAAAACTCCTCATGATTCAGTGTGAGTGTGCGGTTGAGTGAGAGTGTGCAATAAATGGAAGATTTAACAAGGACAGTTTCATTACTTACCGGTGGCTTTGTTTGGTCTCACTGCACTGAGAAGCTGCAGCTGACCTAAGTCTCCATACACAGTGCTGTAACTATGCACAACACACTGAGTGGAGGAGCAGGCCACACTTCAAATTAGTCAAATAAACATTTAGAACAATGGCCGCGTTCATCATTTGGTGGCACACTCTGGACGAGCCCTCGGCCTAAGATGAACTGAGGGTTTTCAGGGCCCTGTGAGTTAACTCCGGCACACAACAACTTATCAAAACAATTTGTGACTTTTGTGACTAAAACACTCGAACACGTCTCATCTTTGCAATGATGATCACATATACGTACCCATTATAGCCAATTCAATCATCACCAATCACCGCCAAATGCTTGGAAGTCTTGAGTTAAAATCACTGTCACTGTCACTGTGTAATATATTCAGATCTCTGCCATCACGATGTCATCATATCTATTTAATTTAGTCTATACTTGCACAAACCAGATGCCAGTCCTCACCTTTGCCAGTGCCAAGTGAGAGGTCAGGTGAATAGAGATTTTATTTCTATGGGTAAACATTTTGGTTCACTCGGTGAGCTTGTAGTAAAAAGCTGTGGGGCTAATTGTGCGGATCTTTCATTATTTCTTCATGAGTCCTATTTTTTGATGCAGCACACTAACTCAGGAGACAGTGGATGTGCATGTCTTTCTTTGGGTTTTCTGTGAATGGTCTGATTTTGTGGGGCTGGTTATGTTTTTGTGGTCAGGTGCCCTCTTTTTGACCCTTTGGTGTTTTTTAAACTGAAACATTAAATCCACCCCCTAAAGCAGCTGGTGTGACTTAACCAGAACACAGCAGTTCTGTCTCATCTGTAGGACTGTAGCACTTTTAGGTAAACCTGAGTGTAGCATGTCATGGTTGTTTTGGAGTCTGGTCCAAGGAGAAGCTTAATTTTCCTTTTTTTTATTGGTTGAATGGAAATCACTGATGGCAGAACACCTGAGGCCTCTTAAAGTCTGAAACATCCCACTATAGAACGGATAAGGATACATTGTGCTCAGTGTTTTAATGCAAAGCTAAAACTCAAGAGTTTGAAATCTGGCTCTGCTTTGCTACTTTTGTTTGACTGGAGCTAATTAAAAGACTTTCCTAAACAATAAGTGTGTGCCTGCACTGACTTACAACAATATCGGCTATAACTATGCAAACATAGTAAGCCAGCCCTAACACTGTTTTTGGGAACCATTCATGAGCGTCTACATAAAATCATGAAATAAACCCTCAAAGATACAGAAATGCGTAGCCTGTTGTCACTTTCATGTAGTGTGAGATCAGTGGACACTGTGTTTGTTACTGAACATTTATCAGGACAGTTGAAGCTCCCTCAACAAGATATGGTAGCAAATTACTATATATATATAAACTTTATGTTTTTTCACCTAATTTTGATCAACGTTGATTTCTGTTTAGATTTATTTTTAGATTATGATTTGATTTAGATTTGATTGATTGCACAGCCTCATGAGCCTTCAGAAAACTTCAAAAGCGGCTCCTGTTTTCATCTTGTCTTAGGTACCAGCTTGTGAGCCCTGTGCCTGCGGCTGGTCGGGAAGACGGGACATGTCTGAATGGAAGGATAGATGCTGATGCAATTATGCACTGTACGAAGACGGCTAATAGGGTTTGATGCCAGTGAGGGCAGGAATAACAGAAGCCTCTGTAATTGAAGGCAATTATAGTTGTGTTCTTTTCAGGGAAAGACCATTCTACGGTAGGAAGCGAACATATATTTTTATTTGTCAATCATCAACGTAATTGTGAAAGTAGTAGCACGCTTTAAAAAAATATATATATATATTATATTCAATAGGTAGTTGGATCAAAGTGACAGCCTCGTGGACATATTTTTCTGATATAAAGACTTTCAGCTGTTGCAATGACTGCTCTAAAGCAGCACTATGCTCTGACCAGGCAAATCGTATCCCTCTCAATACACCCTGCTTCCACATATCGCCAAGCTCCACTTTACACTTAAATACTACAGTGTTATCTGTTCAACATTTTAGCATTTTTATAGAAACATTGAGTTGTTGCATTGCTAAACCACCACCATATTGGCATATATTACAGCATCTACAATTTATAATGTTTTACAATAGTTGCACACAACTCTTTTGTTGATTTTACGGCAGTTAAGTTCTAGTGCAGTGGTTTTCAAACGTTTTATATCGAGAACCATTACATAAATATTTATTAATTTATATATTCCAAGTCCCATCAGAGCTCGAACAAGATCAAATCAGGGATAAAAAGTGTCTAAATCAGGGGTCTCCAAGTAAATTGGCCTGAGAGCCAAAATATATCGGCCTTGTATCGCCGGGGTCCATAAATAAAAGCTCCAGTAAAATATGTTTTGATTGGGATAATACTATTGAGGAAAACTTTTTCAATAAATGAATAATAATGAGCCTCATAAAACGGCTTACACTTGTATTGCACTGAGCAAGCCTGTGTCACAAGTTTATGCTACACTGTCATGATTATTCATTCACCTCTGTGGTGGCAAGCGACTATTGTAGCCACAGGGGACACAGGGGCAGTCTGTCCATTTACCACGTGGCTATAATGCGTTGTTTATATTCTGATCTGCTATTATGTCAGTGCCCTGTGCTGGACACGTGTGGAGTTTTAGCTGCCCCCTAGTGGCTTTTTTTTAAATGCACAACTCTGCACAGGAATGGGCTAGAGACTTCCTTTTTTTCTTCTTTTTTTTTACATACTCAGGAAATTGTACTCTACGCCTGTTGGAGAGCACTGGTTTAAATGGATCTAAATTGGACTGAAAGATTTCTAAACATTACTCCGAGTAACACCTGAAGAAGAACCACCAGTGGTACACAAACCACAGTTTGAGAAGCACTGTTCTCGTGCCTTGAACTGTGCATAAACCTCCGGATTGTCCCTGCATGGTACATTTCATTCTCTCTGTGTCTTATAATTAAGCTGCACAGCAAGACACGTCACATGAGGACGAACTATGGGAAAACACCTCGTTCAGCTGCGCCTCCTTGATGAGCAGTTAGTTTGGGATTCCTGCAGAATATAGTAATTAGCTCTAGTAATTATACTAAACACAAGTAGGTGTATGACAATGCGTTTTAGCTTGGTGGAAGAGTGTGTACAGTAAAGCCCCTGTGTTAATGTCTTCATTGTAGTAATCAATAGAAGTAATGTGTGTTTAAAAGGTTAACTGCCTAAAAAACACAGGCAGTGTGACAGTTTACACCTCATTTTAGAAAGACATAACCGCAAGTTTCTCTTTCAAGACAGCACCGAGGATTAACTTAAAAAAGCCTCAAGCGACAACCTGACAAACCGATGTCGACAATAAGATCTGACACTGAAAGCTGTCACTGGTGTCACTGTGAGGTGCCCACAAGCGGTGACTCTGGTTTAGAAAGTACAACATACCTTTACTACTCCCCTCCTCCAGCCCCATCTCATTTCATCACTCATTCATTGTAAAAGGACCACCACTCCTTTTGTTTGAGTATATAATGGGCTTAAACCTTTTTTTTCTTTCTTTGACTCCAATAAAGTCATAAATCACTAGCCTATTAATAGTTCTATATAAAGATAATCTATAAATCAAATGGAAAAGTTAAAGACTGAAGCATTCTTGCTGCAAAGTCGGGGCTGGAAAGGTCTATTATGTTGCAAGTTCTCTCGAGCATGGCTAATCACCTACTATTATGCAAAGAATGTAATAATTCGCTTTAAGTACACATATGCGCTGTGCATAATCTGAGATGTTTGCCTCCAGCGAGTTCCTTGTTACAGACCCAACCTCAAAATTCAAAAATTTAGCAGGAATGCTTTGAGACTATTTCCTTGCCCCAGGAGACGGGTGCCGTTCTGATATGCGCTATTGTAACCTGATGAGCCCGAGGATATGCTTCAGCAGTTTCTGATGGGAACGAGGAGTGATCAGGTCTCTGTGGGCTCTGCTCTCAAACCAACAAACATCCAACTGAAATTATTTTACACAACACCTACAGGCTCAAAAATGATCTTTAGCAACACAAGTATACTTTGTTTCTTTTGTCTGAATTTTATGCCTCATAACAAAAAGTTGTCTTTGTCTGCATGGTTACAGATAAAATATGAAAGTTTGTAAAGTTAATACTTGTCCTTACTTGAGTAAAGGGTCCCTCTCTTGAAGACTACTTTCCAAATGTTCCTCAAAATTATTCCAGTTTGTCTCCAATTCCACAACATTCCCAGTCAGACAGAGTGTGCTTGTTGCATATCCCAAATAGCGGTGTCTGTGGACTGCACTTGTTTGAAAATAGTTCTCAAAGAAAGTGCGAAACATCCCAGAGGTTGCAGACTCCGCGCAACAGTGAGGAGCCGAGTGGGCAGGTCCTAGTGTCCGCCTTGCTTCCTGGAAAGCACGAGTCATAGTTCCTCATTTCTTCAAATTCCTCTTGGAAAGTCTGATTTGTCTGAATTTGGATTTTGTTTTAGTAGTAGTATGTAGTTAAGCTAATAAAGTTATACTATTTTCTCTCTGTCAGACTTCCTATTCAAAAACACTCATGGCATCATGACTGTGTAATTAATCAGTTCTATGGCTTTCAAATGCTTTGCATTACAAATGCAATAATTTGACTGATACAAACCTCAGTGCAGGTGGCCTTTTTACCCTCATGCGCTGCCCTGTGCAGTTTATGCTCAAAACAGATGCAAAACAAACTTCTTAAGATACGTATATTCACCCATTCCTTCTTTGACATCTCTGTGAGATAGTGCAGGTGTTTCTACATCACCAGATTGCAAAACTATTTTAAACCTGACGTAATAGTGCAGAGCAATAACTGCAGTTTGAAGGATAGATGGATTATTGAGTGAAAGTAGTTGAACTTCCAAAAGTGATTTGATCTTTGCTGTAAAACAGCATAAACTAATCCAGGTGTATCGAAGCTCACGGACGCCACATGTTGCTCACATCTGTTTGGAAAGACAGTAGTTTTATTTTAGATTTTGTTGTTAGTGGTGTGGCACAGTAGCCAAGAGGATAAGTCGACAGGTCATATGCCGGGTACTACAGTATATGCTGGCCTTAGTGTCCGGAGTTCGCCACACGGCTCCCAACACTTTGCTAAATGTCTCTTCCGGCTCTTCACCCCTGTTAATACTGAAATGCCCGGCCTAATAAAGCCAACACCGAAAACTCTATCTGTACATAAATAAGATGCTGTTTGTGAAATATACAAATGATGCAAGTACCTTCTTGCTGTGAGGTGTAAGGGGCCACTCATCTTGTACTGTATACACTGCCCATGCTCTAACAGCTGTGCTTTCCAAAACAAACAAACTAAAAAACATTTGTTGTGCTAGATGTTTATTGCAGCTTTTGTTTGTTATTGCGTTCTCACTCTGCAAAAGCATTAAAAGGCTTTTTTGTTGCATCCATTTTTCATTGTAATAATAACAGAATGTGAGCTTTTATAAAGCCATCAAGGTCCTACTTATTCCAGTAACATATAAGAGCCTATACAATTTCTTATCCTATAATCGATGTAATCTGAGCTTTCAGATGTGCTCTATAATGGGACACAGTCCATTAACTTTCTATTTTGGAGGAAAAAGCTACTCTTGTGCAGACACTACTCAGACAAAGCATTTTGTTTATAGTAGCTCAGTGAGGAGTGATGGAAGAATTATTTAAACAAAAAAAAAGCCTACAAGAAATATCATTGAGTGATCAGTGAAAATGGAGATGAAAACGGCAGTGTATAAGTAAAGTTTTAGAGTTGCGTTGCATTAGAAATCCACATCTGGCCTTCATCAGCCACATCAGCGCAGACCCAGCGCTCGAACAGACAGCTGACTTTATGGAACTGAGCAGGAAGTAAGGGCTTAATCTTTGTTCTATGAAAACTTCATATCTGATTATCACAAAGACACAGCAGAGCAAGATGTAGTGTTCCCCAGTCAACAAGTCTTTCTCAGTATTTTACATGTGGGACTCCTGCTCCCAAACAGTAAAATGGTCTTAATTTGTCTTAAAAGTCAGCTGTCATCTCCTGCCCAATAAAACACAGGAAGAAGTTAAATGTACGGTGCAATTTCCAATTCAGCAAGAAACTATTATAGAGACCACACTGAAGTATTGTGAATATTGTGCTGCCGTTCTGTGTTGTTGAAATAATAACAAGGACCTGTAAGACATGTAGTGCTTTGCTCTTTGCTTTTGGCTCAGACTCGGTGGGTCAAAATCCAAAGGAAAGTTTAGTTCCGACATCTGACTTGAATTTATCATTGGATGTCTGAGTGCAGAGATAGTAAAAATTCTTCCCTGACTGGAGTGTCCAATACCAAATTACTTTGGTTTGGCAGAGTTTCCTTACCAAATGAATCCCCTGACCTGAACACACCAGCCAATGTCAGGTCAAGCATGTGACCTTTGACCTGCACTATGTCCAGCCCAGATTACTGCTGGGCCACTGGCAGATAGTCTTTCAGGAAAAGCACTCCAGAACAATGGCCTTGTTGTAGTTAATGGGTTTTTGAATTTACAATTAAACATCCAAACTAAAACACAACAAAATGTATGTTTCTTAAAAACTGTGAGTTATATCATTTTAGTGAGTCATAGATGTTTATTTATGTCCAGTGAAGCCTGTTTATGGGTCCATGCTCTTGTGCGTCGCCTGCTGCATGTGCTGATGGATTGGTTTGCTATAGTTACTGTGATTTAGACTTCTATTGCTGTGACTTGCTGTTTTTCCTGTGTGAATCCTGAAGCTGTGATTCTCAGCACATCTGGGTTGTTACGTATGTGGGAAAATGATGGACCCTTCTGTTTCTCCTTCTTTGTTTACAGAAGCATCAATCTTGTTCATGTTCAGGGAAGAACATTTTATACTATATTACTGTTTGTAGAAGTCAGTTGTCCGAATTGTCATGAGGTTTCTGTCACTATGTTACATGTTGTCCATTGGCAAAGTGCTGCTCTTGTCTGCAGGATTCACACATGATGCAGTTGCTGTGGTGAGATCTATTGTGGACATAACCTGAATAAGATATTTTCCAAAGCAGCACCAGAGTCGTAGGAAAGATCCAGTGCTCATGCAAAATTCTTTGTATTGTGTCAGTGAACTTGGTGTCGTGAGATGTACGTCAAAGCCTCCATTTTTCACAATAGGGTTTTGTTGGGCATCCTGTGTCTATTGGTGCCATAGTTTGGCACGGGTCCCAATCCTGATGCCCTGCAGCAGAACTCACAGTTTAAGCTTCCTGAGATGTACAGCGAATAATGTGGTTTGACAGTGCAGCGTGGCGTCGCTAACAGCTAAAGTGTTTTGCCATTTCGAATGAATGCTTTGATTTTATATGTAATATGTGTTTCCCTTTTAACCTGCCTCAGAGTGTGTTAGTTCCAGTTTTCTATGTGTATCATTGTGACCTCGTGATTTATTTTGACCTTTAGTGTTAAATTGGTTATGCTTTGTATTTTATATAGGGTTTACTTTAAAAAAAAAAAAAAAAAAGGCCTTTGAATTATCTGTAGATAGTAGCTCTTGTAAAGTCTCTGTATTCTTCAACCTGTTCAGGACTCATCACTTCAGAGTTGAGTCGCTGTAATCAAATCTGGCTGAGGCGGGACAGCGAGTCCAGAGGCTAAAGAGGTTTGGCCCCTGGGGCAGGCCAATGTCTATTATGCTGATAGCCTGAAAGAATGGGACTCTGCGCACATACATGAAGCAAGGATCAGGTGACCTTCAGACTTTGATCAAACTACAACAAACTCTGACTTACGCTTCCATCTTTTCTGTTGTCATAGGTTCTCTGTTGTAGTGTTTTTTAATTTTGTTTCTTTGTTCTAATTCTACTTATATACTATTATACAAGGATACTTTAATACTCATCTCTCTGTTGTGCATCTAATTCTGAGGCTCTTTATTGCCTGTGAGCTTGCAGCTAGTCGTTGTTTACATTACTGTGAGAGAGCAGCACTGAGGGATATTATATAGTAGTGTTGTAAACAGAGTGAAATGCAGTTCCTGAAATCACTCACTCTAGAAACACTTGTAGAACATGTTCATCAGAAACGGAACAATCTGCTGGCCAGATGTGTTTAGGACGGCCATACGATTCCCAAACCAGCTGTTGAGCACTGTCAGATTTATTAGAATAGTATATTCAAAAGTGGAAGACAAGTGTTGTGGGTTTGTGTCTGAGCTGTGTTACTCCCTAAAATGTGAAAGATTTTACGATATTTCTCAGGATGTCAGGTCAGGGCGACTTAAGGAAAGAAAACTTTTGTAAGATTTTTGCTGTTGCTTCCATTTAACTCAAGTGGCGTCTGTTTTGTTCAAGTGGTGCTGAGAATTAAAACAAGATGGCTGTGAGCGCCTCAGTTCAGCTCGGAGTCTCGGAGCAGGGCAGAAATGGTTAAATAATTGTGCTGCCCTCCTGTGGCCGAAAGAAGAAATTACTGTTGAAAGCTCCATTTCACACAACAGCAACAAGCGAGTTTACAGTTATGAGACATTGAATCAAAATGAATCAGAACTGAATCAAAGCCACTATTTCGTCTATTCCGTCATGGGGCTTTTTAATTGTCAGATCTACTGCCAGTTCTGTGGCAGTGGAAGCACCTGGTTTGGAGTTTGGGGGAGTGCAATGGGACATTTTTGTGTTTTGTGGGCGTTATTTTTGTCCTGTAATCCCTAAACCTCCACCTTAATTGAGCTCATTTTCTCCAGTTGTACCAAAATCTAAAAGCTTCTTTTCTGGAGCTCACAGCCTATAGGCCAGTGTAACGCCTCAGTTAAAAACACGTTTTCATTGCTTTTTTGTCACATTTTTGACATTGCATTGCATTGTTTGCGTTGCTTTTTTGTTGGTCAATTATCATTTCCCTACATGTTACGTCTGGGTCTGATCTCAGTGGCCGCGTTATATTGTTTGAATTTCAACCTACCATTCAGCGATCGGGGGAGGCGGGGGTTGTAGGTGACGTCAAGTATTTGCGCCGCATTTGCTGGTTGTAGTTTGGCAATGGCGGATACGAAAGTAAAGGAAGCTCCTCAATCCGTTATGGCTCGGCTCCCGAAGAAGTTAAAATTAAAATTGAAGCCTTGGAATGCGCAAGGAATGCCCCCAAGAGTTATGATAGAGTTAACGCTAGCGAACATCAGATCCAATCGTTTCAAAGGAGTTCACCCCTCCCACCTGATAACAGAGCTCAAGTGTGAAGGTCCAGACCCTTGTATGAAAGGAGTACGAGGGTCAATTCTTCCCCAAAAAATCTGACTTGCTCCACCCCAATATTTATCAAATATAAGTCGCACTTTTTTTCATAGCTTGGCTTGGGGTGCGACTTACATATAAAAATATATCATTTCACATGTTTGTTATTTTCACACTGACAGCCGCTAGAGGGCGCTCTAGGCTTGTGTACCAGTATCTGCTACTCCTATATCACTGAAGACTTAAAAAAGCGGTAATTGAGCAGCAGAAAGAAAGTTTGGAATGTGCGAGAAACTTGCGAGGGATTGGTGAAAAGCGGAGGTTACTCTTACTGCAATGAAAAAAAAAAAAGAGCTAGAGGAACGAGTTCGTAAATGGGTGCTTGAACAACGTGCTGCCGAGGGAGGCTTGTAAAATGGTGCAGTTACGCCTCCATGCCCAGGTACTTGACAAAGCTGGTGCGACTTACACTGCGGAGCGACTTATATATGTTTTTTCTTCTTAATTTAGCATGTTTTGGTTGGTGCGACTTATAGTCCGTAAAATACAGTATTTACTTCTTAATTATGTACAACACATAAACTCAACCTCTTGACTCTGATCAAACACATTACGGGATCTTTTACTGTTGCTCCGCGGCACATCCTGTTGTGAAGCTTATCCTCAGTGGAGCGGTGACGGGGAAGGTCCAAGCGTTCATTAGGAGAAAAAGCAAATGAATCCTCCGTGGGACCTTTAGACGGTGCCAACAACAACAAATGCACACGCTACTGGAAAACTTCTCACCGGTTAATGAAGCTCTCTGTGAGTGCTTTTGCCTTGATGATCCATCGAAGGAGTTAAAATGTCATACACCAAATAATGCCCCGGGCCACCAGTGACATCATCTGTGTGACAAGAGTGACTTCTTTGTGCTGTGACGGAGACATGATTTGGGTCGTTAGGAGCGGATGCATAGTGACTGATTGACTTCAGAGCATCGGAGCGCGTACGACGTTGCACTTGTTCTTCCATAAGGTAGCCGTGCATAGTAATGATGGCTATATATAGACAGCAACGTGCAACTACACGCCGTACAAAGCCTTGGAGGAGGAGAGCGTGGTGTAGGATGGAGTTTGTGGGAGGCGAGGTTAAAAACAAAAACAGTAACATGAAAAAAGTATCTGTCAGATGTAAGCAGATTTCCACGAGACTCAAACACTTTGGTTGTTGTCGACATTAGATGTATTTTATTTTACCTTTAATAAAATAGTGCTAAACGTATTTAAAAAAAAATTGTAATAATAAGTTTGAACTGCTTCATGGACTTTCTCACTCGTGCGTAGGAGAGTAGTTCTTCCTCGTGCATCGAGATTGCTATGACAAGATAGGACTTTATTGATCTCACATCTCTTACATCAGCGCTCAAGAAACACTCAAGGTTTGCAAGTTGCCATGTGCAATCAAAGGTCAGGATCATGTGCAAATAGATGTAAACAGAGATGTCTTATATACAATGAATACAACACTTTATCAAACACCTGCACACCTTAGTGCTGGTGTTTGATAAAGGTTTTTGCAACGTGGTTTTGCATAGAAGTTATTTCACATGAGACACCTTTACTGTACTTTATTGAAAAGTAATATATACACATTTTTTTAGTACAACTCTTGCTCTCGCTGTATATAGTATATGTTAAAATATCCAGTCTGGATTTTTCTGACAAGCGTTGTGATTGCAATTAGATCTGGAATTCATTCTTTTAACCCCGTAACGCCCACCAGAACTGAGCACATTTTCTCCAGTTTGACATGACTGAAAACTAAAAGCACCAAAATGGCGACAAAATAGCAAAAAAAAGTTAGGATGAAAACGCAACAAAAAAGAGACTAAAATGTGACAAAAATGCAACAGGAAAGCCACAAAAGACAACATTGCAACAACGCAACAACAGAAAGGAAAAAGATTGGAGATTGATTTTTTATTTAACCTTTATTTAATCAGGTAAAAACTCATTGAGATTTACAATCTCTTTTACAAGAGTGACCTGGCCAAGAGGCAGCAACACATCATAAAACAGTTTACATCAAATATAAGACAAAATATCAAATACATCTTAGGTGAAACAACTGCAACCGTCACGGCTTTGTACTAATTCTATCAATTTAGACTTAAAGAGTTTGGAGAGACCAGCTCTCGAAAACTCAGCTCCTACAGAAGCTGCTTGTCGAGGTCTAAACCACTGGATTAATGTAATCGTTCAACAAAAACAGATAAACGATACATTTTTGGTCTTGATATTTATTGTCTGTTCATTTATTAGCATTTCCCCCTATTTTTTCTTTGTAAAACTTTGATTTTTAACAGACAGCAAATTGAGTTCCATTATATTTCATGATTATTGCAGCTTGTGTGGTATTTTAGGATATGATTATGCACTTTAGTGGTGCATTCCAGGCAACTGGTAGCTGGTAAATATCCGACCTCCCTCTTGGAAAAATGCCTTGGAGCGCTGCTCGAACTGGTAATTACAACTTGTAAACTCGGAAACCTCAAGACTTCTTCAAGTTCATATACAGGATGAAGATGGTAGTGGCGGCCCCCAGTGGAGGAGTGCCGCTAATGTTAAAACTGTAACAAAACCACTGCATCAGTGAAGTCAATGTTACTTTTGGTCACAGCTTTACGTTATGTCGCATGTTTTTAATTATGCCTGGTTTGGGGAAACTTTTATATAACGTTAGCATCGTATGAGCTTGCTGTTGTAGCATTAGCCGTTTTGTTTACATACGAGTTAAATCACCTGGAACGCTATGAGGTCGTAAGTCGTAATTTTCGTAATTTGCACCATAAGAACAAAGGTTTACGGTAATTTTTATGCCTGAGAGTTGACAGTATCTACTATCGTTAGAGTCAATAATATCGTTTATCGCGATACTTTCCTGCCTCAATATATCGAACTTCAAATTTGTTATCGTGACAGGCCTACATGAGAGGGATATTGTCCAGAAGAAAGGACTTTCAGCCATAAAAATACTATGGCGGGGTTTGTGAATCCAATCACTGTCAAATACTGATGATGGAAAACATTTGTCGTTTTTTGTTTTGGAGATTTGTTACAAAAACTGTATCTCCCATAGAGTTGTATTGGCCCCTGCTCTCCACCTCCACATCGTGACATCGTCGTAACCTGTTGCAATCCTTTTCTGGTTGTAGCCAATCGTGGTATCGATTCAATTGCAATGAATTGCGCAGCCTTGATTCTAATGTGTGTGTTCTCCTTAACGCCTTATGGTTGTTTTCCGGGAAAAGCACAACAGTGATGCGTTGGCTTGGCAGTGTGCCTTTAAATCAGGTGCCGTAAACAACTCTACTATTCCCTACATTACCAACCATTGATTAAACACTGTAACACCACAGGGTTCAATTTCCCCTCTCTTCACAATGCAGTAACACGCTGATAAAGAGTCGTGCAGCAGCTAAGAAAGTAAAATTTATTGAAGCCTGCGCACCAATCTCTCCATATTAATGCGAGTGTCAGGACCTGGTCAGATCACTCTTCTACCTCATTCCCGCCGCGCGCCGACCCTCTCGTCTCGCCATAGATCACCTGAAGCACATATAGCCCGGTCCTCTCCTAATGGGTCAGAATATTTATATCCATGTCCCATCTGTGCACAAATTGTTCTCCTTTTCATAAATCATTGAGCTAAGGCAATTGCACACGCAGGAGGGGAAGTGAGAGATCCCCTCGGCGTGGGGCAGGAGCAGCCGCTGAGGCCAATATCCGTAGCTTGTTTGTTTAGCGAGATGTGCTGAGAGAACAAATGTGAGCCGTATCAAACGTGACACATTTGGAGTCGGAGCGGATGTTTTTGAATAAATGTGTCACATTCTCGTGTCCCCATTGTGTGCATGGATTAATGTGTCAGCACAGTGAAATGAGCCCACACCAAATACAGAGTTTATCTCATCTGCGCAAAGACCACCTCGGGATAAACAACGCTGCATGGACTTTGGATTGTTTTGTGACGAGCAGCACAATATGGCGAGAGAAAAATGCAATATTGGATAATTGTTTCACAGAAAGTTCCATTAAATTTGAACAAAAATGGTTGGTTTATTCGGCAAATGTTATCCAAACAAGAGCGTAGTGGAGAGTTTAAATATTGGGCTGGCAGAGTTGCGGACATTTTGCTTCAATTTTAAGAAGCTTCTTCTTGCTTGTGTCGTCGAAATGTTTTTTTGTTTTGTTTTTTTCTACATGAGTGAGAAAAAGCTCCAGTCCAGACAACAATAATTGAAATCTCTACTACTAAGGGATATGGACATTTAGTTTCTTTGGTTTGGTTTTGGTTTGGTTTTGCCCAGGACAATGTAAAGTAATTAAAGCAGTACTAAGTAACTCGTGCCCTTAGAGGCCATAAGCGCCACTGCAGCTGTCGTAGCAAGTTGCGTTTTTTTTACTCCTTAATTGTCCGTGAGAGTAAATACTACGCTTATAGAAAAGACAAAGTGAAAGAGTTGTACATCCAACTACACAAAAGAGATAATTTTTTCACTCAAACTTGGTTGTAAATACTGCTAAAGTGGCGCTAGCCCGCAGTTAGCTTTGCCTGTTAGCCTGTTAGCGCCTTCTTCGTGATACCATTACTGTGTATACAACTTCGCTACCCGGAGGCAGCGAAGTTGCAATTGTGGTTTTCTGGCCAGAGACACCAGGGGGAGATGAAAGACCCCCAATCATCCCATTAACACTTGTATTACCCCCAGAATGACTACGAAAATGATTTATTAAGGTAAACAAGTTACTTAGTACTGGTTTAAGCTCATGAGCAGAGATGTTTGTACCAGGTTGAAGCTTTTTCAGGCTAATTTCCATGTGTAACGTCTAAGGACAACAGTGCAAATTGTAGTCATTGGGCACTTTTGAATCCCCATAATGCTTTGCGGCTGAAGCAGGCTCTGGTTTTGGCACGTCAATTCTAGAACCATAAGCCAGAGAGGACTGAATTTCCTTAAAACCAAGTTTTTCTGCATGTAAGAAAAAGAAAAGTCCGTGTGGATAATAAATGTTGTGACAATAATGCTGGATAATAGTACAATGTTTTGTATCTATTAACTGATGTAAACCTTGCCACAATCATGCAAAGACGTGCGTGTCGTCTTATTCATTTTCCCGTTTCATCTTCTACACTAAATGATGGCAAAGAAACAACTATAGGCAGAAAAATTATAAAATATTTGAAAAAAAATACACAAGAAAAAATAAAAATACATGTGATAATAAAGACACTCAAACAAATGTATTCGTACATGGATTTTGTTACTAGATTCCATTGTTTTTAATAATTCTTTTTCACGACACTCAACTTTTTATTCAGATTGTTTTTCGTTGCTCACACTGGGCATCTGGAAATTAGTTAAGTAGGCACAGCATATAAAAATCTGTTTCACGATATCCTTCTGCTTTAGCGTGATCCTTCTTTCTATAATGTGAACAAGCAAAATTTACCTTCACAATGCTTGGATTTTTTTGCCTAAAAGTGTAGGAGACCCTTGTTGTGCTGTCTAGTTTAAGACTGGAACCATTATCCATAACATCCCTGGATGACTGAGAGCCTATACAAACATAGTCCAAACAACAACAAAAATTCTAGATCAGCACCAAAAATGAATTTCCAGTGGAACCAAACTTCTAAAACTGACTTTGAGCATGTTTTAGGTTACCATCTGTTTTTTATTTTTTTAGACTGTGAACTACAAAAGTGTAAATCCCTGGCAACAGAAGAACCAGGAGTTTTGCTTTTGATAATTTGGCGATGTCATGTGCTGCCCTATCAGAAACCAACATGTTTTCCTTTCACATTTTACCCACTTCCTCGTTCCTTGTCTGTTTTCGTTGCCTTTTCACGAGAATTGTCAACTGTAAATCGGATCACATTTAGATCCTTCTATAAGCCATAAAGGTCACTGTTTCTCTGTTTCCAATCCCACTAAGGCCCAATTACTAATTGGTCATATTAAATCACTAGGAGCTGTGCGAGGATCACAAAACCTATTACACACCAGTAAACAGAGACTCCCAGAGGATTTATGGACACGCACTGTTCGCCTCGATGCCAGCTGCGAATTGGAGCGGTCAGGGATACAATCTACACAGATTACACATTCTTATTTCGTGACACATTTAGACTAGACGCACTGCACTTGGCTGATGATGCTATGATGAGTGTTTCCCCCGAGAAACGAGAACAGCTTTTAAAAGAGACTGTGTTTTAGCACCGAAGCTTCATCTGTCTCTTCAAAGCGCCCGGTCTCTAATGAGCACTTTGAAGTCTGCCCTAACAAAGCTTTTCTTCTGTCTGAGCCTTTGCGGAAAAGATTAAGAGCTCTTCACTCTTCAATTCTGTAATCAGCATTGGGAAAAGAGGTGTGATGCTCATTGTTGATCAGTTGTCTTGCATTCAAAATATAAGGAGTAATATTAAGTGCTGGGATTGATGTATTCGCTCATTTACGGCAGGCATAGAAAAATTAATGTCATTATTATGCTGATTTAGTTTTTCCACTGCACCATTGCCATTTCTGCCATAGCTTTTGTGTTTTCCCACAGCTGTGCCTGAATAGACACTGTCATCATCTCCACTGACCTAGATCATTACCTCAGCCAGGCTGCGGCTGTGCTATCGGTAAATATACCGATACAAACTGATGCTGGGAGGCTAAACGCTCCTGTCAGGCTGCGGTCCCTGGCATTGTCCCCGGCTCGGGCTACAGTCATGTTTTCTCTGTGTACAGCTTCCACCAGACTCTTTACAAAAGGACTTCGAGAATCAAGATTAAGTTGCAATTTTGGAATTATCGAATCGCAAAGGCTGCCGTTATTCAAGCAAAAATAAATAACGCCCCTGCAAATGTACAAATATCCTGTCTCTGTGTGATCTTATACCAGCTAACCTTCGACCTTCGACAAATGTCAACCCTCCTGAATGTGTGGAAACAGAATCTTGATCTCAAAAACATAAATCACTATTATAGTTGCGATCACAAACCTTGTCAGAAAAGTCACATGTTTCTTCTGTGGCATATTTGACTTTTTGATCTGCATTTGTCACTTTCAGTCACAGGGTAACTCATGTACCTGGTTATTTGCATATTATTATGAAACAATACGCTGCAAAAATCACTCGCACAGGAAACCATTTGAAAGTGACTCATTTTATTCTCACGTGAATATCAATGAGCAGCTGCTTTTAGCTTTTTTGTTTTTTTTTACTTTGTCACTGTAGTAATTTGCCAATTTCAAAAAAGAAATACTGTCTCACTGGCGGCAGCAAGCTGGAACCCTCAGCAGCTCGCAATAAACAGTCTCAACAGCCTGTAATTGTTTTTCCACAATCTTGGCTCAATTGGAAACTATCAAACGCTTGTAAATGCCCTTTCCTCCTCAACAAGATTTATTAAACAACAAAACAACAAAGACATTGCATTTCTGAAACTGTGTCATCTCCGCTGTGTTGCACATATCCAAGTGGAGACGTTGGATTACAGATCTTCACCTGTCTTTATGGAGCGCCTGTGAATCACATGTGGCATCCATGCAATAGGAATCTGCCCTGAGGCTACAGAGGAGAAGCCAGTAACAGCACTTCAAACAGGCCTCTCTCACAGCGCGAACTTGTTATTTACATCATACACGGGAATGGTGTCTGCGCTGCCTGCTTGTCCATGCAGAAAAAGATGGGTGAACCATTAGCATTCATGCATGCAAACACATAAGCATGTGATGTGTACAATCTTTATGTTACAGTAGATGCAGTGTGTGGAGTTTTTTCTTTTTTTTTTTTTTTCCTGTGGAGGAAATTGGTGCCAAATAAGTGGGATATCATTAATCCTACTTTGCATATCTTCCTACCCAAGCGAGAGTGTGAAATCGCGTTAGCTTCCTGTATGTTTGTGTGTGTGCGTCCAAACATGTGGGGGTGCAGCTGCTTAAAGAGCTGTCCGCGGTGGGCAGCAGGGTGTGAAATTTAATCTCAAAGTGTTAATTTCACAGCCTGGAAAACTGGCCAGGAAAATTCCCATCACAACAGAAGCACCTTGAAACAGGGATACCCCATTTTCCTGTTACCATGGATACCGGCGGGATACCAAAATACCATCAAAAGAATGCCTGCATCTGTGCACATGAATATTAGCTTGACTTGAGCGTTACATACAGTCTTCTCAGCAGGGGTGATACTGTAGCACTGCCTTTATTGGAAATACAATTAAGCATTGTCTTCACTCTAGTACTAGTTTGGCATAGGTAGCCTACATGAGAGGCACACAGCCATCATGACTAGCTGGATTATTTGTGTATTCAAATTTTGTTTTTAGGAATGCAATGGAAGTTTATGTGTATAGAGCTTTTCACATGACACAAGTCACCCAAAGCGTTTTACACGATGTCAGAGATTTGTTCTTCATTCACTCCACACACGGTGTGGGATGTCGCTTCAGTTTCCCCTGGGGGTAGACTTACACAAGCGCGACCGCACCAACCCTCTGACCACCATTCATTCACACACAAATCATCCCTATTGTACATGTTTTTAATGGGAGGTGAAACCGGAGCACCCGGAGGAAACCGACACAGACAGAGGCAGAACATGCAAACTCCACACAGAAAGGCCCCGTCCAGGGATCAGACCTGGGACCTTGGAGCTGTGAGGAACAGATGCTAAACAATACCGCCTTTGCTCTGCCTGTTCCAATCAGATCTCGGACGTTAAGCATGGAAGGGCCTGGTTGGTACTTGGATGGGACACAGTTTGGAATGTAGTGTGTGAGTGAGTGGCTGGTGGTGGTCAGAGGGGCCGTTGGCACAGACTGGTTGCTTCGCTTCCATCAGTCAACCCCAGGGCAGTTGTGGCACATTGAGTGCTGCGCTGTTTTTGAAAGAAGAGACTCTAAACTCAGCGTAGGTGAAAACAGTTTAATTCTATGTGCCTTGGTCCCTGAGAAATCCTAAGCTAAACAGAGGCTAGTTTTGATCAAAATCACGTTGTTGTTTTTCCGGTTTCCCTTACCACTTACCCTACCTTAACCTGTACAATAGGTTAATCCTCCAGCTTGGATCCACATCTGGAGATGCGCCGGCCTACACTGGCTGCTCACGCTCCTATAGGTCGCCCCAGCGGCATTGAGGATGGGTCAAATGCAGAGAACGAATATCCCTAAGGGGATTAATAAAGTTTAACTTAACTTGCCTTCAAATGTCCCTATGTCAAGTTGCGGCAAAGTCTGGACATTCATTTCCACAAAAATCATCGCTATTTGATCAAACACTTGTAAAAATCAAAGGCCGGTTCAGTGGGACATGATTTGATATGTGATCATTCTAATTAACTGCTCCCATGTTAATTAAAGGACCATTTACGAGTCGATTTTTGAAATGACTGAACCTGCACATGAGGAGAGACACTCTAGCAATGACATACCTTGTACACAAAGAGTATTTTCGAAATGACAGAGCTGCACGGCGTTGTTCAAAGGAGACACTTTCACAATTAATATTTCATGCACACGTTTGTCTTCTGCACATGTGGTCACATAAATTATATGTTTATGTGATCACATAAACATATAATTTAAGGCCACAGGGTAATTTCCAGGCTTGTATTATTTAGAGAGCAGAGTAGTAGTAGAGTCTAAATACAACGTGCCACCAGACAGCAATCCAATCGAAACCACAAGTTGAGTTTTAACTGCATTTACTACTACTCTAATTGCAACATCTGTCACTACATTAGATTAACTGCAGAAATATTCAACTTATACTATACGGCACCATTTGAGTGTGCATAATCCATTTTCATGGTACAGTTTAGAGGGGTGACCATTTATGCATTCTGCTCATAAGAATTCATCGGAAAAGGTCAGTGTGCCTCTGGAGTACTCGACTTGGGAATCCATAATTTCATGCTAACTGGCCCTTTTGGCAGCGTTCGACTGCATACAGTGTCGCAGCAAAGAGCGCGTTGCGAGCAGCTGCACAGTTGGTCTCAAATGAATCGAAATTGCAATTTGAGAATCATAAAGATTGCAATTACTAAGGCAGAAACAGTATCCTTTGCAAACAATGTAATGTCCCGTCTCCAGGGGCTGGAATCGTCTTACGGTCTTAAACTGATCCTGCGTGTTCTGATATGGATGTGATTTCTGCATTTGTTATCGCAGTTTGTTTTTTAGTCTTCTCTCAAAAGTTGATGCTCCTGAATTTGTTTTAAATGTGAACTGAGTCTTGATTGTAGAACATAAATGACCACAATACAGAAAATCGAGATATTATTCCAAAATTGTACTGCCCAAAGACACTTTGTAGAGACACAGCATGATCCATAAGCAGCTAAATATGCCTTGGATCGAGTCTTTGTTGTTGTCTGAATAGGACATGCTGTGTTGTTGTCATTTCGAGGCTGTCATATCAGTAACGGCATCAGATCGAAACATAAACACGTCGTTGATCAAATTCCCTCCACATTCGCCTGGTGTTGTTTACTCTGGGAGACGATTTTAATTGACTTCTTGCTCTCCTCCGTCCTGGTGGCGAGGGTTCCTGTTGCATTCCCCCAAATGAGCGCCAGTGCCATGTCTCACAGTGCTTCGGCAGCGGGACGCACGTAGCACCTGTCAGGAGTTACATTAGTCAGTCCATCTGCTCCTCACAAACTGTGGTTCGCACTTCAAAGATGTCTCCTGTGCCAGCTTCTGTGGGGATGGGCAAGCCTGGTAGATCACAAAAAATAATGCAACATGTGTTATTATAAAACAAAGATTGTTATTTGAGTCTGAATATGATCCCTTGCACAGACGTTCCAAGATCGTCTCCAGTTCTGCAATTGTGGACGTTTTTTAATAACATCTATGGCGTCATCTTTTGCCCCAAACTAACATTTAGCATTTGCCTCACTGCTCCTATTCACTTCTCAGTATGCCTAGGACAAGTTGTTTATACATATAGCACCACTCTAGGACTTTTTACATGTTTATTTATTTATTTGAAACAGGACAGTGAGTGCACAATAATCAACATTATACAATGTGTGCCCAAGTTAGCAGAAAAAAGCACATTTTCAGATATTAAGGCCAGCCTGAAAATAGACAGAAATGAAATCACAAAACAATTTACAAATGCAATATAGCCACAATACATACAATGTATACATATAAGTATTTAAAAGAGCAAAGTTTGCATTTTTATTTTTTGGGATTCTTTTTAAATGAATAGAATGAGGCAGGCCACTAATTTCTTCAGGCACTGTGTTCCACTGATGCTCTACAAGAAAAGACGGCCTGGCCAAATGTAGTTTTTCTGTAGTGGAGGATGCAGTCTTCCATTGCTTCACCTCTAGTTGCTCTGCAAGCTTCTATTGTGGAACCATTTGCAAATAGACCTCCAGCTTGTGTGTTTCCCCCAGGCTTCTTCATTTGACCAATCCTTCAGTCACCAGTCTTACATTGTGACAAAAAAGAGCTACATGCCATCCCACCTTTGCTATGCCTGATCCCGTCAGACCTAGCTGGGTAGGGCACTGGTAGTACTTGGATGGGAGCATCAGGAAGCTTGGGTGAGTGTAGTGTGTGAGTGTTCAGTGATCAGAGGGGCCGATGGCGCACATTGGCAGCCTCGCTTTTACTCAGTTTACCCCAGGGCAGCTGTGGCAACATAGCTTGCCATCATCAGGTGATGCGTCTAAAAATAACAAAATGTTCTAACTGCAGTGCCTTGAGTGTTCATGTTTCCGCATCTTGCAAGCAGAGTACTTAAGCTCCAACATCTTCAGTGCCTCTCTTTGCAAATGCAGGTAGCGCAGTGGTTAGCACTTGTGCTTCACAGCAAGAAGGTCCCGGGTTCGATTTCCACCCAGGCGGGGCCTTTCTGGTGGTTGCATGTTCTCCCCCAACCTCTGCGTAGGTTTCCTTCGGGTACTCTGGTTCCCCCTACCACTAAAAACATGTACAATAGGCCTGGATGAATGATGTGTGTGAGTGCGCAGGTGTGCAGTCACAACAGCGCTTCTGTCAGTCTCCCCCAGGGGAAACTGAAGCTACAAATGTAGCTTCCCACTACCGAGAATGCAGTGAATGTAAAATGGTCTCATGTAAAGCACTTTGTGACCATATCTGTGAAAGGTGCTATACAAATACTCTTCTTCTTCTCTTACTCTTTTTTCTTCTTTTTTTTCTTTTTCTTCTTTTATGTCTCTTTTCATTTTGCTTTTTCTTGGTGATGAAAACCGGTTTAGGAACAAATATGAGACTTGATTGGAATGCAAGTCCCACTTCTCTGTCTAAAGAAACTCTCAGGTCAGGCATAAAGCCATGGTCCAATGCTCTGGTGGGGGTCTTTCCCAATAACCCAACCGATCCATTACAGTGACAGCGTGTCATGCGGGGGCCACACAGGCCAAGCCTCTGGCGGTCTCTAATCCTAGGGGCTACATCCCTTGCCCAACACACATGTCCCCCATCGGACATGACCTTCCCATATCTCTGTGGGGAGGCTGCTTGGAATAGCAATTTGGCATCACACATGTCACATGCGGTTCTGTAATACTCGATACTGGCATCACTTGCTGCTGCAAATCTGGGCAGTGATTGCACCACAGACTTCATTATGGGGTAAGAGTTGAAGGGACATTATGAAGAGTTGAAGACTCATTATAAATTCAAAGTGCGGCCGTTCTTTGTATAGGTCACTCTAATCACACTTTTCAGTTTGGGACCAGTCCTGATAAGGTTTATAACTCTGACTTTGTGCTGTGTGTGGCAATATAATTAGGCTCTATATTTAACTTGTAAATGTCACGTCCAGTTTAATGTCTAATTTAATTTTGGTTTAATTATGGATCCAAAGTTGAGATGTATTCCCGCATCGTCCTCCATGTGTGTCACACTTGGTTTGCGCTTGGCGGTGGCAACAGCTCACATTTCCAAGGTGTTAAAACAACTTGGTGACGTATGCAGCATGTGAGACATAATGTTAGCAAAGATATCTCCTTCCAAAACTTACAGCGGGAGGTGAAATTTCTTACATTTCTGCCTAAATTGCTCATAAAATGTGGTCTGATCTTTATTAAAATCCCAAGAATGATTTAACAGTGTCTGCTTGAACTAATACCATCCAAACATTTACATGTTATCATATTTTCATTGGCCATAACCTGTAAACATTCACAGGGCAGTGAGGAATAAGTGAGTACACCCCCTGTATCGTTATGATCGTCTAATCTGCAACTACAGAAAAGCAGTAATTGCTGCAAAAGAAGGATCAGCCAGCTATTTAATATGGGGGTGTACGCACTTATTCACATGCTGTTGTGAATGTCTCGAGTCTTTCTGGAAAATATCTTGATACACTTGATGGATTTTCTACTGATGATAGCACGCTGTCCAGATCATGAGACAACAAAACAGCCCCACACCATGATTCTCCTGCACCTGACTTCACAGTGATTATAGGTTTTGATGTGGATGTGCTGATCCATTTGTCCTCCACACAAGATATTGTGTGTTGCGCCCAAACTATTCAACTTTGGGTTAATCAGTCCACAGTATATTTTTCCAGTAGTGCTGTGGAGCATCCAAGTGCTCTTTCGCAAACCAAGGTTGAACAGTTTGGGAGGAACACAGCACATCAACATCAAAACCCTACGCTCACTTTGAAGTATGAAGCAAGGAAAATCCTGGTGTGGGGCTGTTTTGTTGCCTCAGGGCCTGAACAACGCGCTATCATCAATAGAAAAATTAATTCACAAGTTTATCAAGATATTTTGAAGAAAAACCTGAGACATTCACAACATGCATGGAGTAAGTAAGCTAACCCCTGTATTAAATAGCTGATTGATTCTTCTTTTGCAGCAATAACTTCTTTTCTGTCGTTGCAGATTAGACGCTCACAACGATCAGGATGAATTTTGGACTCTTTACAAAACATCAGTGAGATTCAGGGGGTGTTCTCACTTTTTTCCTCACTCTCCTGTGAATCTTTACATGTTATGGTCAATAAAAATATGATAAAATTTTACATTCACATTTTATGACAGATTCCACAGCAGAAAGTGCTTGCAAGGACAATAAACTGGAATTTGGATTTGCTTTCCTTGCTAATCTGAATCTTGTTCGCCTCTGTTTTGTCTTGGCTTAGTCAGAGGCATGAAAATAAGATGAGACTTGAATGTGCTCTTTTGCCAGTAAAAACGGACTTCTTGGACTTGGCTCAGATTATCAGAACCTCAGAAGTTATTTATTTTTCTAGATTACTTAAGTGGTTTGTTTTCACATTAAATTGTTCAAATGTGTGCCAGGATGAATTACAATCCATCCTTTTTAGTTTTATTTCGAGCGAGTTGATGTTGTGTCGCAGACGTGAGGGAGGTTATTGGATTTTGTTCAACTTTTCCTTTCCTAAACACCATTCAGATATCACCAGCAGCTTTTACCAATGCGGTCCGGCCCAAATATTGACTCTTGTAACGCTCACTTAACCCGGTGTGCCGCTCCACATCATGAGCAGAAAAGCAAACTTGTGACCTTGGCCTTCACCTTGACTCGAGCGACAGTGGACGTGTAATGATCGTGTGCCGCAGCCAGTACATGACTCTGATCAATAGGCCGCGCTCTCTCACTCTGCGGCGCTATCGATCAGTCGCTGCGTGCCTGTGCGCCAGACCGAACAGACAAAAAAACCCTGGTTCCTCATTATTCAAACAGAGAGCTTTTTTATCTTGTCAGACAAAAGACAGCCCTCTCCCACTGCTGTCTGCAAACCCTGTCCAATGACAAATGCACTTAAGGCCTTTTGGGAGGGATTATTACATGAAATTCTTGTCCCGACGCATATAACCGTTAGTAAAATTCCAGCTCCTGCCAGGATTTATTCATTATTTGTTAAGTTCCCACGCTGATAAAGTCTATCTTTCATTGCCTTCCATCTCTAGAGGTTTGGAGTCTATACGGTTGTATTGAGCGTGCATTGTGAAACCACTCAAGAAAAACCTATGACCAAAGATATTGCTTTTTCCATTGTGTATTTTTAGGATATATTCCTGATCTCTCGGCAAACGTTTCACGGCAAGTGTAGACGTTATCTGCGTGAGAATCCTGAAGCGTTTCATTCTCAAAAACCCGCAAGGCGCCCATGTATTCACGGCCTAACAATGTAATCAGCAGAGCGCTTTCCCCTGCATATAGAGGGCTCCATCAGCAGCCTCAGCCATCAATTACTGTTATCCCTGGCCTCTGTAGCATCCAAGGTTCATCTCGGAGAGCAAATCAAAATGGTATTTTCTCATAAGCCGGGCAGGAAGGCAGGCCCGATGCACTCAATCAGTCTGTGTTTACAAGCCGCGTCCATGGAGCGAGTGAATTTAAACAAAATGTATTCACGGCTATTATTTTTAACGGGCATGTGAATAGGGTAAAGCGAGATGCAGGGAGGGAGGAGGAGGTGTGAGCGATACGGCCAGGGGCTACGTGATAACCACTGTAAAATAAATCGGCTCTCCTGCCCATGCTCTAAGCTGTTTAAATCTGTCCCTGTTTCCACGCCAGTATTTCGACACTAAGTGGCCATGCAGCAAACACAAAAACAGCCTGTGTCATTTTAATCCCCACCTATAAAATGCTCAGCCGCTGGCTTTCAATGTGAAATTCAATCTCTTGGTCGAGACCGGAAATTATATAACTTAAAGTCACCTTCTTTTTCACCAAACACTTGTTTCGTTGCTATGGAGACCAGCCCCAGACAAAACTTGCTTCGCGCACCAAGGTTCAACCACGTCTTTCCTACGTCAGAGATGAAAGAAAATATCTTTTATTGTGCTTGCAATGATTACGCTCAAATTTGAGCTGCATCGTGTCTCTGTTTCATGTGTGCTTTTTCATATTGTATCGGATAAAGCCGATCTGTGAGGATTTTACAAGTTTGTTTACATTACTGTGTAGTATCACACAGAGACCCACACCTCACACCACCCGCATTAGTGTATTTGCTCCAGTTCGACTTTACCAAATCGAAACGCTTCTAGACTGGAGTTCACAACCTATACATAGGCCAGAGTAACGCCTCATTTGAAAGCTAAGACCTACAAAACTGATCTAAATGGATCTTTTTCTTTGCATTGTTGTCACTTTTTTCCACATTCTTTTTCATCAAATTTTTGCCAGTTTTTTTTTACCTTTTTGTTACACGTTTGTCACTTTTTTATCACTCTTTTGTTGCCCTTTTTTTGTTGAGCTTTTGTTTTGTTTTTTTGTTTTCTCATCCTTGTTTTCTTCTTGTTCTTGTCGCTATTTTGACACTCTTTTCCAGACGCTCTTAGACTTCGGTGAAGCCAACCTGGAGATAATGTGTTCTGTTCAGGCGGGGGTTAAGAGGTTAATTGACTTTTTATGCAACGGCTTTTTTGCAGACTGTGATGCTGATGTTCAAAACTGTACACCCTGAACAGCGCAAGTGTACTCGAGTTCTTTATATGTATGTCTTTGGTAAATGCTGTTTTGTTAAGCTTTTAAACTGCCTCGCCTATCACATAGTCACAAAACTAAATATAGTCCTACAATTGTTTCATGCCAGAATGTCTTCTTTTGATTGAATGCAACACCCACGTTTTACATGCTGGTAAAGTGTCATCTTAGTTATTTACATCACCATAGAAATCTAGCAGCAGGACAATCAATCTACTTTATTACCGTCACATTTGAGACCATGGATCCTTTAGATGGAGCTAAAGTTAAAGTGAATAAAAGACTGATTTGAACATTCAGCTCTGTCTTATATCCTGAGTTCTCTGTCATGTTTTGATTAGGCGATGCACGGCGTCTCAACAAAGAACCGAGCCCTTGAAGTGTACACTGTGAATCGTTATTGATTGTATTTAGTTTATCTTTAGCTGCGTCTTTTCATCATTGTGGGGAAAATGTGGTCCACAGCCTTGCATTTGAACAAGCTGCTTTTGTTGTGTTTGGAGAGAGAGAGTTCACCTTGAGCTACAAGTGATCACGCCTGCGAGTCTTGTTTTCAGCACCATGGAGAGCAACACCTCCCCGATAAACAACTTTCCACTGTGAGCTGTGGAGTAGTGCATGCCTCCACTGGGATTCCTGCTATTCACAGCCCGGCACGTGCATCCATTTTAGATCAGTGCAACAACTGAGAGAGGCATCACAGCAATGTTTGGTACTGAGACGCTGCACATTGCTGTCAAATTGTGTCATACAAAACAAAACTTGAGTCAAAAAGATATATATTCAAAAAAAGATAAAGTGAAAAGGGAAGGAGACAGACGAAGCAAACACAGCCCCCGTCCTCTTTATTATGTTTATTATGCCAAGTGTTGAGCTGAGAGCGCCGTGTGAGCCGACATCAAACAGGTGTTTGTGTTCTCGTAAAGCAAAAGCGTGTTGTGTGAAGGGTTCGTTTCCTATTGGGTGGCAGCGGGTGGACGTATGTCAGACATATGCGCGTGGTGGGCGGGTGTCCGTGTGTTTGTTAAAAAAAAAAAAACTAAAGGCAGAGGGAGTGCGGCGCTTTGACGCGTGCAGCCGCAAAGAGGTGACGGATGGTGGAGATGTAAGTGCGGCCGCGCTCGGCTCTCCAAAGCTGTTGGGCTTTGGCCCTTACGGACTCTGCAGACCACCTGTATGGACCACCACACACCCAGCGTGATCCAGTCGCCCTCGTCCAGCAGGAACAGGGGCAACAGCACGACACACAGCCGGGGTGATGAGGCGGAGCGGGGCGTCATGACCGCGGACAACATGCTCGAGGATCTGCCCGTGGAGCGGCACGAGCGCGGGCGCCAGGGATGCTGCGAGAGGGTGGTGATCAACATTTCGGGTCTACGGTTCGAGACTCAACTCAAAACTTTCAACCAGTTCCCAGACACGCTTCTGGGGGACCCGAGAAAGAGGATGCGATACTTTGACCCACTGCGGAATGAATATTTCTTTGATAGAAACAGACCGAGCTTTGATGCCATACTGTACTACTATCAGTCCGGGGGGCGCATCCGCAGACCCGTCAACGTGCCCATTGACATCTTCTCTGAGGAAATCAGGTTTTACCAACTTGGAGAGGATGCCATGGAAAAATTTCGGGAGGATGAGGGCTTCATAAAAGAAGAGGAGCGCATATTACCAAAGAATGATTTCCAAAAACAGGTTTGGCTGCTCTTTGAGTACCCTGAGAGTTCGGGACCAGCCAGAGGCATCGCCATCGTGTCAGTGCTCGTCATCCTCATTTCGATTGTCATTTTCTGTATGGAAACTCTGCCAGAGTTCAGAGATGAGAGGGAGCAAGCCACAGTGGCCCCGGTTGTAAACGGCACAGCCCCTTCGGGCCCCAATCCTTTTACCGATCCATTCTTTGTGATCGAGACACTGTGCATCATCTGGTTCTCTTTTGAACTCCTCGTGAGGTTTTTTGCTTGCCCCAGTAAGACAACCTTCTCCAAAAACATCATGAATATCATAGACATCGTTGCCATTATCCCATACTTCATCACACTTGGGACTGAACTGGCCGAGACGGAGACAAATGGAGGGCAACAGGCGATGTCTCTGGCCATCCTGAGAGTTATCAGGCTGGTGAGAGTGTTTCGTATCTTTAAGCTCTCACGCCACTCGAAGGGACTTCAGATATTGGGTCAGACGCTCAAAGCGAGCATGAGGGAGCTGGGCTTACTCATTTTCTTTCTTTTTATAGGAGTTATTTTGTTTTCGAGTGCAGTTTACTTTGCAGAAGCAGACGACCCGACATCTAGTTTCACGAGCATCCCGGACGCGTTCTGGTGGGCCGTGGTCACTATGACGACAGTGGGATACGGGGACATGCACCCGGTGACTATCGGAGGTAAAATTGTGGGTTCTTTGTGCGCAATAGCCGGAGTCCTGACCATTGCCTTACCCGTGCCTGTGATTGTGTCCAACTTCAACTACTTCTACCACAGAGAGACGGACGGAGAGGAGCAGCCCGTTTACGCGCACACGGACAGTTGCGAGCACCTCCCTCCCGAGGCGCACAGGGGCTCGTGCAGCTCCTCGTCTCTCAGCAAATCGGACTATATGGTGATCGAGGAGGGCACGTTCAAACAACCCAACTACAGCACAGAGAACACGCAGAACTGCGTGAACATCAAGAAGATATTCACAGACGTGTAAAATACTATATTTGTGGAGCATGACAACTTAGTAGCTATAAATAAGCCTAATATTTTTATATTATCGAGAGTAATGTGTACGTCCATATCTGTGGGTGACACCTGCCTAAATATCCTCTTTAACAAGCCATTTATTGGTCCATCATTAAAGAGCAGGCTATAGTAAATAGGCAGTTCTGCTTATCTGACAGTGAAACAGTTTAATAGTGAGTCTGTTCCTCTCTTCACCTATAGGTGGTGGCAGTGACTCACGAAAGCATTCTCAGTTCTTATTGTGTGGATTCGTGACAGTTTTCCCTTTTATGGCTAGATTGTTATTATTCTAAAGATGATAATGATGATGATTAGCCTACTATTATCATTATTATTATTATCATTATTATTATTATTATTATCATTATTATTGTTGTTATTAGTATTAGGAATATAATTTAATGTAACAATTGTTTGCTCCTTAGAAGTAATTAATCAATTTTCTAATATAGTCTATTATTTGTAATGTTAATAGACCATTCATCTCTGTGACTTTACTAGTTATGAATAGAGCTTACACCACCTATGATTGTTTATTGGGGTCACAGTCCAATCCAAGTTTAAATTGCTCCATTAAGAGGTAAAACAATACATATTTTTGACACAACTTGACTGTGTGCCACCCCACGACTTCACCCTCTGTCGGCAGACGGCACAAAGTGAGGCAATGACTTGTTAAAGAAATATTTGCGCAGTGAGTATTGCCACTTGTTGCCTATATATCTTAATGTTTGGGAAGACGTTTTTGGTATTTCTGGTTGGAATACTCTTGTAGCCTATAATCTACTCTATTGCATATAACTGCCAATCAGAAACGTTGTCTTGTGCTTTGTGGGAAGACGAGTTTCCATGTCGCGTGTCAGTGTCCTTAATAGACTGTGGTCATTGATATAACCGAATACCTGTGTAGGTTATATAATATCATAACCTGTTGTCTTGTGCACAATATTCTTCAGGTATCCACAGTGCTCTATATGGAAATGCCTAACATATGTTGAGCTTTTCGTAAAATTGTATTTTTACTCAGATCTGCCTCATAGCCTCTACAAAATAAAGCGGAAAAAGCAATGACTGGATATCCATGTTGTTTTGATGATATTGTCTTTGAGGTCATGTGCACAACAAGGGAGAGAGCGTGCCACGTCCTGCCTTCTTCTGGATGAACCCGCCTTGTGTTGCAGTCTCCATGACAACGGTAGTTTCCTGGGTAACCCCCTCCAATGTTGCCATGGAGCTGCGTTGCTTTATCATGAAGACTTTCCAACTGCGGTTCATTATCACTTCTTTGTCGTCCGAGGCCGGGAAAAGATCAACAGTTGAGTTTGGGATGTCAAACTATCAGAGCGTCGTCGCAAACTAATGAAATCCGTCGCTAACACAAAGTTTGTCTGCTCAAATGTGGGGGAAACAAGCATCCCATCAATGGCGGGGTTTGTGTCACGTAGAGGCCATCTGCACTTCTCCGTCGTCCCTCCTGAAACAGACCCAGCTGCTCTTTCAGATGTAAACCATTTTCTGAGTTGGCATGCCAACTTCGCTGACGTCAGCTGCCTTTCATCCCCTCCGGCACTTCGTTTGCGAGTGCGCTTTTTAATAGGACTTATTGACAATAAAGCAGGAAATGTGAAAACGATGCAAACAATACTTGGATACACACAGGGGGTGAGACAGTCATGCGGCTTATTATTTTTGCTCATCCATTTATTTCTTTTTCACTTTGTATGTTTTTGCACCAGTCTTGTGGTTTGGTTTAATGTTTTTCGATGCCTTTAACCTCTTAACCCCCGACTGCACATTTTCTCAAGTTTGGCTTTACCCAAATATATATAAGCTTCTTGAAAAAAGTGTCAAAATAGCAACAAAAATTAGACAAAAACGAGGATGAAAATGCAACCAAAGAGCAACAAAGACTTGACAAAAATGCACTAAAAAGTGACTCAAGAGAAACAAAAAGGCAACAACAGAAAAGTGATGGAAAAAAACAAACAATCAAGCAACAAAAAAGTGACAACAAGTGATGAGAGAAACTAGATTTAGGTAAAGCTGAACGGGAGAAAATGCACTCGGTTACGGCGGGGGTTAAGAGGTTAACTTCATTAGACAAGTTGCTGTAACTAGACCTACAGTCCATTCTCATAATTTCATGAAGCATAATTTACTACTGCCCTCTAGTGGATCATCAACAATATTACTTTTATTGCACTACATGCATTTGATATTTGTGATGTCGATTGTTTTTTTTTTTAATGTAGTTATGTAGTCAAAATGTGTGTCGATTGATTGATTATATATAGGCTAACAGTTTCTTAATAGACATTTTGCAAAAAAGTTAGGCTTTGTTTTTCTAATCATTTAACTATATAACAAAGTTTTGACATGTCTAATGAAACAGGACGCACTAATGTAATGGGTAAAAGACCTAATGTTTGAGACAGTGGATGACTTAGCTCTGTCCTCTCGGCCGAACACCTGAAACCGCAGGTGCTCTGTTTAAAATGTGCTGACTGGCTTTGTTCCTTGAGTTTCCCGTGGTGGAACTAAACCTTCTTCAGTGTATTTTTAACCAAGGAACACACAACATGTCTGCACGTTTCCCAGTGTCGTTTATCACCGGCTGCAGCGCTCCGCAATTAGGACACTGCGGTTCAGCCCGTCTTGTTCTGGTTTCATGATCGTGAGAGCTGTTGAGTTTGGAGAGCGGTTTGTTGTAGTGAGAAAAAACATAATGTACTGTAAATTGACACAGGTGAAGTCCTTAGCCAGTTAAAATACATTAAATTGGCAGTAGTTGTGATACAGTACGATTAATGACTTATTTCATTACATTTTTTGTCTCACTTAACAAAGTTTTATATGTTTAGCCGACTAAATAACTTACTAAAGCCAATTAGATGTGTATTTCTGCATAACCAGTGATGAAGTTTTAACATTTAAAAGGTTCAGTGAATGCATTACAAAACATTCTGTGCAAAAACATTGTACACAACTGTTTGCACAAGGCCCATTAGAGGAGTATTTATAGCACAAATGGGTTTAATTGTGTTAATGTCACAAGTCAGTGCATGATCTGTGTCCCCTCAGTGTGTCTGTCAGAGCGTCTGATGCCTGCCTGCTGCACAGCCGTAAGACGGTCACAGCTGGTTCGCCTCAGCGCTCTCTCCTCTGGGATCCTTCTCATTAACAGGGAGGTACTGGCATGGACTGCACACAGTGGCTGCACAATGCTTCAGCGTCCACACCAGACATAATACGCAGACAAACACTGCTCCTCTGGTTAAGGCTTGCGTTCATTTGTGTTTAAAATATGTCTGCAGTTTTGCTTACTAATCATGGTGAGTTGATGTAACCAGACTAGACCATCTTTGTATTCTGTATTACATTGACACTGGTTTTGTATTATTTTGATTTTCTTTTTGGCATTTTTTACAGATTTGAAATGTCCAACAGCTTGACTCCCCTCTCTGTGTGACGGGCAATAGGTGTGCGATTGCTGGGAGGGGCTGAACATACTTGGGCCTGTGGGTGAAGTGGGTCTTTGGGAATCCCCTTTAGAGGAGTATTGTCAATGTTCACAAATTGCTGTCTTATGGCTGGATGGAAAACAATTACAATTAATTATCTTCAGATTAAGACAAAAATTGCCTATTTTTCTATGTATTTATTGTGACACGTGCAACACATACTACATACAGTACATACTACAAATAATAGTACAAACTCTAGACCCATAAGTTTAAGTTTAAGTTTAATGGTTTTGTATAGCCCAATATCACAACAGAAGTCAGCAGGTAGCGACGAGCGGCGTGGGTGTCCCCCGTCCTTAGACTCTCCAGCACGGCAAGGAAAAACTCAAAAACCCGGCAGGAGAAAAGAGAAACCTTAGGGAAAACCACAGAAGAAGAGATCCACTCCCATGGACGGACAGGCTATAGAGACCCAGGGCCGAAGGATCCCTCAGCAGACGGGCCAAGATCACAGACCGTCCAGTCCTCAGACTCCAGATTGCAGGGTTCCTCCGTTCGATCTAGACAGGCACTCCCGAGGGGGGGTGGGACAGGAGACACCATGTGAATAGTGATGAATATTGTATCATAATAAGACAAAGTCTGCAGTAAGAAGAAGAGGACAGCGCTCAGTGGACCGTACTTCCCACAGCAGTGTTCCTCCTATGGCAGCTTTACTTCAGACTGTGGGTTAGAGCTTTACCTAACTGACCTGATTATAAGCTAATTCGAAGAGGTACGTTTTGTGCCTAGTCTTAAATGTAGGGACTCTGTCTGCTTCTTTAACGTGGGCTGGGAGTTTATTCCATAAGACCGGAGCTTGGTAGCTAAAGGCTCTGCCTCCTACAGTGATTTTGGAGACTCGAGGAATCACTAGTAGCCCTGAGTTTTGAGAGCGGAGAGCTCTGGTTGGCTGATATGGAATCACAGCGTCTTGGAGATAGAGCAGAGCTAAACCCTTTATGGATTTAAATGTGAGGAGCAGGATTTTAAATTTTATTCTAAACTCAACAGGAAGCCAATGGAGAGACTTTAGCACAGGTGTAATGTGTTCTCTTCTCTTTGTCTTGCAGCTGCATTTTGAACTAATTGAAAACTTTTCAGGGAGCTTTTAGGGCACGCTGCCAGCAGGCTGTTGCAGTAATCCAGCCTTGAAGAGACAAATGCATCACTCTTAGTTAGGATATTTCGTATTTTAGCATTGTTGCGCAGGTGAAAGAACGCTATTATACAAGCCTGGTTTATATGTGTTTTAAAAGAGAGGTCTTGGTCAAACAGAACTCCAAGGTTTTTTACTGTTGTGCTCGTTGATATGCTAACATTATCCAGGGAGATGATCTGTTGAGATAAAGACTCAGGGCCTAATATAATAACCTTGGTTTTGTCCGGGTTAAGAAGGAGGTAATTTGCTGTCATCCATGTCTTAATGGCTTTTACGCATGAGCTAAGCGTTTCTAATTTATCTGTCTGACCTGGTTTCATTGATGAATACAGCTGTGTGTCGTCCACATAACAGTGAAAATTTCTATTGTGATTTTGGATTATGTTACCTAATGGAAGAATGTACAGTGCCTCTCGAAAGTATTCATACACCTTGAACTTTTGCACATTTTGTCATGTTTACAACCCTAAACATAAAGATTTTATTTTGATTTTTTTACTCACACTCATGTTCACACACAAGTAACCGACAACTGTGAAGTGAAAGCAAAATGATACATGATTCTGTTATTTTTCAAAAAATAGAAAACCGAAAAGTGGGGCGTGCATAAGTATTCCTACAGCATGAATGAATACTTTGTGGAACCCCCTTTTACTGCAATAACAGCAGCAAGTCTTTTGGGGTTTGACTCTACAAGATTTGCACATGTAGAGACTGACATTTTAGCCCATTCATCTTTACAAAACAACTCAAGCTCTGTCACATTAGAAGGAGAGCGTTTGTGAACAGCAGTTTTCACATTATTCCACAGATTTTCAATAGGATTTAGGTCAGGACTTTGACTGGGCCATTCTAACACATTAATATGTTTTTATTGAACCATTCCATTGTAGATTTATCTTTGTGTTTAGGGTCATTGTCCTGCTGGAAGGTGAATCTCCGCCCCAGCCTCAGTTCTCTTGCTGACTCCAGCAGGTTTTCCTCCAAAATGTCCCCATGGCTCCATCCATCTTCACAACTATTCTTACTTTTCACTTTTCTATTTTTTGAAAAATAACAGAATCATGTATCATTTTGCTTTCACTTCACAGTTGTCTGTTACTTGTGTGTGAATGTTCAGTAAAAAAATCAAAATAAAATCTTTATGTTTAGGGTTGTAAACATGTCAAAATGTGCAAAAGTTCAAGGTGTATGAATACTTTCGAGAGGCACTGTATAGTATAAATAAAATTGGCCCTGAACCTCGTGGCACCCCATAGTACACTTTGGAACACGGTGAAGACTGTTGGTTTACATTAACGAATTGTTGCCTGTCAGATAAGTAAGATTTAAACCAGGAGAGGGCTGTTCCCCTGATGCCTACGTCACATTCTAACCTCTGCAGGAGAATATTGTGATCGATTGTGTCAAAGGCTGCGCTGAGGTCTAACAAAACTAGGATTGAAGCTAGTCCAGCATCAGCTGCTAATAACAGGTCGTTGGTAACTTTGACTAAGGCGGTCTCTGTGCTATGATAACTTCTTTACCCTGACTGAAATTTTTCAAATAAGTTATTGTCCTGTAGGTGACAGCAAAGCTGCTTAGCCACTGCTTTTTCAAGGATTTTTGAAATGAAAGGGAGATTAGATATGGGCCTATAGTTGGCTAAAATGTCAGGATCAAGACTAGGTTTTTTCAAAAGTGGTTTGATAACAGCATATTTAAAGGACTTTGGCACATAACCATTTTCTAAAGACGTGTTAATTATTTTCAATATGGTATCTGATATTTCAGGAGTAATTTCTTGAAGGAGTTTAATTGGAATTGGATCTAGAAGACAAGTTGAAGGTTTTGAGGACATAATGATTGATGATACCTCAGCCTCATCTACAGTTATAAACCTGTCTAAGACTTCAGATGGAGTCAATGATTCAACAGCTGGGTTTAGATCAGGACAAGATGAGGGTTGCTTATCATTTATTTTATCTCTAATGGTTTTGATTTTATCATTAAAGAATTCGAGGAAGTCATCGCAGCTAAGGGTATCAGGGATTGAAGGTTCTACTGCGCTGTGACTGTTTGTTAGCCGGGCCACAGTACTGAAGAGAACCCTAGGGTTGTTTTTATTTGCTTCAATTAATGAAGAGTAGTAGTTTGTTTGTGCTTTCCTCATGGCTTGCTTATAGGCGAGTAGGCATTTTTTCCAATATCTAAGAGATTGTTCAGTGCACGAATTGCGCTCGTAATTCCGCGTTGTACCAGGGGGCGACACACCTTCGGCCGAATAACTTTCTGTTTCAGTGGAGCCGCAACATCAAGGGCTGTTTTTAACGTGAGCATAACGCTGTCCACAAACTCATCACTATCATTTAAATCTGTAAGCGAGCTATTCTCTGTAAGATTAAAGACTGGTTGGATAATTTCTTTAAATTATAACACAGATTTTTCAGATAGTGTCCGTTTTAATTTAATTTTATCCTGTGGATTAGTATAATGTTCAATTAGGAAATTGAAATTGAATGTAATTAGGAAATGGTCAGAAAGCCCGGGGTTTTGAGGGAGAACGTTTAGGTCGCTAATTTCAATCCCATATGTTAAAACCAAATCAAGGGTGTGTTTATGACAGTGAGTAGGTTTATTCACATTTTGTGTGAAGCCAACCCCGTCCAGCAGGGCACTAAATGCCTTGCTCAGACTGTCACTCTTATTATCAACATGAATGTTAAAATCACCCACTGTTATAATTTTATTCCAATCCAACACTATACTGGCTAAAAACTCAGAAAATTCTGCTAAGAAGTCTGAGTAGGGGCCCGGAGGTCGATAAATAATTGCAAGTAGCAAAGCTTTTTGATTTTTAAATTTGGGAGAGGTGAGAGACAGCGTAGACTTTCAAATGAATTAAACTTTAGGTTGTTTTGGGGATTTAGAACAAGATTAGAGTGTGATATCGCTGCGACCCCACCACCTCGGCCAGTGGTTCTAGCCGCTTGAAAATTGACATAACTAGGAGGAGTAGATTCATTAAGCCTAACATAGTCGTCCTGCTGAAGCCATGTTTCAGTCAGGGCGAGAAGGTCAATGTTGTTATCGCAAATTAAGTCATTAACTAAAAGGGACTTCGAAGAGATTAATCTAATATTCAACAACCCAAACGTTATGTGCTTAGCACTTTGTTTATCATTTTGTTTAATGCTTAGTTTACTTTTGGGTATTTGTATTAGGTTATTTGGTCGTACACCGGCATTTGTTTTGTTAGCTTTTAATGTTTTAGTGCTTGGTGTACGGGGGACAGACACAATCTTTATTTGTTCTGGTATTTGTATTAAGTTATTTGGACGCACACCAGTGTTTGTTTTGTTAGCTTTTGATATTTTAGTCTTTGGTTTACGGAGGACAGACACAGTCTTTATTTGTTCTGGAGAATCTACACACTTGATTTGTGACAATCCGGGATCAGGGTTGGTGGTTACAGGGGAGCGATCTACACTAGCGCCCGGAGCTCATATCTGGACCGTCAATTTAGGCCGCGACTGAGGCTATCGGCCACATTCTTAGATAGAATCCCATAGAATTCTATAGGATTCTGTTAAATATTTATGGATTTGAGTTGAGGTGTGCACATGATTTTCAGATAACTCATGATCTGCTTAAAGGAGCGATACCTGATTTTACTTCTAGAAATGGAATGAAAATTATTTTATCCTCCTTTAGTATATTGCAAACTCAAATGCTTGTAAGGAGAACAGCGTGCATCAAATTATAAAACATTTGTATCAATTTCAAGAACTTTCAGGCTATTTATCTAGCATTTTTGTGAACATGACCCTGAAAAGTGACACTGCAAGTTGTGAAATTTGCCTATGAACTTGTCCCTGTAAAGAATTTGGATGCTACAAAGATGTTAGGAAAGCTACAAATAAGTTTGGACCACAACTAGTATTTGAATTTAGTGGCTTCCCCCTTTATTGTTGACAATCAAAAAATCATACAAATGTAGTTTTGGCCTTAAACTGATGCCACTAAATTGGATCCGTTTTCTAATGGCATTTTGAGCCAGTAAATCCAATCACAGAGTGACAGAAAGTAGCAATACGTGGAGGATATCAACAGATGGTCAATTTTGACCTTTTGTTTGTGTACTGTAGACCCAATAATGCTTGATATATCTTCCTCCTCTCAGGATATAATCCTGTCACAAAGTATGTATGTATAATAATCAACGAAACTCAGGCTGAAGAAGGTCCGAATAAAGAGGATTTGGGATCAAACAGGTCAAGAGGTGAACTGTAAAGTTATTTAACTCATAATTGGCTGAAGTAGACGTTTGCTAAAAATAATGCCGATAGTGAAAAATAGAAACATAATTTCTTGGTGGTTGGACACTTGCCCCATTCACAGTATGGGGATTTTTTGGAAGCCCTCCTGGAAAATAGATGTGTCATAAGAATTACACATTTCTTGAACAGTTCAAGTTGAAGAAAATCAATTAAAACCAACATATATCTGTACCTAAAACTGTTATATCCTTAGTAAACAACAAAATATCTTTCTTCCACAAAGTCGTCTTACTTATGTATCAAAGCTGCTGTCTTGTAATTTAGACCTCTACAAACATGTTCTCAAATGCATGTGATTCCAATCACACAGCTCATGTTTCAGTTTCCTCTCTGTTGCTCTTGTTTCAAATGTCCATTTTTTGTCGAATGATCAGTTCAAAACAGAAATGGCAAACCTAATTGCTGTCATACTTATCAGAAAAAGTTCTATTATATTTCCCGCCAAAATTTGTTCAGCATTATTTGGATGTTTTCCAAAAACCCAGTAATGCCAAAGCCCAGACACACATTGATCCACATCACGGACATTTAAACGGTCTAACGAATTTGCCCTTAATCTATAGAGCAGCACGTCCAAAAATAGAAATTATGACACATATTGCTCTTTTTTCTGTGGGTGCCATTCATCCATCTGTTCTTTGGAGAATGTGTAATGTCGCTCTGGGGCCTATTCATAAAGTTCACTCTTCTGGATCACGACTCGGTGTGCTGTGCTTTCACTCGCACAAAGGACAGCCCAGAAGGCATGCCAAAGGAGGCATACATGTCTCCCCCATGGGCTACACAACACCCCTGGAAAACTGCAATTTGAGCATTTGCTCGGCGACATGTCCTAAATGAGGATGCCGGAGGCAAAAAATTAGCTATTTTACTATCATGTACTTTAATTTCCACTGAGAAGGTTGTTTTTTTGCTGTCCTTGGTCTGTTGGTTGTCTGTTGCCAATTTGATTAATCACTTTCAAATTTGACAATATATTTTTAGAAATGTTTTGTTATGGGCCATGGAAGACATTTGTTTCTATCCGTTTAGGATTAAGCAATGTAAAAAAAAAAGCAGGGCTTTTACTGGTAATAATATGGTTTATGAAATTCATACTTACTTTACTGGTCATTCCCTTTGTTCTATACTATAACAATTAAAAAACATATGCTCGCAAATCCCCTCCTCGAACAGTCACCTTAACGTGGTGGAGGGGTGTGAGCGCCCGAATGATCCTGGAGCTCTGTTGTCGGGGCTTCGTGCCCCTGGTAGGGTCTCCCATGGCAAACTGGTCCTAGGTGACGGGTCAGACAAAGAGCGGTTCCGAAGCCCCTTAGGAGAGACCAGCAGGCCTGAGAATCGTGAGGCCGTCCTTCTGTGGACCCACCACCTACAGGACGAGCCATAGGGGGCTGGTGCTATGTGATTTGGGCAGCTCGGACAGCTGCCCCCATGACCCGGCAATGGACAAGTAGAAGAAAATGGATGGATGCTTGCATATCAAAGTCATTGTTGTATAGTCTGAATGGTCTCGCCCCCTCCTATCTGTCTGACCTGATTCAGCCTTACGCTCCCTCTCGTGCTCTCAGGTCAGCGGATCAGCTGCAACTGGTTGTTCCAAAAACCAAGCGCAAACTTCGGGGAGATCGGGCCTTCTCTGTTGCTGGCCCGCGGCTGTGGAACCAGCTGCCATTAGAGATTAGACAGGCCCAGTCCCTACCTGTTTTTAAATCTCTCCTAAAAACGCACCTTTTTTCTCTGGCGTTTAATGCAAATTGAGGTTGCCTGCTGTTGTTGTTGTACTTTTTCCTCATATTTTTTACTGTAAATATTTGTATCTGTTTCTGTGTGCGGCACTTTGGCCAACTGTACAGTTCTTAAAGTGCTTTATAAATAAAGTTGGTATGGTATGGTATATAATCTTCACTGGAGTTTCCCTCAGTATTGCCGATTATTGCACAATGCGGCATGAGGGTATCCCTGCAACAGTGACAGTGATTCACACTGACTGACTCATAGTCCTCCCCTTCAGCAGCAGCATGGCTCACTGGACTGAATGCAGCTTTAGTCTTTGTCAGGCTGTTGCTCGGTGTGAAACTGACAAATAGGTTGTAACCTTGTGTTCTGATCCAGGATGTCACTCTGCGAACAGCTCTGAATTAATAGACACTAGATTTTAATTCAGTCTGGACTTCTCTCTCATTTCCAAGATCATCCATTCAATGTCTTACGTGCTCTGTGTTCAAATTTAAACCAAAAAATAAACTGAACAAACGTGGAAGAATCTGTAATTCAGTGGAGTCTAGAGGAGACCCTAAGCTATTGTTGTGTGTTTTGTAGTTGGGAAACCGGAACACCAGAAGAAAACTAATGCAGACACGGAGAGAACATGCAAACATCATCCAGAAATGCTCCACCCAGCCTGGGAATCTAACTCAGGACCTTCTTGCTTTGAAGTAAACCTCAACTAGTAGAATCAGTGCTGTTTCCTTTATGATCAAACATTTTGAATTTGACCGTTCTTGGTTTGAGCTGGCAGTCATATTGTGGTTTGCTACGTGACAAGTGTGGCAGTGTGGCAGTACCGCAGTGGACTTATGTCCTTGTGCTCCTGGTTTCTGGCTCTGTTCCAGGGACTGCCCACTTTCCTGCTGCGACCCAATCTGACAAACAGTCCTTCCTTTTTCCATCTTCTATTTGCTGATTATTAATGCGTGTCTGTCAGCAAAGGACAAACAGCAACAATCTTGTATTGATATGGTGATGCAAGTGTACGGTATTGTTTTCATTCATTGGCCACTCTGTAAGAATGAAAGCTAATCTGGCCTTTTTCAGTCTCAGTCCATAGCTGTGATGCTGCAGTGACTCACCTCCCACGGGGTTTAAAAAAGTCTTTGTGAAGAAGCGTAAGAAAAACATCAACAAGCAAAAGGTTTAGAAAGAAACCCCAGAGGAGAAAGAAAAAGGTTGCATTTTTTGTGTTGCTGGTACATATAGAGTAGTGATATGTCTTTCTTTGGTTGAGTCTGTTGTTGAATAGAAGGGAAATATGGACCTTCCCTGTGCAGAGTTTGGGACCTGTCACTGTAGTGAAAGAGTGTGATGACAGACTCCAGAGTCCCCCCAGAGACAGTACTATTGGTGCCTAACCAATGGATAGTCCTAACCTTTGAAACCTGAGAAAATATGAAGGAGGGGGGAGTGTACGCTGTATAGACATTTGAACTCAATATGGTTTACAATAATATCTTAAAGGGATATTTCAGGATTTTTCATATAGGGCCTCATTTCCTAGTTATCCTGAGTGTTGTTGATTTGTGGACATATTTTTTTTAAATTCATGCAGTCCTTATATTTGAAGAGTTTAGTGGTGCTAGGCTAGCGCATGTCTATGGTAACTAGTAGCCTGCATTAAAAACCTCTTCAAAATCATGGGGTCGTCTTCCAAACGTTGCCATATCTGATTTGTAGAAAGCTTCTTTGTAAATTCCACGCGTAGTAATGCCGGCCGCAGGTAAACAAACTACTGCAGATCCGGTAACCTAACAGATCACTCCGCCGCTGCACAGCTTACAACCAGGAAGCTGATGCTGCTCAAATATAAGTTATTTTAAATGCAAAATGGTTACAATTCAAAAATTATTCAGTCGACACAGACATTTATATCAGCAGTCTGGTGTTATAAGTGATTTGCCTCAGGTGCTCTGTGCTTGGGTCAGACTGTTTTTAATGCAGGCTATTAGTTACCATAGACATGCGCTAGCCTGGCACCACTAAACTCTTCAAATATAAAGATTGCGTGAATTAAAATATATATCTCCAGAAATCAACAGCACTCTGAATAACTAGGAAATGAGGCCCTTTGTCAAAAATCCTGAAATATCCCTTTAACTTCCACCAAAGCAGAAGGCAATGTCAGGCATGAGCACCAAATCCAGACCATGATGATGAGAAAGAGTGTCCTTACAACTGAGTAGCTCCCAGAAAGTGTTTATTACTTACACCGCATGTAATGTTTCGGTGCTTTGGCCGCATAATATATGTTAATATATCACACACACCCTGTTTAGTCTACTGTATATGAACAACAACAGAGCTGTGCTTGAGTTTGGGCCATCACGGGCAGGTCTGGCCCACTATATGTTGACTATCAGAAGAAACGTGACCATATAGGGCTGTAAAAATGATTGACATGATACAGTTGTTACTACAAAAAAAATGTTTTTTTAATTATTTCTAATTGGTCTAAATAGTCTTAGGGACCAATAATTTGTTGGGACTAATACACCAAATACTGAAATAAAATGCTCATCAGTCATGACTTATAACCATTATCACTTCCCTTGCTCTTTGCTCTTGTGCAAACTCCTCCTGAAGCAGATAATCAATACCATTGGCAACACACTCAACTTTGACACCATCCTCTGCCAACCTCCACCCATTGCCACATCAATCAAAGCACTGCACACATCCCAGACACAACATGTAAGTCTTGTGCTTTTAATTAAAAGCAGCCCGCTAATGCAAAGTGAATGACGCCGATTATCCAACAGTAAGAGTCTTTGTAAGTGCCCCATGGCTCATAAATAATGTCTCTGCCACCATGAGGAACCTGGGAAAGCCATTAAGAGACAGTAAGAGCAGTGTGTGTGTGTGTGTGTGTGTGTGTGTGTGTGTGTGTGTGTGTGTGTGTGTGTGTGTGTGTGTGGCGGGTAGGCACAAACAGAAGGCCTGCCAGGAGCAACCTTGGCAAAAAAGAGACCATCCCGCCAGTGTTCCCCTCCCCAACACCCACCATCTCTATCTATTCCCGTCCTGAACACTGAGGGGATTCCCACTGACCCCTGGCCTCTACAGAGGACAGTCCTGGTCCGCCTCTGCTTCCAGCACCAAACTTTTATTAAAGGGGAGTGGATGGGACATTGATTGATTCTTTGTTCTGAAGATAGCAGAGCAAAATAATGGAGGCTTGGCTCTATTTTGGTCACTTTCCTATCTATTATGCATGAAGCTTGTGCTGGGAAGGGTCTACTCGCTGTGGATAAACACATTGGGATTTAGGGTATTTCAAGTGTGTGTTATGTAGCCACAGAGGCAAGTTTTAGCCCATATGAGTTTTACCCTAGTTTCCTTCACCATCCAGCATCTTCTTCCCCGCTCCTCTTTGGTATGCAGAGCAATGCTCGACTGCAGGGCTGAGTTTGTCATCCACTAGAGCACTATGGCACCCACAAATGGGCTCTGTGTCCGGGCGCAAACAGCAGTTCTGGTGATGGAACAGCCTATGTCACGCAGAAATTGTGTTGGTCGCGATGTGTGCCCGGTGTATGTGCGGCTTGCGTGTGCGTGGGGCTGTTGCTCAGTTAAATTGCATAATCATCTAGCCCACTATCTTTCACGCATGTCGTTTCAAGTCTGAGCTGCTGCTGCTGCTGCGCTGGGGCCAGTGGACGCGCAGAAGTGAATGTTGGAGCGCGACTGTCTCGGTGTGTTATCTCTGACGTGACACAGACGGGGCGAGAAGACGATTAAAATGTCCTGACGTTAACTAATGGAGACGGAGGCGCGGTTGTTCGGGCTACATGTGGACGGCAGGATTGGGATTGAGGAAACCGTGCGCCACAGATGCTGCCGTCACAGAGTCGCGCTGGCGTGAGGTGGAACAGAGGAGGCGCGTCTTTGTGCTGATCCCAGCACCTTTTCATTGTATTAGGTGAAGCACCAGCAAACCTCCGCGTTTAGGGTCCCTCCTCCCATTTTGCCCATCGCCATCCCACGACAGCCTCCGGGAGACGGGGAGGAGAAAGCGAGGACACACCCGCACATACTGTACCCGGCGTTTGCGCGAAGATGCCGCAGACAAACATGAGGTGAAGAGCATCGACTGTCCCGAATTGGAAATTGTTTTTTTTCTTTTTTTCTCCTTCCCTTGGAGACCGGCGAGCTGGTTACCGCAGCGGGTTATTTACCATCGATGCGCTGCGTATTGCCTTTGGCTATAAGGAAAATGACAGTAGGTATGTTCAGAGAATGTGTAGTTGTTTTACGGATGACTATGTTGGCTAATAAGTGCAGCAAAAGGAAACATTTCATAACACAATCTAAAGATGTGCAGTTGCTGTTTTTTGTGTGTTTTTTTTGTGTTGTTTTTTTTTCTGTGTCAGCCCAGTTGATGCAGACAAGAGATGCAGTTTTTTTTTCTTCTCTTGGAACCCATTTCCTTCGGTGGATCAATTATTTATACATGTTTCTGAATATTTTAGATTGAAGCACTAAAACGCACAAATGCCGAGCTATAAAGTCATGCAATGTGAGCCATTCGTGGGCTTTTTCTTTGCGCTGCAGTCAGTCTTGTAGCATCTTTGATTGTTCAGCTGCAGTGTTTTTTGTCATATTCAAGACAGGATGCAGGCTGTGACTTTGCTGCCTATACTGCATTGGCTTGGTCATGCATGGCTTTGCTGCAAAAGGTGGTCCCGGTCGTTTTTTACTGTGTCCACTGCAGCAAATTGGGGCCCTGATTTTGTGTCATTATTATGCTTTTCACCTCTTTTACATGCATGAATTTGATATTCAAGGCACACAGCTCACTTGCATAAGGGCGAGACAGGAGAAATGTCAGCCCAATTCACTCTGGGATTTGAGAAACTTTATATAGGTATGAAATGTTATGAGGCTGCTGAAGGTGAGGCTTCATTTCCCCCATTTTTGGAGTATTTTCTCCTCCCATCTGAATGACACAGCCTTACACAAAACTGCTTTCTCTAACTCACTGTGTCTGTCTGTGTGTCCTACATGCAGTCCGATCCTAGGTGTCACCCTGTGGTCGTCGGGTCTGTACGCTGAGCCCCCTCCCTTTCCTCCCGGCCCGTGCCTGCAGTTGTCCAGGCTGCAGGACCCAGACTCGTTGAAAGGTGCAGGCCTCCTCTCCCTGCAGAATGACTGTTGCCACGGGCGACCCCTCCGACGAGGCGGCCGCTCACCCGGGACACCCCCAGGACTATGACCCTGAGGCGGACCACGAGTGCTGTGAAAGAGTGGTCATCAACATCTCAGGGCTGCGCTTTGAGACACAACTTAAAACTCTGTCACAGTTCCCTGAGACTCTGCTGGGGGACCCCAAGAAAAGAATGCGCTACTTCGACCCGCTGAGGAATGAGTACTTTTTCGACAGGAATAGACCCAGCTTTGACGCCATATTGTATTATTATCAGTCAGGAGGACGGCTTCGTCGCCCGGTCAATGTCACCCTTGATATTTTCTCAGAAGAGATTCGTTTTTATGAGCTGGGCGACGAGGCCATAGAGATATTCCGAGAAGATGAGGGGTTTATCAAAGAGGAGGAGCGTCCCCTTCCTGATAATGAATTTCAGAGACAGGTGTGGCTGTTGTTTGAGTACCCAGAGAGCTCAGGTCCTGCCAGGATAATTGCCATAATCTCTGTCATGGTCATTCTAATATCCATTGTTAGTTTTTGTTTGGAAACCCTTCCCATTTTCCGTAATGATGAGGACGGAATGCACAAAACTCACTCTGAGGTTTTTTCACCTGAGACCAACACTACAATCATCAGATACACATCCACTTACTTCACAGACCCATTCTTTATCCTTGAAACTCTTTGCATTATATGGTTTTCTTTTGAGTTTCTAGTGCGCTTTTTTGCTTGCCCCAGCAAAGCAGGCTTTTTTGGAAATTTAATGAACATTATAGATATTGTTGCTATCATCCCCTACTTCATCACTCTTGGCACAGAGTTAGCAGACAGGCCAGAGGATGGTCAGCCAGGTCAGCAAGCCATGTCTTTAGCCATTCTCAGGGTCATTCGTTTGGTGCGAGTCTTCAGAATTTTTAAGCTTTCACGTCATTCCAAGGGGCTTCAAATCCTGGGCCAGACCCTTAAAGCCAGTATGAGGGAGCTGGGCCTCCTCATTTTCTTCCTCTTTATTGGGGTTATCCTCTTCTCAAGTGCTGTTTACTTTGCTGAAGCAGATGAACCTGAATCGCAGTTTGAAAGCATCCCAGATGCATTTTGGTGGGCGGTTGTGTCCATGACAACAGTTGGCTACGGCGACATGGTCCCAACCACAATAGGTGGGAAGATCGTTGGCTCCCTCTGTGCTATTGCAGGTGTGCTGACCATTGCCTTACCTGTACCTGTCATAGTGTCCAACTTTAATTACTTCTATCATCGGGAGACAGAAGGAGAGGAACAAGCCCAGTTCCTCCAAGTGAATGTGCCCAAGACAGACTCCATTGAGGAGTTGAAGAAGAGCCGCAGTGGTTCCACCATCAGTAAGTCCGACTACATGGAGATCCAAGAGGCTGTCAACAACAGTACTGAGGACTTTCAGGAGGAGAATCTCAAGACGGCCAACTGCACTTTGGCCAATACAAACTATGTAAACATCACCAAAATGCTCACCGATGTGTAGTAACGTGATTACCCTTACAAAGAGGAAAAACTTGAAACAAAGCAACTGGACAGGAAGCTTTTTTAGATTCCTGCCTTTTGCGTGAAGTATATAAGGCAATAGAAGACAGGAAGAAGTCTGTTGTGACTTGCAGCGATATAACATTATAAAGACCATGAGCACATTAAGTCCATACCTTTCACAAGCTTCCCAGCACTTCTGACATCACTAAAAAAAAGATATTGTTAGTACTGAATTTTTGCATGAAGTTGACTTTTATCTGGTTGCTTCAAAATAAAAACAAAACAAGCAGAAAATGATAAAGTAGTCATCAAAAATAACACAAAAAATGGTAAGAATCACAGCAAAAAAAAAAAATCGATTCCTGCTTGAGCTCTCTGTTTCTGTGCCCTTCCCCAAGTCACACTAGATAGCGCTTTCTAAAGAGCACTTTGACTGTGCGCACACAACATATGCTGCTTCCTGGAGCCAATAAAGCCAAACTGTGTTATGCCACACAATTCACAGATCAAAGGTGTTGGCATAAATGCAAGCCCACTTCATTGCTTGCATGGCCTGTGAGTGACTTGTAACGAGGTTGGTGGTAAAGTACACCATGTTATATCAAGGATGAATGACAGCCATCAGCTCTGAGCTTGTGGTTCGACACCGTTTTTCCAAGTAGACATCAGTATCTGATGAATGACTAAGGATGGCCTTGACTGTACACTGCTTTTGTCTGACATACTGTATGTATTGCAAGGCAAGCTTCCCCTTCATTCACCAAAACTGGTCTTATTGCAGAGCTTTGAGGACACTTTGAATGTTTTTTTGTTTGCTTTTTCACAGTTTTACATGCAATGGTACTTATTCATAGAAATACAGTAGGTAGGTGACTTATAGTAACTGTGACTCAGCTGATAGTCAGTATGTAGATAACTACTGTTAATAGTAAACAATAGTTTGTAGAAACTGCATGATGTTTTTACCAAGACGTTCGCTAGTCTCTCAACTGCCACTAGCTTCATCGCACCAGTGTATATACATGTTTTAACACTGCCTTCAGTACAAATACACTTGATGGGTCTAATGGATAAAGTAGCTGGTACTTAAAGCTTATGATAGAGGATTTTATAAGCTAATAATCACATGGCCAATTCCCATCAGGATGCAGTGTCTACTTCAATGTCAGTATAAACATTCCACATAGATATCATTGCCAGGTAAATATACTGTAAGAATAAGACATTTATTTCATTATTGTTGCATAGGTGATAGATGTGCAGTCCTGCCTTTTCACAAGTTGGCACGTCTTCATAATCCAAATAGGACCTTAAGGACTAGTGTTTAGAAAATACTTTCTCTGCCTTTCTCTGGGTTTAGGCTACTTTCGCTAGTGTTGCATGACCTCAAAAACATTCCTAGAAGCATGCATAGAAACTCAAATAAGAAGCCTATGAGATAAAGTTGTTGCAATAGATGTGCTTATTTCTTATGTGCATAAAGTAATGTTGACACAAAAGACAAAACACACCTATATTTTAATAGTAATAATAATATAAAACACATCAGTAATGTTCAAAAATAAGAGAAAACATGTACCATGTTGCACATGCACAATACTGCTATAATTTTATGGTTCTGTATTATTTTGAGATGTTTCTTGCCTAAAGACCTGTTCAGAGTGCCAAAGATTCACTCTAACCATCTTCGGTAATCCTTTCCCATTTATTGCAAATCCAAAACTTGTTCTCAACTTAAGCCAAATGATTGCATTAAACCGTATCTCTGTGACAAAATAGTTTACCATATTCCCAACTTGATATGAAACAAACCTTAAATGGGCTATTTCTTCCTTTGGTGCTTCGGAGTCGAATAATGGCTAAAGTCCCTTGAACAGTATGTTTACATGCAGGTGGAAAAGCTACAATTGCAGCCTTAGAGTCACCTCCGATATGTTCTCATGTAATGATAGAGCATGTCATGCGCTTAACGTTTGTGCTTTTTAACAACAAAAATCTGTAACATGTTTGTTCTTTTCAGACTTGAATATGTATAATTTATATCTTTCCAGCTCGTTGGGATTACAATTTGTACAAGTTGTAGTTTCTTTTATCACAAATCAGTTTCTTCTTTTAACAAAGACTGAACACTTTTAAATTACTTGTGTAAGTACTTTGTGTAATATCCTTGTTTGGTGTAAACATACTGGCAATTTACAATTGAAACATAGATTTACCTTTTCTTTGAGGAATGTATGTTTTTGCAACCACCAAATTATTTTGGGGACACTCCTATTCGACTCTTAAGTTTGGCCATTCTCTAAATATCCAAGCAGTGTAGCCTCTTCAAATGGGTTTGTTTCCAGTTAACATTTCCAATCTTAGCTTGCCTCTGAAAGGTTGGAGGTTAAGGCAGTAGGGTCAATATTAATGTTGCAGATATTGGCTAGCCAATTGATCTTCTGAACTTTCTCCAGTTTTTCTTCTTTGGTCTTTGATCTTTGAGGAAAATGTTACATGCTATTGCTGCCAATGTGTGCTCAGGATGCCTCTTTGAACTGCCTGTAACAAGGCACCTGAACATGTCTTTTTACTCACACTACTGCTTGCATCCAACTTCAAACCATTTTTTATATATATATAAATTTACAATCTTATTATAAGAGGAAAGGGAATGGTTAGTTTGAAGGGATGGACAATAAGGAAATTAAGATTAAATATATATATATAAATATATAGTATCCCCTCAAATTACAGATGTGGGTCATTTTAGTTAAGTTGTAAATCAGTTATTTCCAAAAAAAAAAAATAACGATACAAATTCCCCTAATTATACCATCTATTATACTTGACTGGTGTAGCCATAGCTCGACTGACTGAGCTATTCTTTTACGATCATATTTCAAATGAAAAGCACTGAATCAAATTCAATATAGCTGGAATTGTTGTGCAATAGATCTACTTTAATACTACTAACTACTTTAATACCCAAAATTCACTGCACTATTGCATCATCTGATGCGACTTGTGTCTATCATAACCATCCATCGCTTTGTTTGATTCTGTGATTATTTATATATATGTACGTATGTATGTATGTATGTATGTATGTATATATATATATATATATATATATATATATATATATATATATATATATATACATATATATATATATATATATATGTATGTGTATGTGTGTGTGTATATATATATATATATATATATATATACACACACACACACACATTGGGGCAAAAACATATTTGGCCGAAATCCAATAGGAAGTCTATGAGGAACTGACCAAATACTTTTTTGCCCCACTGTTTATATAAATGCAACATTTATGATCACAATTGTATCACTTAAGATTATTTGTTAACTCAGCAAATGTCAGTGGAATGTCAGTGCAAATGATTTTGATTTGCTCTAAGGACAAGATGTCTGGAGTCGATCTCATCTGCAGATGTAGTCTGTGAAGTTAAACATTCAAACATAAACATTTTGCTTTAATAAGGCTTATTAAAGCCTTTAAAATCCCATGTTTCACCCACTGAGGCGTCCACCAGCAAAGCGGCCTCATGACAAGGGTGCCCCATGGTGTAAGTAATCTATGCAGAAGCTGGTAGTCTGTAAATGTGCTCTTTTGTCTTTTGGTTTGTATCACCTAAATGTTGACCCATTGGGTGCACAGTGCTTCAAATGTGAACCACAACAATATTTATTATCACAAGAATTGAATGTGTTTGTGTTTTTGAATTGTTAGAATCACATTGTCATCTTTAAATGAAAAAAAGAAGGTAAATTGAAAAAGCAATGATCAATATGCAATCTGTGTGAGTGTTAGAGAAAGAAGCTGTATAGTAGTTCACCTCACCCTCGTCACTCCTGCGTCTGCCACTGAGGCCTGAAACGTACATCTACATGGGTACAAGGAATGATTATCTTTCTATGAAATGAAATGTGACAGATATAAATAACAGCCGGTGGATTAATGAACAAGAATCATATCCTCGAATGTTTATGTGAATATTGAGGGAGTAATAGTATTATCTGCACTTTATATAAAGGACAATCCATGGACAAGAGAAGAATGCATTTAATTTTATCAAATGCTCATTATACTTACAAAGAAATATCAATAATGAAGTCAATAACTGAAATGTTGTTGTGTTTTTATTGTGTGCCTTGTCCTCACTGTGTATTTGTAATGAGTTATTGCTTTAAGTGTGCACTATTAGCAAATGCTGTGAACCTTTTTTTGGCATATGTTTTTTACACGATATCTCGCATCTGCAGGTTTTTGACATTTCGCGCGCCATTCATTTATTCCTATCGTTTCAATCCCTCCATTGGGAACAGCAGAGCATTGTGTTTGCCCCGTGCAAATTTGATATCAACAGTTTTCTCGCCAAAATGCAGGTGCTGTCCCTGCTCACTAGAAGCCACAAGTGCCTTAGTCATCAGAATCCAAAATGAGTACGCATCGGAACAAACAACAAAACACAATCTATAGTCATTGCATCAGTTCATTTGTTTTTGCTAACATGGTCCTGAATGACATTGAGCAGATCCTCCTGGAGAGCTCTGGCTTTCCTTTATTCCTGGCCATCTCTAGCCAGCCTGTGTTGTAGCTACAGCCCTGTGTCGTGACCAGAAACAGTGTGACTCTACGCTCCGTTCCTGTCTCCTGCAGTGATTTGTCTTGCTTTGATCCAGCAGTTGCACAGCTCTGCATCTTGGCTGTGAGGAGAGCGGGGCGTGTGGGGAGAGCAGCAGTGGCCCGTGAGAGCGTGGGCTGCTGCAGGTGGCTGCCACTGTTGTCAGGGAGGGGACTGTTGTTTTGTTGAGTGGAGGTAAAACTGCACTCACTCGACCTCTTCTAATTAGGATTATTGCATCGTGGGACCTGCTCATGCAACTGGGCTGCCCGGCATGAAGACCACACTTTATTGTTCACAGCTAATCTGTTCCACCCTCATTAATTCTGCTGTAATAAGGCAGTGAGAGGTGGGTGTCTTTACAACTCTATAGCCCTTTTGGTCCTGGCTTTTAACTAACTAGTTCATATTAAGTTCTGGAAATGACCTGTGCTGTTAAGATGTGTTTCACAAACGTGGATGAGTGGGATGTCCTGTGTCACCTTGTTAAAACAAAGAAGCAGTGCCCTCTAGGGGTCAAGCTGCAGAAACAACTTGATATTATTGATTGGTGGCTGCAAAAGGTGCTCTTTTCTTTTCAAATTTTACCCTGCTATATGTTGTAAGCAAGATAAATCACTGCTGTCCTTTCTTCCCAGACACAACAGGACAAATGTGCCCGCTGTTCCCTGTAGAGCCATATGGCTGATCAATACTTTCATATTGTGTGATAGTGGCATTGAATTTCTGGCTGGATGCGCACACACCCTCCTCTGGCCCTCTGGGGGTGACAAATGGCCTCAGTTAAGGTCAGCCAACCATGCATCCCATTTCACAGAGGACGGCGAACCTGCAACTGAGCACAATCTGCCGGACAGATGCTCCTGAGCTCCAGAGCAAAGCGGGTGAAAACGGTATCAGAGCAGAGACAGAGCATTGCAGGGAACTCCTGTGTGACATAACGGCAAATGTAAAGGGAGGTCATGGTGGTCTTAAGAAGCTCCTGGAGCAGGTGTGGTATAGGCCTCATATTTTTGCTGATATTTTTACTAATCCAGTAAATTGCTGCATTTTGAAATCAAAATCTAATCAATAGCAACATTTTAGCTTCCTTTCTCATTTGTAACATTGCTTTGTCTAAACAAGCTTAGGGCTTAATGTGTACCAAAATAATGTATACAATGATTTTACATATATATATATATTGTAAATTTAAATTCTCCAATGTCAAATCCTAATGATTTATTCTTTTAACAAATAGCTAAGCCTCTAATATTGTGCTCTGTTGGCTCTGTTGGCGTCCAAAGCCACTCACAGCATGAACACGAAACATTGATGTGTTAAATGTTTCAATAAATGTTGAAAACAGAAAAGACAAAAGCATTTAAGTCACTTAAAATCACCTCTTTCAAATATAACTTGTAGCTACCCTTACACAAACTACTAACAATAGCTTTTAAATGTCAGTTCTATGTGTTATGTTATATTATGTTATCACAATGATATCACATCTGCCCCAAAGACAGATGCCATGAGGCATTTAAGATGAAATATACTTTATTCACCCCAAAGGGGAATTTGTCTTGGGCCACAGTGCCACATCTACAGTGTCTCCTTACCGTTTTACACACAACTAAAATTACATACGATTGAGAAGTGCCCCAGAAGTTGGAATGAAGGATTTCTTAAAGCGATTAGTATTATGCCTGATAGGCTTATTAATATTCTCCGTGCAGGACATGTGGTGGGTCACAGGTGACTTTCCTGGGCTGTGCCAGAACTGTCTTCTCATATATCACTTGACAGAATCTCTGCAGGCTGATTTTCATTCAGCGCGCTCCTCACCCGACAGCATTTATACTTGATTTATTTAATTTTGTGCCAGATTTAGATCATTGTATTCCTATACTTCTAATTCTGTAGAGTAAAGTTGCCTGTTTTTGGCAGATCTGTGCAAAGCTTTTGCATTACCTATATGAAACCATGTGCATGTCGACTTGCTTTATCTGCTCAGATTTTACTTTTTCTCTGCTCAGACATTACTTCAGTTCAGATAATGCTGTTGTCATTTAGCTGATGCAGTCTCAGAAAATCACTACTCATTCATACATTATATTACTAATATTTCAGAGTGCCTATTCATTTTACAAAAATATTGATTGAATGGTTATGGAATGATTGATGCCACTGGTGCAACCATACGGCGATCTCCCGTGACCACGCTAGTGATTACGTGATAGTGGCAGGTGTTTCTTGGCCCAGCAGTCACGTGTAAGTTACAAAGAGGAGCGATAGCAAGGCCACTTTAGCTGTGGCCCTATTTATTATTCACTTTTGATCAAGAACTGATAAAACTGTGAAAAGTGTAAAAATAATGAAATGAGAAAATATAGCCTGTCGTAGCTGCAGAACACTGCAATACTGAACAGACTTTCATGAAAGAAATGTGATACATGAAATAAAGACTTTTTAAACTTGTTTTGCAACTTCAGGCACTCAGCCAACACGGCCTTCTGAGTACAGATTGCATTGTATTGTGTTTCTCAGTCTATTTTTGTTTTTTTTGTTTTCCCAACCCTGCAAATGAGCCAGCAAAGTTATACTGAAAGTATCATTGGTTTAGTTAACTCAGCCCTCATCACTTGTGAAAGATTGATAGGCAGTGCATTGTCCCGAAGCAACAGCCCATGCAGCCACACCATAACTACAATGGCCCAGTGGATAAGATCTCTGTGCTGAGCAGTGAATACCTGTCCCCTGACACACTGCATACACTTGGGCCTATACCGCCCATGGAGAGGATCCAGTTTCTGACGTACTAATGTGTGGAGGCAAACCAGGTAACCAGACCACACACAAGGCTGAAAGTTCAGGAGAAATATTGTAAGCTACAGGTAAACTGAAAAAGCTACAGGCATTTCATCAGATAATTATTTGGCAACATTAGAATTAAAACTGCTGTTGCATTATAAAAAATGTTATGTTCAGGTGAAACTCAGGACATTAGAATATCATTAAAATGTGCATTACTTTCTGTTATTTAACTTAAACTGTGAAACTAATATATGATATAGACTCGTTACATACAAAGTGACATATGTCAAACCTTTATTTTCTTTATTTTGATTTTTAATTTGGGTTTTTTTTACAAGCTGAGCCATAATAATCAAAATAAAGGCTTCACATATCTCACTTTGCATGTAATGAGTCTATATCATATATTAGTTTCACAGTTTAAGTTAAATAACAGAAAGAAATGCACGTTTTAATGATATTCTAATGTTTTGAGTTTCACCTGGATATTGATATTTTGTGCACAATTTTCAGACATATTTGAAGTTTGTTTTTTTATGAATTATATACAGAATATATATATATAAACTATATATGTATATAGTTTTTGTCTGAAGTGGGACAACATACATTAATGAACATTAGGACAATGTAAATGTACCTGAATTCGCCAAAAGGCTAGTTTTCACCGGTCGTCCCTCTGCCAGATCTCATAAGGAAACCTAAAAAAGCTGTTAAATATCACATATTACAGTAACATAAAATGGAACAGTGTAAGCAGACATAACAGATAACACATCCACATAACTCACATACACACTCAAATACCAGTTTCAGTGTTCACAGGTTTGCAACTCAACTAGCCATATTGTATTTGGCTTAGCATCAATCTAAGGAACATTTTGAAAATGGTTTCTTTACGCTTGTAACTTTAAGGGTTTTACCAGCACTTTCTTTACAAAATCATGTTCATTCATTCATAGCCTTTTTCCTGATTTCACCACAAGGTGGCCCTGACCACATGACACTCCTCCATTAGGGATTCAATACTCAGCTATATGTGTTGATAGTATTTTCCAAACAGCTCTCACCAGTGACTCCTGCTTATCCCTTTAGTAAACAGAGACAGTAAGGCTGGCTTATGTCCAGCTAACCGTACGTAACCGTGTGAAATTTGAGAGAGAGTGAGCTCCCCAATGTGGTGTACAGGTTCAAGACTTTAGTAGCAAAGAGAAAAATGAGCCTCATGTTTCCACCAGTTGTTAGACTTAAGTGGTGGAGCGGCTGAGTTACAGGCACAGAACCTGGGCTCTCTACTGTCCCTGAAGGTCAACTGAGGTCACAGTCTGGCACTAAGTCACTTTTTACTTATTTAAAATAGGCTACACATTATATTGCGTGCTCGGGCCACTAGGATTCACTCATTTGTGTTTCTTCACTGAAGTTAATTCACGATCTTCTTGTTGAAACAGCTGTCTGTATTATTTACACATAAACACACGACCTTCTGCTAGGGATTTGTACCCACAAAGACTCAGTGGCAGCATGTTTAATCTCTGAGGATGCCGGAATGAAGGGAATTAGCATCTCCAGACACATTTCTACGGTCTGCATTTTAATTAAGAAGCAGGTCAAGACGAATAACATCCATAGTAATATCCACAGAGACACCAGAGACACTGGATTGTGTTGAAATGGGATATCAATGTGTCACAAGCACTTGTACACCATGTCAGCTGAAAATGGAAAGCTAAATAAAAAGGTTATTAACGGTAGCGTAAAATATACTGTGTTTAAACTCACTTTGTCAGCGTATTATTTATTTTATTTTACAAAACTACATCAACATTACATTCTTTGATATATTCTACTGGATCATAAACCAATCAAAGTCTGCGTCTGAGTGCACACTGAGAGAAACATGGTGTGAGAGCGGCTTATGTACGCATAAGTATAAGTATGGGCCCCCCATTAACTTTTCGACATTTTGCCATCCTACGTACCATAAACATAAATATATTTAATTTAAATTTCATGTGGAAGACACACACTAAGTGACACACAATATTGAAGTGAAATGAAATGTATACATGATTTTTTTTAAAATATATAAATAAAAAACTGAAAAGTGTGACGTGCAAAGGCCCCCTTTCCTTTAAAGTGCAACCAATTGCCTTCAGAAGTTGAATGAAGATTTCTGAATGATCACAAGTTGACCCAACGACTGAATAGAGTCTACCTGTGTGCAGTGTTAATTTTGACAACATATTTTAATTTAGTTTTAGTCTTAGTCTTTTGACAAAAATGTAGTTCAAGTAAATTTAGTCGACTAAATTTAAGACAAATTTAGTCGACTTTGCATTGATGATATTCATTATAATCATATTTAATCTTGTTCTTCTGCTTCATGGAGCTGCTCCAACGTGAACAAAGCTCAGAGCTGATCCTTTGGCAGTGAATTTACATGATCTGAGGCTCTTTCAGACGGTCAACAGAAGTTTGGATGATTTTAGTCTCGCCCTTTCATTTTTATCTAGTCTTATTTTGGTCGACTAAAATATCTGGACATTTTAGTCATAGTTTTAGTCTCATATTTATATTTTAGTCGACGAAATTAACACTGCCTGTGTGTAATCTAATGTCAGTTCAAATACAGCTGCTCTGTGTGGTCTATGTGGCCTCCATGTGGCTTCTGGCAAACAGCAAACGGAACTTTTTATGGTTTTCTTTAAAAAAAAAATGGCTTGTTCTAGCTACTCTGCCATAAAGGCCAGATTTGTGCAGCGCATGACTAATAGTTGTTCTGTGGACAGTTTCCCCCACCTGAGCTGTAGCTCTCTGCAGTTCATCCAGGGTAACAGCTGTGGTCAGTGCTGTCCTTGTTCGGTCAGTAAGTTGAGGAGGACGGCCGGGTCTCGGTAGGTTTGCAGTGATGCCAGACTCTTTCCATTCCTGGATGATGTATTTAACTGTACTTTGAGAGATGTTCAAAGCTTTGGAAATCTTTTTATAACCTAACCCAGCTTTCTACTTCTCATCAACTTTATCCCGGACCTGTCTGGTTTGTTCTTGGACTTCATGATGCTTCTGCTCCACAATAGTCTCTAAACAGACCTCTGAGACCATCACAGAGCAGCTGTATTTGAACTGACATTAGATCACACACAGGTAGACTCTATTTAGTCATTGGGGCAACATGTGATCATTCAGAAATCATCAGGCAACTTCTGAAGACAATTGATTGCATTAAAAGGAAAGGGGGGCCGGTACTTAAAGGGAGGCACATACTTATGCAACCCACAGTAGGTACATAATTAACCTCTAACCCCACTGTCTTGAAAAAAGCACAATGGAGACAAGAAAAAAAACAGGGTAAAAACGCTAAAACAAAGTGACAAAAAAAGTGGCAACAACGTGCCAGAAAAGTAACAATGGCACAATAAAAAAGCGAGAAAAAGTATGTCTACAGTGTGATGAAAAAGCAGTATAAAAGCCATAAAAGAGCGTAGAAAAATATGACAAAAACGTGACGAAAGCACGACAAAAAAGTGGCAAAAATTCAATGAAAAACGGAAGAAATCATGACAAGAAAGCAATGACAAAAACAATGAAAAGCAACAAAAACATGACAAAAAAGGCGATAAAATAAGAGACAAAAACGCGTCAAAAATGTGAACGCAGTGACAACGTGACAAAAAGTTACACTCAGTTATTTATTGATTTATTTGATAGGGACTGTCAATATGCCAGATTATAGCAGAGATGCTAGTTTTCCATCTGTCGTCCCAGGGCTGGCAACACAGTTTACAATTTACAATTTACAAAAATGTAAAAAACGAATCACTACAAATACATAAACAACTAAAAGTGTTCACAGGCCTGGTTTTCCTTAAGCCGCTGTTTAAAGTGTGCTATAAAAGTGGCCAGAGTTGGAGTCTCTCTTACTGATAAAGGTCTTTCAAATGAGGCATTACTCTAACCTTTAGGCATCGAGAAGATTTAAGATTGGGGCAAAGCTGAACTAGAGAAAATGGAAAATGTGCTCTGTGGTTAAGAGGTTAAACACAAAGCAAAGAATGTTAATAATTTCTCTATTGTGTTATTTTCATCGGGTTAAATGATTGTAATTGGACTCCAGGAACATTGATTTCTTGTTTTATGATGACGCTGTTTTTGACATTGATATTGACATTTATGTTTGTGGAACGACTACACGTGGAATATGAGACTCACACTGACAGTGATACTCGTCCGTGGTACGCCGTGTTTTTCAGAAAATCAACTATGTGAGGATTGTGTGTAAAGAAAGTCCGATCGGCGAGAATCTCTCCCCATTGGCCGCAACACAGACGTGGGATTTCAGATTAGCACTTGTCTTTTGATTAGTGACATTGGAAATTATCCAAACAATTCAATTAATCTGATAGTATTTACACTGAGCGATTCCCGCAGCTCATCTCTGGTGTTGCATAATCTCCTTAGCCGTCTCCTCAGCCGACGCGGGTGAAACATTCAACCAGAGGCCAAATACGCTTTCCAAACAAGGAAGTGGGTCTGAAATCCTGCTTAAAATGTGTGCGTTTTGGGAAATACTGCAATACTGCTGGATTTCAGGTGTATCTTTTTGGTACAAATTACATGTTTGTTTACCGAGTAAATCCACAGATTCCTAAAATGCCTATACACACAGCGGAAATAACAAACATGAGTTCATTAATATATTAAATCAAAACGTCATTATGCATTATTTTCCGCTATTCTTCTGTCATTGTTGCATTTTCAGCCACTGGGGAAAACTATTGTACTGCCCTTGATCCAACCTTGCCCACTCTTTACAAAGAGAAAGACCTTCTACAACATAGGATTACTATAGGATTAAATGTTGTCGTATTATGCTCTGTTATCAAACAAGGCACTCATGGAAAAAGTGACTCTCAAACGCTCATTGGGCCTTCCCTCTGAATAAAGATGAAAAAAATAAATAATAAACTACTGAGATACAGCCGCCTTAACCACATACAGGATCACTAAAGGGGAAGATTTAATCCTTGCTCTCGGACATGCCCTTTGAAATTCCTGCCTCTAATGGATGAACAACTATCTATAGTATAGTGCTGTTACCTGCCTTTGTTTTATCACCTGTTGCAATTTGACTATTCTAATCTATTGTTTTTTTTAAGTGAAACTCTTCTACGAAAGTCCAAAAGGCAATCTATTTATTTGAAAGCATACAGAAGGATCTGAGGCACTATAGCTGTATAGCTGTACATCGGCAACGCGTACAAACTAAGAGTTTTTCTCGGTGAAGACATGCAACATTAAACATAAAAACATATTACATAGAGTTTGGACAAAAGTACACTATAAAACTTTTAACGGTAGGGCTATGGGGCACACATAAAGAATATCAAAATAAATAAGAAAATATGGTAAGACGACAACAATTGACATAGAACAACAACGGGATTGGATTTACATATTGTGTAGGTGTATAAAGGGATAAAGTGATATAAAGTTCAGTGCATATAACGTGATTACCCAACACGAGTCACAACCAGCCCCATTATTCATATGACCTGTTCTTTACTTCCTGGCGAGAATGCCTCAGATCCTTCTGTATGTTTGCTCAGTGTTGATACCCCTGATCTTTGAAGAGCTAGACACGTTTTGGACCCCTCGATATACTCATTCATCCCTTGATTGTTCAATGAATTTATGTGAATTCATCAATTACGTCAAAAGAATAATTAAATAAAACACTTTTCTCAGGAACTCTCCGGGACCATCAGTAATGAAAATGTGAGAAAACAGCTCATACCAGGCACTAATAATATTAATATATCAGCATGTGACATTTTCTTGTGCAATTTGTACTTTCTTTTTTTATAGAAGGGTGTGAAATACAGTAAAGTGTTAATGAAAGAGATGTGGAAGGATTAAGAATAAGAAAAATGATGCTTTTTTGACTCGAAAACACTTTCTGTTAGTTTTCCAAAGAGATGATAAAGTTACAAACTTTTTTAATTGGGACGATAGAGACTTGTTTAGGCTGAGGTGTAAACTTTACCAATGTCTGTATTGTTTAAAAGTGCGGAATAAGATCCTGTGCAGTTGGTCCTGAATGAATGTATTATAAATAACTGTATTACAGAAGCTTTGGTCAGTCCAAGGAAAAGCTTGGATTTACTTCAAGAATTTGGAAGCACTGGCGTTCCTGCCTGTACAGTAAGTGTAAATAATTATTTTCTTTTTCTTTTAATGCTATGGACCAGGATTCGGTGTCTTAAGGCTTGAATGAATGAATGAAAGAATAACTTTTTGTTAGAGATATTATAGGACTTTATGACCCAAATAGATGAAAATATAATCTGAAAAGAAGAATGAAATGGTGAATAATTAAAAAGTGAGACGCAGCCATGTTCTGAGTTTGATTCCCTAACCCTTAACTCATTCATTATATATATGACTGGAGCTTAAAAGTTGAAGCTTCAAGTTTATTGTTACACTTATGAAATCCCACGATTAACTTGAATGTCCTTTAAGCTTTAGGACGTCTAGTCTGAACGGTCTGAACCCTCTTCAGTTTATTAGTCCTCCTCAAATGCCAATAACAGAGTACTGTTGCATGTTGACTGATAGGGGTTTAAACTGCAGCACCTAATCTTGGCACTGTGCCGCATTAGGCACCATGAGTTCGACTCCCACTCAGACAATTAGCTGAATGGCACCTTATTTTACTGTAGTGCCAAACTGACTTCCCATGGTCTATTTCCATGTATTGATTAGCAATGTTTGTAACAAATATTATGTCAGTAAAACTTTATTATTTTATAATTATAGTATTTTATAGTTCATTATTAAAAAAAATGATAAAGTTTGAAAGGAAAAAGATTGCAATTTGAATGGTTGCAGTTTTTATATCGTTCAGTGCTATAGTGTTTTTTATAAACAAGGTCTATCTCCATTATATTAAAATATTACATTTGAACTAATATACTGTACATCTTTTTATTTTTGCTAATCTAATCGCAAACTCCATCCATCCAATTTCTTCCGCTTTATCCAGGCCGGGTCACAGAGGCAGCAGTCTGAGCAGAGATGCCCAGACGTTCCTGTCCACACAGATCTCTTCCAGGTGTTCTGGGGGGACTCCGAGGCGACACCAGGCCAGGGACATGGTCCCTCTAGCGTGTCCTGAATTGTCTGTGAGACGTCCTCCCAATGGGACATGTCTGGAACACCTCCAGAGGGAGCCAGGGAGGTGACCAGGAGGCATCCAAAACAAATGCCCAAGCCTCCTCAGCTGCTCCTCTGGAAGTGAAGAAGCAGCAGTTCTACTCCGAGCTCCTCACCCTTCCTCTAAGGGTGCGCCCAGCCACCCTGCGAGGAAACTCATTTTGGCTGCTGTGTCCACGATCTTGTCCTTGTCTGCAAACTCAGTACTTGAAGAAATAAAAAGAAAAATGACATATTTTGTCCCAAATCATGCAGTTCTATCGTGTTTATTTCAGAAGAAAATAGATTTATGGTTTGCCTATCGATCCACGTCAAAACTAGTAAATGGTCAGCAGTTTATTAAACCAGTGCAGCGTCAGTGAAGTTCACACATTATAATGCTGACGGAGGAATTGCTTTGTCAACTCAGCCTTCGTGGTAAAGGTGAAACTGTCATGTGAGTGACACTGTAAGCAGGAAAGGCTGGGAGAAAGCCAGGTACAGTGAAAGCAGCAGGCTTTTCCCCGATTGCACTCCTGAGACTTACCTCTTCTACTACTTTTACGGACCGAATTCTTATGCACTTTGTTGTGGCGTATGACTGCAAACGTATCCAGAACGCCACGGTAGGCTATGGCAAGGGGGTTGGAACACTGATGACGCGCAGTCAGAACAATTGCACAGCTTACGAGGGTTTATTCGTGATCAAAGCAGTAAAACAGGCACTTACTTTGATGATGTTGAATTGAAATGCCAAACCTCAATAAGACAGTGCAAATCTTTCTTTACGTGAAAATACAATACGATGCGATGCGGTCAACAGAAAGTTTCTCCCCAAGCTCACCCCACCGCCATGATGCAGGCCCAGCACAAACACACAGCCCAGGTGAGCGCGCGCACTATATAAACCACTCCCACGGTGCCACCAATCACCGTGGTGCAGAAGCACGTGACAAAGCGCGTGCACGTACTCACTCACGCGCCATTCATTCATTGGGGAAACCACCAAAACCTCTGTATGGCTCCTACATTCCGGCCCCTAATTATTGTATGGTAATAATTACCCACCACCATTAACAGGAGTAGGAGACAGAACCATAACCAAGGGCAAAAAGTGAAACATAACTGAGTCCTTTAGAGTCTATGTGTAGAAGTCATAGTCATAGTTCAGCAATGTCCAAGTTCATTCATGTAATCCATATAGAAAAAGTTCAGAGTTATAATCCACACGATCTTCACTGCTCATCCGCTTCCTGCAGAAGGCAGACTTTGGTAATCGGACGGTCCAAAGTGCTCGATTTCGTTTTAATCCTCACTGTACGCACTAGTCCATTTTTGTCCGAAACGGTATCCAAAACTCTTGCTGTAATCCATGAATTGCGCGGTGACATTTCATCCACGAGCATGACGACATCTCCAGGCACGAAGTTCCTTTGAGCACGATTCCATTTTTGGCGCTCTTGCAATCCTGGAAGATATTCCTTCAACCAACGCTTCCAAAACAGGTTGGACATGTACTGCACTTGCTTCCAGCGACGACGAGCATAAACAATCAGCCTTCTCGAATAATCCAGGTGGCTGTGATGGTTGCGATTTCATGGAGGTCCCACCATCAAAGACCACACACAGTTTTTTCCTTGTAGGGGGATACACACCGTGGTGGGGTATATACCACACTCTCCCATCACATTGAGTCAACTGCTCAGGTGGAACTCTCTCTGCGTAGCCTTTCTCCAGCATCTCTGCCATGAACTTGACGTAATCAGAGCGAAAGGTTGGATCTTTAGACAAGCGCCTTTTGAGACTGAACGCTCGTTGAACTGCAACTGTCTTATTGTTTGGCAATTTGAGGTATCTTTGTTTTACTGGCAATCCAATGCTATAGTGTCCATTGATCAGCTTTACTGAATGCGAGACTGACTCCATGAAGCGTTCATCTTCTTTTGATAATCCATGTTGTTCATCTTGTTGAGTTTCCGGGAAATCAACTTTCAGCTGCTTCTCCCACAGCTCATCCAATCTTGCTACTGAGATAAGATTGACTGTGACGTCAGGCGGCTCATACTGCTTGTCCACTTGGTAATCACCTCTGAGCGGACCATTCACCGTCCAACCCAGGATGGTCTTGATGGCATAAGGGCCCCCGTCCACTGCACGTACCACCTCCCAGGGCTCCAGCGCCTGAGGTACGTTAGTGCCAATAAGGAGATCCACATCTGCTTCAACCTCTGGTATTTTTATGTGCCTCAGATGCGGCCAACGTTGGAGGTCCTTTCTTTGTGGAATATTTCCTCGGTGGACAGGCATGCTCCTTTGCGTGAAGATCTCCGGCAAGTCGCAAAAGTTGTTTGAGTCCAGATCAGCCACTTCCAAATCTGTCAACATGTAGCTGTCCACAACTTTCTCTTGTCCCATCGTTCTGAGGAGGATCCCGAGCTTCCTTCCTGTGAGGTTGAGTCGATTCATCAGACGTTCGGTGCAAAATGAGGCCGTGCTCCCTGGATCCAAGAACGCGTAAGTGATCAGAGTCTCTTGTCCCTTTTTGGACTTCACCTTCACGGGCAGTATTGACAGCGTACATTCTTGCTTGCCGGCCCCAGTTACTCCACTGGACTGAACAGACACCACAGCACCTTCTCTGGCACTTTCTGAACCACCATTAGCCTGTGTAGAACTTATTTGCCTTGTTTTGGAGTGGATATGCAACAACGTAGGATGCTTCAGGTTGCATACTCTGCACGTGAGACGCCTTTTGCAATCTCTGCTTCTGTGCCCAATGCACAAACAACCGAAACACATTTTGTTTTCCTTCAAAAAAGACATTTTTTCATCTTGAGTCCTTTTATCCAACAGAAGGCAAACATCCAAAGAATGTCCAGCTCCACAGAACAGGCACGACCTTTCAGGTAAGTTCTCTTCTCTTTTGTCTACAGGCTCCAGTTTCTTCTCAGCAGGTGCTACATTGGTGGCAAAACTACTGCCTCGAGGTTTTGTACTTGTCCGGAAAGATCCAGGTGTTGACTCTTTTCTTCCAGTTCCAGGTGAGTCTTGTATATCTCCAAAGATAGGGTCACTTGCAATCTTAACTTGCCTCTCGATAAACTCCACAATGTCGTAGAATGTTGCTCTGCGATTAAACCTTTCTTGCAGATCGCAGGCCACACATCTCCACCGATCACGCAGCTTGTAAGGAAGCTTTTTTACGATAGTTTGCATGTTGGTGGGCACGTTCAGGTCACCCGCAGAGTCTCCCATACAGTTGCAGCACTCACGCAGCAGTAGACTGTAGGCCTGCAAAGCCTTAAGGTCTTCTCCCTTTATCAAAGGCCACAACAGTACCTTGTCCATATAGGCGGAAGCTACTTTGAATGGATCTCCAAAATGCTCTTGTAGCAGAGCCTTCGCCTTAATGTACCCATGAGCAGCTGGCAGGTGTTGACAGCTTCGGACTAAATCCTGAGACTGGCCTCTAGTATACTGCTCGAGGTAGTACAAACAGTCTTTGTGGCTGTGAGTTCGGTCTTCAATGTTGTGTTCAAAAGCTCTTATGAAGGCTCGATACCGAAGAGGATCACCGTCAAATACTTGCAGGTCTCGTTTGGGTAACAGGTAAAGCGACTGTTGTTCAACTAGTAGAGATGTAATGTCATTCTGCTTCTCCAGCACTGTAATCAAACGCTGATCGGAAGTGTGCTTGGTTGTAGGTGAGATTTGGTCAAGCTGGATTGGAGGAACGGATTGATGGAGTGCAACTGATGTAAATGCTGGCAGGCCGGCCCCAGTCTGAGTAGAACGAAACTCAGTTTGGTAACTTGCTTTGGGCTTAACTGACACATTGCCTGCAGGTATCATGTTCTTCGTGACCTCTGTTTGCGATGGCTGTGTGCTGTATGCAGGCACAAATGTAGGAGCATCCACGTTTAAGTGTGTATTTTTACTCTTTTGTAAATAAGAGTTCATCCCATCAGATTTAGCTGACACACGAGAACCTTCAGAAGCCTTTAGCACATTCACTTTAGCCAAAGAAGCCGCGAGTTCCATGTCCAAGTCCATCGCCTCCATGTTTCTCCGTAGCTGTTCTTGCTGTTCCTCCATTTTCCTCCGTAGCTGGTCTTGCTGTTCCTCCATTTTCCTTCTTAATTGCTCCTGTTGCTCTTGCATAGCATGTTTTTCTTTCAACAGTTTTTGACGTGCCATAAGAGCAGCGGTTGCTGCTTCTGCTCTTATTCGGGCTGAAGAGGTACTTGAAACAGACTTGCTCACGACAGTACTGCGCTTGCTTGTTTTTCCATTAGATGCATTAGAAATACTGTCGATTGGTCCGATATCCACTGCAGTACTTTTCAGATCCATTACAGCCTTCAAAATACTTGTTGTATCGTCATTGGAAACAGGATCTGCATGTGGGAGGCATTCTTGGTCGACAGCGCCCTCTGGTGGAATCTGTTGTGCATCAGTGACTGTAGGCAGTTCCAAGAGCCATTTATTTGCCTCTTCCACACAAGTAGATTTATGCTCTTCAACGTGGTCAAACCATGCGTTCTGCTTTTCTTGTTCATCAGACGGCACCATAGGAATGACCACATCATGCAGTTGGCTTGCTTCATTAAACAGACTGGACATATTTTCAATACATGAGCGGACTTGTTCAGCATTCTCAGCACTTTTCATCAGCTCTGTTATTTCTTTCATTGCAATTTTTATCTGTTTTACTTTTGCTTTTCTTTCATTTTGAAGCTTTTCCAGTTTCTGTTCAAAAGCTTTAAACGTAAGCTTTCGTTGTCTCTTAAAAGTTTCATTTTCATTTGACTCGTCTTTATCTGACATATTTCTTTCACAAAAAATCCAGAAATCACAAAAATCTGCAGTACACACAGAACACAGCGCTTTATTTCCTTTTCCTTATTTTTCTTCTTATTTATTTTTGCTTTATCAAGGTACAATGAGTTATTCTTCACCCCAACCATTCACGAGGTCTAAGCTCCACCCTCGCTTACTTTGCGTAGCGGTGGATGCTAAAGTCCCAATAACAAACAGCACTTCACCTTTTGTAAAAGCACCGCAGCGTCCAAAGGGGGAATAGCACATTGACAAACAATCCAAAATGTTTACGAAAACATAGCGCGGCTTGTAGCCGAAGCGACTGTGGCAAACAGCGTGTGCAGCGTAGCAGCAGATTTGTGAATGAATGGGCACTGCATATAATCCATGCGCGTTCACGTCTATCGTTCACAACTTTGATAGCGAGAGTTGTTCGACACTACGTTGATACTGCGCTTCAACAATTGAGTTTTCTGTTGACAAAATGTTGTGGCGTATGACTGCAAACGTATCCAGAACGCCACGGTAGGCTAAGGCAAGGGGGTTGGAACACTGATGACGCGCAGTCAGAACAATTGCACAGCTTACGAGGGTTTATTCGTGATCAAAGCAGTAAAACAGGCACTTACTTTGATGATGTTGAATTGAAATGCCAAACCTCAATAAGACAGTGCAAATCTTTCTTTACGTGAAAATACAATACGATGCGATGCGGTCAACAGAAAGTTTCTCCCCAAGCTCACCCCACCGCCATGATGCAGGCCCAGCACAAACACACAGCCCAGGTGAGCGCGCGCACTATATAAACCACTCCCACGGTGCCACCAATCACCGTGGTGCAGAAGCACGTGACAAAGCGCGTGCACGTACTCACTCACGCGCCATTCATTCATTGGGGAAACCACCAAAACCTCTGTATGGCTCCTACACACTTAAATGAACAAAATTACCTTCATACAGCTGCATGGTCTGCTTTTATGTTTACTTTTGACTCTGAAAACTCTTAATGACACATGATGCCCTCTGAGGAGGTGCTGGAGGTGGCAGTGTTTGGTGATCTATAAGATGAAGGCAGTAAACTCGTAAAACTCTTGCTGATGACCTTGAGCTCTGCGCCTGCAGTGGGGCTCACTGCAATGTCACACAGGGACAGCGGCTGCAGCAGGCTGGAGAAGATGGGGAGATTTCTGTCTGACTGTACTGGTTATCTCTCAGGTAACTCGATAGGCACACAACCTTGCCAAATTGGATGACTTTCATGAAAGAAACGGCTCCTCCTCACAAAAGAGAACATGACAAGCAAAAGGACTCTCAATAATGACAGTTGTGTACAGAAGCATGTCAGTTTGCAAATAAATATATTCAGACAGAATTATAACACTTAAATGAAGATTTGTGTGGTGTTATTTTGATAATAATCGGTAAGCTCCCAGTGTTTGTTTTCACTCGGAGACAAAGGTTATTTAGTAGTTGTCTGTTCTTGTTAGTTTTTTTGCCTCCTTATGGCATTTGTGCAGCTGACGGCGTAATGTCCAACACTTAAACTACAAAGAACAGACGATGGCTTAATAACCTTTTGTACATATACTTGTTTTATTGTTTATTCTGGAATCAAAAATACACATGAGAGTGTGTTATTAGGGTTTGTAAACAAAGGCAGACTGGAGCAGATGTACAGTGCTGCAGGTAAGAGGAGCTGGGACAAGTGCTGTATCAGGGGGAGCGCACAGTCCCGTCCCTGAGGTGAGGTGGGGGTGGAGTGGATAGTGGATGCTTACTCGGCAGGAAACAGAGGGTCCCACATTAGGCAGCGATTGGCCCGGCGCAGAGCGAATGTCCTATCAGAGACATGCTCTCTTTCTCGCCGTGGGAGGAGGGAGCATAAAGCCAGGTGACCCTCTACTTTTAAAATACTCTTAAGTTTACCTGCGACGGTGTTTGTGTTTATCCACCATTGTGTGGACACGTTTGCAGCGGCGTGCGGCTAACTCTGCCGGCTCTGGTTTCGAATGGCGTGTTGAATTACCCAATGGGTGCTTTAATAGAGGTAGAGTCACTCTTGATTGTGAGTCTGGATGAGAGAGGTTGAAGGGAACAAGGGAAAACTGTGTGGAGTTGCCAAGAAGAGAGAGCGGGGACATGGGTGAGTGCTGCAGACAACCACACACAAATACTATTACAAGTTACCGTGCCAGGTTATGTAGTCAAAGTTTGGGACTGTTACTACTACTCTACTGATGTTAAAATTTATTTTAATGTTGTTTTTTTCCATACCAGCTTTATCACATTCTGTAACTGAGTAGAGGACATTCATTTAAGTTTTATTTTAAATGTAGATTCTGCTTTCAAGCACTATGCACAAACTCTGTAGCACTTTTTCCTTTTCAACATAAAGCGTCCCTTAGTTTTGCTCCCCTAAGCTAAAACAGCCTTATTTTAGCATATGCCAGATCATGACATCATGCAGCATAAAGGAATATTAGATCATTCATCCTTAGACAATGCCACAATGCAAGTGGAATTAAAACCTTGAGTCTTTCAGTGTGCGCAAGCCCCGTGGTGTCAAGTGGACACAGAGGTTGTGGCTTAAAAGCGTGTCAGGATATGGTTACCTGTCTGAACCAGACAAATAGATAAGCAGCTACTTAGAGATAAAGTAAATGTGACGCTGATAGACTATGCAGCACAAGGTTAGGCCAAATTACCTTTGTGTTGTTAGACACTCCCTTAAACCATTGACACGTGATGCATTTCTATCTTTTAACCTGCAAATGTTGTCTCTCTGTGAGACATCAATGCTGCCATATTTGTTACACATGATCAGCAATACTTGTATCTTTACTAAGGTGTAAGCACTTTCATTGTATCTACAGTTTGGGTTTCTCTTTGGCATTGTGAGAGAATTGGGGAAGAAAATAACTGTACAAGCACAGTATCAGATGGCTGCTTCAGTGCTGATGCAAACAGTAGCTGACAAATGTCTTTCCTGACAAAACTGCACCATTTAAGACAAGTTTGCTTTTTCTCCTAAATAGACTACCCACTGGACTGAGTCTAAAAGCAGCAGACATCAGCCTGAATGATCACGACAAGGAGAGAGGCTTGGCCAGCCTTTGCGAAGTGGGATAAGTGCCTCCAGAGTGACAGACATAATTGGGGCTAGCACCAAGTTGAATAATGGAGGTGCCTCTGGTTAATTTTGAAAATATGGATGATGTGGGTATCAACCTAGGTGACCCGAGTGACTCTGGATACCCGACCTCACCCACCTCAGAGGCACCGGACCAGAATCTCCTTACACACCGCCTGTCGTCACCTCATCAGTCGCCGCACAGAGGGAGAAGACGGCTTCTGTCTGGGCATGAGGGGCTGTCTCCTTCTTCCCCTCCCACTGTGACCACAAAGGCAAACTCCAGCAGTGGAAGTCTGATCTCCAATTTGAAGCTTCTCATTAACAGTGAGTCCCCCGCAGAGAACGTCTTCAGTAAAATGGTCAAAGACTGCTATGAGAACGAAGATCTCTTTGACAAACGTTGCCTGGAAGAAAGAGACGAGAAAGTGGTTATCAATATCTCGGGCCTCATGTTCGAGACCCAGCTCAGCACACTCAATAAGTTTCCTGAGACACTTCTTGGTGACCCGATGAGGAGGATAAGCTACTTTGATCCGATGAGAAATGAGTACTTTTTTGACAGAAATCGGCCGTCGTTTGATGGCATTCTTTATTTTTACCAATCTGGAGGCAGGCTCCGCAGACCGGCCAATGTTCCCTTAGATGTCTTTGCTCATGAAATAGTCTTCTATGAGCTGGGTCATGAAGCCATGGAGCAGTTTAGAGAAGATGAAGGTTTCATCAAAGAGCCAGAGGTTCTTTTGCCCACAAATGAGCTTAAACGGCAGTTCTGGCTGCTGTTCGAATACCCTGAAAGCTCCAGTGCAGCCAGATCTGTTGCTCTGGTCTCTGTATTTGTAATCGTAATCTCAATTGTCATTTTCTGCCTTGAGACACTACCAGAATTCAGGGAGGACGCTGACACTGTCCAAAGTGACTCTCCCTTTGTTAATGGGACTCGGGACAGTTCTGCCACACAGCCCAAAGACGTAATGGCATATCTCACGGACCCTTTTTTTATTGTGGAGACTATTTGCATCATCTGGTTTTGTTTTGAAGTCGGTGTCCGTTTTGTGGTCTGCCCAAGCAAAAGTGATTTCTTTAATAACATTATGAACGTTATTGACATAGTATCAATCATTCCTTATTTTGTAACTTTGGGAACAGAACTATCATCTTCAACAACCCCTGAAGATGATGCGAACTCCAATCAGAACATGTCATTGGCCTTTATTCGGATAATCCGCCTTGTGAGAGTTTTTCGCATTTTTAAACTTTCACGGCACTCCAAAGGACTTCAGATTTTGGGGCAGACCTTGAAAGCCAGCATGAGGGAATTAGGGCTTCTTATCTTCTTCCTTTTTATAGGAGTCATCTTGTTCTCAAGTGCCATCTACTTTGCAGAAGTGGATGAACCTCAGACGCAGTTTGTGAGCATCCCTGATGGCTTCTGGTGGGCTGTGGTAACAATGACCACAGTAGGATATGGAGACATGTGCCCAATTACAATGGGTGGCAAAATGGTTGGTACTTTATGTGCCATTGCTGGTGTCCTGACCATTGCCCTACCTGTCCCGGTCATTGTTTCTAACTTTAACTATTTTTACCATCGTGAGACTGAGCAGGAGGAGAAGCAGATCATAGATGCAGCTGCAGAGGCAGCTCAAAAGACATCAGCCGCAAACAAATATGGCAGCACGCCTTCTCTCAGTAAGAGCAACGGGACGTGGCAGAATGAGAAAAATGGCAAGCACTGACGCAGAGATGACTACATTTATATATGAAATAAGATGAAAAACTATAATTGAATTACTTCTGTCAATGTATTTTGTACATAGTGCCGTTAATGCATTAGATTACAGTATTAATAGGCACAGTGTGGTGGGGCAGCCTTTACACAAGTTGTCTGTCTTCTTGTGAATGTGTCAAAGCGCAACATAACTCAGCAAAGTCAAACCTGGGGAGTGTGGAGTTTCAATTTCATCACCTCAAATGGCCTGAAATCCGAAGGTAGATTTTTTACCATGCACAAACTAACGGGGAAAACATGAGAAATGGACGTCTGAAATTCCAGATGGTTTTAGATAATTAATGCATTTAACCTGAAAGCGTTTATAGTTCACTTTGCATCACTGTCCTATCGTAGTCTTCTCTTCATCATATTCAGCAAACGCGAGGTAGTGTCAAGGGCAGATAAGTCCAGTCAGTGTAAGGCAATGCGTTGTCTTCTCAGCAGATCTATAACAGTGAATAGTCAGCTCACAGCAGCTCTCCATATGACGCACCGTAACAGAATCTGGGTGATGAATAGCTGGCATGTTAGCACGTCCTAATCTTGTAGATAGTCTACAAAGTAGAAAATGTTTCAAAAACTGTTAAGCATGCTGTGTTAGGACTCAGGAAGCAAATATTTTATTATTAATGATAGTTAAAACAATAATAGTTTTCATTATGTATTATATTAATATTCATGCAGACCAACGCCATATATACAATAACCCAGTAATTTATGACAATATGTGAATTTACTCTTTACAATCAGATCCACTTATTGCACTACTAAAGCATTTGTTTGAATATATCAAAAGCACTTTGACGAGTGAGAGTTTAGAAAACACAAAATATTTCATGTTTTTCTTTTGTGTTTAAGGATGGGCTTGGGGTGTCGAATTAAGCAAAGACAGATCCTCTGTCTTGAAACGTTTGCATTCATCGCTCATTCAAATTGCATGGTATTGTGTGCCGAAGTGGTGCACCTATTGGAAAGTAAGAAATATTCTGTATTGTAAGGCATTGTAATCATTATAGTTTAAAAGAAAATTGTATTTTTATTCAGAAAGATAAGGCCAATATATAAAGTGAATGTATGGACTAAATACTTCTTATGTATGAGATAATATTATGCATGCTCCACTTCAGCCTTGAGAATGTACTGTATGCAATTTTATTATTAATACAGCTTGTGTACTGTAAATGATAGTGGGCATTTTACCTCAGGCATTGCCTTTCAGTCTTGCAATATGCAATAATATCAATAGCAATAAAGATATATTGTCAGAATGAAACTTAATAGAAAGCAATAATTCTCTGAATGTGAACTACAGGAGATTGACATGAGCACTTTATAGAGTTATAAAGCACTTACTGAGGACTGTTGCTGTATGTGTCAATAATGTCTAATATATAATATTTATAATATAATTGTCTTGTAAAGAGTGCCTTTCAAATAAAGACATATGCAAACTTCTTCGGGCATCCCCAGTCATTTCACTTGGTAACAGTTTAACCGGGGAATTGACTGACCTGTTAAAGCGTCTAAACTAAAGCTGTTCTCTTTCATAATAACAGTGTTGAGAGGAAATGTGGGCAGTGTGTGACTTGGGGCTAAATAAACATTATCACCTCGTGTTAGCTGCTGTTAACACCTTTTCGCTCTGTGTCACAGTGTCTCTGTCACATGGCCTGGTTGTTTTCAGATTAAAAATATGGTGATGTCAGAGCTTTTTATTATCATAAAAAAGGAAATCCACGAATAATGACTACGACCTCTGTTGATGTCACACCAAAGCTCTGCACACTATTTCACCTGTCCCCATGCATCTAAACGAGTGGGCCTGTCACCAAATACTAAATGAAGCTGAAACATTTGAAAGTCTTGAATGTTATTTTTTGTTCTCTTTTGTTTTCATCATTTTCTTTTAAAACATAGCTTCACGTTTCTTTGAGTTTAATAAGTGAAATGCCTTTATTAACTCCGTAAAGTCATGATTAAAGGGACTATACAGAGATTAAAAATGTTAAAATAATGTATCTTCCTCCCCCCACATGTTCCAGCCATGTCCGAATGTGTAGAATGAGCCCAGACCTGTTCACCACAACTGCCTCTAAAATCATTAAATGTCACTTAGAAAGGTGTTAATTCGGGTCCAATGTGCCGTCATGCACAAGCTTAATATAGAAGGTGCAGTAACACGAATGACCTGAGATGGCAGTAGTGAGTATAAAATGGCAAACTTGCACCTAGCCCCTTTAATGAATGAGTGAATTCATCATGAAATATGCATTAATTCAATTACCCTTATAATAAAGCTAAGTGTTTTTTCCCAGAGTTATACATTAACATGAAAGTAGCTTCCAGTTTGATTATTTGACCATGTAGACAGTTTTATCTTCACAGTAAAGATACGTTTCTCACTGCTGATTAGGTGAATTCAGAGAGTGTTTTGATACACCTTGCCCTTTGTAGAGATAAAATAAAAGTCCACCTTCTGGTTGATGAGCAAGCGTTGTAACCCACTGTGGCGCTGTCGGACCTGTGCTATAAAGTTGTATGCGCAGACGAAAAAATATTGTTGTTTAGCTGTAGAGTTTGTAAAAAAAAAAAAAGGTTTAACTATGACCCAAAAAAAAGCATTTTCAGGTAACAAATATAAATACAGCAAAGGTGAGTGCCAAATGTGCCACAACAGGAGCTCTTCAGCTTGCTGTGACAACTATATATATTTTTAATATCGGTTATTTGCATATCCAAAGAGCTTACATGCCTCATTAGAAAGCCAAGACCTTCTAGTCTCTAAAAATATGATATAACCCTGGACCCTAAACCTAACACTAACCCTAGTCCCCTGATCGGGGGGTGTGAATGGTGCTACCAGGGGCTATTGCACTAGCTGATGGGGTCTAATAGAGTGTGGCTTTAAATGTAATATTCATTGAAAGATGTTGAAAGGTGTTTTGCCCTTCATGCTTCCACTGGGGTCTGTGTTTAGAAAACACAATGTTGCATCTTTTGCAGATGATGTTATGGTGTTTCTGCCGGTAACTGCAAGTGACACCTTGTCCATAATTACATCCACAACACTGCAGGACTGTCTCAGAGCTGTGCCGTCATGGATGGGTGCTAACTTTCTGAACTTGAATAATGTGTCAGCTGAGATAGTTGGTTTTGGACAAATGAACCTCCTGCATGGGACAGTGTCATTGGTCCTCTGTCCTCTTACTACCGCCCCTCTGTGAGAAATCTTGGAGGGATCATTGATCCGATGTTAAATTTGACAAACAATTCTGTTCTGAAATTACGGTACGTGTTCATCATTTGAGACTCCTGACCAAAATTAAGCCATACCTTCCTCCTGCCAATTTTGAAAGGGCAATACATACATTTGTAGCCTCATGCTTAGACTATTGTAACCAGTGCTTAATTTGATCCCCTGTTTGGGGGAATGCATTCCCCCAATTAAATTTTTTCAGGGTAAAGGATCCAGGAAATATTTAGGAGGATCCGGCAAAAAATGTATCTGATATAATGGTGTCTAATGAGAGTGTTCCAGCAAATGTTTTGGCCTGTTCCCCCAATCCATCACATCAGACCAAAAGTGTTCCTGAAAATACTCATTTACAAATGAAGCACTGAATGTAACTCTGTGTACATTGGGGTTGATCAGAGACTCCAGAGTGCAGCGTGGCTCCTCGCTCAAAACAGAACAGCGTGAGCACATCACCCCTGTTCTGTGCACCCTGCACTGGCCTCCTGTCAGCTTTTGTGTGTAATTTAAGATACTGGCGATTGTTTTTAAGTGTCTGCACTTGGCCCAGACTATTTGACTGATATGTTTCCGCAATGCCCCCCGCTCTGGACTCTGAGGTCAAGCGGACCAGGTCTTGTTGGCTGTACCTAAAACACGTCCCAAATCTAAAATTCTGTGGCAGAATCCACACTTTGGAACGGCCTCCCTCTGTCTGTATCTCTCAGTCTTTAGCACAATTTTGAGAGTCGAGACTGGACACCTACCTTTCAGAAACTAGAGTGGCAGGGTGTCTTGGGTTAACTAATGTTTTATATACATGTGAATTGTAAATGTATGTGTTTTACCCTTGCTATAAATGCTATAAATGTGAATTGAATTGACCAGTTGTGTGAAGTCTGCTGAGGGCCCTGTTGGACTTGTCACTAGTCAATGTTCAGGTCACCGGGCTGCCCTTGTGGCCGACTGATCACATTGATATCTCATGGACGTGCTCAGCGCTCTGATCACATTTTGGGCAGACAGGTGGCTCCCAGAAGGTCAAAGCCAATGTGAGGCTGTCATCTATTATTCATCAGGTACTCTACCAAGAGATCGCATCCATCTCGCCTTTGATGAAGAATGGCCCCCAAAAAAGCCTTTCTCTAAGCGGCAGATGGATCGATCAGTGTGACTCAGCCCTGGTCTATAACCAAGCTAAAAATACCCATGCCCCAAATCAATACAGTTCTCTTGCCCATAGAAAACAATAGGTGAGCCGCATGGGCTATCAGCAAGTCTCATTTCAGTAGATTGGGTGACTGTTTTGTCAGCACGCACGTTATAAGCCAAAAGTGAGACTTGCGCGGACAGCAGAGTTGTTGTCCCCTAAGAGGACAAGTGACTTTGCTCGGGTCGGTGTGTGTTAAATGTCCCTCTCGTCTCCAATTTCTTCCACTAAGTCTTTTGGTGGAAGCTTACATTGGGGCTGATTCAAAAGTGTCTCTTCTCATTTATTTTTGCTAATAAAGTGCAGACTGGTGCTGAAGTAGCCAGTCTTGTATTGACGGTAAAGTGCTCCCCATAGCTTAAATATTGATTAAGCTCAGGCCTTCTCACCTACTGTATTACAGATTCTGTGGCGTGTGCTCCTGCTGATCCCGTGCATTTAAAGGCGACTTCGGCATTACTTTCATAGCATGTAATCGACTTGATGTGCCTTTTTATATGATGAAATTGTGGAAAAAAGGACTCCCAAAGCAATAAATCCAAAAAGCAAGCAGCACATTTTTTGGCACACACGGGTGAGGTCTTACATCTGCTCATTCAGCACTGTGCAGAAGAGCAAGTGACAGGTCTATGGCTCTCACACACAAAATCAAGGTTTTATATTTGAAAATGTAAACCCCGGCATTGGATTTTGGAAATGATATTGGAATTTATCAAAAGTTTGAAAAGTTTATGTTCAATTTCAGCAATATTATAAGACTCTATGACAGCATCTGGCATACGGGAACAAGCGCTACTGGAATAAGCTGCCATTGATTTATTTACTGTAGTCCATCTGGTTGTTGTACATAAGCAGATACACCAATGTTTTAAAATACACAGGAAAAACAACGTTTGTGTAAGGCCAGGAGCTTTCCGAGGAGCTGAACTGGGTTTTCTTCCTAAACTTTCAGCCGCAGTCGCAGATCGTGCACCTGCTCCCATTATCACACATCTGCCTTTTTAGTGTACAAGCTCGAGATCCTTTGACAGACTCTTTTAAGAAGATTGGTCCCTAAAACTTTTCAATAATTCACGTGACATTTTGGTCTTCTTAAATAATTGAGAACCGATTAAAGGCAGTGCTGCCAATGACCACTGTTAGCAACCTGTCTGCATGGAATTATTCATATCCTGGAAAGGCCTTGAGTTGTGCTGTAGCAAAGGTAATACATAATCTTGATCACTGATATTTAATAAGGCTATTGTATTATTCCTGAAAGCCTCTGCTCTGAGCCGCGCTCCATTTATCATTTTAAGGAAAGTCCTGAGCCAGAGCGGCCATAATGATTCAACCAGATATAGATTTATGGTAGGAGCGCGCTGAGTGCTCGGCTGCAGCTCGCCAGCCTACAGGTCAATGACCAGACCTTGCGGGACGAAATGTGAGTCTCGCATTTGTCCTGCTTAGCACCCATGAAAAATGAAGAAGGTGACCTGAAGTATCACCTGGGAGTGGGCTGGAGACGAGCCGCTGCTTTTTATCTGTAGTTCCCAACTGGGATTTTTTAGTAGTCAACTAAAAATGCCTGTTTATATAGTAGTATGGTAACAATCAGGCTATTGTCATGACACTTGTTTTTATGATGTTCCACGTTCAAACATTCTTCACGACATACAAGCTGTTTCAAAGAAGTTTAAATTATTGCTAGGCCTAACCTCTTAACCCCGACCTGAACTAAGCACATTTTCTTCAGTTTGGCTTTCCCCAAATCTTTACCCAAATTTGAAAGCTTCAAAAAAAGCATCAAACTAGCGACAGAAAATTAGAGACAAAAACTCGGTGAAAACACGACAAATAAGCATTAAAAAAAGCTATGAAAAAGCAACACGGACCGGTTTGGTCACATTTTTTGAGCGTTTTTGTCTCTTTTTTCGATCAATCTGATATCACCAAGTAATTAAGAGTCCAGGATCAATGTAAAACAAATGTTACAGCCAGCCAATCAGCCTGACCCTCACCCTAACATTGGCCCTGGGCAAACCACTTTGGCATTGATCCTGGACTCTTAATGACTTGGTGATATCAGGAACATCTTGCGTTTTTGTGACATTCTTTAAGCGTTTTTGTCATGTTTTTGTCTCTTTTTTTTGTCAGTTTTTGTTGCTTTTTTTTTTGCTTCATTTTTGTCGTGTTTTTGCCACGTTTTTGTTGCTCTTTCATCGCTTCTTTTTAAGTTTTTAGATATGGGAAAAGCCAAAGTGAAGAAAATGCACTCGGTTCACGTGGGGGTTAAGAGGTTAAGCCTTACTATTCAGTTTCACCTTAGTTTTATCTGAAATTATTCAAAGTAGGCCCCGACTTCCTGCAAAGTGCTCACCTCACTTGGGAAACATTGCTGTAGATAATCTGGGACGATTATTTTAGATACTTGATGATAATACTCACTCACTTGTACACATGGATAACTTTCAGTAACACTGCCTGGATAATTACCCTATAACATCCACTATGAGGAAAAATGTGCACTAACTACTGAATAAAGTAGTAATTACATTGTATTTTATTGTAATACAATAGATTTTCTCTTCTTCCTTTTCTTCATACTCTCTAGAAAAGATCTGGAGCCACGTCACTGTTAACACTGGCTGGTGCTGAGTCTGCTTTCACCTGCACACAATGAACTGTAAATGCTTTTGCCACAGAGGGATGCAAACACCTCATAAAGCCTGGCGCCTTGTGGAATATCTGTGTCACTACATCACAGAGCATAGAAATCTAATACATTCAGGACTTTTCCTTTTAGTTTTCCCTGACCTGCTCTTAAGAGAAAAAGAACAAATACTGGTCCTTGACCACAAACTAAATTGGAAACCAAACCTTGCCTTTATTAAAAATAAACGAAATGTATTGCAATTATGGGAAAATCTAAATACTTACTCGTTGAAAAAACGTTAACTTACATAAGTAACTGTATAGAGCAGTGTTGGGGTAACGTATCTCAAAAGTAACGAGTTACAAAAATATATTACTTTTTTCAGTAACTAGGGAATTATTTAAACAAAATACGGGAATATATTAGTCACCCCATTTGGTAACACTTCATTTTACACCTTGATACATACAACTAAATTTAGTTCAGTGTAATGTGCTTTGTAACAATGTGTAATAACTTGTGCCTATGCAGTACAAACACAATGGAAAATGTGTATTAATACTTTGGAGGTACATAATGTGACAAGACATTTGACCCTCGGGGTTAGGGCTTAAGGTTAGGGTTAGAATTTGGGTCTGATGTCTTATTACATTATGTACCACCAGAATACTAATACACATTATTCCATTGTGTATCTAACCTGTAGGTACACATTATTACACAGTACTACATAGCACATTACACTGTACTTAATATGGCATGTACAATGTCTCAAGTGTAAAGTACCAATACCAATGTGGCATAACAAATCAAGTTGGACACTGAGGAATAAGATCTGCAGTCTGTAGTTAATGTCGTCAAAACAAAACACAAGAGAATGGGGGAAGCGAAGGAAAAGGAAATCTGTGACTTACTTTTGCTCGGTGACATTATTACTATTTTCAGTTTACATTTTGCCAAAACTAACTCAAAAGTAACTTAATATGTGGTTTCCATAGAAATCAGGAGATTGTTTTTTCTCCTCTTACAACATGTAGCAGTGGCTCCGTTTGTTTAAACCCAAGAAGTCGCTCACGTCGGCACTAACGCTGTTGTCAGGAGGAAGATCGAGCCCAATGGGTTTGTTCAAACATGTCAGGCTCAAAAACACCATCAGCCCTCAGCACTTTCACCTGACGCTGATTCAACTTCACCCCAAACTCATGATCATGACGCTCTGATCTAATACTATGAAACTGTAATGCTGCTGAGAGAAAACATCTGGAACAAAGCACGTTTCGAGGTTTAAAAAACAAAAGCTGGGACATAAAATATGCAGCATTTTTATTTATTGCAGTATCAGAAGACAATGTTGGAAATGTTTCTGGTTCTTGTTCCCAGTTTCACCAAAACATCACTGAGACATTATACTTCAGATGCTCTGCTGTCCTCGGTGAATCCTCTTGTGTCTTTGGAGATTACTCTGGTCAGCAAAGGTTTTCTCACAGACTGGACAGACGTAAGGTTTCTCTCCTGTGTGTGTTCTTCTATGTGTATTCAGATGAGCTTGTTGTGTGAAGGTTTTCACACAGGTTGAACAAGTGAATGGTTTTTCCCCTGTGTGTTTTCTCATATGTTGCTTTAGGGTTGAGTTTTGTGCAAATTTTGTCTCACAGGTTGGACAAGTGAATGGTTTCTCTCCTGTGTGTGTTCTTCTATGTGTAATCAGATGAGCTTGTTGTGTGAATGTTTTCTCACAGGTTGGACAAGTGAATGGTTTCTCTCCTGTGTGTGTTCTCATATGGCGATTGAGATCACCTTTTTGTGTAAATGCTTTATCACAGGTTGGACAGCCGTAAGGTTTCTCTCCTGTGTGTGTTCTCATATGGCGATTGAGAGCACCTTTTAGTGTAAATGCTTTATCACAGGTTGGACAGATGTAAGGTTTCTCTCCTGTGTGAACTGTAATGTGCTTTTGTAAATTTGCTCTACTCCTAAATCTCCTGTTACAAACTGAGCACTGATGCTTCTTCCGCTCAGCTCCATCAGGTCCTGCCTTGTCTTCATTGTGGACAGTGGTCTCTGGTGCAGACTTGTTGTTGTGGGACAGTTTGGTGTTTGTGTCTCTGCTCTGGACTTGGCTGTTTTCTCCATCAGCCTCTGTCTCCATCAGCTGCTCCAATGGAGGCTCTTCACTCTTCACACAGACGGCACTGGACTCTGGACCAGGCCTGAAACATGATTTAGATGAAGTATTCATGAATCTATTGTCAACATTAGTCAGTGAAATGGGCCGTGTTTGAAAGTGTTGGACTTACAGTGGCAGCTCTTCCTCCTCAGTGACGCTGTGTTCCTCAGGCTCCTCTTTGATCTGTGGAGTCTGTGTAAAGTCCTGGTTCAGACCCAGGTTCATCAGGACTCTTCTGCTCAGAGCCCGGTCCAGACGCTGCTGTGTCCACTGGTTCTCCTCTTCGGAGCGAGAAAGCTCCTCCTCATACTCCGCTGTGGCTCTTTCAAACAGCACAGAAATCTCTTCAGCCGCCGCGGCCAGACGCTCGATCACCAAAGCTCTCAGCGTTTGGAGTTTCGACATTTTTACAAACCTGAACAGAGACAACAGAGAAAACAATTATGACCTAGAGATGATACAGATTTAGCTCAAAGAGTCAAACATTACGAGCAAACCCCGATTGTATCGTCCATACATTTACATTAACCTCTTAACTCCCACCTGAACGGATCCCATTTTCTCCAGTTTGGCTTGACCCTAATCAAAAAGCTTCTTGGGAAAAAAAGCACCAAAACAGCCACAAAAAATGAGAAGAAAACAAAAACTCAACAAAGATGTGACAAAAATGTGACAAAAACTCAACAAAAAATTACAAAAATTCAACAAAAATGTGACAAAAATTCAACAAAAAAAATACAAAAACTCAACAAAAGTGACCAACATGAAAAAAACAACAACAACACACAAAATAAGGTGACACAACACAGCAACAACGCGAGGAAAAAGATCAGTTTTGTGGGTCTTAGCTTTCAAATGAGGTGTTACACAGGCCTATATATTGTTCAAGCTTTTAATTAGCTACTTTTGGGCTGCTATGATTTCTGTGTTGTTTTGACCCCTTTTTATATTGTATGTAACTTCTGCTTTTAACTATGTTGTGAAGCGCTTTGTGGCCTTTGCCTGTGAGAGGTGCTATATAAATAAAGATTACTTACTTACTTACTATATAATAGCCAAAGAGGACAGAATGCATTTGGTTTAGGCGGGTGGTAAGAGGTTAAGACAGAAATAAAAAGCATTTAGCGAACAGTCGTACCAGAATACATTAGTGTGAGACTAGTTTGAACACTAACTTCATCTAACATCAGGATTAAGGGCAACAATAACTAATAAATGAACTAATAATAAACTAATCCTTCAAATTGTGTTTAACAAACATATTTAACATGAATTAAACATTGGACTCACCTCGATAAAGTGATAATAAAGTCACAGCTAAAGTCGTCCGTTTTCAAACAGAAAGAGGGCGTTGTCACGGTAACATGCTTTAAAATCAAACAAGTGCCAATAATATGTGGTTTCCATAGATATCAAGAGATTGGCGCTCCATTATTTTATTTATTTTATTGAAATGTTGCACATACGTTCCATAAAAACATGAGGTAATTTGTGCAAAATACATAAAACTTGCCAGGGGGAAGGGAAATTAACAAAATAATAATAATAATAATAATGAAATCTACATATATTGTGACCAGATTTTAGCAGCCTTTCTGTTAGTACATGGCTCAACGCTTTTTATACACATATCAAGTTCTTTTTGACAAAATACAGGGACTTTGTTTGCAAATTTACACTTATGAATATAATGTTTTGCCAAAATAATGGTTAGGTTGACAATAAACATCTTGTCAGGACTCATTAATTCACTTGTAAAGAACCCAAGAGTGACACGCTCGTAAAACATTTTAGAATTGTTGCATAGCTTTGACACAAAAAGACATGTGACGTCTTTCCAAAACTTCTGAATTACTGGTCCAAAATAAATAAAAAACAGTTTCTGGATGGGATTCACAAAACGTGTAACGAATGTCCACGTCTTTCTTGAATCTTCTTAACAAATGTTTTACTGGGTATTATGTTTTATTCTTCAGCTTACTCCTGGGCTTTTCTGTGTACCTTGCTTAATAACTGTATGTGACGCAAGTTCTGCCTGTTTATGTATTTATTTTTACACAAATAGCTCAAATGAATGAAAATGAAAAAAATGAAAAAAATGAAACATCACTTTTAGTCTAATTTGATTTGGCCCAGAGTGTCATGGAAGCACAAGGCATTATGTGTTTACTGTCTTTTTAAATGGGTAAAAAGGCAATACTGTAGTTTATTGTTGTTGTAAAATATGAGGAAGTTGTTGTGGTATCTTACAGTGGTTTGTCTTTCATAATTCTCACCAACTTCCTGTACAAAGATTTGACTCCCACTTAAAGGAAACCATTTATAGCCTGCTTCATTTAGAAGAAGAGTGTTTCATAATCTTGGAGTTGAGTCATGACGAAAGTTTTTTAAAACCAATATGCAGCATTTAAAAATGAATCATTTTATTTATTTGGTTTAATAATTAATGCGATATCATATGCAGTAATAACCAACAAACCCACTTGTTAAGTTCTTGTTACGGTAACCAGGCTGCATGACTGTTGTACAGCGGTTCACATCCTAATCACTCAGTTTCTAAGATAAGAAAATCATAAAGCAACACTTTGAACCTGACTGCTTACTCGTGTAATCATCTTCATCAGCCTGTATTCTGTTCAAATGTGCCCAGTGTGAGTTGTGCAGGGGTTTATGGTCGTTTTAAAGGCCTTCATAGAATTAAGATGATTATTTTCTTGGTTTGAATAGAGAAGGGACACTCACATGGGCAAAATATTTTACAATTGTAACATATTAATTATAGGCTTATAGGCTTAAAGGCTTATAGGCTTGGTGCTTAACTACTAGCTATTATTTAGGCTACTTTCATTTTTTCATAAGACCTAAAAGTGATTCTAAAACATTCCAGTGTTGGGTAAAATGTTTGGGTTGGCCTATTGTCACGATCTGTCAGTCAGTTCTCAGGAACTCCAGTTGCCTGCGGGCTTCTGGGTGCTGGTCTGAAAAGCTTCACTGTTTAAAGGCGCTCTGATCATTTCAATGCTAACATGGCCTGCACTAAATACTTGTATTTACTTTTAGCCTAACTTGCAATATTCACTCCTCTGTTTATGACAGAAGAAAAGTCCAGGCTTTTCATATAGCCTATGCTTCTAGTTATAAAACAGTGCTGCCTGAATAATGCAAGGCTAATGTGTGGAGAAGCTTGTAAAGCTCGCTGTTTGAGTATTGATATCATGGTCAATTGTAGAGGCTAGATAATCCTATTCTTTGTTAAATCTTTGTCCTCCAGTCCCTGTGACCGGACCGGTTCCTCACTGGGGGCTCGTTTTGGCGATGCTGTGGTTTCGCAGTTTGATTTTGTGCAGCAGCGTAAACAACTTCCTGACGTCTAGGTTTCAGCTACAAACCAGGAAGAAAGGTGTTGTTTTTCCCAGTAGTCCGCCCTCTTTCGCCTCTCCCCCTCTTTCAGGTGAAGATCTCCAAATATGGGCGGTGTATGACTTCATGAATGTGCTTCCCCTTCCCTCTGCCATGCGATAACTCTGCGCTACAGCTGCCGTGGCACTGACGCGCAAAACGCGCATTCACCAAGTTCCACAAAGGAGTCACAGGCTTCATACTCTCACCCCGTGTGTGCGGAAGAAGGCGAGGTAAGTGTCGAGACATGGACATGAAACAATGGAGAGCAGATCTCCTTCTTACCCTGTTAGCCAGTGGGGTAGTAGCTACATTTGCCGGTGCAGACCTAGGTCTTAGTAACTGAAGTAATTGTATGAGTTTGATCATACAGTTCACTCGGGCGGTGCTTGTACTTGTACTTGTACTTCACGTCCCGTGCTCGATCTCTGGCCGGAGGGGTTTGTGTAGAGTTTGCATGTTCTCCCTGTGTCTGCATAGCGTCTGTTTATACCACCAAAAACATGTACAATAAGCCAGAATGAAAGTGTGAAGTAGTGTGTGGTGGTCGGAGATTGGCAGTCTCGCTTCCGTCAGCAGCTCCAGGGCAGCTATGGCTACAATAGTGTCTTACCACCACTGAGTTTGGTGTGAATGAATTAAAAGACTGTGGCGCTTTGAGAAACTTGGTAACACAGGCACAATACACGTTTATTGCCTCTGAGTAGACCTAATATACTTTTATTATGCAACCCAGGTTAAACATTTTGTTCCTCTTTCCACTGTGAGTAAATCCCTAAGTGGACATCTTCAATTGACATTTTGAAAAGTGTTAACAATTAATAATAATGACTGTTTTATCTCATTTCAGTGCTTATTCTTTGAAAATATATTACGATTTTTGCATTTATTTAACAACAACAACAACCCTAAGGCATAAATTACACTTTTGCTCATTTTAAACATACCTTAAATTATTATGAATACACTTAATATGAACAGGATTAGGCCTACTTTTACACTAGTAACTTCACCAAGTTTTTTTTTGCTACTCTCACTTTTTCTCTCACTTTTTTGGCCACTTCAGTAGATTTGCTTACACAGTTTTTAAGGAGTTAGAGCGAGCTGCCTGTCTAGAGTTGAGTGTTGTCCCTTTATCTGCATTGCTCTGAATGTGGCCTGTATTTCATTGCAGCTCTATCACAATGGATACAATATCAGAGAGCCAGAAGTCCAATAATAACGGGCAGCTGATCTTGGTGCCCCACAAAGACACCATTCGTTTGCTGGAAGTATACGTGAAGCGCAGCCTGAGCCTAAACGATGGTTCCCCGCAGGGAAAAAAGGCGGGCAGGAAGGCTAAATGGGTGCCAATGCGCAACGCCCTAAAGCAGAGGAGACACTCCAGTGACCCCTCCATTCATCTGAGCGATGGATTAGCTGATGGTGACATAGGAACATTTGCCGGTGTTGAACCTGAAGCAAATCTGCCAGAGACACTCCCAGAAGAAAAGAAGAAACATAAGAAATCTAAGAAAGTAAAAAAGACTTCTGTGTGGAAGAACTTCTTGGGGCTTTTCTCTCGGAAGGACGCTGATGAGAAAGATGAAGAGCAGGGCATTCCAGCAGAGGCTCCTGAACCGTGCATCAATGATGGAGTCTTTGAGGCGGTGCCCACTGCAACAGCTGCCAGTGTACGGAGAAGGTCAACAAAGAGGCGAGATATGAAAAGACGTCTGTCCCGAAGGTGGTCACTGCGGAAATCACACGTACTTGAGGACGTCGATCTAGCCGACATATCAGTAGGAGGTACGATAATGTAATGAACATGAGAAGGTTTATTTTGTTTTTTCAAAATTCATTAAGTGTTAATATTTTATTTTGCAGCTGTGACGAGTGTTGAACCGACATACTCGTATTATGAGAAAGTAACGGAGGAATTGGAGAAAATTGTTCAAGAGGCCAAAGTAAAAGAGGAAGCAAAACCCCTCACAGATGGTAGGTTTGTGTTGTCACGCTGACAGACAAGATAAGATATGCACACTTTCCCTTTTGGTTTCAGATGAGGCCACCAACAACATAAAGAAACAGGGAGATGCTATTGATTGCTCGATTGATTATTTTCCACAAATAGTTAATAATATCATTTAGGATTGCTAAGATTCTTGGTGCATTCCATAACTAATGGATTTATCTTTTTTTTGCATTATAAATTTGAGTGGGATTGGACCCAGTAGCTCGTTTCTCTACTTCTTTACATTGTGTTTAGCTAATGTTTGTCTTTCACTTTTTGTTTCAGCTGAGATCACCGATAGAATCATTGCTTTGATAAAGCAACAGGGAGATGCTATTGATGATAAGGTGGGTATTTTCACACAGAAAACAATACATTTCCACAAAAAAGGGATGTGTTCGTCTTAAGGGGTCAGTACGATATACTGTTCTTAAACTTTTTCAGATCATACTCAACGCAATGTGTTTTAAGTTAGGTGGTTGCTGGTTTTGTCAAATTTAGACTTATATTAGATCCTTTTTCTCCTTGGTTTGCCCACTGCATGGTCTTATTGAAAAGAACATGATGAGAACAACGTTGCCTTCACTTTTGTTTTCCAGATTAAAGACAACCCCACATTGAACAACTTCTTCCAGGCAATGTCATATTCATCTTTCCAAAAATTAGCTGATGCCTACATTGAAAAGGAGGCTGCTCCCATTCAGAATCCACCCACAGTTCCTCCCACAGCTCCTGAGCTGGTCAAACTGGCCTTCACCCTCGACTTTACAGCCAGAATGGCTGGGCTCTCCAAAACAAGACAGAACATTGGCCACATTACTGGCCTCGGGAACCGCTATTTACAGGACAGATTTGAATATAACCAGGTAAAACAAATATAATTAATTTAACATGATTTAATTCATTATTGATTACATTTTATATATCATTTTTCAGGTGTGTACGGAAAACCCATGGTCTGACTGTGATGACTGAACATGTGCCTCTTCAACACCATGGGAAAGTTGAAACAACTTCTGTTGAAGTTACGAAGAACTTTGTTTAGAAACTCGCTGTAGTTAAATGACATTGACACTTTAAAAAAATAGCAATGTTAATCAATTAGTGCGGTTTATGAGGGTACTTCATTATTATGTGGTTAATTCAGAGACTTTCAAGGGCTAAAATGCTGTATACATTTTTAAAACTGATTTCTTTTCGTTTATAAGCTATTTCTGTGCAATATTTTTGTACGTGTTTACAGATGAGGAAACTGTGATGTGACTGTGTATGGGTGCTGGCATTCATATGCAATTAAAATGAATTTGTAATTATTCGATTCATTTGTATTATTCAAAGATATAACATTTCTCTTACCCCACTGACAGCCAGATGCGCTGTTTTAAAACCTTTTTTTTTTTTTTTTTTTTCACATCTGCAGGAGAATGTATTTGGTGGAGGAACTGAACATGTGCAAACAGTATAAAGTGCAAACAAGTAATTGCAAATAGAGGCGTCAAAAGTGCCAAAAGCAATAGAAATTAAAATGAAAGAGTTGCAAAAGTTGGCTTCCATGTGCAAAAACACGTTTAGAAAAAAGTAAAATTAGCAAAAGCTGTACAAAAAGCACCATCTTGGACCAACTACATGGTTTAGATCCTGTAGAAATGATAATGACATGACCTTTTTATATGTACCTGAACATGAATATAAATGTTCGAAGTTTAGGTCATGAATTGTAGTGAATCACCAGATCATCTTAAGATTTTTACATAGAAAGGTCCCAACACCTGCTGAAGACTTGGGGTTAAAAACATTCCCCACTCTGACTCACTGCTATGTGACTCAACCCTTGGCACTTGTAAACAAGCAATTATGCTGTCTATCTTGATTAACACTTCACAAAGGAAGCAATATGGTGGAAAATGTGTGAAGTAATTTCAGAAATTACCATTCAATAATATCAACTGCTGTGATTGAGTCAGTCTTCACATACAAGGTCCAACTTTGATTTTGAGGGAAAAGGATCAAACCAAGCCTTACATTGAAACTATTTGAACAGTTGTCTGTAATTTTCCTGTTCTTAGATCTGAGTTGAATGAAATTACTTATTAACCTCAAGTATATTTTCTCCACCTCAGCTTCACCCAAATCTACAAAACTTTTCTAAACAGATACTTTCCCTTGTATCGCTATGTTAGATCAGCACTTTGCCCTTTTTTTTTTAACGTTTGTCACATGTTCGTCATTTGTGGCTCATGTTTCTGTTGCCCTTTTATGGCTTTTTTGTTGCAATTTTGTCACACATGTCACTTTTTCTCCACTTTTTTGGCCGCTCTTTTGTTGCATTTTCATCCTCATTTTCGTCTCATTTTTGTTGCTATTTTGACGTTTCTTCCAAGAAGCTTTAATGTTCTAACTGGAGAAAATGTGCTCGGTTCAGGTGGGGGTCAAGAGGTAAACGGGCTACACTTTATAACTAACCAAGATCAACATTAATTCAGAAAAAGAAAAGTACATGAATTCTATTTGTGTAAACCTTTTACATTTTTATTGCTTTTCAAACAGAGGCAAAAAGATTTTAATCAAAAAGTCCAAATCCCATATCTTCATCAGACTCCTCAGATTCCTCTTTCTTCTCTTCCTTTTTCTCTTCCGCTAAAAGTCAAAATTAGACACTTTAGTACTTGGTGGCAAGATATTTGTGATAAACATTACATATTTGGTACACACCAGCAGCAGGTGCAGCCCCAGCTCCAGCAGCTCCGGCAGCAGCGGCGGCCGGAGCTGCCACAGCGCCACCTGCTGGTACAGAGGCTAACTTGGAGAGGCCTGAAAAAAATAATTGAAGATGACAATAAATTCAAAAGGTCAGTTTATTTGGTTGAGGTTTATGTTAAGGTCTTTTTTTTTTTTTTACCAGAGTTCATAACTTCATTGATGTCCTTGCCATTCAGCTCACTGATGACCTGTTGAAACATTTATTAAATACAGTCCACTTGTGAATAGGTTTATAGTCTTGACTTTATACCTTGTTCATGCGTTCGTCATCGGCCTCTATTCCCACGCTGCCCAAGATGGCCTTGATGTCCTTAGCAGAGGGGCTGGTGTTCCCTCCGAGAGCACACAGAAGGTAAGCGGCCACGTAACGCATTCTGAGATCAAAAGCAAAACCTGGGTTAATGATCGTCATCTTTTTTTAACAAACGCATTTGAATAGCCAGTTAACACAATGAAACCCCTGTGAAACCTTATTCCGCCCCGCCCACTTTTGCCACTTTTTGCGTTGTCTCGGCACTTCCGTTGTACAGACACTTCCGGTCGAGCGCGAAGCCCGTTCATTTAAACGGAGAACGAGGGAAAATATTCTCCGCTCAAATCTGATGTTTAGTCGATTGATTTGTGTAAAATGTTCAATGTTCATTTGCACCGATATGTCGACACTGCAGAGTTTCTCTGCGCGGCCGAAAAACAGCTTTGTTTTCGTGTAGCAACTGATTTTATTTGGACTTCTCCAGCCCCATGTTAACAGAAAAGGGGCGGGCACAATTCATGGCGGCGGCGGCGCCCACGCGAGCCTCCGGAATAAGGTGAAGTTGAGATAAGTGTTCATTACTGAAGCGTCATACACCCGAATTGTCACTAGAGGGCGCTATTGCAACTCCATTACAAATCTGAAAATGAGATGGTTTATTTTGATACAAAGCGTGTCAGTGAATGGTCCGTAATCAGTTCACATTTCAATTAATAAGTTTTGTTATGAGCAATATTACAATGATGATGGTTATTATATGTGTTCATTATTAATACGGCTCGGAAATGTGACGTCATATCGTTAAGGATTAGCGGCAACTGTAAACGAATGGAGATTTTAAAAGTTAAAATACTGGAGTTATTGTTCACATTAAAACACTTGGACACCACAGTGTGTTAGATGTATTTACCAGCAGTAACTCAGCAGCTAACGGAACTGTTCCACGGCTTTTTTCTTCACTTTTTATATTGTTTTTAGCTTATGTTAGTCAATGGAAATGTATGCCAACAGCTGCAAAGATGGCGGATCTCCATGGTAACTGTGGAAATTCCCGAACTCCATAGGTTCGGTTCTGGCGTTTCAATAAGCGAAATGTGAAATAGCCAACATTGTTTGACATACTGTGTAAATAGTTGTAAAGTACAGCCGTATGTATTAAGTGAAATTTGGGATTTTCGCGTTTTAGCCAGTGCACAGGAAACAAACTGCATGGCGTTTGGCAGCTAGCATGGCTAATATAGGCCTCCATCTTTAGCAAGACGTTTAGCTTCTCAGGGCAAAAACAGCAATACAAATATGATACCCATCAAACGACTATGTCATTTAAACCGTATTGCCTTTATCGTACATGGCTTGGGTTAGCTATTTCTTCTTTTTTACTTACTTTAAGTCTTTGCAGACACGAAACGTAGGTCACGCTGGAAATCCGGAAGAGGGAGAAGGAAGTTCCGGAACCTCATAAGATACCACACCGACGCCCTGATTGGTCAGTTTTGAGGTCAGTTTTTGTGGGTTTTTGTCAAACCCACAACCCGCCTCCTGTTGGTTGTTTATCATGTTGTTGTTGTTGTTGTTGTATGTTTTTTTTATTTATGTTTTTTATGTTTTAACACATTCTATGAAATGTACATGGAACTTACTTTAAACTTGAATCAAAGAAATATAATAGACAAAAGTTGAAAAGAAACTAAACAAATCATTAACACAAATACGATCTAAAGATAAAAAAAAATACAGAAACCATTCAGACTACATTTTGAACACATTAGGGAAAGTCAGGGAAAAACAAAATAAATAGTAAAAAAACGAAAAATAAATAAATAAACATATTACGTATCTCGCCCAGATATCCACTCTATCAAACTGGACCGCCGTTTGTCATGAAGTTCTTTTTCTTTTCCAGATTTTAATGTACCCTCAACTTTGATGTTCAATACACAGTACTGCAAAAAACTTAATATACTGTATTCAGGGAAGCCAAATCTTTGGCTTTAAAAATAAATAGCTTATTTAAAAGAAGGATTAGGTTAACAAATTACTTCCATTTTTATTCTCCAAGAAACCCTAACATCATCGAAGGCAGACCTAATTGACAACTTATGTTCATGTCTTTGAGTATTTGTTGTAGCCTACTGCTTCCCAAAATAAATGAGCAATAGATTCTGGTTCTTTTGAATAAATCCGATTCAACAAGACCCCATATTTGAAGCATTTTATTTGTAAAACAAAAACAAAAAAGATATATGATTTTAATTGGAAAAAATCTGGTATGCACATTTACTACAGTTTGATATATTTGTTTGAAAACCATCTTCCAATAAACCAGTTGTTGTTGTTGCCTCACCTTCCCAGGCAAGTTACCCTTAAGCGACATTGTGAGTGAGTAATTATTGTGATCCTTGGAATTAGGCTATAGCGGGGGGGAAATATAGGCCATATGGGTTTTTTGATTGATTGTTTGATCCCATAATAATGAATAATATAGTTTAGGATTGTCAAAACTGCTAAGATATTGGTATGTATGTATATACTGTACATAGGATACATATCTATCCTTGTGCATTCCATAATTACAAACTAATGTACATTTTAAAATACTGGCGTTCACATAAAATCATTTGGACACTACAAACTAGCAGCTAAAGGATCCACAGCTCTTTTATCCACTTCCTGTTAAGCTTATGTTAATCAATGAAAAATATTTGTTTGTACCTCCTAAAATGGCAGATTTCTATGGTAGCATTTAGTTCATAACATATTATCATGAACTTAACTCAAATCACACAACTAAAACATATGCAAGTCACTACTTTTAAAAAAAATGTGATTTATTTGATTGAACTCCGAAATGTCTTGGTTTACATTGGCTCTTTCAACATGTTTCTTAATAATGGATAAATAAAATAAGCAGCCCTATTGATTCAGAATAAACATTTACCATGAGGCATTATTATTAACATTACAATTCAGCTCTCTCCTCTTGTCTATCCTGCTTGAATAGCCATTGAAACAACGACTCCAGCAAGTCTGTGACCAACTCTGCAATCTTATTCACATTTGCCACATACCACATTTTGTAAAGGGCTTCACCAAACAGTACAGTTAGAAAAATGATTAAGATCCCCAGGAAAACTCGGTCAAGGTAATAGTTGGTTTTCTCCTTTAAAGTCCACTGCTCCCATGGAAGAGCGCGTCGGGCTTCTGTGTATTTACTAAACCGAAGCAATGCCTGTTCTTCATCCATGTCCTCTTCATTGGCTTCAAGCTCCTGGATTTCGGCTGCTCCATTAGCCTCAGCCATTTGTGTTGCTCTGGCTCAAAGGCTTTCTGCAGATTATAACTCAAAATCAGACACATAGCATTGATTGACCAAACAGAAGATCTGTGACAGTTTTTCTTACTTACTGATTTTTTGAGTTAGATAAAACCAATGTTGCCGGTATAGATTAGCATTTGTCTTCACAGTGTTCTTTTCCCTGGCTTCCACACTGTGTCTGTGGAGTGTCGTAACTGCTAGCCACTGCAGTAATGCAAAGGATTATTCTGAGCACATTCAAATCCCTCATAAGGATGCAGGTGGCAGATGGTAAAATGTGCCCTGTTGTCTTTGAGAACTCTTAAAGCATGTTCAAAGCAAACACATATTCAATTTATAAGTAATTACACGTAAACTAGGTAGTTGTTTCTCATGACAATACACGGAAACAATCCAAGCATGTTTTAGGCCAAGATTGAAGTTAGAGTGATGAAAAAAACGTTTTGTTAACAGCTATGTAGTGAAGTTGAATAAATCTCTCCTGCCATAATACATCGTGAGTTATTAACTATAGTGCTTCACAGCCTATCTGCCGAGTGCCGACCGCATGGCTTGTTGATTAACCATAGTTTTATGCATCCACAATTTGCCCAATTTAGTTCACCTCGGGTAGCCCTTTTATTCGCTACAATCAAAATGTTTTTCGGAAACGATACATTTGACCTAGTGTTGATCCTGCCAAGTAAATTTTCCTTTGCTTTGAAGAGGTGTTGCTGCTTTGTAAATTTGCTAAACTGCACAGAATGTATGTTTCTCTGATAACAATACCTTTTAGTTACCAATAGCGCTTACTCTAATGAATACATTACCTGTAGTTTGGATCGTTGAGTTGTGTGAACTTCATCAGATCTATTTTTTGAAGCAGTGGCTCATGACCCGGAGAAGGTTGAATGCTTTGATCTTAGCTGTGGACAATTACACACTGCATTGCCTCCATGAGCAAGACACTTCACTGGCTCTGGTTCCAGTGTCTGCACTGGTACATGAATGAGTCCAGTGGCGGCTGGTGATGTAAATTCTAGGTGGGGCTGTTGTTGCAATGCACAGGCTGTGTTGGGTACATGTTTGACTATCATATATATATAGGATATACTCTATCAGCCTGGCCCTACATCAGGAGATGGGTCCCTGGGCACAGCAATGACGTCAACCACTGCTCCTTACAGGTTTCCTCAGGCATCAAAGGATGGTCAAATGCAGAGGACAAATTGGACAAATGTATCTTGTGTTGCCAACAAAAAGTCCCATTACTAAAAAAATAAGAACAACATCTGTATAATCCACTGGTCTTTTGCTCGTTTGTCTCAGTGTTTAGGAGCCGCGTGCGAGTGAATTTGACCAATGAGGAGTCTCTGCGTGTATTCAGGTGCTTTGTGTGCTCCAGACAGATCTCAAACTATTCCCAGTGGCCTTTTTTTTTTTTTTTAAATTGGTCGGGACAGTGCCTGTTAATGATGCATGTAAAGAAGCCACCGAACTGTAGCCTTTTAGACCACATAAAAAAAAAGTGCGGATACAACGCGGCGGGAGTCTGGACCATGATCTGAACCAGCAAAAAGCAGCTGTGGTCAGCTCCGCGGGCAGGACGACGCCCCTCTCAGCCTGAGCTGAGCTTTCTTTCCGGAGGGAACAGGTGCGCGGAGAGACCGGAACCTTACCAGCCCGACCGGACCGAAGACAGCACTTCGATCATTCCCTTAACGATGCGTGTGATCCCATGTGACTGTGTCCACTGATTTATGCCATCGAGTAACTTCTGGTATTTATGACTCACTTGAACAATTTCTAGTCAGCACTGATAGTCAAGAACCCCAAGAGTAAAGCTTTTTTAGTATTTTCTTTATTTCTTTTGTTAGAGATACTGCATCCATGTATTTTAAATACATTATGCAAACAGCGTCAATGCAACAATATAGTCTTTGTTGTTAAGATCCTGCATCAGTCATATAAGTTTTTGCATTGGTTTTCTCTGTAATGGCTGCTGCGCTGGTAGCGCATGGTGTGGGCTGTGTGCGTTTGCATAACATGCATCGGCTTGTGATCTCAATTAACGTAACTCTGAAGCGCTTTATCCTGAAGGCATAAACCATGGGATTGACTGCTGAGTTTACATGGGACATAAAAATGCCAACATTCATGGCTACTGTTGGGATTTTGCAGTCTTTGCAAAAGAAGCTAATGCAGTTCATGATGTGTATTGGCATCCAACACACTATGAACAGAAAAACCACTAAAGCCAGAGACTTGGCAAGCCTCAGCTCTTTTTGATAATATCTTTCTGCATCACAGGTGGCCTCAGCACGACTGTTGAGCTGTCTTCTTATCACTCGAAAGATCTCCACATATAGAGAAGTCATTATGGTTAGTGGAACCACCACCAATCCAAAGAAGTTAAAGTACACCATGTAGTCCATCCTCATGACGGCCATAAACGTACAAGGGATGTCTGTGGAGTCACTCAGGTTCATCTGGACATCTCGGTTGTTCCAGCCCGTCATGGGCACCATTCCTGTCAGGAAAGACAGCACCCAACACAGGGCGACTGCTGCCCATGCTCTCCGCTGGGTCACTACGGAGCTGTACCTTATAAAAGAAAACAACCAGGACAGTGCATTTGAATAATAAAACCAATTTGAACCAATGCCAGAAGAACTATATTGTGTTTGTAAAAAGTATCTACACTTAAAATCTGTTCATCTGAAAACAGGATGTGGCTGCCAGAAGCCCATAACAAACTACACCACTCATTTAAGCAGACATAGACATTTTCATTTGCTTAAAAGCTTTTGATGCCCAGAACATTGATTTGCATTAAACCTGGCCGCAATATATATAGCACCATCAAGTTCTCGTGTCAGCTTCTTTTCCTGTGAACCTCTTAAGCCTGCATGTGTATAGTATTTAAGAAACAGTAATTATGCTTTTTTGTTTACTTGTGCGCAAGCAGGATGGCAGCTTGCTTTTAACATTGTCAAAATGATTAGTTGAAAAAATCTGAGTTGTGTTTTATATATAGAGAGAAGCATATGATTTTATAACATAACATAATCATTACTGTGTTTTTTAGGTTTATTAGGTTTATTTCTACAGCCAAAGTTCTGACTCATCTCATTTAGCCAATTGTGTCCTAGTACCTATTATAAACAAATGTCTGACTAAGCCATCATTAATGTTCTTGGAATGACGCATTTCACATACTTAGTGGGAATCTTGACCCGCAGGTATCGGTCGATGGCGATGGCCAGCAGAGATAGGATGGAGCTCTGGGTGATGATGAGGAGCAGGCAGGAGAGGAAGAGGCACGTGTAGAACTGAGTCTGTAGTCCCAAGCTTATGACGATGGCCAGGGGTATGACCAGGAGCCCCACAGCGATGTCAGCCACAGCCAGAGACACGATGAAGAAGAAGGTGGTGTTTCGGAGCGCCCTGTTCACGTAGACCACCAGCACCACCAGGACGTTCCCCAGCACCGAGGCCAGGGCGATGGCTGTCTCTATGGAGATGTAGACCACGTCCACGGGCTCCTGGGGCTGGATACCAGGGGAAGACGACATGCTCAGCTTTTCAGAAACTTAGTCACAGTTGCTTGGGGAAATGTGCAACTCTATACGTCAAAGCAATCTCTTCTTCAGGTTTCGTAGGTACACCCAACTCAAAGGACTTGTCGCTACATTATGAAGACTCCTGAGTTGTACTTCTCCAGCATCTTATTCAGAGTGGTCCCAGTGCACCCCTCTTCAGCATCCACTTGCTCTCTCTCTCCTTTTTTTCTGTCGAGCCATAAACATGGAGGGGAGGGACTTTGCATTCTGCTGCACCCTGCAGTACTTTGGCTCATCTGTGGTTTTGGAACGGAACTTGATGTAATAGCTGGCTCCCTGCATTTCATCTATTTATCAGCAAAGTCAACGGGTGCGCAAAGCTCGAAGAATGAGAGCAGACGTGCACTAATGAATGCACTGGTACAGATATAGCCTGTAATCTTTCTCCCTTTTTGATATGGCCTACATGTGTGTATGGTTGGACTTTATAAATCAGTAGACCGCAAGTTTGTGTATTTATTTATTGTTAACTGTATCTTATGTGTATTTATATTAACTTTTTTTCTGCCTTCTTGATCATAGGGGGGAAAAGCTGAGAAACCCTCATGCATCACCATGAGACGTGCAACACCAGGTGAGTTTTCACTGTTTTTATTATAATCATAGGAATCGTGTTTCAGAACGAAGATGCTCAACAATATAAATCTTGAGAGTGAAATAGTATTAAGTATTAAGTTGACATTCAGTCACCTTAAAAACTGGCACAAGTGACCAGCAATCACTGAAATTGTCTGCAGCCGCAACAGAATCTGAGTTTGCTGGACAGTGGACACACACGAGCGGTGATTACTTTGTTGAATTGAGATGTTTTCCTACTGAACGTTGTTGTCGCATTAAGAGTCCTAAGTCAGATTCATTCTTTATACAGTCAGTACATCCCTTATAAGAGATAAGTGACCTGTTTGCATGTTTTTAAGAAAAGACTCTTAAAAGTTATGTTCCATAGTGGGGTCCGGTGTCCCCTGAGCAAAACTTATTGAGATAAAGTTTATATTTATGTAATTATACTGCTTCAAATTAATATTTAGTATTAATAGTATTCATATGTTGAGGCTGAAACAGGAAATGGATCCATAGAGTTAACCAAGACTTGTAAAAACCTTGTAAGTTGTATACTCAAAGGTTTAAATGTGAAAAGTGTTTTTCAGAGAATTTAGTAAACTGATCAGTATCAAGACTGTTGATTTGGGTTGGGCATTTTTTATAGGACTTATTTTTCAGTAAAAGCAAGGATTGGATATAAATCATACTGAAATGTTTCTTCGATGTTACAAACTAAAAATTGTCCCGACAAAGACACCTGGGGCGCCCCGTTAATTACTGTAATTGCAACTGTCGGACTTTCCCTGAACTGCTACAAAGTAGCTTCCATTGTGTACGAGTTAAACCAAAGTACAGCATCTCTGGACAGGCCAATAGCATAGAGCTTGTTCAGAAGTAAATAATGGTCAACAATAAGTACAAGCAGAAGGCTGCAGCCTCGTTCCAAATCTGGCCACCAGAGGGGGGGCTTCTTCAAAAAAAGGTTGGGAACCACTGTCTTAAGCAATCAGAGAACACTAGTCCCTTTTTTATTATTATTTACTAAAGTTTAAGTTGCGCTATAGAACTGACTGGAGCTTTTGTAAATCAGTAAAAAAAATTAAAGATCGACACAACTGTAATGTTCGCCTTTTTTTTTTTGCTCTCACCGACAGCAGTGACGTTTTGGGCATTGTGCTGCCTTCATGTGCTCTGGTAAATATTATCCTTTCCAGTTGTGACATAGAAAGTATGAGTGCATTGTCTTCAAGTGCTTTTGTGTCGTAGCAAAGTGAAACATGAAAAAAAAAGCAATTCACTATAAACAAAGAAACAAAGTCGTCTACAAACCGCTGAAGTACTGCTACTTTGTATTTGCTTTGATTGAACATATAAATAAAAAAGACACACTGTTAAAATTGAGAAGCTAAATAGCTAAATGCGTTGTGTCGGCTTCATAACAATCAGCTAAAAGACATAACATCTCCCAGGTTCCCAGTGGAAAATACGAGATGAGTGATGTTCATTTGCAATTTTACCATAATTACGAGACCACATGAAGTCAGCATCAGCCCTTCATCAGACTGTAGTCTTATGACCAGCTATGGCCTGAAATGTCTGTATCAGCCATCAGACTGCGGTCTGACTACAGGCAGGCAGCACTGACGTTTCAGGGTTACTGCATTGGACTGCAGTCAGACTGTAGTCTGATGAAGGGCTAAGGCCACTGCTGCCAATGAGAGTAAATAAAACAAAACAAATATTGGTGAGCATCACACTTGCAGATCTTTCACTTTGTCACTGTACTGTTTTTCGATCCAGCACACTGCTTGAGAGCTGTGGATGGGCGTGTCTTTCCTCTAAATCTATTTTAAATCAGCCTGATGAAATGATGTTAGGTCCATTGTTAATGTGGTTAGCAAGTTTTGTTTTTGGTGCTTGCCAACAGGAAAGGTTGTCATTGCTCTTTCATGAAATTTGCATTTCCACTGATGATGCCAAGAGAAACCAAATAACTGATTTGCATGATTTTTTGTATTTGAGTATTATTGTATTATTATTGTATTATTTTCAAATATATTCCCTTTACCAGTATGTGATATTTTTTACCCTCTTTGGTGCTTTTTATGACTTTGTTTCTCATTGATGTGATAAGTTTAGCCGGAGCTTAAGCAATCCAGCTGCTTGGCACAGCGGTTAGCGCTTGTGCTTCACAGCTAGAAGGTCCTGGGTTCGATCTCCAGCCGGATGGGGTCTGTGTGGAGTTTGAATGTTCTCCTGCCTGCGTAGGTTTTCTTGTAAATACTCCCCTACCACTAATACATGTACATTAGGCCAGAATAAATGCAAGTGTGAGGGAGTGGTCAGAAGGGTGTAGTTTGGCAGCCCAGCTTCTGTCAGTCTACCCCTAGGGCAGCTGTGGTTTCAACAGTAGCTTACCTCTGAGTGTGGTGCGAATGAATAATGACAGTGTGTTGTATTGAGACAAAGCAGAGTGAACACTTCCTCAATGCTGCACTAGCAGTGTTACTACACTGCACATTGAGGCTCTCATTCAGACGAAGTCAGTGTATGATGGAGGTTGGTCAGGTCGTCTACACTGTGATGGAGGTGCTCATAGCCTTGAGCTGCTGTGTGGGGAACTCTCTGGTGATGGTGGCTCTGTGGTGCAATAGTCACCTCCAGCAGCAGCCCACCTACTGCCTGCTGCTGTCCCTGGCCGTGGCTGATGCTCTAGTGGGGGCTGTGGCCATTCCTCTGGCCGTGCTGGTGGACGGCCGAGTCCAGACGTCCTTCCACCTGTGCCTCTTCATCAGCTGCGTGCTCATCCTTCTTACGGTGGGCTCTGTGTTCAGCCTCACCGCTATAGCCGTGGACAGATACCTGAGAGTCTACACCCCCATTAGGTAACTTCACGTTCATTTGCACCTTTTGTATGAATACATTATGGCCAAATTTCAGAAACAATTTGCTATTTTTACCTGGACTTTGTTTTATTTGTTTGTTTGTTTTTTTGGCTTTTTGAAATAGCTTAAGTTGATTAGACTTTCTGTCTTCACTGAATCTCAGGAAATAAAATAAATATTGAATAATTTATTATTATTATTATTATTAATGAATCATGTTTGTATGTTTTTAAGATACAAAAGAACAGTGACTCGGACACACTCCTGGCTGGTGGTTGCTGGATGCTGGCTGCTCGCGTTCCCTCTCAGCTTTGCCCCTTTGTTCGGATGGTACAATCAAGAAACTCTGACCAACTCAAACAACTCTACTGTCCTCTGCCGGTTCATCGCTGTTATCCCCTTGTCCTACCTGGTCTACTTTAACTTCTTCCTTTGCACACTGACACCTTTGCTGGTGATGGTCTTTCTGTATGTTAAAATCTTTTGGACCATTCATACAAACCTCAGGGAAAAGCCAGGAAATCGGGTTCAGACAGAATCCCACATCTACATGAAGAAAGAACGACAACTTGCAACTTCCCTCTTTTTTGTTTTGCTGTTGTTTGCTGTGTCCTGGCTGCCACTGCACATTATGAACTCCATTGCTTACTTTGGCGAGGTGACCTTGGTGCCTGTGGCAGCTTTCTACATTGGCATATTGCTCTCTCACGCAAACTCGGCTGTCAATCCAATTGTGTATGCCTTTAAAGTGCCAAAAATCAGAGCGGCTTATTTGAAACTTTGGAAGAAATATTTTTCTTGTGGAGTCAAAAGCCAAGGACCAGAGAACAGCCAGACGACAGATGACAACCTCAACAGTCACTAGCATTGGGGAAAAAACAGTGGATCCTCCACTTTTTTATTGAAAAGACACTTTTTCTTTACATTTACTAGCAGCACATCTAGGTGCATTGTATTTACTTCACTGTCAGGGTCAGTGTCTGGAGGTGCAGGTTAAACTCTCCTCCAATGGAAACTTGAACTTCTACTTCCTAAATTCGGAGTTTCATTTCACTTGTTTTATGTTTCTGTTCAGCTCTAAGGTTCAAATGGAAAGAGTGCTCTGAGAAAGTACCTCAACTTCTTTTGCTTTTTACTAGTGTGAATTTATACAGTGGCATTAATTACTCTGACTCCATGCCGAATATTAATGAATTATAGTGACAAAAATGTACCATGTACCATTTTATTCACACATTTTTTTTATTTTTTATTTTTTTTACTGATGGCAAAGAAGTGGTTGGGAAAATACAAAATAAAATTAGAATAGCGTTAAAAAGTGCATTCATTTCTGTTATTCAAACTGTGAAACTAATATATGATAGACTCATTATATGTATAGCCTTTATTTGTTTTCATTTTGATAATTATGGCTCACAGCTGGTAAAAACCCCAAATTAAAAATCTTGTGAAATTAGAATATTATAAAAATGGACTTCAGCCATAATCATCAAAATTAACAAACAAAGGCTTGACATTATTATGTCACTTTGCATGTAATGAGTCTATATCATATTGTCATGGTTCTGTCTATTTGTGCTCTGTCCCCTGTTTTGGTTTGGTTCTGTGTCAAGTCTTTTATTTTGTCATGTCTGTTCTGTCCTCGTGGTTTTGCTTTGCTTCCCTTGTGTTGATTACCTGCCCCGTCCTAATGTGTTTCACCTGTTCCCTGTTCCTTCTGTATATAGACCCCTGTGTTTTCCCTTGTCCTTGTCGGTTCATTTGTATTCTCATGGTGCGTTGTGTGTGTGTCCTGTTCCGTGTTCCTGCTAAGTGAGTTTTGCATTTTTTGTCTGTTCTTGGCCTTTGCCATTAAATTTCCTTTGAACCTGTTTTGGCTGTTTTTGCTTTTGGGTCGAATCCCCACCACACTCGTGACACATATATTAGTTTCACAGTTTAAGTTGAATTACAGAAATAAATGAACTTTTGAACGATATTATAATTTTCCGAGTATCACCTGTATATCATGATGGGTTCTTGTTTTGAAATGAGGAAAAATACATAAACTACAATCAATACACACATTTATGACCATTGGTTTTGTTTTTGGCAAATATTCGCTTATTTTATTTATTTATTTGGCCTAAAAAAAGCTGAGCGCTGTGCAATTCTCCTTTAGAAATAACCAAACATGTAACTTTTATACCGTGCGTAGCAATATTTAAATCACATATTTTTTTCTATTCTAGATTTTTACCTAAGTGAGGTAACGCTTTATATTGGTGTTAATAAGGTACTAATATGCATTAATAATATGCTTGTAAAGTATTAACACACTGCTTATTATACTGCTTATCAATAATCTGCTTATTCATTGCCAACCTTAACCCTTACCCTAACCCTAAAATGATTACTAATGCTTATTAATACTTAATGAGCACACCTTAATCTAAAGCGATACCAATACTAAAATACTAATAAATAGATGAATAAACTAATAAATGTGTACCAGTAATAATACAACATGTAGTTATGAATGACGACGATAACAATGAATGCTACACAAAGTTTCAGTGTTAAAATACTTGGGTGCTATGTTCGTCATTGACCACAGGATGGCATAAAGGTGCTGTGAATTCTCAACAGCTTGCTTCTCTGGCTCTCATTGTACCTGTCAAGGAAGGTAATAGACTGTATAGTTATCGCCTGAGTAGGACTGACTCCATCCTACAAACTATACAACCTACTACCTCACCTTGCTAGGCTCAACTCCAAGCTGTAACCATCGTTCTGCAGCAGGTTCCATGTGAACTTGTTTTCCACAACTCCTAGCCTGTTGTTGAACCTGCCTCTTTAGGGAAGACAGTAGATTGTATAGTTAACTCAGAGGGAGGACACTATCCCCACAACTATTCAATCTACTACCTCAGCCTTAAGGACAGCAGCAAGACTGGGACAGGGAACACAGGGATCCATCTGTGGAAAACAAACAAGACAGTAAGGCAATCATTTAGAGCTTGAAAGGGTTACTGGTGCAAACGCTGAATTTGCTTTTTTGGGGGAGTTTTCCTGGTGTTTTCAAGAATACAGTACAGATGGTGGGTAGATGTTGAGTGACTGGACTTGGACTCAATTGAGGGTTTGAAACTATTCATTAGTTTGTGGTGCGTTTCAATTGTCTTAATTCTCAATGAGTTTGTGCTGGATGTGGTTTCAAGGCACTGGAGCCTTTTCTGGACTTACCTGCAACTGACAAGTCACTGATACACTTATTTTAGAGTGAAGCACCAACACCTCAACCAAGCATGCTCAAACCATCCTTTTGGCAGTAATCTCACATAAAAAATGATCATCAATTACAACCAAAACACACAGAACAGTTTATGGTGTACGTTTTTTGCTGCCTACTCTACATCCATATGCTCCCACTATAAACTGGAACATCTCTAGAGCGTGCATTATTGCGGCTCAATGTGTCTGAGCTTTAGTCTATATGCTATAAAAAGCTGACTGGAGGAAAGTGCCGTCTTTGTTTCGCTTGAAAGCCACTTCAAGTCCATTGGCAAGAGAAGCATCTTTACGATGCCAGCTACAGTCTGGGACAAGCTGGACTGTCTGGACACAGAAGCCAATGACCGGCAGAGCTGACTGAGCACAGACAGTGCTATGGTCAAGCTTGCAATTTTTGCATAAATTAGCATGTGAACCGTGGTGGCTGAAAAGATGCAGGGCAGTTCATTACATTTTGAATTCCTCTTTGGTCTAATTAGTGCCGGCGGTGATTGAAATGTTTTGGCAGAGAGTGTGTCTCCGGTGCCTGGCCATGCTCAGTGGAGCTGCATGCACCGGGCATCGGAGTCAGAGCACTGATTGAGATGTTGAAATAATTAGATGGTAAATGGTATCATCCCCAGTCCAGCCAGTGGCAGACAAGTCTTTTGGCAGAGTCCATGCCTTAATTAATTGAACAGACATTTGGGGAAAAGCTTCTGCTCATCATCTCTCATCATCCCGATATGTGATGTGATCTAAGTACGACAAATGCAAGCTTATTTCAGTTGCAAACAAATCTGTTTAAAACATTACATCAAAAGAGGATTGTAGATTAAAGTTTGACAGTAGGCATTATTTTAGACGGCATATACAGTACTGTGTTGAAACCTATGTTTAAGAATCTAGATCAAGGTTGATTGCAATTGAAATGTCAAATATCAAATATAATAAGATGAATAAGAAGAATGCTGGCTAAAAGAAAGTTTGCATCTGCAAGTTTGTCTTTTATTATGTCAAGATGTAAGCAAAGCCACTTTGCTGCCACAGGACAATACAATAACAACTGATGAAGAGCTAACTGATTTAGATATGATGTGGGTAGTTCTACCAAGACAATAACAATATTAGTGGTTATAAATGCCACCAAGCAAAAACACCAAGCAATTTACGAAACAAACAAACAAATATACCCATGACATGTTGGCAGAGGTCCACGACGATCCGCAGAAAACCGCCACCACAATGACGGCCAAGGTTGCGTCTCTTTCCAACATTTGGTGCCGGGGAATGGGCATTGTTTTTGTGCCAGGCTGAGTCTTAATGAGACAAAAGGGGGGTATGACAGAAAGCCAGCAGTGATGGGGGAGGAGAGTTTTGGCGGCGGCGCAACGAGACAGTGCCATGTCATAGAGAGGGTCGCACAGCAAGGTGGCACACACGCTCTGACCACAGGCTCATGTTAAAGAAAGGCTCATTGTCTCGTGAGCAGACTTCAGCCATATGTTGAGGCGGCGGTCAGCTTTGTGATCTGTTTATTAAACACTGAGATGCAGGGTTTAATCTGTCTGTACGGGCTATGGGATTGTTGTTTTCCAGGTACACGGGCGTCTCTCATTCCCCAATGGAGCCTGGTTGTATAGTGCGTGAGCATTTACTCAAAAAATTAAAAAAAAACATCTTAATAGTTGCTGTAATATGGTTACGATTTTGATATCACTTGTTTAAACTAAACACACTTGTATTTTAATGAAATAGAGGCCCCCTGGAACTTCTTTCCCATACACAGGATACAGAATATACAGGGATATGACATTTTTGCTGAAGGTTTCATATTAAAAAAAGTCATCCCTTTTCCGGTTGTTGTGCATCGAGGATCACACCAAAGATTTAAAGCCACACGCGTAACATTTCACCCAATGAATTGCCTTTTTTATTATTATTATTATTGCAGATATTTTTATTGTAGAGAAATACCTAAAAAATAAACAGTGTGTGTTTGCTGTGAGCGGCTCATCTCTCCTCAGACCTGACTGTAACTTTCATGGGAGCGGGACATCTCCATCTCGTCTCCATGGAGATGTTGACTAAAGGCAGCCAAATATGACATTTAAATAGGTTAGATCCTCATCCAAATCCATTATTTGACTAACAACTGCAACAATAGCTTTTTGTAGTTGGCCAATAGGAGCATGTTTTGTATTTCTGGCAACAGTATAATCCAAAAACTGTTACGCTGTGTGCCTTTAAATTCATCATTATTGCAAGTTTATTTGAGCTCATATATAGCTGCTTTGGCTTTGAGTTGATTTACGACCTATAGCCGACAAAGTGTCTGTTTATAACCGATGAATCACTGTGCTAACAAACAGGAAGTGCTGGATGTGTGTATGCCGTATTCTCAGATAAAAGCAACATGCAAAAATGCAGACTTTGATCCTACCGCAGAGTGACTCTAACTATGGGGAGGAGACACACTCAAATAGCTGAGGATATATCTTTCCAAACAACATGTCATCAGGCCGCACAGTGAGTTCATGTGAGGAGAGAGGGGGCGGGTGGAGGAAACGCTGGACGGCCATTCTTCCGCTGGCTTCACTCTTCCTCCTGTTAGTGTGTACAGTATGCCCTGAGCCGCACACTCCGGCAAAGAGGCGACCAAAAGCTGAGTCAACTGTTGCACCGACCGAACCACACAATTTCACACTGTGTGGCACCCAGCGAAACGTTTACACAGACGAACTCGAAGCAGTCTGGACGGCAGCTATTATGTTATTGTAAATATAAACATATCATTTTAAAGGCTTGCATTTGCGGTTTTGTCATGAGAAAACAATAGGGGAAAATTGCTTAATAACAAACCTGCACCCTGCAATTTTATAGCACAAGGAATTGTCATATATGGGACAATACTTGCATTACAAAATCAGGTTCTCACTCTTTACAAACTAACAATATAAAAAAAACATCTGAGTAGATATTTGTGTATAACTTTCATACTGGAAGGTCCCACGTTAAGAAGCACTATTATTTTGATGGTATTCTTTTGTTTGTGGTCACCCATTTGCTGCGGCTTTAGAAAATGTGTGGTTGCCTCGAATTCTCGCCTCTGGTGCAGAACTGTGCAACAATCAATCTGGAATCCAAATTGACATAGAGCGAAAGATCATTTTCGGTAGTATTTCTGTTAACACTTATGTCGGTTATGCCCATAACGTTCGACAACTGTATACTGCTTCACATTCGAGGCCAGGCCTCACCACGGTTTGTCATGATTCCCATGTGAAAGAAGCTTCCACATTAGGTCAAACTTTTGCCTATTTCTCTGTTCTCACCTATGACCATTGTCAAATCAATTTTGTGTTATTATTTTAATGAAACCTTTTTTGTCAACGTAGAACGGAGCAAAGGCATCGTGTTTGGTTGAAACAATGCCGATGTGTGCACAGAGGAAAGCAAAAAGGCGAAACGAAGAGCGGAAAAGTAAGTAAAAAGAGAAATATATCAGAAGATGTTAATAACTTAAAACAGAAGCAAATTAAAAACCATTAAATACCTGGACGAATGCTTTTGAACAGGTCAGGCTACTGTTCAGCCATGGAAAATGAGGCCATGGTTGCAGCGGATAAAAAGGCGGGTTACAGAAGACCCAAGGAGGCAGTTCCCTATCCCTCTCCTTCGCCTGCAAGACGAAAGAAGAAAGGCTCAGAAGTGAATCAGCATGAAGCCCCACTCGAACATGGGTAGGGGCTCCGCAGCGGCCGTGCCCTCCTCTGTCCCTGCCCACTTTCAGAGTGCTGCCAAGAGGACAGACGACAACAGGAGACGGGGCACAGTGAGGCACTAACTTCTGCTCATGCTTCCACAGTCACATCGCGGCTTTATTTGGGGCCGTGGGAAAGGCACATAAATACTGTTGATCAAGGCGACCTCAGGCCAGCGATTTTCTGAAGCAGTTTGAATCGAGTTCAATCTGCAAACCTACAAAATTGTGCATAAATAGACAAAAGACAAGTCGTGAAGCTTTTGTGCAGTAGTCAGAAATGCATACTTACTGGACAATCCTAAACACTTTGGCAGATTTATTTTGTGTCGGCCCAACAGTTTGGTGCTAGATATTCCTTCGGCAAATGAGTTAAAGGCTCCTCTCAGAGCTGTGCAGTAAAGTCTTTTGTCAGCATTTGGCATCAGTCCCAGGTAGTACATGCCTCACTGTTCTCATTTTCCGTAGTCACTCTGGGCGTCTTTAGCCGTTCTGCACCTGCCTGTGTTTTTGAGTTCAGTTGTTGCAGCACTAAGACTGTAACTCTCGTGGTTGTGGTTGTAAATACAAGCAAACATTTACAGCACACAAATGAGAGTCAATAAATGATGGGCTTCTGTCCATAACAGAGCATGTGAAACTAAATTTAACAGGGAAAGTAACAGAACGGCCATTCTCAGTGAGTGAGCGCAGCAGAATAATCCTCAAAATCCATTTCTACAAAACAAAGCTTTAATACAATCCCAGAAAGCAGTCCAAAATATGGTGCAAAGCTTTCACCGCAATAAACTCATCAGTTTATCTTCTCAGGCATCCGCCGAGGCAGCCCTGCTTGTGACGTCACTGTTCCTTCTCTTTCTGAGCAATAGTCCCCTCGCATATACAGCAAACCTTTGCACAAACTGTGCTTTTCTGGTTCTGCAGTTACTCATATGACACAAAACTTCAGTCATGGGAACTTCTGAGAGTTGACTGAACAATGTGCAGAGAGTTTCTGTCTATGCAAAGCGGAGTCTTTCTCCTCGCTCACAAACACACGGCTTATAAAAGTTCAGCTGCAAAAGCTTGGGCCAGCCTCCATTGGCACTGGTTCAAAAGAGCACTGCCTCTCTGAAAAAAAGCAGTGGGACAAGTCCGCGCGGGACTGCAGGCTCTTGTGGCTCGCTCTAAACGCAGGGCAGTGACCGCTCTCAAGGCTGTCCCGCTGGCAGCAGGTCCCTCAGACATCTGTTCATCCATGTGAATGGAAGAGCTGTTCTCAGAGAATAGGAAATACTGGCCCACAGCTCTGTTTCCTCCTTACCTCTGGGGCTGCTTTTGAGCTGTGACTGAAAATAAAATAGGTCAAAAATGCTATTAGAGAAGTATTGACCTGGTACTGGTAACATTATATAACTACACCTTATTTAGCCTCAATAAATGATGTATTAACATCATGAACGTTTCATTAGTTAAGTGTGACTCAGACGAACACTTAATACCTACTTAACTACTACAGTTAATTTCTTACTCATAATGAGTAGCTCTTCACATACTTGACTTATTCATTGTTAAGTAGTTAAGTGTTAGCCACTTAACTAATGAATTGTTCACCATTTATTAAGGCTAAATAAGGTGTCGTTATTATAAAGTGTTACAATATGTATACAACATTTGACACATTAACGATCTATAAATGTGACATAACAGTGTGAGCAATCTTTAAAGTTGTTTTATTGTTTTTATATTTATGTCTAACACAACTTACACAGTACCTTCAAGTTCAACTTGAGCCATGCAAAAATACTTCAGCTAGTGTTTGGCTGCGCAGATAAAATAGTGAAGGCTATAGTGCAAATTTCTATTGTCAGTGTTACTCATTGTCACACCTTCTGTAAACTATTAGCCTCCCTAAAGGCAGTATGAACTCAAATGAACCCTGACATACTTGTAAAGCTTGGCTGTTGTTCATCAGTTGTTTCCTCTCGCTCTCAGGTTCTATGGCACGGATACTGTTTGTACATGAAAAGTGTTTGCAGACAATGATGGATGCTTTGATGTGTTCTCACATTTACTGTATGTGGCCTGATACCGGCCTTTATTGTCCTGTTTAGCTTTAGGTCAGTACAAATACAACACTTCTACACTTCCTCTGAAGGAGACGTGAATCAAATACAATGTATTGGGGTTAAATTCATAAAAATAAATTAGTATTGTCTTTATTCAAATCAATTAACGTGCACATACCTTAGTCCTTTGGATGTTGTTGCCACCCAAGCTTAATTGACTGTGCATAACTTCAAATTTTAACAATGCCGCCCAAGAAGTGACTTCCTGTTTTGATCCAGCACACCAAAATAAAAGAACCATCTTATTCATTAGTTCAACTTTCTTTCTGCTTAACTATTAACAGACAAAATACTTCAAATGTGTGCATTTAATTATATATTTGTGATGTTGCAAGTACCTGCTGAACTACTCAAAGAGACGAGCTGTGTGCTTTTATTTTAGCGAGCTTGATCGAAACAGGAAGTCAATTCTTGGGCGGTGTTGTAATGATTTGAAGTTATGCACAGGGTCAATTTAAAGGGAATTTTAAAAATGTCAAAATTATGTATTTTCCTCCCCCTACATGTTCCAGCAATGTCCCAATGTGTAGAATGAGCCCAGACCTGTTCACCACAACTGCCTCTAAAATCCTGCGCTGTCACTCAAAAAGGTGTTAATTCGGGTTGAAGTGCCGTCATGCACAAGCTTAAAGGGTGGGTATTATACAAAATCGACTGTTTCAAGCTTTACATCATGTTATTATGTCATTCCCTCATTAAAAAAATGCCTGAAGTGTTGCCTTGGCACATTCACGTATTTTGGAGTAATCTGTAAAAACATTGATGGCAGCCATTTTAGGGACAGCTTTGCCTGAGTCCTCCTAGGAACGCCCCCACCTCCTGAAGACGCCTCCGAGCTTTCGTCACCAATCACTGCTCCTCAGCAGAACCCCCTCCCCACTGATGCCACAGACAGCATGTGGAGGGTTCGTGTCGGAAAGAGTCAGAGGTTCTTAAAGAGACAGAGGCCTATTTCAAGACATTCGCTGCAGCCATTTTGAGAGGGCACTTTTATGCAAGGCAGTTATTCTAATTTACTGCATTTACAGACCAACAGAAGGTTTGGTCATCATTGTAGTGTGATATAGACTGGTGCTATGTGATTGAAAAAAGCATAATACCCCCTCTTTAATATAGAAGGTGCAGTTACATGTATGACCAGAGGTGGCAGTAATTTTTTGAACTATTTTATCTGCACTCTTGCCTTTTACTGTAATTGATTAATTTTATGTTGATGTCCAGAGGAGAAGGAGCGACAAAACAGAGGTTAGGTAACTTTGTGTGAACGAGCAAGTAAAAATAGGGCTCAAGACAGAAATAGTGCTCAAGACAGAAATAGTGCTCAAGACAAAGCGAAATAGTGCTCAAGACAGAGTGAATCTAAACAAGACTTAAAATAGTTCTCAAGACAGAGTGAATCTAAACAAGACTTAAAAATGGATATAACTGAAAGTATTTTATCTACACTCTTGCCTCTTACTGTAATTGATTAGTTTTATGTTGATGTTTTCATTGATTCTATTTGCTTTCTTGTATTTATGCAACTGTGAAGCACTTTGAATTGCCTTGTGTATGAATTGTGCTCTACAAAAAAAGCCTAATGAGTATAAAATGGCTAACTTGCATTTAGCCCCTTTAAAAGAGAAACAACTACTCTTTATTCCTATTACACTGGTTCTCAATATGTTCAATACAGCTTGAAAGAAAGATGCGACCTGTCGGGCTCACAAACAATAGCCACAGTGTTTACAATGGATTAGATTGGACTCCTGTACTGTATGTAGCTACTGTATCCCTATGTCAGATTATTTAGGCTGCCATTGGATTAATCATTCACTTGAGTTTACCTTATTCAGTTCAAGTCCCCTGCATGTGCTTCTACTGTCTGCAACAAATCTATGTAGCGTATGTCTGACCCAGCTTAACATATCATTGTCATTATCAGACCCCATATCCCTCCTCCCAAAGGTCGTGCTGCCCTTATGCATTACCCATAATTCCTCTGGTTTAGTGTTTGTACAACTGCTCTGAATAGTCCCCACTTCACCATAACTGTGATTGATGTGTTTTCATTTCATCTGGGCTTGTTGTTACAGTTGTTGGTATAGACAGGAGTGCTTTTACTGCCTCTCCGCTAAACTCTCTTGTGCTGCTTCTTATTGCTTCACAAATGTTTACTGTCGTGCTCACAGTTATAAAATATCACTGTCATCTAAATGCGCCGGAGAACGGTGGGAAACATGTTTCTGTGTCTTGATGTGTTCCCGATGTCAATAATTGTCTGTCATTGGCCATTTTAATAGCAGATAATGGAAGTCCACTGCAAATTTGCTATTATTTGTGTACATTTTGTATATATATATATCGGCCTGTAACAGTGTAGTACAGAGGTTCCCAAACTTTTCAGGCTGCGACCACAGAATCACTTAAGAATCAACTCAGGACCTCCTTCTGTAAAACGTAATTAGCATTTTTAAAGTGCAAAACATAAGGAAAATGATCAAATCATCTTGTGACTCCTTCAGGGTCCCAACCCCCACTTTGGGAATCACTGGCCTGGTAGATATCCTCATGTCCTGCACCTTAGTGAATCCTGGACTAAGGCTTCGTCTCTTTGGGAACAGCAGCATCTGGTGGTCAGTGAATGAACCAACAATTTTTGTAACATGCATTTAATACATCAATGAGGAAATAGAGCGTGAGCTTCTAAATTATAATCGTGATGTCCACAGATCGTACTTTGAGATTATGGGTTTGAGTTCAAAAGTGTTTTATTGTTTTGTGGATTTTCAGGAGTGACACCAACCATGAGAATAAACAGCTTCTTAAAAAGGCGGGACTTGTGCCTTTGACCCGATTTAGAAGTTTGGAGTTTCTCTATTTACTTAATTATGAGGACAATTTTGTACTTCTTTACATTCTTTTTGTTTTACAGTTTGATAATAAAATTTAGCAAAATAAGATCCAATAATAAATCCAATACAAATTGCATGTTTTTGTGTTTAATGTTTTTATTTTATTCCTTTAATCCCTTGACACCTTAATTTATTGCTCATTATGTTTTGTTTTATTCTAATTTATGATTGGTTAAAACCTTACTTTGCTGTGTGTATCATCTTTTTTTCTTCTTTTTTTTTATTTATCAGGACAATGTACAATTACTTTATGCCCGTGAGCAAAGATTGACTAATTTCCATCTGTCGTCCAACAAAAGCAGAGTTACAAAGTGCAATATCTACATGGCAGTTAATCACTCAGTCAACACCATCACATCCATAAGGCGAAAACACTTCATACCTTAATCTCTTCATGCTCATAAATAGACAACAATAATCACATACAGACGGTGATGCTCAATCCTTACAAAATATATTACATCATGTCCTTGTAAAAGAACTTTCTAGCACGTTTGTTACAGCCAACAACTGTTAGTATAGTTAATCTCATCAAGTTAATGCTCACATCTCTGGTTCTCCATAAACCACTCAGTCCTTTAGTGAAAGCTCTGGGATCATGATATTAGTAAAACGTTTTTTTTTTTTTATTATCTTTCCTCTTAAAAGGATGTGTTTTCTTTCATAGGTTTTGTGTGGTCAAAGTAATCTGTTTGAAGGGTCAGAGCTTGTGCTTGTGCCACAGTTCAAAGGGGGACTTGTTGCTTTGTTTGAAATCCTCTTATACTGAGGTCATGTGACCCCTCGTGATTGCGGGATGTTCATGGAGCGGGTCTTGGAGAGCATTTACAGGCTGGACACCAGAAGAGTGAACCATGCCCCGTCCCAGCCTTGCAGTCAAAGAGGCCTGGACACGAGAGAGGTACGTCATCACAAACACACTAATAGCCTTCCGCTGTTTTCCTTGGTTACTTCTTCACCTCACCCATCTGCTACAATGACTTGACAACAAGAGCAAAACCAATCAGTGTCAGTGGAGCAGCCTCAGATGTTGCTGTCAAGAACAACGAGACTGAACCATGTCCCATGGCTCATGTGACCTGCTTTAGAAGTGTGACCCACAGAGATCACACTTATAGACACTAAAGATCAGATACTATTGTTTACAGGAAACATTTATCTCAAAGCAGTGAACATTATATAACATTATTTAAACCAATCTGAAACTGTGTGTATTTATATGTCACGCAGCTCAGTGGCTTACAAACTGTGGTACCGGTGCTCCCAGTGATGTATCCCAGAAGATTATAGAGTGAATTATTCTGAAACTGAAAAACAAGTGTACCTCGTGGGCCTTAATAAACACACGCCCAACAGCAAATGAACATGACATGCTCATAATAGATATTGTAAGTGTACAACTGTAAAACAAAGGCAAATTTGAAGCAATGGGCTGAAAAGTACCATAGAAGTAGTTTCAAATGTGTGTGTCTCAGTTACATAAATTATTTAGGCCTATATGTAATGGATCTTCTCCAAAATATTAATTTCAGTTTTACTTCTTCCAGAGCTCCGCGCAGTGAAGATTCAGATTCATCTTTAGAGAAGACGACACAAGTAAGTTCTACATCCTTGTGAGTTAAAAGCTTTAATTTTGACAGCTCTAATTTGTACATGAACACCCAGTTTGCTCGCTGAGTGTCAGACTGTATCTCTGTATAAACAGCGCCCTCCCTGCTCCTGAACAGTTGACGCGTCTCCACAAAGCAGATGGCTTTACACATAAATCCTATTAACAACTTTCTGCTGATGGAGATGCGGCGAGTGTAGGGCTTTCACAGTCTTTCATTCGCACCCCGAGAGGCACGCTGTTCATTTTCTGACCATAGGAATAAAAACCTGCACAGGTCAGGGGCGGCGTCATGTCTGCAGAAAAGGTAACATTTAGTTTTTTGATGTGTCACGGTCAAAGTTAATCGTTTGTAGTTCTTATGGTGTTGTATTTTTCCTTCATGGCAACTTAATTTACAACTACAACATCTCAATCAGTCTATACTTTTGAGCTATAACATGTAATGCATTTAAATGTATTTCCTACTGTGAGTGTAAAGATAAGATAAGATAAACCTTTATTGATCTCACAAAGGGGAAATTCACTTGTTACAGTCGGTCAGTGAGTATGACCCACATGTAAAGTAGCTGCTCTAGTCACAAATCCACATCGGAAGCGTGTGACGTCTAGTGACAGTGACCTTAAAACTTCATATTTACTGTCTGGCTAATCACTTTAACTGCTTATTGTTTCTTGCCGCTTTATTGAAGATTTCCACAGACATGTGCAGCTCAGCCCTTTACAAAATCCAATGTTTTTATTGTAATGGATTTGGAAAACGATCACTGATGTGCAACCTCAGCCGCAAAACTCTTTCAATTATTTAAATGTTGTGTCTTCAGTTTTGTTTAAGACTTTGCCCAGGAGTTTTTGCACCGATTCTTCAGTATATTGTCACAATGGTCAAAATTAAAGACAGACTGAGAGCTTTCATGAGACAATAACACAATCACATTCCTTCTCTGTATCATTGCGGTGGATGTGCGTTTTACATCCGCTCTGTGCACACGTAAACAATGTATACAGACTGCTGACAAGTTTTTGCATTGAAGTTATAAATAGTAGCCTGTCCGTGTGAGACCGTGTGTAATAGGATTAGCTTCACTTGGCCACAATCACGCTGCCCTGGTTCTTCTGTGTGACTCAAGAAAGTGACGTGTTATTGTCACATGGAGAGAGAGAGAGAGACCTTTGCCTCCGGAAAATGAACTCCGTCTTTTGAACCACATTCTGTTCAAAGGGCAGCTTGCAATGTTAAAAGAGTGTCCACTAATGCACGAGGAAACGGTAAGAAGTGGAAGGTGCAAAGGTCAGATGCCCAGATCCTTAAACTGTCTAGACAAGGCAGACACAGCCACCGTTTTCCTTCATGCAGGACTTGTTATTCCAGTTGACAATAATCACTTGTTTCCTTTGGTGGTATATGTTTCACACATTTATGTAAGCAGGTTTAGGCTCCTTGTCATCTACAGCTCATGTACTAAAGAATGATGTTTTATTGGTGCTTTAATATTATTTTTCACTGCTTTCTTTGCCTTTTCCCGCTGGGCCTTGTGCTGGTGAGTTACATTTCGGTTTGCAGACGACCTCTCAACACACTTGCCTAATCTGCATCATTTGTGTCACTTTCAGCAAATGACAGAAGACGAAAAAGAAGAAAGACGAGACGAAGGACTCAAAAGAGGCGAAACTCAATGGTAGCGAAGCAAAGCCTAAAAAATTAAAGAGCAAAAAGCATGAAGACGAGGAAGAGGAGGACCCACCTGCCGAAAAAAGTGTGGAGGAGAGAGCAGATGAAGGTATTTAACGCCATGATCTAACCATGCTCACATGTGTGCTCTGAATCCAACAGATGGAAAGAAAGTGAAGAAAAAGAAGCCAGAAAAAGAGGCAGAATCAGTGGTAAAGGACAAAGATAAAGAGGCAAAGAAGAAGAGCAAAAGTGTTCCAAAAAAGAAAAAAGGTCAGTCAAAGTGTCTACCTTAGTACACGCAAACAGAGATGTTACTATATGTGTGTGTGTATTTTACTAAGTGCACATCATTCCGAAATCTCTTTTTTTTTCTGTTTAGAAAGCTCAGATGATGAGGATGAAGACGACGACGACACACCTAAGAAGAAAACAAAGAAAAAGACGACAAAAGACAACTCCCCGTCGTCGACATCCGGAAAAGAGAAGAAATCCAAATCTAAAGGTAATATTTCAACCACAGGTCAACAGCCAGACAGTCGCCATGTTAAGAGGATTTTATTGTGTAACGAGTCACAAAATAAGAGGCTCCGAGTTAATCTGGCAAAAGTGATTATTGAACGTTTAATCTTTGCCTGAAGTTTCTAGAAAGTTTCCAAACATTCCACAATGCTTTCTATTGTTAGTCTACTTATTCAACATCAATGAGCGGTGCACTGCGCAGGCTAGCACTCTCACAGTCCCGGGCCGAGTGGAACTGATGTTAAAGGAATAGGCCATTGTTTTTCCATACTGAGATATATTCCTACCTGAGGTTAGACAAGTTGATGTGTGCCTGTCTGGTCTTTGTGCGTGCCCTCAGTCACGCAAAAAGACCAAAGATATTGTTAGCATTCAGCCTCTCCTCCTCTCCTCTATGGGGCCAAACAGGGGTGAAATTAGAAGCAACCGAGCTCTTCCACGTTTCCCCTATTTACATACGGTTACATGAGCAGTTACACACAAAAGTAAACATGTCGATTTTCTAAGTGGATACAAATGGGTACTATATTGTGAGGCGAAATAATACATTAGGAGCACTTCGACGTCCGCGCAGTAAAGTTCTAGTGCTCCTAAGGTATTATTACGCCTTACAATATGGTACCCCATTTTATCCACTTAGAAAATCGACATGTTTAATTTTGTGTAACTACACTTGGATCGTGGAACTACTCATGTAACCGCATTTAAATAGGGACAATAAATAGGGACCTCTCTCCTGGTGCAGCTGAATTGTTTGCCTTTTTCAGCGAGCTGCATTATCCGCGTTGTTTTTCTGGATACTTTTGTACGTCTTTACCGTGTTTTTGTGGAGGTTTGGAGGATTTGTTTACTTTGAGAGTCCAAAATGGTCCTGAAAAAAGCAACGTTTTGAAGGTAAACAAACTGCTAGCTCATCAGCAAAACCCCTTTGAGATCTACAAGTATCTTCCTCTGAGACACTGAAGAGTCACCTAGAACCCCCACACTTGTAACACAGAGGAGGCGTCACAAGAGGAGCTACAGGAAACAAAAAAAGGGATAATGGAGGATATGGTGAAGGACTGTGCAGGAGGAGGAGGAACGAGGAGGTGAAGCTGACCAGTGCAGGACACCACGCTCTGAGACGGGGACAAGCCCAGAAGGCCGTGCACCGTTTCAGATGATCAGAGGAGACAGGGCAGCTACAGTTTCTCCGTCCTCCAAGGTCATGCGGGTCAGGTTGACGAACAGTGGCAGCGCAGCTCAGCCGCAGCAGCTCAGGACTGACACCTGAACACTATTTCCTTGTATGCTTGTACAATGACAATAAAGCACTTACTTATTTACTTACTTACAAACCGGGAAGAGCTCGGTCACTTCTAACTTCACCTCCGTTTTGCGTGACTGAGCGCACGTACCAGGCATCAACTCATTTAAGCTCAGGTAAGAACATATCTCAGTATAGAAAAACGGTGGCCTGTTCCTTGTACCTGATTTTTTAGTGGAACAAATTTTGTTTTGTCCTTCAGTATACTGTAAACCCGTGGTGGAAAGTAACAAAGTAAAAAGTACAAGTACAAGTAAAAAGTACAAATTATAGGAACTAACTTTACTTGAGTACATTTTTTGATGAATACTTTTTACTTTTACTTCACAACATTTTAGAGCCTGTATCTGTACTTTCTTCTACATTTTTAAATTGGGTTAAAAGTAAAAATATTTTAATTTCAAAGTGACCTCTACGATGAACTGGTTTAGTCCCATTTTAGACTTTAGTGGTTTACTCCTTTAGACCTTGTTTGGATCTGGATTTGACCTGAGTTAGTGGTTTACTTGTTTAGACCTGGTTTGATTACAATTATTCAAAAAATCCTGCACATTAAACTCTTAAATACTTTTACTTTTTACTTATAAAGTACATTTTACAATGCATACTTTTATACTTTTACTTAAGTAAAAAAAAAAAATCAGATACTTTTACTTTTACATTTTTGGTCCTGTATCTGCATCTTTTATTTAATCTTATCTTTTTTTTAAAGAATATTGAGTACATCTGTTGTAAACACAGAAATTTGTAGAAAAATTCATCTAATTATAAAACATTTGTATCGATTTCATGAGCTTGCAGGCTATAGCATTTCTGTGATACTGACCCTAAAATGTGGCCCTGTAAACTGTGAAAACTGCATACTTCCCTGTGAAGAATTTGAAAGTAAGGAATGTGTCAGGAAAGACACAACAAATTGATTTATACGCTCTGGGTTTCATTGTTTGCAAACACAATACATCAGGTATAGAGCCTTTAAAGTAGTTTCCTTAATACAAAACTTGCACTGCAGGCTGATTCTACAGTGAAGTAGTTCTGATCAAGATCTTAATTGAAGATCTTGAAATTTGTCCCGGGACGCTGCACTGCCTTAGTCTATGAGGTTGCCCTGAAGCATTGGTGCCAAATTACCAGGAACATTAATGTCTAGCCATACAAATAAAAAGAAAAATACAGCGAGGCCGCAAATGGCTGAGTTTGAACGAAACAACAAACTCAAACTTAATGAGTAAAGTTATTCTGATCTTGAACTTGCCTTACTTTACTTTTTTTATATATTCAGCGTAAATGTTAATGGGCGACCTGGAGAAATATGAAGTTGCTTTATTTACCTCTAACTTGTTTCATGCTTTTGCCTTTGAGCTAAACCTGGCCTTTCTCCCGCCTCACACTTGCCATTTCACATCTACATGCACTAACTTGTGTTTGTGGTGACTCCGCCTTCAAAACCACCCTTATATTTAACTGCGTTGTATGTTTACTGTATATGAGGATTTTACTTTGTTTTTATTGCAGTGTATATCCACCTTTACTGGGGCGGCACAATTCTGGAAAATAGGAAGCTTAATTGCTATTACATTTGTGATGAGATTTTCAATTCATGCTTTGAAATCAAGCCTCAGTTCAGAAACATTCACATTTGCAGTGTTAATTTTGACAACATATTTTAATTTAGTTTTAGTCTTAGTCTTTTGACTAAAATGTAACTTAATTTTAGTCGAGATTTAGTCAAAAAAAAACATTTCAATTTTAGTCTAGTTTTAGTCGACTAAAATTGCATATCAATTATTATTATTTAGTCGACTAAATTTAAGACTAATTTAGTCGACTTTGCATTGATGATATTCATTATAATCATATTTAATCTTGTTCCTCTGCTTCATGGAGCTGCTCCACATGAACAAAGCTCAGAGTTGATCCTTTGGCAGAGGATTTACATGATATGAGGCCTTTTCAGACGGTCAATAGAAGTTTGGATGATTTTAGTCTCTCCCTTTCATTTTTATTTAGTCTTATTTTAGTCGACTAAAATATCTGGACATTTTAGTCACAGTTTTAGTCTCATGAGAAACTTTTAATTTAGTTTTAGTCCAATTTTAGTCGGCAAAAATATCACTTTGACTAAAATTAAGACTAAATATTTTAGTCGACGAAATTAACACTGCACATTTGAGAGACTAAAATATGAAATTCCAAAATAATACAAGACTCTCATGCAAAATTATAGATATTATGTTTTTTTAAAATCTATAACTTTAGGAAAACAAAGATTTAAAAGATTTACACTTTGGCGTTAATAAAGGCTCAACCTGTCAGAATCATGGACAGTGGATGGAAGTGCATAGACCTAAACTTTGACAGTTCAAATAATATCAAATAATATGATATGAATATGAAAAGAATGGGTCTGCTGTTGTTGTACTGTTAAACTTTCTGAACCCACATTTTTATCTTTAGATGACAAAGATTCTGACGGCAAAGAGAAAAAGTCCAAGTCCAAAGAAAAAGACAAAGACAAAAAGAAGGAACCTGCCTCACTGTTTCAGATAAATGGGGACAAGGACTCGAAAACCAAGAAGAAAGGTTAGTTACAATATATATATATGTTTTACTTGAAGTGGCCAGTTGTTCATCACCAGTGAATGATCAATGATCTTTCCACATAACACAGCTGCAAAATCCGACAGTGAAGACAGCGAGGAGGAGACAAAGCCCAAATCAAAGAAGAAACCGGCCGCTAACTCATCCTTATTTGTAGTGTCAGGCGACAAGGACAAAGGCAAAGACAAAGACAAAGAAAAGAAGACTAAGAAGAAAGGTACACAGTATTAAAGTAATAGTCTGTAAGTTTAAATGTTGACCGACTGGGCCTGCAATTTGACGACATATAAGTAATATTAAAGTCACGCCACGTAACATTTCACCCAATGAAGATGAAGAAATACAGGCATTTATTTCATTACAGATATTTTCATGGTTGGAAATACCTAAAAAGTAAAAACATGTGTCTTTATTGTGAGCGGCTCACCTCTTAAAGATGGCGCGTGCAGCCACTGTTTTCTTCTGCTCTTTCGTTTGTTTTGTTTACCTTAATAAATAGCTTTCATCTTTCCCTGCTCCGACCCCGAGGCCCCAATACACACTAATGGAATCACTAAGAAGAAGCTAACAGGCTAACGGGCAAAGCTAGCTGCGGGCTAGCGCCACTTAAACAGCATTTACAGCCAAGTTTGAGTGAAAAAAAAAAAAGATCTCCATTGTGTAATTGGGTTGTGGCACAATGTACAATATTCCTCTCTGCCTTTGTCTTTTCTGTCAGCTTTACTATTTAAAAAAACACAACATGCTACGACACCTGCAGTGGCGCTTATGGCCTCTAGGGGCATGAGTTACTTTACTGTGCAGTAAGGTAACTGTACTGTACTGCCTTAAATAAGAAGCAGCGTTGTATAGGCAGACATGGATGTTTACTGAAAGACTTCCTGCAGCCTGTTCCTGCGTCACATCAAGCCTTTCTCTAATTGGTTGATGCCGTCTGTCAGAATACATGTCCTTGAAAAAGCATATAGTTTGGCAGACCAGGCAACAACTGGACGTCTCTGGCTCGTCTCCATGGAGATGTTGACCAAAGGCTGCCAAATATGAGATTTAAATAGGCCTGGTCGTCATCCACATCCATTCTTTGATTACCCACAGAAAAAATTATAAAATTCTGTGCCTAGCTGGTCATTAGGAGCATGCATTGTATTCCAAGCAACAGTGCAAATCCAAAATGTTACGCAGTGTGCCTTTAAATAATCCGATTTTTTACTGATTTCAACAATTAATCAGAATCCCCGGTGCCATCACTTTGGCCAATGAGACGAGCTTTCCTGTGAACCGGCCTGTCAGGTCCAATCAGGAGGGAGCTTGATTGTTTTGAAAGCTTGCTGTCACTCTCCTCATTGTGCAAACTAGTAATAATATTAACTAACAACCCTCATGTATTTCACCACAGCCAAGAAAGAAGAAGACAGTAATGATTCTGAATCTGAAAAAGAAGAGAAAACTAAGAAGAAGAAAGGAAAGGGCAAAAAGAAGAAGGTACTAAATGAGGATTTTGAACCTAAATGAATCTTTAAATGAAGAAAAAAAAAAAAATCTAGATTTTTATCCTGTAATGGTTTCATTTAGACACGGTCCCCATCCCCTGAGATTGAATTTGACAACTTGGAGAAGTTTGTGTTGGAGCCAGCTCCTCAAGGCGTCACTGTCAAGTGTCGAGTGACGAGGGATCAACGCGGAATGGACAAGAGCATGTATCCCCTGTACTACATTCACCTCGACAATGAAAAGAAGGTTTGATTTCAGAGACTCTTATTTCATTGCTTTTGTTTAAATTATATTAATCTCTAATTTAACTGTATTTTTGTAGACATTTCTATTGGCTGGAAGGAAAAGAAAAAAGAGTGCTACTTCAAATTACCTTATTTCTATCGATGCAACTGATCTATCGAGGGGAGGAGAGAATTTTGTCGGGAAGCTAAGGTAATGTGAATTATAGCACACAGTTTGTACTTCAGTCTATCCTTTAGATCAGTGGTTCTCAACCTTTTGGAGCCACGACCCCCATTATAACAGGTAAAGGCCTCGCCCGGGTCACACCGTGAGATATAGGAACATTAGCCTATATAATTCTTAAAAAACAAAGAAAAAAAACAAATGGCTAAAATGTCATTCATCAAACTACAAACAAATAATGGCACTCTGGTACAATAGCAAACACATTTTACAATAAAACATCAGATTATATGCTAATGAAATATGTATATTTTATCTAAATGATCTGGCGACCCCCCCAAATTTGTCTCGCGACCCCCTTGGGGTCCCGACCCCCAGGCTGAGAACCACTGCTTTAGATCTCCTTTGTGTCTTGTAAAGCGCTTTGTGACCATGTCTGTGAAAGGTGCCATATAAATAACAGTTGCCTTGTAGGTCAAATTTAATGGGCACCAAGTTTACTGTATACGATAATGCCCTGAATCCTGAAAGAGCTCTTCCGGACATGTCTAATGCGCGGCAAGAGTTAGCAGCAATCATATATGTAAGTCACAGAACAGCTTTGTACAAATCTGCAGTTGTCATGTTTTCAATATAACTTTTTTTATTTTCTGGCACAGGAAACAAATGTTTTGGGAATCAAAGGCCCCAGACGAATGACTGTTGTTATACCAGGAATGAACAAAGACAATGAGCGAATTCCTCTAAGACCCAGAAATGTACGTCTGTTACACTTGTTTCTTCTTTTATTGCATGTAACAGGGCTTAATGTCAAAGCACCAAAAGGTTTTTATATGATGATGATGATGATTACTTAGTTCAGAAGGATGAGTGAAAGTAGTGAAGTAGTGTCAGTTTCACAAAACCTGAACAAGAAGAGACTGGGACTCGCTCATGGCTTTTATGTACAGTACGGTTGCACGGCAACAACAGTCTTAAATAGAGTAAGATAGATTTGACTTCATAAAACCAAATCGAGCATTATGTCTATTGTCCATAAGCATATGGTCTAATTATAGTGAAAATCATAATCTAAATCTTAGCGAGTCAAAGGTTTAGCCCTGCAATATATGCAATGTATTTTAAATACAGATCGTATCGACTCCTCGTCATTATCTAACTGTTTGTCTTTGAACCAACAAACCAGTATCATGTTTGCTTGTCAGGACTATGATGGCTTGTTGATAAGGCATCAAAACAGAAGGATGGACAATTTGATAGAGCTCCGCAACAAGGCTCCGGTCTGGAACGAGGAATCATCATCCCATGTGCTCAACTTCAACGGCCGCGTCACTCAGGCCTCCATCAAAAACTTTCAGATAGTCCACAACAACGACAGTAAGCAATCACTATTTAAAGGTGCTTTAAGCAACTTTTTATGGGGTATGGTATATTAATTTTAGGGTTTGTGGTAGGTTTTCCCTGCTGATGGGTCTGTCCAGGGCAGTGGTGGACGAAGTACTCAATATTCTTACTAAAGTGAAAATGCAGATACAGGACCAAAGATTTACTCTATGCAAGTTATACTCACTACTGCCACCTCAGGTCATACGTGTAACTGCAGCTTCTATATTAAGCTCGTGCATGACGGCAATTCGGACCCGAAGTAACACCTTTTTGAGTGACAGTGCATGATTTTAGAGGCAGTTGTGGTGAACAGGTCTGAGCTCATTCTACACATTAGGACATGGCTGGAACATGTAGGGGGAGGAAAATACATAATTTTAACATTTTTAAACTCTGTTTAGTCCCTTTGACTAAAAGTACAAGAATCTGTTAAAAATGTACTTAAGTAAAAGTATTAAAGTATGCACTGCAGAAATGTATTTTAAATGTACAGTGTGTTTTAAAATGTGCAGGACATTTTTTAATTTCAATCAAGCCTAACCACTAACTCAGGTCAAAAACAGAAACTAAACCAGGTCTAAACAAGGTCTAAAGGAGTAAACCACTAAACCTTGTCTGCACTGGGACCAGTTCATCGTAGAGAGGTCCCTTTGGAAATAAAATACTTTTACTTTTAACCCAATTTAAAAATGTAGTGGAGTAGAAAGTACAGATACAGACTCTAAAATGCAGTGAAGTAAAAAATATTCATCATAAAATGTACTCAAGTAAAGTAAAAGTACCTATAATATGTACTTGTTACTTTCCACCACTGGTCCAGGATTACGTATACAGTACATTGCATCTAGTAAACCTACCAGAAACCCTAAAAACCTGAAACAAATTTGATCCTGGAGCGTCCTAGAGGCCCCTGGGATTGAATGAAAAGGTGCCAAAGGTCACTGAAAGGTCAAATACGCACTAAGATCAACTCTCTTTCTCCACATAAAAAGTTGCATAATTTAAGGTTGCGTTCACAACATTATCGACATTCTTAGTGACTAAATCAAACAGAAATTACACACCATGTGTTGAGCCAGATAGTATTTGTTTGATCCCTTAGAGTGATGATAATTACACCTTTCTGATCGCATAATGACACCACTTTTTAATACTATTGTAAAAACAAAAGCAATAACCGAACCATTTGGCATTGAACTCTATGCAAGTTTAATGTGTTTATTGTGGACGGGCTCCAAATCCTGTCAAAACATCTACAGGTAAATTCAGTTGTAATAATTACAACATGTTGTGTTATGTTTCCATATGAACGCAGCCTTTAGTTGTATTCTTATTTATTGTTAGGTCAATAACAATAATAAATCTTTGCTTGCCTTTGCAGCGGACTACATCGTGATGCAGTTTGGGCGTATAGCTGATGACATTTTCACCCTGGACTACAACTATCCAATGTGTGCTGTGCAGGCATTTGCCATCGCTTTATCCAGTTTTGATGGAAAAATTGCCTGTGAATAATATCTTCAATAACTTAGAATTTGTATTGAAACACTTTTGGCGTACGACTGTCGCCATCATAAACCTCTGTTATTCTTTGCCGTGAGATCTTGAACAATGCAATTGATTTATGGTTAAATTTCCATTGTCATCTGTGAAACCAACGAGGAATTCAGAAAATGAAACCGTGGTAGAAGCAGTAGGGTAATGTAAAGGTAATGTACATTATGTCAGTCATGGACAGGTGTATGTTCTCAGGTCAGATTTTTGTGTTCTAACAGTTGTAACTTTTTCTATCTGTCGTTTTTGCCTGTTTTTCATATTCATTTATGTGAAATAAAATCATCCACACTTGTTTGTAAACGCTTGCTTAATCCTTCACTGCACAACAGCTGGATCAAACTACTTTGTTTTGTGTGCATGCTCATATGAAGCAGTGGCAGACAAGGAAATGATAAAGATTCCCTCCAGTTTTAGGAGACACCCACGCTGTTGTCGGAGACTGACACGTCGAGAGGAGCTCCTCAGGAGAAAAACCAGTTTGAAGCGTGGGCCCCGAGAGCGAGAGAGAGAGAGGTGTGTATTCTGCCTGAACCTGCTCCGGCAGTTGTCCAAACTTGCTCAAATTAAATGAGGCCTGGAGCTGCCAACTCTTCTGCAAAATGCAGTGGAAAGAGTTCATTTGTGTTTGAGATAATTTTATGTCTTCCACAAAATGAAGAAGCGTAGTGACATTTAACACTAAAGCAGTCCGTTTTTGGTGCTGTTAATTTGGTGCGTCCCTATTGTTGACCAATAGAAGGAGCTGTGGAGGAGGGAAATGACTTCATGGGATTGGTTTGGAACATGCATGTCATCAGTGTTTACTTGGTTAATTAGCTCTGCTGACTCTAGTGTTACTGCTCGTTTGCATATATCACAGTTGTTCAGGATTCTCCAAAGGATGGCATGGTTACAATTCTCTGGACTGCCTTACCATTCAGTTCTCTTTTCAGTCGAATAACCTCAGTTGTTCAACCTCACTGTAAAATAATGGACATACATAGACATACCTCAGGACTTGTATGCACTCCATAGTTCTAAACTGACGAGGGACTTTTCACTTTTGATTAACCTTATCATGATTATGGGCAAATACCACATTCACAAAAAAATAAAAAAATGAATTTTGTCTTTTTTCATCCTCCTTGGAAAAAATACAACAAAACTGTGGAAGCAATTTGCCATGCTGCTGAAAAGATCCTGTAACACTTTTTATTTATTTGATAACAATAGCCTCGCAAAAAAAAAAGCCACAAAACAGGAATGAAAAGGTGACAAAAATGTTATGAGGAAGTGATGAAAACCCGACCAAAAAGCACAGAAAAAAGTGTTAAACTGCGAAAACACGACAAAAAAAAAAAGACAAAACCAAAATCACAAAATCATGGTGGCAAAAAGATCACTTTTGTAGGTCTTTGCTTTCAAATGAGGCATTAAACTGGTCTGTAGACTGTCAGCTCCAGTGGAGAAGCTTTCAGATTTGGGTAAAGCCGAACTGGAGAAAATGCACTGTCTAAAAAGAAGAGGGGGGGGGGGAAAGAAAAGAGTGCTTGTATGTACATATTTGCATATCAATTTGTGTGTGTGTGTGTGTAAAATAATAAAAATAATAATAAATAATAATAAATAAATAATAAATAAATAATAATAAAAAATAATAATAAATAAATAAAAAATAAAAAATAATAAATAAATAAATAATAATAAGTAAATAATAATAATAATAATAAATAATAAAATAATAATCTCTCTTTCAAGGCTGTTTCTTCACACTGAATATTCTAAACACTTACAATAAATGATCAGATGAATTCAAATCTAAGTCTATTTCTTTTCCCTGACACATATTTGCCCCGTGTCTCCCTTGACTGCCCTGATACTGTGCTGCGGCAGTCATCACCACCATGAAGAAGGCGCAGAGAGGGGGGCGTGCTGCGCCCCTTTGCCCCGCCCCTCGCGCTGTTGATTGACACTCACTGATGGCTCCTCCTCGGACGCTTTTTTTTTTCCTCCCCCTCCGTTTTCCAGAGTAGTGCGTTGATTTCATACCAAAGTCATACTTCACATTCCACTTATACTGTCAAACCTCCGAGAAATATTACGGAAAACAACAAGGCGCCAAATGAAAACAAACTGTCTCAAATTGAACAATAGCTTTCCCTGAGTAAGCGGAGGTATAAGGCACATTTAGAGGTAAGTTTTCCAACTAAAGTTCGCTCTTTCTGTTTAGAGACTTTCAGTGGAGGCTTTTTTTCGTGCCGCTTGACTCCGTGAAGTTTTCAGATCATTGTCATTTTTTACATTTTTTCGCGGAGCTCCCTGCTTTGGGAGGGAAGAAAACATTTGGAGTTTGATAGTCTGTTGTATTTGACATAGGGAATGTGCCGTGATAACTTTGACAAGCTCTGATCACTGATATTTGACCGGTTGCCCGCTCTTTCACTTTGGTAAAAAAGCTTGTTTTTTTTGACAGAAGTCGCCCAACATGGTTTTGTTTCTCACACAGTTTATCGCTGGATCCGGCTCTTTCGGTCCTATTGCTCTGAAGAGTTTTATCTGCACGCGTAAAAAGAAACAAACTAGACTTTGGACGAATACAAAGCTTCAGACTGTATCCTAAAGGTAGGTGCCCCAACTTCAACACAGCATCTTCAGCACTATTAGATATCACAAACTGATCATTAAATCTACTGAACTCAGCTGACCTGAGAGCTTTGAAGAGGATTTTGAACAGAATATGCTTTATTCTTATTCTAAACAAATAAGACTAATGAAAATAAATGAAATCAAAGCTCAATTTTGCTTTGCTTATAATAGGCTATATGATTTAAATTGAACAAATGTGGCTGTTTTCCATCACTTATCACATTGCAAAAATATCATCTACAATTTCTGAAGATGAACATCCATTATATACATAAAGATCAACATTATTTTACATTGTTATATAAATTGTGTGTTTCGCCTTTTCATCGTTTGTTTCATGTCGTCTTTAAATGTGACTGACTTTCCCATATTATATTCTTCACATTTTACTCAAGTGTGTAGTTTTTCTGTTCGTGTTTGTCTTCATGGACATAATGTCGTGCTGTTGCCGCTGTGAATTCTCATCAAGCACTTAAATTGTAGGCGTTTGTGAGCGTATGCGATGCTGGGATATGTGTGACCAATAAATGTCACTGAAATGAGGACGACTGGAGTCGACACCTGCTGCAGGACAGCGTGGCCCAACCCTTTTGACTAAGACAATTGTTTACTGTGTATAGAGTTTTTAATTATATTTTTGCGTTCCTATTTAAACCGTTGTGTAATCTTTAGTAAATCATAGCGACTTCGTGTCATCCGGTTTGACTCATCAGGAGAATGTAGTTCATCAGGTTATTCACAGTGAGTAGAATAACCGGTTAACGTTAAGCCTGACCCTCTCACTAAACAGTTACTCTTTTTCAGTCAAATCTCGTACAAAAGTTTCTTTTTTTTTGTCAAATCTCTGCCCACGTGTGGCTGTGTGCTCCAGATGTTTGGTGCAGCGCTGATAGAGTTTTTTTTCTTCTTGCTGCTGGTCTTGTCAGGTCACAGTGGTCGATTATTTGTTCTCGCACCCCTTCCATAAGCATATGGAAATGATGCCCTGAAATCAAACATCCATCCAACACAACCAAACACTGTGTCCTTGGTAAACGCGACACGCCAAGACGCCTAATAATAGAGTTTATGCTGATGGGTAAATCTGGAAAGGATTAAGCATTCTGCTGTTTCCCTCATTTTTAGTCCACATGAACGAATCGAGCGCACCAACAATGTGCTTCTTCTTTCTTCGGCTTTATGCTTCGTGATTTCTCAGCTGTTGTGGATTTGTGTTCTGCGCTTGTGTGAGAGTTCAGTGTGAGAGGAAAGTTTTACAACTTTACTCATGCTAGAGGTCAATTAGATTACTTGCAGTAATATCCCCTTAAAGTGGCTGTTTTCTCTCTTCTTCCAAGCAGAGGTCCCTAAGGCCGCTCATCCGAGGGAATGATCTCTGTGGCACACATTGTTTTTAGTTAGTAACAGTTATGTTCAAAAGTCATTCACAAGTTTTTAAGCCTTAAGACATGGATTTAATAAACTGTTAATGTTCTATCCCCGATGTCGGAGAGTCCTCGCTTAAATTCTGTATCGACGCTGCTATAGATTCAGAAATTTAAGCCAGAGTTTGACGATGATTTGAGCATTGTGTTTGCAGAGTGCCACAGATTGTTTGCTTTGGATGCCGGCCTGATGACTGTTTGTCAGTGGAGGCTTCACCCGCCTGTGCTAAAGCCACAAGAGAACAGCTAATGAGCTTTGGCCCATTTGTACAGACTTCGTTTTTGTTTTAGCACCCCTTCCCAAAAGAGCTCATCCAAATGGTGGACACTTGCCCCTCTGTCAACCCCGTTCAGGACAAATACCACTGTCATATGTCCATGTGACAACACTGAGGATCTTTGAGGGGATCCTGCAACTCAGCGGGAGAAGGCCAAATGGACAATGCCTTAGTTTATGATATAATTTGATTGTGGGAAAGGTTTTACTCTCCTTAATAGCGTTTCCTAACCAGAGTCCCATGAAACAATACAGCTGGACATGTCTCGATTTAGACAGTGATACTTGTAAACACATTTCTCCTCCAGAGCCAAAAAGATTTCCCATGTTGTGCTCCATAGTTTGTGGAAATGTATTTACAAATGTTAATTGTCATGGCCATATAGACATCAAATCATAACTTTGAGAACACGTTGCGTCTCTCAGCAAGAGTTGGTGAAATAAAGAAACAACACTGAGGCACAATACTAAATATTGGCCTGTTATCTCACGCCATGCTGTGCACAATGTATCACTCTTACATCCATGTTAAAACAGTGCACGTGCTCACACATGCTCCAAACAAGGCTCTTTTTTTTTTTTTTTTTTTTTTTAAGATAAGCTTTTCGAGCCTCCCGTTAGGACCACTCAGGGGTGGAGCCTGGACACAAGAACAGTGCAGTCTTTGTGTGAGTTGTCCCCAAACGTTTTAGTTCTCTCTGCGGCGACCAACTGTTACAAATGACATAAATGTGCTGCTGTGAAGAAGCCTGCGTTTCGAGAGCAGGGGGGGAGGCAAACGGTGGGTGCGTATGTGTGTCTTCTTACAAAACATGGCCGTCTTTTCACTTTCAAACACTGACGAACCTCATTTCAACAACAGTAAAAACGTAAAGAGAGAGAAAGTAGAGATTTCCAACGGATATTTTCCCTCAATTGTTCAGCGTAACAGGGCTGCAGCATAGTGTGTGTGGCCTATGTGTCGCACCCAAGCCCCGCTGACCCAGGGCACCCATGTGAAACCCCTCTAATCCCAGCGCTCACACTGTTTGGGGGCTGGGGGGGGGGGGCTGATCCACTAAAAGCCCCGCGTTATTGTCGTCAAGTTTGTCCTAAAAATAACCCCCGCACAGGTGTCTGATTCACGGAGCGGGGCTTGCGACGGAATGGGGGAATTTATAATTAACGGGAAAAGAAAACAACGGGTTATTATTATGGCTAATGTTTATTGTGACAGTTTGCGTTACATTGTAAACAAAGCAGCCGGAGAGTGCACGGACGCATTACTGTAAAGACGACGGCTTAAACCTATGGACTTTACAGACACAGCAGAGCAAAGTAGAACTCACTCAGTGTTGTTCGATTGTTATGTTGATCATTGTGCATCGTGCGATACAACAAATAAACTGAGAAAGGTCGTTTTCTCGGCGATAAAATGTTCTGTGCAGCGGCTGTGCAGGTTAATACTGGTTTGCCAGCAGTGTATTTATAACGCATGTACAAAGAAGGGCAGATGGAATAAAATATGAACGTCATGAACACCAGAATTCCCCCCTAAGGTCTCATATTTAAAATCGCACTGCGGAACATTCCAGGTCAGATCTTGCTCGCTACAAAGGCTTTTATATTTCATTCAAAATAGAAGGAAACATGCTCAGAGCTGTCACGATAACTACTATATCGACTTATCGTTCAATAAATAACAGACGAACGATACATTTTTGGGCTTGATATTTATCGTCTATACATTTATTAGCATTTCCCCCTATTTTTTTCTTTGCAAAGCCAGTTGAATTACATTGTATTTCATGATTATTGCAGCTTGTGTGGTGTTTTATGATGACGCACTTTTAGAACAGAGGTTTGCTGTCATTTTTTTTGCCTGAGAGTTGAAAGTATCTAATATCGATAGAGTCAGTAATATCGTTTATCGCGATACTTTCCTGCCTCGATACATCGAACCTCTTCAATTTTGTTATCGTGACAGGCCTAAACATTCTGCTGGTATACATGCCAGCCAAACCAAATGTGCTTGAAGATTAAAGATTCAGAAGCATTAACATCAACTAATACTCGAACTACTTGTCTCTACAGGCCAGAAAGAGGGACACCTACATTGTCTTTATGATCGCCTACTTTCTCTCTTTTTTCAGTTTGGTTCACACTATTGCATGTCTCATCTCTTTTCCTTGTGAAATCCCTCCTATCAGGCGCGGATCAAAGCCACTAATGCCCTGTTCCATTCTACGTCCTCAGATGAGTTATTGGCCAGTTGCATCTGAGCGCAGAGAGTTATGCATGTCTTGAAGGTTTCACAGATTATGGCTTCAAACCGCTCCCCTCACCACAAAATGACCAATTCAGCCGAGAGAGGCTCCTCTGTTATGCTCCCTGGAAAATTTCCGATTAAAAACGCTGATTCAGGCTGTGCGAGAACGCTGGCGCTCCCCTGTGCGCTTTGTGTCAGTCTTTCCCTCCTTACGTGAATCTCAGCGTTTTGAAGGTTTTTACGGGATTAACAACACCGTCTGCACTGCGAGATTATATGAAACAATGAATGGTACATAAAAGTACTTATGGCAAGCCTTGTTTTTGCCAAGGTTCATGGGGAGTACACGGCACAACAAAGCTTTTACACAGAGTCACACTTCACCAACCAAAATAATTGTGTTCACGCAAAGCTGTTCCTCGGGCATTGCTTTTGTTTGACTTTCAGACCAGTGAGAAGTAGTTGTGGTCGACGTGAACGGTGTGGTGAAATGCCTAAATGTGATTTGTGTATTTTTCTTTTACAACAAAATGTTTATTTCACATTGCGCACGTCCTAGAGGTCATTAACATTTGAGAGGACTTGAAGTCACTGCTGCTAAACTGCACTGCCCGAGCACAAAAAAAGACACACAGTTTAATATTTCTACGGCCGCCTTTGACTTTGAGTAAGGCAAAAAAGCTTCTGTGATATCAGAAGATCTGGTCGCCAGCTTCTTTGGGCACATAGTGTTGCTCAACCTAGATCATAACCGTTAGTTAAATCCAGGTGGCGACTTTATTTTCAGCCGGTGTGAAGGAGTTCAAACTTGAACCTTATGGACAGAAGGTTGCGGGTGAAGGTCCAGAGTAACAATGATGGAATCAATATTTAAAAAGTAAGCGTGACTGACAGCAGCGGGACAGCTCAGTTAGCTGCTGGGTCGTATTTTAAAAATCTCCCTTGGTTTACCGTTATTTTTCAGTTTGTAGAGAGCAAAACTACTTTCATACGCAGTGAGACTGTTTGCCGGACTCGTTTATTTGCCTAAATAATCGCAGCCTTTTGCCTAATTATGCCTAAATGTTGCAGCCTTAGCTTGTGGTCTGCCGCCTCTCGTCTCTCGCAGCCTGTTGCCGTGAGCTGCTGGCCGTCCTGCCCTTCTCTCCCTCACTCTGGGCTCTGATTGTTTCCTGAGCATCGTGCCAGATAGGAAGTAGGAGGAAGTTATTGGAGGAGCTAGGGAGAATTTATTAGGCCCGAACGCAGACACAGAAAGAGCAGGGGAGGGTGGCTCTTTGATTTTTTTTTGGGGGGGGGGATTCTTTGTTTTGTAAGTGTGAGGACGGCAAATGTGTTGACAATAAAGGGACGGGGATGCTCGAAGATGTAATACTACTTGAGTAATAATCTGTCTTTTTTGTTAAGTGTATGCATTTGAAGCAGAGGATTTTTTCCCATTTTCAAACCATGAAGAGAGTTGGTGCTTGATTTAAAAACTGCCACGTGCTGCCCCGACATGTTTCTAGCTTTCACAATACTTCCTACACTTTTGGGCATGTGTACATCTTGGTGTAAAAGTATCAACCAAAAAGAATAAACAGAAGCAAACTGGGATATTGCATCGTACTATTTGTGGGCATGTTGCACCCATTGGAAAGGGCATGTGATGTTGCATTAAACATATACAATAGGTTAATCGTCCAGCCAGATGTTTCTGTGAGCCTCGCTCCCTACACCGGTTGCCCACTGGTCCTACAGGTTTGCCCCGGCGGCATTGAGGATGGGTCAAATGCAGAGAACACATTTCTTGGGATTAATAAAGTATTTAAAAAAAAAAAATAACACATTAGGGCGAAAATGACTCTGCTGCTTATCCACTTTTGTTCTTCTTGTTTTGCACATGAGCGTTTAGTAAATGAGAATGTTTATGTATTTAAGAATGTTTTAGGCTTTTTACTGCTAAATATTATTAACCATTATTATAATTTCACATTATACCTATACTAATAATGTATTTGGCTCAATATTTTAAGATGTTATATTACAAAAACAAACATTTGAGGTAGGGGTCTCGGACTTTGACACAAACCATAACAAAAACTCATAATGTGTGTGAATGTATTGCCGGCTGACGTTTGGCTTTCAATTAATTTGAGTCTGGTTTCGTTTGGAAAATGCACCGGTTTCAGTATCAGGCCTCTACAAGAGTAAATAGCTAAATATATGCATTGTATTTGTTACGATAGTCATTTTTATTCTTAACAGGGTGACAGTGGCTCAGTTGGTGGAGCGTCTCATGATCAGAAGGCCGGGGTTTGAATCCCAGCATCTGAAAATGCACACTGTCGATGTGTTCTTGGGCAAGACATAAGACCCTGCGTACATCGGTATATGAATGGGTGACTGGTCCCTTGCTGTAAAGCTCTTTGGGACTAATAAAGGTAGAAAAACACTATATAAGTTGAGACCATTTACTATTATTGGTGAGTGCTCAAATTTAAGCACCAGTTTTCATATCAGAAAAAAAAGTGGTGTTGGCACATCCCTGGTTGTTATGTAAATCAGCATTGGCATTGGGCACTAAGTGGAAATATGTTGTCATTTTGGAGTGCTTGCTGGTGAAAATAATGAATTTTGTTTCCCTGTCATTTCATTAAACTTAAACATTAAACTCGGGGCCACAATTGTGCTGATCCCAAGCCAGGATAACCTTTGAAGACATGTGATCCTTCAACTTGCCTGTGCATGCATTAATGTGTCCCTGGCAACCTCCTATTTCATATGAGATTTATGGCAGATTTTAGAAGATAGTAATAAATAGTTTGTAACAGAGGTCGACCGATTTATCATACTATATTAGCCGAGAGCAGATATTGTTAATCTTAAGTTTGTATATGTTGAAAAATGTTATCCCAAATACACATTATACATTCTCTCTGTGTTGAATGTGTGCACAGTGGAGGAAGCCTTGTCCAGATTTTAGAAGAGCAGCAGCTTCCCTGGCCTGAAACATAAAATGTTTTCTTTATCTGTAATCTGACCTTGGAGAGCAGCTGCTCCTTCTGCTGCCAGCTCCTGTTGTTTTGCCTGTCAAGTGTGTGTTTGTGTGGCTGTTGGTCTGCTCCGGTGGGTGGGAGTCTCTCCAATACTCCCTATACATCTGTGTGTGCCCCTCAACTTTAACTAGACTGTGTTGTCCGGGCCGCCAGTGTCAGTTTTCTCCCGTTTGAGAACTAGTAATGTGTTATTTTGTTATTCAGTGTTATTTCCACTGACTAAAACTAACAAAAACTAAACAGGAAGCAATTAATGCAGACTTAAAGGATGATTCATCTCCTTATGTTTGCTGAATAAAAACAGCTAAATAAAAATGTTAACAGAAGGGACAAATGAAATTGTATCCAAGCTCGTGATAAAAGAATTTGTAAAATCTTTCTTCCATATCAAAAAGTTTACCCTGTGTCGCAAGTTGGATTTTACAAAGTCATAAAAATCCGTGGATAGATTTGTTTGATTTGATCACTTGGAGTAATTCTTAACAGCAAAACACTGCTGCCCATTTACAAAACGAAAAAAGAGGTTGTTTTAACTGTAGATGATTAACTCTATGAATTATAATTTTATTATCGTAGCGTGACGGAATGCACCTGGTATCGAATATCGGAGAAGATACTGAACCGGTACCAGTTACGGCTCTCAGTCTCAACGCCTTAAAAACACAACTTATGCCACTTAAATCTAAGTGAATATGGGCATGCTGTATATCATTTTGAAGCTATAGGAACCTTGGGAATTTAATCGCTGAGTCAGTGTTAGCCTCCGCAAATGTATTTTTGATCGCCGTGCAAAATGCCGCGGTTAGCATCAGTATGCTAATGCTAGCGGGCTATGCTAATGCTAACGAAGCTGGATCAGAAACTATGATTGAAATAGCTAAAGTAGCCTAATAAAATACAATCGGCCACTGCTGAAGCCAAGTGTTTGTATTTTAGTTTTAGAAATAACTGATCTTACATATTTGTAATGATCAGATCACTTCATGTGAGTTGTTTATATTAATGTAGCCTAAAGCCTGACATATACCCAAGGATTATTAGGGAAGAAACGTCCAGTGATCCTTGTTAAATATTTATCCAAGAGTTTATCAATAGATATAATTGATAATTGATCTGTACGATCATGACATATGCAATAAAAATAGGACTTCATTGATCTTGAAATGGAGAAAAGAGTCAATTCAAATTTTCACTTTAAAGAAAGTCACTTTAAAGAAAATCTTTTGGTATCGGTAAATATCGGATATCGGCAGATGCTCAAACCCCAGTATCGGTATCGGTAGCAAAAAAACTGGATCAGTGCATCTCTAGTAGCATGTTGGTCGTTTATATACGACGTCCAAGGCTTTTACTGTGATTTGATCAAGCTTCTGGGTCTCAGCCCATCAGCCACAGTCGCTCAAAAGCACATCCTCTTCTCAAATGATTTAAGGGGAGCCATTCCAGGTTAATTTTACTGGACCAATGTTATTCGCTCCGCATTATCAATCGGGCTTTTGTAAAGAGCAAAGAGTCCTGAACTATACAAATTCACCGTCCCAGGAACAAGCCCACTTTGTTCCTTTGTACATTTGCCAAAAGGTCAATGAAGCCTGACGTCTACAAATAACACTTTCTTTTGCGACAGTTTCAGCTTCGTGTCATTTTAAGTTGGACAAAAAATCAACCTAAACCAAAAAGAAGAGTATGACTTAATCTTGACTTAACAAAATAGCGTCAAAACAGTACACTGCAGATCATGAGTGCTCTGTTTAGCTGAGTTGAGCGCTCGTCTTAGTCAAGCGGGGGGGGACTCTTGGGCTGCCAGCGGGGGCCCGTTCTCTGCCAACAAGTGTCCCAGCCCGAGCAGCATTTCAACAAAGGGGACGTTTGAAAAGACGTGGACAAATCGCGTAGTGGGTGGGTTTGCAAACAGAGCGGCCTTGCCTTAATCTACAGTGAGGAGACAGATTTGAAGGAAGTCTGCTAACAATCTGCTGCGGCTCGTGAGTGAAGGGGGTTTGAATCATGCGTCGGGAAGTTCGGGAGGAGAAGCCGTTGTTTTGAATAGGTTACTCATGAGGTCGACTTTGGAAATAGATAACTACAAAGATGCTCCTCCCAATTTACCCTGTGGGGCAAAGCAAAAATAAGTAATTCTATTTTATTCCAAGTGCTGGGTTAGATTAGGTGTTTTTTTTGTATTTTACTTAGAGGTAATCTTATTTGTGTCTACGGTGTGTTTTTGCCAGTTTTTGTATTTAAACAATGATTTAATCTGAAATAATGCTGGCCTTGCTTCACTCCATTTGTTAAAGTGTGATGCCAGCCTTTCCCTCAACAGTATTTGTTGTATATGTTTGTGCCTGTCCCAACTCTGGATAAATGTGGTCGCACCAGGTTGACCACACTGCAAAAAATATTTAACTAGATCAGTATAAACATCTCAATTTGAGCATAACAATCCAAATTTTAGTTGTTTTGACTAGTTAAGAAGATGTTGGGCATTTGTCCTAGATTATTTCACTTGTTCTGAGATGTTTCTGACTCATTTCAATACATTTCGTCCTTATTTCAGGTAATTTTCTTTGCCAATGGGGTAAGAAAATTGTTCTTATCTCATTGGCAATTTTACTTTCTTATTTCAAGCGAGATTTCCATTAGAACTGGTCTGAAATGTCCTCAAACAAGCAAAGTAAACTTGGTCCGATCAGGAAAAGTGTCTAAATGAGTGAAAACCGCTCAAAACACGATACATTTCCTCAATTCAATGCTTGATATTTACTTTTTGTAGTGCAGGTATAATCCTTTCCCAAAAATAATAGTATCCCTGCTTGCTGCGGTAAAAAACTAAAGAGAAAACAGGTTGACGATATTATCCAAAATTAATTTTCGATGAGTAACTAAGTATAAATCTCAGCAAAAAAGTAATGTGTGCAGGAATATATTTTACAGTGCATAAGTGATACTTGAACAAGGAAGTTGTTCAAAAAACAAACTTCATCCTGCATTTCCTGGTACGATTCTTCCCAACAAACTCTGTTCCACCTTTGCCATTTGCGGAGTCCGATTACTGTGTGTTTTGATGCAGGTGTATGAAGTGATGATTATCTCTCTTTTTTTTTTCTTTTTTTTTTTTACATGAATGAAATATGAAGCGCTTACAATTGAGATTTTTAGTTGTGTGGTCCCAACTCATCATTCCTCACTTTGCCTAAAGTATTTACTAACATCCCAGTTCTCAGTCGGGATGAGTTAGATGAGAATACGGTCACTCACAACTTGCCTGTTAATTCACCGTCAATGAAAATGCTTTATGATTAAATGCACAAACGTCTGCCTTTACAATATGCTTAATCTGCTATTCAATGAAACGGAAAAATCTAAGTGAGTAAGAGTCGTGAATTGGAGGTGATTTGTTCCCATCAGGTTGTAAAAGGTGACGTGCTGTGATTTGAACTTTTTTTTTTTTGTGTGTGTGAAGCAAGCTGACTTTCCCCTCAGTCTGAGCACAAATCCATCTGCTTTCTGAGAACACGGATGATCTCATGTTTAGAGGAAGATAAACGTGTGAAACAGAACTGCTCATGATGAAGACGTTTTCGTTTGTACATTTTTCCAACAATTTCCTCTGGATTTCTCCGTGTGGAATATCATAGTTTTCCATGTTTATCGTGAACTTCCTTTATTACTTGGATAGGCTCCTTTTTCCTGCTTTAGGTTTGGATTTGAACAAAACTGGCCGGCGAAAGAGTGACTCACCAGAAATACTGGAATACACTTGCTCAGACTCTTGTGGGTCTGTGGCAAGTATTACTATATCATAACTGCATAACTGTTACTTTTTTATCATTCATACCTTTATTTACTACATTGAAGAGGTCAGCTGATATGGGTTTTCTAAGGCAGATTTTTTTAGGACTTTCATTGGCCGGTGCCGATATGCTTGGCCGATATTTTCAACCGATATTTTTGACAGATTTTTCCAAATGTCTGGTCTATAATCCCGTAAAAACAAATAGCATACTTGGCCACTCCAGCAGTGGCCAATTTTATTTTATTACTTTAGGTGATTCAATAGTTTCTGCCCCAACTTTGATTAGCTGCCGTTAGCATTAGCATGCTGTTGCTAGCGGCGGTATTTTGCGCGGCAATCGAAAATACAAAAAATTGCGGAGGTTAAAACTATCTCAGCGATTCAATTCTCCCGGTTCTGTGCTTCAAAATCATATGCAGCATGTCCATATTGACCATGACTTTTAGTGAAACTGTTATAAAACTTGTAGCTAACCAATTTTCATCGCAATGTTTCTCTGTTCCCTGAGGCCTAGGAAGTTGTGGGGGACTCGTTTTAAAGCCCTGACTTCGCCCTTTCTATTGCAAAAACACTAGATAAACAATTTGTTCACCAGTGAAACGCAGCGATCTTCCAACTGTAATATGACAAAATGTGAACTGAAAAAGGAAACAATATATGAATAATGGGCTTTGAAATCTACACATTTCAATGGTTGGGTCTTTTTACAGACAGATAAAGCACATTAATATGGGATTTCAACAAAAGACCAAACCAACTTTTTTCTGATCATAAACTGTATATCTGATGATTTTAGAGTATTAGCCTGCTGCTCCCATTTTTTATTTTTTTTATTTTAGTATAAACTAGTGTATTTTTCTTTTGGTGGAAGTTTTTAGAGGTTCAAGTCTTGAACACACGACCCCGATCTCGCCCAGCGAAGGATAAAGTGGAAGTGTAGGTTATTACATCCATAAAGCAGCAGGTGCGCGTGTCATTAGCAACTCGGCCGTGTGAGAATTTTCGGTGTTTATTTGACGCTGTTCACGGTGGTTTCTCGTAGCACTGATGGTCTTCAGCGCCACTTTAAGGTTGTGTGTCTCACTAATACAGCAGCAATAGTTAATAATGACTTGATGAAAACGCACGTCAGTCATGGGTGTAATTGTAAACATGCTTTGCCTGTTATGTGATTGTCTTATGTAAAAAAAAAAAAAGTGAAAGGTGAGTTTACGTACAGTATAACTATCATCCGCATCGTAACTACAGGCTATGCACTGCAGTCAGTTAACAGGAAGTTTTACTGATCAGGTTTGGGTAAACAACAACAAAGGGCCGTTTTTGAGAGCTACGATGAAAGCAGATTTTAGAACAACGATCGGTTTGTCGGCCTGCTGCCAAAGCTAAGATCATTATTGCTGCTGACGAAGCTTCTTGGATGAGAAGCGAAATGCCTAACTCTTAATCGACCAAATGATGGTTTAAGAACCTTTGCCTATGATGGAAAATGACTGAGAGCTTCCATAAACACATAGCACATAATCCCTTAAAGGTAAAAGAGGCAACCTTATGCAAAGCTATAACCTCTCGCTGATAAACACAGATAAGCTGATTGGGATTCTGGGGCATGAATGGTGAAGTCTGAATGAAAGCATGCAGCACATAGCTTTGCCGTGTTATTTACATTCCTGCCGCGCATTGGAATTCTGCTGTAGCATGTTGTCCCGTGGCCCGACTCCCAGAAAGTGGAGCGGAGGTGTGGCCCTGATTTTTGTGTCAATGCGAGAGCAGCGTGTCATTCAGTGAACCACCCCATCTGCTATTTTTGCGTGGTAACCCCTGGTCTCCATGCAGGTTTTCATTACTGTTGTAGCACTGTGATTGTCACAACAAAGTGGGAAATGTAATTTATTTTTGTGTAAATCTTTCAAATCAACCCTGAAATCAGTTGGTCATTGTCAAGCGCGTTCTCTGCCTGAGGCCCATACGACAAGCTCCAGACACAACATTTACATTGACCAAGTGTGGCAATTGTGATTAGATTTGCTATTAGAACATTCAAATGGTTCCTTTGAGAGATTGAAACATCTGAAATAGGATTGTTTCAGTTCATGTTTAGCAGGTTTAGCAGGTTTTACACACAACGAGACCCAATGATGGAGACATAGATATAGAAGATATAGAAACGATTTACTGAAGGGAAAATGTATTTTGTGCAGTCTCATCATTTAACATAGTCTCTTATGGTATGTCCAATATGACACATATTTCTGATCACTATCAGGATTCAAGTCTGGTGACTCCATTACGAGGCTCTATTGAAAACTGACTCCTCTGACAATGCGGCCCATTCAGCGGCTCAGCTCGTTCAATGCTGATGTTGCATTCCAGCAGGAACAATCCCACTGTTTTCCAAACCCCAAAGTGGACGCCTAAATTGGACAGCACCCTCCCCCCAAATGCCCCCCGCCCCGTCCTCCACACACAAACACACATACACCCCTGTGTCCTGTGCACTCTCCAGCCAATCCACCCACCCACAAGCCAGCACCCACTCCTCCCCTGTACACGATCCCCTGGTCTCTGTCCTTATTTGGGTAGAGCAGTTTGAGAGCGGCGTGCGGAGGTGGGGGTTAGCGAGGGAGAGGGGGGCAGGAGGGCGTCGGGTTGACACAAGGGAGGCAGGAGGGGAAACAGAGCGCACTCACAGCCCTTTCTTAATAAGGACATGTCTGGAATTCAGGCCCCTCTATCGCTGCTGGAGAGGCGCTCATTCTGCACGGCATTGCACTTCAGCAAACTCTTGTTCTCCTCTGAGTCGGGCCGCGGCCGCGTGTCTGCGCAGACTTCTCTGGAGTCAAGGAGGTCGGACCCTGTTTTTTTTTTTTCTGCTGTAATTGGAGATCAACAATAGTGACCACCGACCACCATGTCGCCCCTCGATGTGCCACAAGGCAATCGGCTCCACTCAAGCACCTGTGCAGTCATTCAATATATTAACAATGTCTGCCTTCTGTTTCTTAAACGTGCACAACATGCACAGAAATGTGAGCATAACCAGAAAATACAAGTAGATTTCTGAAAAGTAAAAATTAAATCATTGCAATTTTGCCTGACATTATTGCGATTCGGTTCACTGTGCACATGTTATAAATGTGCATTTGAGAGATGACTGAACTGCAAATCAAATTCAAGAATCACATACATTTAGGGATGATTTTGTTGAGGTCTAAACTGCAATGTTGGTAGGTTTGATAGCACGTATTCCATAACGATGTCCATAATAAGAAACTTTCTGTTTTAAGATAATGTTTGCTAACTGCTGTTGGGATAGAATTGCGATTTATTGTGCAGTCGAAAAGAATTAGGCTACATGTAATCACTTGTACTTCAAAGTGGGTCCATTAATCCACATGGTGTGAAATCTGAAATCCGTCCAGATTTCCACTTTTATCTAACTTTTATCTACCAATTTGTGTGCTTATGCTTATGTACATATTATTATTATTAGCACATGGGCTATTTTTACTTTGGGGTTTTTATTGAAGAGCATAGCATGACTGCAGCACACTCCCCTGGCGTTCATGTCTCCAGCGGTGCTACATACTTAGCGTCGATTAGAGGTGTGTAGAGTGTAGAGAAAGATGAGTGGAGCGGCTGATGAGAGCCTGGCCTCAGTGTTGAGTTTTAGCACCATGACCCCGTCGCTCAGGGTCTACCATAAGCAGCACCCTCCTGGCTAAAATTAGCAGCTGGGCTTGTGAATATTTTCAAACTCTCCTCTGGCTCCAGTGACCTCCATAAATTACAGGTTAAGAGTTGTGTGTGTGTGTGGTATAATCAGCGCCAGGACTTTCATATTTTGATAGTTAACTTTCACATAATATGGAGAGAGGGAGGTAGGGCGGCACAGTAAGAGTATTCCTTCCACACTTTCATAAACTTTGATCAATTTGTTCACAATTTCATAATCATTATCTTCCTCAGTATCTATGAAATGATGTTAAATTGGTGTCTCTGTAAATACAAGTCATAGTTATGCTCTGAGTGACCTTTCTTTTCAGATCTAATACAAGACAAAGAAGGCAGCTTGGAAAACACTTAAGATCTTTGCCTGCAGTCAGCCATAAGCCGACCACATTGGGACACAGTTCCCAGACCACAAGAATTCTTTGAGGGCAGCTCTGATTAGTGAGGTCTTTAAACTTCATTTTATGGAATATCTTGAACTCATTTGGCTGTTTCAAAAGAAATAAAATTGAGGAAATTGCTGTAATAAGTATATGGTTAGCATTGTTTATTCATACAAATTTAATGACTGCCATTGCATGTAGCTCACCAGTGTCTAAATAACAGGAAAAAGTCCACGGCTTATACTTTGATGAACACATTCTCCACAAAATATGCTCACCATTGTTGCAAAACTGTTCTTTTTGGTCTCTTAATAAAAAACTAGTCTTTTGTGTGTCAATGCATTAACTGGATTGGAGTTCTCGAACGTTTCACACCAAGTATCAATTTGGCAAAATGTATCTCTCAGCGTACCTCCAGATCTTAACCCGGTCTAAAATCGGACTAACAGATCAAAACCTGGTCCAGGTCTAAAAGAGGACATATCTAAACTAAAAGCTGTTCTAAAGAGGATGAAATGAAGCAAAAAGTAGCCCACATTTTACCACTTTGAAAGGGGTCTTGGCCAGTAGGCTGCATTGGACACGACAGCTTAGGGTGAAACGGGGGAAAAACAGGAGAGACATTCATCAAGTTGCCGGAGCTAAGACTTGAACCTACAAAGCTGTGGTTTTGCCAAATCTGCAGCAATCGCAACAACTAGACTGTCGGCTTTATATGTTTGTAAATTGGCACTATTGGCTCTATCAACATTTTGATACATTTTGAAATTTGTTATTTGTGTATATTTCTCCAGGTCACTTCCAGGTGTCTTGATCGCGGGGCTCGGGGTTCGGGCCCAGGGGTAGCCGCCACCATTGCGTCCAACGAGTGGAGTGCGAACGGCAGCCCTGAGGATGGGCTGGACGGAGACAGCGAGGACAAGGCCTTGGACGGAGACGCAGAGGGCGTATGGAGCCCTGACATCGAGCAGAGCTTCCAGGAGGCACTGGCCATCTACCCCCCCTGTGGGCGCCGGAAGATCATCCTTTCTGACGAGGGCAAGATGTATGGTGAGTGGCCACACAAACAAGACAAACACAATTGTATTCAAATGAGCGCCTTATGAAGTGAAGCAATGAACCACAGACTTGTGGTCCATGGAAAACAATAAACTTCACGATGTGCTTTCATCCTTAAATATCTAGTCATTTACATTCGTGTCTGTCTAAGCATTGTTCTGGTTTATGCTATCAGAAATTAGGGATACATTTTCACTCATGGCTAGAGGGCGATATATCGGGCCAATATTTGGGTATTTTACAATTATGGCTATCGGTCAATATCCATCCATCCATCCATCCATTTTCTTCCGCTTTATCCGGGGCCGGGTCGCGGGGGCAGCAGTCTCAGCAGAAATGCCCAGACGTCCCAATCCACACACACCTCCTCCAGCTGTTCTGGGGGGACCCCGAGGCGACACCAGGCCAGCTCGGAGACATAGTCCCACCACCGTGTCCTGGGTCTTCCACGAGGCCTTGTCCCACGGTCAATATCTTGCCACTAAAAGGCTGAACCGACAGTGATAGAGGCTTCCCGTTTTTTTGTGTTAGAAAGAGCTCAGTCAGAGCCCTAAACATCCTAGGCCTCAGAGGAGCTGAGAACACAAGTTTGAGAACCTATATGATATATTTTATGTTGCAAACTTTTCCTTATAATTTCGGAACTATAAAAATCAGAATTGGTTTTATTGTCATTGTCAGTGAACAAGTTCACAAACTGAAATGTTCTTCATAGGAATCATGCAACATTGCCCCAAAGAAAGAGACAGAGATAGAGACTGACCATCGATCTGTGGCCCTCTACAAAATGTGGCCCTCGGTGAAAAAAGTTTGAACACCCCTGGTTTAGAAGCATCATACACGAGATTATTCGAGAATTATCGGCATCAGCCAATCAAAATCCAAAAATCGGCTTTTGGAAAACCCACAACTGCCACAAAAATAAAACTTTAAGCCAGTTTTCAACCTACCACTAATGCAGTTAGAAAATGAAATAAGTGCCAGGCTTTTCCTCACGCAATAACGCCACAAAAAACTGTGTTGCAACAAACTGTTTGGATCTAAGTAATAATGTGTTTTTATGTACAGTACATATAAAATGATGACGGTTTCTGAATAACATACCCTATATGTCTCCATGAGATAAATTAATGTGTGAAAGCAAGTAGGAAATCTAGTTGTATGGAGCATCTTCCTCCATATTGGCACGATTTTTACTGTTCCTGTGGACTTTTTGTGTTGTTTTTTTTATATTGTGCCACTACATGTTTATATTTAACACAAAAAGAACAGTAAATATCCCTAAATATATCACTCAGGCTTCTCTACTTTTCTCCAAATAATAGCGTCGATTAAACAAAGGTCTTTAAGCCTGGCTGCAGGGTTGAAACAGAAAGACTTGTTTTCTTTTGCGCGCCGCTCGCTCTCACATGTCGGGGCTTGTTTTGCGCGGGGCGACCCAGGGGCAGGTTCTTCCACTCGTCCCGCCGTTTCTGAGCAGGTTATGGTCCGTCCCGAGAGCATCGCCACAGCCCCTCATCCCATGATTTACACCTGTCATTTTCTTCACTGTTGTTTTTCTTTCAGGCTTTTTTTTTATCACCTCCTCTCATGCACTTAAGAGTTGCAAAACCAGCTCTGTAACGTGTGTGTGTGTGTGTGTGTGTGTGTGTATTTTTGAAGTGATCTCTCCCCACACCGGTATCGCTGGTCGAGTTTTGCCTGTGGGTGACTTGTTGTCAGAGCGAGTTTCTGAGGAAGTGTAACGTTTCATGGTGGATGGCTGAGGTTAAATTAGCGAAATTAGCCCAGCATGAGCAGAGACAAAAACATGTCGTTCTATTGAAGATTTTAAGCATCCATATGGTGTTGGGGTTGTGCTCTTTCCTGCTGCACGTTCATTAAGGTGCAGGTGTTGAGCTCTTGAGAAACTCCAGATGGACGCACTGGCTTTGTTGGACATCCAAGTGTCGGAAATTGATCACATTTGTTTGTTGTTATCCAAATCTTCTCGTTAGCCAAAGCTATTGTTTAGTAAAAGTTGTGTTTTTTACGGTGGAAATTGCTCGCTAACAACAAACTCTGTGGTTAAGCTTCTTTTTTTTTTTTTCTCCTTCTTCTTACATGTCCTCAACAAACCTCTTCTTTGGGGTTTTGTGAAATTATGTTCTTTTCACCATTGTAACTAAACTCCCTCGAGCGATGCTTTATAAGTCTTTTCTGCCCTCTAATTATTGTCCGTCATGTCTCGAAAAGCTGAAATTTATTCCAGCTTCAGTCAAACCATAAAAAGCATCACTCACAGCCACCAGACTCGAGTGCATGGTTTATGTATATTGCAGCAGGATTAGTGTTTGTAAAATTACTGTTTCCAACTTGACGTCAGATGAAATTCTTTGTGTGTGAATCATGGCTAATGGCATCCTCTCGTTTGTCGCATAGATTTGGATATTCACGGCCTCAAATAGTCAAGTCACTACAAAAGCTTCTGCACTATCATACCATCAACGAGAAAATGTAAACTGGTTTGAAGTCAGAGTGCATTATATTTTATGTTTCATTATTATCGTTATTTCATCGTTATATACTTGAACTTCATTTTCAGTTTATGAATTCTGCAGATTCTCAGTATCCTTTCTCTTCTGTGTGTTGCATCTCATTTAATTGGTGTTAAGCCTGCAGTTCTTGATTAGCCTGGCTAATGGCAGACTGCTGTGTGCGCTCGAGTAATTTCGAACTGCACTGCAGCCTGGGGACCATGGCCGAAATTTTTGCATGGATTTGGGAACCAATCACAGAATGAGGAGGGACGGCAAGACGATGACGCGCTATTCGACATACGGAAGCTTGTTTGTTTACGGATTAAAACAAATAAAAGGTTATTTACGGATCCAACATGACAGCAACAGACATGAGAACATCTGTTGCATCTTTCGATCAAGCTTCAGACACCCTGATGAAGGCGCAAGCCGACACGCGTTGGTGTGCTTTTTAATGTTTCTGGCCCATTAATAAAGCCTTTTAAACTTTTGCAAAATATGAGTGCCTGGACCTGATCTTTCTCTCCACAAGCTTCAGACCGTGTTCTTAATATTTTAACTTGAAAGTTTTATTAATAATAATAATAATAATAATAATGATAATAATAAATAAATGGCTATGGACAATTGTAAACCATACCTCTCCTACTAGAAAATGAATTGGGGGTCCAGGCTAGTTCTTGATGACAATTAAAGGGATATTTCAGGATTTTTGACATAGGGCCTCATTTCCTAGTTATTCAGTGTTGTTGATTTCTGGAGGTACATTTATTTTTTGATTCATGCAGTCCTTATATTTGAAGAGTTTAGTGGCGCTAGGCTAGTGCTAGGCTAGCACATGTCTATGGTAAGAGGTTGCCTGCATTAAAACGATCTGACCCACTTCATAGTGCACCTGAGACAAATCACAACACCAGACTGCCGATATAAATGTCTGTGTCGATAGAATCATTTTTGAAATATAACTGATCTTGCATCACAGGAATTACCGCATTTTGAGGGCCTATTTTCTAGCAGATCACTCCGCCGCTGCGTAGCTTACAACCATGAAGCTGATGCTGCTCAAATATAAGTTCTTTTAAATGTAACATTTTTCTATCGACTATTTATATCAGTAGTCTGGTATTGTGATTTGCCTCAGGTGCTCTGTGCTTGGGTCAGAGTGTTTTTAATGCAGGCTGCTAGTTGCCATAGACATGTGCTAGCCTCGCACTAGCCTAGCACCACTAAACTCTTCAAATATAAGGACTGCATGAATTAAAAAATATTTGAGTTGGAAATATTTTTTTTTATGTTATTTGACAACTACTTTACTCATTAATGTGGCAATGATTTATTTTTTGGTGAATGGGTTCATTGTTAGACCGCAAAATGCGTGGCACTGAGAATACAGGATTAAATTTGAACCACATGAAGCTAAAGTGATGCCTCTCGAGGACTTATTGATCGAGACAATGTACAGACAACATAGTTTTTCATCAAAAACAATACATTTATATTAGGAAATGGTAGATGGTCTCAACTTATATAGCGCTTTCCACCTACATTAGGCACTTAAATCGCTTTACAACAAGGATCCACTCACCCATTCATACTCTCATTTATACACCAATGCACGCAGACACTGGGGGCAATGTGGGTGAAGTGTCTTGCGCAAGGACACAATGACAGTGTGCACTTTCAGGAGGTGGGATTCGAACCCCCGACCTTCCGATCACGAGATGACCCGCTCTACCATCTGCGCCACTGTCGCCCAAGGTGCAGGGTGATATGGCCTAAAACCTCTATCACCATATAAAAAAGAAATATCACGATAACAATATTTTTGACGATATAATTGGCAACGAACAAATTACTTCAAAATCCCAGCCTTACACCTATTGGGGAGATTAATGCAAAGATGTTTCATTCTGTTTTTAGAGCCTACACAGTCAGTGTTTATGCTGCTCTGATGGAGCTCAGCGTAACATAAATTATGTATTTATTATATTATATCCCGATAATTAAATGCGATGCGATATGGCCCAACCCTAGTTTGATATTTGTTTCTCCGCTGAGCGACCAGGTTGTATATTGTGTAATGTAATATTTTTACTCATGTTATTTGACAGGTACTTTGCTTATTAATGTGGCAATGACTTATTTTGGTGAATGGGTTCAGCGTTAGACAGGATATCATTTGAACCACATGAAGCTAAATTGATACCTCTAGTCTCGAGTTTTTTTGTTGTACTACTTTAATTCGTTTTCTGTTGTTGATTTTCTTAGAAGTTTGTCAAAAACGTGTGAACATATGGTATATTTACACTGCCTTTCAGTCATCCCAATTTAGCAAGGCAGTGTTGTGTCCGGGCCCCTCACATTTGTTGCGTGCTATCGGCCCACTACGCACAAATCAGTTCCCGTAGCAACAAGCTGTCGGATGCTTTTTAGAGACCTCTTTTGGAGTGCACTAAACACCCTCTCCACTTACAAGGAGTCATCTGAGGCGCTGCTGGCAGAGCTAAGACATGCCCGAGAAGAAGGCCACTCACAAGGCTATTACCTCAGAGATCTGAAAGCCGCCCTGACGTGATGCTAGGGGAATGTTAACCATTGCGCTCTATGTAATACTGTCTACCTTGCATTCTCAGACTCCCAGCGGCCTCCAGAAGCAGGCTTTCTGCGAGAATACCAAACTCAGCCAGGGATACTCTTCCTCTTGGGTGGGAAGCCTTCACAGTTTTTCCATTACCTTAAGCAGTGTAAATATTAGGTATATTATTTTTCTGCAAGTCTGTCTAGACTTCTCAGTAGCTTTGCCAATGATTAATGTAGCAGGAGGGTGACAAAAAGTTCAAGAGTAAAACACCTGCTCGAAGCCTGTATAAAGAAGTTGTTTGAGAACACACAGTGGATCGGATAAACTGTATTATGCACAATCTAATCTCTGAGCACACATATAAAGTTGAGTACCCTCTTCTAGCTTTCTTGGCCCGTTGGCTCAAAACGGCAAGGCCAGCACAGTATACTCTGTGCATATTCTGCAGCTCTAACTATTTATTGTCTAAATATAGTTTGAGCTATTCCAATTATAGATATTTTTAACTATATATTCTTATGTTTACTTTTTGTAAAAAGGTATGAAGTTAACTTAACATGTTCAGATTTGTTTTGTTCAAATGTTTTGTATGTATTTATTTACAATTATAATGTATGATGTAGTTGTTTCTTTTTTGTTGTTCTTTAGCCTACTCACTGCTGATTGTCCGATGACAATACCAGCAGAGCTCCATAGGTTCTTACAAACCTTTATTTTATAGTGCCCACGAGTGTACTTCCTACATACTACAATTTGTGTAATACTACATTTCCTGTGTTAGTCATAATAACACTGGAGCAGAATGCCATAGATAGCAGCTGGCAGGTTTTCCAACATACTGCAGCTTCTGAGGAAGTTGTAGGATCGATGTATGTTTGAGAAATGCTGACCGTCTTGTTTGGCTTTGGGGCTGTGCTGACTTGTTGCTCACCTACGTTTCTAGCATAGGCAGGTGTGCACACAATCAGCCCTGCGGCTGCCGTTACTCGCTGAGCAAAATAGTGAAAAATGTCAGTGCTAGAGGGAGGCTTATGTCTGTTTGACCTTTGCGAGCCTGTTTTTTAGCAGCAGGGAGAATGTAGGCACAAAATGGGTGATGCGTGCCGAGGTATTGGAGAGGGCTCGAGTGGTATGCATGATGACTGAGCAGGCCTGGTGCTTCCCTGTCAGCTCCCTCACTGAGATGTCAGGAATGTTTTCAGTCATGGCTGAGCAGTATGTTAGCAATTTAGGATTACCTCAATGTTATGAGAAGGGAGGGGGAGAGAATAGGGCCACAGGAGTTTGGGCATGATGGGAGGGGCATAGATACAGGACTGGGAGTAAAAGGCAATCACCTTGTTGCTCACTATCTAAGCGTGGAAGTGGAAAATTCCAGCGGCTGTGCAGTGGAAGGGAAAAGAAAAAGATGGGCGTGTCACGTCAGAGAAGAGATTGAGAATGGCAGCCTGCAGCGATGTGAGTGGGCGGGTAATAGCACTGAAACGAAAAGAACTCAGGACCTTTGAAAAAGTTGCAGCAGCAGGGGCCAAGGCGAGCTTTAACTGTGGTGCATGAGTGTGTGTCTGCACCTGTCACCCCCTGCTGTGTGCACCAGTCACTCAGCAGTCACCTGTCAGGCCACTGCTAATGCCGAGCTCATGGACTTTCTGTTCAGGTTTAGAAAAATGATAAACTGAGAAAACCAGCCCTACTGGATCCTGCACAAAAAGACCTGCTCTAAAAACAGTGCACACAGTTCTCACCAAACCTCTAGTCATTGTGAACATGTAGAGAAGTATTTGACTATTACTAATAACAACAAAATATAATATAAATATAAAGTTATTACACATTCACTGAACAACACCTGAAGCATTATTCCATCCTATGATACAGTTTGCAACATGCTATCAGCTTAGGATACATGGTTAAATGCCAATGATTTTGAGCGGCATTTGGCAGATGAGCGGGATTAGCCTGGTGTCGTTATGGGCCGTCCTGTGTGGAGATGGACAGCAGCAGGTGCTGTCCACTGGGAACAGGGTCACACTGCTGTGTTGTTTGGGTGAAGGTGGCAGTTGTTGGAGACAGTTGTGGCTTTGTGCTTCCTCACAGACTTACTGCATCAGCTGCCCTCTGCCCCGCTTCAGCCCTGCTTCTCCCAGAGCAGAGGAACTGCACACATGCTCTGGCTCTGCTCAGCCCAGGCCAATCAGACTGGCTAGCACAGATGTGACAGGCTCTGAGGAATGTGAGGAATGCGGAGGCGCTGGAGCGGGCGTGTCCACCCTTGGCCTGGGGCAGAGGGGAGGGCTCAGTGCAGTATCACACACAGTTGCGCTGTGCTGGCTAACCACGGCTCGATCGGCTACAGAGGAGCCTGAGAAGGCCTCAAGTACTTTTATGGTAATTGCAGTATCCCGGGCCTTTTGCTGGCCAAGTGCTAAAGAGCGTGTGCAATAAGAAGTCTTAAGTTATGAGTTTTCCTGTCATTATGTGTGTCTGGATGCTGTGAAACCATACTTGACACTAAGCACATTGTGTAAACTGACTCCACGCTCATCATTTGGTCTTAGTTTTTTTTTTTTTTTTAAGTTGAAGCCATTATTTTAATGATATAGTGGTTTAGCCTCTCCCTTTGGCCCAACTTTATGACTGATCCAGTGTGTTGTGCTTTTACACTGGTGGGTCTCCTCCTAGAAAACACATTGACCATAGATATTATCTTTGTGTATGTTGCTGTGCTTTGCTTATAGTGTCGTGCTCGCTGAAGATGTAACAGAAAGACCTAAGAATAGAAGTGTGCACTGTGCACAACCTGTTTGTGCAGAATGTGGAGAGGAGATGTTATGTTATGAAAAGGTGGTTGTGTTTTCTCAGCTCTCTCTGTAATTAGGCAGCATGGCCATGTGAGCAGACAACAGAGATGTGTCAAACAAGCTAAAGGAAACTTTTCAAAATGCATAGCTCCAGAAGATTAAACTATTAAGACAAATCATTAAGTGAACAACATTGTTTCCCTTCGACCCATGACTGTCCTTTGCAGGAATTTCATAGTGAATAGGTTTGCTCTACTTCTGTTATCACCATCATGTGGCTACTTTTTATGTTGCAGGTCGTAATGAATTGATTGCGAGGTACATCAAGTTGAGAACCGGAAAAACGCGGACAAGGAAACAGGTAGAGTTTTTTCTTTGCATAACAAACCTGCATGTTTCTAACAAAAACACAGATGTACACAACTTACAGCTGCTTATCATCTGTATGTGTAAAAATAATGGGCCTCATTCACTACATGTTCTTACGCACACATTTGTTCTTAGGAAGGTTTTTTGAAATCATTCTCCTGCTGGAACCCAACATTCATAGTCATATATATTTGTACATATGAAATCATGTATTCATAAATTCAAGAATGTAAATATAATTATGATGCATTACAGATGCCTTTATTCAGAAATAAGATGGTAATATCACTTGTACGTTTATAAATGGTAAGAAAAGCACCAGTGTATTACTGCTAAAACTTTTGAATGCCGGCATCCACAAATAACATTAAATGTGCTACATTAACGTTCGGCTATTTGATAAAGACGAGCATCAGCCTCGAGGCGACCAGGAGGCATCCAAAACAGATGCCCGAGCCACCTCAGCTGGCTCCTCTCAGCGTGAAGGAGCAGCGACTCTACTCCGAGCTCCTCCGGGGTAACTGAGCTCCTCACCATCAGCCACCTTGTGAAGGAAACTCATTTCAGCCGCTTGTCTTGTCTTATCTTGTCCTTTCGGTCATTACCCAGAACTCATGACCATAGGTGACCATTTTGTGAATCATAGGCCGGAACATAATTATGCTAATGAGTCCTCATACGCACGCGCTTCCAAGTTGGGATTCACCAACCTCAGAACACAGGACCGAAGTATTTTCGCGTCTTAAGAACGTGTCGTGAATCTGGCACAGTTTCCTGACACTGCCTTCGTAAGTACGAATTTTAAACATTTCTTAAGAAGATGTTCATGAATGAGGCCCATTGTTCTGAAGAATAATAGCATGCATTTGCCACAGATAGTCTTCTGTGTCTACTTTTAATAGAATGTGTCAAGTACAAAATGCCTCCCATGTTTTTGATTTGTAATGTTTACAGTTTGAACGTCTGCATGTGTATAATCCGGTAAACTCTCAGATGCATGTATGTCCGTGCATGCATCTGAATGCATGTTGTTTTGTGCTGAAAACTGTTTCACACTCCTTCAGGTGTCTAGTCACATACAGGTGTTAGCGAGGAAGAAAGTTCGTGAATACCAGGCGGGTATAAAGGTAGGTGCTGCTTGTGGCCGACACTGACAGGGCGTCTCTTTCCTCTATGGTTACGGCTTCTCCTTCTTCTCTGTCTCCTGTCCCCTTTTCTCTTGGCTATTCTTCTGTGCAGGTTTCTAGCCACTTGCAGGTTCTCGCCCGAAGAAAATCTCGCGAGATCCAGTCAAAGCTAAAGGTATGCGCTTCACTGCGGCCTCAGCGGGCTTGTTAAGGCTTGGCTTTGCACTAACCATGTCACACATGATCAGTTTATACTATAATGCAAGCTGCTTTGGGCAGGGCAGTGAATGCCAGCTTATCCAAGTGGTGACAATAAACTTTTGCTGTTCTTACACACTTTTAACAAATGCATGCACAGTCTACACTTTTTTATACTACATTAAAAGGTCATTGTGAGATATGCCTGTCACAGACTTCATATGCAGCTTACAAAAGCACATTTTAAAATTTCTGCTTTGTCAGGCACTAGAAAGCTTGTGATGGCAAGCCACAGTATCTGCGTGATGCTTCAGCTCACACCTTTCCTTTTAGCTCTCTGTACTTCTTGCAACCTCATTCCCCTGAACTATCTACTATTTTAGTTCATCTGCGTGTGTCTGTGTACAACTGAAGCTGGGTGCTCATTCATTGTTGATATTTCTTCTTAACTCCTATTTGTCTGTTTTGTTCTACTGTAACCTTCAGTCTGACAATCCTTTTTTGTATTTTCATTGTTATATACATTATGTTTCATATAATCTGCAATCTTCAATTCATACAATCTTATAATCCGCACTAATCTTTAGCCATGTTTTAAGATTGAATCATAAACAAAATTCTATTGCGTGGATTTTAGTGGTGTCGATTACATGCTTATGGCCAAAGTTTAATTCTAACTTTTAAAAAAAAGCTAATCATTACTTAAATGTCATACGTATATATTGTTGCCGTTACATTTATAAACTTGACAGAATGCTCAACATTTTTTATTATTGCTCCATGACTGGAGTATTAATGGTGTTTCTCCTTTTTTAATATAGGCAATGAATTTGGTAAGTGCATTTAACATGTATAATATGCTTCCCTCCTCTTCTTGTTGGCAGCATAAGTGCACTATCCCCTACTATGGCCCTCTGCTGGCATGGCTTCACCGCATCCCTCGCCCCCAAAACACAAAAACGACCATGCTTTGAACTCAGTCCTGCTGCTCGCCTGCATTAAGAAGCATATACCAAACTCACCCTGAGCCAAAGTCTTGCTTGCTTTGCCCAAGGTGTTGATCTTAATCTGGGGTCTCACGGCTGACAGCTATTTTCCTGTTAACAGCAAGACCACTCTTTTATTGGCTGAGGGGCATTTAGGTTTAAATACAATACACAAATACACAGACAGCTGCATTTTTTCTAATGCCATTGAATGTGTCAGAATAATTCATAAAATATAAAATGGTCAACTTTGCATTGCTTAACTTTTCATATTTGCAGAAAAACCCCCAAATGGTGACACCCAAATGCAATATGAATGATGTTTCGCAGAGAAACTGATAAAGCTAAACTACCACTGGTTCAATCTGCTTAATTTTTTCACTGCTATTTTCACTCTATTAACCTAACCCTCCACATACCTGTCCTCTGTTAGTTTACGTATTGTAAATACTGTATTGCCCCATCGTGAGCCAATGTCAGACATTGATTCTTCATATTGCAGGACCAGGCATCTAAAGACAAAGCCTTGCAGAACATGGCTGCACTATCGTCTGCACAGATCGTCTCACCAAGTATAGTGAAAAATCTACCACCACTACCACCCACCCCATACCAATCAGTAAGGATGTTTCTTTAAAAAAATACATATTTATATATCAATGGGACAATGTTTAAGCTGAACCCACAATGGAGTGATAGCATAACCTTTCTTATCCATGTTTTTACCTGATAGTTCTGGCGCGCCCCCATCCCAGGACAGCCTGGCCCTTCTCAGGAGTGAGTAAACCTTTCTTGATCCTTAAAGTCAGGTGGGTAATTCAGTGTCTGTTTAACTGTCCACGTTTCTGCACACCAGGCTGGTTCTAGATCTCCCGGGAAGGAATCCTGGGTTTGGCCGCACCAGCCATGCGTAAGTTCCCCTAGCTCAGAGTGACTGAGACTACAAAGCAGTACTAACTCTTTCTGCACTCATAATGTATCATGTACTGTATGTTTTCTGCACTGATGTAAACCACCAACCCTCAATTTTGCTGCTTCAAAATTTAACTAGTTAAAAGATTATGTTCACAAATTGAGTGAGAATTGCTCAGCATTATTTAAGAGCAATAAGGCAGGTGGACTTACGCCTAGCTGGTGCAGCACATGCTTACACTAACTCGATATAATTGATGTCACACTTCTGTAAAGCACTGATTCTAATCATAGACTTTATGCCACTGTTTTTCAGTATCAAACCTTTTGCACAGCCCCCCTACCCAAGCCTACAAGGCCCTGTACAGTCCTTACAAAGTAAGTGCTGATCAGTAAAACAAGCATGCATAAACACTCTGCACACTTTATTTATGTCTCTCTGTTTATTAGCAGGTTACGAGCCCTTAGCACCTCCCCCTCCCCCCTCTGCCACTGCGGTGCCAGTGTGGCAGGACCGGACCATCGCCTCCTCAAAGCTGCGGATGCTGGAGTACTCAGCTTTTATGGAAGTGCAAAGAGATCCTGACACTGTAAGTCAATGGCCTTTTAGACCCAATACACACCAATATGTTCAATACTTTTAGGTTTTCTTGATACATTTTAGAAGTTTATATTGCAGTACTGAGCCCGACTGTTTTGCCATATGAAAAGCTAAAACGCTCTATTATGCCGCCATCTAGTGGATGCATTTGTTATTGCAACAGTTTCTCAACGCTGACTGACATCATAGTCACCTCCATAACAGTCTCTCCCTATTCTCATTGTTCCTTTCAGTACAGCAAACATCTGTTTGTCCATATTGGACAGACAAACCCCTCCTACAGTGACCCACTGTTAGAAGCTGTGGACATTCGGCAAATCTACGACAAATTTCCTGAAAAGAAGGGCGGGCTCAAAGAACTTTACGAGAAGGGCCCTCAGAATGCCTTTTTCCTCGTCAAATTCTGGGTGGGTGTAATCATTATACTGTTTGATTAAAGAAATGTTCATGTTTATGTTGTCAAGCTTTTGCCCAAGATTGAGCTTAAATGTTTGTACTCTATTCAGGCTGACTTGAATAGCAGTGGCATGCAGGATGGCCCTGGTTCTTTCTACGGTGTCAGCAGCCAGTACAGCAGTAATGAAAGCATGACCATTACTGTTTCCACTAAAGTCTGCTCGTTTGGCAAGCAGGTTGTGGAGAAAGTAGAGGTAAGAGGCGTCGTTGAACTTTTTAGACAACATTTACCTGATTATCCTGGTTGTTTTAGACTCATATTCTTCTGTTATACAGACAGAGTATGCACGAGTGGAAGGAGGAAAGTGTGTTTATAGGATTCATCGATCTCCCATGTGCGAGTACATGATCAACTTTATCCACAAACTCAAACACTTGCCTGAAAAGTACATGATGAACAGTGTTCTTGAAAACTTCACTATTCTTCAGGTAACTTTAAATCAGCTGTAATATACTGCTCTTAACTATCTGGCCAGTATATACTTTATTATATTTATTATACTTACCACTCCTCCCCTTTCAGGTCGTGACAAATCGAGACACACAGGAGACATTGCTCTGTATAGCATTCGTTTTTGAGGTTTCTACAAGTGAACATGGAGCTCAGTATCACGTCTACAGACTTGTCAAAGACTAACATCTGTGGGAGAGTTGCCAGACAAAGCGTGACACAATCCCTCCCCCCTCGCATCAGCCGCTAATGAAGAAGGAGCCGTGAAATCATATCACCATCACATAGACTCAAAAATAAAAATAAAACAACATTGGCCCAATGACAAGCAGTTTTTCCCATTTAACAAAAAACTACGATCACATTCAGTGTTTCCAGTTAGGATTTTAAATGTATTCAATGGAGTTTGAAATGTTTGATCGCAGGAAGTAGCAGAAAGTTTATAGATTTCGAAGGAGCCCAAGCAATCAAAGACATAAGGAATAAGGATGAGTGTGGAGGCGGAAAGCCAGAGCCAAGTTGTTGCTGTAAGTTTGTTATAAAGATTGTGCCCTTTTCTCCAAAGATCATCGGCCACTTTGGATTGCCTTCTTACTACCTCTTATTTTATAAATAAACACAAAGATTTTTATGTCAGAAATAAAATTGGAAACTCTCATATATCGCTTTGGGAGTGCAGAGGGATAACTAATTTTCAATTGTCGCCTGTTTTTAAAGGTTCAGTTACTTTATTTTTTACTGTGTAGAGGGTGTTTTCTGTGTAATGTATAACTCTGATCTGCTTTTCTATGTTTATAACACAATTTCAGAAATTTCAGGTCTGACAAGCATCTGCCTATTACTGACTTTTGACAGTAATATTTGGGGGGTCTTGTACTCTTGCCATCCTGATAAAATGCCAAGACCTTGCAGTTCCTGTGAGGTCATCTGTTTTCTCTGTTTTGAAGACGTGCTTGGCTGCACTTAAGTGATCCACAAAAAGGAGTGATGCAACAGCAGTTTTTATTTTATTTTTTAAGATACGTATGTAGCCTATCTGAAAAAGGATGTGTGTCTAAACTGTGAGCCAGCCAATGCTAAAGGAGTATGTTACATAGGACTCTGGAGTGTGTTTGACCAATGTTACTCCGTGCGGAGGCCATGGTTAAAACAGACAGCAGTAAGTCAGTATTTCTTTTGTTTAAAAAAGAAATTGTACGCTGTGAAGTTGGTTTATTTGCTTCACTTCTCTGTGTAAAATGTAAAGACGTTACACTCATTTTTTTTTTTTTACATATTTAAACCTATTTGTACTGAGACAATAATAATGAAATCAAGTGTTACACGAGAGCTATTGTCTCTGTGCTGTGGAGTATGACCATTGATTGTTATTTATAGGTTTGGAAATTGGAAAGTAGGTGGCAATATGGGGTTTGATGATTTCCATTAGAAATAATGGAGAATTGCAGGTCTCGCAGCCAAGACAGAATTAATGTCTTCCAATGAAGCCTGCTAGTGCTAGGCGCTTTATGCGGTTCACTGGACAACGTTGCTTTTTACAAATCTTAAGGTATTTTATTGTATGGCGTATTTTATATCTTTGTCATATTTCACACACGAGATACAATAACACTCTCTCGCAGATTTTTCCTCAGTTTTCTTTTATACAGACAAACTGCCATTACTGAGATTTTTGTTTGATCATGACATCTTCTGACTTTCAGTGTTCGCCATATGCTTCACTGAAAATAAGGCGTGATTGTGCTGACATTGATAATTAATGAGATATCTAATGTATCCTATTCTGAATGGTGTGGGCGTTTTTGTTTTCTTTTTTTTGTTTGTTTTGGATTAATGTGGTTTTCTATTGTCTTTGTTACCATTGTGCATTGCAATTTTATACTTTGTTATTATCAAAGTAGAGGTTGGACTATGTAATCAATCAAATGTATCTAACAATAAAAGACGCATGGTGCCTTTGGGGCTTTTCCCCCAGACAACTCATCAAATGTGTGAGTTGATTTACTTTTATTGATGTTTTTTGAGGTTGTAGTTGTCATTGCAGTAGAAGCTTAGTGTTATAGTAGTCTACAAGGAGATTGTAAGTAGTCATAGAGTGTGTTTACATGCGCTCGACTAATAAATAACCTGGTTATTAGGCATATCCTGGTTACAACAGTATTGCGGATATGATGCTTACATGTGTCTGAGAACCAGGACACTCATATCCCTGTTTGCATTAGCAACTGCAGTATTCTGGATGGTTAGGTTCCAGTAAGGAGCTAATTACTTTAGCAATGTTGCTAAAGCATGGCTTTTTCTGACATTTCTCTAGCACAGGGACAAGAACTATCCAAGGATGCACTTAAAACATTAGAGGCTTTTCCAAGTGACAGAAACCAAAAAAACAGTTGGTAACTTCATTGTTTTGTTAATTATTAGAAGATACAAAAGCCCAGGTACCTGATTAAATGACTGCGGGAAAGTTTTTGCTCCTGCCGTATCTGTTTCAAAAGTTCACACAGCAATGATGAAAAAACAGGATACTGTGTTTACATGGTACAGTAACCAGGAAACTGTGGGAATATCCCAGTGAGAATATCCTGGCTTCTAATTACCTGGTTATTTGTTTATCCAGGAAACTGAAACCAGGATTCTGTGTTTACATAAACCAGACAAAACCAGGAAACTTTAATCCATCCATCCATCCATCCATCATTTTCTTCCGCTTTATCCGGGGCCGGGTCGCGGGGGCAGCAGTCTCAGCAGAGATGCCCAAACTTCCCGGTCCACACACACCTCCTCCAGCTGTTCTGGGGGGACCCCGAGGCGACACCAGGCCAGCTCGGAGACATAGTCCCACCACCGTGTCCTGGGTCTTCCACGAGGCCTTGTCCCAGGACATGCCTGGAACACCTCCCGCGGGAGGCAACCAGGAGGCATCCGGAACAGATGCCCGAGCCACCTCAGCTGGCTCCTTTCGACGTGAAGGAGCAGCGACTCTACTCCGAGCTCCTCCCGGGAAACTTTAAATCCTCATTAATTACCTGGATACTTGAGTGCATGTAAACACACTCTAGGGCTGCACAATCACAAAAAAATATCGCATTGCGATATTAAGTGATGCAATATTCGTATCGCAAGAAGCCACAATATATCGCAACATCATGAAAGTCTTCATCTGACTGAGATTGACAAGGTTTTTTTGGGGGAAACTCAGCAAAAAACAATGTGTGAACTTGTAAATGTGTAAAAGTTCTAGTCAAAGTTTTCGTTAAAGGGACTACACAGAGTTTAAAAATGTTAGAATTCATTGTTTTCCTCCCCCTACATGTTTCAACAATGTCCTAATGTGTAGAATGAGCCCAGACATTTTTAACACAACCGCCTAAAATCCTGCACGGTCACTCAAAAAGGTGTTAATTCGGTCCGGAGTGCCTTCATGCACGAGCTTTATATGGAAGCTGCAGTTACACGTATGACCTGAGGGGGCAGTTGTGAGTATAAAATGGCTAACTTGCATCTAGCCCCTTTAAATATTTACTAGCTTAGTCTATTTTAGTCTGTCTTTGTCCTGATGTAGTCTTTCTTCTTTGGACTCAATTTACTAAAAAACGAGTACTTGTGATTTGTATTTAATTAAAATGGAACATATCGTGTTGAAATGGTTTTGTGAAATATCGCAATAATATCGTTATCGCGATATTGCTGTCGCATCACATATCGCAAGTTACTCCAATATCGTGCGGCCCTAACTCATAGTAGTGGTAGTCGATGTGCGGTTATCAGAAAAGTATACGGAAAACTTCACTTCCCACAATGCACAGCGGCTCCAGCGGAAGAACTCCACACGGGACGTAGCCATGTTGCGTAAAGTTGTTGTTGTTTTTAATAAGTTACATTCATATTGTTTTCATGTACACTTTGAGCAGAGGTCACTGGACTTCACTACAGCTGCTCATTCATTTCCAAAGCCAAATAGCTTTTATGTTTCCTGCGCGTGAGCTGGTCCTCCGCTTTTATTGCTCCGCAAAGTTGCCACCGGATGCAGATGAAAGTTATTTTTACCTCAGGAGATTTACACCCGGCAGGAAAAACGCAGCGCGATGGATGCATAGGCGAAAGTGCAGTCGTCGCTGTGGACATTTCTGACAATCATTAACCGGCTGCATTATTGCATCTCCAAGTATCAGGAAGAGCTTTTGGACTCCTTTCTCAAGCAGCCGGGTTTGTGTCGCAATCCGCACACCCAGGGCTAAACTTCAGCTGACGTGTTCAGGTTTGTGAGGTGAGATAAATTAGTAATAAAACTATAAATAATGAATGTTTGGCGGCGTGTGGTTTCTCAGCGGCGTTTAGTTTTACTGCTAAACCAACGCTCGCCAGTTTTACGCGTACGTTCTCGGGGTTAGCAGTGAGTGTTGGAGAAGCTGCTTATTTTGGGGATGTTTTCCGTTATCATATGACTTGAGCCGAATTATCTTCATCTTACTCTGCATCTTTTTCCCCCAATGTCAGCTTCTTGTGTCCGTGTTAATGACCACAGCGTTATGCAAGGCAACATCTGCGTAATCACACGCACGTTGATATTTGGAGAGCCCTGTTATTGACGTGTTTTGGTCGTGGCCTTCATTGACTAGGCGGTTTTTGCCCGTCCAAAACAGCATTACCTTTGACACTAAAGCCCCTGTGTCTGTACATTGCTTCCTCTCTTTTCTCTTCAGACAGTGAACAGCAGTGTCACCGTGTCAGCACTCTGTTATAGGGGCTGGTGTATTGTTGCATTCCCAAGAGAGCTCATGCAACTCTTTGCCTGATATGTCTGCTTTGGGAAACACTGGCATTTACTCACTGTAAGATAGGGTGAGACCAAGGCCAGCTCTCTTGGAAAAGTACATCACAGCTTTGTGTGTATTTGTGCTACCACATTTTTTGAACTTTGGCTTAAAAAAGATGCCTGGATTTGTTCCACTGTACCATTCATAAAACTTTTTGTGTTTGTTTTGTTAATAGAGGCCTGAAATTGAACAGCATGGCTAACCCGAGCGCTGTCACCGTGCAGGTCTTCTCACTCAATTGCTGGTAAGTAGACATGAATACAAATGGATTCTGAATGTATTAGGTGTTTTTTTTTTTTTTTATGTTTGCGATTTACAGGGGAATCCGCTATCTCAGCAAACACTGTGCTCAACGTTTTGCCATGATTGGAGACATGTTAAGCAACGGGGAACATGATATCGTGTTATTACAAGAGGTAATTCAGTCGGTTTTCCCAGTTTGCAATGCAACTCGATAGTTCACTTATGAAAATAAATACTAACATTTTATCTCTGTAGGTGTGGAGTGAGAAAGACTTCCTTGGACTGAAAAAGAAACTTGCTTTTAGTCATCCTCATTCACATTATTTTAAAAGGTAAACTGTATATAAAAGAACATACATTACATTCCTGCTTTTGTGGTATTGTGGTGGTCTGGTGGTGCTGATGTTTCCAGAGAAGGATTAACCTTTGAGTTTGGAGCTTAATAGTTCCTAGACCTCCCTTCAAAAGACCACGGTTAATTAGAAAGACTGCCTTGATAATCCCTTGTGCTGTTCACTTAACTGTCACCTTTAATTTACAATGTATAATCCTACATCACATGGCTAATATTACAATAGAGTCGTCTGATAGTTGCACTAATACCATATTTTACTCTCATTCACACAGTGGTGTCATTGGCAGTGGACTGGCCATTTTCTGCAAATATAGAATCCATGATACATTTCTTTACCGCTACTCACTGAATGGTTACCCTTACATGGTAAAGCATGAGATGTATTTTTGTCATATGAAAGTGCTGAGCTTTTCACTTACAACCTTTGCTTCTGTATATTAAGGCTCACCATGGTGACTGGTTTGGGGGCAAAGCTGTTGGGCTGGCAATAATTCAGATTGGCAGCTTGACTGCAAATGTTTACGTCACTCATGTAAGTGTTTATCTGTCTTTGCGACCATGGTAATACATATGAATATTTGGTAGTTTAACCCTTTATAGTTTTTCGAATTTCCTTTGTGATTTCTGTTAATTCAAGTTGTAATCATTAGTATAGTATCAAAATCAAAAATAATTCAATTGTCCTCCGACCCACTTTGGGGTCCGACCCACCAGGTGAGAGCCACTGGGTTAAGGTGCATGTAATGAGTTCATTCTTGACACTGTTTATCACCATCTTCTTATTTAAGCTGCACGCTGAATACTGCAGAGAGAAGGACTCGTATCTACCTCATCGAATGGTCCAGGCCTGGGAGCTGCAGCAGTTCATACGGTACTTTGTTCTGACTTTATCTCAAACATCAGCTTCAGTCGGCGTCTTGCGCAATGTCAGTTGAGTGTCCTATCCTTTCCTAATTCCTAATTTCCAATCTAGTTTATTTCTAAAGCAGTTTCCTGCTGCGGCACGTAATGAAATGTAAAAACAGCAAACTTCAAATCATTATTTGCCTGGGATATAATGCAACAATGGTGAAACATAAACATAAACAAATAAAATAAATATAATTATTTGATAAGAGCAGGTAAAATCAACGCAGAGGTAGTACTTTACAACACAGTACTAAAAGGCTGACTATGGCTAGGTACCTGAAAGTGTGACAAAATGGTAATTATGTAGAAACAATACATCTAATTTCAATCATGGTATTGGTAACACGACTGATAATAATCCTTAGTATGAATACCTTAAATTACCAAGACACATGGTTAGTATTTTCTTGTCATTAACACGGAAAATGCATTATTCCCTGTCTTCTGTCATTACTGTGTTTTTTCTATCCTGTTACCATATTATTACTTTACTGTTAAGTAACCAATATAGATAAATAAAATCATATAGACATTACAACAGTAAAAGAGAACTGAAGATACACAACAACACACGGCCAAAAGTCAGAGATAAAAAAAAGTGGTTGTGAGTGAGTCGGACTGACTCTGGGAGAATTTGTGCTGATTCTGTGTGCTTTATCTTGTTCAGCCACACGTCTGCAGGAGCTGATGCTGTGATTGTGGGAGGTGACCTCAACATGCACCCTCAGGACCTGGGCTCTAGACTACTGAGATCATACACTGGGCTTCGGGATGCCTATTTAGAGACCTCCCAGTTTGACGTATGGGCTTATGTGCATAATGATACAATATTCTGTATATTGATAAGTATATTGGGAGAATGCTGTGTAATGCTTAAATCTAATGTAAATTCAAATGATCGACATTTTAAACAATAGTGAAATTCTCATGCCTAATCTGTTGTAATGTTCTGTTTTCCTTCATTTAAATGCATTTTCTCTTTGTCTCTGTTGCAGGGTTGTGAGGATGGCATTACCCTTATTGCCAACAACCCTTTTATCAGTCAAAAAGAACTGGGTCCTTTTGAGAAGGGAATTCGGATAGACTACATCCTGTTTAAGGTGGGGATTTGCTCAAATTTGCTGTATGTGTACTAGGGATGCACGTTTTCTTACTTTTCTTTAACCGATAGTGGGTACCCTTAAAGGTTAATAATTGGTTAACTGTTTAATCCCTGCACTGAAATTGAATTGGCCTTTGCTCAGCCACCTAGGTGGCTCCTTTAATGTAGCACCTTGTTGTGATTCACACACAAACCACTTGACATTTCACTCCTGGAGTGCACTAATGCTGAGCTGAGGTCAGCTGTTTGTCCAAAACAACAGTCCGATGCGGAGTCCAGCTGATGTGCAAGAAGTGTGGAGACACTGACTGTCAGTCAGTGTCCGCCTAAAATAACGTTATGTTGAAAAGTAGACCTGGAAGAATGAAGCACCCCTGGCAAAAATATATATATCAAATGCAAGTAATAAGTAGCAATTAACCGGTGAACCATGAACATCCCTAATGTATACAGCTCAGTGGACATGCTGTATAATCCTGTACTGTTCCTGTGATGAAAACTATGTATTTTTTCATGCAAGGGGTCCGCTAAAGCAGAAATGCACTGTGACTGGATGTCAACCACCAAAGGCTCTATCCCTGAAAAACCTTTCCCTTACTCGGACCACGAAGCTCTGACTGCGGAACTACAAGTGAAAGCTCTCCGTTTGCAAGATCCAGCACTTGGCCAGGCGGACCAAGACTCCAGTAAGTTACATTACAGCATGTCTGACGGGGTCTCCAACCTGTGGCTCTCAAGCCCTCGCCAAACTGCTTTCCCACATTTCTACATAAGCTCATTGAGTTCAATTTGAAACAACCCATATGTATCAAGTCATATTTGCTTTTGATTTATTTTCTCTTTTTATTAAAGGAACAATGGTGAAGAGTTAAATATAAAGTAATACATTATAATAAAGACAAATCCGTTAAGGTTTTTTTTTTGGGGGGGGGGCATTAAGCATTACTGTTCTGTTTTAATTTTGTGAAAGCAGCTCTAGACATGTCTGACTTATCTATGTTGTTTTTTAGCTTATATTTTTTCACTTCTTGTGTTCAGAAAAGGTTGCTGAGCTGGTGGACATCCTGACAGAGGCCCGCACAGAGGTGAAAGTGGGTTTACATTGTGCTGAGAGAATGCGCTACACTGCCACACGCACGGGCATCATGGGACTGGCCCTGCTGATCCTGGAGCTGGCTATTGCAGCTGTGCCCTGGTTGGCTCTGGGAGCGGAGCAGCCTTTCCCTCGTACCTCCTTCTACCTACTGGCTACACTGTGCTGCACTATCCTCATCACAACCTTTCTGCTGTATATATTTTACACGATGGAGCTGAAGTCTCTCCAAGGAGCGGAGGATCAGATGAGGCTGGCTGTGGGGAGCCTGCAGGAAAGGCTCAGGGGTGTTACCGTGGACCACACTCCCTTGCGCAAATCTCCCGAGGGAGAGGAGCCAGGTGCCTTTGACAAAGAAGAATAACTTTGCTCCCAAATGAGGTAATTAGGTCACGTAGATACGCTTTATAATGCCGGCTTACACTGAAGGCAGACTTATGTGAATATGATTTGTACTTGCTTGTCTGAATGAAGGAGCAAAAAAAAAAAAAAAAACATTAAAGATTTTTTTTTGCTGGCAGTTCTGCATGGTATATGCAGTAACGTTTAGATCCGTTGACTCCTTTTGTATTCCTTTTGATTTTGTGTATTTTAACCGATGCTTGCGTGCTCAAACAAAAAGCAAAGAATGTAAATTTCCCTCAAGTTTAAACTGGCATTCCTACTACTACCATTTCCGTGGGACCACTAGTTTGTTTGTTATTCTGAAGATATGACTGAATTTTTGTTTAGAATTAAATGTGCTCAATGAATTGGACCTAAAAGGACTGACACCCTTAAAGTATGTGTGCCTATTCATACAGTGCTCTACAAAGCACAAGCTGCAATGCAGGTATTTGCATGCTGTCTTAAGTTAAAGAGTAATACTTATTTATCTAAAGAAGGATGACCATATTAGTGTTGACTCACTTGACTGTACTGTTACTGTCCTGTTTTCCTTTGTTTTGTCTGAATGTTTTATTGCACACTCCTTTGTCGTTCACTTAAAATGTAGCAGACCTCTCTCCCTTTTATGCAAAACCATGTACATAGGCTATTTTGTAGTGTGCACTGAATTGAACAGCAGGATGACCAAACTTCCTTTTAGATAAGAAAGTTGCTTAACACTCTATTTTCAAACGTTTCTGTACAAAAAATAGGGCATTGAATAGAGATGATTTATTTTTACTTCCTGTGCTGATAAGAAACCCAAATACAATGCATTTCTAGAGTTTTTGATGAACAAATCATACAAAATTTATGACTGATTATTGTTATTTGCACCATGTATTACAGTAATAAAACAACAATGAATAACAATGGTCTGAGTCCTTTATTGCTTGCAAAAGACACCATGAGTTTAAAACCAGGCATAATGCAGAGGATCAGAGGGCCGTTGTTTCACCCTCTCACCAGCAGATGGGGCTCGAGCTTCACCATGGCAACACTTAGGCGCCGCTGATCCCACGCTTCTTTCACACATGGCAGACATTTCACATTGCAAGATAAAAGTTGGTGAGTTAATCGCTGTGGTTTAATTATTTCTTTGTAACAGCGATTATTTCTGTGACATGCTGGATAAATTGATGCAACAAAACAAAACATTCTGCTAATGTGGCCACACTTCTCGATGATCTGCATAAAACGTTTATTTTGTTACGTATTTGCGTCGATAGATTTGCCTTTTAAAGAGGCAAATAAGACATTTCCAACAAATGGCACACATTTAGCCAAAACTAAAATAGGTGTGCCACACTATCCTCCCACTTTTGTGTTGTTGATAACTTAAACCTTTGATGACCCATATTGAGCAACTCCACAGCGCTCGTTTTTGATGTGAGGTAGAAAACGTGAGGTGTTGTACTGCGCCACAGCAATGGCGCGGCAGGTCAGACAAAGCGCAGCGTGGAGGACAGTTGCCTGAACAGAGCGGGCCTATTGTTGTGGAGCTGGGCGCGGCCGTAGGGGCAGGGCAGGGCAAGGTGCATTTTTATGAGTTCACACCGCGCCGTCTTCCTGCACTGCCGCCCGTGGATGTCTAACCGCGCGCTCGCTCGCCGTGAAGATGACGAGCCTGGACCCTCTGAAATCCGTCATGGCCATCGCAAATGTGGATGACACGTCGCTGGCCCTTCCGTCTGGGAACCAGTACCGCTCTGGGCAGCAGCGAGTCCTAGAGCAAGTGCAAAAAGTGCGCAGCACCAAGTCAAGACATGCGAGCAGCGGCAGAAGCGCATCCACGTCTTTATCGTCTCCCACAGGTAAGAGCGGCTGGTGCCGTAGGACTGCACTCCTTTGGCTGCAGCCTCTTGTTTGTTTACGCAGTATGAAAAAGCCGTGGTATCTCACTAGACCAGGGGTCGGCAACCTTTAACACCGAAAGAGCCATTTGATCCGGTTTTCACGGAGAAGAAAACACTGGGAGCCGCAAATACTTTTTGACATCTAATGCTGGGTTTACACATAACGACGCCAAGTCACGAATGCCGAATGCGTCCCGTGCTGTTGCGCGCTGTTGCGTTCTGCTGCGAGTTATTGGGAATTGTCGCGTTCTGTCAAAAATCTGTCAAGAATTGGGCGAATGTGGACAAGATCGCCTGCCGCGCACACCGGGGTGGAGGCGGAGCAGAGAGATCTCGCTCCGCCGTGCGCCCCTGACCCGTTGGGCTCTTGCCAAATCGGGTTAAACAAAAAGCAAATAGACCAGCTCAGCTCCGGCCTGTCCATATACTGGAGAATAGCAATAGTTTTTCAGTCTATGGGACAGTCACACCAGTTCAACCCCGCTCCTGTCAACGTGTAACACGGGCAAACGCATCAACAAACGCACGCGCTTCATGTCAGATAAGTCCGTGCAACAGCCGCACATTAAGGGCTGACTTTACTCCACAGAATAAACATAAAAACACTACACTCACTGTGCACTCGATCTCCTGAGGATCCGTCGAACTCGCTGCTCTTAAACCTCTTTATCCATGATTCTCACTCGTCTGGTCAGTCTCAGCTCCAGTTGGAAAAACTTTATAATCCACAAACACAGGCCTGTCTTCACCTGCCCCGCGCCCATCGCCGCTTGTTTTACGTGTCTAAGGTTGTAAATAAGCCTTAACTTGGTGTAGCTGCTGGAACCACGCGCTGTTGTTTTGGTCAGTGGAGGCAGCGTGGGAGATGCATTCAGGGACAGCGGGAAAGGCGCTTCTTACTGTCCCTTTTTTCCCCACAAACGCGGGGAATATTGCGACAAATATATAACAGTGGGGTTCTCCAGCGGGGGGGGGGGGCAAAAGGGGTGGCAGGGACTGGCTCCCAAACATCAGGAGGAACGACCGCAGGAGGAGGAAAAGCCGGCGTTTTGGCGGGTATACCGGCTTTCACGAGTATGACGTTTATTTTGAGCGACGAAAAACAATAAAATATATTTATTCTAACATGTCAAGATCACAATAATCTTCCAATTTAGAACTAAAATATTAAAAAACTAACACAAATAAAACACACTTCAATTAAATATTTAGGTTTTTTTTTTTTGGTAATTTATTTTCCCAAGCCACTCAGAGCCGCAGTGTAAGGATGAAAGAGCCGCATGCGGCTCCGGAGCCGCGGGTTGCCGACCCCTGCACTAGACAGACAATGAAACAGATTTTATCAAGGCAAGTTTATTTATAATAGATTAAACTTTACTTTGTGTATTTATTATGGCCCTTCAAAGGCTGTTTTACATTTCATACTCTTGAGCAATATTTTGAAGGATGTGCTGATATATCTAATTCCTTGTCTTCCATAGTTTGTTATCTCTCAGCAAGGTGAAATTCGAGAATGTTTCCGAAATAACCAGTTTATTCAAAGCAGTGCACTCAAACTAAGCACTGATTCATCGACTTAACGACATTCCCAAAACCCTTTGGGGGGAAAAAAAAACATCTATTTGCTTTGTCAACAAAATAAATCCTTTCATTTAATGAGTATTCAGTTTTCACACGCAAATGACAACTTTGTCCTTCAAAAAGTCTTGTTTTTTCCTTATGAAAATACTAAATTGTAGAAAAGTTGCATCAGCTTTTCTTTCTTCATGCTAGTGTTGTACATCAAAAGTTTAAAATTGACCTCTTGATTTTATTTTTATTCTACTCACCCGGGTCTCCCCTTAATGGACAAAAGCTGATTGACTGTCTTTAGATTCATAACGAGCTAAGATGAACTTATCATTTGCTTAACTTAATGTAAGTTTACTCAAAAGGCTGTGCTGTCTGGAAGTGAAAGTGTACTTCAATAACTCATCTTTATCAGCTCAGCACTTTATCACCTGCTGTCTGTTTACACATATTGACAAGCTTATGAGGTTGTAACACCACTGAAACAGTGTGGACTTTCCTGTGTATAACCTCATAAATCCTCTCACAGACTGCCGTAGGAGCTGCGATATTTAGTGTAAAATAGTCACTTGCAAGAAATGTGTTTTAACAGCTGATGCCTGTTTTCTTTATAGAGATCGTGTACGACTCTGTGGATTTTTTAAAGTCTCCAACATCAGTCTATATGAATGGGAACGTCTTTGCTGGGAATGGCCCTTCGCAAGTTGTAAGTACCTCTGTTTTATTTGTCTTCTTTCCTCTCCTATTCAAGCTATTTGTCAAAGTCTTATGCATTTCTATTCTTAAAGGAATAGGCCACCGTTTTTACATACTGAGATATGTTCTTACCTAACCTTAGACGAGTTAATATATCCCCGTCTGGTCTTTGTCCGTGCGCTCTGTCACGCAAACGGAGCACATACGCAGCCTCTCCCACATGTCATATAGCTCCAAAAAAGCTCACGATAGAAGCTACCAAGCTCTTCCACGTGTTCCCTATTTAAATAAAGTTACGTGAAGTGTTTTCAAGCGAAGTATATTTACACAGAAATGTAACATGTCGATTTTATAAGCAGATAAAAAGGTGGTACTATATTGTGAGGCGTAATGATACGAGGAGCACAACGTCCGCGCAGTAACTCCTTAAGGTTATTGACGGAAGTGAGCGGGGGGAAGTCTTTAGGAGTTACTGCGCGGACGTTGTGCTCCTCGTATCACACTTCACGTAACTTTATTTAAATAGGGAACACGTGGAAGAGCTTGGTAGCTTCTATCGTGAGCTTTTTTGGAGCTATATGACATGCGGGAGAGGCTGCGTAGGTGCTCCGTTTGCGTGACAGAGCGCACGGACAAAGACCAGACGGGTATGTATTAACTCGTCTAAGGTTAGGTAAGAACATATCTCAGTATGTAAAAACGGTGGCCTATTCCTTTAACTGTAAACCTAAAAATCATTCTCATCAAGGGAGAGTTGGCATTGCGCCGTCTTCAACGTCTGTTAAGTCAATATTGAAGAACCCATTTGCTCTGACTCACTTCAAGACAAGCCGAGCAGGGCTTTTTGTTGTTTGAAATGTTGGATTTGTTTTTATGAATTTAGTTACCATTTTTAACTATGCTACATGCTTGCTATTGTGCTCGAATTTCAGGATAAATACACAACCTGGAAAACGCAGAACAATCTCAAGGGCGCCAGTGTGAAGAGAAATATGGGGGCTTCCCACTATCACTCGAGGAGCTACGGGCCCATGGGCTCTATGACCGTGAGTAAAGTCAACACCAGCCGCTCTGAGCCAGATCTGGCACGACAGCGGATTTCAAGAAAGGCATCCAGTTCGCCTCAAAGATTGCTGTCTCACAAAAGCACCTACAGGCCACCCAGGATCAACCACCAGACCCAGCCTTTGCAGAACAGCATGGGCACCGCTCAAACCAAGTCAAACAAGCAGGTTGTGCAAACCACTGTCACCACTACGAAAACACTCCCAAACCCAAAAGTCAACAGCTCTGTGACAAAGAAGAAAGAAGCGTTTGTGTGAGTGACTGCACTGTTTTGGATTCAAATTTGAGACCGAAATTGTTCGTATGGTTAAAGTTGTATTCAATTTCCTGTGTAGGACAAATGGAAACAGTGGTGGAGTGATCACCATGAAAGACGCAGTGGAGTATCTTTCCATGGAGGATGAAACGCTTCAGCATTGTGGAGCATCATACATACAGCATAACGCTTACATGGATGACAATGCTAAAGAAGAGGTGAAATTGTGTTGCACATTCTGACTTCGTAATTCAAATGATATAGTGTTCATGAGACTTGAGAAGTCTCAGAGAAACTTTTAAGAGATAGCACAGGTTAACGCGCTAAAGTTTTCTTGACTGGAGTTTCATATGAAATCTGTAGCATAATGAATCTGACTGAACTTTAAATCGGGCTGGCAATGTTAGACAATTTTCTTGTGGGGCACATGATTTGGAAAAATATTATTGGATATCCACAACAGAAATTGAATATATAAGTAAACCAAATACATGTACCTATAAACGGATTTTATAATTATTTTCAAAACACCGTCCTATTTAGTGTGTGTGGTGTTGCATATTGATATTTGTAGGAAGCTGTTTGACTTGACGACTTGCCTAGTCCTGTCGCACTTTATTCATTAGTTTAATTTGACGGAGACAGGACATATTAATGAACATTTCTGTAAATGTGTCAGGATTAGCTACAGAGCTAACTGTTGTCCCAGGGCAAGGTGTATAGTGCCAACAACAATTAGAATCCATTTAGAAAAATCTACGCTCACAACGTGGTATTTCTTCATATAAATCATACATTAATAACCTATGAATGGCACTTTTTTTTGGCAGTGTTATAATTTTTATATTAAAGGGTGTAATTATTTGCAATGTAAAAAATGTCTTCAAGAGCTCATCGACCCCTAACAGTGTTATGTTTGTGAAGGTGCTGAAGTACAATGGGATCCCTGCGCTGATTGAGTTGTTGCGCAGTCCTAACTCTTCTGTGAGTCATACGGCTTCGGCGGCTCTGCGTAATCTATCCTTTAAAAACATAAAAGCCAAGGAGGAAATCCATCATTGCAGAGGCATCGCTGAAGCCGTCGTGCTGCTCCAAGACACTGACTCCACTGAGATGCAGAAACAACTCACAGGCATGCTCTCCCACTTCCTGTTGTCTACTTTGCATATTCTTGTCTTTTCTTTTGTATATTACTGTTTACACTGGTAATAAAATTGAGTGTTTAACTTTTAACAAATTGGACACCATGTTTTAAGGATTGGAATGGGAATTGATATTGATTGATGAGTTGCTAAAATGACTGACATGTTTATAGGTCTTTTGTGGAATTTGTCATCTGCGGACAGCCTGAAACCAGACCTGTTGAAAAAGGCTTTACCTGCTCTTATGGAACGTGTCATCTTACCTTACGCAACAATGGGTAACAACACGGACCCAGAGGTTTTCGGTCACGTGACAGAGTGCCTGAGGTAAGCAGTAATATTATTAAGTTTGTTAAAAGAACATGCTAATATTTCTCTCCTATTTTCATAGAAACCTGAGTAGCAAGCACCAAAACAACCGTCAAAGTATGAGAAAATGCCGTGGTCTTGTTGACTCCTTGGTCAGCTATGTGAGAGACTGCGTTGAGGCTGGCAAACCAGATGAGAAGGTATGCAGAGGACACCAGTTTTTACTTTGACTGCTGGTTCATCCACTTTTACTATCTCTGAGATCAGTCACTGTCATTTTTGCTGACCTCTTTTGCCCTGTCACTTCTGGTGTTAGTGGAACCTGCCCAAAAATATCTGAAAACTGCATGGTAGTACAGTGGTTAGCGCGTGTGCTTCACAGCTAGAAGGCCCCGGGTTCAATTCACGGGCCGGATGGGGCCTTTCTGTGTGGAGTTTGCATGTTCTCCCTGTGTCCGGTTTTCCCTTCCCCCTAAAAACATGCACAATACAGTAGGGATGAATTAATGTTGTGTGTGAGTGGTCAGTCGTGGTCGGAGAGGCCAATGCAACAGACTGGTAGCCTTGCTTCCGCCAGTCTACCCCATGGCAGCTTACCACAACTGGCGTCTGAGTCTGGCGTGAATGAATAATGACTACAATTTTTTTAACACTTTGATAAACTTGGTAACACAGGCTTGTAATTTATTATTATTATTATTATTATTATTGTTATTATTGTTATTATTGTTATTATTAAAACCTGCTAAAACCCTTGGACATAAGAAGGTGCAAACTTCCAGTGTATCTTACTAGTTACTGTTCTCCCCCTGTGGTGTCAAAGCTGTAATTGGTTGGAGGTTTGCTTTTGTCATTCAAGGGTGTCACATGGTGTTTCTTTAGAATTAAGATAAGGTAAATGGCTTTCTTAAAACCATAAAGGTTTTTTCCGAGCAGTTGTTAAATGTTAAAAATGACGCCTATATTTCCAGCGTTTCAGAGTTGCCTCCATTTTACTAGCAAGTTTATTGTCTACGGTCTTCCTTACCAGAGCAAGTTTGTTTTAGTAGTATGAGTCAGATTGACTCATGGTCTGGTTATTTCTTCTTCATCTTTCCTGTTAAATGTCACTGATTATTCTTTGTTAGTTTTGAGTTTAGCGTCAAAAGTGCAGTGGCAAAAATTGTTGTGTGTCGTTAGTATTGAAAATGTAAAAGTACATAACTAAAGCATTGAGAGTCTAGTACATAATCATTGCAGTATTTGTCAACTGATTAGACACTAATTCCTTAATTGACTGCTCCAAGCCACTGCAAATTTCTCCAAAACACTTGTCAAAGCCTTAAATACAAGTGTTCTCATAGTTCCCCAAAACCTTGGGGAACTTTACTTTCCTAAACTCTATTTCTTTGCCTGTTACCGTTCTATATCAGTTTTGTGTATGCAGGTTTTCATGACAAAGTTTATGTCTTTACATGTTCTTTTGAGTGCAGTACTTTGGGAATTTGGTGCTAATAAAGAAAATAGTGTGCTGTATCCCAGAAAATCTGTTTGATGCATCAGGAACAGTGTCCTGAGTTTTAACAGTGTGAACTGAGAATAATCTTAATATTTTGGTGTATTATTCTTTCTCCACAGTCTGTAGACAACTGTGTGTGCACTTTGCACAACTTAACCTTCCAGCTGGAGGCTGAAGCGCCAGACCTCTTCAAGAGAATCACAACTTTGGCCCAAAATACCAACCGCAAAAATGACGAAGTGGGCCCCATTGGCTGTTTTAGCCCGCAGAGCAAAGCACCAGAGCAGGAGGTATGATATACAACTGATATAGTAGACAATGTATGTCATCTATGTTTCTCTCTAAGTCTAGACAAAAGTCTCTCTTTTTATGCAGTGTGACTCGCTTTTAGTTTACAGCGTTACAGAGGTCTTACTTGTGCTGCTGTTTTCCTCGCCTGTGATTGTTTATTGTTACTGTGATGTCAGACCATGAGAAAATTACAACATAATCCTCTCACAATTATTTCTGGGTTTTTTTAGCGCTATTTTGACTTCCCGGTCATAGAAGAGCCACATCCCAGTGGGGCAGGATGGCTGATACACTCCAAAACGCTGCAGAGCTACCTGACTTTACTTGGGTCAAGTGAGAAAGAAGAGACACAGGAGGCGTGTTGTGGAGCTCTTCAAAATCTCACTGCACATGATGGCATTGTAAGAACAAGTACCACTTTATGTAATGAACCCTTAGATAATTGTTTCATGTAAACATTTGTTACACTTTTTTTTGTCCACATGCAGGTGTCTAGTGTAATGAGTCAGACAATTGTGAGCAAACTGAATGGGCTACAAGTCCTTGGCCCTCTCTTAAAGTCCAATAAAGTGAACGTACAGAGGAACGTAGTGGCTTTGGTCAGAAATCTGACCCGGAGTTCACACTTGCACAATGCCCTTGGTGAGTTTGTTAATACTACTATGACGGCTTCTTACTGAATTTGTCACATTTTTAATTTTAAACGTTTTTTTTACTGACACTAAGTAATTGGACAGCAGTGTTATAAACCACTGAAGTGTTTGCACATAATGTGTAATAGCATGTGGCTTTTGCTTGCCTTGTTACTAAAGCACGTAGAGCCTTGCCGCAGCTAGTGGATATAATCAGCGCCGGCACAAAGGAAGGAAATGAATCTGACGACACTTTGGCCATGGCCTGCCAAGCGGCCAACTACCTTTTTGTCAAAGACCCAGAAATGTGCAAACACCTGCTAAAGAAGGACCTCATCACGTCCCTTGGAGATCTGAGCCAGAACAGGTCAGTGCCAGTGAAAGTGCTTGGATCAGCATTCATGCTGAATAAACAATAGTAGTCACAGACTCATACATGACTCATTGGAAATTATCTTGTCTATTGCTCACACCCATTCTTTTCAGCACCGTTAAAACACTTCTAAAATATGTATACTTTTTCCCCCTTACAGTTATCTCCCTAAGTCTAGCAAAGCGGCCTCCTTGCTCCTGTACAATCTGTGGTCAGAAAAAGACACACAAAGCTATCTGAGAAAGGTGAGTAGATATTTAAGCGCAAGTGCCAAGACCTGTCAAGATCAAGGGTGTGGCGTGTCTGTTGAGCCCACGCCTTTAACAACTATTTGTGAGAAACTTGAGGCGAAAGTTTGTCAGATTTGACTGTGTGTCAATAATAAATAAGAAGGTGACCAAAATTATTCAGTATCCCTAGTTGAACTTTTAGGGAGAAAGAAATTGTTAAATGTATAAGGGGTTGGAAAGTTACGTTTATATTTAACGTAATTCATAAAAAATACTCTTATAATAGCTATAATTATTATTGTAAACTAACTCCTGGCTTTTGTTGTTTGCTCTCCCCCCCTACAGCTTGGCATGAATAAATCTTCCTTTGTGAATGACGTCACCACAGCAGTGCACAAGTCAGTTCAAGTTGTTGAATGAAAACAGAATAAATCTGTACAGTGTGCGGTTGTTAGATTTTAGACATTTTTACTGCACATTGGAATTTTGCTGATTAATTTTCAACTTTTAATAGTTTAGTATTTTAGTTTAAAGCTGTTTTTTATCCAGATATAACTGTTTTTTCCCCCTTCTTTTTTTCTTTTTTTTTTTTTACTATTTAAGCGAATGTAGATATATTTTTGAGAATGTCTGTAAAAATAATGAGATGAAGATGATTCGAGTTTGGAATGGTAATAAAGATGTGTTTGTTTTTTTAAAAAGTTAATCATTTTAAAATTACCAAATTGTACTTTGATTTTAACTTGCACGCCAAGTACAGTATTGTGAATGTCATTTATTTGGTAATAAAATCACAGAAATCTGGCTGTTATAGAAGTTTCATGATGCCATGTAAAAAAGTGTCTTAAAATGGTGCATCGACAATTCAGAGCATGGTCGTTTTTTTTTATTTGACCTAGTTATATGAACTAAACTGACGATTTGCAGAAGCCAAGCTGACATTCCTCACCATGACATTTACTGTTGCTTCAATCGGGCCGTCACAATTTTATATGCCAAAGTACCTGCCTTATTGCCTGTGTGGCAAAAGGTGTGGTTTTTGCATCAATTTGGTTCCCACACGTCATACATTTTAAGTCTGAGAAACACACTCATGCAATATTCAAGACAAAACATTTTATTATTTATAGTAGTTGGCACAAAGGTTGTGTTTGGATGTAACAGTTTTTCCCATCCCAAACCGTAATATGGCACCAGGCTGCTGCTCAGCACACATGACGTATAAATTGAAAACAATTTTAGTTTTGTTCTTCTTTAGGGCAATTCTTATTTAATTCTGGTCTTGTACTATTTTAGACCTGGTTTAGCCCCATAACAGATCTGGTTATACTCGTTATAATACGTTTTTGGGCGTTACCTGATTTGAAAGGTTTTGCTAGAGCACTAAAACAAAAATACATGCTTTGTCCAAATTTCAGCTTCCATCCTTGTTCATCAATATATTTAAGAAGATCTTCAGATTTGCTGTTACTGAATTTCCTTGTTCAAGTATTAACAAAGCATTGAAAAATTAAACTTGTTTGTTGGGCGATGCCAGTCTCTCACTGCTGTTGTCTGTTACTTCCTGAGGCCACGCTTGTTCCGGCCACCTTTAGAGCTGAAAACATAAGTCAAAGTAATAACAAATTAGGATATTTTTAGAAGCTTCTTTTAATTTTTATTACATTTTTATTTGTCAAAATTTTTTAGTGAGATTGAACTACTTTTAATTGAGTTTTTAGTCTAATTATAGTCAGCAAACTATCACTTTAATACAAAAGACAAACAAGTTGAGTCAACAAAATTAAAGGCAGTAAATTTCTTGGTAATAGCATGTAATCCTAGCTGTAATATGCTTTATTCTTTGTTATTGCCATGATAATTCATCATACTACTACCATATTATTGGCTACCATGCAAATTATAAATTTAAACAACCTCAACAAGTGACCTTAACAAATTAACCAAAACATCCGATATGTGTATGACTCCAAAATTAGTCTGGCTTTTCAGTAGTCTGAAAAAAGCACAGTAGTCCTGTGAGGCAACACAAAACCTCTTTATGCTGATGCTATTGTCGTCCCCACAGAGTAGAGCTTTTGAAGCCTTGTCATAGCGATCTACTGTTAGTGGGATTTACTAACAAATGTCCCGCTGCTATCTTTGTCCACTGTTGCTGCCGAGATCCTTGGCCACATCAGGGCACCTTTTAATTCACAACTGATCGAGCCAAGGTGACATAATAAAACGGTGGCTATCTATTTATTTTGTATTTATTGTGTTAATTATTAAAGGCTTTAACTTTATGTGATGATGACAATAATCTGTTACAGTTGAGTGCTTGTGAAGTATGCCACAACTAGTTCCATTGAGACCAGTGATGTCAAACATCAGCTATGGGAGCTGACAGCTGTTTATAACTGTTAATGTCTGCATAGAGACCAAATACACTCATGTTACTCAGATGAACCGCCTTGGCTAAAACGATGCTGGTTTTATGGATTTTACCGGCACCCTCTGACGCGCCAAAAAGTGAGTTATCAGCCAGATGGTGCAAACAGCTGCTTTTCATTTCACCTTAACATAGAGCAGCTGAGAAACCGACCAGCGTTGGTACAAAGCTAACCTTTATGTAAGGACAGAGTTTGCTATTGTTCTATTTTCGTCCTGCTTAAGCTTATATTTGAATGCTCTCCATAGGCTGGATGATGTGCTGTAATGGCTCGCAGGATCAGACTTACATTTTCTGGTGATCGCTGACACGGTTCCTCAGTACAGTGATCTGTGGACAAAAAACATACCATGAACAAAAATATAAATGCAACACTTTTGTTTTTGCTCCCATTTCTCATCTGTGCAATATCATGCTGTCTCTGTGAGGTGAGATGGATTATCTGTGCAAACTAAGACAGACTTGACACATTTCAGGGAAATGGGCCTGTTATGTATGTAGAAACATTTATATATTTGTTCAGTGTAAATAGTTGTCACCCTAAACAGTGCTGCTCTCGTCTTTATTTTTTGCTATACTTATTCAATAGTTATTTAGAGCCAGTTTAGTTAATGTATGCCCCAGATTTTTTGTCGTTACCTCATACTTCTGCTTTGTGTTCTTGTACTGCAGTTCATATTTTTCAGCCTCCAGTTGACGCAGTCTCTCCCACAGCTCTTTGGCTTTTTCTCTGTGTGAGAAACAGTAATAAGCAATAGGCAAAGTTGTGCGTCAGATCATCTCAAAATCTTGGAGATTAACACATACTTCAGTTTGTCTTCTTTGAGGTGGTCAATATTTAATTCCTTGCGTCGGTCGCTTAAAATTTTTCTTTTTTTCTCCCGCTCAGTCACTCGTTTGGTTCCATTTTGGGTCTGTGTCAGAAGGCTCTCACAGTCAACTCTTCGGAATAGTGTCTAGGTTTGTGTATACTGTACCCAATGTCTGACCTTGTATCCAGTGAAACTTAAATTGCTTAGAATGAGCTTTTTCCTGGCGTCGTCATCAGCTTTTTTCTTTGCCTCCTCCTCTTCTTTTCTGGCCTTTTCTTCCTGTTGAAATAATGTCCCTCAACATTCATTTATTTTTCTGTGGCACCTGGAAATCATTGATGAATAAGTAAATAAAAAAAAACTCTGCCCTATCCAAGACAAAATTGGTTTCATCATTAAAAAAAAATACATAATGATGATGATTTGCTTTGAGTTTGTATTTATCAGAAAATGATTTGTTTACTGAAATAATAAAAAGCTATTTCAATAATTGATTAGATGTTGATTCATTTATTTGTTGGTGTAATTTTGCAGAATCCTGACTTGTGTTGGATACAAATACGCCCAAAGTGATGGATTTTTTATCCATCACGAGTCTTGACTGGTCATAGGAAAAATGGATTAACACAAACCGCCATCTTGTTCTGTCGTTCCTTTTCCCTCTCTGCTCGGATCTTCATTTGCTCTGCTCTTTCTGACCTGCGTTTCTCCTAACAACAGGAATCATTACAATTAACAAGCAATATTGGGAAGAAACTCAAAAGTGTAATTACCATTCGGTCTGAGAGGCTTACAAGCTCCTCTTCCTCCTTCTTTCTACCGTCAAAGTGAGCCTCAATCAGAGTTTGCAGCTCCGTCAAGTCTTTTTCCATCCTCTTTCTGTGAATATCCTGCATTAAAACACAGCACACTGAATCACATAGTAACGCGAGTTTGTTTTTCCATCAGCTTGAAGAACTTACATCAAAGTCCACCTTTTCTCCATCTGGAATCTTTGGTGGTGCCAGACCAGGCACAAAACCAGGCCTAGGTGATGAGAAGAGTTTCAGTAAGTACAGATCAGTGTATGTAAGAAACACTGCAACTTACTTTGATCTGCGTTTGGCTTCTTCTGCAAATGTAGGAAAGATAAACAAATGATACGATGATATGTTTTCACCAGTCTAACTTTATCACTATTTTGTCTTTACCTCCTTCAGTGTCTTCTGCTGCATTTAATGAAAAAAACAACAACATTTTTTTTACATGTTTCATGTCAAGTTTTATACATTAATGTTTTACAGTGGGGAAAAGAAAGTATTTGGCCAAAATCCAATAGAATGTCTATGTGAAACTGACCAAATACTTTGTTTCCCCACTGTATGTGTCTTTAATATTTAATATTTAATTATGCTAACATTATACGGTAACAATTTGCAACAGCACTTACAGTACAAAGATTGTATCCCTGCGTTAAATTCTAGCTTTACTTAGAATCAGGATTTTATTTTATGGATGTCTAAAAGATCCACGCAGTTGTTAACATGTAGCAGTTGCGAAACAGTGCAGTATTAGCAGTAGACATGTCAGCATTAATGAATGTACGTCTTAACAGCTGCGTGCAAATCACATCAGCTGAAGCCGTACTACCTTCTACCTCCTCTTCCTCAACATCCTGCTCCTCATCCTTCTCCTGCTCATCTTCTGGCAAAGCAAGCATTTCACATTATTATGAGTTAAGAGCAGCACATCACACAGTCAGTCACACAACTGCAGACACAGTTCTGCCACTTCAACAGTTACAAAAAGTGCTATTTGTGATTTATATGAAAAAATGCTATCTCATTGAACTCCAAAGGGTTAAACCTTTTTTGTTTTCAGTGCTATAGAAAACATTTAAGTTTAGACCTAGTTCAAGTTTAGACCTAGTTCATAATCAGTTTAGACCCAACCTGATAGAGCGGGTTCAGTCTTGATTTGGAAGGTGAAATATTTTTTGTGAAAGGTTTTGAGAAAAACACTGGCCCATAAATTACAAGGGTAAAAATCAGTTGTTTATTTTGATTTGGTTGTCAATTCAGATGATTAGATTTGGGATATTAAAAAAAAAAATATTGTTGCTGAAAAAGGATATTCTGGAAAAGAAAAAAGGACAAATTAAAGGTGTCTGTGTGCTTAACCATTTTAAAGAGACTATATAAGTATATAAGTATTTTCCTGCCCCTACATGCTCCAGCCGTGTCCTTATGTGTAGAATGAGCCCAGACCTGTTCACCACAACTGCCTCTAAAATCCTGCACTGTCACTCAAAAAGGTGTCACTTCGGTCCGAAGTGCCGGCCGATGGAAAATAAATAATTGTTTTGTTCTTTAGTTTATTGTAAACTCGTGGGTAAAACACCAATTTTAAAACATTTGTATCAGTTTCATGAAGTTTCAGGGTTGTTATCTAGCATTTCGGTGACAGTGAAAAGTGCACGAAAGTGCAAATATGTTAGGAACATTAGAAATGAGGAGAGGCGGGTAATACTCAGTTACATTTACTCAAGTACATTTACTCAAGTACATTTACTCAGTTACATTTACTCATACATGTCCTTGCACAACTATTTGGAGAAATTGTACTTCTTAGAGTAGTTTCATCATATGGTAATTTTTACTTCTACTTGAGTAAGATTATAATGAAGTACATGTACTCTTGCTTGAGTAAAAATAATTGTTACTTTTTCTACTGTGAGTGAAATTTAAGCGGCAAATTTATTTTCATGCAATTTTTTTGTAAATATCAACAATATAACAATTTGTTGTTTCACACAATTTATGGCATCATTGAAAATAAATCAGTTTTTCGCAGTTACTCGGTACTCACAGTACTCGAGTAGCATTTTCCCCCATTACTTTTTTACTTTTACTTGAGTAATTGTGTGGGTCACCATTTTTTCCGTGTACTTTATTATTTCTAAGTAACACTACTCTTACTTCAGTAAATATTTTGGCTGCTTGTGCTTTATCCACCTCTGGAAATGAGGTCATACTACAACTGACATCTTTTAGCTCCCTCTTTCATTTTTTGGTAATAAAAAAAAAAATCAGGTATGGTGCCTTTAAGCCCTGTGGAAAACGTTTGTGTAGTGGGAAAAAAATACAGAAAAATATATTTTTGACTCACTGCACTGATTTCTCTCACAACAGGATAGTTTTTCATGGTGTGGATTCAGTTCCCACCTCGGCAATGGGGTCTCTCTGGGGGAAAGTGACACCACTTTTTCTGGTCAAAGTCCCTTTTGCCTGGAAGTAACTCAAGCCCTCTCCACTGCAGCAAAGGTAAGCCAACCGGCATTTAGGCGACCTCCATCAGCCATAAAAATGAAAGTGCGCATTGTGCTGGTGCGGCTTTGTTCCCTGAGGTTGTAGACAGAGAACACTGGCTGACCTACATGGATCTCCAGCTCTAACTGCACTCTGTGCGTTGAAAGACAGGTGCTCCTTAGTTTCACAGAGCGGCGCAGCAGCCATAGCAGGCAAACACATAAAGAGACAAAAATAGAGATATGACTCTTTCTTGTTCAGACATTGAGCTATTGACAGCATGGGGAGTGATCCGCTGGGATGTGTATACACAGCGAGAAATATCCCGGCCAGAACACAAGGGACTAACTGAGGAGTCAAAGGTCGCGCTAACAGAGTGGCTCAAGGACAGCAGCTGCCTCTACAGTGGCACCAAAAATACACCTTCTGCTGTGAAGATTAGTGGGCGTGCGTCGTTAAGAATTCTCTAATGCGTGGCTTTAGTGTGTCATAATCAGGTAACAAAGTGGCAGAAAAATAAGCTGCCTTTTCTACTGTCAGTGCAGATTTTGTTTGTATAAATGTAACAATGTCATCTTCACATAAAAATAAAGTTGAGAACTTGAAATATTAGATTATATAATTATTCAATGCAACATAATTTTATTAACATCCAACACTATTGTGCCAAAGCCTTTCGGCATTTTACAACATTCACTCCCTCGTCTTCATTTTATCATCTTTCTTTTTATGTGTGGCTATTAATAACTTACTTTGGCCCCTGAAAGAAATCAAACACAGAAAATAATTGCATTTTCCTCCTGATTTGAATTTATTTAAATTCTATTTTCAAGTTTTTCAAATGCCATTTACTCACTCAGTGGCGACATCTTCCGTGTCAGACATGTTAAGAATGCAGCAGCTCCTGCGCAGGTAAAGTCAGAACAATGTCCAGTTGAAGTCCTTATATGAAAACATTTGCAAAAAAATAATGAATAGACTTACTGAGACAGCGCGATGTAGACTTGAAATGAGCCTCAATGATTGTAAACTGTGTCCCACTCTGTTGGCCATAAGCTTTTAAACCCAGCAAGAGATCACATGATGGTTCAATGCCCATGTCTACAAAGGGTGGGCACATACCTGCAAACAGATGGCTCATTGCATTAAAACAGAATGTATGTCTTCATACATTCTTTTCTCAAACCAGCTTGTTCTACTAAAAAAGATTGTATTAAATGTAACAGACAGTGTGTGACGAACTGGACCCAGTACCAATTATAATGACACTAAAAAGGGTTCAAATGAAATCCCTCTCCATTTACATAATCATAATTTATGTACTGCTGTATCAAATACTTTGGTGAATAGGTTTTACACAGCGATATGTAAACAAGCAGCAACTTCCCTCTCTCTTTTTGGCCTTTTTCTGCAAACTAAATTTGAAGTTTCTGTGTTCCACATTGTTTTACCGGATATTTTTGTGCATCTTTGCTGTGTTTTTGTGAGGTTCAGTGATTTTTTTTTTTTTACTGCAGAGAGTCTATATTGATGATGAAGGACCCTGCTTTTTTATAAAAGTTAACAGCTAAAGACATTTAAGACTGACACATTTCTTCTTCTGAACCACTGAAGAGGCACCAAGATCCCCCCACACTTGCAGCACAGTGGAGGTGTCACATGAGGTGCTACAGGAAACAAAAAAGGGGCAAACAATGAGGTATCCTGGCAAGATTCGCAGCCAAGTCAAACAAATGTTCTATCCCTATTATTGTTCTGACTAATGTTCATTCACTGGAGAATAAAGCAGATTATATTCATCTACGCTCTTTCCAGAAGATGGTGGAAGATAGTGTTGTGGAGTGGAGGGAGAAACCCCAGGAGGGCGGTACACCGTTTCAGGGGAGCACTGAAAGCAGTACTCCAGTTTCCCCAACCTCCAAAAACATGCTGGTCAGGTTGGCCCACAGTGGTGGCGCGCTCAGTCGCAGCGGCTCGGGACTAACCCAACACCTGGACACTGTTTCGTTGTACAATTGTACAATGACAAAAAAAGCACTTACTTACTAAGTGCTTTAGTTACAAGCCATGTTTTCTCTCCATAACCACACAAAAAAAATCTTTATTCAGAAGCCCTTTTATGTCTCTGATGTGCCTCATTTGTGCCAACGTCATCAGCAGGGCTCTGTATGGCTAGTTTATATATATATTTCTGGTGTTTACTGGCAACCCAGTATTTCTGTTCAGCTTCCCAGGGAACCTCTGTCAAGAGTTCCTTAGGGCAGTGTATGTATGTGTGGGAAAATATATACTTTTGTAAGAGCACATTTCTGTTTTTGATGCAGGTTTCTGCAGGTCTTAAGAATACATTTGACTACATTTGATAGAGTTTTGAGTGTGACCATTTGAGTGTGACCGGCTTCTAATTTTGACTATTGCACTTGTCGTCTGTTGTGTTGCTTTTGGATCCTTCCTTCCGAGCGTGAAGATCAAAATCTGATCCATTTGACCTGAACTGAGCTCAGTTTTATAATTTTTCTCTTTTCTTTTTCTTTTTGACAGCAAGTAACAGCGGGTTCACTTGGCAATGCAATGGGCCATAAGCAATTCCAAATGGCTTCAGGTTAATCATTAAATCAATGCAGTTGAAAGACAGCAGAATCAAAGTGTGTAGTTGAGTCAGATATGAAAAGCATCATTATCACCTTCAGATAACCCATATATACACAATCCAAGTTGCTGACATTGATAAAACAGCTCACTGTTCTTTGTTGCATATAGTGGTGGGTCTGTAGCTCCTATGGCATTGAAATCAAACATGAAAAAATACTTTGCGTAAATATACAAATCTACAGAACCAGTTACGACAGGGATTTAATGACATACACTCATATTACCTTTTGCACAGTTTTAGCTTTCGTGTCATTTCCTCTGGTTGTCAAAGGAGTCAATTTGAATATGACATAACACTGCCATCTAGTGGACGAGGAACTGCACTCACATGGTGTGCTTTTGTGTGAGTGTTTTGCATATAGTTTTGAAACATCTCTTGTGCCATAGCAACTTATTGTTGTAAGTATCTTGTGTATATGTACACACTTTAAATTTCTGCTCCCTTGTGGGTTTAAAAAAAAAAACTGGTCGGTGCATGATGGTATTATAAAACAGTCGTGGTAGTGGGTAGTTTTGAACTAGTGATCTAGTTTCTTTAAAGGTTGTGCTCAATGCTTATTATCTCATTAAGCTCCCCATCAGCTGCACATTCAATGGCCATTAGTCTACATTGTGTCATTTTGGAAGATTTAAATGTACAACACAATTTTTTAAATATTAAGGCAGAGTACAGATACAGATAGCAATGAAACATATATCAGCAAAGGAATTTACACACATACTATTTGAGAAATAACTTGCCATGATTAGGGGAGAAAATTATGTCTCATATCCAACTGCAGTTATTTATGCGTTCTATTTCTTAACTGGTGATTGTTCATAGATGAGATCATTTGTAATCTTGACTTTGGTCTTGGTTTCCCGACTATCAAGGCCAGAAAAACTGAAGTTGTTGTTGTTGCTTAAAGCAAAGCTTTAAAAAATAGCTTTTTGCACATGACAAATGTATAATTTAAAAAACAAAGAGAAGGATGATGACACATGCTCTGTTTATTTTGCAGTGAGAAAAAAACATACAAACATAAAGTGCAAGCAGATGCTTAAAAGAATAATGTTAAATATCCTAGTAATAAGAATAATACCAAAACTTTGACTTGTAGCATTTTGTCAGGTTTATTCTGTACAAGTGTTTTTTTTAAGTGTTTAGAATTTAGGCCTGTTGTGTCGAGTAAAGCATCTTTATTGGTTGCCTCCCTTTGCTGCATCAAACATCTTTTTGCGGCCCTCCATTCCTGACATGGCTTCCACATTTTTCCTCCAGTCGCTCACTTCCGCAGTTTTCTCCTGAAGACGTAAAAAGACAATGACACAGCAACGTTCGTACTGAATGTTATTCATACATTTCGTATAATCATACCTTCTCCGTGTCCTCCTTTTTAACAGATTTCAGATTTGCTCGTAGATCCAGCGAGACTTTGTGTTTTGAGCCCAGGAGCGAGCGCAGGATGGCATCAGCCGAGACCCTCACTCTTCTGAGGCTAGGCCTCTTAAACTTCCCTCGGAGGTCCAGCACCTTGATGTTCAGGTCTTTTATCTGAAAGAGTGTTGTGTAACTATCTTTAATGTTGTGTCTTATTTCTGTCGTCCACTTACCTCTCTGGTGTTGTGCAGCACTTTGGCCTCAATGTCATACCGCTCCTCATCCACAACGTCTATTTTGGTGTGTAGCTCTTCACACAGATCCTACAGCAGAGAGATTATGGAGCTAGAAAAGGATCACTTTGAATTACATGAATAAGCAAACAGTACCTTGAGCTTCTGTATTGACATCATGTTAGTTTGAATCGGAGGAGCTTTTTCATCAAGATATCTGGCCTTTTGTTCCTCTTTTTCCAGCATCTCCTGCTCCAGCTCCTCTTTGGCTTTAGCAACCATCAAGCTCTGCAGTGGACAAGGTATAGCACTAAGTTCCATAGGAATTGTATCTGTGGTGAGTCTATGTTCACACAAGCACCCACCTTCAGCATGAGCTTTCGGGACGCGGAAATTTTGGATTTCTGCAATAGAGACATTTGTAAAACAAAAAAAACCTCATCAGTCATTTTTTCTTTTCAGGTGTAATTTTCATGTAATGGTTGTTAAATCCTACCTCTGGTCTATGGGTTTCATGAGAACATGGGAAAAACAAAACAAAATGGAGTGTTTATATTCTTTCAACAACAGTTCCTGCTTTAAGCTCATGGTTAAGACTCTGTTGACACTGACACACAATGGAAAGAAAGACAATCCACTTACGCTTTCTCAGGCATCTTGGCTATTCACGTTCCCCCTGGAAGACAAAAATAAAACCTTTTGGCTTTTGAAGTGGCAGACACAGGGGACCACTGAGGTCTAATACGTCAGTGAGTCTCAACTATGTTGTCAATTTTAGCTCCATTAAACGGACATATGTTCTCCCTGGATATAACATGTGTGTAGCATAGGTAAATGTTATCAGATTGCATCATGGTTCACTAGAATATCAAAACATTGTTTTGATTGCAAAGAAACATCAAGTCCCTTGTTTTGTTGTTCCATCTCATTGGACACAAGCTGGACCTAGTCCTATTTTCACCTCCGAGTGGTGATAGTTGAGTCTGCCAGGAGGCAAAGTGATGGCAGATAGGCAGAAGCAATTTCAAGCCAACATGGCAGCTCGTCCACAGATAAAGGACCTCACACTTATCGCCACTGTCCCACCAACACAGGCTCAACCACTGGACAAAACACAAATAGAGCTTTTCTTGGAAAGAACTCGCCTGGACTAACCGCGCGTTAGCAGGCATTACAGATATGGCAAGTATTGGTAATCAAGCCGTTATTCAATGTTTTTCATACAACTTTTCACTATTTGTGACTTATGATTTAGCTTTTTTTTTAAATTTTTTGCATGATGTTTCAGGGGCATCTAAACAGTCGTCTGGTGTCAAAATGCCCACATTTATCAGACATTTTTTAACATTTTACTACAAATGAAACAAAACAATTTTGTGTTACAAAGAACCACATAAAACCTCTGTTTGATACTCTGTTTTAGATTATTTAATTATTTCTGAAACAAAGGGAACTGCCAAGTTTAACCTAGAATGAGCTGAAGCAAACATATTAAAAACATAACATAACATAAACATGTTTAAGCCCTGGGTTAGACACTTAAATAACTAGCCAGATTTGTTTGGCAAGTTATTTTGCACAAGCTTTTTACATTATAAGAGGTCCCCTCCGAGGTCCCAACAAAAACGGAACGGAAACGTCCAATATAAAATGTTCACTGTATCTCAAATTGATTTCAGCTTGCTGAATCCTGCAACATACTTTGAAGAAACTCACAGTTACTTTGTGTTCATTCATTCTCCTCTCTTGGAGGTGGCATACTATCTTCTTTTGATCATTTGTTCTCACCTCCCTCTATTCAAACTTTTACAAATTGTCTAAGATGCCCTAACTCTGACAGCAGACAGGGCTTACCTTTGTGCAGATGCCTCGGATGCAGACGCGCTACTCAGAGATGGGGAGAAGAACAAGGGAATATGTATCTCTTGCTCCCTTTGTCCCTCCTCTCTATCACAACGAGACTTAAATAGTAACACACACACACACACACACACACACACGCACACGCACACACACATACACACACACACACACACACACACGCACACACACACACACACACACACACACACACACACACACACACACACACACACACACTGATAGGGATGCCAGCGCCACACTGACAGAGTAGCTACTGTTTTGTTTTTGTTGATGAGTTTGAATGTGTTACTTAAAGTTATTGTTTCTCACTAACTTTAAATCGATTAGCTTTTATTTTGAGATATTATCTTGATTTATGCATTCACATTCGCAGGTAACGTTCGCAAGGCATATTTATCCTGCTATTATATATATATATATTTTTGTTTGTTTGTATGTTTGTTTTCTTGCTACTTAGATGTTGAAGAAATGCCACTCCCTTGAGATTGCAGGGCCCCCTTGCTCTGATTAGGATAATAGCTACAGACAATTCTAAGCCAGGTTTTAAAGCAGGAATGTAGTTTCCAGTATACATTTGGCTAAAGCTCTCTAACTAAACATAGACAAATTGCAACAACATGTGATGCTGCCACTCTTCAATTTGTACTGCCAGACGACACAGCCAGGCCATTTGCGTCACACCAATTGACCCACTGTTCCACAAAATGCATTCTTCAATAACCCCATAATCACTCATTCATTGACATAATATGTGTTGTAATGGTTGTAATAGTCAAGCGTGAATTTTATTTATTTGCTTCTATCTCAAACTCAATCTTCTAGTTGGGTGTATATGATATCATCTGTGACATTGTTGTTTATTGCAAGACAGCAGATTTTTGTGTTGTGGTTTTGTCATTGGCAGTTGGACCAGCTTCAAACTCTTCTTCGCGTTTCATCGCCACAGGCCTGAGCTGGAGCTGAGTCAGAGGCCTAAGTCTCTCAGGCTGATTTGATTTATGAGACTGTGATCTGCAGTGTTGGCCCGGAGCAGCTGATTATAATTCCACTGTATATATGGCAAGAGGGATTACCAACGAGTGTGGTGCGTGCCAGACTGTCTCTAGGAAACTGTGGCACGTATAGACTGTACCAGAGTCATAGCCAGCAAATTACTGTGCAATTTACTCTATAGTAAGCTTGAAAGGCAGCTTGTTGTTCTACCGCATTGGATTAACAATGATTTACTTTAAAATAGCTTACCCATTAACATTGCAGTACAGTACATTTCAGTGGAGTTTGTTTTTAAACGTCATTTTGTGTTCATAAAAGCAGCGATTTCTACTGCATAGGTGTATCTTTCAGGCTCTTCTGCCGTAACCATAGACATTTTAGTAGACTGTCATTACTCACTCCTCTCCATTAACATTAATTACTCCAGCCGAGAGAATCCATGCTTGCAGCTCAGTCTCATCCTACAGAGCATGTTCCTAAAAAGAAAAACACCTCCTCTCCATGAGACAGGATGAGCAGCAACAAGCCTCCACAGTGCTCCAGGGCCTGTCAATCAAAGCCCAAAGCTAGAACGTTTAAAATATGATACTCTTCTCAGCGTTGTTATGGGAATAAACTGTATTTTTGAAATAATAAAAGACTTTGGAGACAGGCTTCTAAGTAGTAAAGTCTCCATTAGTTTCCATGTAGTAAATATTTTCTGAAATGTCGACATTCTCACCTAAACACATATTTAGTTTACATCCTCCACATTTTATGCTGTTAATGTGACCCTCTCCAATAGTGATAGACTACACATATTCAGCAATGGATCTTGGTGACAGGTGGATTTTCCTTGTTGGAAAATAAACTAAATAAAATAAAGAAGACTCTATTTTCAGTATTTTTACTGAGTATTCAAACAGGTTCTTGGTCTCTGTTGTGTGTAATTCTACTTCCTAAAATCACTCTTGGGGGCCAGAGATTCGATACTTGTGGGCCAGATTTTACCCCGGGCCTGATGTTTCTTACCTCTGCTCAACAGTAACAGTATTAATTTCAACATGTTGTATGTTATGGGATGTTCTCGATAGTTGTTTTTTACCTCTGTATCTGCCAGGAAACTGTGAACATGATGAGAAATGACAACAGAAAAACCCTGTTTGGATCATCCCCCTTTAAAATAACTTAACTGTTTATGTGTGGAGAGATGTAAAAAATCTTTCAATGTAGCAAACATCAATAATTATTTGCAGAAACCTTTGTAAAAGATAAGCTCTCTGTATGTTTAATGATAATATAACCAAATTTAGAAGCAAAAATAAAGTGTTGTCTTTGTTCTTATAGTCTCTTCTAGCTGGAGCAGAGTAAGGGCAGGTTGGAGACGTCTCGGCTGATGCCCCGGAGGAGTGCACACGGCAGATGTGGGCTGAAGGTGAGGTGTAGCTTCAGGCTTCACTGAGCATGGGCCAGAGCGCCTGCTCCCTGACCAAATCCAAAACCCTTTGGACCAAAGCACTTGGCATAACAACCTGGATCAGTAAATCAGATCAGTGACGTTAAAAACGAATATGTTTTTTTTATATAAATATGTGTATATCGCACCTTTGCAGAAGATCTCTCCATCTCTGTCTGCAAGTGTTGTGGACTCCAGGCCTTTTCCGCACTTAGCACATCGAAAGCACCCCTTGTGCCAGGACTGGAGGAAAATGATGTGATCCATTTAGACATGAGTCATAGTTATATCCTTTGCTCTTCTTTGCATTACTTACGTTGCCTCCACCAATGACCTTCTCGGCGGCATACACAGTTTTCTCACATCGGGGGCACACATCTGAGCCAGTTGCTGCTTTCTGGGCAAACTTGGAAGCATTGGGGTTATTTGTTGGACGGTGAGGAGCTTGTCTGTGAAAAAATATTGTGAGTTAAACTTTGATTGTCTTTTGGGGGGGGGGGGGGCTTTTAAAATCTACATTTTGATGTCAAACTTACCCTTCGGGCTTGATTCCTAGCCCCTCGCCAGTGTCCATACTCAGGGTCCCTGCTCCACCCCCAAAGCCATAACCTTTTGGCCCATATTTCTTGCCATAGCAGGATTTGCAGTAGATCTCATCCGCATGGACAGCCACTGTGGTGCTGTCTAGGTTTTTCTTACAAACCACTGACAATAAACGTAAGAAAGAAAAACATCAATGGTAAACTTAAAGGGGCAATGCTCTGCTAAAAGTATTCTTCTCATTGTTTTGCATTGTAAAGTGCATAGAATACTAAAGTACAACTATAAGAGGCTCCCAGAAGGAAAATGTATTGTGCAATCCAATATTAAGTATCTGCAAGTGATCCATTTCAATGAGGACCTAAAATCTAAATCCGCTTTATTGTCAAGTTCTATACATTTAGAACTGGTGGGGGCGGAGTTTGTTTGAACTGGAAAGACAACACCTTACAGTAGCTGTAAACACTTGCATTCACTAGAACATAAACTAAACTAGTCCTCAGAAATATTACTCCTTCCGATGCAAGCCACTGATTGATGTTTGACTTGTTACACTATTTATTGCAGTAACATACCACTTGGCTTTCCATCAGCTCAGATAAATACTGGCCTGTGTTTGAGGAGAGCCATGCATCCTCCTCTGCCATATAAGGGAAACTTTGTCACATGTTTGCGCTCAATCCAAACAAGGAGTGGGATTTCTGACTGCAAAGCTGCAGATGCTTGCTTTCCCCTGTCAAATACCCCACATTCCTCCCTAGCCTTTTTATCTGAGTTTTTTCTTCTTTCCCCCAGAATGGTTTGTGCGAGTTGCTTGACAATTTAAGAAGATTATGTGTGAAGTTGAACACTTACTGCACAGAAAGCAGGATTTATGCCAACTCTTCCCCTCGCACTGCACTTCCTCGGCAAAGTATACCGTTTTCTGGCAGCAGCCGCACTTGTTCCCTCCTCCGAAAGGCATTCTGTGGCCACATATGATTCTCAAAACATATTTCCAGGTCTTCATTCATTGTTTGAGCAACTCTACAGTTTTGTTCAGCCAACTACAACTTTCTTCAACACCGGGATATGTCTGTAGCAACATCCATAAAAGGAGCTCATACAGGAGTCCATCCTAGCTATAAAATTCAAATTAGTGGCACATTTCAATTCTAACCACAGTTGATAAGTAAGGATGAAAGTATTTATTCAATGCTTAAGTTCTTGACTTCATAACTTGGACCAGACTTGACCAAAATGTACTCTTTCTTAAAAACACTGACTGACAATCATCAGCACATCATTTTAGGTTATAATAAACTGGATTTTACAATGATAAAAAGAGCAAAGATGAACATAGATAATGAAATATATCTTGCTGAACTTATATCTTACATGAATATTGATAAAGGTTCTTGTAAAGTTTGGTTCATACAGTACCTGCACGGTCTGAAGTTTCCCTGTTCTCTCTTTTCAAGATGCAGCTAAGCTCAGGGTTGCCTGTAGAGGAGATGCGAGAGGCTCAGTGGACAGGCGCAGGACTGAGGAGGAGTCAGGGCACAGAGTGAGTACCTTTGATGGGAGGGTGGACGACTCTTTCTTTTAATTTGACAAGCCCTGGTTTAACCTTTTCTTGCTTATTGTATTAAGTCTGGAATGAGCTATTGGAATTCATACATTAGTACTCTGCTGTTATACCCAAAAAATAGTTAAGCCTAAATTTAGAATCTGTTCATCCTAATATTTCTTCACAAAGAGCATGAAAGATCCTGACTCTTAGGAATTGTCTGGACAATGCTCATCATTCTGTCACTTTTCCTGTTGTTCAGTCTATTCTTGTGCTTGTGATATCATTACAGACTTGATGTAACTCATTACACGCTGAAAAGGATATAACTTCCTTTCATGGGATGCCCTTTCTGGAGACTGATGCCCAGAAGTATTCGTTTCTCATAGTCGCAGACCCATTGAAATTGGTTGCTGTTCACATTGCTGTTATCATTGGTTAAAGCAGTGGTTCTCAACCTGGAGAGACAAATTTGGGGGGTCGCCAGATCGTTTAGATAAAATAGACATATTTTCATTAGCATCTAATCTAATGTTTTATTGTTGCATGAGCTGGCTATTTTACCAGAGTGCCATTAATTTTATTTCTGCGATTTGTTTTTTTTCTTCGATTTTTAAGAATTATGTAGGCTAATGTTCCTATTTCTCGCGGTGTAACCCGGGCGGGGGGTCACGAATCCCTTTACCTGTTATAATGGGGGTCGCGGCTTCAAAAGGTTGAGAACCACTGGGTTAAAGGAACAGGCCACCGTTTTAGCATTCTGAGATATATATATGAGAGATCTTACCTGAGCCTAGACGAGTTGATGCGTAACTGTATTTGAATAGGGAAAACGTGGAAGAGCTTGGTTGCTTCTAACTCCCCCCCGTTTGGCCCAATAGAGGAGAGGAGGAGAGGTTAAATGCTAGCAATATCTTTGCGTGACTGAGCGCACGCGTAAAGACCATACAGGTCGGCATCAACTTGTCTAAGCTCAGGTAAGAACATATCTCAGTATACAGAAACGTTGGCCTATTCCTTTAAAGGCCTTATTCCTACAAATATTTGACTGTTAGTTGTGGTGTATAGTCATTCTTAACTTTCTTAACACCTTTCACAAGGATGAGTTTAAGTGGAGCTTCACTGTTATGATAATGCTCAACAATTACCCCACTAATGTCCGGATTTGCAAGATATTGATGGACAAAACACATGCACGTAATGTCACAAGACAAGAGAAAAGTATAGGGGCTTTAATACTATGAGAAACTTTACACTGAAAGTAACATTTTTTAACAGAATAGTTTACTTCTGACCAAATGTATGTGTTTTGAAAGGGATGTTTTGTCCGTTGTTATACTCGCGGATGACAAGCTCTCTAATGGCATTGCAAGATTCAGGCCACAGTTGGCATTTTGCTTGTGATCTTGTCCACTCTGACATTCAACAATTGCAGGGAGAGGGAACCATTGTTTCCCTCTCGAGTTGCAGAATTGGACATGTGACCTTTCCGTGCATTGCAAATGTCCGTCTCAAGTCGGGCCCGCTAAAACCACACCGCCGCGTTGCCTTGTCTCCAGACTATTGTAGATTTCTTCTGTTTCCCAAGTTGACAGTGCAGAGATGCAGCTACATATTTCTATAATCCTGCCTCTTCTCTCAACCCATTCTGCAGGCTCTTCACCCTCATGCAAAGAGACAATGATCAACTCAAGAAGCCTATTTATAGCCGATGGTTGGCCAACACTAGCCCTCTGTCTCCTCTTCGGAGACATCCGCCTGGGCTAGTTGGAGTCATGTGACCAGGCTCATGACGGACAGAACGGGAGAGGAGGAGGAGGAGGAGAAGTAATAGAGAGAGTGCATTTATCCTTAGGAAAAGGAGCGTACAGGGATGCGGCTGGGCTCGGCTCCATCCTTTAGTCAGCGCTGGAGTTCTTGGATTCGGCTCAGGGATTTTGCACTTGACTCAAGTGGAAAGGACCCCTTGGTGATGCCTTTTCTTTTGGCAGCGATGACCATGGAAGATTTGCCAAGTTTTCAGGTGGGTTTGAAGAAGCTTTTGTCGGTGAGGTTACTTTACAATCTGTTTTCATAGCAACAGAATTCAGTGATGTATTTTTAGCAAACACTGGTTTGCACTATTTTAAGATAAGATGCAGTAACATTATAGTCAAGCGATGGTTTACATACAGCATACTCAGTGTGTTTCTATGGGGGCAATTACCTAATTTGACAAAAAATCGCAAAACTCTTGAGTATGTCCTTTTCCATTTTGTCCTGATACAAGCTTTGATCAGTCTTCACTCTGGTAATATCAAAACATTTGTACATATAAAACAAACTTTGTGGAAGGATGGGTCAAAAAGAGTGGACAAATTAACAATAAAATCCCCCAATAAAAAACATATTGTAGTGAAAATAAATTTTGAATCACTTTATCACCTCCAAGTGCATAATTCTTCTTCAGAGGATTAAGCATATCATTTCCAAGTCAGAATAAATATTAATTGTCTATAGTGAACCATGTGATCAAACCTGGTCCACACAGCATCTGTTGAATCACAAGAACATCCCTGTGTTTCCATATGGTGGAGCATTACAGCAAGTAATATAATTTAGCTGAGGGTTTGTATGTTCACTAAGCACAATTGGCTTTATTTGGGGGGAAATGAGCTAATTATGTTTATCTGCAAATCTTTCCACTGGCCCCTAATTCAACTACACTGACCTGTTTTAATGGATTTGCAGTTACATAAATCCACCAGCAGAGGTCACTGGCAGCTTGTGAGCTTTAAATGATGACGTTGAGACACACCCTGGACCCCTTTTTGCTTTCTCTCTTCCCCCCCTCTCTCTCTCCAGTAGCTTTGTTTGGTTGTAAGCTGCAGCACCGATGCAAAAGGTGACAAGGATTTATTTAGTGAAGCGGATACCGTGAGCAATGGAGTGTGAAGTACAGGATTAATAAGCAGCGTGGGTAGTTTGAGATATGCAGGACGTGGCTGCAGAGACGGGCTGCCTGTTTGTACCTGCCTCTCAACGCTTTGATCCTGGAGATTAGCTCTGTTAATTAAACTGTGATCATGTTGAGCACATGGGCAAAAGATTTGATTTTGTGTATAATCAGTTTGTCTCAAGGTCAGGGAAGTGTCTTTGCTGGTTTACAAATGTATCTTCCAGTTCCAGATAGCAGTTCACTTTAAAAGCTTCTGATGTAATGTCTGTCTAATAATCTGCAAGTATTGAAGAATATTTGCAGCCATTAGATTGTGAGATTCTTATAGCCCTAGACTGTATAGTGTTGTTGAATACTGGTGCTGTTGTGCTGCTCTTGTACTGCCTCTTTAGCTTTAGATGGCAGCAATTTACCCCCTTAACACCAGTCCTGTACTTGGTATTACACCTTGCTCTGGGCATAAGCTAAATCTGGACATCCTGCCTGTGTTTTTTCCCCTCTTGGCATGTCCTTGGCCGGAACACTGCTATTAAGTTCCCTAGTGAATGTCATTTCCTCACACTTGCCTCCTCTAATCCACACCTCATGTATTAAAACAAAGTGTGATCATGTCCATCATAATCACTGTCATTGCGCACCTCCAAACAGGCCCATTCTATAGCCTGCATTCACACAGTTGGGTCACGCCGAGGGAGAGCCATTGCCCCCGAAGGCGGCCAGCGACAAAACATGAAGTGACAATTCGAATCAGTCCAGTTCAGTGGCTCAGGCTCTGAGTCAGGGCAGAAAAGATGCACACTCAACGCGGCCAGTCGATCCGTCATCAAGAGAGAGGGACAAAACGCTCTCATATGAGGATTTCTTCTGGTGCGTGGCCCACTTTTTAACTTGCCCACTTTGCAGCGCTGGACTGGTGCCAGGTCCATTTGTGAGTTGGAATAGAGTGATGGTGCCTGGTAGCTGCACATTCACTACTGCAGCAGAGGATGGAGAGTCTGGAGTATTGTTATGCAAGCAGGAAGAGAGCAGCCCTACTTTGATCTCGACACTGGACGGAGGAGCAGATGCCTATGGTCTGCATCTTTCATCAGTGGAGGATGGATCTTTGAGCAATATAGTAGTGGGGATTTTCACACTAGCCACTGCATCACTGTATGGACAGGTAAGTGCTTGATTCTGAAGGACAGATTTGCATCCTCTGCTACATGTGCACTATTGTTTTTTTTAATTCAGATTCACAACAGAGTTGTCACATAGTGTTGCTGCGGATTTCTCATCCCCACTTTGACCTTATTTCAGACTGTTAGACCTTATAGCGATTTACTGTGCGAACATACCGTATGAGTGACAGAACTTCCAAAGATAGACTCTTATGAAAGCTTTCTGATCATTTTCTGAATCAAAGCCGCTGAAAGAGGCCCGGGAGAAAGAGGACAGAATCAGGCAGCTGAACTAATTGCTACAAAGACCCCGCTGTCCTGCACTGGACTGTATTGTTTTGTGAATGGGGAGGCATGTGCAGTAGTTGCTGAGCCTGTAGTGCTGACTCATACCAGTTTGGTCTTGTATGTATCTGGCTTCATATTGCTCAGCAAGTTAGTTTATTCACAAACACAATATGCTTTGATTGGTTTTCATCCAACATTTCATGACTGTATTTTGTCTTTGTCAGAAACTTGTTTCGTACAACAGTTTTTTTTAATACAGCTTTCAATCAATCAATCAATCAATCAATCAAAGTTTATTTATATAGCACCTTACAACAACACAAGGAAGACCAAAGTGCTTCACAGAAAGATAAAACAATTGTGTATATATATATATATATATATATATATATAGCTTTATATTATTGGTTAGTGCTTGTTTCTGGATATATATGCTGTATATAAATGCTGATTATTACTGATACTGTATGGTGTGAGTGATTTGTGCTATTGTGTACCACTGTGTGTAGAACCAAATTTATGGAAGCTTTTCACAAGCAAAATCTATGTTTTTCATTGTTCCTCTGGATATATTGTTTGTTTGTAAAATGGAGTATGGAATGCACTACATACAACGGCAGGGTTTCTCAATATACTAGTACTACTATGCAGACTGGTCTGTATGAAACAAAGGGTTCAGTGCAGCTCTAGTGCAGTAAAAGCCAGTTTTATTCACATTTGGTTCTTGGTTGTTTGGAACTACTTACAGTGAATCATGGTTTAGTCCTATTGCAGCTCGGTTAACTCCTGTCTTGGCCTATTATTTACCTAAACCAGTCCTGGCTTAGAACTGATGCCAGATATTTTGAAAAGTTGAAAACTTTATTTTATTTTTATTTTTATGTTTTTCTTGAATCTCTAAAGCCGCTAAAGACCAAATTAATTCCCAATAAAACTTAATTTGTCCACAGGTTACTTATAGCCACTAGCAGCCTTAGCAAATATCTATTGTGAGTGGAGGGCCTCAATGTCTCCCTACATACTATAATGATGCACCAGACACAGATGGTGCCGTAATTCAATTCTATACAGCGATGGCTATGGCTTTGGGAATAGGACTAATGTTACATGATGTCATCTCTAGTCAAAGTATTGTAGGCTAAGAAATGCATAAACGTTGAACTGTTAGTCCCTGTTTTCTAATCATTTGTTATTTGTTTCCATGTTCATGACATCTTTCTTGTTGTGGTGGTGTGGACAAACTGAAGACACTCCAGTGTCAGATGTTCCATTATTGCTGTTAAACCTAAAATGGCACTTGGGCTGGTCCCGGGAAAAGCTGATACATAATGCATTCCAAAAGAAGGATGTTACGAAATTTCCCAGCTCTTTATTTGGCTGGAGAGCTAGGTTTATGTCTTTGTTTTTACTAAATAAATGGGGGATATTATACATATTGTGTGGTTTGTGTTCTAGCGTCACACTAAGAAGGTCACCGGTTCAATTCCCAGACCGTGTGTTTGTTTGATTGTGATAGACTGAATTACAAAAATAACATACAGAACATCATTTGTAATTGTAATCATATCATTGGTCTTTGTCAATACTGAGCAGACATTTCAAGGCATGCTTGAACTCGTATGAAGTCTACATTTACAATAATGGCACCGCAGGCTTGTCCCACTCCCAGGCAATTTATAATGCAGGACTTCTATTTTTTGACTGCTTGAACCTAGAACTGTGTCAGTTGCATAACTGCGTCATTCACAAGCTTAGATTGATTAATGATTTATGTCTGTGCTGAAAAAGAAAACTCAAGACATTATATGTGAGCTCGCCCCCTTAACCATGCCACAGCCCATCATTCACATGTTGAGACTGTTTTATGTTTTCCAATGTAGGTTCCTCAAACCCTGCTACTTGCGTTACTTACTGTTGTTGTGTCTTTAAGCAAGACATGAAAGAGGTCAAATTGCTGAATTGCATTCCTGTTTCTGTGTGACTGACGAGTGACGGACTTGACACTCAAGAATTGTTGATGCACATTTCATGCCACAATAGGAATTGCTTATATCACTTAAAATGATCCACTAAAATGATTTAATTGGTGTTAGTTGGTTGAATTTCTGCAGATTTTGCAGATCTTAGTGTTGAAAGCAGCTATAAAACAGTGAGATGCAGCTGGCTATTGTGACCCACCATGTAGGCCTCTAATAATAATGACATCATTCAGAATGACACACTGCACTTAAACCCTGTAATAAAACAACTGATGAGCTCACATACACTAATCTGATCTTTTCATAAAATTGTATTTAGAGGCTTTAATTAAACAGCTTTATATTCTTGTCTTCCACAGTTTATCTCAGGGGTGGCCAAAGTGGGGATTGGGACACCTTGGGGATTTGGGTCGGCCTATTCATTTGGCGGCCTGGGGGCCAGATCTGGCCCGCCAAACAGTCTGATCTGGCCCACTGGCAAATTCCCATAATAAGAAAATAATATAGACTTATTGCAACACACCTGCAAATGTTACAACGGTTACCGTAGCTACGCTACTTCAGCTACCAGCCAACCACTAATGTCCACAGCAGCGTGCACTCTCTCTGAGGAGGCTCTGCCTCACCTGAGAACATAACAATCAGAGAGAATTCCTGTTACCTCTGCAGTTCATTCGTTTAGCCTTTAGAGGCAGAACTCTGGTAGAATCGAGTCCAGATGAGGAGCTAATGTGTGTCCTTTTGTTTACACCTATTAAGTAGCCATGTGCTTCTGGTGAGCGTAGAGAGTCAGCCCTTAAAATTACACAAATGAACTGGAAAGGTCTTTAGACGCCAATAGGGCTGAAATAACATAAATTTAATCAAAAAACAATATGAACAACTGAAAAGACTATTAGCCATACATATTTTACATGTTTGACCCTTAAAATGAGTACAAGCTCTAATTACATTTCACTGAGGGGTCCCTAAGTGTTTGCATTAATATTTTGTGGGTCACAACCTGAAAAGTTTGGGAACCCCTTGGTTATACTGACTGGCCTCTAAAACTCTGATGCCACCCACCAAACTATAAAGTATTTCTTTTTAAACTGAATGTGTGAATTGCAGTTTGCCCTCATTGAACCTCACTCTAACAGAGCAAAGTCACAGTAGGACACAGCAAAATGGAGGAATCTGGGCCTTTGTGCTATATACAGTGTAATAATTAGATCAGGCTTCTTATAATAGTATGTTATAAAACAGTGTAATTGTGGAACAGGGGCACAAAAAGCACCCAATTATGCTTTTGCAATGTGAAGGTTTGTTGAACATCTTTAAAGCAAATAAAAAACATTACTATTACAGTCAACATCTTCCAGCCTCAAAACCACAGACTGGTCTCCACATTTGCTCTTCTATATTTTAGAGTGAGGGTATAATTTAAAGATTTATTTTGATTGGACACATATTTGAGAATAACCTTCAGATGTCCTAGTTTTGGAAAGTAAAATGCTATTCCTTTGACAAATTGTTGGTCTGCCCAAGTACAAATTTTCAGCCTTGTCTCGAGTTGATTATAGGCTAGAGGAGAAATTTTAGTTGCTTTGAAGATGCCATGCTGAAAGGGAATCATCTAGAAAGGGCCTTCAGTTTGCGAGCTTGATTGTAAAGAACACCGCGAGGGCCCCGGGACAGAACTGAGCATGATGTCACCAAAGAGGGTAACGCGAGTCACTCAAGTTTGTTGATAATAGGTGTTGGGAGTGTGAGAGTGTCCAGAAGGGAGACAGTGAAGACTGTCTACACAATATGTCCTCCCACACAGACACAGCATCTTAGCTATCTGCTATGGCTCACTGTTGTCCTGTATCGATTGGCTCCATCATTTTAAATGAGCGCATGAGGGTCCAAATTGCATTACTGTAAGCTGCAGTAGAGTTGAAAGCAGCTTGTCTTTGCCAGAGCATCACAATTGTCTCCTGCATGATTGTCAAGACAGTGGAGTAATGCTGGTATTTCTCTGAAACAGGTACAGCAAAATTATCAACTTTTATTCTCTCCCTGCATTTCAGGCTGTAGTTTTATTTTTGTAGTTTATGTTGTTGTGGAATTATAGGTTTTGTGTACAATTTATTAAATGTACCTGTGTAAACATATTTGCTATTAGCGCAGTGTTTTGTGATGCATTGTCAAACATTGTTTTAAAAATGTGTCATAAATGTATTACAATGTTTTACAACCTCAATCAATATTTAAGTCTAAACTAAAGTTCCCTAAAAACATTCTAATAGTCTTCGCAGAAAGTGTCAATTTCATAAGCTAGCTAAGTCTGTTTGCAGAAATATAGAGATAATTGATCCATGGTGTTATATGATCAGTAGCAATGTAGACAAAGAATGATGTTTGATGTTGGGTCACTGCAGATACAGCTCAAAGGTTTACATACCCTGGCAGATTTGTTTTTATTTTTTGACTATTTTTCAGAGAATATAATGAATGATCACAAAAAAAGTTTTTTTTTTTCACTCATTGTAAGTAGTTGCGTGAAGCCATTTATGGTGAAAAATCGGAGTTTGCTCTTTTTAAATCATAATGAAAAAAGAAAGTACCAAAAATGACCCTGATCAAAAATTTAGGATCAAGAAGAATGGGCAGCTTTACCATTAGATTAGATCAAAACCGTCTCCAAAAGACTCCAAGCTGTTATTGATGCTAAAGGGGGCAAAACACACAACGGGGGTATGTAAACTTTGGATCAGGGTCATTTTCGTACTTTCCTTTTTCATTTAAAACGAGCAAACTCCATTTGTATGAGTGAAAAAAAGAAAATTCTGTGAAATATTCTTTGAAAAATGGTCAAAGAATTGTCAAAAATTCTGCCGGGGTATGTAAACTCTTTGAACACAACTGTAAACATATAAACCAAAAATAACTCTTCCATCTGTAGCAGGGAGTGTATGATTTTATTGACACTATACAGTATAATATACCCTGTGCTGCATAGTTATAACAATGTTGTTCACAGACTGGCATTTGTAGGCTGTTATTGTGCTTGATGTCCGTAGTACAACTCCAACAAGTGTACTGATCAAGGCCAAGCTTTTGTTATATTTCCAACTAGACCAAGGTTTGATTAATTTATCTCCAGGTGGAGTGATCTCTTTAGGAGCAGGGATCAGTTGCTTATAAGTAAACACAATGGAGATATGACTCAGACATTTTAAAATCTCCATGAGTTTATGTCCCAAATTCTGTACAACAAATAATAAGAAAAATCACACAAACACTGCATAGTCTGTCCATTTTGCATTGATTCATTTTATATGTAGATATCTATTATTTTACATCTAAATTACAGACTATGGTGGAAGCTCCCAACTCCATCTAGTGGTAACACGTGGTATTACATACTTTGTTGATCACAGAGTAATGCCAGATTTCAATAGGCATTGGATGGGACAGCTTTTAGAGGTGGGTGTGTGGATTGTGTGGTTGGAGTGTTGTGGGGGCAGCTGGTGTTGGCGGGGCATAAAAGGGGCCCCCTCCTGCTGCATGTGCCAAGTGGTGTCAGTCTGTCCCTGGCTTCTCTGCATGTGGGACTCTGCAGGTTGTAGCTAAAGGACCAAAAGACATTGACCGAGGCTGTTGAAGCATGTGTTGCCTTTTTATCATCAAACTCTGTGCTTTGGTTCACTTGATTGTGCCTGTTTTTTTCTCTTTGCAGTTACTGTATAAAGTAAGAAAACTTTTTTTCCCCACAAATGAGTAATTGCTTTGTTACAACAGAAAGCACAGAGTAGATAGTAGTTAATAGCAGCAAAGTATCTAATAGAATATGATTTATTATCATTTCTTATGAAAAACTATTTACAATTCTGAACACTACACATTTGGGTAAAAAAGAGTTAATACAATTAGTACAACAAAACCCTGTCAGTACTACAACATGGTAGGTTTAATTAAAGAGGACAATTCATATACAAAGCAATTCAAAGTCCTTTACAGAAAAAAATACATATATATATTTAATGTGCTTTTGCTTATACATTTGACCACAGAAGTACACGAGTGATAGCGATGTTGTCACGTTAGGGGGCCGTGGCCGGCAATTACATGAATAGTGAATGAATAGTTTTATGATAGACAAAAACAATGTTCACAAACAGGGCTTTTTCTTCCCTTGCGCAGTAACAGATTAGTTTTTTCATAAAACAGCGTTAGAGGCCTGGATGCATCAGCTGTTGCCCACAATTCACCAAAACATCCGGTGAAAATCGTGGAAATTGGCAATAACAGCAATCGCTTGTATGGAAGGAATAGATTATGGCTATGTAAAGCTATTTGTTCCATTTCCTTGTTGATTTAACCAGAGGGTGACTATTGTAATTTTGCTCTCGGTCCTTGAGGCAGCTTAATTTGTAATTGATACATTCAGAGGTCTAATACTGAATGCCTTAAACCATCTTCTCCCATTTCCCAGCTCCATACATGCAGTCAGTCATCTTGTCTGTGGTGAGGAGCGTGTCTCTGAGGTAGACGCCTAGGAATGCACAGCTGTTTCAAAGCAGTGCTCTGTCTGCAGCAACAACACGTTTAGACGACCATAATCAGACAAAGTAACTGTCACTCGCCATTGCTCTCTCACTCATATTTACTTTTCTTCACCACATTTTATATCTGTTTCCCCACTAAATACAATGTGTAATATGCTTCGGTTAGACTCTTGGTGAGAAATATTGGCCCATGACATTTCGGACATACCAGATTGTCTTTGCTGTGAAGAAGCATTTTCCAATTTAGACTGACATAAAATGTGGGAAGTCTGACACTAAATGTTAAAACAGCTCTACAGCAAAGCACGGCTACATTCTTGAGTGTGGATTAAACCAGTTGTTCAGAGTAAAATAATGAAACTGTAGTAGGACTAACAGATGAGTATGATTGACATGAGTGGAGTCATGTCAGGCCCAATGGGCAAGAAAAGTGCTTCTCTTTGGTCCTCTTGGCGGGGAGCAATAACACTGCAATGGTGGCCAGAGGCGACTCCAAAAGAAACGTTTTAAAACGGATTCCAATAGAGACTTTACACCTCCCAAACAACTTAAAAGCCTGGCTTCAAAAAGTTTTATTTTTATCGAAAGATCTCTGTGGCCCATGTGACAGTGTGGGCAAGGTACCATTATTTTTACCGCGCTGGTATTTGTTATGTAGAATAAAAGGTTTAAGCCTGAGGCTTTAGTTGTCTGGCTCTGGACTACTGTGGAGGCTTGTGGCTGGGCTTCCCACCTTGCCTGTTTTAGGTACATGCTCTGTAGGAGGAGCAAGGTGTGTTGACAAAAATTCGGGACCATTACCATGAATGGGGCAGAATGGTGATTATGCACCTCTTAATATTAAATCTATGATCGGGACCTCACTGCTTTTAAAGAAATCTATTCAACCAGTAGTCCTGCTGTAATACATTAACAATGACAAACATAGGTCTGATACAATGTTTGGTGATGCGTACTTGCCCAGGTTATACCTCTTACCTTGACACCAAGGTTAACACAAGTAGTTTTTATTGTTGTGCTTTCCAGAGTTGACGCTCCTCTAAATCCTTAATTACATATCTTGTGTCCTTGCTTTTCTTCCAGATTAGACCTGACTGGTTTTGATTATGAGTGGTGGAATAAACGTCAAAGTCATATCCCAGAGCCAAAGTGACTCAGGTGTCAGTTCTGCTCAGCGTTCTCCCCGAAACACCCTTCCCCTGTCCACAATGGATCCCAGACATCAATACAGTAGCTTTCCTCACCCATCTGCTCAGGTTCCTGGACGCTCCTCATACTCATCTGCTTTCTCTGCCCACTCCGAGCTGCTAAAAGATGGTGCTATAAAAAGCCACCTGCTACAGCAAAAGACTGGCATGTATGCTCATCGTAGCCCAGCAGGAACTGCGAGAACTGACGGCACATGTTCAGCATACAGCAGTCCGCAGATACCAAAGAAAGCAACCCCACGATCTAAAGACACACTTGACCTCCGCGCAAGCACTCTGGGAAACAAAGCCCTCAGAGACCTTCAGATGAGACGAAATGCGAACAGAAATTGGACATTTGGTAAATGCAGAACAAGGTCTGGCACAGAAGAGAGTGATTCCCTGCATAATGCGCCGCTAGGCCAAACAGGAGGGCGCCAATTCGGCTCTAAGGGGTCAAATGGCAACGATACTACCAAAGTGTCACAGGTTACAATGGACAACATCAGGAAAGATGTGAGGAATAGCTCCTACCAGGACCTGGGGGCTGGAGAGACGGAGAGGCGTAGTGACAAAGTGAGGCCAACATTCAACACAGCAAGAAGAGCAAGTGAGCCCAGCAAAATCAACATGGCGGCTGTGGCTCCATTTCGGTTCAGGTGAGGGTTATGTACCCTGGGCATGGTGTGAGTTTAAGATTTTTTATGAATAAAAAAGTATGGTGTGTGTGTCATAAAGCACTCTTTTACATATACTGTTTAAAATGCCCCCTAATTTAAAGCAGTACTAAGAAACTCGCCACTGCAGGTGTTGTAGCATGTTGTGTTTTTTTACTCATTAATTGTCTGTGAGAGTAAATACTACACTGACGGAAAAGACAAAAGGAGAGAGGGATATTGTACATCCAATTAGACAATGAAGATAATTTTTTCACTCAAACCTGGCTGTAAACTGTAGCTGTTTAAGTGGTGCTAGCCCACAGTTAGTTTTGCTCGTTAGCCTGTTAGCTTCTTCTTCGTGATTCCATTCTTTTCATTCATTTATTTCAGCGGGACAATGCACATTAATGAACAGACAACTAGTGCTGTAAATATGCCGGATTTAGCTCAGAGCATATTTCCATCCACTCCATTAGTGTGACTCCGACCCAGTGGCAGGAAAGTTGCAATTGTGGTTTTCTGGCCAGAGACACTGGGTGAAATAAAAGACCCCATAATCATCCCATTAACACTTGTATTACCCCCAGAGGGACTACGGAAAGTATTTATTAAGGTAAATAAGTTACTTATTACTGCTTTAACTGTATATAATATAATAATGATATAAATGTGTTATGGATTTATATCTGAACATAGAACTCTGTTTTGAAAAATCTATATTTGAATGAATTGAATGAATTACAGGTTCCAAGTGCAAGAGGAGATAGACGTCTCTCTGGATGATCTGAGTGATTGCTCCTCTGACTCCATGGAGGTGTGCTGCGATGATCTTGGTAAGTCATCGTTATTTATTAGCCTTATTCATGCTCTTGTAAAAAGGATGCCAGTATGTAACATAAGATCAAATGTTAAAACCTTTGGACATTCTGCCTGTAAAGTCATAAATCCAGATGCTTCAAAGAGACGGGGTTGAAGTTTTAGGTATATCTTGTGACGTCCTGTTTTAATTCTGCCATGAGTGAGTTCTTATCATTTTAAAGACTTCACTGAGGACACAAAAAGGTTACTGAGTTTAACAACAACAATGGAAACATTTGATGCTACTGCCCAATTTTCCAGCGGTATTGTGTTGCACCCTGTTTTGCCAAACTTTAGTCAATATGGAGTTTGGAGTCGAGCAGTCCAGTTGTTCTCACAGCATTTGCAGCCAAGTCCCAACAAAAACACTGCAGTGTATGTAGCACCTGTTATGCACATCAGGAACTGCTTCAGTTCCTTCTTTATGCACATGTGGGAAATGAAGATTCTTGGCACTGAAGGACATGTCTCTTGAGGACAACAGTTTAAATGCTGTTTACTCTTAAAAGTTTTTCACCCTCTGTTGCCCAACAATACATTTACCTGTTTATCACAAGGGCAACTGCATCTAATTGCTCAGACTGAAATATTAATTCAACCCAATTAAACGCTGCCATTTCATTCATTAGCTATAATTCTGCTGCCGAACTGAAAGACCTGCCCAATTAAAGTGGCACCATGTGTAAGTGCTATTGATTTGACTAAGCAAACTGCACATAATATTGACTGAATATTGATGGCAGGGACCACAAGTCATAACTAATACAAACATGTGAGCTTAGGAGTAAAAAGATTGTTTGCCAATAACATGAACATAAACCAGTACTGCTTGTAAAACAGTTTGGCATAAAGTATAGAAGCTTTTGCTCTATTCTTGTTCTAGATAACACATTATTAGATTTTGAAAGAGAAGAAAATGACTTCATTGGACTGCAATGTATGTGCATATTGCATAATGTGCTGCAGCCTAAATTAGACATAAAGTTATGTCGGCTTCCTGAATATTCAAATATAATGGAGCAATGAAATAGACACCTGTTTTATAATGGCTCACAGCATCAGAGGGTCTTGTTTTTTCCCTTTCTATTGTAAGAGCAACAATAGGAAAAGAGGCTTTCTTTCTTTTGAGTATTTATTCATTCATTTAGTATGTCAACTACCTGTTGACAAAATCTATCACATAACAAAGCCTCTAGTGTTTTTTTGTATAAAAAAGTTCTTCTTCTTCTTTTTAATTTAGTACATCTTATCACTCAGCTTGGCCAAGTTGTACGTGTCCAGATGTAATTGTATTGTGCCGTTATAAGCCTTTAAGTGGCTTCTTAATTATCCTGATGACTGTGGGAGAAGCACTTTGCTGTGGGCTCCTCGGGGAGAGCAGAGACCGAGCGCAGCTCTGCTGATGGTGGACACATGCACCGCTCCGAGACCCGCGGTTTGATGCTGGGATCGCGTTTCACGTCCTGTCTGGGAGTTCCTTACACACACCAAAGGGATGCTGCAACTGCTCATGTGTCTTTGTGCGTTATCATCTGCTCCTAAATACAAGCTGGCCACTAGATAAAATGTCCACACTTTTTTAAAGTGGTTTTATTTTGTGGGAACAGATGCAGCGTGCAAAAACCTGGGCAGCGAAGATCTAAGACCTCAGGGTAAAGTCACAAGATGAATCATGTTTTGAAAACTTAAAGCTGAGCTCAGTGTATTTCCTTATAGCAGATTCAGCTCTTTGCAAACAGGCTGTTGCTCAGAGGTGGTCAAAGCTCTCACTATGGGGTTAAGAGTGATTCATTGTAAACTTAGGAAACATACCCCCAACAAAGGGATGATTTAATAGTACACATCTGTTCTTAATTAATTTGTTCGCTAGTTATAAACAATGTTAAGAAATCATAGTCATATTAACTAACAGCATAATTGCATAGTTTTAAATAAAAAAAGGTTCTTATACATAATTTGACACACTCAAGAGTTGCATATTCTATGGGTACTTAGTTAAAAACTTGTTTTTTCTGCCTGACAGCCCATGAAAGGAGAACAAAGTTGTAAAACCGTGTGTGAGTTTGTTTAATGTTGCCCTAATAAACAGAAGCAAGCATTATACTGTTTATGGGATAACAAAGGATCAAGATGAAGATTTGGAGATGGGTCCCCGTCTCCCATTTCTCCAAAGGCACTGGTTGAAGGATGGTCAAATGCAGTGGACAAACTTCCCCATAGAGACAACAAAGTGTATAAATACAAAATGCGTATCCATCTACAGCAGTGGTTATCAACTGGTATGGTATCGGAACTTGTAAAATATAATGTAAAATACTTTATTTTCCTTCCAAATTATTGTCGAATAAGCATTAAAGCAATACTAAATAACTTGTTTACCTTAAAAATCCTTTCCGTAGTCCCTCTGCTGGTAATACAAGTGTTAATGGGATGATTGGGAGGTCTTTCATCTCCCCCTGGTGTCTCTGGCCAGAAAACCACACTTGCAACTTCGCTGCCACCGGATCAGTGTCACCAATACACACTAATGGAATCACTAAGAAGAACGGGCAAAGCTAACTGCGGGCTAGCACCACTCAAACAGTATTTACAACCAAGTTTGAGTGAAAAAAATGATTCCCATTGTGTAACTGTATGTACAATATCCCTCGCTCCCTTTGCTTTTTCTGTCAGTGTAGTGTTTACTCTGACAGACAATTAATGAGTAAAAAATCACAACATTCTACAACACCTGCAGTGGCGCTTATGGCCAGGGGTACGAGTTACTTAGAACTGCTTTAAACAAGTCAAAACAACTGAAATTATTATTAAAAACAACCCAATAACAGCCATTTTAAGACTCAGGTTGTGATTCTGTACCTTTTCTGTACATAAATATTCAAAGAAAGGTTTCCTGGGAAAGGCTTGAGAACCAATGAAAACATTTCCACGACCCACCACTTGTGAACCACGGCTCTACAGGCGCATAGTGTGTATATGATGTGATTCTGCAATTATCCGATAAAAGAAAGTAGCTCTGTCATTTCGGGCATCAAGCTTATGGTAAAGCAGGTGATTCATTCATTCAAAAAGTGAACACAGACTTGTACAATATAGTTTTTCTCCTCAAAAACTTGCAGGCCCACAGGTGTGCAGCTCAGTCGAGGGAAACTGTGGACTGTCATACCGTCTGTGCTTGTGTTTAGTCGAGTGGTTGGGCAGAGTCTGAATCTGCACCATATGTGGAGGAAACTAAATGAAGGATGGACCACACCCCCACCCTGACTGGAAAAAGTGAATTATGGACATTTTCATATATTTTTTTAATACCTTGCCAGGATATGCTGTGGTATGCATGACTTGTTAGAAATTTTGTATCTTTGGTGTTTTAACTTTGGTGTGTTTCTCGGACAGTTCTTTGTGGTATAGTGTTCCTTATTAAGTCTGTAATTACCAAGAAGGCATCCAAACCACTGGTTAGAGCACTGTATTCCTTTTTTTAAAGATAAGTATGACCTCTTTGCTTAGGAAATTGAGTATATTTAGTATATCGGTCTGTACCTTCCAAATCCTTTAACCCCTTAACGCCTATTGGCGTAAATCGGCAACATACCTCTTCTTGCCAGACTGTGGCTAAAATAACGCACGTTTTCCCTTGATACCTGTTTGCGCACATCCATGCCGTACCTAGGAACGTTTTGCAAGCACTAGTTTCTCGTAGGACCGGTCAGAGAAGGAACCACAAGCGGGTCATGGTAGCTATTTAGCGGAAATAGCATTTCTGCAAATCGAGGCAGCAACTTTGATGAAATCTTCAAATGTAAATTGAGTTGTGCTAAAATAAAATTATGCAGCAGCTCCTTGTTTCCATCTTTAGATTATTGATTGGAATGAACTTCGTGTGATGGATTTTTTTTTTGTTATTTGAAGATTTAGGTACGTTGCCGATCGGCAACATCAGGCCATAAAGGAAAACTGCAGTAGCTCCATCTGGTGGCCACAGTGACCGCATTTTAGTAGTATTTAGATGTATTACAGCTAAAACGTTTTTTAGAACATGCCATTTTAGTGAAATTCTATAATCATTGTAACAATAACATACAAAGATATAAAAAAAAAAGTTAGCCCTTTTTTTACACAGAACAAAATGAAACCGTTGGTGTTGTTTGCAAAGCGACCACAAGGTGGACCTACTGGACCACAAACAAGAGTTCCACGTCCGAAAATAATGTGCAATTATAATATAATTTGCAAATAAGTAATGGTACATAGAGGTATCTGATGTACAATGTATTATAAAACCTCAGGAAAGGGAGCAAAATCTGATAATTAGTCATAAAAATTGTAGATATTTTGTAGATAAATTGTCTGCACCTTTATAAAGTGCTTTTTTTTCACCTCCCTACATCAGGTGATGAAAGCAGCAGCAGCAGGGAAGGCACTGATGACAGGAACAGCAGTAATGAAGATGTTACTGAACATCCTGATGCCCTTCCTGTTACCAGTGCTGCTGCTGCAGGACGGCATCAGCTGCTCAAAATCAACACTTTGCAAGAATTTAGTGAAAAGCGTTAGCTCTGTTTACTGTTCTAATATCCTAACCTGAATACACAAGTGTTCAGTGTATCTTACAGTGCATTTACATTTGTAATCATTGTGAATAAATACATTTTGTCATTTTCATACATTTACAACTTTTGCCTGTTGTTGCCGAATTACAACATACCCAAAATTGCACTTATGCCTGTTGTTGCCGATTGGCAACATACCTAAAACTATATCTATACTATGTGCGACATAAAAATTTACAATCTCCACTTAATTTAGCATCAGCTTGAAAGCAAAAACACTGATAATAAATTTTTTTATATAATGGGAAATTAGTTCAGGCGTTAAGGGGTTAAGCCAGTGGTTCTCAACTGGTGGATCAGGACCCAAAAGTGGGTCACGGAACCTTTTTCAGAGGGTTACGAGCCTTTCCCAGAAAAGGATATTTATGTACAGAAAAAGTATAGATTCATTCACTCCTTGAGTCTGTTACGTATAACCCTTTTCCACAAACATTAGGCACTCAAAGAGCTTTACAGCAAGGAACCACACACCCATTCACACTCTCGTTCATACGCCAATGTAAGCAGACACTGGAGGCGATGCCTTTGCTCTGCCTGATCCCATCAAATCTAGCAGGGAAGGGCCTGGTCGGTACTTGGATGGGAACACCAAGAAGCCTGGTAGATGTAGTGAGTGAGTGGTTGGTGGTAGTCGTAGGGGCCGATGGCACAGATTAGTTGCCTCGCTTCCATCAGTCTACCCCAAGGCAGCTGTGGTTACAACAGTAGCTTACCATCACTGAGTATGGGTGACTGAATAATGACTACAGTGTAGTGCTTTGAGAAACTTAGTAATACAGGCTTGAAAAACTCAAAACAAGTGTAAGCCATCATTGTTATTATTAAGGCAGGTTGAAGTGTCTTGCCCTAGGACACAACAACAGTGCACGCATGCAGGAGCCGGGTTTTGAACCCCTGACCTTCCGATCATAAGACGACCCACTCTACCATCTGTAGCATTGTTGCTGTCATCAGGGTGATGGAGGGACCCGATGCGATCCCATACCAGTTTTAAGCTCTAGTGCAATATTTTATGAGATATCCGCAGCTTTTTACACATGTTTTCTATTAAAAATAAATATCGTAATGACTAGTATAGTTTGAGGAAGCAACCTCGGAGCATGTGATTATACAGAACAAGACTTTTCATTGTTTTAAGTCCATTTCCAGAACACGCTCCCAAGTTCATTGTATGGTTTGCCTGGGGTGCTGTTACAGTAGTGTGTCTTCTGAACTAATTATGAACAAATGTAGTGATGCTGGACATACATGTATTTTTAGTCTAGTGGCAGATTTAACATTTTAAATCTTTGTTTTTTTAAATAATCTATGTGTTATTTAAGACTTTTCTGTGGCAGCTGTGCAGAGTTGTGAGGTCTGCTGCAGATGACATGCTGAGGGTGGTTTCCATAGAGCTCCATGGAGACAGCTGTGGGATGTCTGAAAAACATCACTGCACTCATATGTCAGCAGGAATTTATAAAACTGCACGGCTGGGTTTTACAATCCAAAATTATATTTTGTCTTATGCAAATGTTTCCACAGACTGGGTTTGGGTGTGTTACAGTTTGGCTCTTTTGACATCTAATGAAGTCATTCACTGCCTCCTTCACTCACTGCATTATTGGCCAAGTTACATTGCAATTCACTCATTGCATTGTTTAATAGTTTTCATTGCATGGCAGTCAGTATTACAAGTTTGCACATGCTTTGTTCATATTCACTTGTGGTATAGATTATCAGCAGCCTTATTAAATCAATTGATATTCTTAAAGCTGTATTTTTTGCATAATATAGAAGTTTGTGTAATGCTACACTGTTTACGGTATGTTTAAGGTAATGAAGGTAGTCACATACCTATCAGTGGCTCCATCTGTACATTAATATCAATACCACATCATAAAGCATGTATCATGTTGAGAGTATTGAACAGAGTGCAGTTGTATGGAAGGGGGAGGGGAAGAACAAAGGAAATCAAGGAGGTGGTGGGAAACACAATTTACTAAAGGAGAAATGCCTGCCGTGTAAAACCGCAAGCGGCTGAGGCTTCAACATTTTTGCAGAGACACATCGGAGCATCCTTAAATGCAGGGACGGTGGTGAAGGAGGAGGAAAGGCGGAGGCAGCAGAGAGCAGGGGGAGGGTGCGGTGGAGTGTCTGCCGCTGCTGTCATTCTGCTGCTGCGCGCCTCAGCGGCACAAGGGTGGGCTGCTGCCAGAGAAGAGGAAGAAAAGAGGAAAGGAGGACGGGAAGAGTGGGAGAGAGAGACAGGGGCAGCACTGCAACAGCTGCGGCAGCCTGAGGAGCACACAGACCACTGCTGGGATTGCCTTAAAGGAAACATTTTATGCCTCTTTTGCACAAGGTTAAAGCAGGGAGTGTTTTTTCTCCCTGCTGATGCTGCTTTATATGCTCTGATGCAGGACGCGTGCTCAGGAATAGTGTGAAAGGCACAGAAGAATATTTAAAGATGGAGAGGAGCGACAGCACAAAGGCATATGGCCAAGCAGCAGAAGGTAAAGGAGTTGGTATGGCAGCCAAGAGGACCATACCTACGAAGTCTGGAGTGCCCCAGAGCGCACAGCGCAGTGAGCTCAAGGTTTACCGGGCAGGTAGCTCAGAGGGACGGCTACCAGTGTCCACTAGTCTCAGAAAGCAGCGGTCTATGACAAACTTAGCGGTGCTTACTGATGCAGAGAAAAAGTTGCATCTTTACGAGCCCAAATGGTGTGATGATATGGCCAAACCCGGAGCAGGGCAGAACAAGACGGGCAAGCCAAAGACAGCAGGAGGGGGCACTGGCGCCGGAGGGGGTGCCCCTCTTTCCAGAAACCTTTCCAAATCAGAGCATTCGCTGTTCCAGAGCAAACCAAAGCCCTTTGCTCCACTCGCTGCTCCAACTGCACTAAGCAAACAAAGCCGCATCCCTCGTGGTCCTTACGCTGAGGTGAAGCCCCTGAGCAAGGCACCTGAGGATGGCAAGTCAGATGATGAGATCCTATCCAGCAAGGCCAAGGCCACTGCAAAGAAACCAGGAGCAGGAGCTGGAGGGGACTCAGGGTCCAAAGGCCAAGGGGACACTTATCTAAAAGTGGACCCAGAGCTGGTGGTCACTGTGCTGGGTGACCTGGAGCAGCTGCTCTTCAGTCAGATGTTGGGTGAGTCCTGCAGTTGATGATACTCTCAAAGGCTACACAACATGTGGCTGTCATGTGCTACCAATGCTCTGCTATAGCGCTCATCAGCACGCCCCCATTCACACTGCCACCACACGGCACCTGCTTCATCCGTCGCTTTAATGCATCGAATATGCTGGAGGACCCCATTCTTGTCCTCACAAAGCATGCCCTTCAGACATTATTTTCACTGAATTCTGCCACAGCTTGGATTTCTTTGCTCATAACAGACAGATAGATGTATATTGCAACATTTAGGGTGATTATGGATAGACGTGCTATTGTTCCCAGGCCTTTTGCATGCTGCTCAGCTGTTTAAGGCTCGGTTTTATTGATTATTACGCTCTGCTTGTTTTCTGTCAAAACACTGATTGATTGCATTCAATTAATAAGGAGCTAGTCCGACCTATTCCTTATTCAGTTGTTTATTTGCCGCAACACGTGTTTATGCGCTCTATGCAGCCAAGCCATGCCATATTGAATTCATTTTAGGCACATATTTAGCCACCATTAGCTTCATTCATCGGTGGAGTATTGGCAAATGGTTCACACCCTGCTGACAGCGCTGTTGAAAATGGATAGTCTCTGAGTGTAGGTTCGGCTGAAATCTTAATTTGACAAAGATTTAAGTCATGGATTGCTCAAAGACATGTTGCTCAAATTCCACATAGCTCCTGAGATTGTATCAAAGGTTAAACACATTTGCATATTGGTCCTAGGTTGTATTTTTATGAAGACATACGACTCTCAGATTCTACAAGCAACACTGTCCATGTACATAAATAATTACATCTCCTGGCTCTAATATTCTCAGTAGTACTGGCTGCATGTTGCATCTTGATGAACATGAGTGTCCTGATTGAATTTGTTACCCATGCCTCATTATCCTATGGAGGCTATCAGTCATGTTGATCACATGGATCTACGCTCCACAGATTCAATTCTAAACATGCAAGATAAGAGGCAGGAGTGCAATGCTTCTTTGAGTGCAACCATAAACATTTTACACAATACTGTTTCTATATTATTCATCATTGGGCATAATAGTTTATTAGCCTTTTTTCAAATATTTTCTTTCTTCAGCATGCATAAACAATTGAAAGGCCACTTCTTTTTTTCACCCAAAAATGCCACAGATGAATTATTTTTAAATCTTGGGTAAAATGATCAAAATCAAGGGCTTGGTCCAAGTGAATTGAAAATCAAGCAAATTATTTATTATTATATAATTATATAATATTATGTCTTGTATTTCATTTAAATCCTTTGTTAGCAAGACGTTACGCTCCCCATTTAACACAAATGCCATCTTTCTTACTGTAAATGGACCTTTAGTCTTAAAGCCATTCAGAATATCCTTAAAGAAGCCTCTGTTTCAGCAGGATATCTCATTATGAGCACATGAAGGATGCATTTATTACGCAACAGTCTCATTGTTTTCCAGTTAGCCATAAAAGATAGTAAAAAGCAAATGCTAACATTAATCTGACCTGTCTAAGTGTGTTGGACATGGCTGCCACACTGAACTGGAACATTGCATCCCACTGGTTTATCACAAGACATGGTTTCCACTGATCAGTAAAAAGAAAACAACAAAACATGACCTTTTTTTGCAGTCAACTATAGTGTAGTGGTGTAGTGTAGTGTAGGGGATATAGTTCTCTGTAGGATACCTGACATGTTCAAACCAAATGTTATTTTACTTTATATAGACTTTGCAACAATATTGGTCCCTAAAGATACAGTAAAGAATATTGACAGAAGGGTTAATTTACTTGTATATACTAATTCACATTGCATTGCCTCAGAGCAATCTCTTCCTTATTAACAAGTATACAGGCTTTGGTATCAACCAAATTAGCATAGTATGCTCTAAAACCAGGTTACTGCTGTTTTAAACAAAACATATCCAGGTTTAACATATCATTACATTGTAACAGGTCAGAGGATTCCTCTAATTTAATGATTAAATCTGCTATATATCAGCATGATCCTGCAGTGCATCTGCCTAGAGCACTTCCTGGGATGGTGATTCATCAGCCTTTCCTTATTCAGTTTGGTCTTAGTATTCTGGCCAAGTTTACCTTTCCTGTATTGCAGGCAGGCCTTCAGCGCAGGGTGCCAGAGGACTGTCAGTCACTGCACAGGAACAAAGTGCATATTGCATTAAGTGAACTAATGGGATTCACATGTGTACATACTGTGCGTGGAATCCCAAAGACACTTACACATTCATGTGAAAGCAATACAGCAGAGCTCAGAGTATTTATCTGCAAGCTACTATTTTACAGTGAGGCTTGTCTGATTTGTTACATCCAAAAAACTACACTCCTAATAGCTTGTAATATTGATTTGTCCTGTCACTCGCAGTACAGTTGGGCATTTATTTGGCTGTTAAAGCAGATTGAGGCACATCTTGTCCATGAACACCCTGGTGGTGAGGCTAGCCTAGAGTCACACCATAAGGATGCTATTAATACTACACCAATCTACGTTAAACTCTATTTTTCTTGCAACCTCGACTTTAATTGAGTTATGCATGGGAAAACACTTGCATGCAAGGACTAAAAATAAATCGGCAAACCTCAAATAGGCCTTCTCTATGCTGACTTTCTATATGTGCTGTTTGTCCCTGGCTGATCCACAGACCCAGAGTCACAGAGGAAGCGCACCGTGCAAAATGTCCTTGACCTACGGCAGAATTTGGAAGACACCATGACCAGCCTTCGAGGGTCCCAACTCAGCCACAGGTAAGCGATACGATTAATTGTAAAAAAAACGTTGAACGTTGAATTGTCTGCAACAAGCATCAAATAAGAGTGAAATCAGCGCTAAAATGTCTTCATGTGTTAACATTTTTCTGCAACTGCTCAGAGAGTTGGCACCTGGTCCACATCTGGCTTCCCTTCTTTCTTAAAGAGCCTGTTTCAGTCTGTTTCATGGGAATTACTTCATTCAAGAAATCTCCCAGGAAAGAAACTGACTGACAGTAATTTGTTGCAACAACCACAACATAACGTGAGAGCAGAGGTGGCGCGGCCTATATTTTATTTGGATATTAAGAGTTGATTCATAACAGATGGACATCGACCACATAAAGTGGATTATCACTGAATCATGCTGTGGCTAACACGACTTGGCGCCTCATTATTGCCCCAAACTTTGACCAGTGATATAAAGAAAAACTGTATGTGAGCCTTGTTATCAGAAGGATTGTCTTTATTGTGGACATTTGAAATATATACCGGAACATTGAAATTCAACATATAAAGCGCAAAATGTATATGAATACATAAGATACAAATACATTATGTAATTTAAATGCGTATTCTGTATCATGTATTAGATAATATTGTTACCGCATTGTTACCAGTGTTAAAGCAGTACCAAGTGACTTGTTTACCTTAATATGTCCTTTTTGTAGACCCTCTGGGGTAATACAGGTGTTGATGGGATGATTGGGGGGTCTTTCATCTCCCCCTGGTGTCTCTGGCCAGAAAACCACAATTGCAACTTCCCAGCTCCGACCCGGAGACCCCAATACACACTAATGGAATTACGAAGAAGAAGCTAGCAGGCTAACGGGCAGAGCTGACTGCGGGCTAGCGCCACTTAAAGAATATTTGCAGCCAAGTTTGAGTGAAAAACATTATCTCCATTGTGTAATTGGATGTACAATTAATGAGTAAAAAAAACGCAACATGCTGCAACACCTGCAGTGGCGCTTATGGCCTCTAGGGGCATGAGTTACTTAGTACTGCTCTAATCTTGATGCAAAGTATTGGTCCATTTAACCTTGACCCACTTTTTCTGCAAATAAGAAAGGAGTCAGACTGCTATTAAGTTCTTTTTTGCACAGTTAAACATAATGGCAGAGTAAATGAGTAATGCACAAAAAGACCAATCTTTTCATGGCCAACTCCTATTCCTTTGCGTTCAATGTCACCGTTTTTGCTTTAGTCCCAGAAGATATTGCAACATAACTGCAGCATGTAGGTCAGCGGCGACTCAATGAACTTTTGGATTCCTTTAAAAACCTTTCAGATCTATAAAAAGCATCAAAAATACTGGGTCAGTGTTTATAACTTTCTGAGCAGTGGCAGCTCCAAACCAGGCCGTAACTCTTAACATGTTCTGTTTTCTCTAGTTGCGTGGACAGCAGCAACGTTGGCTATGACAGTGATGAGACCAACGCCCGCAGCCTCTCCAGTCTGTCCAACCGTTCCTCGCCTCTGTCCTGGCGCCATGGACAGTCCAGCCCTCGCCTTCAGGCCGGGGACGCTCCCTCTTCCACGGGAGGGGGTTACCAGGGCAGTAAGAGCAGCTCCCAGTACACGGCCCACACCATGCCGGCCCGCTGCCCTGGACGTCTCAGCAGCACGTCACGCATCGAGCTCATTGAGGGCCTCGATGCGGACGACCCAGACCTGAAGTCCGGTTACCTGAGCGACAGCGACCTTCTGGGCAAGAGCCTGCCGGACGATGACGACGACAACCTGGCTAATGGGTAAGAGCAAAATCGACACGTGTGGAATTCAGCGTGTGGTGTTGCCGTGACAACTGCTGCTGGTTTGTCCTTTCTGTGTCCACCTTTTGACTTGTAAAAGGTCAGGTTTGCTGGAGGGTTGCATTCGAGTCACAACAATCAATAGTAATGTCCCTGGATTGCGAAAAGCCAATGGCGTATTTGCTAGTCCTACTTTTTAAGACAAATTCTGAGAAACACTATTGACAGTGGCGAATACACTGCAAAAAGTAATTAACTAGACTAGTATAAACATCTCAATTTGAGCATAATAATCAATTTTTTTGTTGTTTTGACTGCTTAAGATGTGGTTAGGCATTTGTCCTAGATTATTTCACTTGTTCTGAGATGTTTCTGACTCATTTCAACACATTTCGTCCTTATTTCAGGTAATTTTCTTTGCCAATGGGGTAAGAAAATTGTTCTTATCTCATTGGCAATATTACTTTCTTATTTCAAGCGAGATTTACATTAGAACTGGTATGAAATGTCCTCAAACAAGCAAAGTAAACTTGGTCCGATCAGGAAAAGTGTCTAAATGAGTGAAAACCGTTCAAAACAAGATACATTTCCTCAATTCCAGTCATTTAAGCCAATGCTTGATATTGACTTTTTGCAGTGTAGAGTTTGTAGAGTATTTTGGGATATATAAAGCAAAAGAAGGGGATTTTTATTTTACCAGTGTGAAGCAAGTACCAGTGGTTAAAGAATCAGTACAAACCAAGAGTCTGGTAGATGTATCTGCTCACATGGTTTAGAAGTAGATCAAAGCTTAGGGGTATAAATCTTTGCGAGCCCAGGCTTTGACTTCTGAGAGATGTTTTAAGGGACTTCAACTTGCTGTCGGTGCAATAGTTGAGAGTTGCCTGCGAAATCTGCGAAATAGATCTCCTTCGCATTCCCCCTGCTCAGTTGTGAGTGATTCACTATTTGATTGAGTCCAGCATTAAACTAAAATATAAAGCACGCTGTAAAAGAAAAGTGTAAATCTTTCATCTTCCACGTGGACAGCAGAGTCAAGGGGAAGTGAAGGAATCCAGGGCAGTGCGCTACTGCGGTTTTGGAGCTTTATCACTGTGGCACGTGCAATGAGACCTAAGCTCAGCCTCGAGAGCATTAAGGGAGTGCTGCGAGCCAGGTCATGTTTTTACTTACCAGAGAGCGCTTTAAGAACGAGGCAAAATTGGGGACTTTCTTCGAAGGGAAATAGATGCAGGGGAAAAATGAGTGGGTAATTTAAAGCGAAGTGCCTTGGAATGAGGGGTTAAGAGTAATCAGACTAACATTATAATGGCCTTGTTGTACACTGATTAAAGAGTATAAGAGAAGTTTAGGTTTGACATTCTGGGAAGAGAGTTGAAAAGGGTCAATCCTTTGCATGACTCTCTAGGTATCATTAAGTTAAACTCGACTGATGCCAAACAACGTGCGTGGAAGCTGAAGTAGTTGAGAATCTTTTTGGACGAACATTGATAGGATTAGGAGCGTGTTCATGAACTGGACTAACCTTACAGTTCAAATTCAGCAAAGCAAGATTGAGATGGACATTGGCCCTTTGCTGAGGGATTGTGGGTTGCACTTTAATTTACTGCACTACTTGCACACTTTGCCCAATGACCCCTAAATTATGGCTAGTATTTCCTTAAAAATAATACGGGAACAGGGCTGCAAAATGCATTATCCACGGTTATCTCTTGTATCTATTATTATTCATGTTTATGTTATTTATGCTGTCCTGTGAAGTAGCTTGTAACAAGATTATGAATTACTTTTGTGACTGGTTGCAGGATAACAAGCTTGTGGCCAGTGTTCTTTTTTTTGACCATCTCTTAATATAATTGTTGTGTCCTCTTTTCTAGAAACCCTAATTTACTTGAATATTAATGACTTTGCTGCTGTTGGTGATTTCTGCAGCAAATCTAATCCAGTCTCATAAATAAGCCAAGCTCAAACCCTGTTGCTAAGTGAGCTAATCTCTTTTTTTGAAGACGGCGCAACAGCTCGCGGCCTAATTTCCTCGGCTACGTGTGATACATTTGCATTCGCACTGTACAGCCTTGTCACACATTCCCAGCTTTGCTCATTGAGGACCATTAGCTACCGGCAGCACTTGAAAATAGATCCCTGGGTGTAGCCATGGCAACGGCGCTGAAATCGGACTGTTAAGAGAGGCGCGATTGTGCTCCTCTTCACCCCATATCTTCTTCCTAATGTACGTTGTGCTATGAACAATTTTTAGCCCAATAGGTTTTATGTCTGTTTATCATAATGTCCAGATGTGTATTTATGACGTTATAACATCATCTCATCTATCTGTGTCGCAATTTAAAGGGTCGCAATTAACACATTTTCTTGTATGAAATTAATGTCATTCTTGTATTTGTTTGCCAGTTCATGGGGCTGCACAATATATCACCAAATTATCGCTATCCCAGTAGCAGGTGTCACAATATTCGCAAGAAGACGAGATGTAAAGCAAAATCCCTATGGTTTTCCATTTGACTGATGTAGATTAGAGATGCACCGATCCAGTTTTTTTGCTACTGATGCACATTCTTGGGTTTGAGTATCTGCCGATATCCGATACAAAGAGACTTTTTAAAAGTGAAACATTTTAATTGACTCTTCTCCATTGTTAGATCAATAAAGTCATATGATATTGTCATGTTACAGATGAATTATCAATATCTATTGATAAACTCTTGGATAAACATTTAACAAGGATCACTGGATTTTTTTACTCTAAATATCCGTGGGTGTATGACAGGCTCTAGGTTGCATTGATATAAACAACTCACATTAAGTGATCTGATATTACAAATATGTGAGATCAGTTATTTCTTAAACTAAAATGCAAACTCTTGGCTTCAGCAGTGGCCGATTTTATTTTATTTGGCTACTTTATGTGTTTCTATTATAGTTTCTGTTCCAGCGTTGATTGGTTTTTGTTTGCATTAGCTCCCACTACCTTTAGCATGCTATTGCTAACCGCAGAATTTTGCGATGGAAGTCTCCTGGTTCTTAGCTTTACAATAATATACAGCATGCCCATAATCACGTCGAGAGCCAAAACTGGTATCGATTCAATAGGGGATATTTGTAGCCGATATTTGATATTGTATTTTTTCCAGTATCGGCTCCGATATCCGATACCAGTATCAGATCGATGCATCCATATGTAAAACTGTACGTAAGCTTATTTTTTTGGACGATTTGAGGAAATGACAATTTCCATCTAGTCCCTAGTGATTTTTTGTTTATTTGTTGTAACTGTGTGAAATGATTCTGAATATCACAATAGTATTATTGTAATATACAGTGGGGAAAGTATTTGGTCAGTTTCACATAGACATTCTATTGGATTTTGGCCAAATCCTTTTTTTCCCCACTGTAGTTATCGACCTTTTACTCATCGTACAGACCTAGCAGTTCATATTTCAATCTTCTCTCAAATTTGTTTACTCCTTAACTGCTTTGTGAATGGAAACTTGACTTAAATATAGAAATAACAAACTAGTTGCAAATGACAAGTTGGTTTTCCCATATTGTCCAGCCATTTTGCATTGTTTACTTAGCCGTGTATATAAAGCTGCCGAGTAGATCACTCCGCACATCGCTGACTGTCTAATGGATATTGATTTTACTCATACAGACAACAAGCTATCTGAGACCAAATGTGTCTGGCCTGATGGTAATCACTGCTCCAGTTGGGCTCATCAATAATGTAATACTCCATATTTTCCACCAGGCCATGTGTCTAATGATCAGTGGCCTATGTTTGGACACACTTTAACCTATTTTGAGTCTTAGCATGAGATCAAGCACATTGTTCTCCATTATTTGCCATTCACACATAGTATGTAATGTTTCTTTTTAGTCACCAAGGGTTTATTATGCATAAAACCTTTAGTTTAGACCTTAACAAAGTTACAGACAGTTCTGAATTGCATGTGATTCCTGTATTATTCAAGGAATAGACCAGGTGTTGTATGCTTACTATTACCAATTTAGCAACTATTACCAAATCAGTTTTTAACCATTGACAAATATTTGTCCAATTCAAAATTCTAGTCCTCCTTAGGTTGTAGGTTAAAGATCACGCACAATCTTTGCCGCCACATTGTCTACAATGATCCCTGACTGGCATCACTCAGCTTCGTATACCCACTCCTTTATCATCAGAGCTTTAAGTGACTGCTTTAAGTGTTGAGATGGTTTCCTTTCCCTCTGCCCACATTTGCCACACGAAGAATCTAAATGCTTTTCCTGCTCATATCCCTCACACTGTTTGGTGCCATGCGAAAGCACGCCATATTTTACAGCCTCATATTTAAGGCCATAATCATACAGTAGGCACAGACTCCTTTTTCTCATTTCTGGAAAATGAATCATGAAGAATATTTTGCAGTCTGGGTTAAGTTAATGGAGTCAAGTCAATTATATTTGATATTACAGACATATAGCAGTTGTGTTTATTAGTATTTTAGGTACAGGGAAGTCATTACTTTTTTCCATTCCATATTTCCATTGTTCCCAAAATTAAAAAAAATCTGTCTGTGAAGAACTATAACCTATTATATGTATATCACTATGTTTACTGTGAATGTGAGGACTGAACCAGAACAAAACCAAGGCCAATTCAGACCATCTTTCCCTGTATAGCCCAAAAGCAGCGTTAAAGAGTCGCGTGTGCGTATTACTGTTTGCGCTTGTCATTTGAAAACATGCAATGCCGATCTTAAAAAGGTACAGCATGCAATTCTGTATGAATGGCACCCGCTTGTGTCCCTGCTATAGCAGCATACAGCAGCAGTGCAGAGCGGAGAGAGAGAGGAGGCGGGTACAGCAGCATCGCGCCTCACATCATGCGGCAGCCTGGGATGTGCTGCCATGGCAACCATTTTGCACTGACCCAGTGATGGGAGCAGTGTGTCAGTGTGAATGTGTGTAAGAGGGGGCGTGTGCACTGACAGAGAGAGACTGATGGCGCTAAAGCGCGGCTGGTGTGAGGATGCATGCAAACGGTTAATTGGATTGTTGTGTAATTGGTGTCACAGACAAGAGCTGCGAGTGCGCCTGTGTGCTGCAGGCTTCTGTTTGCAGCGCCATGCTTTTGTAGCTTTGGATTGTCAAGATTTGAAATGTGTTGAGTTAAAGAAGGTTTGCTTTCATAACCCACACTGATGGTCTTTTATTTAAATCAAAAATTATGCAACATACAGTACCTTCTTTAGTATTCACTGTTTCACTCTTTTCATAATTGAATATACAGCTGCTGCAAGGTCGAACTAAGGCAGGGCATTTGCAGTAAACTATACTATTGCCGGGAGGTAGGTTTGAACTTGGGTTAGAATCCCAGTACAGTCAGGGCTTTTTTTTGTGGAGTTTGCCTGTGCTCCTGGTCCCTTACCTTTAAAAACATGCTGCACCGGTTGGTCTTGAATTACCTTAAATCAATACCCAGCACAAAAAAGCTAGGGGACAGTTGACTTGCTGTGGCAAACTGAAAGCAGCTGATAAGCCTTTACCCTGCTCCTCTGACGATGTCATCTCCATGGTGACCACAATAAGGCTTTGCTTGTCAGATCAAAGCCGGCCTTTTTTATTTGGGGAGGGAAACCCATCCACATTTTTCATCAACTCTTAACAAGTGGAAACTGTTCTTTTTTTAGAGCCACATTCTCCACTTTTTCTTCAGCCATTTGATCTGCGCTTCAGTCTGTCTGCATTTCATTTCCTCTTCCTGCATGAGCTGGACCTCTCCATAGACACCAAATGTTTCCTCACACGTTTTTTTTTGACCTACTTACTTCAAAAGGATCGGTCTTAGTGGCGACCCCAGATTTTCGGTGCTTGCTCTTTTGCAGACCCACCACTCAGGGTCACTCCTTTATGGGGTATGGGTCAGGAAGAAAAGGATGTGGTTTGCCTGCCCGTGACAACAAATAACAAAGGCACAGTTTCCTTTAGATTTGCTGCATAATGTGTTATAGTAACTAGGGCTTGACATGGATTTTTCCGATCTTTGGCCTCTATGACTAGTCTTTTTCAAATGTGATGCATTTAGTGGTTTTGCAAGCCACAATTTATGTAGCTAGGAAGTTTTTTCTTATACCTTTTTTTTTAATTATTGCTATGAATTAAAAATAAAACATGTGTCCAGCTAGCCTCTGGATTTTCTCTGGTCTGCTGTACAGTCTTGCTTTTTCTATAAGTTTAATAAAAAGGGATTTCGTTAACTTTATGTAGACTGAGCTATCTTATTTTATTTTATTTTAGTGCAGTGCCCAAAGTTGCAAGTCCAGTGAGAGTAAAAGTGTCGAAGTTTTTACAAGAAGACCATCCTGAAGCTACACCAGCTGAGAACCACTGACATACAGCAGACACAGACCCCTACATTGTGTAGCACCAAACACATATGGGGTGAATATGGGGTTCACCTTCTACAGCAAGGGTCACTGAAGCACCGCCCCCTCCCCGCCAGCCGCACCAGTCCCATGTGTAAGTCAGGCATTACTGCAGCACCCAGGGGAGACATGAATCATCACTGTATCATGTCTGCATGTGGTCGTCTGGGTGTGCAATGTAGTTGTGTGTTGAGGGGAGAAAACTGGGCCCCAGGCAAAAGATGTGATTCATTTTTCATAATATTTTAACAGCCGGCGTATCATGTGGACCGTGGGAACTTGGAATTTGCAAATTTGTAAATCAATGTTACAGCCCTGGCTTGTTCAGCACAAGTTAAAATGGCATTTGCTTAAAGCTGTATTTGTAAGCTAATGTGTTAAAAGTCTACCCTAGTCATTTTTCTAGTTTAAGGCGGGCGAAGGCAGTCTGACTTCCAGAACCATTTACAGCGCTGATGTAGTGCTCACAGCAGGGGAGAAAACAGACCAATTTGCTGAGGTCTCATAAAAATACAGCCCAGAACTGTTCTCACTGGACACATTTTTCAGCTATGTGTCCATAAACCCATGTCCTTGATACAAAACTTTCTATTTCAAAACAATAATTGATAATAATTACTCTAATAATAATAATTGTTTTAGTGCATTTTTATGTTTTATATGACACAACCATTTTATAAGCATTTTATACGCTTATTCTCAACTTCACTTTTTTTAGTCAAGACTGGGATGGTGAAAGTGCTAATTATTTCATGTGCTTACTCTGCCTCCTGCTGGACATGCTCCATCACGACAGCGCCTTTGAAATATCTGCCTCAACAATAGCATTGATTGATGCACATTTTTTAATGTAGCTCAGAAGAAGATGAACATAATTTTGTATTATTATGGATGACTTATTCTAAACTAAACAGAGATCTATTTAGTGTAAGATTACTTTTTTGATGGGCTTGTTTGTTGGCCCGATATTTTTACACTTACAATTATGTCATCAACCTGATTCTCAACTTGTAGTAATAGTTTACTGAATTAGCAAATCTTGGCAAAAAATAAATAAATCATGAAATCAAATCATGAAAGTCACGTCATGTAACCTCATTTTCACTGATCCTTTGCAGATGTTTTCTCTGGATCTTAATTTTAAATATTTGTAAATTCCCCTAAACCTTTGCACATTTGATTAATGAATCACCTTGTACAGGCAAACATGAAGAGGATGTTTCCGTCACAAGCCGTTTGGTTATCTGAGCGAGGCAGCTGCTCAATGCAAACAGGGCTTCAAGGCTTTTAAGTTGACAGTTTGTTTAGGAGTGCTGTGGCCTGTCGGGGATAAACAGGGCAAAATGACCGACATTATTTCAGAAAAATGCAAAACAATCTTCACTTCGGAAAAAATAAATGTGAGAAAATCGAGTTTTGAAGCCGCCGGCATGTAATCAAAGGGGACCTTAGGGGCAAAAACGAATTGCGACCGACCGAGATTGAGATGATAGGAGGCACAGACAAAACAATCCAGCGTCGAGCTGAAATCTCACTGTGAAATGTGAGCAGTCAAAAACAAAGCCATCTTGAAATAAATTTAAAAGCACTTCTTTTTGAGGTCTAATGTGGAAAAGAAGACGTTAAATAAACGCATCTACAGGGATTTTGTGGTCTGCTTAAAATCCAACTTGCATCAGCTTTTTTCCTGACAGTTCTGTGAATAACATTTGGAAACACGTTCACGCTGCTGGATTACTCACGATATAATACGGCACACATTATTTCCTCATTTATCATAAAAAACATTCTTTCAGGTCGTATAGGTGGAGTAGGATAATAGATTTACCAAGAGCGATCTTTATAAACTGCTTTCACCTAAATGGGACTGCTGAGGAAGGGTGGACTAAAGAGGTTTGTAGCCCAAAGTCCTGAGTGTAGAGAGAATTGGTGAAGTCATCCTTGAGACTGTTCCATTGCTAATGAGAGGGAGACAGGGTTTTCCAAGGCTGCCCATGGCTCACTGGAGGTCTTCAGCTCATTTAAGGATTTGTGGTTGAACTCTGATTCAAGATGGACTGATGTTTTTCCAGCAAGCCCCCATAGGTAGGACTCTTTTGTCCAGATTTAGAGGCTTACAGTCAAAGAAAGTTGTTGTCGGACTATTTTCAGTAATTACTTTGTATTAGGTCAAATTAGATCACATGACACAATCTTGGCTAAAGAACAGTCATTGTTTACCAAGCTGTAACATAGGTTTGTTTGGGTGTATACATTTGTTCAAAGCTCAAAGACATTTTGTAAGTGAGTAAGTTACTCCAGTACATTCACCTGTGCAATTTTACGCTTATTTAGTTCAGATCAGATTGTTTTATGTTTGAATAATTTGCCTCTACATTAAGTGCATTGAGCGATCATAGTTTATAGAAAAAAAGCGTGCCGTGGCCCTTCTCAGTAGAAACCCGTTTAGCATCACGCTGAGCTCCTGCCTCTCCTCCGGCCGCTCGTCATCCCGCTGCTCTCTGCGGAAGGGGAGTCACTGCTCCCTTTGAAGCACCAGACCAGTCTGCTCCAGGCTGAGGCTGAGGGAAGGGTCGTTTTCTTCTCTCAGTTTATGTGCCCTGGCATTCACAAGACCTGGAAAACTGTTAAGCTCGAGAAACGGGACAAATGAACGGGCGCATTTTAGTTGGAAAGGTGTCACCTTTGCCGTCAGCAGCAGGAGCTAGAAGGGCACATTTTACAACAAGGTAAAGTCAGTGGACTAGTCTACTTTTTTTGTACTGCTTTAGCCTTGAAATGTGTGTGTTTTGTCTTGTTGTGTCTTGTACTTCTGATGAATGAAAAGGCTGGCATTGTAAGGTTCCTTTATCTTCATTTAAAACCGCTTTCTGTCTGGCCAGTATGGAACTTGAATATATTTTGTATTTTCCTCCCAATTCGTGCCGTTGTCCATATCCTTGTTTCAGCATGCCACCTGCCAAAGCAGACTAACAGGTCTTGGGCTGGCTGTTCACCCAAAGCGCACCTTTTTTTAACCAAAGCATAGTCCGAATCAAAAATGATTAGGAGCTAGCTGCATAAAATCAAAAGAAGCGTTGGAGGCAAGCCAATAAACACACACAGCCTAATTGCCACCCTGTACAAAAGTAAGCACAATCTGACACACTCCCACTGTGTTTCTGGGCTGCACCTCTGGGAGCAGACAGTTGGAATAACCTCATTCAGAATCCACTCACCCTGACTCTGGATTGTTCATGTCTGTCTCAGCTGACTCAGTGCTGGTATTGTTCAAACACCACATACTTGCAATCCACATGTGGGGGTGATGGAAACAAAAACAATCAATGCGGGACTTGATATTTCAAAACGTCTAAATGACCGCACTGGTGTTTGTTTCAGGAAGCGTTGAATACATTTCCGACACTGTTTTCCATAAATCTTCCGTGGATGTGCACCAGAGTTTCAACACCGATGGGCTTCGTTTTACAGCTGTGGCCATAAAACCATGTGATTAAACCTATTTCCAAAAGTGTGTAGGACATTTTTATCTTCCTCTGTTTTTTTTTGAGTGCACTTCCTTGTTCCATTCCTTTCGCTAATTGCAGACTGCACACCCACAAAGAGCTGCTCCTCTCAGTCGAGGGAAGGCAGCCGAAAGTGAAAAGCTCCCGCAGTGACTCAGCTTTAAAGCACCTTCGCTCTGCAATCGTTTTTTTTTCTTTCTTTTTTTTGTGAGCCAGCTTCAACTTGATTACCATTCGCGGTTGCCAATGGTAATGATGGGGAACATGCAGTAATCACGGCCGGACTTGCATTCAGTAGCTCCACAACTTGTAAATTTAACAAGGCATTAGTACTGCTGAATCTAAAAGTGGTAAGCCATAAATTTTAAAGCCTCACCATCCTCGTGTAGCGGCTACAGCTGTTAAACTGCTATGGGTTTAAAATGTACTCTTTATAGACTGTGTTTAAGGACAGAAGTCAGTAAATGTCTTTTTGTTTGCGCAGAATACCAGGTTACTGACACATTCTGTTTCTGCATGATTTGTTCCTCTTAAGTCAAGAAGAAGCTCTGCACAAGCTGATACACTTTTAGATGTCTGTACATGTTTTGTACTTCATTTTGAGTCACAAGGCAAGATAAATGGGGGTATCATCAGGCTGTGGGAAGTTGACATAATGCCAAATCCTTATAAAGGTTACTACATATTAGCATATCACTTTAAATGGGTTCTGATAGTGAGGTGCATGTTCAGAGCACTGGTTTGGGTTCATCGATTGCATATTTTGGGTGTGGTGAAAACCATTGTAATTTCAGAGTCTTAACAATATCGCCATTGAAGCCTTAGTCACCATATGGCTGGTTGCTATTACCACGTCCAAGCAGATGCGCCCATTTTCAAATTACTTGCTTGTTTGAGCATGTGGTCTCCTGCAAGGACAACTTACTGTAGACAGATGGCCTCCAGTTTTTCCTCTTTTCTGCCCTGATTAAAACGCTGTTCATCGTAGACCTATTGTGTGTGGGTATTGTTTTGTTTCAGGTGGGATGAGAGCAGCTCGATCAGCAGTGGCCTCAGCGATGGCGACGGAGAAGGCTCAGAGAATATCAGCTCGGAGGAGTTCAACGCCAGCTCGTCCCTAAACTCGCTCCCGAGCACGCCGTTAGGATCCAGGCGAGCCTCCTCTGCCATGGTGAGCAAACTTAACATATAGGCAACGGCGTGGATTTTAGGCTGGCTTCCGTTACAGTATTACTTTCTTTGTAGGGGGTGGATTCTGAGCAAATGCTGTGAATGTTCCTTCAATGTTTTACACATATTGTACATGTTTCTGTGGTATGTTTGTATTACTCACACCAAGAGCATGCATTTTGGCAAGGAAAACAACTAGGAACAACTTCACACTCAAAGAAACTGAACAACACTTCATGGACCATCTGTCAGCGTACTCTGAGCCAAAATACAGCATACCCATTTGTCCTCAGTTGTATCTTTTCAATGCCCCAAAAGTGTTTTCTATTTCGCACAGTGCTTTCTTTAATCTCCATATCTCCAACTGCACATTCCTAGGAATGCGACTTAGATGAGGCGAAAGATTAGCACAACAGTGAACGCTTATTTCCATAGATAACGCAAACCATGCCTGATGTTTTTTACCCTTACTGTGCCCCCTGTGCTCTGCCCTCCTCAGCTCCGCACAGATGCAGAAAAGCGCTCCCTGGTGGAGAGTGGACTTTCATGGTACAGCGAGGACAAATCCAGCTATAAGCTCGACCGGGCCAGCTTTCACACAGGAAGCCTCAAGTCCGAAGCGCCGAGCAAGTGGAGGAAGAAGCCCCCGAGTTTAAGCGAGGACTTTGGCAAGGGAGAAGCCAAGAAGCCCCAGAGTTTAGGGCAGCCGGGGAGCTTCAGGAAAGGCAGAAATCCCCCTGTCGGAGTGACCTCTCCCATCACCCACACCTCCCAGAGCATGCTTAAAGTAGTAGGTAAGCAGATCTCAGAAGCATAATTTCAGTTTCCCTGGCACACAATATACTGGCAATAAGTTTTCTAACTACATATTTAGTGCACTCATTCACCAATCCCACAAACTACTCCGGTGATAATACTGGAATGCATTTTATGGGGTAAGCACAAAGATTAATGTTCATACAGCCCGTGATTCAGGCTTATATCAGGGCTTGGGTATGTAAAAGCTACTAAATCTAGCTGTTTATTTCCCTTCTCACATATACTTAGAGCTTCTTTGGATTTAAAGTTGATCAGAACAAAGACTATGCTGACTGAACATTTCTGTCTGAAGTGATTTGTTACTGTCCATCTGTTTCAATCCAGGCTGTGGGTAATATTTTATTGAAGTTACCTGAGCTAACCCCAATAGAAAATTCTCCAACAGTCTGGTTGCATAATGGTTCAGAAAATAATATTTCTATTAATAACATGTTGTTTTTGTCTGTGCAGCCCCTAAAAGTGAAAAGCCACAGGACAAATCTCGGATTTCTGTCAAAACGGCTGGTCTTCAGCGGTCTCGGTCTGATGCTGGCAAGGATCACCATGGAGAATACCGCAAACCTCCTTCAGGTCTAGTCAAGCCCACTGCTGGAGCCTCATTTGGTTACAAAAAGCCCACAGCCACTGGTACCGCTACTGTCCTGACAGCAGGGGGAGCCACCATCTCCAGTGGATCTTCTACTCTGGGCAAAAGCCCCAAGTCATCTGGCATCCCGGTGAAGCCAGTGGGGGCACCAACAGGCCGTAAAAACAGTTTTGATGCAGGCAGTGAGCAGGGCTTCCTGGGGCCCAATGCCCGGAATAGTATTCAGTATCGCAGCCTGCCCCGACCTGCCAAATCAAGTACACTCAGTGTCATCGGGCGACCAGCATCTCGTCCTCCCAGTGGGATTGTTGACCCCAGCCTGTTGAGTCTTAAGCCGATGTCCATTGGCACTGCAGGGCCACGGGTCAAAGAACCCAGCAACTGCAGCGGGAAAATGACTAATCGCACAATATCCGGCCCAGTGAATCAGACTGACCGAGAGAAGGAGAAGGAAAGAGCCAAAGCCAAGGCTGTGGGTGCAGACATAGACTGTGGTTCTCTGAAAGGAGACGACTCTCAGTCACAATGCACAGAGGAGCCAATGAAACTGCATGGGCTCAGACGCACCAGCAGCAGCAAATACCCTGATCTCTCATCACCTACAACACCAAGGTCTTTATTCACTCAGTAACTGGCCTTTTTTTTACTCATTGTTGATAAGAGTCACTCACAGTCAACCAAACTTTCTGTATATTCCATTATGTTGATGCATATCCCAGATCATGCTATACATGTTAATGCTATTTTCTTGATACGCTAAATGAAGGGACTATACTGCATATGGGGGATTCATGACGATAGAGGTCGATTGTCAAAAGCAAATCAAATCAAATGAAGTAATTGCGTCTAATGGCTTTGCATTTGTTTGTTGCTAATATAGAATGAAGTCATTTTGCCATCCACCCAGCCTGGCACACCTGGACAAGATGAACTCCAACAGCCTTGACTCCTGTGTGACCATCCATGACCTCCCTCCCAAAGTACCCCCGTACTCTAAGCTCCAGGACCTGGCAGGCTGTCACTCCGGAGGCCGCCTCACTCCCAGCCCGGCGCCTGTGCTCCACCTGGACTCCTCCAGCTGCTATGAGAGTCGCACCGGGTCACCGCTTCTCTACCCCAAACTGTCGGGCATGCACCGCAGCCTGGAGTCCCTGCCGCTGCAGATGAGTGTGCCCTCGAGTGCCAGGTTTGGCATCACTGACATGCAAGACAAAGAACAACGGGGCACAGGCACCTGGGGGTCCGTAACCAGGACATCACTACAAGACAGGTACAGCGGCTTGTGCTTTGCAAAGAAAATGAAGAGAAGAAAAATGTACCAAACAGTGTAATTAATGTTCTGCGTTCTCTGTGCAGCCTTCAAACAGACAGGAACACATTTCCTAAGAAAGGCTTAGAGTAAGTCCAATCTCCCCCCCACCCCTACTAAAAGATCACAGTCTTTTTATTTGCATTTTCAAAGGTAACATTCTTTCTTTATCCCAGACGCTGCAGTTCAAGTCTGTCAGAGAGTGAAGGAAGCAAACCAGGGAGGCGCCACTCTCACACCATAATGAGTATGACAGACGGTGATAGTCCTCCTCAGCTGCCCTCTCCTACCCGCCCCCTCCACTCAACCACAGGCAAGGTTCCACTCACCAATGTGGGTGAGTCTGTCCTGTAGGACCTCCAGAATATGACCTTGGATGAATAAATTTAAAGAGTCAAACAAGATAAAAAAAAGATTTACTTTGGTGAACGTGTTGTTGACATATTATGATTATGATTATGACAAACTCACTAAATGATTATGTAAATACAAACAATAATGAATTTCTACTCTAACTCATATACCGTGAGGAAAGGCTTGCCATGGAAGCAAATGTCGGTCAAGTCAGGCTATATTTATCAGTGTTGTAGACCTGTAGTGTTGCCTTTCACTGACTCAACAAATAGGTACCACTGCTCGCTGTATTCCATGCTCAACTTAAGGCCTTGGATTTTCTGACTCAAAGTGCATTTCTTATGTTTTAGTTGCCCCCATTTCCAGTGGCACCCCGAGGATATCTCGCTCCAACAGCATAGGCCCCCCAAGTGACTCCTGTGATCTGTATGGAACTTCCCCCCTGGGCAGCAGTATGGCCCTGGCAGACCGGCCCAAAAGCATGATGCGTTCAGGGTCTTTCCGTGAAACAGGGGAAGATGGTGAGATACTGTAAACTCCAATGCGTCAGATCAGTGGTTCTCAACCTTTTGGCATCGCGACCCCCATTTTAACAGTTAAAGGGTTCGTGACCCCCGCTCGGGTCACACCGTGAGAAATAGAAATAATAGCCTACATAATTCTTAAAAAACAAGAAAGAAAAATGGCTAAAATGAAATTAATCAAATAACGAACAAATAATGGCACTCTGGTACAATAGCAAACACATGCTACAATAAAATATCACATTATATGCTAATGAAAATATGGCTATTTTATCTAAATGATCTGGCGACCTCCCAAATTTGTCTCGCGACCCCCAGGTTGAGAACCACTGCGTCAGATGAAGCAAAGAAAAAACTTGTTTTTTTTTTAAATTATTTTCTTATGCTCTTGTGTCTTTTTCAGTCCATGGCTCTGTATTGTCTTTGGCATCAAATGCTTCATCCAATTATTCGTCTGTAAGTATTCCTCTTCAAGAACAATGTACAAGAAGACACATGAAGCAATTACAGTGTAAAACTGAATTTACTGTTTTTACAGCAATGTACTCATGAAACAAGAATTTGTTTGTTTTATAATTGTTATGAATATGCAATTTTTCAAGCCAGAATCATTTTAAAGCAGTACTAAGTTATTTGTTTACCTTAGTAAATCCTTTCCACAGTCCCTCTGGGGGTAATACAAGTGTTGAGGGGATGATTGGGGGGTCTTTCATCTTCCCCTGGTGTCTCTGGCCAGAAAACCACAACTGCAACTTTCCTGCCACCGGGTTGGAGGCGCAATACACACTAATAGAATCACAAAAAAGAAGCTAACAGGCTAACGGACAAAGCTATCTGCAGGCTAGCACCACATAAACAGTATTTACAGCCAACGTTGCGTGAAAAAAAACTCTCCATTGTGTAATTGGATGTACAATATCCCTCTCTCCCTTTGACTTTTTGTCAACGTAGTATTTACTCTCACGGACAATTAATGAGTAAAAAACGCAACCTGCTACGACACCTGCAGTGGCGCTTATGGCCTCTAGGGGCATGAGTTACTTAGTTCTGCTTTAAAGAAATAATTTAGGTTGTGATATTTTAACTGATTTATGATTGTAGTAGTGCATCTATATAGAACAATTTTAACAATTACGTTTCAATATTGTTTTGAAATGTGAGTATAAAGTACCTTCAGTTTAAAAAGCACACAACATATGTATACCGAGACCACCCAACCAGCCTTTATTGTGTATTTTTACCATGCTTTCTGTAGAATGAGGAGAGGATACAAGGCGAGGTAAGGCCGCTGCGCTGTCGCTCTCATATTGTGTGTCATTTGTCATTTCCTGTAGCCTCACTCGTCAGCTCTTATCATTTTGTTGTGTGTGGAGTGTGCCCGTGTTATAACACAGCTCATGTTATCTGGAATACAGTGTCCCATCTCCATCGTATGCCTTCTAATAATAACACGTTCATATTTTGCATGAACACTTTTACACAGTGGTCCTCAATTGTTTTTTCATCTTTTTTTGTGAAGGATTTGTTGCTTTCCAAGTCACATGTTAACTTGAAAAATCATGTCTAAGAGTACACAGACTTGTTTTTTGTCATATATATATACATTATATTATTATTTATATTTATCCTGGATAAACTTGTTCAAAAGCAAAGGAAATGAGGACTAAAACAAAAATAAATGACCAGTAACTAAATGACATGTGTCTGATGATCTAAACGTAATCAGATTGGATCCACTAATCCTGTACAGTAACAATTCTTATTTGTTAAGACAGTTTTAGAACCACTGCTCATGTAATCAATGAATATTAATATTTTATACCTATATTTGCATTAAGTATACAAAGTAAATAGTTGATTTTTCTGAAATATAAGTTTGCTTGTGTTTACAGCAAATCCGTATGTTGAGAAGAGAACTCGAGTGTTCCCAGGAGAAGGTCGCGAACCTCACCATGCAGCTTTCTGCCAACGTACGTGTTTATGGGAGTTTTCTTTGCTGTCTTTCTTTGATTAACAGAGGGAGTAATGAACTGAACTGGATCTTTTTTCCTTCTCACTTATATGACTTACTGTTGTTGTTAATGCAATGAAGTCCACCTGGAATTATCTATTTGTATTTACTTTTCACATTGGCACATACAATAGTTTAATTACTGCTGAGCATAGGCTGCAGTGTTACCCCACATTGCCATTCCTTATTAATAAGGAATTATAATCTTCTCTTTTCTCCTGTATGCATATTTTATCTTTCATTTCTTCCCCTAATGCTCCCTTTCTTTTTATTCCTTGATTTATTACAATGGACTGCTTCACACTGACCTGCTCACTGGATGCTGCTGTTGCAGATAGGACAGGTTTGTTGCCCAAAGGCTGACAGCTCACTAATTCTTCAGAAATATTTCACTGACTGTTGTTGATTATGCCAGAGATGTAGTAACTTAGGACTGGGACTTGACTAAGGGCAGTGATTTGTGGGTAGTTAAATGCTATCAGAACTGGATGAGGTGATAGTTACTTCACTTGAAATTGGACGTGCACATTCAGAACTTGGACTGGGAAGCTGAAAAATTTAATTTGGACTTGGAGTCGACTTGGAGGAGTCTGAAATGAATGATTAGAACAGTGCGGACTTGAAGGTTTCTTGGACTCAAAAAATCATGACTCGACTATATCTCTGGTTAATGCATGATAACTTATAACTATAATATATATATATTTTGTACGTGTCATTTTGCTTAAGCATTTAATTTTATTATTTTCTCGACACTATCATAAGTTCAATGTGTTTTAAGCAGTTCTACAACATTTCTTATCTGCATCACCAAAACTCCTCCTATTTCGGACATCATCTCCAGCTGTCTGTCTAAATTGGTCACTGTGAGTATTGAGATTGTGGACTAATTTTGTATATCTTTATCTGTGTTTGTCTAAAGGCTAATCTGGTCGCTGCTTTTGAGCAGAGCCTGGCACTGATGACGGCTCGGCTGCAGACGCTGTCGGTGTCCTCAGACCAGAAGGTATTTCATGTTATCACTGATGATGAGCTCCATGCCCCGCGTTCAGCATTAGAAAAGACTTAGCATTTTAACATGCCTGTGGACTTTCTGACTGCTAATCACCTTGCCAACGCTTACCTTTTGGCATTTCACAAATTCCATGAAGAATGTTGGTCACAGATTTGCGTGTAGGACTGTCACCAGTTACTCATCACAGCCTGTCATTGAGATAGACATTCCACCGTCCTGAGTCTCGTACAATCTCGGTTCAGTTACCGGCCTGTGAGATAATGTGCGGCACTTACCCATAATTCCCTTTGCAGGATTCTGAACTCACAGAACTTAAGGACACCATTGATATTCTGCAGGCCAAAAACACAGAGGCACAAGAAATCATTCAAGGGGCTCTCAATAATCCTGACATTGCACCAAAAGGTAATAATTAACTATTCTAGAAGATTGACAACTGAAAGCAATTTATCTGCACTTTTCACTTTGATTTAATTTAGCAATCTAATTTCATATTAGATATTTAAGTGTTATTGATTTTATCTTTGTAACTGTAATTGTATGCACTTTCTTTTATCTATGTGAAAATGTTGCCCTACAAAGAAGCGTTCATTGCTTTGCTGTATCATATTGCACTAATGCTTTCTATACTTTGTGTAGAGATGTTGATCAATCGACAGAATTCCTCCGAGAGCATCTCCAGCCTCGCCAGCACAACCAGTCATTCCAGCATGGGCAGTTTAAAGGAACAGGAGGCCAAAAAGAAGAAAAAGAAAAGCTGGGTAAGGGGAACTTGGATACCGTGATGTTGACAGTTTTCAATCAGATCATAAACAAAGCGAAATCAGTGACGTCATATGTTGTCCCCGGATTCTTTTCCTTGCATGAGTGTGATTCCCTCCTTGGTTTAAATCTGTTATCAATGCCACTGGTATGACTCTGGTCTCTCCCTCATGCTGCCCTGACTTTTATTTTAGGTCTTTGAGGTGAGTGTTGTTGCTAGTAAATAAACCCTAAACATCTTACCCACAGGACTGCATGTGCCAAATGAGTCATACACGTTCAGCCGTAATTCATCCCTGTTATTTGTCCCCTGTGTATTACTCAAATTAGAAGTGGGTGATTTTCCAATATAAAATCAAATGGTGATCTGATCTTGTGATGATCTGCCAAAGTGGTGAGATTGTTATATTGTGATTCGGGCGTGTTTTGTGTTTCATTACTCAAACACACGGCATCTAATGGTCTCCTTCTACGATACTTGGTTTTCGATACCTTTGTATACTAAATTATTTGTCACAGATGAATCATTTTAATTTATTCCTTTTCCTTCCATTTAATATAGTTTACATTTGAATTATTTGTTTGAGGTGAAGCAACAGAGAAAGTTCCTTTAACCACAAAAGGGGGCGGAAAAAAAACCCATTTTTTTCCGTGATTTTCCCCAATTTTTGCAATATTTATTCTTTCCCCCAAATTTTCCAATTTAATTCCCAAATTTACCCCAATTTTTCCACTTTGTTTGCCTATTTTTCTTCCTCTTTTTTCAAAATGCTTCCATATTGATTTCAAGTTGTTTTTTTCAAATTTACCCCGATTTTTTTTAAACTTTTTTCTCAATTTCCCCCCTTTTTTATTTCTTTTTTTTAATTTTATTGTGTGTCACTTTTTTACTTATTTTAAATTTTGATGACCAACAGCATCAAAACGTGTTTTTATAAAGATTGCATATCTCTTTTCCAATACCTGACTGATTTTCTTTTAACTTTGACGTGTAAGGCCACAGAAGAAGAATTAAGTTCTTTCTTAGAGCAATATAAAGCTACTAAGTGCATCACGATCAAATGGAAGCTGTGACCTATACTCTGTGCAAGTTGCGATATTTTTTTATACTTACAGTATCATAACGTTCACCCCTGAATGAAGCGATGAGTCCATTACTGCATTGCAATAACACAGGACTCCTTATAACAGTCTTAAATGGTCTTGCAGTTACGCAGCTCCTTCAACAAGGCGTTCAGTAAGAAGGGGTCAAAGGCATCAGGCTCATATGCTGACATTGAGGAGATCGCTACCCCAGAGTCCTCCGCTCCTCCCTCTCCTAAAGTCCATCGTGAACTGGAAAACCCCACACCATCTATGAAATCCTCAACATCTGCGTCATCATTGGGGTAAGGATTGTCACTGATGTTTACGAGAGGAGCTTAATCTAAATGCACCTCATGTTGTTAGTCCGACGATCCGTGTCACATTAACACTTACATTGTTCGTGTTGCGTATCCTCAGACTGTGTGAAGGGGTAGAGGGGAAGGATGAGAAGGTGGTGTCGGACTTACGCTCAGAGCTGTGGGAGAAGGAGCGCAAGCTGACAGACATCCGCCTCGAGGCCCTGAGCTCTGCCCATCAGCTGGAGCAACTACAGGATACCATGACCAATATGCAGGTCTGTACAGCGCAAACATCTGATCAAGTGTTTTTATTCACAATAATGTAAAAGGACTCATCCTTGTCGAATACATTATGATGTCTATGTTTTAAGAAGCACCATAGACCATAGGGGTGGGAACCTGTGGGTACCTCACGATACCATACGATACAATACGCGATACATGGCTTACGATTATGATTATCTCACGATACGCCGATACTGCCATAATCGATATATTGCCCAAAAATAACATACGATACATCATGATTAAAAAATAAACTTTCTACTTTAAGCCATTACATATTATTCATCATTTATATTTCTTTTCATGTGCTTTGTACCCCTATTTTCTATTTCTATAAATTATCCCGACTTACACACTGAAAATGGGCCTCAGTGACTTCCTATACATTTAAATAAACAAGAAATCACAGTCCTATTTAAAAAGGAATAAATCAACCTCAAATTAAATATATAAATATACAAACTATCATTAAAAGTTATTTATTTGTGTGACAGTATTTGGTCCAATTGCATAAAACTGTAGTGTTGCCCCCTGCTGTCCTGACTGAATTCTCGATCATTGTTGGCCTCTATTGACTGTAAAAACAGTGGAGCACCGCTGCTGCATGAATATGCATGATGTTGCTCATTAATATGCATAACTTCATCAAAAGTGTCGATATCGGAATAAAAAGCATCGGCATCGTATCGTCCCACAAAATATTGTGATATTGGAAATATAATATTGGAAAATCGATATACTGTCACACTCCTAATAGACCAGCTGTTGATTTTGTGCATATCCTTTTTTTCCCCATAGAGGACAGTGGAGAAACTGAAGACTGAAAATGACCAACTAAAGACAGGTGGTGTCTCTCCCTGTCCATCTCCTGGACCCTCCAGCTCTGCGTCCCAGTCCTCAGGCCTCACTGCACTTGGAAATTCATCCCCACGTCAATCTGTAGCAATGCAGCTGCCCAAAAGCTACAGCAGGGGGCTGAGTGAGGGCAGTTCAGGTACCATTGTTAAAAGGATTCCGCAGTCAATCAATAAGAACACCAAGTTAATGTCACATAATAATATAATAGTATGATATTCATGGTATTGATTACAAACATTTCTGGTGTTTCTTATGTCATGTAGATGTCTTCAGTTCCGATTCTCTCAGCCATTCCACTCAAAGAGATGATCACCGAGTCAGGGTGGTGGTTTGTGTGGCAAAGTTACATGTTTTCAAAGATGTAAGAAAGATTTATTTAGATATTTGAAATACTTCACAATTGTCGGGTTAATTTTCGCATTGCAAAATGTGTCAACAGGATGTGAAACAGCAGGAGTTCTTCATTGGCACGATCAGGTTAAACGGCAGGATGGACTGGACCATGTTGGATTCGGCTGTCAGCCAGGCTTTCAAGGTGCTGAAAATTATATCCTCAATTATAAGATGAATGCCTTTTGCTTTGTAAGATAGGGTTGGAAATCTCTTCACAAATCTAATTGAGAACTCATCGGGACGTGCTGTATGTTTTGGCACCGTTTTATAATCTGCAGGTGTACATCACTAAAGTGGACCCCACCTCCAGTCTTGGGCTGTCTACAGACTCCATCTACAGCTATAGTATCGGTCATATCAAGAGGGTTCTGGGAGGAGAAGTGCCTGAAACACAGCCATCTCGCTGCATGTCTCGAGGTCCAAGCAGCATCACAGTGGCACTGAAAGGTATGTAAAAATGTTGTGTGTTCAAATCCTACTCTTGTAATACTTTTTTTTTTTTTAATGAAATTTGCATCCTGTGAAGCTGAACCCTACCTAAAATCACGTGCGATATACAGCTATCACTCAATCTTGGAGTGTTTTCTAGCCGGCTCCTCTCCACTTGTGCATGTTGGAATGAATATACCGAAGTGCTCGGAGAGCTGGTGAAGCAGTGGCCGACTCGACCGTGCTCTCAGCAACTTGATCTAGTCGTAGCTCAGATTCAAAGAGGGCCAGCAGCTTGACTCCCTTTAGACACGTGGGCCCCAGAAATGGCGAGAAGGAACTTTAGACGTCTGTAGCCTGGTGGGGGTGCAATCAGTCCCTATACTTGATGCGTAGGTATTTTTAGAGCTAAATATTTTAGCAGCATGTTGCTTATTGAGGCTTTGCAAGGTGAAAGAAATATTTTTCAACTTCCAAAGTAGATCTGTCTAAATTTCTTTCAACATGTTAACAATTCACTGCGGCTAATTGAGTATCTCTGAAGTGCCAACATGAACTTGGACAGTGGTGCAAATTTCAAATTTAAATGGAATCATGATCAAATCTATTCATTGCAGTGTTAGGGGGAAAAAAACTGTCTTTATGCCTGAACCATCTGCTGAAAATATTAAAATCTGATGTTGTCTGTTGTTGTTTAGGCTTGAAGGAGAAATGTGTGGACAGTTTGGTCTTTGAAACCCTCATTCCGAAACCTATGATGCAGCACTACATCAGTCTTATCCTCAAGCATCGCCGGCTCATTTTGTCCGGTCCGAGCGGGACGGGTAAGACCTACCTGGCATCCCGACTGGCTGAGTACCTGGTTGACCGCAGCGCCCGGGAGGTCACAGAGGGCATTGTTGTAACTTTCAACATGCATCGTCAGTCATGCAAGGTACAACAGTTTAAGTATTTGTATACCATTAAAACATGTAACAATACATTTAGTTTATTTATTTTTACGATTTATTTTTCTCATGTACCTGCCTGATTCTAAAATAACATAATTTTCTTTTCTATTTGTTATTTTCTTTAATTTACAAGCACATAAATAAAAGGTGAATGTATTGATGTACAGGTATATATGATCCATGATCCTCTCAGTAGCAGCTTTTGAATGTTTATCATAATGCAAATATAATAACCGTGAAATATATATTGAGAATACATGAATATTTTCTGTATCAGACTTCAACATAATAACAATAGAACCTGTAGATGGGTGTGAGTGCTTCCTGAACCTCGTGTGCACTTTTTCTGTTTTCCCTTTGCCAGGATCTGCAGCTTTATCTTTCAAATCTGGCAAATGAAATAGACCGGGAAACCAGTGCTTCACAGATTCCGCTGGTCGTGATTCTTGACGACATACATGACACTGCGTCACTCAGTGAGCTAGTGAATGGTGCTCTTACCTGCAAATACCACAAATGGTCAGTTCAATCATTTGTTTCATTTATATCAAATATCGCGGGGTGTTTAACATTTTCTGCTTTCATTGCAGTCCCTACATTATAGGGACAAGCAATCAGCCTGTCAAGATGACCGCAAACCATGGACTTCATCTCAGTTTCAGGTGTTGTTTTCATTGCGTTCAGCTGCGTGCAGTGTAAACAAATCAATGCATCTCTGTGTAAACAAATCTAGTAAACAGTATCTACTTACAGCATCTGACCTCACGCTACACTCACTGTAATAAAAATGTATAACAATTCTGATGTGTTTTAGGATGGTTACCTTCTCCAACAATGTGGAGCCTGCCAATGGCTTCTTGGTCCGCTACCTGCACAGGAAGATGATGGAGTCTGAAGATGAGAGAAATTTGACTAATGAAGACCTGATACGTGTCCTGGACTGGTTGCCCAAACTCTGGTATCACTTGCACACGTTCCTGGAAAAGCACAGCACATCTGACTTTCTTATAGGTATATATATATATATATACCCATCACTTTAATTTAGCAAGGAATGTATTTGAATGCAGAATGTTGATGAGATGTATTTTCCGTAGGGCCTTGCTTTTTCCTGTCCTGCCCGGTGACTGTGGAGGAGTTCCGCTCTTGGTTCATTGACCTTTGGAACCATTCTATTATTCCATACTTACAAGAGGGAGCAAAGGACGGCTTCAAGGTTCTAAATGTTTATGATGGTTTTAATTGCATTAGTTCATATTTCACATTGCTAAGGGCCCCAGATGCATAGATTAAAATTTCCTGGTATGTTGTGCAACTGCAGGTCCATGGGCAGAAGGCGGTTTGGGAGGACCCAGTGGAGTGGGTAAGGGGCACACTTCCTTGGCCTTCAGCCCAGCAAGACCAAGCAAAACTATTCCACTTGCCTCCACCAAACATTGGTTCCAGCAGCCCAGGACAGGCCATTGAGGAGAGGCCCCACAAGGAAACTCCACCCAGCTCCATGGAATCTGATCCACTGGTAAAGTGCATGCCATTTCTCGTCTAACTTTTGAAACAAGGTTGAATATTTTATTAATTGAGGAACACTTCTTTCATTCTCTTTTTTGTTTAGATGGCAATGCTTTTAAAACTTCAAGAGGCCGCCAATTACATTGAATCTCCTGATAAAGAAGACACACACTTGCCTAAATTTTGAACAAAAGCTAATATTTAGCTCTGAAATAAGCTATAATGGGTTTGTTTGGTCCACTCCAGTGCGAATGTGTATATTGAGAAACACATTAGAATCCCAATAACTGTTGGGATCTGATGGGATCCGATTTTCTGTTCCCGTGTCTCTCATTTCTAATACCCTTCGATATAGTGCTTTCAATAGAAAATACACACAGTATAGAGAAAAAGTAGCTGTTTACTGACATTCACCTTCTTGAGTTCCCCTTAACTGGTGCTAACGGATCACTGAAGTGTCTCATGCCACACTTATATTTCAGGTGATTTGTGCTGTAGCACACACTAAACAGACCATTCTGTGAGCGCTACAGTGTTCATTAGAATACAAATTTGTTACTAATTATTAGTTGGTCACTGGAGAGTAGGACAGCATGAACAGTGCATATCAAGACTAGTTACATATGCAATTCAGAACACAAACAAAGCAGGTGAACTATAACTCAAAGCCTTATGAACATAGACATGGATGTCTCTTCAACTTCAGCTGACTATTCTGGTGCTTTCTCCATGTCCTCATTAAGGCTGTTTGTAGTCTCAACATTCTTCAGCAGTTTTAAGTCTTGTTTATTCAAGCTGTCATATTCTTACATACGGTATATGAAACCCAATTTCATTTGCACATTCAAGCACTGGAGTGTCCCTTAACGTTTTTATTGTTGACTCTAGTACCATGCATATCAGGTTTTTCATTATTTGCATGGATACAGCAGTCACCTTCTTAATATACAGTGTGATTAAATCACCTTCTCTGTGTTAAACACAACAAAAGTCCATTAAAAGATGAATGCTTTCAATTTCTTATTCATAATACTTCATGAGACTTCAGACTGTCTGGATGTCATCATAGAGTTTTCACAGATCTATATCACATTTCTATTTCTCCTTCATTGACTATTGTTGCACAGTATATTTAAAACTATCTCAGCTAAATATATGAATCAAAGGCAACAATAGTTTATTTATACTGTGTGTACAAATTATTTTGTTGCTTTATGTGTAACATGCTATACCAAATACTTTGATGTTTTTTTTTTTCTATGAATGTATCAGATTTTTTACACCGTATCAGTCATTGTCATAGGTGCTTTCAAAGTAGCCTTATCACAAGCCACACTTAAACTCAGAGCAAATTGAAAAAAAAAAAACTACCTATCTCAATTCATGTGCAACATTTAGTCTTAGTTATTTTATTGAACAGTGTCACCTATTATCATGTACTGTGACATGTAATTGATGTTTAAATTCTCCATTGTCAAGGTTCAACTTAAAATTAGCACTGTTTAGTGTCCAAGATGTGAACTAGATCTGGGATATAATGAACTGTGTTGTAGAAGTGCTCAAGCGCATTATGTAGAGCCAGTAAAGTCCTGTGAGTGATTCTATGGTGTATCTCCATACAGATTTATATTTAGAAACAAGTTTGGGAGGTAAAAGCACAGATTAAAAGAAAAAAGATGTAAAATAAAAGGAATAGAGTTACTGTAAGTGACACATTGTTAAATTTGTGTCAAAGTAATCCATCCGTAAGGCATAAGTTTAGGTGCTTTTCTTTTGTACATAACTACTGTAAATGAATGTCACTCAACTTTTTTATAGTTTGACAAAAGAGTGTCAATTTAAGAGGCTTTGGCTTTGTTACTGCACTGTGCTCCAAACTGACCACAAACCGGTAGTCCAGTATGTAAATGTACCACGGCGTGACTGAGTACCAAACCAGCCACGAGGTTGTGTTTTCTCTGTTGTAAATAAAAAAATGTGATAGGAACTTGCTACCTGGTTTACAAACATCCCGGTCATCTCATTCCACTCACTGGTTATTGTGCCTGTATTAACTGTGATTTGTGTAGGCTTCCTAGTGTAAAAAAAAAAAAAAAAAGAATATACCGCAACTTACTGGTAATGGCATTCAGCAAAGATGGCATGTTTTTATCTGATATGTCTGCACTGGACCACATTGAGCCAAACTACATCCCTGAAAATATTGTAAGCCTAAATTAGGGTAAGATAATGTACTGTAAGCCTTAACAGCAAAATGTTGGTTGCGTCAGTGTGTCACAGACAGGGTAAACGTTTTTTTGGGGTTTGCTGTGCAACTCTGCAACGATTATGAGAACATAATCAGTTTCATATAGATGGTCTTTTGATGATATAATGTTTAGTGAATGGTTTGTGTGCAACAAGGCAATATAAGCCTGAAGAAGAGTAAGCGGGCCAATGCAGGTTACTGTATAGTCCTTTTTTCCCCCTTCTTCATTTTTTTGAGATGTTATGCAGTATATTATGTTCCTGACATGCAAATGATGTTTTTAAAATGTTCTAAATGCATGTAAACTCACTGTGTGAAAAGAAGAAATGTTGTATTGTGGAGAGAGCATAAGAGAAAATGTTTTCCCTTGTAATACTCAAATATTTGATATTTCTTACCTTCTTTTTTTTTTTTTTCTTCTTCTTTTTTTTGCTACAAAATCTCCTTTCTAAAATATTATGTTATTTTGTACAGGACATCATTGTAAAGATTGTAAATAGGTCAGCATTCTGGATGCGGCTACAATCAGAGCAGAGAAAGCAGCAGGCTTTTTGTGAAGAGACAGGATCCAATGCCGGGATCATGCTTTTTTTTTTAAGGCTCATCATCCATTTATCACTGTTTGCTGGAATCAATAAAATACATATTATATTTAACTTCATTGATTACTTTCAATTGTCATCTTCAATATCTTCATGTCATTAATGTGCTCTATGAGGCCTACCAGGACAGTACATTTACAGGGTGTATTCATGTCAGAAAACTGATCAAATGCACTTTTACAACTTTTCTGAAGAAGTTTGTTTTATGTAAAGCAGGAGCACTTAATTCTTGGTTTTAAAAGTCAGCTCTTTGCAAAAGTTGTTTACTGTGATTCTTCATGTCGAAATTCCCCATGGTGGTCTGGTCCTTGACACAGTGTGGCCCCGGTCCAGTAAAAGCTATCCGTTACAGGGGGGCGGAGTCTGAGCCCTGTCCCTCATATAAAAGCTTGTGACACCTCCAGGAAAGATGGCATTGGATTCGCTTCACGGACTTTACCAGTTGGGAATTAGCTGCAACCTTCACCATGCCGTCCAAGCCTGCCCCAATCAAGAAGGCGGCGAAGAAAGAACCAGCCAAGAAGGAGGAGGAGAAGGCCCCGGAGCCCGAAGCCGCTCCTGCCCCCGCTGAGGAGGCCGCCCCTGCCCCAGCCGAGGCCGAAGCCGCACCTGCCGCTGAGGAGGCTGCACCCGCCGACGGTAATGCACACGGCAGTGGCTAAGTCGCTCACATTTATCCCTGGATGAGCCATGGATGAAACATGTGTAGTTAGCCGTGGATGGTTTACTCAGAGCGAAAAGGTTGGAGACACGGTAAGGAAGTTGGGACGGCCCGGAGAGCGGTTTCCATGGCAATCAGACCGGAGTCCTACAGCACTGCATCAAATAATGAGATTAAAACATCCCAATTAACACAAAGTACCACTGAAGTACCATTGAAATATATACCTCACCAACACACAAAAGTAAGCAAATCTAAACCATTACATTTATCATCACATTCTTCATTAGAATAAACTTACTGCATAGCTCACCTTTCCTAACAATAACATCCAGCCATCATCTTACATGTCTCTGCTGCTCAAGACTCCACTGATGGAAGGGAGGTCAAACTGTTGTCTGCACATCTTATTTATTTTAAATATGTTTACATATTGTGCTAACTACTAATTGCCTGTGATATGTTCTCCTAACCTCTAATATAAGCCACTGCTGCTTTTGCTGCTAAAGGATCCCCTGAAGCCCCTGCCCATGGTAATACAATTGACAGAAGTAGCCTATAATAGGTTACTAGTTGATTGCAATGTCGTATTATTAAACTAACATTTTACTTTTTGATCCGTGTTTTGGTCATGAATGTCCACAATGTTCTTTGAGTAAGTATAATAACCGGGAAAACTAGGACTCATTCTTCTTTTATGAAACTCTTCTAACTGTACTAACGTGTTGTCTGTTGTATGTTTTAACATCTGACACGCTGCTGCTGCTTCTGCTGCAGAAGGATCTGCTGAAGCTCCAGCAGAGGGTAATAATAACAGCTTTATCAAGATTTCATAAGACCATAGCGTGTAAGGCTAAAAATGTAACTCTTATTTCTATCTTTCATTATCTACTGTAGTGATAATAACAGTTTCTGTAACTAGTTGTCTGTGCACAATGTGTGATGCCTGTGATATGTTTTAACCTTTAACATTAGCTGCCGCTCCTGCTGCTGAAGAACCTGCTGAAGCTCCTGCTGAGGGTAAAAAGCTATTTTGTAGGCTAACATTTTCTAAGGCTAATATTTTTACAAAAATAAATAAATAGTAATTTTACTACATTTGTAAATTACTATGTTTGGTCATGTTTGCTGCACACATGTGATGCTCTAACTTCTAACGTTTAACATTAGCTGCTGCTCCTGCCGCTGAAGAAGCTGCTGAAGCTCCTGCTGAGGGTAAAAAGCTATTTAATATAGCAATGAGGTTATGTTTTAACTTGTAAGGCTAACACATTTGATTCTTTTCAACAACATTCAATGTAATATATACAGTAGACTATATGTTTGTTTGTTTTTCTTTTTTGAAAACTTAAGTTGAAGTAGATGTATGCACTTCATAAAATCATGCTCGCTGCACAAGTCTGATGCCTGTGTTCTAACCTGTAACATTAGCTGCTGCTCCTGCCGCTGAAGAAGCTGCTGAAGCTCCTGCTGAGGGTAAAAAAGTGATTTAATATAGCCATAAGGTTATGTTTTAACTTGTAAGGCTAACACATCTGATTCTTTTCAAATACATTTAATGTACAATATACAGTAGACTATATGTTTTTTTGTTTTTCTTTTTTGAAAACTTAAGTTAAAGTAGATGTATGCACTTCATAAAATCATGCTCGCCGCACAAGTCTGATGCCTGTGTTCTAACCTGTAACATTAGCTGCTGCTCCTGCCGCTGAAGAACCTGCTGAAGCTCCTGCTGAGGGTAAAAAGTGATTTAATATAGCCATAAGGTTATGTTTTAACTTGTAAGGTTAACACATCTGATTCTTTTCAAATACATTTAATGTAGGCTGTATGTTTTTTTTTTTTTCTTTTTTGCAAACTTAAGATAAAGTAGATGTATACACATTATAGAATCATGCTCGCCGCACAAGTCTGATGCCTGTGTTCTAACCTGTAACATTAGCTGCTGCTCCTGCCGCTGAAGAACCCGCTGAAGCTCCTGCTGAGGGTAAAAAGCTATAGTACACATCCCTATGAATTGACAAATTAATTTGTCGTTAAGGCTAACAACTGAATAACTTTTCTTCAGTCTACAATGCTCTACATATTTCCCCTTGCAAATTATAATTTTAATTTTGTGCCATATATTTGCACAACTCTCATGCCTGTGTTCTAACCTTTAACATTAGCGGCTGCTCCTGCTGCAGAAGGATCTGCTGAAGCTCCTGCTGAGGGTAATATAGATGGATATTACAAAGTCTTACGATGTTTAAAGCAATTCTATTAATGACTATAATCTGTAAGCTCTATCTAGTGCAGAACATTACTGTAGCAATCCTTTACTAAAACTCGTTTTAGTAAAGGATCGCTAGTGCTTGTTGGATTAGTGCTTTCTGCGCTAATAATCTAATGCTAATCTTTTCTAACCTCTAATATCAGCTGCTGCTCCTGCTGCAGAAGGATCTGAAGCTCCTGCTGATGGTAAACATTTGTAATGATTTACCATATCTATGATGCCTTTATATCTATATCCTACACAATATTTATGAGCTTTATTTGGTAAGGTTAACAAAGACACTAACCTCTTGACTCTAGCCAAGAGCTATATCAATCTTAATCATTATCATCTTTTGAAAGATATCTCATCTGCTTAACTGCACTAATCATTAATATCTAACATTTAAAATTAGCTCCTGCGCCTGCGCCTGCTGCAGAAGAAGCTGCTCCTGCTGCTGAAGGCGAAGCACCTGCTGAGGGTAAAGCAAAAGCAAAATATGATGTTCCTTTCTATAGTTTTGACCAGTGAAACTATTGGAATAGAATAGTGCAGTTTTTGAAGCTTAATTTACACATGCATTGCAAATAAGATGCTTTGTACCTGCTACCAAGCACCAATAATAATTGACGCTATTGTTAACATTAGGTGAAGCTGCACCTCCTCCCGAGGAGGCCAAACCCCCCACTCCTACACCTCCACCAAAAGGTAACACTCCCTCCATCTTATGCTTTTTACTTCAGTTTTTCAATTCCATTATGTTTTCTCTTTTGTTATGTTGTTTTGATGTTTTTTCTGTTGAGATGTTCACTTCAGGTATTGTTTGTACTTTTTCAGAGCCCACCAGCGCTCCACTTGACCTGTTTATTGAGGATAAGAATGACACCTCTGTTACCATTATCTGGAGCCAGCCAGAAGTCATTGGACTGTCTGGTTTGGATGGGTACACCATCGAAATTTGCAAAGACGGAAGTAAGTTCTGATGACTTTAACATTCTGAGCAATGCTTTGACATGGACAAAGTTATTTTAATGATCTAAACATTTACTATGTTCCTTGTTTAATTGAGGATATTCATTTTCAATGGATTTATCTAAAAAGGATGATTAAACAATTGCTACAGGGCCCAAATGCTTTTAAAGAGACTGAGGAACATGCCAATTTTTCTGTTAATGTGGGTCAGCCATATTAGTTGCAGCTGTCCCCGAAGTGTCACTACTGGAGTTATGTCACAAGCTTCCTGACTTCTCCCTACAAGGAGAGGGGCATTTCAGGAGCTGCTGTGCTCTCACCGCTTTTAGACATACACCCTACCCTACAGCTGCTGGGTGACTTTCCTTCAGCACTGGAAGCGTTTGAGAAAATAAGATAATAATTAAAATCAACATTGCATCATGGGCCACAGTGAAAACAAACAAATGAATCCTATTGAAACATGTCTTTGTTTCTGTGTATAGCAACTTACATATAACAAACAAAAAACGTATAATTGTTAGCATTTAGCTTTGTTAAGTTCAGTTCATGCTTTGTTCCTTTCAGCTGAGGACTGGAAAGCAGTCAATGAGGACCTGCAGAAGTCCTGCCGTTATGTGATCAAGAACCAAACCACAGGAGATCGTCTGAAGATCCGCGTGGTGGCCGTGAACGAGGGCGGACTCAGCCCCCCAGTCGCCCTGCCCGAGGCCGTCCTGGTTAAGGAGGTTGCTGGTGAGTGAGGCATTTGCAAAACACAGTCACTGATGTACTACTAGAACAAACCTTTTGTTACATAGTTGTTGTTATTTCTTTCCTAACTTTTCTTTTGTATATAGTACATAAAACTGACATAACTGGGTTGAAATTATCAGCAAATAGCCATCTATATATAATGTGTTCTCCACAAATTACATTGTGACAGTGTCAGTGCCATCGAATGCAGCCATAAAAACAGATACAGCATTCGTCCCTCAACAGTCCACCAGCACACCTGTTTCCATGAAAACCTATGGTCCTCTCACTTGTTTACCTTTTAAAGCTGAATACACATTTACGTAGCTCTCATTGCAGGCCTGTTAAGTAGCTGGTTTTAGTGCCGCTGTACACCTAAGAGTGATAATCATGTCCCGTGTATTGGAAATGATTTGCGGTAAAATGAGGATCAGTCCCAACAGTCTTTAAAAAGAGGAGCTGTGTCGTTTGGGAGTCACACATTTCGGTTATGCGTAATGGAGAGATGAATGAGGTGGGCGAGTAACCTGATCCCGGATCACTGGCGCTAGTTCAAAAGTCACATCTGTGCCTGCATTTGCCACTTACAGAAACAGTTCTCGAGTGATTTCTGACAAAACACCCTGAAACATTTCTTTGAGACATGGGTGGCGTGAGATTTCCATTACCACCAAATGATTTTCAGTGAAGACGTTGCATTTACATTGTGCTTGTTGCCAAGGCTCATGCTGGGCGAGTGTCAAGATGCTTGCTGGTGAGATTGATGGCGACAAGTGATGTGTGTGTGAGCAGGTGGGGGCCGGCAGCATGTTAAATTCCAGTGTGCCCTATGTCTGCGTCAAAAGTAGGGGTGGCAGGGTTCAGCACCGGCTTCTCAGGTGTCGCCTAAATCTCCCGACACTTCCAGATATTCACTCTTTATTTTGAAAGATGCCATAGACTTAACTGTGTGTTCAGCTCAGATATTGTAGTTAAACACAAGATAGAATGTCGATGCGATATTACAATTCTTTATAACAAGTTCACTGCAACGAGCAACTCTAATACGTCAACAAATCTTTATATGTGGATTCATATAACATGTACTTTTGTTTGTTTAGCTGTATGTATGATTTTAAGACTTTGTGATCTCACTGAGGCAAGTATAGCTGAGATTCAAGAAAGGTTATGGGAGAGAAAGATATACTACAGTACGTCTGCTTTATTTAGAGTCCTGACAAATGTCCCTCTGGTGGACTTAACAGCTGGTGCTTCCCACCAAATTACTTTTACAAATGAGCGTGCCGAGACGGCGAGTGCCTGTGACTTTTAAGATTTTTTTTTCTTTTACTTCCTTGAATACATTGTTATTTGTAGCAAGTGAATATTGTGCAGCTTTAACTAAACATTGCTACCCTTACGTTCCTGAAAATTGAAACGGTTGTTGGTGTTGTTTAATGACAAGTAATGATAGGTAGAAGAACAACTTGTCTTCAGTCCTCATTCCCCTTTTGCAGACTTTAGATATCTGAAGCCCCATTTCAGAACAATTTATAAAAAAACGTGACCATTGTTTCTTTGTCCAGATCGCCCCAAAGTTCGCCTGCCCCGCTTCCTTAGGCAGAGATACGTCGCTCACGTTGGAGACAAGATCAACCTAACAATCCCATTCACTGTAAGTTTGATTCTCGTATTATTTACATGGCCATGGTTACACAGCGACATCATGCTGATTTTTCTATCCATTTTAAGGGAAAGCCTAAACCTGTTGTGAGCTGGACAAAGAACGGCGCAGCTCTGGACACAAAGAGGGTTAATATTCGCAGCACAGACAGAGACAGCATCCTGTTCATCCGTTCGTCTGAGAGAGATGACTCTGGAGTGTATGAGATGAGCGTCAAAGTGGATGACTTTGAGGACAAGGCTTCACTGATCTTGCAGATTGTTGGTTAGTGACATCTTTTAAATGCTTAAGCAGCCTAACTTACAGACAGTTCACCTTAAATTCCCGGGCCAGGCAGGGTCCTTTTTTTTGTGGAGTTTTAAACAAAGGTCTAGTAAGAATACAATCAAATTATGTTACGTTCTCAAAATAAAAATCATGTACATTTATTTTTGAGTGTTAAGAATTTTCCACCGATTACTTTTAACGTGACAAAAGACACATTTTCAATATCAAGCAAACAATAGCACAGGGAGGAATTAAAGTGGTCTGAATGAAAACTTCTTCACTTCATTGCGCATTTATTACATGATGCATATTATTATGTCCCACTTTTATTCCTTAGAGCTGCCAGGTCCCCCCTCAAGTGTTAAAATTGCTGATGTTTGGGGCTTCAATGTTGCTCTTGAGTGGACCGCACCCTCCGACAATGGCAACACAGAAATCACAGGCTACACAGTCCAGAAGGCCGACAAGAAGACCGGAGTAAGTAGCTGACCTCTCAGTGGATTCATAAATAATACCCCGGAAATATGAGCATGATCCCTTGATAAGTGATATAATAAATCTTCTCTTCTCACTATGCGTGTAGGATTGGTTCACTGTGATGGAGCATTATCATAGACTGAATGCCACCATCTCTGACCTCATCATGGGCAACACCTACAAGTTCAGAGTGTTTTCTGAGAACAAATGTGGAATCAGTGAGGATGCTACCATGTCAAAAGAGGAGGCCAAGATCCTGAAGACAGGTCAGCAGTTATATATATATATATATATATAGTCACAACATTTCCCATGTCTTTAACACAAATCACCTGGGTGTAGAGTAAAAATGTGCTTGAAAAATGCTATCTTGCTTGTATGTATCTATAAAATGTCACTTTCTTAATTAGGTATTGAATACAAGCCCCCTGACTACAAGGAGCACGACTTCAATGAGGCTCCCAAGTTTACCACCAACATGACCGACAGAGCTACTACTGTTGGTTACAGCACCAAGCTGCTTTGTTCTGTCAGAGGAAGCCCAAAGGTAGTGCTTTTGTATTTTGTTAATGTAATTATATATTTGTGCGACTTGTAAGCGGATCTCAAAGTTAGGCCAGCTTTGCTACTTCAAATCATCCTTTAATTTACAGAAATTTACATAGTGATTATGTGTAGGTTTTATCATGCTAAACTGGCTAATGTTAGCTGTCATCAACCAGTACAAGGTTCTGCCGATGACAATGGCTTACTGTAACCCCAGAAGTGTTGTGACACAGGCCTTTGTTGACAGCTGTCTACAATAACATTTAGGCGATCAGTGAGGATATCAAGCAAGCAGCAATCCTCTCTCACCGGTGCATCACTGGCATCCACATCCTGGGAGCATAATCTATTGAGCAGCACACAACACTGTAGTATACATGATACTTTAGGCTCTAATTAGACTGGCATCCTGAGCCTTTAAAACCGGCTCACTGGTGTGAGTAGGGGCCATGGGGTCGTGGGTCATTTAGAAGCAGGATCAGATGAGTAAAATTCTCTTTTGACGCCTAACAGGGCCTTAAAGCAACCAAAGGGAGCCTGCTGCAGTTTGTTTATAACTTTAATTCTGAATGTTTTGCACTTAATGTATTTACCTTAACTTTTTATTTATTTAATATGAATGCCTTTGGCTCTATGTTTGTGTTCCCTGTAGCCCAAGATCATCTGGATGAAGAACCAGATGATCATTGGAGATGACCCCAAGTTCAGGCAGATCTGCGTCCAGGGCATCTGCTCCCTGGAGATCCGTAAGCCTGGTAACTATGACGGTGGTGTGTACTCCTGCAAAGCCAAGAATGACCATGGAGAGACTATTATCAGCTGCAAGCTGGAGGTCAAACGTAAGTCATAACCCTCCTACACGGAAACATTCATGTGTTACATATGTGCTTTACAAAATAAATAAATAAATAAAATGCACCATTTTTTTCAGTTATCGCATCTCTTAACAATGTACTGTGTTTCTTTTCACAGAGCCCGTTGTTGCAGATGCAGATAAGAAATAAATAAGTCAACTCTCTCACAGGTCAGAACAGATTTTCATGGTACAAAATATATCTTGAGTCGTCATGTCAGACAGATTACTTATATAGCTTGAGGTGGCTGAGTGTGTCGGTGGGTTCCATTCCATATATGGTTGTCACTAAACTTGGAAAAGATGGCCTGTGCCACTCACTCAGTCCAAGAGGTAGAAGCAACCATAAATTAAATACGCAATGCCTCATCGTGTTCTCACTTTCGAGACTCAATGCCAGTTCCTCAACTCAGGAACCCGAGCTATGATTTCACCATTGTTTTTAAGGATCTCACCAGGATAAAAATCCGCAGCTAAACCTTCTCAACTCCATAGTTAAATTTAGCAAGTCAGCAAAGTATGTTTACACGCGGGTGTGTTAATACCTAATTTCAGCTTATTGCGGTTGTCCCTTGTGCTAACACCTGTTGTTGTTTCTTGTTCATCTGTTGCTGGCTAATTTAGGAGCAGAGGGAGTGAGGCCTTTACGCATGCGGTATGTGACATTTTTAGCTTTTAGTTTGTTTGAACCATTGTTTCCTGTGAAAACAAACATTTAATTTGTACTTTAATCTCTTGAACTGAACAGGAAGGTGCTGGATTCCTGGAAGACCATGTATATACGGCTGGTGACCACACTACCAGAAGGTGTTCCCTGTGCTGTCCAATGTTCGGATGATCAATTGTTGTCGCTTCATAAGTCCATATCCATGTCCAAAATCTGATTTTCTTCCCAACAAGTCCATCTTTGTACACAGTCATTTCAGTTAGACACCATGAATTCTATGTAACATCAATGTTTATAACAATAAATAATTTAATTTCTGCTTGTGTTTTTTCAATGCAATGTGGTTTGTAAATATGTGCAGGATATTTTGGTGTCCAATAATGTCTGCATGTCAAACATTATATTAAAACATTTAGTAAACAAAAAACCTTATCCAACATTGTATGAACATTAATAGGGCTGTGTGTATGAGGGACTTACTCTTTATGTTTTCAATTAGGAGCGATGAATGTGTAGATTACAAAACGGTATTAATTAGTGGCTGTCAAACACTGAAGGCTTCAGTAAATGGACTCAATCACTTTTAACTCAAATTTCACCCAGCTGCAGTGCCCTGTTGGAAGAAAGCCACTGGTCATTCAAAGGCAGAAGCTCTACCATCCCTCCGACTGAAGCTGTCCCCTAGGAACACAACAGGTATGCCAGGACTTCCATCATAATAATACCAGCTTATAGTCACGATGGTGTAAGTATTTGGTCTGAGAGCTGCTGACATAGTGATATGGGGTCTAATGCCAGAGGTATCCAGGTTATACGGGCCTGCAGATTCAGCAGCAGCATGGGCCACTGCTGAGCATCTACTGGCTCAACTCTCATGGGAAACAAAAACAACGCCATGTGTACAAATATGTTGTCATTAAAGTGAGCTGTTTCAATGTCCGGAATCAAGATAGCTGGACCTTCATGCCAACAATATCTTAGCCGAGGTTTGATCAATCAGGTCCCTTCCAGTGTTAATTTCGTCGACTAAAATATTTAGTCTTAATTTTAGTCAAAGTGATATTTTTGACAACTAAAGTTGGACTAAAACTAAATTAAAACTTTCTCATGAGACTAAAACTGTGACTAAAATGTCCAGATATTTTAGTCGACTAAAATAAGACTAAATAAAAATGAAAAGGAGAGACTAAAATCATCCAAACTTCTATTGACAGTCTGAAAGAACCTCAGATCATTTAAATCCTCTGCCAAATGAACAGGTTTGTGCTTTATTCATGTGGAAGGAGCTCCATGAAGTCGAGAACCTTGATTAAATATTATTATAATGAATATTATAAATGCAAAGTCGACTAAATTCGTCTTAAATTTAGTTGACTAAATTGACATGCAATTTTAGTCGACTAAAACTAGACTAAAATTGAAAAGTTTTTTAAGACTAAATCTCGACTAAAATTCAATTACATTTTAGTCAAAAGACAAAGACTAAAACTAAAATAATATATGTTGTCAAAATTAACACTGGTCCCTTCCTCCAGGCTGTATTCTACTGAGGACGCCAATATTTGATCAGATAGCTTGCCTTTGATGACAGAAGAGTGCCCTCTAGTGTTCGCAGAGTTATAAGGCACTCAAAGCGCTTTACATCAAGTTACCGCTCATTCAATGTCAGACGCGGCGGGCAAGGTGGGTGAAGAAAAGTCTTGCCCAAGGACACAACGACAGTGAGCACCTGCGGGATTCGAGCAGCCGACCACCTACTCTCAGCACCACTGTCGCACATAGTCGTCCCAAGAAGTGTTAAAAGTAGAAATGGAATTAAATTAACTTTTTACATTTTTGTTAGGCCTATATCTACTCATACACTTAAATGTCAGACTGTGGCCTGTTCCTCCTCTGAACCTATTGCAGGGAGTGGCATGTGAGGTAGGCAGGTCTTTCTCTGCTGTACTGGTCCACCTGAAGTGAGTGAGGCATGAACAGATTGTGAATAACCGTGAATCATTCTTTACACAATTAACAGTGGCTGTTTGGAAACCAATGTTTTCCAAATTGCTGGGTTGCAGGTTCTAGAATGTGATGATGTCACCGGACCCAGCGGGGGGGGCAGGAGCCTGTTTTTCCTACAGCATTACACTTTCACAAATCGTAGCTACAAAGAAAATGTATGAATGACCATTAATATCATTCACTGGGTCCATGATCTCTCTGTACGAGACCAAAAATTTCCTCAAAAACAAAATATTTTTTCCTCTATATAATAGTATAGGCATTTAGACGCTGTGATGTCACCTGCAACCCAGCAATGTAGCTGTTTAGAACAACGGTCTGCAAAGTATGGCACCAAGATGGAAAAAAAAAGGCCTACTCTGGTATTCTGAGCACCGTTTCATGATCAATTAGGCAATAGAATGCAAAGCCTAATAACTTGTGGATTCAAACCTGTAGGACCTTCACATGAACGATAGATGTAGGCTAATGTGGCTGTTTGATCCATTTGAATGATTGTTCTGCCCAAGTAAGGGCACTGCACATGTACATGTACAACGACCTGTATTTTGAAGATCACAATGATCCATGAGTCATGAGATCATCTGGTGGCGCAGTGTGATTGTTGGGAATGAGCTCTGACTATGCAACATCAAGGGAACGTCAAATGCTGGAGGATGTGTTGTCCTTTAAAAGGTGCTGGCACCTCTCCCAGACTGTTTAATAAGGGTAATGGCAAGTTTGGCACCAGAGAAAAATGCTGCACTGTTATTTCTTCTACACATAGGCCCAGCCCTACACTCATTTTTATTAGGAAAGCCTATTACGAAAAACTGGTCAACTGTTGTTCTTATGTTATATATTATTCTGAAAACACAGCCTGCATCTATTACAGACACTACATAAACTTCTACAGTGTGAATTACAGTGTTGCTCTATTTTGTGACTGTCAGTAAAATGAAAAAAGGACGTTACTGTATGAAAGTTTCCATAGCCTGCCCTATACACACTTACAGTAAAGTCACATAGCAGATGAGACTCTATTGCTGTTTCTTAAAGCAGCTTCTCTTAGTGTTGTCTAAATTATTCACTTGTTTCCAACTACTTAGTCTGCGCCTTTCAAGCTCCGGACGGGTCAAGGGAAAAAATAAATAGGTCTAAATAAATGGACCTACTTTCAGTGGGTGTACTGGCTGTTTGTGTACTGCAGCAAAAGCACTTCAGTAGAGCCAAGACCCCCCTCTTCCCCCCCCCCCCACTCCTCCTACACACTGTTAGCCGCTCCACAACACTGGATTCTGTGATCTGCGCGTGCCTCCATGTCGCTCAAACCTCTGCCTCATCTCTAACGCAGGCCTCGTATCGATCGCAGTATTCCCGATGTCGCCTTTATTCGTCGTGTGGAAATCCTCCAGCTCAGCATCCTCTGGCTGCAGGGACCGTGATGGAGCAGGGAAGCCTCGGAGGCGGGCGGGGGGAGAGGAGAGGAGAGTGCGCCAGAGAACCAGCGCGCTCTGCCCAATTGATGACGACGGGTTTTTTTTGGTTTTTTTTATTGAGCGCTCGCTCAGCCAATCAGCGAGCAGCGCCGGGAAATACAGCAGTGCACGCGCCGCGCCGCAGATGGGACTTGCGTGTTCTCGTTTCTCTTTAAGATTATTGCTGCAAAACACAGAGCCGTGAAAAGTTACGATTGCGGGTCTTTTCAAAAGGGGCAACGTCCCAGAAAAAAAGAAACGGGACCGTTCAAACCACCGCGTTTCGACCATGCCTTTTTTAAAAGCGGGATGTGAAATGAAGTAGGCTGTATTTGAAGATTTTTTTACCACTTTTTTCCATTGCCCGGGAGTAGCGGTTAAGGTGAGCACACAGGCAGCATTTTCCGCATTGCATCTGCATCATTAGTTTATGTGGATGTTTGCTTAATTTAACTCACCATTTTGATCAAGAACGATTTTGGAGAAACGAATGTGTGACTTTGAAACTCAGCTTTCACTGGGTTGTGCATAGGCTGTAAATATAAAAGATGAATGAATCTGCGACCCAAGGTTCCAATTGTCTCCAAGTGGATACTGCAGTCCATTATCCTAATTGCCATGATGATGCTGCTGCTGTGAAATTAACACAACTGGCTGCTTTGTTGTATCACGAATGCTGTTTTTTTTTTTTTTAAAGTCCTTTTATGCTTTCTGCGCCATAATAATGATAGTTTTATTGGCTATAGCTTAAGCAAGTGTCAGATGTGCTGAGCCAGCAAAAGTGAGGTTCTGTACAAGTATGCAGTACTCACCCTGTCCAGTACATTCTTAGCTCACTGTTCATATATTTGCCCGTGAGTGTCAAAATCCTGCTTTTATGCATAATGTATTTGTAGGCTGGGGGGGGATTATTCCATTTTCATTGGAATTCTTTTATCCCAAGAACTGATAATGTATTGATTTGGGATAAAATAGACTTTTTTTTCTGATGATGTGATGTTTGGGACTGATTGTGTGCTTGGGATTTTGTGCTCACAAAGGTTATGCATCTGCTTCTCGGTCCCTGTGGCCATTAGCGGCATACGGTCGGGGGGCATACCTTACGTACGTGCGTGCGTGCGTACGTGCGCGCGAGGGTGTGTGTTCTACTGTACTGCCATTACAGCAGTGCAGGAGAAGTAAGATGGGGTTAAACCTATAGCTGATCACTGTCTCAGATGGCTGGTCAGGCTCAAGGCTACAATCCTACAGTGTTTTCTTTAAAGGGCCAATAGTGAGATGATAGACTATCATTTTCACATCCATCCATCCGTCCATCCATCCGTCCGTCCGTCCGTCCGTCCGTCCGTCCGTCCGTCCATCCATCCATCCATCCATTTTCTTCCACTTTTCCGTTTCCGGGTCGTGGGGGCAGCTGTTGGAGCCGCCCAAATCACATTGCACCAGCCCCTATGGTTCCTCCTGCAGGTGGTGGGTCAATAGAAGGACGGTCTCATGTTTAAATGGGCCTGTTGGTCTCTCATAAGGGTCCTCTGAACCGCTCTTTGTCTGACCCGTCACTTAGGACCGGTTTGCCATGAGAGACCCTACCAGGGGCACGAAGCCCCCGACAACAGAGCTCCCAGGATCATTCGGATGCTCAAACCCCTCCACCACGTTAAGGTGGCGGTTCCAGGAGATCAAACTTAAAAGCAAAACAGTTGCCGAACCACTCAATTATGTCCCAAAGTAAAACAAGTGTTGCACCTAACAAGAGGTGTGGGAGGGTCTTCCTTATCCCCTCTTTAAGAAATGAGCACTATTTTAGCATTATTGGTGTACTTTAAAAAATTCGTCGGATCACTCAAACGTGCAGTAATGTCAAAAAATCATCTTGAGGGCCAGAGACTTTCTATGCTGGAGGGTCGGATATTGCCCCAGGGCCTGACTTTGCCTACACCAGCCCAGCTCGGAATAGATACATTAGAATAGGTGCACCCACAATATTCAACTGGAGACTACACTTTTCACAGAAAGGTAAACAAAGAGATTTGCAGTAGATACAGGTATTTGCAGTTATACAGTATACTTGGGTGATGCTGTTACTTTATGCCACCAAACAATTAGGAAATTGCTTCAGGCTTGCTTTGCTTAATTATACCTCATTGCCATTGATATATTGATTGATGATGCTATGCTAGTTTTATCTTTATGCACCCCCCATTGATTACAGAAACGGAATTACTCACCCAATGAGCAGTTCTTCTTCCAGCTTGTATTCCTTATTTCAGCATTTTTAAGTTTCCACATTAGTGACTCCCTGGCGGACATGCCTGGAGCTCTGCGGGTTGATGGCTCATGAAATAGGCTTCTGTACCGCAGCCCACAGTATAATCCCGATGCTCTTCTCTTCTCTGATGCTCTTTTACTGGTGATCAGGTGCTTTGAGTATCAAAGGCAGTGGATGGGAACTCCCTGGATTCACGATTTCAAAGCGCTGCAGGTTATTTCAGTTTTTCACAAATGAGTTGAGATTATGTTTACGGACCTGTGCTCTTGCGCATTATTTGGTGGGCTTTGCCTTAACTTCCTGGCAGACTAGAGATGTACTGTACTCTGTTTGACTCTAAACACTCTCCTTCAGAGTGAGAGATTTGCTGAACTGTTGTCTTCTTTTGCTGCACTGCGCGTTTCACAGAAATGCCATCAGCACAAGCCTCTTCAGCCCGAGGGACAGATTTATGTTCTGAATAAACAGGCATTCGCAGGACAGCTGTTTCCAAGCAAACTCACAGTTTTTAAGGGAATACACAGCAGTTTCCACTCTGAATGGAATCCTAGTTTCTTTTAAGGAAGCCTACAATGACACACAAATAAAAACGCATCCAATATGAAATAATAGTCATGGGAAAAAATAGCTTTCGATCAAAGTTTGTCTGTTTTTTAACATTCATGAATCCATTGCCCATGATACAGAAAGTTACAGTATAGTCTACACACAGGCTAGAGGCTATACTAAATATATACATTTTCAGCTTTAAAAAATATGTATAAACAGAGGGGAATACTTCCAGAACTCATGCAGGTACATTTACATTGAAGTTGTATCTGTTTTGAGGAGGGCTTAGTGTACAGTGATTATAAGACAATGGTGGTGTATAGTTCTGTTTGTATCACAATGTTAGCCCTTTGTAACATCATCTAACAAGCTACACTTGGAAGCCTCCAGTTATCCTGCCTCTTAGCTTGCTGTAAATCTCTTTCCCCAACACTGCCCCCTGGTGTTGATGACGAAGGCCAATGGTTCTCAAACTGTGGCACTTGTACCATCGGTGGTGATGCTTGAGCTTCTTCAGATGGTGCAGGTTCATCTGCAATTTTAGACTTTATTTGTTTCATTACAGATTATTTATTTCATGCTTTTAAGTTAGATTGTTTCTGTTGTTTCTGATTTAGAAATGATAGTGGTAGACATAATTGAATCCAATTTAGATCTAGTTTAGACCCTTTGCTTTTCAGTCTGATGCTTTTTTGTATTTTCCCCGTCATAATAATAAGATTAATTGCTCCCTAATTGTGTTGTGCTTCACAAAGTTGACATAGAGATGACGTAAACAGACCCTGTGTTTTTGGTTGTGTAACAAGTGTTCTGACTGGCTGAGTACATAGTCCATGATACCTAAAGAGGCCGTAGTGTGTTAAAGTTTTTGAAACAAAAACCTCAGTTTGGCTAAACAAATGTATTAGATAGTTTACAGCTGACTGTTTGCAAGATGAGGGAAGTGTCTTGCCCCTGAGCACAACTACACAATACAACCATTGTAGAGGAGTTGTGTGTGCAGACTGTGCTCCCAAAATCAGAAAATCTTTCGGACAGTCCAGGTGGTTCACCGTGGAACTCTCTCCCAATGGACTAAAACTGCCAACTAATGTCAGCATCTTTAGCAGAGAGCTCAAACAGAGGCTGAAATTGTGCCAGAGTTTTTCTGATGTGTAAAATGTGCATTGTTTTATCTACCGCAAACTAAAAACCCTCTATGGACAGGTGCACATGTGCTATAACACTTTATAGCACATACGATACGATACGATAGACTTTATTAATCCCAAAGGAAATTCAGTTTATCAGCTGCACAATCAAGTCACACATACAAACATCAAATTTAAAATATAAAACATAAAACATAAAACATAACATAACATAACATAACATAACATAACATAAAAAACACATATACACATATACAAATTGGCATATACATATACATTTACCTTGTAAAGATAACCAATTAACCCCTTAACGCCTGAACTAATTTCCCATTATATAAAAAAATTTATTATCAGTGTTTTTGCTTTCAAGCTGATGCTAAATTAAGTGGAGATTGTAAATTTTTATGTCGCACATAGTATAGATATAGTTTTAGGTATGTTGCCAATCGGCAACAACAGGCATAAGTGCAATTTTGGGTATGTTGTAATTCGGCAACAACAGGCAAAAGTTGTAAATGTATGAAAATGACAAAATGTATTTATTCACAATTATTACAAATGTAAATGCACTGTAAGATACACTGAACACTTGTGTATTCAGGTTAGGATATTAGAACAGTAAACAGAGCTAACGCTTTTCACTAAATTCTTGCAAAGTGTTGATTTTGAGCAGCTGATGCCGTCCTGCAGCAGCAGCACTGGTAACAGGAAGGGCATCAGGATGTTCAGTAACATCTTCATTACTGCTGTTCCTGTCATCAGTGCCTTCCCTGCTGCTGCTGCTTTCATCACCTGATGTAGGGAGGAGAAAAAAAAGCACTTTATAAAGGTGCAGACAATTTATCTACAAAATATCTACAATTTTTATGACTAATTATCAGATTTTGCTCCCTTTCCTGAGGTTTTATAATACATTGTACATCAGATACCTCTATGTACCATTACTTATTTGCAAATTATATTATAATTGCACATTATTTTCGGACGTGGAACTCTTGTTTGTGGTCCAGTAGGTCCACCTTGTGGTCGCTTTGCAAACAACACCAACGGTTTCATTTTGTTCTGTGTAAAAAAAGGGCTAACTTTTTTTTTTATATCTTTGTATGTTATTGTTACAATGATTATAGAATTTCACTAAAATGGCATGTTCTAAAAAACGTTTTAGCACTGTAATACATCTAAATACTACTAAAATGCGGTCACTGTGGCCACCAGATGGAGCTACTGCAGTTTTCCTTTATGGCCTGATGTTGCCGATTGGCAACGTACCTAAATCTTCAAATAACAAAAAAAAAATCCATCACACGAAGTTCATTCCAATCAATAATCTAAAGATGGAAACAAGGAGCTGCTGCATAATTTTATTTTAGCACAACTCAATTTACATTTGAAGATTTCATCAAAGTTGCTGCCTCGATTTGCAGAAATGCTATTTCCGCTAAATAGCTACCATGACCCGCTTGTGGTTCCTTCTCTGACCGGTCCTACGAGAAACTAGTGCTTGCAAAACGTTCCTAGGTACGGCATGGATGTGCGCAAACAGGTATCAAGGGAAAACGTGCGTTATTTTAGCCACAGTCTGGCAAGAAGAGGTATGTTGCCGATTTACGCCAATAGGCGTTAAGGGGTTAAAGTTGAACAAAAACTCACTTGTTTAAAGAGGGGGTATTATGCTTTTTCAATCACATAGCACCAGTCTATAGCACACTACAATGATGACCAAACCTTCTGTTGGTCTGTAAATGCAGTAAATTAGAATAACTGACTTGTATAAAATTGCTCTCTCAAAATGGCTGTAGTGAATGTCTTGAAATAGGCCTCTGTCTCTTTATGAACCTCTGACCCTTTCCAACACGCCCCCTCCACACGCTGTCTGTGACATCAGTGGGGAGGGGGTTCTGCTGAGGAGCAGTGGTTGGTTACTCGGCTGGTGACAAAAGCTCGGAGGCGTCTCCAGGAGGTGGGGGGCGTTCCTAGGAGGACTCAGGCAAACCTATCCCTAAAATGGCTGCCATCAGAGTTTTTACAGATTACTCAAAAATACGTGAATGTGCCAAGGCAACACTTCAGGCATGTTTTTAATGAGGGAATGACATAATAACATGATGTAAAGCTTGAAAAAGTCGATTTTGCATAATACCCCCCCTTTAAAATGACAATCATTTATCTGTTGAGTTAAAAAAAAAAAAAGCATCTGTGCTCTTTCCCTGGACATGAGCCTAATTGTGTGTGAGGTTTGCTGACCAAGCACTTTTGTTGCCTAATGGCACATTGGAATTCCTGTCTGACAGCAGGAATACTTGACAGAGTGTGAAATGACATTTACTGACGCCGAAAATGTTGCATGGTTACATACAGCATTACAGCTATTATATAAAGAATCTTTTTGATGTAACATAACGTAAAATAGTATACAGTGATTGTATTCCAATCTCATATGGTTTTGAGGACAATCCAAAACTAAATATGAGAAGCTGAAGTTTCTTTACTCAGCACTTGCTGCCCCAGCTGTAGTGATGATACATTCCCCTCGGCTTCTTCCTGTTATTAACTGTGCCGAATGAACTGGCTAAAATTCATGTATTATTTTTAGCATTTAGAAAAAAATAATATTTTACTTTTTATTGATGAATAAAGATGAGAATACAAGATACTGCTTGTGTGAAAATGGTCAGCTCTGATCAGCTCGGGTAAACTCACATTTGCACTGGAGCTGTCCCTCTGCATTGCAGCACTCCTGCTGGAGCTCGGAGCGTGCACCTTTCTCTGTTAAAATAAAACGTCTTTGTATGAGCAGCTGCTGTGTCTGTGCATAGTGTCAATTCCGTCTCCTGTTTGCTCATTGTTTCATCAGTGTCCACGGGCTCAAAGTAAAGGAAGGGATCTTCCTCATTTATGTCAGAGCAGAGTGATTTCCCACAATGCACTGGGAGCCTCTCTGAGAGCCTAAACCAGCCAGTGTGTACAATGATGCTGCAGCTGTGTGGTGACCTTGCACTAAAAAGCTCCCTCAGTTAAGTGCTGTGTCAGCACAGAGTGTTAACATGATTATCTGCATTCATCTGCCAAAGACGGCCTGGAGACCACATGGCACATCAAAACAGAAAAGACAAAAAAGATTGTACGCCATTTTGTTAAGTCACTTTAAATGAAACATAAAGCAATGACAAGCACAAAACAGTTACAAATGGTGGCGCCATATTTGGGGACTGGGCAGCGCTTTCTGGCTGCCTGAAATGGGACGTATGAGATGCAATGGACACAACCTTACCATACCAGTATCGGCGTCAGATTGGCGTCAAATGACTAGCCGCCCCAATGGCAACTTTCAGTTATCACATGGATTCATTTGACCAAATCTTTTATTCATGGGGCGACAGTAGCTCACATTGTTGCGATAATAGTCTTTAAGATTACCAAGTGAGGAGTAAGTGAGAGTGAAATTTGAAGGTAAACAATCAAGTTCCTCCCCTCCCGATTGGACCAGAAAGCAGCTCCAAGTTTACAAATTGAGGAGCGTGGGAACAAATTTTCAGAAGGAAACAATCAAGCTCCCTCCCCCTTCCCTCCCGATTGGACCTGACAGGCCGGTTACAAATATGAAACATAAAGTATTAGTGCCCCATACATTCATGACCCAGAGTTGCAAGGTAAGGCATGCTGGAAGAATGTCATAAGTAAGATAAGACGGAGTTACAGTTAAAGAGCAGAAGTTATTGTAACAGGGCAGGACATAATTAGTCTTGTTGCAGTTTGTTGGCTGATAATAATGTTTGACCTGGATGTCCTTAGTTACAGTATGTTTGTATAATGATGCCTGGACCAGTGACTTGATCTTTGATGTGCTGAAGAATAAGCAAACGACATGACAAGTTCACCGGATCACCGAGCTCTTTCTATCGAACCATTTTAATAAGCCATGGCACCTCTCTGGAGAGTTATACCCTAGTTCTCGGATCAATTGTTGGAATCCAATTAATTTTTGCAAGCTGCTATTTGGATTCAGCTCACAGCAGAGACTTTACTTTTTGTAAGCAATCTACAACACGACTCTATGCAAACTGTGGCTTTATTCACGGACCAGTCGCTATTGATCCTGGTAATGCTCAGAGAAGTGGCGTGCTGCAATCAGATGTGTGAGCAGCATTGGCAATGAGAGGTGTACTGTGTGCATGACTACACTGGAGGAGCTGGGAAGGGAGGTGTGTGTGTGCGTTGGGGGGGGAGAGAGAAAGTGTGGGTGTGTGTGTGTGTGGGGGGGGTTGGCTGTAATGCTGCAGTGGAGAGAGAAGTGAGCGGAGACTGCAGTCTGCTGCTTATGGGAGACATCACACAGTGTTGCCGGCGCAAAAACACGGGAGCCGGTTTCCACACTGTTTGACTCAATATTGGATGGGACAGCTGGTGAGGGAGGGGGGCACCGCATCCAACTGGTGAGTTGTGCCATGAATGACGCATCGTCCACAGATATGATCGTACAAAAAGGTAGCAAGCTCGCCCGTCTCGTCTCGTGTTTTCAAACTGATTTGGCCAGACAACATCTCATCATGGGATTGCTGTGAATGTTTGTAGAGTAGAGATGTTTTCATTGATGTCCTGATAAGAGCTGGTGTTTAGCATTAGTGATTGAAAGAAGGAGATGGGTCATGTCATGAGATTATAAAGGGGTTTTGCCATTTGTAGCCATTGCTTTAGTAAAGGCGTGTGCACTGTGGTAAGTTCAAGCATGAAGTAGATTGTCGGTATCAGGCCACAGCAGCTAGTTTGACACCAAAAAGAAGCAATTAGGAAAAGAGTAAGTCGCTCAAAAAAAAATCCTTTTGTGTAAAACTTTTATTGCATGTGATTTTTTCTTTTTCTTTTTCTGATGCCACTCTAGCCATGACTTGACTCTGGCCTTGATCCAATCTGGCTGGACACTCACGCGACTATATGCAGTTCTGGACAGCTGCCTGACACTATCTGGATCGCCTAGCAACAATCCTATCTCAGAGTATATCGCGCACACTCAGACCTCCTGTTCCATGAATCCATTACATTTGGTCATAAATCTATTTAAATGAGGCAGCACACACCTGTAGGAGTGCATCCCCTGTGGTGTGAAGAGAAGGTCGCATCTGCATTTCATTGACAGACGTTTTGATGGGTGACAGTGGCTATTGTTCACATTTTGATGTCCCTGGAGGGGATCACTGGAGAAATTCAATTTAGTGCATGACGCCTGTGTGAAATGCTGGTCCCTCTCTGATGGTCAGCTCATTTGGAGAGAAATAGAAACAGTTCCAAGAAGATGGGATGAAGGTTTGAATCCCTCCGACGTGCATCGAAACACACCCAGAGTTTGGTTGCTCGTTACTTGTCGTATGCTTGAACCGATGACACAGAAGAATTGCAAACACAACGGCCAGTGGACCATCCATTGGCCGTTGTGTTTGCAATTCTTCGTTTGAATGAATAATTCACCGACATGGCCAAACTGACATTCAGGTTGAGGATTGCTGTGAACCTGTGCTAGCTTAATCTTGTGCAGGAAGAAAGCGTCAATAAAATGAATAATGAAATAAATTAAACTGTGATAATTGAGACCCCGAGGAAAACCTTACTTTACCCTGGACATGTTGAGGACTGTTGTGACAATTTTAGTCAGAGTTACTATTGTCTAATAACCAGCCACAGTATTGTGAATACACAAACAAGTGTCCTCTCGTCTGATGACATGCTGAGTTTCAACTAACTGCCGGAGAGTGCCAGCTCCCTGCATCCCAGACGAGATCCCTTTCACACGTAAAGACACATTAAAAGGCCTGTCCGATTAATCAAAGGCCTTTCCTGATTGCATTAACATCCCAGATGCATCCAGTTGTCTGTCTCCCATGTATGTGCATTTGCCGCCATGCTGTTCTGCCTTTGATGTGTTCACCTATATAACTTGAGGAGAAAGCCGACTTCTCCAGAATTACCCATGGACTTCTCTGTGTTGTATTCGCCGCATGCGTAATGAACCTCACACTTGACCAGACAACATCTCTTTAGTTTTTCCTTTTGATTAGTAAGAAAATCCACAACAGGACTCAAATGGTTTGAGAACGCTGTGGATTCCCTCCAGAAATGCAGTAGGAAGTGTCTGGGCCGAAGCACTGTCGCTTCAACAATCAGGTGTGAGATAAAGGGAGATGGATTGGTTAATGGTTGTGAAAGATCAAACCATTAATTCAAACCAGGTGCATTTAGTGTGTGTGTGTCCTCAAATGCTTTATGTGTTTGACGTGTGTGTTTTTATTGATTTTGAATATAGTTGATAACTTGATATAGCATGCAAACATCCTTAAAAAAATGAGTTCTCTTGATATTTAAATGCTGTATAAAAGGTCACGGCCTGTCTTTATCTCTGTACACTCACCTTTTGATTTGGCTTATTGTTCTCTGCAGTAAACAGAGTGGACCAACAGCTGTTTTTTTATTGAGATTTTTACATCCACAACAAAGTAGTTTATCTGTATAGTCGTACTGTAGTTTACCAGCCCTCTTATTCTGTGTTTGGGAAATGTGTCTCATGGTGAGTAGGAAATGTTCTTAAATCATTTTACTTTTAGCTGGTTCCTGGTATTTGAGCAAGCGGCTGCTAATTGCATGACATTTGTGTCAGTTTTGTTTTGCCTCTGTGGGCAGTCTGTATCTGTTGGTTTGTTTTAAGACAAACTGGATGTGAAGTTCCTTTGCCTAATAAGGAGTCTGACTGTAAATAAAAAAGATAAAGCAGAGATTTTATGACTTACTCTTTATAGTATTGTGTGTTCATGTCTGTAAATAATCTATGTTTTACTGTCTTTTCAGGGAGACTGTGCCTAGACTGTGACAATGAAGTTTAACCTGTTCAGGAAGCCCCAGGCGGTTGCGGCCCCAGAGCCCACAGGGACCACCACTCAGACCATGGCCTCTCCTACTCCAGGGGTTATTTCCACAACAGCCGAGGCGGGCCCTCCCTCCAACAACACGGAGATCAGCAAGAATGACATGTTTGAGGAAATCAAGAGCAAATTCTTGAATGAAATTGATAAAATCCCTTGTAAGTTAAGAATCCTTGATGAAAAAACATATCTCTTAAGCTCTGCAGTATATTGTAGAGTTAATCATCATAAATCATCATAAATATCCTCACATGACCATTCGTTTCTTCCATGACAGTGCCTCCTTGGGCCCTGATTGCCATAGCTGTAGTTGCTGCTCTGCTCATCCTAACCTGCTGCTTCTGCATAATCAAGAAATGCTGCTGCAAAAAGAAGAAGAAAAAAGGGAAGAAGGGCAAGGATGGCATGAACATGAAGAACATGCAGGGTGGTGAGGTAGGACTCTGGCTTTGTCTCTTTCACTTGCACTATTATCTCCGACTGCCATAATGTTCCCGTATTAACAGGGTTTGATCTTTCAGCAGCAGCAACTCTTTTAGGCAGAGCCGTGAAGGACACAAGGAGAGCTTGATTCCCTCCATATACTTGTTGTGGTGGTAGTGCTAGTTGTGGTTTATCTGTGTGACGTATGCCATTGTGGCCCTGGGTGAAAAATGATACGCTTTGCAACCAGTTGGCAGTGAATAATGTGTTTTCTAGTTTTAACTTTCAAGCTTTGAATTTGGCTGAACTAAATTGATGAGGCCTTGGGAAGGGGGAGTGAATTCTAAGGGCACGAATTATATATTATGGGCCCAACTAATATCCAGAAAATAGACAGTAATAGACGGAACAAAATACACTATTTTTTATTGAAATGGTATACAGCTTTAGTGTGGCATGGAGGCAAGACACTGTAACATCCCTCGACTCTTTCGAAGAAGGACGCAAACGCTTGTTACTTAAACTCTATAGTCTTGAAGTCCTGGACAGCGTATGAGGAACCCTTGGGATTGATTTGTGGTCGCATCAACCGAGATCTAACTAAGATGAAATCGATCGGTCCTGGGCACACAGACGTGACTTATTGCCGAGTGCACGTGAAGCGTGTCATTTCTCAGCCTTACCGTGCTGCTGCTCGTGTGGTGGTGGTCACTGTTCGTTCGTTGTGGAGTCTTGTGAGTTCAATCTCTCCTTCTCTCTCTGCTCTCCTCCTTTCTCCCCTGCTTTGTGTCTGTCGTGTGTGTGCCTCGTGTTGTCACTGTCGGATCACCGCTCAATACGGTAGGTGGACAGCTCCCACTGCTCTCCGGCCTCCTCTATGGGCTGGAGAGGGGTTTGATGGAATGAAACTCGTAGCTTCCTTGGCTTTTGTTTTGATTTGTACATTTGTCTATAGCTTGATTTGGTGATGATACAGCTTGAGAAATGATAATGGAAAGCTATGATGTGCTCCATAAACCCATCTGAGAGGAGAGACTAACCCGTAGGCTGTGTTCACGCTTGGTCTACTTAAGGTGAACCTTGGAGGGCTTCTGGGGTTTGCGTTGTTTGTGCAGCTTGGAAGCAAATAGACTAACATTGTGTTGAAAAAGGAGAAATGAAAACATGTCCTTATTTTAGTTTGTACGCACTACCGGACCCTGAAACAGAGTCAGGTGATGCGTTTTCAAGCTGCAAATATGAAACGTAAATCCCTGGAAGTGCACCAGGGTTCACATTAAGTGGCCTAGTGTGAACACAGCCATACACATTGCTCTGGAACAATGTCACTTTAAAACATCAATGTAAAAGGTGTGGTATTGTTGGGACACAAGACACTTAAACACTAATAATATTTGCATGAGATTATGGGCATGACTGGCTGTTTGGAATAACGGACCAAACTAAGTGTAAGAGCCAAAGTTATACAATCTTTCCTTGTAAACTTGAAACAAAAATCAATATGGCTTAGTCAGAATGACTTGACAATGTGATGACCATAACTAATATGGTGCAAGATTTGGTAATACTTTACAAACAGACGGGCATGCGCTTTAATCTTGAACTCTTTGTTGTAATAATTGCAGAAAGAGAGATATGTTTAGTGCCACAGAAAATAAACCTAGCTTAAGGATCAGCACTTTAATATCCCCCATAGCCTATTTGATCTGGGAGAATATATTTTCTGTTCCTTTTCTTTTCTTTTGACACCTAGTTCCTTTGGGGTTTTCAGTATAGTCAAGAATGTTTGCCTTTTTGACCACTCCCGTTTCGTATAAATTCAAAACTTAATGTTTGCATTTTGAACCCTTTTAGTGGAACTAGCATGTGGCTGTTACTGTAATGCACCAGCATGTTGACTGAAATGCCCAAAATAACAAGAAAATGTGTGAAATATTGAACACTAGTTCAGTAAGTTCAAATGTTTTGTGCTACTAATCTAAGGTTTAGAGTGTAATGTATGGAGAAGGGCTTTGTTGTAACAGGTACTGCACAGGTAAGCTTGAACCTATAGAAACTGGAGCTCCAGTGTCTGTGGCATGCTGTCTGTTAGGGAGAACCCATGATCAGGCCTGTGTAGTACATATATTGATGAAGTGTTTTTATTTACACAGAAACACCAGGATGATGATGAAGATGAGGGAGAGACCGGGCTGACAGAGGAGGAGAAGGAGGAAGAAGAGGAGAAGGAGCAGGAGCCTCTGGGGAAACTGCAGTATTCCATTGACTATGACTTTGAGAACACAAAGGTAGACCTATGTGCCTCATCTATATCTTTGAATCAGCAATTGCACAGTTCAACTTTAGCACTTTACTTTTATCTACTTTAACTTTTTTTTGCACAAAAGTTGAACAGACCTAACTTCTCATTGTTACTGTTGCTACTTCTAATATGTGTAGGGCAGACAACAGTAAAACTTTTTATCGGCTTCACACAACACATTTCTCATGACTCTGGCTACCTTGATATCTCTAATATTGACTATTTTCTTTTTTTTTTTTGACAGTTGACTGTCGGGATTCTGCAGGCTGCAGACCTCCTGTCCATGGATTCAGGCGGGACCTCAGATCCTTACGTTCGAGTTTGCCTACTTCCTGAAAAGAAGAAGAAGTATGACACCAAAGTCCACAAGAAAACACTCAACCCTGTCTTCAACGAGACATTTGTGTTCAAGGTCCGTCTTTTAGTTTCCTCATCTAAACAATACCTTGCTGTTTTCTCTCTAAAGAAGACACATTATACTACATGACACAACTGGACTGCGCTGTCAGGTTTGCTGGCCTGTAGCCTACACACAGTTCCTGTTCATTTTAATTGGGTCTCTAGAGGATTTGTATGTCGCACCAGGTCTTACAGCAGAAAGCAGATAGGCGCGCAGTACTGTAAATCTGTACTGACTGTTTTCTTCTTGAAAGTGTCTATTGCTTTCAGCTGCTCCTTTTTACCCCAGCTATTTACCTTATTCATCCTCTACTCTCATAGCTTTTATTTATTATTTATTTACAAATGTGTTTTATTAAAGTTATTTGTTCTTTATTTAATCAGCGAAGTCCCACTGAGACCTCAGAACTATCTTCAGGGTAGGAATGGGACTTTCTTGCTGTGAAGCTATTTTCTGATGCCTAAACAGCGTGATCCTTTTTCTGTTCTTGTTTCTAACCTTTACCAACCCTGTCACTCCTAAGGATATTCTGAACGACGTCAGCTCTTCATCCTATGAAACAATGGCAGTTAAAGATACCTTCTTATGTTTCTCAGGTTCCTTACGAGGAGCTGGGTGGGAAGACACTGTGCATGTCTGTCTATGACTATGACCGATTTTCCAAACATGACGTGATCGGAGAAGTCAAGATTGCCATGAATACCATCGACCTGGGCAGGCCTATCGAGGAGTGGAGAGATCTGGAGAGCGCCGACCAGGAGGAGGTTAATAAGTCTGATTTTGTATTTGAGACACAAATGTAGCAGTAAAATGTTTTAATTATTAAGTTGTGCGTCATTTCTGTGTCTCTGTGTGGACTGTTTAGCCAGAGAAACTTGGAGACATCTGCATCTCCCTGCGTTACGTCCCCACCGCAGGCAAACTGACCGTGTGCATCCTTGAGGCAAAGAACCTGAAGAAGATGGACGCCTGCGGACTGTCAGGTCAGACACAACAGAATGAATGAGGATGGCATAAATATAAAAGAGCCCACTTAAAGGGGCAGGTACATTTTTATTATGCAAAAATGTACTTTTTCCCATGTTATAAAGTTGTTTCTCATCAAAAACATACCTGGAGTTGTGCTTCAAGTCACTAGCGCATCTTTCAGTAAACTTTGGATCTTCTCCAGTGGCTATTTTTAGAACCCCGTCGATCGGTCCAAAAAAGCTCCTCCATTCCCCAAAAGCTCCTGTGGAACCCCCAGGAAATGCTTTCCTCACCTCTCAAAGTCTTGCTTAGGCGCTGTTTATATGGCAATAGTCTCCAGGAAAATGCAGAAGTGTCGTCCTCTGCTCGCCTTTGTCCAGTAAACAGCGCCGTGTTCAGAACACAGAGAAATACATTTGATCAGTTTTTGCCTCTTTAAAAGGCTTTTGAGTGACTTTCTAAAGCAACTCTGGTGCTTTCTATTGTAAAATAGTACAAAAATATTGTATTTATAGTAACAGTCATTACTAATTAGTTGCAGACCTTTTTTTTAATAAATATAAATGTGAGAAGCTACACAACACAATATAATGAGATTGTTAGTTTAGCCAAGGTTGTGACGTGACCGTTTGGCATTTGTGGTTTGTCCTCGTTTTCTCCTTGTTTTCTCCTGTTCATATGAGCGGCTGACAACGCAAAGTTAAGAAATTCTCTGATACTTGGGTGAGATATCTCACATATGAAGATGGTGACTCCATGGGCCTCTTGTCCTGTAGAGGGGGAATGGTTGCTCACAGTAGAGGATATTCCTCTATCGTAGTCTTTTGCAACGGGTTTTCAGAGATAGGTGCACGCAGGGGTCACTGGGTACTGGGCCCGCCCGGGCAATTTTATTCCCACATTTGCAAGCCTTTGGCGGTAGCACGTCTTTTTCCATGGCAGAGAAGAAGTGAAGCACTTTAGTAGTAATAAAATATAAAGTTGCTTATATTGCGACTGGCAGAAGTAGCACTGGTGCTGCTGGTTCGCCTCCTCCCCTCCGGGCTCTGCTGCGGCCCCGCCTGTTTCTGTGTGCAGAGGCCCGCACTCTCCTCCTAAAGAAATATATTTTTGCATAAAAGAGGACTAAACATAACCAAACTAAGACTAAGGCTAACATAAGAAAAGTGAACTTAAATGTTTGTGATTCCATGAGGAGCGGTAGCAGCGGCCTGCTGCTGGCGAGGTGGCATACGCCGGCGGGTACCCAGATAAGGAGGAGGAGAGTGCAGACAGGTCTCTCCTCAAAAGCCCAATGTGACCCTGGGTCATAATACTCCTCCTCTGGGGAGCAGACATCACGTCTGACAGTCGGGAAACTGGCTTAATGCAACAGAGCTTCTGGGGGAACAGCGTGAGAGTGTTCCCCATATGTGAGATACCAAAACAGAGAACGGCCTCAGACTGAGATATTGAACTGCCTCCCCTAGAGTTTTCAACTGTTTTAGCAGTTTATTACGAAAACCTGCAAGAAGCATAATATCCCTCTTTAATCCATGCTATTGGATCTATTCTGACAATGACAGCTATGGCCGTTTTGCAAAGCAGATCGGAAACATTGGCCCATGTGGCCATCTTCGTCAACAAAGGTCCAGTTGCATCGATTGAGAATTATTTTTTTAATTTGCAGATATATGCTTTATTTATTATTCATTTTCGTTGTTTAAAGGGGCTAGATGCAAGTTCTATATTAAGCTCATGCATGACGGGACTTCGGATTCGAAGAAACACCTTTTTGAGTGACAGTGCAGGATTTCAGAAGGAGTTGTGGTGAACAGTTCTGAGCTCATTCTACACATTAGGACATTGCTCGAACATGAAGGGGGAGGAAAATACTTAATTTTAACATTCAACATAAACGCTGTATTGTCCCTTTAAAATACTTTTGTTTATTTATGTTTTTTCTTCATCTTCATTGGCATTTTATAGATCCATATGTAAAGATCGCGCTACTGCAGGGAGGCAAGCGACTGAAGAAAAAGAAGACCACAGTAAAGAAGAACACGCTAAACCCATACTACAATGAATCATTCAGCTTTGAGATCCCTCTGGAACAGATGCAGGTACTTTGGTATATTTGGTCTATGTATTTACCCTGCTTGATAGGAAATCCCGTATCAATGAAAACACTGTCAGTGTTGTTTCTATCTAGGGCTGAAAACTGATAGGTTTGTGTCCAGTCATTCCCTCAAGTAATAAGTGGGACATCTTAATGGTTACTAAACCATAACAACAAGTAAAAAATAAAAAAACAATCATGAAAAGCCTTAACATATGGATTGGACACATTGTAATGCAGTATACAGGTTTATTGCATAAATTTGTTATTTTTTCTTCTACTTCCCACAGAAAATCTTAGTGGTTGTCACTGTGTTTGATTATGACAAAATTGGTAAGAACGATGCCATTGGGAAGATCTTTGTGGGCAGCAAGGCGACAGGTTTAGGCCTGAAGCACTGGTCCGACATGTTATCCAACCCACGGCGACCCATCGCACAGTGGCACGTGCTGCAACAGGAGGAGGACATCGATGGTCAGCTGGCAGCTCTCAACGCAAAGAAGTAAAGAGCTTCACCAGCCACCTGCTACTGCACTAACCTGAACCTCCCCTTGCCTCCACTGCATGAATTACATGACCACAGCGTCATGAAACCTGCTCAGCAAAAAGAGACATCTATTATATCCGCTTATGGTAAAGTCTATCAGGCCTCTGTACGCCTCACATACCTCAGTGTGTGCTGGGAAGACTGCTGTTGAGTTTCACATGACTGGCTCAGGAGAAATCATGTCTTTCTTTCTTTTGAAGAAACTTAGAAACTGATTCGTAGGGTGCTGACACTGAATGAAAGTCTTGGTAAAGAGAACACTGGAAATATAGCTTTAGTTTAGTTTGTAGAGCATGCTTTACTTGCTTCCCTATGGCACTGCGTACCCCATGCCTACTATTGTATTATGCTAATAAATGTGTGATCTTACTTGCAATAGAAAAACCTGCGGTACTGAGTGGTGACCTCTTTAGTTTACATTAAGTCTGTATATATTAAAAAAATAAATAAAAAATCATTCAGAGCAAATAAGGTCAATTGAAACACAGTGGTGGCTGTAGGAAGGTCTAAGTTCCATCTTACATTTGCGATTGATATTATCCACAGACCATGAAAGGGTAGTGTTCTTTAGTTATGCCTATTTGATGAGTTGAGTTTGCTTGCTTGATCTTGCCTTGTTGACACATCTATGCATTTAGCTTCAACAGACATTTACTGTGACCCCAGACAGAATGTACTATGACAGGGTGCCTTTTATAAAATGACGCTTTGATTAATAGAGATACTATGTATGTACAATGTTGTACTGTAGTATTTTTGACACCTAAAAGGAATCTACCTAGTGTTAGAGTTTTGAATTCCCACATATATTTGTGAATGAAAGGTTATCAAAGGCTACCAAGGGCGTGGCGACTTGTTGCTAGTTTCAAAAAGCATTTAGAGTTTTATGAAACACTATTTCATTGTTAGGCTTATAAAGCGACGAGCGTAGCACGTAATGTCTGAAACCCTCAAAACAGAAACATATCAGTAGGAAACTTTAGAAAACTTTAAGGAACAAATGTAGCTTCTTCCATCTCTAACATTCTCATTGCTTGAACCAAATAGAACTGCAGAATGGAGCATGTATCATGCTTTGCAGTGTTTCATCTCATTTCAGTGGTATAGTCATACATTTATATTAGTGCAGAGCTTATACAGTCTGACAAAGCTAATGTGAAAGTAAAAGAGCAGTTCAAAGGGAAGAGAAAAAAGGTCTTGTCACAGTGCTACTTTTATTTGCTTCAATGCACTGCGCTCAGTTGCCAATAAGCTCAAGCATGTACTGTATTCAGTAGCTGGTGTAAATAGTAGCATGTTTTGAGGTAAAATAAATCTATTGATGTGTGTTTGTGTTCTGTCCCTTTTGATAATAAAATGACCTAAAATAATGTGGCGACTGCTGTGCAAGAACAAGTGTGTGTTTGAAATGTCAACTTTTGGATTTCAAATAAAGCAGGTTTGCTTTGTACCAAATGAGAGACTATGTTCCAATGCTGTAATGCATGTTTTGTCTTTGTATATAGTCCAGGACTACGGGTCCTTGGTGTGTCTCAGTGTACCTTTACCATAAGTGTTTACTTCAGTTATCTCCTGTTCATGACAACTTGGTTATTTTTGTTTAGCCGGTCAGTGCTGCGAACATACATTTGAGCAAATCATACTTACAAAACAACAACACATAACCCCACACACAAACCAAAAGGAAATAGCATTTCAATTAAAGTTTAATGTCTTGCAAATGATTGGTTGACTGTCTTTATACACATATGTATATGATCATTCTCTTTTGTGTGCTTTTGAGGAATTATTTCAAATCAATGAAATGATTGCAATCCAATCAATGGAAGAGACTGTAAAGCAGACAACAAAATCCCAGTCTTCCAAGGCTATGTTCTCTGTGCCACAGAGCAGACCCTATCAGAGCATCCACACTGCAATACTGCCAACTATGTATCACCACCATCTCCACAGTCTCGTGTTCCGTGTGCACGGAATGTCAAAACATATTGTCACTTCTAAATGTCCTTGTTTTGTCTCGTAGAGGTGTGTCCATGTGCCTTCTGTGAATTGCATGATTTATTATTTTACAAAGTAAATTTATGTTTTCCAGTAAATGAAAAAAAGACCAAAACAAATTGTACAGTAAATAACTCAAGGGAAATGGGACATTATGTGTGTTGTTTAAATGTTATCCTAGATGAAAATAAACATTTGTATCTGTCAAGTTTGCCGTTGTGTAGACGTTTACGCAATGACCAGTAGGTGGCAGCATGAACAGACCAATCCACTGGTGACGCCACAATAACGCATGATCCACGAAAGCTAAACAACTGAAGATGTTCATTTTCATATCGAAGTCTAGAGAGTTAATGTTCCGGCCCGAGTGTCTGCAGCACCCAGGTTTATACCCAGGTTTATACCCAGGTATATGTTTGTTGCAGACCGAGCACGTGGCATAGAAGGGTCTTGCAGATCAGATATAAAGATGCAGAGTTGCCAGGTTTATGGTGAGTGACTTTATTCCCAAAAGTATGAAAGCCTAGTCTCAATGTAATGTGGGCATTTTTTTTTAAAGGAAACAACTTTACATTTGAGTGGAAAAGTCTTTACGCAACTTTGGTGTTACATCAGCTCTATACAGTGTACAGTACACACAATAAATATAACAATAGTCTAAAAAATAGTCCGTCACAGTTGGTCAGATTTATTTGGACAGTTTTGTGATGACTCTGATCAAAGCACCGTTCTCATCCTTCAGTCTCTGGTTCTCCATCTTGAGCTCTGCTTTCACCTGCAAAGACACAACCAGCTCTACAATGATGTATTTATTTAGGTGAGTGACAGTCAATATCCCTTAATAATATTAATAATAAATGAAATAATATAATAATTATACGTTGCACACATAATCATCATATGTCTAAAAATAAAGAGGCAAAAGTTGGCACTTTTGTTGGCACAAATGGAGAACGAGGGAAAATGTTCACCGCTCAAATCTGATGTTTAGTAGATTGATTTGTGTTAAACTAGTCAACACTGCACCATTTCTCTGCACGACCTAAAAACGGCTTTGTTTTCGTGTAGTAACTGAAGGGGCGGGCCGCACACGCGAACTTCCGGTGTGTTCGGGAATGTGATGTCATACCGCTAAGCATCATGGGATTAGCAGCAATTATAAACTAATGGACACCACAGTGTGTTCGATGTATCTATCAGCAGCAATCAAGCAGCAACGGAGTTGTTCTACAGCTTTTTTCTCCCCCTTATTCTGTTTTTAGCCAATGTTAGTCTATGAAAATGTATACTAACAGCTGTAAATATGGCGGATGTCCATGGTAACAGTGGAATTTCCCGACCTCTATATACAGTATAAAGTACCGGTAGTAGGGGCACACACATTAGTAACGTATCTACTAACTAACTATCTCTTTTTGTATCACGCCAGTTCAAGTGCAACATAGAATGAACTAATATCTAACGTCATACTTCCCAGATATAATAGATTTATGCTGGTTTATTGATTAGTCATAAACATACAGTGCTTCTCATTCACAGACAAACAACAGGTTTTTGTTGTATGCTCCTGGACAACAGTGAATGTAACCAGTAAACAGAGAACAATAGGAAATAGGAGCCAGACACTGCAGTCACGGACAGCAGGGAACCAGGCCCTAACCAACACTGTAAATGCAAACTGTATCGAGGTTTTATACCTTTAACTGATCCTCTATGTCCGATATTCTCTTTTTCAGCGCCCAACTTTCCTGCGATGAAGAACTCAAGATAAAGACAAGAGAGTGAATTGTGAACACATTAATGGTGAGTTTACCTTCTTCTCTGTGTCCAACATGTTGGATCCACAAGCTCCCGGTCGCCCTTTCTGCAGCAGAGGAATTTCTTTTATTCACTTTTTTGGAAATGTTTCTTATGATAAATGTCAAGAGAAAACAAAAAAGAACATCCAAAACAAATGTGTCATTATTGTTGAATTTAGCGCAAGCAGATATTACTGCAGCTAGGATTTTTCATGTCTCATTTGTGTCGTTACTTGATTGTGTTTCTGTGTGGGTATTTAGAGATGTGTGAACTTTTCCCTGAGTTTTACCTGTGCTCTCTGCAGCTGGTCCTGGATCACAGACAGTTCCTGTTTACTCGTCTCTAGTCTGGATTTCAGCCTCTGATTGGTGGCCAGCGCTTTCTCATACATCTGCATCATGAACGCAGTGAGTATTTCAAATTGTATGTTCGATGCATTGCAAACGACTTTTCTTACATAACATCCTTTTTAAAATCATGATCAAAAATAAGTTGATTTATCTACCAGAAATAGTTGATAAAAAAGGTTATAAGAGCGATTAACTTATTTGATTGGGACAGTGCACATTAATGATCAATCATATACGAATTGTAGATCAGCCAGATTATTGCTGAATTTCAGGTGACATCACAGTGTTCTAAAGGCCTATAATATTTTGTAAATGATTTTATTTTTGAGGAGATTTTTGGTGTTGTACAGAAAGATCATGGAGCCAGTCAATGATATTGATGATCATGTTTGTAATTCATATGTTTTATTTTTAGATACAACTTGTGAAAGTGCAATGCAGTGAATGGGAACAACTGGCTCCTGCACCCCACATGGTAGTGTGACATCATACAGGTCATGGTCATGCTTTGAGGGGGAAAACAAAGTAGAGAAAAATCTAAACTTTCTCCAATTATTCAAAAACTACTTTAAAGGGCTATACAATGTTTAAAAATGTTAAATTTATGTATTTTCCTCCCCCTACACGTTGCATCAATGTGTAGAATGAACCTCGACCTATTCACCACAACTGCCTATAAAATCCTGCGCTGTCACTCAAAAGTTGTTAATTCGAAGTGCCATCATGCACAAGCTTAATATAGAACCTGCAGTTACACACAAGACCTGAGGTGGCAGTAGTGAGTATTAATATGACCAACTTGCATCTAGTCCCTTTAACGAATGCTGAATTATGAATTTAGTTTTCTACAAAATAAAGACATGGAGAAGAGCAAAGTAGTTCAACAGTCCATAATAAATAAGTAATGATGCTTCGTGTTAGCATTCGTTAGCATTTGTTAGCTTCTACTGAACAATCTGCTGTGGAAAAAAAACATCCATATGGGCCCAATCTAGACTTGACTTTATTTGTGTGTGATAAATAAGTTTATATTCCGCAAGAAAACAGCTAAAAAGAGTGAAAAATTGATTTTCCCAAAAGATGTTTCCTTCCCAATGGGCGCTGGCTGCTCTGCTTTATGACCACGACACTGGGGGCCGCCATTGCTCCGCCATTGCTCCGCCATTGCTGTAGTACCTCCATATTGCCACTAGGCCCCCATTGAAAAGCATTGGAGTTTAGACACCTTAAAAACAACTTTAACGCCTGGTTTCAATTTTTTCAACACTAGACTAGGCTAGATATTCCTCCTGAGATAACGCTGGGTTAATCACAATATATGAAACCAGGCTGGTTTTCTTGAATATAATTTTTGAAATCTCGTACTTAATGAGGTTCGGACTGTTAGCATTGGAGCAGCGCGAGCTACACGTCACGCAAGGGCCGAGTCTAGGTGAAGATCCCGCCCGTATGTCCTTTTTAGGAACATGCTTCGTCAGAGCTGGGGAGGGGGAGTCTGTAAATCCTCCATGAATTCCCCCACGACCGTGGTCATTATGGTAAACGGGGAGGAGTGAGCATAAGACGTCCATTATTTTTTACAGTCTATGTTCCTTCCCCCTCGGCAAGGCCACGCCCCCTTCTATGATAGATACAGACGCCATTTCGTCATAGAAGGGGGCGTGGCTTCGCCGAGGGGAAAAATAGAATCTTTAGAGAAACATAATTGTCCACTCTTTTTAGCCATTTTCTGGTGGAATATGAACACATTTATCACATACAAATAAAGTCAATTGTAAATCGGGCCCATATGGATATTTTCTCAAAGCAGATCGTTCAGTAGAAGTGAAAATACGGCAGTTGTAGCTAGCGCTAGCTAACCGGTAGCATTAGCCCGATGCTAACATGTAGCATTATGTTAGCATTCTCCGTTATTTATGTATTTATGGGCTGTTGAACCACTTTGCTCCTCCCCATGTCTTTGTATCTTTATTTAGTAGAAAAATATATTCATAATTCAGCGTTTGTTAAAGTAGTTTTTGAATAATTAGAGAAAGTTTAGATTTTTCTCCAACTTGTTTTCCCCCTTAACTGTTTTTAAACATGACCATATATGGGCAATTCCAGAGATGCCGTCTGTATCTATGCAATAGAAAACCTCAATAGTAACGATTCAAAGATATCAACAATGTGGGCCCTCTACAGCTGCCAAACATATAAAAATAATGGATAATCTTTCAGCTTCATTGATCATAAGGCTGACTACCATCTATAAGCAAAATGAATCAACATGTATTTTTGACCAAGGTCTGCAACCTAATGAAAATGGTCCGACGAGCCATTTGTTTGGTCCTTACACACCACTGCTTTAGAATATTATGATGTCACATGAGCACAGCCAACTCTTGAATATGTTCAGGGACATTTCCTTTTTCTGTCACACCTTTTTGTAGTCATTTATCGCGGCCTCTTCCTCTGCTTTCCTCCGTGCGGACAGTCTGTTTTCTCTCCTTAAGAAGTACGACTCTGCATGGTTCACAGCTGTGTCACTGGACGTATTGGACGTATTAGCAGATCTCGCTGAGTTCAATCTGAAAATGCAAACCATCAGACCCGTGTGCTGCAAGCAAATCTGGTCGTCACATGAATACGGTAATACATAACAAGGTAATGCTGTATTTATGTAAGGTCTCAGTCATCCGGGAACTTTTTGTTGTAGAAAAGGTTTTCAAATAGTAGTCACTTGGATGATTTTGTTCAGAATTCTCTTCATCTTCTTGCTGTTTTACTCTCAGCTAGTTTTGACGTGTTACCCTAAACTGGAGTGAAACCTGCAGTAGGGTCTGTGAAACCTCAGAGGGGCTTCTTGGATGAGAAGCAAAACATGTGCAATTCTTAACATCAAGATTGCTACATTATGACAATCTTTACTACATTCATTTAGTAAATATAAATATCTTTAAAAGAGGCTTACCGTGACAGTCTGTCATTCTGTAAAAGAGACAACATTTTTGGTCAGTTTAGCTAATAGCTACACCAGTTGACATAACTCAGAAAATCTAATGAAAAACTATTTCAGTCTGTCATCCTTCAGAGTGAACTAAAACCCTTTGAAATGCCTCTTGAGTGGAGAGATGACGGATTGTTCTTCAGTTTCCGAGAACTAACTTATTGCACTCTGAAATACCAAGCCAAGTTAAAGACAGGGAGATGAACTGATCCTTTAAATACACAGACAAGTGCAGATAGCCGAACGCATCCAAATAAGGTCAAAGCTCTGGCGGCAGCTGTAGATTTTGTCCATTATTGCTGGCTGAAGTTGGACAAGCTATGCACTGCTTTCACTCATAAGATCAAGAAGAGAGCGAAAAGCAACGCAGTCCATCACACAAATGATTACTATTTAGTCTAAAGGACTCGAAAGGGGTCCCTAGGATTTGAAATTTAGTAAAACTTTTTTACTTCTCCATTTAGCCAGGTCAAGAGTTAAAGATTGTTTTTTTTTTTTCATATTAAGTATGAATAACATAATGTGATAAGATTCTGCATTATCTTCCTTTTTAATTTGTCTTTTGGATGTGTGTGCGCCGCATTCCTCATATTTCCGTCTTCATCACAAGTTAAATGGTAGATGAAAGATGCCTTGATAGAACAAATCCCCACACTACCACAGATACTCATTATAAACAGTAATGTTGTTTCTTTGTGGATGTTCTTTACCACACTGATGTCTGCTTCCTTTGGCCCGTCTTTGGACACTTAAAACGCTGGCTGAACATCTATTAATGGCTTTACTATTTGGATTTGGAAAGCACACTGGTTTAGTTTAAAGGACGTCACTTGTAAACACTCGGATGGAGAGATTTAGCCCAGTATACTGCTGCATATACACGTCACTACGCAGTCCCCTGGTATTTTGGGGCCTGCTGAACAGATATTCTCAAGTGGAAAATGTGAGTTTCCCCCAGGACTCGCGAAAATATAAACATCCATAAATACAAAGTCTTAGTTCCCACACGCAGCTCTGTCCCTCCTCCTCTCAGTGTCATCCTCTCTCTCTCTCCCTCTCTCTCTTCCTGTCCACTTCTCCTGCACCGTTCTTCATATAAACAGGGGATTATGCACCTAATACAGCTAAACCCTGCCCAGGTTTGTTCTCCTTCAAACTCTATCAGATGTTAAGAGATATTGTTTTCTGAAACATGTGCGTTTATGTAAAAAATACTAATTTAGTGCAATATACATTGGGTTCCCTCTGAGATTTAAGTGTGACTTTCTAGGTCAAATGAAGGTCAAATAAAATAAAACGAATAACTTGTACTTTATGTTCTAGGCTTGTGGTTCTCAAACTGGAGCTTCTTCAGTCAGTGCTACAATTTTAGTACATTTAAATTAAGTGTTTTTCTGGTTTGGACATGGTTTACATACAGTTTAGACACAATTTATTCCGAATTAGGTCTATTTAAGTCCCTTTTTAGACCCAGTTTAGTCCTGTTTTAATCTTGATCTAGGCCTGGTGGTAATTAGAAGGTTACATGTTTAATGAAGTGGCACTTTTTCTTTTAAAGTTTTCGAACCATTGTCTTAGGGCTGTTTGCTACTACCACTGCTGCTCCCTTCAGCCTACCTACTTACTGCTCTTACAACTTTGCTATAAAAAGAACATGACTGTCATTACTGTGTCTGCTAAAGTAATATCATTACTCGGATCACCACAAACTTTCATAATGTTAAGGTACCCAAGTAGGCCTTTTATAGTAGTGTTTAAAAAGCTTTCTTATTTGCATTTTAATTAGATATGTTATAAATATGCCTTTACAATTATCATATGATTCATATGATATCATATGATGAGCTGAAGGAATCTTTTAAAACAATATGCTGAGGTGTCCTCTTTAAGAAACATTTAGTTGAACTTTAGAGTTTTAGGCCTTACCCTCAGGCTGTTGGAAGTAGCTGTAGTAGAAGCAGAAGATGCATCTGAGAGCGTTTTTCTCACTCCAGTCTCTTCTGTATTGTTAGATACAAGTGTTGACATTGTTCCCAAGCTGATGGTCGAAACTCTCATATGAAGTGGTGTAAATTGTTGAAGATTGTGTTGCTGTCTTCAGTGGGCATCGAATGTAATCCGACTGTATCCGCAGAGTTAATGTCCATGTGCATCAATGAGAGTGAACACAGCAGGACTGAGCGGGGCTGAGGCAACAGTGGTGATGTGAGGAGGCGGGCCATAGACCCTGTGTCTGTGTGAGTGTGGACACACGGACCTGACAGCACTATTGTTCACGAGGGCTCTCAAAAAGCATTGCGTTAAGTTATAAAATACTATTCAAGTGGCAGTAAGAGAAGAGAGCTCAGTTTGTGGCAGTAGCTCATTTGGTTGAGCCCGTCAACTGATTCAAAGGTCAGTGGATCGATCCCGGCTCCTACCACCCACTTTGCCTCCATGACAAGCAATATTAGTGCCCAGACTAGATAGCAAAGCACCATGAAATGTGAAAGCAAAAGCTGTAATCAGACTGAAAAGACAACTCCTGGATATTTGTGCTTTGGTTTATACAGTTCTGCAATTTCTATAGGTTCTGTATCATGTAAAATGATTGTTATTATAAAATGGTTTTAACCCTGTTACCGATGTTAAACTCTGAAGGATACTTGTGTGGGGCAACGGGTCACATGGAATATTCAGTCAGTCTTCTGCTTTCAAAATACCGACCCATGCCTCTGTGTGGATCATGGAGATTTGCACGATGTTCCTCTGGGTTTTATAGTCTATACCTTCACCAAACTCTGAACCTGTCCCTGGCCAAACTGTCTTCCTTGCACTGTTGAGCATGTTTTATTATGCATAGCTGGTAATTAACTTGTATCTTGCCCTGTGGCTCTGGTCACCTCTGTGCCACACACAGCTTATCATTTACACACGTTCAGTTTAAGTCATACTACAAAAATACCAAGGGGTGTGAAATAGTTGTAAAAACCTGAATAAAGCCTGATATATGACCTTTAATTGATCATCCCTCCAGTGAACAATCAAAGTACTACATGATTTGTGAAAGTGTTTTCATGTGTCCCTGCTGGCCAATAGACGAGTGATAGAAGACCGACGCCGCCTACTGGCAGAACATATGGATTGCATTTTATTGTGTGTCGTATGAACAGTAAGGACACAAACACAAAGCAGGACTATATGAACACATACACATAGTACAACTCCTTTAGTTGAGCAGTACTTTTTTTCTTAAAACATAATTATGCGTCCTCTACATTGACCAGGATCTCCTCACTCTGTAAAGGAACAAACACAATTTGATTACTCTTTACCCATCAAAACATTACACATTGTTTCTGTACCTCTGACATTCAGTGTCATGGAGCTCTCCGCCATGCCCAGTTTGTTCTCCAGCACCACCTTGTAGTCCCCACAGTCTTTGGCTTCCACATGCAGGACAAGCAGGGAGCAGACCCCACACACGTTGGTTATGAGGTAGTTGGGGTTGGTGTTTAGGCTCATGTTGTTCCTGTACCAAGTGACTCTAGGAGCAGGGTCGCCCTTCACTGCACAGCTCATGCAGCACTCGTATCCCTGTGGAGCTGTGCGCATCTTTAACGGTATGATGAATGAGGGAGGAGACTGGAGATCCAAGGATTTTGTCTCCGGTAGTTTAACTTTGAACTTTTCTGTAAGTCAGTTTGTAACGCAAAAGTCAGGGTTTCAAATAGACATTTAATAGAGAATTTGATTTCATAGCACACACCTTTTTCTTGTTTGGCTTGAAATGGCGGGGAGACACAGGGCACCGAGAGCCCCATGTCGTTTTTGGCGAACACCCTGAAGTTGTACTCCCTCCCAGGCAGAATATTGATCACTGTAAACCTGTTGTTGTAGAGGTTGTCAGCTGCTGTCCTCCATGTGCGTTTGAAGGAGTCTCTCTTGGACACCGTGTAGTGCAGTCTGTCATCTCGCTTCTCGTCTGGGGAGGGGCTCCAGGACAGCGTCACAGTGCCAGGAGTGTTCTGCGTCAGCTCCACCACACCCGGAGGCTTTGGGTCATCTACAGTAAAACACACGCATGTTTGTCGATTATTTTCTGAATTGGTTGCTTTTTGATTTCTGTCATTTAGATTTTTTTTTTCCATTGTAGGATAAGTTATCAATTCCGATCCAATTACTGTCAAATCTAGTTAAAAAAAATAATGTTTCAGGATCTAACCTCTTAATCCCCACCTGAACTGAGCACATCCCCGCACATTTTTCCAGTTTGGCTTTACCCAAATCGTAAAGCCTCTTGAGAAAAGTGTCCAAATAGCAACAACAACGATACGAAAACGAGTATGAAAATGCGACAAAAGCGCAACAAAAAAAAGCCAAAACTGAGCAACAGAAAAGTGGTAAAAAAAAACACAAAAGAGCAACCAAAAAATTACACAAAAAAAGTGACAAAACACAAAAGAAAAGTGACAAAAAAAGAGATGAAAATGTGGCAACATTGTAACAACAACGCGAGGAAAAAGATGAGTTTTGTAGGTCTGAGCTTTCAAATGAGGCGTTACACTGGCCTATAGTCTGTGACCTTATGGATTTGTGTAAAGCTGAACTGAAAAAAATAAAATCTGTAATAAAAACCTTTGTTATAAAGATAAATAGAGTATGATTCACACCAAACTCACCTGTAACGCGCACTTCCACATTGAAACTGTCATTCCCCACAATGTTCCTGACTGTAATCGTGTAGATGCCAGTGTCTGTGCGCTCTGACGTTGGGATAAGGAGCTGAGAGCCTTTGTCTGAGTTGGTGACAGTAACATGTTTGCCCAGTGGCGTGTTATCTTTCAGCCAGGTGATTTCTGGCAGAGGAGAGGCCTGGTACAAAGAGGAAACAGCAGACATTAAAACAAATGTCAACTGTGAGCTTGTTTCACTCTGAAAATACCTCAAAACGAATGTTGAGCCGAACAGTGTTCCCTGACCGAACCACCAGAAAGGTCTTCATGTTGCGGTCAGTGAACTTGGGTCTTACTGTGACAAAGAGACAGATAACAGTTCATTCATTTTGAAATAAATTACTTCTAGTTACTTTTCTACTTGTTAAAACTTAAAAAGTAAGTATTGAAATGTCCCTGCATATATAGTTGTATAGCATATTTACCAGGAGGCGGCATGGCAATGAAGTAGTTGTCAAAGCCCTGAGGTTCTCCATCACCTCCATAATTGGTGGCAATTACTCTAAGCCAGTATGTGGCCATTGCCTTCAAGCCAAGCACTGTGTAAGAAGTCAGAGTAATTGGAGTGCTATTACAGCGAGTCCAGTCAAGGCTTTCTATTGGTCTGATTTCCGCAAAGTACCCAAGGGCTTCGTCCTCCACTCCTTTGATTTCTTTTGGTTTCGTCCAGGCCAGAGAGAAGGATGTGTAAGTGGACGAACTTAGTTTTAGATCGCCAACTTTGCCGGGCGGCTCTGAAATAAAAAGAATCCCATATGTTTTTATGCATTGCTAAACTCCACTCAAATCTGTACGAGCCACTTACTCATAGGGTCTCTTGCATACACTGTTTCACATGGGAGACTTGGATCTCCAGCACCAGAAAGGTTGATAGCCGAGACCCTAAATACATAAGCAGCTCCCTCGATGACATCTTTGACGGAGAACTTAGTATCTATAAAAACACAAACATGAGGAATCCATGCGCTGACATCGCTATTGCTTTTCTTTTTAATGCACACCTTTGATTGGACCTCCTTGATTAACAAGGCTCCAGTAATTAGTGCCTTTCTTGTTCTTTTCCAGATTATATCCCACTATTTTGGTGCCTCCGGTGTCACAAGGTGGACACCAGGTCAGATTTATGCAGTCTTTAAAAGCACTGACCACTTTCGGCGCTGTTGGCGGTCCAGGGTAACCTATTGCAAGGAATTGTTATTAGTGTTTCTTTACCATTGGAAAGTATTGCACAGTATAGAAGCCACAAGAGGTTCATCATAGACTTAACATATGTTGTAAATTGAACATTTTGGTTGCTAGACCGCAAAGTGCAGGTCATAATAAATAACCCAACTGGAAGCACTCAGTATCTTCCATAGAGTAAATTGATCTGAGACTGTTTTGTCCTAAAACACTCTTCATTGGCTTCAAACTGGCTCAATGTCTGTCCACCTTTTTCATTTTTTTTTTCCCTTTTGGATCCAGTGTTTCTCTTGATAGCTTAATTAAGCATTGCAATACAAACACAGCTAATTAGACACATTAACGCAATTACTCACGTAGAACACCAGCTGGTATGTCTTCCGTCTGCAAGTAATCACTCATCCCTTCTGCGTTCTTGGCCCGGATTCGGTAACAGTACCTCCTTCCTGGATCCACGTCGGAATCTTTGTAACTCGGATTGTCGCCTGGAAACTCGCCCAGATTTGTCCATTTGTTTCGGCCTATTTGTTGACGCTCAATCACGTAGCTTATGATGGGACAGCCGCCGTTGTCCTTTGGTGGCTTCCATTTGAATTCAACAGATGTTACGGCACTCTCCATAATGTCGACAGGCCCCTGTGGTGGCGTAGGCTTATCTGGGAAAATGAGACATAGTCAGCTTGTGCAGTGTTTTTCTACAGGGCTATATGAGCACTTAACACAGGGTCCTTTGTAATATTCAGATTAAAGTAAGATGACATTAAAATATCCTTCTTTGTAGTAGGCATTAGGATAACTTTTTTTTTTTTTTTTTTTTACCTACCTAGCACTATGAGTTTCGAGGTTGCTTCAAAAGTGCCATATTCATTTTTCAGTTTGATTTTCACCTCCCCACTGTCTTTTCTTTGGCACTTTGTAAGACGCAGTTGGCTCTCGGCCTCAGATGTTTCGATCTTTACATTGAGGCCTGGCAAAAGCTCGTCGTCCTCCTTGTACCACTGGATGGTCATCGGAGCCCCGCCAGAATAAGGCAGTTTCCATTCCGCAGTTTCTCCCGCTTTTATTATAACGGGTTGGGAGAATTTGCTCAAAGCGTCCAAGTCAATTTTGGGTGGATCTGAATTACATGGACACAATATTAAATGAAGGAATAAATAATGAATAAAATAATTAGAATTTATGAAGTGGTTTTGCTGTTAACCTTCAATAGTGAGAGTGGCCTCTGATTTGCGACCTTCAGCTTCAAAGCGGTAAACAGCCGCGTCATCTTTACTGCAGCAGTTTATAATTAGCCGATGACATGAACCATCTTTTATAATGGTTACTCCATCCTCTTCTGTTAGCTTAAAACAAAGGGATATTTCAGGATTTTTGACATGGGGCCAAATTTCCTTGTTACCCTGATGTTTATTTCTGGAGATATAATTTTTTTTTTCATGTAGTCCTTATATTTGAGGAGTTTAGTGGTGCTAGGCTAGTGCTAGGCTAGCGCATGTCTATGGTAACTAGTAGCCTGCATTAAAAACCTCTTCAAAATCATCGAGTAGTCCTCTAAATGTTGCCATATCTGATTTGTAGAAAGCTCCTTTGTGAATTCCACGTGTAGTAATGTCGGCCGCAGGTAAACAAACTACTGTAGATCCGGTAACCGAGCAGATCACTCCGCCGCTGATTCTGCTCAAATTTAAGTTACTTTAAGTACAAAATGGTTATATTTTAAAAAAAAACTCAGTCAACACAGACATTTATATCAGTATTCTGGTGTTATAAGTGATTTGCCTCAGGTGCACTGTGCTCGGGTCAGACTGTTTTTAATGCAGGCTACTAGTTACCATAGACATGTGCTAGCCTGGCACCACTAAACTCTTCAAATATAAGGACTGCATGAAAAAAAAAAAATACTCTCAACAACACTCTGGATAACTAGGAAATTAAGCCCTATGTCAAAAATCCGGAAATATCCCTTTCAAACAAAACAAAAAAGTCTTATAAGAAAAAAGATATTCACAAGATAGTCACTTTACCGTGACACAGTACTATTGCGCACTAGCCATCAGTCTTTAGTTCGTCTATTGTTGGGTTGCAGGTGACATCACAGCATTCTAAAGGCCTATACTATTACAGAGAGGAAAAATGATTTTCACTTTGAGGAAATTTTTGGTCTTGTACAGAGAGATCATGGACCAAGTGACTGATATTAATGATCATTTTTCTAATCCATACGTTTTCGTATTATCTGCGACTTGTGGAAGTGTAATGCTGTTAATAGGAAAAACTTGCTCCTGCCCCCTGCTGGGTCCGGTGACATCATCATATTCTAGTACCTGCAACCCAGCAATAGTTTGAAGACAAAACAGTGGAAAAACCTACTTTTTCTACAGTGAAGCTTAAACGTCCTACAGACTGTGTTGAATGTCCTCTAAATGATTACCCTAATGAAACTTTCTGTCTGCATAATTTTAACATATTGATCTATTTGAAGAGATGTGCTGAACTCTCCCTAGGCTTAAAGAGAAAAAGGGAAGACAATAGCGCTGCAGCAAGCCAAAAATGTGGACGCGTGAAAAGGGTTTATAGTCAGAATGCACTTCAAAGTTTTAGGAATTATTCAGACATTTTTAAATCATTATGGTCACATTAAACTTGGCATTTAACATTTTATAACTTAGAATAATATGTGTGTTCATGGGCATGATGCTTGATTGCAAGTAAACATAAAATAAGCACATGCCAGTTCATAGCATTTTGCATATGACTTAGAAATTGCTTATATTATTAGTGGCACAAATCTGATCGACAAATGAGTTGCTGTGGCCCTGTTAAGCATTTTCATGAAAGTCAATAATATCACCTGCACCTGAGATTATTGCGCACACTATCTGTTTTTCACCTGTTCAAACACTTGGTAAATGAAGCCCTATGTTGGGCTAACAAGAAAAAGAATCTTAGTGAGGACTTATGTGTGAACTGAAATGCTGGTGTTTACCAGCGAGGGTGCAACAAGTGAAACATTACGCTTGAATAGAACTTGTTAACAGTGAACTTTTAAAATGTGGTTAATTAAAAGTTCAATAACATTATTCATGCATAAAAAAGGGCCTTTATGATTACTAAGCAGCATTTGATAAATCTTGAACAGACATTACCAAAGCCCCCCCTTATATCCCAATTATACATTTTCTTTTAAGTACATGACATGATCCAGATATGATCCACTTACCAATTTTCCGTTCTTGTACCAGCGGCCAACGGCTGTATCGCTGCTGAGTTTACAGGAGAGCTCCACTCTTTCTCCAACATTAGCAGTCGTATCTGACAGCCCACTGACAAACTGAACTTCTCGGTCTGGAACAGAAATGTATGTTATAATATCACCCCATATATGATGTGTTTAAGAGTTTGACCTTTTGTCGTGTCTGGGACCAGTGGGCCAGTTTTGGTTCTTTTCTTTGCCTTGTCGTCCTTGTTTGAATCATCTTCTCCCGTTTTTCCATCTCCAGAGCCATCATCACCGGCTCCTCCAGTGTCCTTTCCCTTTCCGTCTGTGTCACTTTTCTGTAACCCGGAAATATTAGACGTGTCCTCTTCAGATTTGTCTCCTGTTTGACCTTTTCCAGCATTTGGATCAGCTGCAGTAAAAAATGTTTTAACATTCGTTTAGTTCAATTAGACAAATTAGTATGATTGAATATGGGTATGATTTAGGAATGCACAATATAGACAATTAAATATACTGTATGAATACTGAGATTATAGTTTAACTTCTTACCTCCCGCCTGAACCGAGTGCATTTTTATCAGTTTGATTTTACGCAAATCTAAAAGCTTCTCAACTGGAGAGCAACAGTGCAACGCCTCGCTTGAAAGTTAAGACATGCAAAAGGATCACAACTTTATTGTCAAATTGTCGCCGCGCTTGTGTCACATTTTTTACGCGTTTTTTTTTTCACTTTTTCTTTTCGTTTTTGTTGCATTTTTATCGTCATTTTGAGGTTGTTTTTTTAAGCTTTTATGTGCTCGGTTCAGGTGGGGATTCAGAGTTTAAACTCAACTTCTGTGAACGTAAAGGAGCTGTACCTGATTTCACTTAGAACTAGAAATGGAGGCTTAAGGCTTTACTAGCTCAATCCAAATACAGTATAAATAATTTGGATGTTAGAGATTTATCGCGAATACAAGCGGCTGAAATGAGTTTCCTTCGCAGGGTGGCTGGGCGCACCCTTCGAGATAGGGTGAGGAGCTCAGTTACCCGAGAGGAGCTTGGAGTAGAGTGGCTGCTCCTTCAGGTCGAAAGGAGCCAGCTGAGGTGGCTCGGGCATCTGTTCCGGATGCCTCCTGGTCGCCTCCTGCGGGATGTGTTCCAGGCATGTCCTAGTGGGACAAGGCCTCGTGGAAGACCCAGGACACGGTGGTGGGACTATGTCTCTGAGCTGGCCTGGTGTCGCCTCGGGGTCAGAACAGCTGGAGGAGGTGTGTGTAGATCGGGAAGTTTGGGCATCTCTGCTAAGACTGCTGCCCCCGCGACCCGGCCCCGGATAAAGTGGAAGAAAATGGATGGATGGATGGATGGATGGATGGATAGTTAGAGAAAGGGTTTGCCTTGATGCACTTTAATTAAATACAATAAATATATATATTTAAAATATATGTTCAGTTCACAGTTATTTTCAAACAATTGCCCAGCATTAGCACGATGCTAACATGTAGCATCATGTTAGCATTAGCGTTCTCTATTATTATTATTATTATTATTATTTATTTATGGGCTGTTGAACCACTTTGCTCCTCTCCATGTATTTGTATCTTTATTGGGTAACTTTATCAATAATGTTGCATTTCGTAAAGTTTTTGAATAATTGGAGAAAGTTTAGATTTTTCTCCAAATTGTTTCCGCCCTTAACTGTTTTCAAACATGACCATATATGGGCGGGACTATACGGAGTTTAAAAATGTTAAAATTATGTATTTTCATCCACCTACATGTTCCAGCAAGGTCCTACGTTGTAGAATGAGCCCAGACCTGTTCACCACAACTGCCTCTAAAATCCTGCACTGTCACTCAAAAGGGCCGCCGTCACGCACGAGCATTATCCATGGTCATAGCTAGTGTTTCTTGAACCAGATTTCATGCTTGTTTCTAATACATTGATGTTCTGTTGATGTCCTTCTTACAATATGTATTAATCGTTTTGTGCACCCCTAACATCAAATCAAGAATACTCCACCTTCAACTGTGAGTGACGCTTTGCTTGACATTATCCCAGCAATTGCAAAGTAAGCCCCAGTGTCTTCAAGCCTGCAGTTTTTCACTTTTAGCGTGTGAGTTAGCTGGTCTTCTGACACAGTTATCTCGTATTTGTCTCCATCGTCAAGCGAGCCATTCCCCGCTGACCACGTGATCCTCTTGAGCGGCGTGGACAAGACGCACTGGAAGACGGCGTCCTCACATTCGACGGCTTTCGCGTCTTTGAGCTGGGCGGCAAACTCCACAGCGGGAACTATTCAAGCCAAGAAAAGCAAGCTTTATCACAACGTTTACACAGTGTTTTCATAAGTCTCTGAGGGACTCTACTTACTTTTGAAGTCTGTCGTGAGGACGTTTGAGTCTTCAACATCGAGCTGATAGAAACCGCCGTCTTCTGGCTGCAAATCTTTGATGCTGAAAACATATTTTGTCCCACTTTTCTTCAAACAGTGCTTTGCGTTTTCGTCGTCGCTGTATGGAATCAAAACTCCATCCTTTTTTTTTATGAGAAATGTAGTTATTATCGCATGTTTTTCTCATTACCCTTTCAGAGTGAGCGGCCTTACCTTATACAAGTTAATTGCACTATTGGGATCCAGCAGCTTCATATCAACGCTGAATTCCGCTTTCCCGTCGGGTTTTACTTCAATCTGTTTGACCTCATCCAGCGCCTCTACAACCTACAAACAGTGTGCGTCTTTGATTTCATGCAAATGAGCCGTGAAACTGGATACATTTTATTACGAGCATGTTATGAAACCTTTTCATGTTTTAATAGACACATTTGAAAGAAAAATGCTGTAATCTTGTCCAACGGTTCCTTTCCCCCCTATTGAAACTGCCTCAGCCGATTGTAATGGAAAACCACAGCAACAAACATGTAGCAATTATCATGATGCTTGAGCAGTTCCTTCCACAAAAACAGCTTATTATTTACAAAGTGGATTACCTTATCTTTATCACAACAATGAAACCACAATTTTGCTATTCATGTCACTGCACAGCTTATTTGATGACACCCTGGTTCAATAATGATCTTTTGACAGTTTCTTTTTTTTTGTCTTCTTTTAACTTGTGACTTTATAACATCAGTGAGACCACAGTACCTTGGCCTGCTCGTCCTCTCTTTCCTTTTTCAACTGTTTGAGTCTCTTGAGCATCCAGCGAAAATCAGTAACACCAAAGTCAAAGCAGATTTTCTCATAGTCTTTCTTTGGGGCAGAGAGGAGCACCTCCAAGAGCCTCGGATCAATCTCACCCTCTTTGGGGGGCGGCGGGAGCGGCTTCTTTTTGGGGGCGGCCGCTCTGGCAAAATAAAAGCAAGGTTATTGAGCCCTTGGGGTTTTACAATAAGGCAGGAGAGTCTTACGTTTTTTTCAACATTGAACGGAAATCTTGTGGTCCTTGATCGTCTGAAAATAAAAGGCATTGAAAAACGGCAGCTTGCAAACATGAGAATATGTTTTAAGAATTGATAATCATACCATTGTCTCCCTTTTTCTTGGCTTTCACTGGAAACATGGAGACATGACGCAGTGACAAATGTGGGGTGATAATCAATGCTGCGGAGCTTGTTTATTGTTTACCTGGGATTACGTTCAGAATGGCAGTACTGACGGCCTCACCAAACTGATTAGTGACGGTGCATTTGTAAGTGTCGCTGTGGTCTGGCTGGATATCAACAATCTAACAATGAAACGTAGAGATGAAATAATACCGGATGAAGGAAACAATACTCAATAGTCAACATTGTACAATAAAACCGGTGCAAATTACAGTGTTCCAATCTTTGCTGGCTTTGGAGGTATATCATCATGTATTGCATATGTAGGGGCAAGGCAGGCAATATCAACTCCTTAACTCCCACCTGAACCGAGCACATTTTCTCCAGCTTTACCCCAATCCAAAAGCTTCTGGAAGAAAGGTGTAAAAAATAGCAACAAAACTGAGACGAAAACAAGGATGAAAATGTGAAAAAAGTGAGAAAACATTGACGAAAAAATGACAAAAAATTGACAAAAAATGACAAAAAATGGGGGGGAAAATTGACAAAAAAATGCGGATAATTTGACAAAAATGAGATGACTGCCCAACAAAAAAAGTGATGAAAAAAATCTGATGTGAGGAAAAAGATCAATTTAGTTTTGTAGGTCTTTCAAATGAGGTGTTAAACTGGCCTACAGGATTTGTGTAAAGCTGAACTGGAGAAAATGGTCTCGGTTCAGGCCGGAGTTAAGAGGTTAATAAATAGGATTTATGCACAGAAAAAATATTTTGGGGGTAAATTTTGTCCCTCAGCACCCCCTAACTAAAATATCTTCCCACGGCTCTGTGTAGGGGAAGTCGAACCGAACTGTGAATCGAGTTTTTAGAAAAAAATCGCACTTGGCACGATGCTATCATGTAGCATCATGTTAGCGTTCCCCATTATTTATATATTTATGGGCTGTTGAACCACTTTGCTCCTCTTCATGTATTTGTATCTTTATTGGGTAGAGAACTATATCAATAATTTTGCATTTGTTAAAGTTTTTGAATAATTGGAGAAAGTTTAGATTTTTCTCCAAATTGTTTCCCCCCTTAAAGGAACAGGCCACCGTTTTTCCATTCTGAGATATGTTCTTACCTGAGCTTGATGTGGACTTGTCTGGTCTTTGTGCCCGTGGAAGAGCGTGGTCGCTTCCAACTTCACCCCCGTTTGGAGCCATAGGAATAAACTGGGAGAGGCCAACTACTAACAACATCTTTGGTTGTATTGCGTGACTGAGCGCACGCACAAAGACCAGACAGGTACGCATCAACTCGTTTGAGCTCAGATAAAAACATATCTCAGTATGTAAAAACGGTGGCCTGTTTCTTTAACTGTTTTCAAACATGACCATATATGGGCGGGACTATACAGAGTTTAAAAATGTTAAAATTTTGTATTTTCATCTCCCTACATGTTCCAGCAATGTCCTAAGGTGTAGAATGAGCTCAGACCTGTTCACCACAACTGCCTCTAACTTTGGAGGTATACCATCATGTATTGCATATAATAGTAGTACATCAAACTCTTACCTCTAGAATATACTCCTTAGCTCTCTCATCCAATCTGACTTTGTACTTCTCTGGATCGTTCATGTCACACTTGTTCCTTGTCCATGTGACAGTCGGAGCAGGTACTCCACTTACCATCGCTTTAAAAACAGCTTTTTTGCCTAGCATAAAAAGAAAAAAAAGAACTACAATGAGTTAAAACTGTCAGGTATCATTTTTTGAGATGATGTTTGTTGTAGTTACAGATGCGGCTTACCCTGCTGTAGGGTTATGGGCATGGGTTTCCTGGTGAAGTCCGGTGTTGTCTTTCCTAATGGGACTACCTCAACAAACTGTGTTACAATGACTCCAGGAACTCGAGACCTCTTCTTTATTGCCACTTCAAAATACAAAATGAAGTGTTGTTGTAGGCCCTTTGTTGATGTTAATACAGAGAAAACATTTTTTTTTTTTTTTGACAAACTGCTCCATACCACCTGTCAACATTGAATCAACAGTGACAGAAAGTGATACTGAAAACGTGCAGCAGATACTCATCATGTTTATTTTTGGGAAGGATTCTTGTTGAGTAACATCAAGCCAAAATCAATACAAATTTGTTAGCTGTTTGATATGAAGTTGGCGGTTAATGCGTATTTGTGTAAATCATTCTTCATTTGTGTAAATTTCTCAATTATGGTTCGGGTACCACTGATGTACCAGGCTGCTTCATGGCGCACAGCAGTTCTATCTTTCTATCTTTAGCTGTCCTAAACCTTAGAGTTTTTGTCATGATTTAGACCTGCTTTAGCCCCAATTTAGATCTGATTCAGCCTAAGTTTTCACCTAGTTCAAAGATTGACAGCCATGTTTTCCCTTTTAGTTTACACAAAAGTTTGGGAGCCTTTGATTTAATTAGTTGCAGTGACACTAAAGCCCACTGGGGGTCAGCATTTCCCTGTAGATACTCAACGCAGACAGACTTTTTCATATAGATTTAAGCTGCAATCGGCTTGTTGTCATGGCCACCAGTATGTATTGGCTTTACCTACGTAAGACATCTAAATGTGGTCATGCTTAATTACTGCAGTGACAGTATACTTCCAGAAACCCCAGTGACAAACCACACGGCGCACATTTACCGGATGAACCTTCCTGTGGCACCTGTTGAAATGGCAGATCTCAGCCGCCCATCTGCTGGCCCCTGCCTGTGCCATGTATTTTTTGTGACTCAAGCCTTGTTCATGCACTGACTGTATGGTGCGAATATAGAAAGGGCAAATTACTCTTGTTTAGATGATGAAAGCCGCAAAAAGTGTAACCTACAGGCGTTAATCACATGGCACCATTTCAGTAATGTTGACAACACTTTGCAGCAAGCTAAAGCCTCATACATTTTTGTATGAAAATAGATTTCACAAGCGCCCTATAGGCCCGAAATATTAGGGCTACACATTAATTCATACCAACTGAGATAGGCAAGATCTAAAAGACTCAGATCTAAAAGAATAAAGTCTAAAATTGGGCTCACTGGTTGTCAAAATGTGAATCCATACTAAAGCTAGTGTCTAAACTATATACTCATTTGGCCTATGTACTGACACTGTTTTACGACTTTGTCAGTAGGCACTTTGGTTTTGCAAATTTGAAATGTCCCTGAAGTATTCTGTCACACTACGCAATGTTTCTATGGTGAGTTGCAGTTATATTTATTTTGAATTTTCTTGCAGAGATAACAGTGCCTGACCTTTCATTTTCCTCCTCTTATAATGTGGCATTAGTTATTCTCGCTGTTCCTCTTTTACAGCCACTCAACAGGTAGAGGTATAAAATGTGCTTAAGCAGTGTATTTATGATTTCTCTGGGGATGGCTCGGTTCTTATCTAAATGCAGTGTGGATTCTTGTAACCTTGTTGCTGAAGGATGATTCACACCTAATCCAAGTGTGGAGAGACAGCAGGAGTTGCCCTGTGCATATCAATCACTCCTTAAATACTGCTGCTGTTGGACCAGGCAGACCTGGGGACACCCTCAAGACAAACGTGAATGCCTGCTCAAAACTAATGAAACTTTCATGAGGCATCATGAGCCACCAAGTGTTTTGATATTTAATTTCATTGAATATAGTTAATGCGACTAATCTTGTGTCTGTAGGGCAAGAACACAGAGAAAAATATGTTTAAAATAATGGTTTACCTTGGGCCGGAGGATCCTGATTCGAACTCATGTTTTGAGCTGTTGATCGTCACCAGCGTTGAAATGCCTTTATTTTGCTGCATAAAAGCAAGTTTGGTAGAGATTGGTAACTTGAAAACACATTGCTAAGTTAAACTCACAGTATATCTAGTACTTTACAATTGTAGAAATTATTAAGAAAATTTCACCTGCCCAATAATGCAACATAGAGCACTATCATTAGCAGTGGGTTACATTACATTTCTAAATGTGTGTAATACAGAAAGCTGAAGTCCAATGCACTTTGTTACAGTAATTTCACTAAGTTTGCAACAGGACTCAACTTGACCCATATCGGTCACCGGGGTCATGAGAAGCAGGCAGACCTTTATTCAGGGTCAAGGGCCAGTAAAGGCTGAAAGAAACGCGCACTCCTGAAACTTGCTCTGGTGCGGCCCGATGACATCAGCTGTGGGGGGGTGGGGGTGGGGAGGGAAAGGGGTGCAGACAGTTGGCCTGCTGGGACACTGTAAATGAGGAATGTGAAATCCCACCTTAGAGGCCGACTCTGCTGCTGGAGTCAGATAGCAGGGCCGGCCGTATAACTGAAGTGGACTCCAAACATAGACAGAGTCGGTATGTCTCTGCAGTAGACTGCCTCACGGATGCTTGACGGTGCAAGTCCTCGGTGCACAGTGTTTGGCATCCTTTTACTCCATCGGTCTTTGTATATATTTGCGCACGCTCTCGTCTACTGTTCCTACGGCTATATTTATACTGCTCACCCTTCCAATTAACACTTGTTTCTACTGGCACTCAGTAAGATTTTTAAGTGCATTCTGGGATCTTCGAAGCTTATTTGACTTTCACCTGTTTCTGACCACAGTCTGATGTAACCAAGTCCATATCACTGTAAAAATAGTTTTGATGATATTATTGATGAAGGGCCTCCTTCGGGTCTTACTAAGTAGATACAGTTTAGCTGTTTTGGTATCGCTTTAGATTAAGGTGTGCTCATTAAGTATTAATAAGCATTATTAATCATGTGTTAGGACTAGGGTACGGGTTAATGTTAGGGTTAGGTTAAGGGTTGGCTATGAAGAAGCGTATTTTTAGTGGTCTATTAGTATGTTAACAGATAAAAGTATAATAAGCAGTGTGTTAAAACTTTACAAGCATATTACTAATGCTTATTAATACCTTATTAATACTTAATGAGCACACCTTAATATAAAGCGTTGTTTTATCCCATATATTAATGCTCCCTTGGATGGATTTAAGACATGAGCTTCTAAAATGTAGAACGCAAATCTAATCGTTATCGAAATACCTGTCAGGAATATTCTGTCAGATATACTAGTGCTATATATACTAGGTGTTAATTATTCAGCACTCAGCCAAAAGTTATTTTTCAGCCAAGGTAAAAAAAAAAAAAAAAGTTAAATTACTCTGAATATGCCAAGTCAAGGCTGAGACTTTGAGGTGCTTCTGATTAGCCATTAGAAGCCTTTGGATAGGTCACAGTGTCTGCTTAAAAAAGAAAAAGATCACTGACAGCTATAACAAACTATAGTAATAGGTTTTCACAAAAGTAATTTCTAAAAAAGAAAAAAAAAAGTCTCACTGTTGGCTCTGGAGTGAAATAAGACAAGCCTGATGAGATGAGAGTTTCTAATGAAAAACTTTAATCACACACATGCTTTCTCTTTTACCGTTTCCCCCTCAAATACACACATATAAATCAATAATATTTCAAAAGGTAATTCGACTTAAAAATCACTCACCGTGTTTTTTTGAAGTCTAAATCCAGCAATCCATCCCCAGCTCTTCTCACTATCTATCTGATATTTCCAAAGGAGACACCCCTTTTTGTTCGGTGATAAAATTTGGGTGTTGATGAGAGCCCTTACATGGGATGAGATGCTGTCAGTAAAAACCCATATTATAGCGTGGTAGAGGTTTGGAGGTTCCTCTTACTCATCCCCATGAAAGTGATCACTTTGCTTTTCCTGTACTGAAAATACATTATGACCCTTCATTCAATCTGCTATTGGGACCTGTCCGGCCAGTTGTCCCCTAAGTGTTGACAGCATAAAGTCACCAGCAGAGGCGACACATGATGTTATCTTGATTAAAGCCATGAAATGATATCAACAACTTTAAGACAGAATTATTACTTAGAGGTGAATGGATTGCTACTAACCCAACAATGAGTTTAAACCGAAAAAATCTTCCCACTGGCAGCTATTAAATAATTCTAGTAATGCGATGACACTGCTGCAGACTTTATTTGCCAATGAATACACTTGAGAGCGTTTATTCAGTAAAACAATCCCACATTCACGATGCATTCGGCGTGCCAATTAGTGGACAGAGTTTCTCGCAACATGCCGAGGGTGCTGGTGAACTCGTGGCATTATAAAACGATGGTGGCCCTTGATGGAGTGACGCGTGGCAGTCATAGCTCGCAGCGTCTTTTTGGGTTGTCATTGTCAGAGGTTAAACTAGCTCGAATTATCTCGACAGTTTGAATAGTCACCTCGACCTCATAAAGGAGCGCCGACACATAACTACAGGAGATCTCTGCCCTGTGACAAGAGGGAGGTAAGCTCTTTTACATCCACAAGGCAGCAGCACATCTGTTACAGGCAGAAAGAGTAGGTTATCGTGTGGTCATGTTTTTCTCTGCTTTTATATTAAATGTGAATGTTGTAAATTGCTATAATCGCGATAGAAAGCTCTACAAAACCTGTTGTTATGGCTACTATAGTGAAAAAGAAGTTACCTTTTGCTTTGTAAAGCTACTTGAGTGAGAAAAGATACATTCATTCATTGAGGGCAGAGATTCAGATGTAAATGTACAACCTACAAAAAGATTCTAATAAATCAGATGTTGAGCTCCTTTTTGTTTTTGTGATGTTGCTTGCATATAGTGGGTTTCTTCAACTTTCAAAAGATTATGTTCAGCTTTAGCTTAAATCAGTGTTTCTTTACAAAATTGGAAATTAATATTAAATACAATTATTTGTATTATGTGTTGGTATAGAGTGGGTTGATGGTTTGAGTTTGAGCTTTTTAATACTTCACTAGAGATAATCAACCACTGACGTCATGTTTAGTTTTAAGCATGGACATTACTATATATGTCTTATTGTTCGTTGACATGTAATACTACAATCAAAGTTGGATAATTACCGTATGCAAATATAATAACATTTTCTCTACATTCAAGACAGCCGCTGCTTAAACACCAGGGGCACGGTCGCAGGAGAATACGAGTCTAACCTCACTGTTTTGAAAAATGCACCGGTATTTTCAACCATCGTCCTGAGCAGTTTGATGTTCTTGTGCACAACAGAAGCCATTCATTTCGGCAGAAGTAAGAAATGTAGGACAGAGAGAAGAAGATGGAAGAGACAGAGAAAATTGGGTCAAAGTAGGTCGTAAGAAGAGGTGACCTCAAGTGTCATCAATGTGATGTGGTGCCTGCTCCTTCTCCAAGGTCTGGCCCAATCAGAGGTGTTAGACTGAAGCAGGTGTCAGGGCTTATGAAATGGGAACAGATCAGAAATCCTATCCTCTATAAGATTTTACTGTATTTCGGAAAGGACCGGACCAGCGCCCATATAAACAGCATCTATTTTAGTAACCATTTTCGTCATAGAGATGAATCATCAACTAAACGTGAACTATTTTTGATGGATGGATAGATGGATGTATTTTAGCTGCAGACCAACATTCAAAGTGAGGATTTACTAAGTACAAGTACTTTTTTTTCAGTGACATTTGGAAATGATTTAGAGTTGTATAAGTACTTCTACTTGCGTGCTTCTGCGTTGAAGAGACAGTACTTGACAGCTTCCTGCTCTTTTGCCATCACTCTATTTTTATCTTGAAGAAAGAGCAAACAACAGTCTTGGCATTGTGCGTATGTCAGACAGTCTGGTGCCTCAGTACATGCTGGTGTTAACGCCGTCATCGACACCTCTTTGACGTGTTCACACTGACCACAAGCCTGTACCAACCCACTCTGTGTTTACTGTGTCTCTGGACTAAGTGTCTCCTGTGCATGCTCTTCTGAGATTTGGTTTGACAATAAGAAGGGATTTTATGTTCTTCCCTTCCGCCTTCGCCTCATATAGAGCTCGTCAGCTGTCTACCATATCTTTGGGCGATGGAAAAAGCCCTTGGCACTAAGTGGATGCAGCTCAGACCTGGACATGCCACTCAAGTATCGAGATGATACTTCCCTGATGTTCGGCCAATAATAACAATGTATCTGATGGAGATGGGGAGCTGTGGTTAGCTCCTATTGATGTGTTATGGGAATAACAGTAAGTGGATCTGCAGTTTTTTTTTATAGAACATGGAAGATGTGTCAATCATCTCAGGGCAGCCCCAGGAAATGTCATAAGGGCAACAACAGCTACACCATTATACAATGTGGCAAGTTCCTCGCATTGTGCTTTTTTTTTATTTTTCCTGCAAAATGTAATAATCTCAAAACTTACTTGTAGAGTAGAGTAGGGCTGAAACTAACTAATCGATTAATCGAAGACTAATCGTTTATTGAAATAGTCGACAACTATTTTAGTGATCGATTAATCGTTTTCTGGCTCAAACAGACTCAAATAGAGCAAAAATTACATGAAAATGTAGTATTTTTGATGAAAACCATTTTATTTTTATAGCAAGTGTATGTAGTGCACTTTGTACATTGTAAATTTCATGAATATCTGTGTGTGTCTCATCCAGTCAGAAGCAGAATTAGCACCAAGAGCCTCCAACAAACATTTACTTTACGTTTACTCCATCAACACGTCCTCAAGCGGATCCACTTTAGCTTTATGTGATAAAAAAATTGAAAAAATAACATTTTCCTACACCATTCATAGCCAAGCGACAAATTGATTAAGCGTAAAAATAGTCGATAGATTAATCGATTACAAAATAATCGTTAGTTGCAGCCCTAGAGTAGAGCACAATTCATTTAGAAAGTAATAAAACAATATTTACAGAACATGAAAGATAGTTTAGAGAATATGGCATAATGTAGAGTTTTGTATCCTTGCAGTCTGTGTGCCCTTTCTGTGACTGTCTCCACTCCGCTCTCCCGGTTAATGTGTGGGTGAAGATTACCTGGGAGGAGCTGCTGCTGATGGGTCACACCTGGCTTCATCTACCTTGTTCCTCCGCAACAAAAACCCAGCGCTCCAGCCAGGCTTTGTAGAATTGTGAATCCACCTGAGGGTGAATTCCGTCGGCTCAGTTTTGAGTTTTTCATGTTCTTGTACTTACCTGAATAATAATTTTGAATCTATTTTTGCAGTTCTCGTTTTGTGTGCGCCGCTTGCCTTCTGCCTGCTCGGTTTTGCTCCACTGCTTCTGCTTTGCCCCGGAGTTACGTGCAAACCCACAATTCTTTGGACAATGAATTATCGCGTTACATTTTTTGTGTAGCCTTTTTGTGCCCACGCCTTTGAGCCATGTTGGCAGACGTAAAAAAATATAACGTTTTTATTTAGTTATTTTTGGAACATTTTAGATGAATGAAATGAAAATGGATTGATTGAACAACTGAAAGGAGACATACATACTGAAGTGTACACAAATGTTCACCTTTATTGCAGTCTGCTAACAATTTTACAACCTCACATGATTTGCAGCCTTTCAGAAAACAAAAAAACAAAAAAATACTATTTGCAACACAACGAGCCACCATTATAGTTTCACACCATTATTTTCCATACACTACTTTCAGTCTTTACCGTTCCTTTTAATCATCTCTTCTTCTTTTTTTTAAATTCTCGAGCCACTTAATATAATGTCCATTCTCACATTGCTTAGTTCTTCAATGTCCATCTGCTCTCGCGTGTGAAGCTTCTTGAAGCATTTTATTCTGTTGGAGAAGGCAAAACAGCATGTATTGTGAAAAATGGTTGGTGTTATTGTGCAATCTTTCATTTGTTTATTCGTCTTTCATTTGATATTTGATGTACCAGTTTTTTTTATTTCCAGTTCTAGTCTAAAAGTCTCAATACTGGTCTGAAATCATATCCGTGTCGTTAACACTTTACATTACGGGCCGGTAAGTCCATGGTACTTACAGTGGTAATTACTAGTAATGACAGTGGTACTTATTGTGGCACTAAAAGCGGTAATTACTAGTAATTGGGGTTAGGTTTAGGGTTTAGGGGGTCACAGAGTTACCACTGTATCTCTCATTACTAAGAGATACAGGGGTAACTCTTAATAATGAAGGTTGTACTTCTATTTACTATGGTACATACTGGTAATTCAAGGATACTACAGCAGCAATTCATAGGTAGTAAATGAGGTACTTCTACATACAAAAGTAATTTCTAGGATTGTGTGACTATAAAACAACATAAAACAACATTAGGGAAAACAAGAAGTACAACCTTCATTACTAAGAGTCCCCACTGTTTCTAGAAGTACATAACTTGTAATTCTCACTATAGTATCCTTTAAGTACCACTATAAGTACCTAGAATTACCGCTGTAAGTACCACCATAAGCACCACTGTAAGTACCACAATAAGTACCTATAAGTACCACTATTATTACTAGTATTTACCACTGTAAGTACCACTATAAGTATCTAGAATTACCACTATAAGTACCTAGAATTACGGCTGTAAGTACCACCATAAGCACCACTGTAAGTACCACAATAAGTACCAATAAGTACCACTATTATTACTAGTATTTACCACTGTAAGTACCACTATAAGTATCTAGAATTACCACTGTAAGTACCAAGGACTTACCGGCCTGTAATGTTAAGTGTTACCTCTGTGTCTTTTGCACTTGAACTAGAAGGCCTAGAGCACCAAACGGGTCTGGACTGAATCATCTCCTGTTGTTATGGTCCAATAGTAATATGATGAGTATGTGAAAAAAAGTACTCCATGATCACATTAATATATTGATCTCCCTCTCCTCACACCCTTTGTGCAATGACCAAGATGCAAATGATCTTGGACACAATGCAGTATGCTATGCCATGTGACCTAAGCCTGTTACCAAGTTCAACATGTGTGTCTAAAAGTCCAAAGCTGAAACCTGAGTCCTGGTATGTGTGAGGAGACATGACCAAGTCTGAATCTGGGGCCTGACCTAAACAGCAACCAAGAAATTACGCCTCAAAAGAGCAATAAAACAGTGACACAAGAGCTACAAAGCAGTAACAAAAGAGCAAGAAAAAAGTGACAGAAACTCAACAAAAAAAGCACCAAAAGAGCGACAAATAACGTGCCAGAAAAGCAATAATAATACAACAAGAAAGTGACAAAAATGTGGCCGAAACCACAACAAGAAAGCAACGAGAAAAGGCAACAAAAACATGACAAAAAGCTACAAAGACATGGCAAAAACGCGGCGACAACGCAACAAAAAAGTTGTGTAGATGTCAGCTTTCAAATGAGGCGTTACACTGTTGCTCTCCAGTCGGGAAGTTTTTAGATTTAGGTAATGCCAAATTAAAGTAAAAATGCGCTCTGTTAAGGCGGGGGTTGTAAGAGATTAAGAATGTTAAAAAAACAGCACAACTGAGCCACGGAATGGGTTTGCATTTGTTGCAGGGTGTTTTGACATTTTAATTTCCCTGTTGTCAAATTTAAAGTAAGATTTTAGTGTCATAATTACATTAAAGGGATATTTCAGGATTTTTGACATAGGGCCTCATTTCCTAGTTATCCAGTGTGTTGCTAATTTCTGGAGATAATTTTTTTGGTAATTCATGCAGTTCATATATTTGAAGAGTTACATGGTGCTAGGCTAATGCAAGGCTAGCGCATTTCTATGGCATCAGCTAGCCTGCATTAAAAACGGTCTGACCCGCTCCACAGTGCACCTGAGGCAAATCACAATACAAAAAAAATATCTCCAGAAATCAGCAACACTCTGGATAACTAGGAAATGAGGCCCTATGTCAAAAATCCTGAAATATCCCTTTAATAAAAACTAAATTTCAGACTCTTTGTAGTGAAACAGAAATAATTCTGCAAAATCTGAATTCGCTGTATTGCATGCTGCTTACTGAAAACATATCTTACCTTTAACTATGAGTTTAGTGGAACACTCCGCCTGCCCAAACGAGTTAACCGCCACCACTTTGTATACCCCAGTGTCTTTGGGCCGGACTCGGAGGATGTACAGGGAGCACACGCCGAAGGAGTTTGTCATGTAGTAGTGGTTGTCTGAGTTGATGCAGACGTTGTTGAGGTACCAGGAGATGTTGGGAATGGGGCATCCGCGCACTGCACACGTCATGAAGAGCTGGTAGCCGTTGGGCGGGGTGTGGACTTTCAATGGGACCAAGATGGAGGGCGGCCTTTCAAAGCTCACTTCAGTCGAATTCAGTCCATTTGTGGCAATAGGAACTATAGGTAGAATTTGAGAATACGTCTGAGTTACAATATCAATGATCATGATCAAGAGAATGCTATGGTATTGTTTTTTTTACTAATCAAAAAGGCAGCATCGCACACTCAGGTTGGTGTATTTATTTATGTATCGGTATATTCAAAAACAAATATACCTTTGGACATCGGCAACCTGAGTATACTCATGCATAAACAGTGAACAAAAACATAATCGTTCTCTATAAACACTGCAGTTGAGTACGAGTGTGTTTCCTCAGATACAATGTTTCTTAGGTCAAACAACCACCCACCTCTGTTACTGTTGACTCCCCAGGGAGGAGACAGAGATGGATCTGAGAGGCCCATATCGTTCTTGGCGAAGATCCTGAAGTGGTACTCGATGCCAGGGAGGATATTGAGGGCCGTGTAGCTGTTGGTGAAGAGACGGTCGGAAACGTTTTTCCACATCCTGTTGTTGGAGTCGCTCTGGGACACCACGTAGTACAGTCGGTCATCCAGCTCCTGGTCAGGTGAGGGCTCCCACGATAACAACAATTTCCCATGCACGGTTTGCTCTATCTCCACTGGGCCAGGGCTCTTAGGTTCATCTGTGGCACATTGAAAGAAAGAAATCAAGTATATATCCTTTTTATTCAGAAATGATCAATTATTGCCACTGCAAAACATTTGTTTATATTGGCTTGTGATTTTTTGGACAGATGCACCTTCATATTTTATTTATTTTTTAGAAATTGTCAAAAGAAAGCTTTTGTGTTGTGCCTGAATATATACATATATTTTAGGTATAATGTATAATTTTTTTAATTGAGGTGGAGGGCAACTGAAAATCCCAAGATGGTAACTATGGTAACTGGCAAACTGCAGATTTCTTTGTCTTAGTTTTGGGGATATCTCAGTCATTACTTGGTGAATCCACATGAAACAAAAACTTTATCGGAAGTTCATTGTCTCCTCTGTCAGCATGTATGAACTAATGTCTAATTGTTATCTCTGAAAGGCGTCCAAAAGTGGAGGCAGTATTCAAAAACATGAGCATGACGTTGTTCAGTAGAGAAGACTTTCAGCCATCAAAATAATATGTCAGGTTTCAGAGTCCAATCACTTTCAAATACTGATGAGAAAAAACATTTGGACATTTTCGTTTTGAAAATTTCCTACAAAAACTGTATTTCTCCCATAGATTTGTATTGGCCCCTGCCCTCCGCCTGACATTTTGACAACATCACAACAGTATATTTTGATTCCTTGATAGACACACACGGCATCGCGTCATAGAAGGGGGCGTGGCCTCGTCGTGGGGGAAAACAGAATCTTTTGGGAAGCACAGTTTTTCACTCTTTTTAGGCATTTTCTGGTGAAACATCGACTTAGTTATCACATACAAATAAGGTCAAGTCTAAATCGGGTCCATATGGATGTTTATTCACAGCAGATTGTTCAGTAGAAAAAATTTAGTCATAGCATTGGCACGATGCTAACTTGAAGCATCATGGTAGCATTCTCTGTTATTTATGTATTTATGGGCTGTTGAACCACTTTGCTCCTCTCCATGTCTTTGTATCTTTATTTAGTAGAAAAATATAATCATGATTCATAGTTTTTGAATAATTAGAGAAAGTTTTGATTTTGTTCCAAATTGTTTTCCCCCTTAACTGTTTCAAACATAAGACAACATATTTGGGTGATTCCAGATGCTGTCTAAGTATGGACACCATCAGGAGTTGAACCTTGTCGACAATACTGTGATGGTGTCCATTTCTGTCATGTAAAGAGACACAGATTGACCATGTTCTATCAGGGGCTTTCTGAAAGTCGATCACTGAAAATAATTGCTTTCCTTATAAAATAGGTGTTTTCGTTACCTGTGACTCTAACTTCAATATCAAAAGAAGCCTCTCCCATTGAGTTTTTGGCCGTGATTGTGTAGATGGCAGAGTCGGAGCGCTTGGATGAAGGAATAACAAGCTGGGACATTCCTTCTGTATTGATTACATTGATCCATGAGGATAATGGCTCGTCATCTTTTAACCAGGTGATCTGAGGAGGAGGTTCTGCCTGGACAAAGAAAAACAACATTATCATTGGAAAAACACAACTACAACTTTATACAACATAGCTACTGTATAATTATACCTCATAGATCATTTTGATGCGTACGGAATTGCCTGCTCTGACTACCATGAAATCCAATGGGTCTTTGAAACAAGGCCTCACTGTCGGAAAAAGTAAAAAAACAAACATAAAATGTTTTGCTAAAAGCTAACAGATAAATGTGAAGGGTGAGGTAGAGCACTTACTATTGGGATTTTTGGCGCAAACCATATCCGAAGGGGGGCTTGGGTCTCCGGCTCCTGATTCGTTAATGGCTGAAACTCGAAACTGATATTCTGATCCCTCTGTGACATCTTTAACGGCAAATTTTATGTCTGGAAGAGGATTCAATAATACGGTTGATTGAGGAATATTCAGAACGCAAAACCCAATAATGAGGGAAAAGATTGCAGCAGCTGCAACCTGTGTGGATTTTGTTTGCCTCCAATTATCACCTGTGGAAACTGTTGGAGTCATGTACAGAAGGTGCACCATGAACAGCAGAAGAAAAATAAAATCTTTAACGACTCACCCACAGCAGTACAGCCAGACTGTTGTGTTGCCTTTTTTAAAGATACAACCTCCATGATTCAGTTTTACATTTATAACACTGTGACCTTAGGTAGCTCCTAACAAAGAGTTTAGATGACATAGCAACCTTTGTCTCTTTTTTTCCTTCTTTCCTTTAAAATGAGCCTCAGATGCAGAGAAATTTCCCCACTTATAGATTGTATTGGACAAACCTTCAATAGGTTCATTGACTGCATTGATGGCGATCCACTGATTGGTGTCTTTTTTCATCTTCTCCAACAAGTACCCCACAATGGGCACTCCTCGAGTGTCCTCAGGGGGTGTCCAGGTCAGATGGATGCAGGTCTTGGTGGCACTCACAACCGTAGGGGTACCAGGAGGACCAGAGAGGACTGGGAAAGAGAGCAAGTCCAGTTACTGTAAAGGTAGTGATTTCACTATCTCTTAGTGAGCATGTGCTGATTGTTGATTTTTCTTTCATGCACAATGGCCTTACAATTTGGCATTGAATGGAATATTTGTGGGTTTCAAATTAGTTCAAGTTTAGCACATCAATATTAAAAAGTTGCCCATACATTATCGGTAAATGGTTGAACAAAGTCATTTTATTTCTCTTCTTACTCAGTACTCCGGCCATAATGCTGTCTGTTGTCTCCAGCGCATCGCTCATGCCCTCGGGGTTCTCGGCGTAGATGCGGTAGTTGTATTTTTTGCCATGAGTCACGTTTCTGTCTCTGTATGTGGTTCTGTCGGCTGTGACGTCACCCACTTTGGTCCACAGACTTTGATTAACGGGCTGGCGCTCGATGATGTAGTGCGTCACTGCAGAGCCGCCGTCGTCTTTGGGAGGGCTCCATTTAATTTCAATCACAGTGGAGGTGGTTTCCACAGTCTCTACAGGACCCTCTGGCGGACCGGGGCGATCTGGTAGAGCAATGCAGTATGAGGGTCATGACGGCTGCTTTTACGGCATGTCACAATGTTTTTTGAATAACAAATCTAAAGAGCAAAGCCGTGTATGTTCTGTTGTTTATGCAGAAAACATATATCTGCCATCTACGCTAGTTTGCAATGATCCGTGACCCCAAATACATTTGGTTTGTGACACATGTATTTATGTATGTATCGTTATTTATGAACGCTTTTGTGTCACACTGTGGGAAACAGAGACATTCACCTATATAATTCTTAAAATACAAAGGACAAAAACAAATGGTTAAATCAAATAAATCAATTTAAGAACAAATAATGACTCTCTGGTAAAATAGCACAGACACATGCTACAATAAAAAAGTAATATTTAGATTTTTATCAGCATGATCTGGTGACTCCCTGAGTCTTGCATTGCTGGATGGCCACTGCTTTGTGGATTCATTTCAGATGTACATTTAACAATATGTTTTATTATAAAGCCAACATTTATATCAGATACACTACAAGTAATTCACTGTCTGATACTATAAACTTTAAAATTTAAAGCTGCAATATGCAACTTTTTATGAAAAAACAAAAGAAAAGTTGGTATTTGTGCGTACTTGACCTTGTAGTGACCCAGTGGCTGTAGGAGTGGTCAGCATGGCACCTTTACTTTCAATCAAGGTGGTCTCTACAACGCTCCAGGATCATTTGCTTTGTAGTTTTTCTGTCAGCAGTAAAAACCTACCAAACAGTTAACCCTAGAGCATCCCAGACACCACTGTGATGGAAAGTAAACGCACTATGCTGACCACTCATACAGCTGCTGGGTCACTACGAGGTCAAATACACACATGTATCCATTTTTTATTTCATTGAAAAAGTTGCAGAATGCACCTTTAAGTTGTATCTTCCCAGTACTTTAATTCATCATAAAAAACTGTACATAATTACTCAAACATGCACAGTCTCTTACCTAAGACAATGAGTCGAGACGTGGCCTCTACTGCCCCAAAAGGGTTTTTAAGCTGGATTTTGATTTCTCCTGCATCTGTCCTCAGGCAGTCTCTGAACAGCAGCCGACTATGATTGGGCTCCTTTAAGATCTTCACCCCTCCGCCATCTTTGATCTCTGTGCCATCCTTGAACCAGCTCACCATCAGCCCCTCTGACGGTGGGAAGGGCATCTTAAAGGCAGCATTCTGACCCACGCGGACCACCACAGGCTTGGAGAATTTATGAAGTTCATCTGGGTCAAATTCAGGTACACCTAGCAAACAAAAATAGGATTCAGTCAAAAAAAGCTATATATTTTTTTAGATTTACTTTTGTAAATCAACATTGCATTGGTGTAAAGTTTACCTCCCACAGTGACTTTTCCTTGTGTGCTATGTTCCCCGACTGTAAAACGGTAAACTCCTGAGTCATCATCTTGGGCGCTTGCAATCTGCACTTTATGGGTCAATCCCTCTTTGAATATAGTGACTCCGCCGCCAGAGGCTAACTGTAAAAACCAACACGTTACTCTTTTTACATTTTATTACCATCGGACACGTTGTATTTCTTCAACCAAAATGAAACAACTGTTCTGTGCAAACTCTTTTAATATTTTCCACCTCATTAAAACCTTAACACAGAGTTGTAAATATTGTGCTTTACCGGCTCTCCATCTTTGAACCAGGCGCCGTCGCATTCAACGTTAATTGTTACTGTTAATTCAAGGGGGGTTCCTCGAAGAGCATAAACATCAGAGAGTCCACCGGAGATCTCAGGCGCTAAGCAACACAAGACAAAGTTACGTTCTGCTGTACGATACAGACTCAGCCCTAACTGCAAATAGGACACAAGTACTGTAATTGCACTTCTTCAAAAATCAATTATTGTGGAAAACATGAACATCTTTTTTTTCTCCACAAAGTGAGATATTTTCCTTTTCTCAACATTCATCTTTCCACAATATCAATTTTTGTGTATTTGTGTATGTTTTTTTGAGATGCTGCTGCAAAATGAGAATAGTTATACAGAATATATACAGTAAGTAGAATAAAACAGCATGCAGATGACATCAGAAGCAAGCATTAAGACTCAGAACGACAAGCGACGTGTTACAGGAAATGGGTCACATTAAAGGTCTTCATTGTTTCAGATTAGGACTGGGCGATATGGCAGAAACAATACTCACGATTTTTTTTTTCCATATTGATCAATCTCAATTTTTATATATTTTTTTGAATAGAAATACAAACCAAAATAGCTTTTACAGTTAATATTCATTTAGATAAGATAAGATACCCTTTACTGATCTCATAATGGAGAAATTCACTTGCAACATTCAGCTCTCAGAAACACTCAGGGTGTGCAGAATAGACAGGAAATGTGCAGACAATTAAAGAGTAAATAGAGGTATCTTATAGACAATGACTTCCAAAAACTTTAAGGGCGCAAAAAATGAAGATAAACATACTATATTAAAAAAAATGTCAGTATTAGCAGTGCAAGTTTACAGTCATAGTGCAAGTGGTTGCTAAAGTGATGCTGATAAAGTGACGTAGATACAGAGATTATTGCATGTAGTTTTGCAAAGAGCTTATTGCACATGTTGCTTCACAGTAGTGTTGCACAGTCTGACAGCAGTGGAGATGAAGGACTCGCGGTAGCTCTCCTTCTTGCACTGACAAGATGGACCTATACGATATATATTATCTCAGCTCAAAAGAAATGAACGCTTTCTACTCAAGTGCCATTTGACACAAAAGAAAATCTTCCAAAGCACTCGTCCATCCTCGAAAGCCCGGTGTCTTTTGCTGTAGATCTGATGATTGAAAAGCCTCATGACGACTGGAAGATTGAGATTGACCAAAGATGAGATCGTGATTTCAGTTAAAATTTCGATGAATTGCCCAGTCCTATGAGGTAATATTTAGTGTGTTTACTTGTCATCACATTTAATTAGAAATTAAATGTGTATTTAGTTGCATTGGTCTGAATAATGCAGAAGTTAATTTCAGTTAATTATGTTATTGTAATGCAAAAACACAGATGTGTGTTTAGCACTACATCTGCAAAGAATTATTAAAGCTTCAAGTAGATTCACGTCTTTCATACCACCCACTGCTCCTTCAAGTTGATTTGCAGAACCGCTGGCCTCTGCGGCTGAGTGGGCTGACAGCAACAACAAAAACCAAGGAAATGTTAACGTTTGCACGAATACTTTCCTGAGCAGCCATTCTATTATTAAACACAGTTCTGTCTCATAATCGTGTGCATGCAAGTAGCAACACATTGTTTGGGTAATTAATTAATTCACCTTTTGAGATATTACCAGCCTGTTACCTGCAAAAAGATATTACATAAACACACACAGAGACAACATGAGCAGGACTGTTGCTAGTCTATAGCAAAGACAACATAATTTAATATGTTTAACATACAACACTGAATTAAAAGTGGACATGACATAAGCAAGACACAAAAGCATTAGGATGGTTGGCCCCATGGCTCTGAACTGTTAAAGTAGTACGATAAGTACTTGTTTATCTTAAATTCTTTTCGTAGTACCTCTAGGGGGAATACAAGTGTTAATGGGATGATTGGGGGTTCTTTCATCTCCCAGAAAACAACTTTTGGAACTTTGCTGCTGCCGGGTTGGAGGCCCCAATACACACTAAAGGAATCACGAAGAAGAAGCGAACAGGCTAGCGGGCAAAGCTAACTGTGGGCTACCGCCACTTAAACAGTATCTACAGCCAAGTTTGAGTGAAAAAAATGATCTTCATTGTGTAATTGCATGTACAATTTCCGTCTCTCCCTTTGTCTTTTCTGTCAGCGTAGAATTTACTCTCACGGACACTTAATAACTAACAAAAACGTAACTACGCTACGACACCTGCAGTGGTACTTATGGCCTCTAGGGGCATGAGTTACTTAGTTCTGCTTTAAAGCAGTACTAAGTAACTCGCAGTTAGCTTTGCCCGTTAGCCCGTTAGCTACCTCTTCGTAATTCTTTTAGTGTGTGTTGGGGCCTGAGACCCGGATACAGGAAAGTTGCAATTGTGGTTTTCTGGCCAGAGACACCAGGGGGAGATGAAGCACCCCAATAATCCCATTAACACTTGTATTACCCCCAGAGGGACAACGAATAGGATTTACCAAGGTAAACAAGTTCTTCAACTTAAAGTTTGTTTTTCATCTCACCAATGATCTCGACGGGCGGTTCTTCCACTGGTGGAGCTGGCTCAGGTTCTGTCAAACAATAAGATCTATTGTTGTTTGGCTAGCAAACAAGTAAAAAGTGTAAATGGTACATAGGAATTCTCAGGACATATTTGAAATAAGCTACATGAAGTTAAATAAGAGAAAGAACATTATAAGATATTCCTTAAGTTCCCACCTGGTGGTTTCTCTTGAACAACAGGAGGTGGAGGCGGGGCTTCTTGAGCTGCTTTGATTTGTTCTTTACGTTCCTCTTTCACTTTTTCCAGTTTAGCTTGTTGCTCTTGGGCTACTTGCAGCAGATCCACCCCTGACCCCCCTGCTCTTGTGGTCTTTCTTACAGATTTCTTCCCTTTTTCTTTGTCAGCTTGAGGGGAAAGAGAAGTTGTTCTATTATTGATTAATATGCACTGATCAAGATTAATTATATAACTATGGAGAGCTGCGTCAGATGAGCAGACAGTATAACTATATTACTAGTTAATAATAAATTAATGAATTAGTAATTCATTTCTTGGTAAAAAATATTGCAGCTGAAGTCTTACGTTCGACCAGCAGCCAGGCATTGCAGGTCTTAATTCCAGCGCAGGCAGAGTATATTCCTTTATCTACCACCATGCAGTCTTTGATCACCAGTCTGTGAATGAGCTTGTCCTCTGAAACTTCAATATCAAATTTATCTCCTTGTTCCAGTGGCAGATTTTTGCCAAACCACTGAATCTTTGAAAATGGGTTCGACAGGACACATTCAAAAACAGCATCTTCTCTTTCAATTGCTTTGACTTCTTGAAGCTTCACCAAGAAATCCACGACAGGTACTAGAAACAGTAATGGCAAAACATTGAGAATCAGTTATAGTGTAATAGATGGTGTTCACAAATACAATACTGTTGGTACTTTGCTCTGAACGCACTTTTGAATTCTGTTGAGAACATAGTGACACCTTCCACGTCCAGCTGATACAGTCCAGCGTCGTCGGGCAGCAGGTCCTTCACACTAAAAACAAATTTTCTTCCCACTTGGTTCAGGCTGTGCTTCATCTTTTCCCCAAGATCTTGTGTGTACGGGACCATCTCACCGTCCTGCGGGACACCAAAGCATCGTGTGATAGTGAGTAAACAGCATGTCATTTATATACAATGGGCTGCACAAACAATAGTTGAGGTAAAATAATTAAGCAATTGCAGTATTTTTCTATTTGCTTCCACTATTCCTTATTAAAATGTATAGAAATTCAAGAGCAATTAAATAATTGACTGAAAGACTGAAAAAAATTGACAAACTAGTTTGAATAAACGAATAAGTAAAAAAGATACATTTAAGACAACATTGGCCCGCGACATTACTTTTTTTTTTAATATATGTATAACAATACAAATATTTTACTTCCAAGCTTTTGTTTTCATAGTTATTATAGTGTGAAGGTTTGTTTCATAATCCTACACAGAATGTAGGGTAAGAGCTTTCAGGGGTGGATGATGAGCAAAGATCTTTGTGGACTCAGCCCGTGTAAATAAATTGCAGACAACGCAGGTCGAGTCTTTTACTTTCACAACTCGTTTTTTATGGTTTTGTTTGCAACACCTCTTGAAATATTTTAAGTCTTGTGTAATTTTTGGTGCTAGTCATAGTCTAGTCATTTGTAGATCATTCTATGGTTATTCCTATTTCGTTTTCTTATCTTGTTTATTAAAGCAGTACTAAGTAACTCTTGCCCCTAGAGGCCAGAAGCGCAACTGCAGGTGACGCTAGCCCGCAGTTAGCTTTGCCCGTTAGCATGCTAGCTTCCATTCCATTTGTGTGTATTGCTTGCTCCGGTCCGGTGGCAGTCAAGTTGCAAACATGGTTTTCTGGCCAGAGACACCAGGGGGAGATGAAAGACCCTCCAATCACAAAGGATTTTTTAAGGTAAACACGTTACTTAGTACTGCTTTAACAGACTGAGTGCCAAAAACTAAAAATCATTTTTTTTAAATTACGAAACCAGACACTCTAATGTGTGATTTTGGGAGCTCTGTGATGAACAGAACTGAATTCAATAACAACAACTTGTGAAAAGTCACGATATGGACATTTCATCTGGGCATTTAATCACAACGCAGCAGTAATGAACTTGTCCCTCGTTATTTTTGTCCCAATAGTACAGCTCTATGTTCTCTTAAGACAACGTGAAACTCATGAACAGACATTCTGAATAGTCAATGTTCTTTTCTTAAGCCTCTGTTTTCAGTCACAGCTCAGTAAAGAGAGTGAAATGTGGGAGACAGTTGTTTCTTAAAACACGCGATATCTGAGTTGCTACAATTTTTTGGGGATTTTGATCAAAACTAGCTTCTATTTAGCTTAGGATTTCTCAGAAACCGAGGCACGTAGCATTAAACCGTTTTCATCTACGGAGAGCTTTGAGTCTCTCCTTTCAAACGAGGTGTAGTGTCCATAGCTATAACATAGAATACGGTGTGGTGCTACAAATATCATGAAAAATGGTCTGAATTGTTGGCACTCTACAGCTAAATCCCCAAAACAGCGCGGCACCCATTGTATTAAAGTAATTGAGCTTTTATGCTTCATTCAAACAGTTGCAATGATAAAAATTTCCCACTGGGGGAAATAAAGGTATTATTATTATGACCTTGTCTTCTTTTCTTGCAGTTGTGAGTAGACTTTTGCACAAATCAGTTCATACAGAGTGCTTTGATTTTCATACTTGCCTTGTAAATGTAAACATGGCTGCTTGGTTCAAGTAGATCCATGTTCAGTTCAAAGGATGCACTGCCATCTCCAGTAACTTGAATTGGCTTCAGGCCTGACAGATTTTTTACAAACTGTTGAAGAAATGCACACACAAAGAGTGCAATTGTGTGAAAGTGTGGCTTGTCAACTTAATTTCTTGCTCAATTGAAAACCGCAAACCTCGGCCTGTTCTTCTTCTCTCTCTCTCTTCATTTCATTCAGTTTCTTAAGCATCCAACGGAAATCCGTGATACCATACTCTGCACAGATGCTCTCGTAGTCTTTCTTCTCAGCGCTCATTAGTAGCTCCCAAAACTTAGGATCAATTTCTCCGTCCTTTCTCTCAGTCTTTTCAGATTTGGGGCGGATCTTGCTAAAAAAAAAATCAAAATACAAGATATAACTTAATACAGCACATATTGCACATTTATATAATTGTTTGAAATGTACCTTTTTCTTTTAAGAACAGTCTTAAAGTTTTCATTAGTTGCCTCGGCAGGTTGTTCAAGAGCCTTATTCTTTTTAAAACCGACTAAGAAGATCAACGGGGAAACTTATTATCATTATGCAATTATGGAACAAGATGAGCTGATCATTAGGATTATCAGATTATAAACTCTTGCGTAAAAGGCACTTGAGAATTGGAACGATGTGAGCCATACGCTGCCTGACTGTACTTACCTTCGATAACATTCAGAACAACCGCAACAAAGGCCTGTCCATATTCATTTACGGCAATGCATTTGTACGTGTCTGCTTGTTCTGGCTGCACATTCGGCATCTGTTAAAAACAACAAAAACACTTTTGTCAGGTCTTGTTTTCAGAAGACTTGTTTGCATCTTTTATTCTCAAAGAGGTGTGCCATTGTAGTTTTCAGTTCATGATTAGGTAGAACAGTGTTTGTGCTGTTTTACTCCAGAATATGGACTTGATTCTAAATTAGCCTGGACATTATAAGCCATAACTCAAATTGTTGTTTTAGTACATAAAAAGGCAAATATTTTCCAATGGCTCTAGATGTAAAACGTTTACCCCTTTTTGTACACTTCAGCGAAATAAATTGGATTAAAATGCCCAGTTTATTGAGTCACGGTGCCCAGATATTAACATGAGTGGAGAGTGGTCAATTTCTTGGATATTCCGTTAGCCATGGCTCCACCACATCACACTTGCCGATATAAATGAAAAAAAAAAAGTATATTAAAACCCATCAGGACCTAGAAATCCTCAGCCCACTGATTGCAGAGAGAAACTTATGCACAGAGGTGCTTCATGAGTTTTGCAGGTGATGAGCCGTCCTGCCCGTCGTCCTCTCTTCTAATGCGCAGTTGTTTGGATGTAGTTGGCTTTTGGTTTCCACTGAAAGTATTTACCATGCTTTTGGTACTTCTATTATTTCTGTTTCTTTTTGGTGAGTTTTGACATTTGGCTGGTTTCCGTTTGAAATAGTAATGGTCATTTTCAGATAAGATATAAGGTTATCTATCTATCTATCTATCTATCTATCTATCTATCTATCTATCTATCTATCTATCTATCTATCTATCTATCTATCTATCTATCTATCTATCTATCTATCTCTATCTATCTATCTATCTATCTATCTATCTATCTATCTATCTATCTATCTATCTATCTATCTATCTATCTATCTATCTATCTATCTATCTATCTATCAGAACAGTTTTAAAGCAGTTCTAAGTAGTAACTCATGCCCCTATAGGCCATAAGCGCCACTGCAGGTGTCGTAGCCTGTTACGCTTTTTTACTCATGAACTGTCCCTTCATGATTCTCTGACCCGGTGCAGGGAAAGCTGCAATTGTGGTTTTCCAGCCAGAGACACAAGGGGGAGATGAAAGACCCTTCGATCATCCCATTAACACTTGTATTATCCCCAGAGGGACTACAAAAAGGATTTATTAAGGTAAACAAGTTAGTACTTTAACTCACAGTGGGCTAAAGAAGTAGTTCAGTGTCCATTTAGTGCGTAAAAGTACGGAAAATGCAGCGAGATGTGAAAAACGAGCGAAGAGGAGATGAGAATGAGGCGGCAGAGGAGGGACTCACGCTACAACATGGACAGAGACCAGCAGCTTATAGACAAGTGCGTCCTATCTATATACTTTTTTCTTTCTGAATTTAGTTGGTGCGGCTAATATTCAGGTGTGCTCAATTGTCCAAAATTCACTGTATTTTTTTTTTCATTTGCCTCATTCTATTGATTTACAAAAGCATTGCTTATGCTACTTGCCTCAAATGTGTGCTCATCTGAGTTCGGATCATATTTTGCTTGGTATATGGAGGTATCAGAGACATCGCCGTTGTTCCGAACCCACGTCACTGTGGGTTTGGGGTCCCCAGTCACAATGGCTTTGAAAAAGGCAAACTTCCCTGCACAGACAAAAAAAAACAAGATAAACAACCTAAGTACACGGCATTATGCCTGGCCTAAGTGCTGCTACCATTCTTGTTTACTCACCCTCTTGGATGGTCAAAGCTATTGGCTTGCGAGTGAAGTCTGGATGAGTCTTTCCCTCTGGCAGTGTCTCAAGAAACTGTGTAATCATCACCCCAGGGACCTTCGACTTTTTCTTGAACCCGACTGTCAAATGCCAAAAAATAGCAAGTCAAACACCGCACATGATAAAAATAAATAATATACACCACACATTTATAGGGCGCGTAAACCATGCTTAAGCACATTCTAATAGGTTTATGTATTAGAATGTATTTTGTTACTGGCTGCTATTTTCTCCACATTTTATAGCAAAATGTGTCACAAAGATAATTTTTATCAGTAAATCAATATTCAATTTGCACCTATATTTAATCCATTCGAAACAGATATGTAGTAATTATCTACATATCGACGCACATACGAATGTACGCGTTATTCTGAGGCAAATATGTTTTTCATGCAGTTGTAGAAGAAAAATCAATGCTAAGGTACTGAATGTTCCCTCTGCATACCTTCCTTAATGTCGGCATCATCACCTGATAAGGCACATTTAAAGAGCATATAGCACACGTCAGCACAGTGCACTTAGATATGGATCAGGTCTGATAATGATTGCTAAAGGACACTTGGGCATATGGGGTACGATACTGTATATAAAATCATCATCAGCTAAGTCCCTTTATAGGTTTAGATACAAGTCATTAAAATGTTAGATAAATAAGTCTTTGTCAAGTTTTAGTTTCATTAAAATGAACTGTATTTTGTTCAGTTTTGGCCATCGTCTATTCCAGAGCAAACTGCAACTCGTAAGATCTTGTATGACTATCTTAGAAACAGGTTCATTGTCAAGGTCTTGAGGCCTGAGCTCCACAAAAGCTTTAGTTGTAACACATTTGTGCCAGCAGTGAGCACAGGACTCCCATTTTTGTGCAGCAGAAATGTACATCATGAGGTCAGAACTGGTCAGAACTGCTACCGGCAGTTATGTAAAAACAAGAATACTGGTGTCCTTTGTGATTTTTAAGTAATTTGTAGAAACCAGATATCAAATGAATGAGTATACTATATAGAAAAGGGCACTTTTGCTGTAGATACAGTCACGCTTATCTTACCTTGGCCCACAGCTGTGCCATCTGCTTCTTTAGATTTTCGAAATCTCGACATTTTTAATCACAAATGATCGTGGCGAGCTGTGAACAGAACGGACAGGATATCACCAAGAGTATTTAACAAGAGTAATTTACACGCACCTAACAGATATGGACCATACTTTCGCGGTTTTTTTTTAATCCTGTACATCATTAGTGTTATGCAGCCACGTACCACATACACAAGGTGCACCCCGTAAAAGGGCCTAATAAAGATTCCTTTAAAGGGGGCCTATTATGCAAAATCGACTTTTTCAAGCTTTACATCATGTTATTAAGTCATTCCCTCATTAAAAACATGCCTGAAGTGTTGCCTTAGCACATTCACGTATTTTCGAGTAATCTGTAAAAACTCCGATGGCAGCCATTTTAGGGATAAAACGCCTGATTCCTTCAGGAAACGCCCTCGACCTCCAGGATACGCCTCCGACCTTTCGTCACCAGCCGAGTAACCAACCACTGCTCCTAAGCAGAACCCCCTCCCCGCAGTGTCTAAGATGTAAACAGAGTCATCATGGAGGATTAGCTTCATGTGTTGTGAACCGGAGCCACAGCAGACTTTTACAAAGACACACATCAGTGTTTCTGTTACCGAAACACCCAGGATTAAAACCGGTGACAAGAACGCTTATTTCAGTGTCTGGTTCTGCGCTGGGCCTTGATGATGCACAGAGCCTCCGGAGAAAGCTAATGCTAAGCTAAACCTCGAGTCATCACGTGAAAACGAGAAATATGCACAAATAAAGTCAATAAAACCACCACACACATAAAGAACCGTTTAACAATGATCACACACGGAGCCAGGCTTGTTGATTTGGAAGTTTATTGCTCACATTTCATCTACAATGGGTCATAGCCGAGTGGTTTTCTCCCGGAGCTAACAAGCTAGCCGCGACAAGCTAACGGGAAAATTCACTAAATACAAGCAGCATATTATGCATTGAAAACGTCACTAAAACAGGCAACTGCTTGAAGCAGCCTTTATGATGATCACACACGGAGCCTGGCTTGTTGATTTCGTAGTTTATTGCTCACATTTCATCTACAGTGAGTCGTAGCCGAGTGGTTTTCTCCCGGAGCTAAGGCACTATTAGCCACGACAAGCTAACAACCTTCACCTTCACAACATTCATTGAAAACAGGCAGCATATTATGCACAAATAACGTCAATAAAGCAGGCAACTACTTGAAGCAGCCTTTACGATGATCACACAATGAGCCTGGCTTTACACATTTGTGGTTTATTGCAGACTTTTCATCAACAATGAGCTGTAGTCGATTATAACAAGCTAACGGGTAACCTCGAAAAACCACTGTCCACCTGCACAGATAATGTGAATCTTTTGAATCGTATGGGCTCCTGCAGATCCTGGTGTCGTCCATGGGGGTATAGTTAGAGATCCATAGGGCATGGCAGATGCAAAGAGATAGCCTCCAAACAGCAGTTATTTTTCAGGCAAGAGCCCCTTCCAAGCGTCCGGTGTGGAAGGTTTGTCTCCAAATAATATCCTGTGTGGCCATTGTTCACAAAGTGATAAACAGTAGCTCCTTTCCAACAATAAAAATTAAAATGCACCGATCGTAGTTTCAATACAGTTGAGACAACGAGCGCAGTGTTGTTGTGATGCCACAGACAGCGTGTGGAGGGGGCGTGTCGGAAAGGGTCAGAGGTTCTTAAAGAGACAGGGGCCTATTTCAAGTCTTTCGCTACCGCCATTTTGAAAGAGCAATTTTATACAAGGCAGTTATTCTAATTTACTGCATTTACAGACCAACAGAAGGTTTCGTCATCATTGTAGTGTGCCATAGACTGGTGCTATGTGGCTGAAAAAAGCATAATACCCCCTCTTTAAAATCCTGAGCCGTATCACATCTCGCACATTACTTAGATAAGTTCTGATAGTGTATCATTGCATCAATGCTTGACATGATGGTGTCCTTATCAAATGAACCTCTTTTATGATCTGACACTTCCATACGCAGCAGGGGCCGTGACTTGTACATAGCAGCCTTTCATTACCCACGTGGTCGCTAAACTTAGTAAGATAAATGCGACTTATAAAATTCTTAAACAGAGCGATGTGGGATTGTAATAAAATCGAGTGAGATGTTCCTTTAATAAGGTGCTGTTTATGATTACTGCAAATCAAATTTCATTCAAGGTTCGAGTAACTGCGTCACCCGTAAGTCATTTCAGTTTTTTTTTACACTGCGGAAAGTCATTTTTTGTTAGTTTATAAGGTCAAACAGGCCTTCACCAACACTGAGCTGGAAGACATACTCGAATGAAAACGCTTCATCAAAGCTTTCCCGTAATAATCTAGGTAAACTAGAGCGGCTCGACATATTTTGGGATTATATTATAGTGAATACCATGCCCTAACCTGTGCTTTTTATGTGCAGTATTTGGTGAAACCCAGCACTGTCCCGCTCTGCCGCGTGATGTCCCTATGGAAGATGAGCAAACAGGATAGTCACCTGATATGTCACATGCCACATTAAAGTGCGTGGAGCCCGTTTGGACGTCTTCATACGCCTGTAAATCACTGCTGACATCATGAGCTGGATTCTCGCCAACACGGGGAGATGAATCACCATAGAAAAACTTGTTCTTGCGGTTGTCTTTGCCTGAACAACTTTTGACACCTAATAATTTTTCACATTGGGCGGAATGTGGTTTCGCACTTGGTAGATTTGTGTTCAGTTGATGTTACCACTGCCACTGATAGTGCTGTATCCCTTATTGGGCCTATTGGAGCTCTCTGAATCCTGTAATAGAGGAAATCAAAAGCAACATAACCTAGCTCTTATATGTTCGTTTCCAATGGCTTATACATCTCCCTTTGTCAGCACTAAATATTTCAATACGAGCACTTTCTGTGAAGACCATTAAGCCACGCTACATGTACTTGGCTCATTTAAAGCGCCCTGTGGTCGTCGCCTTGCTGTGAGAGTTGTTTTTTATGGGTTTCATGTGGCCTTCGCTGCATGCTACTGTTAACTCTAGCAGCTGCGTTTTTGACCAGTGCTAAAATATAGCATGGGGCAGTATACCCAGAGACCGAGCTGGAGAGCATCATAAAAATGATTAAAAGGGGGACACTGCTAAGGCCATGTTCAGAAAGGGAGTGGCTATCTCGGGTAACTGACGTGGATGTTGAAGATGCCGGGTAGCACCTTTGCTTTATATAGATTACTTCTCATTAAAGGCACTTGTATATTGTAAATTCAGACATTTGTGGGGGGGGAAAAAACACTGTGCCTCTAATTATTAAGCCTTGGAACAATTTTATGAACTTGCAGGTTGGTTTTCTTGCGTTTCTGTGAAAGTGACCCTGAAAAGTGACCCTGCAAGTGTGAAATGTGCCTATAAACTTGTCCATATGAAGAATTTGGATGCTACAAATATGTTAGAAATGTTAGGACTGAGTTTGGACCACTACTAGCAATTTAATTTTGTGGCTTCCTCTTTCATTGTTTGCTATGAACAAAATCAGGTATAGGTCCTTTAAGTAATGCTTTACTAAAAAAAAAAAAAAAAAGAGTCGAAAGTTGTTGCCTTTGCTGTTGTGATGTTGGCATCCTATATCAATACATCTAAAAACTTGAGGATGACTGACAAGATAGAAAACTAATATATAATTGATGAGTGATAACGCTGATTAGGTTAAGATGCCTTACATATTATTTCTTTGTGACTCGTTCAATTGTGACCCAATATTTTGTAACATTTTAACTTAAAGAAATTATATTTATTGGCACAAAAATCTTACAGGATGAAAAAGATATACAATATAAAATTTTCACCATCTCATTAGCAAGACAAATCCTCAAATAAGTAAAAAAAAAGAAAGAAAGAAAAGAAAGGAAAATCTTCAATATGTTTTCGACAAACGCACTAAGCTGAAAAAAAAAGGTAAAAACTGGGAAAAGTTATTTACATTGTTGATGAATGAACGATGGACTCCATGAAATCTCTGGTCCATTGTAACCGTGGCAAATCGCAACACAATTAGTACCGTCATTTTCAACCTCTCCAACAGTTTGCCACGCTAAGCCTCAGGACTAGGAGTTGATTCCGCTGCTGTACAGTGACAAAGCTCTAAATCCTTAACACCTTGATGAAGATGAGGACTTACCTCGACTTTGCGCTGCCTGGAGTAGGTGCCTCTCCCCAGTCTCCCCCAGTTTCTGAACGCTCCCTCCCCTGTCGACAACCTATGAAGTCCTCCGTGGAATGCCAACGACTGCGACGGGCTCCTCGCACCCTCAGACTGGTGCCTGCCAAGAAAGGGGACCACTTTTTGTTTTTGGGCATAAATCAAAAAGCTAAGTGTGAAGCGGGAGGAGGAGGGGGAGCTCTGAGGTTGCCCTGAGCTATGCAAGAGGGTGACTTAGCTTCTTAAAGAGTGGCCAGGATTCATCTGCAGCACAGCTTGAAAATTAATCTTCCACTTTGAATCAACTTTTTGACGTGTTTCTCCTTCTTTTTAACCCACTCATGTTTACGATAGTTTGCATATTATTCATGAGTGTTTATTTTGTGCAGACTTTTTTTGCACTTCTTGTTGACAGCCAATTGATTTTACTCTGGCACAAGACCCTCGAAGCACTGACTGCATGTTAAGAGGCTGTTGTAAGTTCTGTTCACGCCAGGCCCCGAAATACATGTGTTTATTGGGTGTGTCAGCAGGAATAGAAAGTGCAAACATTATCGACCCTAACAACTTCACTGTAATCATCAAGGTCCTTTGAAAAACGTGTCATTTTTCCACACATCATTATTATGATTTTCCTTTTGTTAAGTTAATTCACCTCAAAGAGTATGAATGAAAACACAAATACCTTTTTTTTTCACTCATGGTCAGTGATGTAGTGAAACCTTTTATTGTGAAAATAGAATTGAAAAGAATAGATGTTTTTATTGTCTACCGAGGTAGAAATTCATCGACACATAAAAACACAAGACTAAGGACAATACAAACATGCCCAGTAGAAAAATATTACGAAAAAGAAACGTAGAAAAACACACTTTTGGTCACTTTTCATCATAGGCTATCATGATGAAATATGGAGCTGGTGACCATGAGTGGGTGGCCAAAAGTGTTTGTGTTTTCATTCATATTCTTTGAGAAATTACCAAAAATATCCACCAGGGCGAGTAAACTGTGTTTCTTGTTCATGACAGTGAGTAATTAAATTGTGCCTAAATATTTTACATATATATTTTTAATACTTGTATTTTATAAGTAAAGTGATTGCCATGTGGTACTTTTGCATATGGTACAAACTGTAACCAGTGCAATTTAATATGGTTTATCAGCTTGTACAGTGAACAGAGGGAGTTCAGACTGGCATGAAATGTGTTTTTGCTCTTCATTGCCTGCACATTGCATAGAAAATGACATAAATAACGTGATTTTGTATATGGTAAGCCTTTCATCAAGCAGATGATATATATATATATACAGCAGTGGTTTACAACATTTGTATCTTGAAGTTGCCGCGTTGCTTTGACTTGTTTGAGTTGGATAATAAAGCCTAGACAACATTTAAAACGTGGCAGTGTTAAGTAAAAGTGCCATCCTTTTGTCTCAACTCTCAAAAAAAGATTAGCTGGCATCTCTAAATCGACAAATTATATGTCCAAAAAAACAGTTGTCTGCTTAAATTATTACCAGTTGCAGCCCCAGAAAAAGCACAGCAAAACCAGTGGGCCGAGCATAGACACAAGTGCACATTCTTTTCGCTGCAAGAAAACTCAGGCTTTGTGCTCAGACATATCACCTTCTGAATATTTCTTGAGCCTGCTTTGCGTCTGCTTGCACGGGCACACAACTATTGTGTCATTCGGAGCTGAGAATGTGGTTATTTCAGGAGGAGTAATAAAAGGGAATGCACATTGCCGCTGTTCTCGGGTATGTAGTACGTGAGAGGCTTGAAGTTTCCTCCCAGGAGTCAGTTCTGTTCAGCATGTGATATTCTGTCATACTAAACAATAGACGGGACTGACGAGAAAACTGGCACCATAAAATAAACACAACTCATTGTTGCCATGATGCTGTAATGACAAACCCGATACTAAACTGCACTGTGCATTGCATTTTTTTTGCATTCACAGAGCAAAGAAAAGAGGTAGACTGACCATAATGCAGTGTTTTACAGACTGCTTTGTTGTTTCTTATTTTACATTTTAGTCATACTTCAGATAAAGACTATTGAAGGCATGATATAGGTGTACCTTTGAAAATGCATATCTTTTTGAGATATTTTTATTATTTATTATCTGAGTACATTCTTGTTGAATCTTTTACATCTGTCACTTTTTTTTTTTTAAATACCCACAAAAGTATAACTTAAAATCATAATAATAGTAAAAAAAAAAAAGGTTCTAGTTTCTACTGGCTCTGTCTCTCTCTTGGTTATGTTAATTTGCTACAGCTGCCCTCCCCGATACACAGATCAAATCAAATTGTTTTTGTATAAGCATCACAACAGAAGTCGCCTCTCTCTCATTTGCATACAGAGTCAGTTTGGAATCCAGTAATGACACTGACATCAAACAATGAAACAAATGTAGAGATAATGGTAGTCATCTGAGCCCTCGATAACTACTATATAAAAGGCAATCACACTATACCTACAACAGTGCCACACTCTGAAGTGAATGAAGTGTCTTGTTTAACATGATGACATTGGCAGGGAGTTTACATATTGAGCTATAGCTTTTTAATTAACTACAGAGGGTCTTAAAGTTTAAATAGCATAAATTACAGCAAAAACAATATAATGCAACTTCCCAAACACATCATGCTTTTTAATACGTGGGTGGAGCTTTATATACTGTAACTGCTGTGGCATGAGTCTCAAGTGAGAGCTGCTTGTTTGCCATGAAATGGAATATGCATAGTAAACCACAGAGTTGACCAAGTGGAAGATGTGAATGCAAAGAAGCAGAATAGAGAAGCTCGATAAATGCCTGCCGAGCATAAACTCAACACTTTCCTTTAAAAGTACATGTCACTTTTTGTGTATTTACAGTAGGCTTTTTACAGCGGGTTTAAGGGCCTGTAAACGTCCTTTTAATAACGTAAGACTCATGTCTGCACCTTTTACTGTTTGAAAGAGGGTTTGGGCAGTTCCCTTCCTGACAATACAGACTGTTCCTTAATATGTTTTGTTGGACCAAAGTCACACAATGGGACATATGCATCAAGTATAATATACTTACTTTATATATATTTTTTCAAGTTAATCAAAGCTGAAATGCTTCGACGCGCCTGGGGCACGTTATGAACTCACAATAAACTACAGGTTTATAAAATGCTTGGTCCTTGACCCAGTCTGTTTGTTCTGCACACAGAATTAATCATGATCATAATTAATTACTAATTCTTAATAGCCGTGTTAATCCTTGAGTATTTATTTATGAAAACTCATACTGTCATTACATGATGTATTCATGCATGAAGTCAGAATTTATCATGTACCCTTATTATAAAGCGTTACCCAAACTTTTTGAAATTGAAATGGTTATTTAAAACTGATTCTGACTTCTCACGCCAAGATCTATAACAGCACAATGCCAGACCTGATACAGGGATGAACCATCTCCAAAAAAGTATTTTCAAAACAGAAACAAGGTTGAGTACTGTCTGGAGACTAGTGACCGGACCACAGTTCAGAGAATAGAGAAGAACTGAGTAAACCAGAGTCTTACAATATACTGAAGTGATGTTATGTATACAAACTGAATTTGTCTGTGATCTCAGTTGTAAAGAGCTACCCTTATTTAGTCCCCTCTTTTTTATATGATAGATATATATGATTATATGATTATGATAGATTAACGCATTATATTACATTGTAATGAAGACCAGGAGCAGTTATACTTAGATAATTGTTTTTTATTGGTTATACATTGCATCCTTGCTCACTCCAAATACTAAAGTCATATAGCGATTTGGAAACATAACAAGAACAACAATACATATTGAGATCATGCTCACTGCCAAGACATTAAGTTAAAAATAAATAATCTGTGAGGTTTATTTTCCTATGCAAAGTGCTTATGTCCTTTCCCTGCTATGCAGTAGAAATCTGCTGCAGATATATGATAAATGTGTGTGATTGAACAAGGTCCGAGACGCTCCGAGGGCTGGCTGGCCCAGCTAGTATAAATATATTATCAACAAATCTGAAACATTTCAAACATGTTGCAGTTCACTATTTGATGATTTCTGTGTTTTGGTTCAAGTCGACGTTCCCCTGGGCATCTCAATCTGAAAAGAAACATAGCAAATAATGAAGTTGCTTGAAAGCGTTTTAAAGTATGTAGGTTTATTGTTTATTGTTTCCATTGTACCTTCTACCATGAGCTTAGTTGAGCACTGGACTCTGCCCAAGTTGTTTTCAGCAGACACGCTGTACTCGCCACTGTCTTTGGAGCCCGCTTTGAGGATGACCATTGAGCAGACCCCACAAGTGTTGGTGATATAGTAGTTGGTATTGGTGTTGAGGCTGATGCCGTTCCTGTACCAGGTGACGTGGGGTTTGGGGTCTCCCGTCACCGCACAGCTCATGTAGCACTCGTAGCCATCTGGACTGCGGTGAGTTTTCAAAGGGACGGTGAATGTCGGAGGTGTCTCGAAACAGCAGTCCTTAGACTCTGCAATTTCCACTGAGAAGGTTTCTAAACAATGAAAGACATTTTTATCAAATTAATAAGATAAACAGCTGCTGCAATAATAATCCATACGCTTCCTGTCCATCAGATCGAAACATATTTCAACATATTCCAACAGCGTTAAAGTGTGTGCAGACAATTTATGCAATTTATGTTTTTATTAATAATAATATTTGGTAATGGATAACTTGTTAACTGTAGCTGCATCCCTTAGTACATTCTTGATGTCATTGTATTTCAGTTTTCAAAGTTGTTTTAGAAGGTGGCCTGAGTGGTGTCACACAAACCTTACATTTGCACAGTTACCTGAACCAAATTTTATGATTCAGTTCACTTATATAGAATAAACAACGGTAGTCACTAGTTTAATTCCAATAAAACATACCCTTCTTTCTCCTGACCTCCCACACAGATGACTCGCTGGGTTCGGACTGTCCCATGTCGTTCTTGGCATATACTCGGAAGTAATACTCTCTTCCTGGCATGATGTTAATGACTGTGTACTTGTTATTGAAGAGATGATCAGCCACAATTTGCCATGTGCGCTTGACTGAATCTCTCTTGGTGATCATGTAATGTAGGCGATCGTCTTTCTTCTCATCCGGGGAGGCATCCCAGGACACTGTCACTGTCCCCGAAACATTCTCCTCCAGTTCCACTGGGCCTGGAGGTTTGGGTTCATCTGCACAACAAAGGACAACAAAATATACAATTATTTCAAACACAGATCTGGCCCATTCATTGCTCTCAATCTTAGATGTTTGGGTTAGGTCTGGAGGAAAAAAAATACCGTCATTGCTCAGGATCAGGGGTGGTCAAACTTGAATAAATGTGTGTAAATGTTTGCTGTAGACAATACTTAAGTGTTCAAAGTGGAAAGTACATGTCAGTTTGAGTAAGTGTGAATAGTAACTTCAAATACATGATGATATGTTTTCATATGGGGACAAATCTGGAAGTGAGTCAGTGGCATTGAGTACATTTGCACACTGCCAGCTACTGCTATGGAGTTTAGGTTTATTTATACCTATTCTTCCTATCAGTGTTAATTTTGACAACATAGTTTAATTTTGTTTTAGTCTTAGTCTTTTGACTAAAATGTAATGTAATTTTAGTCGAGATTTAGTTGAAAAAATCTTTTCAATTTAGTCGACTAAATGTAACAATTTATTAAACAAATCGACTTTGCATTGATAATATTCATTCTAATCATATTTAATCTTGTTCCTCTGCTTCATGGAGCTGCTCCCACATGAACAAAGCTCAGAGCTGATCCTTTGGCAGAGAATTTACATGATCTGAGGCTCTTTCAGACGGTCAATAGAAGTTTGGATGATTTTAGTTTCTCCTTTTCATTTTTATTTAGTCTTATTTTAGTCGACTAAAATACCTGGACATTTTAGTCATAGTTTTAATCTCATGAGAAAGTTTTAATTTAGTTTTAGTCCAATTTTAGTCGTCAAAAATAACACTTTGACTAAAATTAAGACTAAATATTTTAGTCAACAAAATTAACACTGCTTCCTATGTGTCAAAAAATACCAAATATACAATTACACAAAAATGATCACAGTCCTGAACTTAAAATACAAAGCAGTTATCAGCAAGTCTTACCTGTTACCCTGATCTCCACACTGGTGGTTTCTTGACCCACCAGATTTTTCATAATAAGGGTGTAAATGCCAGTGTCATGGCGCTCAGCTGACGGAATGATCAACTGGGAGGATGTATCCGAGTTGCTCACAGTCACATTCTTGCCCACTGGTAAGCTGTCCTTAAGCCAGGTGATTTTTGGTAATGGGGAGGCCTAAAAAAACAAAAAACACATGCAGTGGTCTGATATAATTTTGTTGAGTGGCATTTATGTTTTAATCCAGTTTTAATGTAAAACAAACCACAAAGTTGAAGTTCACTCGGACTGAATTCCCTGCTTTCATGATCATAAAGTTCTTGATCTTTCTGTCCGTAAGTGTAGGTCTCACTGATGAAAGCACAAGTACAGTTTTAGACACAAAAAAAAGAGTCTCAAGTTTAAGAGAAAATAGGGCTTTAGAAACTTGCATGCCCATAACTTGCTGATTGTTTGAATTTTACAAGACTCAAATGTCAGCCTGGACCTGTCTTACTCAATAACATTTGCCATGCTGAAGAATCGACTGACATAGTTTATTGACCCGCAGTGACTCACGTACCTGGTGGTGGCATTGCAATAATGTAGTTGTCCAAGTCTTGAGCTTCTCCATCTCCACCTTCATTAGTTGCCATTACTCTAACCCAGTACATGGCCATGGACTTGAGGCCCATGATGGTGTAGGAGGTCACAATGATAGGACTGGAGTTGCAGCGACTCCACTCTGGGTTCTCAGCCGGTCTCAGCTCCACAAAGTACCCTTTAGCCTCATCCTGGACTCCCTCGTCCTCAATGGGTTTAGTCCATCCCAGAGACAGAGTAGTGTATGTGGAGTCTGTCACCTTTAGGTCAATCACTTTTCCCGGTGGCTCTGGAAAATAGTGATTGTGTTGTGCACAGTGGAATAAGCATGCAAGCGTGAAATTGACAAACTTTATAGATGTTTTATTACATTCTTATTTGACTTACTTTTGGGATCTCTTGCAAAGACAAATTCTGAGGGAGTGCTCGGTTCTCCAGCTCCAGAAATGTTCACAGCAGAAACACGGAACTCGTATTGAAATCCCTCGACAACGTCCTTCACTCCGTACTCCTTCGCTGTTTTAAGTAACAGCTTACACATTAGTATATTCTAAAATATTCAACATAAAACGAAAAAGGAACAAAGAAGCACCTCACCTTTGATGAACTGATTTGGTGGGTTGACTTGGTCCCACCTGTTACTCCCATTCTTGCGTTTCTCCACATTGTATCCAAACAGATCAGTGCCTCCTGTATTTGAAGGGGCGTTCCAGGCGAGATTGATGCAGTCTTTAAAAGCACTGACAATAGTTGGTTTTGAAGGAGATCCAGGGTATGCTACATTGGATAACACACAGAAGAAATATTGAGTTCAAAGCTATCAAGTTCAATGTAATATTCAATGCAGAGGAGGTGGAACTCACCTTTTGTTCCGGCCTGAATGTCGTCTGTCTCCATCATATCGCTCTCACCGTGGTCAGTTTCAGCTCTGATGTGGTAACAATACTTTCTTCCATGATCCACATCTGTGTCTCTATATTTAGGCTCTGGACCGATCTTTCCTAACTTCTTCCAGCTGTTTCTGCCAATCTGCTGTCGCTCAAGGATATAATTGGTGATGGGCAAACCGCCATTATCCTTGGGAGGCCTCCATTTAAATTCAACGAGAGTGGATGAGCCTTCGATGACATCCACAGGTCCCAAAGGTGGCGTGGGCCTATCTGCAATAACCACAAAGCCAGATTAGGGCTCCTGTGGAGGTCTGTGGAACAGGTTTTGTGTAGAAAAAAAAAAAACATACCCAATACAAGCAGGGTGGTGATGGCTTCTGCTACTCCACATTCGTTTTTAATCTTAACCTTAATTTCTCCGGAAATTTTGCGGTTGCACTTGGTCAAAACTAAGCGTGTTTCTGTGCTAGATCTTTCAATTTTAGTGTGCGAATCTTCAATTAGCTCCTCTCCTTCGTGGAACCACTGTATTTTCATAGGTTCCCGGCCGATGAAGCTGACCCTGAAGGATGCCTCTTTCCCAGTTTTGATTGTCACAGGTTTTTCGTACGCTTCAAGGTCTTCAGAGTTGAGTCTGGGAGGATCTAGCGAGATATAGGGTGAAGTTCATTCAACAGGAACCAATCTCTTTGACTGGGTCCTATCCAAACTTTTGAATATGTTGACAAAGTAGTAAAATGGTGTACCTTCTACTTTAAGCACCGCTTCAGTTTTGCGGCCATCAGCTTCATATTTGTACTTTCCAGCATCTTCCTCTTTGCAATTTTTCACAATAAGTTTGCGCTGAGTTCCATCTTTAACAATACAAAGATCTTCTGTGGATTGAATCTGGAGAGCAAAGATACACATTTTATAGTCATGACCAAGTATTATAAAGTTTAGGTTTGATTATAAGACTTTTTTTTTGTTTTTTTGCCTTACCTCAATGCCTTCTTTGTACCACACTCCTTCACAGTCTTCAGTGTTCAGTTTGCACACTAGCTCGGCATCAGTCCCAATGATTGCAGCGACGTCCGACAAACCGCTAGTGAAGTAAACTCCAACCTCTGCACAATTGTACATTCATAGTGTCATAAAAGCAGCTGCGGTCTTTTCTGTTTTGTTTTTGCGCTTCTTACCAACAGGTGTATCTGGCACTAGTGGACCCGCCCTTTTCTTCTTTCTCTTGCCCTTGACCGGAGCTTCCTCCTCTGCAGCCTCTTCCTCAGGAGCTTCACCCTCTTTGGCTTCTTTCTTTGGCTTTTTTTTAGGTTTTTCCTCACCCTCAGCGACTTCTCCCTCCTCCTCGACCTCCTCATCAGACTCATCTTCATCCTCCTCCTCCTCAGCCGCTGACTCAGCTCCTTCCTCCTCACCCTCTTTTGGTGTTTTCTTCTCTTTAGCTTCTTCTAATGCGGCTTTGGCTTCGGCTTTAGCTTTAAGCTTGGCCTTTGCTTTTTCAGCCTTTGCTTCAGCTTTAGCTCTAGCTTTAGCCTCGGCCTTAGCCCTAGCCTCGGCCTCAGCAACAGCCCGAGCAGCGGCAGCAGCTTCAGCAGCGGCTTCTGCTTCAGCTTTGGCTTTGGCAATCAGAACTTCTCTCTCAGCCTGGACTTTGGCATTCTGCTCCTCTGCAATCTTCAAGAGATCAGCCCCACCTCCTCCAGCGCGGGTGTTTTTGCGAGCTTTCTTCTTTCCACGGTTGTTCGGATCAGGATCGACTATTAAAACAACAAATACAGAGTAGATAGGGTACAGAGCAGTTTATATCAAAAGTTGAAATATTAGGACAACAATAAATAAATAAATGCAGTAGCAGCTGAGGGAGTAATTACTCAAACATTACCTTCAACTACGAGCCAGGCGTTGCAGGACGTCATCCCCACATTGGCGGAGTAGATTCCCTTGTCCAGAGGGAAGCAGTCTTTGATCACCAGTGAATGAATCAGCATGTCCTCAGACACCAGGATGTCGAACTTCTCTCCTTGCTCCAGGGGTTTGCTGTTTCCCATCCATGTGACCTTTGACACGGGCTGAGAGACGACACACTCAAATAGTGCATCCTCTCTCTCCTCTGCATGGACATCCTGAATCTTCACCAGGAACTCTATGCTTGGCACTACACAAAAAAAAAAAGCGGAGCGTCAAACTTTGTCTACTTAAACCAATGACCATACCTCACTTATTAGTCGAAAGTGTCTCCATAGAATTAGTTAAAATCAATTTTGAGTGTTGTTTTAACGTACTTTTCAAGTCTGTGGAGAAAATGTTCACTCCGTCCACCATGACCTGATACAAGCCAGCGTCTTCAGGGTTCACGCCATTAATACTGAAAACAAACTTCTTTCCTACTTGTTTCAGTCCATGCTTGACCTCAACGTCTGGATCAAAAGGCACCATGACACCATCCTGTGCATCACAACATACCAGAAAGGTAAAATGTTGTATGCGGAATCAACCGAACCATTACTCACACACGGTTTTATCTACCTTGTACAAGAAGATTTTGCTGGATGGATCTTTCAGTGACATTTCAAGTTCAAACTCCGCATTACCATCATCTCTTAGTTCAACTGGTTTCAGGTTGCATAGTCTCTCAACCACCTGCAAAGAATTGATATGTTCGTATGTATACATAGATAGCAGGGCTGCAAACAAGAAGCTTTAAAAATGGTGGTTTACGGGCAAACATAGTAATCAGCACAGGGAAGAGACTCCACGTATGTACAGTGGGAACCAGATGTTTACATACACTTTATATAAAGACACATTTGCATTTTTTTCTCACTTTTTGACATGAAACCAGAATTTACTTTTATTTTCTTTAGGTCAATGGTTACAATAGTTAGTAGGAAAGCGTGTGCTTTTTCAGCTCTGCCCATACATTTTCAACTGGATTGAGATCCGGACTTTGTTATCCTTAAGCCACTAACAAACATCTCTCATTGTTCTGTCTTTTCATGTCAGACAGTGAGAAAAAAAATGCTAATTTGTCTTTTTATGAAGTGTATGTGAACATCTGGTTCCCACTGTATGTCTCTGATTATGTGTTCAAAAAAGTACATTTTACATGACCTTGAACAGTTTAGTGTTAATCATGATCGTCCAAAAAAATGTGTTACGTTTTGATTGTAAGATAGTTTGACAGGTACATAAAGGAGATTCACATTTGTTTTCTTTTGATATAACATAGCCGCCTGATCTACACGGCCCATTCAAATATTGCACTAAAATTGTCATTATATCCGAAGCAATCCAAAAAAGTTAATTTGCTTGGAAAGGTTTTCTTTGGGATCAGACCAGTGTGTTTTATTCAAGGTGCAGTCGAAACTGTCAGGTATATTCGAGCCAATTTGTTGAATTCCAAACTTTTTCTTTTTCTGAATGATGTGCTAATAAATTGATACAGACTATTAAATATAATTGTTACAGAACATATTTCAGTACCCGTTCTTGCTCTTTCTCCCGTTCTTCCTTCTTCTCGGAGAGTTTATTCAACATCCTCCTGAAATCAGTGACTCCATACTGCGCACAGATCTTCTCATAGTCCTTCTTGTCTGCGCTCATCAACAGTTCCCAGAATTGCTCATTGATTTCTGGTTTGGCCTCTTCCTTAGGCTCAAATTCAACACTTTAACAAAACAGAAAAAGAAAACAAAAAGACAACGATGAAGCCCGGCCATCATTAATATGAGAGTTCAATATGATGAGTTTTCTTACGCTTTCAAGCCCTTTTTGAAATCCTCAGGCAATTCTCTAATTGCTGTGAGACAAGCAGAGCGATAGTATGATTGTTTAATAATGTCAGTACCAGTAGTTGCTTTGAATAATATGCACTCTCTGTACCTGTCCTTGATTGCTGAAGGGCTTTGTTTTTCTTATAACCCACTGTAATGAGAAGACTAGTAATGTCAACATCATTGTTTGTTTTCCGACAAGTTGGGTTTTAGGTTGATTTTGTACCTTCAATGACATTCAGAGTCGCAGTGACCACAGCTGTTCCATATTCATTTCTGGCTACGCACTTGTAAGTATCAGCCTGATCTGATATCACATTTGGCATCTACAACGCAATAGGTGCATGTTTTTATTACATTTTTACTTGCTCTGACTTTGTGAGAAACCCCATAATCATACCTGCAGTTGATGTTCACCGGAGCTTTTGTCAAAGGAAATGATGTAGTTGTCTTCATCAATCTCTCCATTATTTCTGACCCAGGTCACCTCTGGGGCGGGGTTTCCAATGATGATTGCTCTGAAAATTGTCGGTTTACCTAAGAAAGACATTTAATGTTTGTTCAGTTCGAGTGACCGGACGGGCATGTTGGTTGTCTATTATCGAGTTACCTTCCTTTATGGTCACAGCGATGGGTTTGCGGGTGAAGTCTGGAGTGCTCATACCCTCTGGGAGCTCCTCTACGAACTGTGTGATCATCACTCCAGGCACACGAGACTTCTTTTTAATTCTCACTGTCAGCACCATCACATGGAGGAACAAGGTCAATCAGGTTTAATATAATAATAATTTGTTTTAGCTGAGAAAAAATGACCTTGAATTGTTAGAGTTTAGATAATTGCATGTGGGATCAGGTGGGAATCAGGTGGTTTAAGAAGTGTTTTAACTGTAGAGAAGAAAGCCTGGGAGTTACGTTCACTGGAATCGATAATGGAAGTGTAGTAAGCATAAGATACACATAATATTTGTAATGCAAAGGTGCATGCTTTGCAAACATGCTTTGTGTGTAAGACCAGTCTTTCTGTACAAGTTTTCCTGTCATCTGACACTGTAACTGTTGTAAGGCTGTTGTCAGGGAGCAGAGCACAGGCTCTGGAGTACTGTGTTGTAGTGTGCTCTGTGAATTTGCTGTATAAAGCAGAGAAGAAAGAGCGGTTAAATGTATATTTTTGATAAGGGAAGTGGGGCATAGAGGTTTTTGCTACAGGTAGGTGAATATTGAAGCCAATATATTTGTTATCAGAGATGGGCAGCTTAGAGGTTCATGGCAAGGATGGTGCTTCTCTTTGGTCCTCATGACCCTGGTGGCCAGGGGCGACTCCAAAAGGAACATTTTAAAAAGGAAACCAATGGAGACTTTACACTTCCCAAAAACAGCTTAAAAGCCTGGCTCCAAGAGTTATGTTTAACAATGCTAGTTTTTGTTATATGGGATTGAAAGGTTTTAGTTTGGGGCTTTGATTGACTGGCTCAGTAGCACTGTGAAGGCTTGTCTGCGCGCCCCGCAAGGATATAGGTTACCGCCTTTTTGCCCTTTTTAGGAACATGGTCTTTAGGAGGAGCAATGTTTGCTATGTTCATTTTACAGACCAATTGGCCCATTACCATGAAAGGAGCTGAATCACATTTGCTACCGTCTATCTCCTGTATGTATGGGTTTAACGCGGAAAAGCAAATGAGGTGTTTGAATGTTTCAGAAGTCATTATACTGTTTCAAAGCAACACTTTAACAGGTATGAGTGCTATTGGGAAAGCCCATGTGTAATAGTGTCTCACTTACCCTGGCCCGGAGCTGTGGGCTCCTCCTCCTTGGTTTTACGTATTTTAAACATCTTGATTCGAACCCCTCTGCCCCTGTTTATGAGAGATAAAATTATCATCAAAGACGTTTGATATAATGGACAAAGAAGTCATTTACTCATCAATGTTTTTTCCAACACAGGAAACGTATCTTTTCTGATTTGTTAAGCACTATAATGTCCCAGACACAAAGACAGCCTTAGTCAGAAAATGTTTCACTTCATTTTTTGACCTGCTACACGTCATGTATCACGTTACCTTTTAAATTAATTTGCAGCAGAGTTAGATGCTAAACAATTAGGTGCATTATGCCTACTCTGCATTTGGGTTAAAAGAAGATGGCCTGAAATGTACTGTATGTAGAACGAGAATGTAGCTGAGAGAGGAGCAGCCGTCAAGTGAGTAGTAGAGATGATGAGGGCAGCGTGCAGTCCTTTAGAGCCCCACCATCAGGCTACAAAAGTCTGCTGTTATTGAATCATTTGTTACAAAGGAACACACAACATAAAGAATGCGAAAGGGCAAAAACACAACCCCCTTAGGCCATCACACTCTTTTTTAGAGACATCGTTATGGAGTATGAAGATTAATTACTTCAAGGATATTCCCCTAGATCCTGGTGTTTTTGCTCTGATAATTGTGGATCATTCTTTTTATTCTCTTAGTTTTATATCTTCACTGAGTCATTTGTAGTTTTCTGTCTCACACCGCAGTAAAATAGGTTAATCCTAGCCTGGCTTCACATCTGGAGATCGGTCCCTGGGCAATCCCCTCAATGCCCATTCTGAAGTGCATTTGTGAACTTCACAGCAATCTAGGCTGCCCCAATTTCAGAGGATCTACATGTAAAAGGGGCTTGAAAGGCTGTCATTTGATCTTTTCAAACAATAATATTCTAAAAAGGCAAAGAGGTGAAGGTGATCTCCTTAGTACAAGACAGGAATGATCTGTCCCAAATACTTTCCATCGTCCTCTTTAAATTCCAGCCTAATTTTGCTGGTGGGGCGGTCACATACCTCATAAAACTATCATCCATCATAAACAGGAAGTGTCACTACTGTCATGCTTATTAGACTTATTTAATCATTAGTGTATCTGCAAAGTGATTCAATCGTGGCCCCATTTTTTTCTTTTGTGACTTCATGTTTTTCTGCAGTGAAAAAGTAAGAATAGAAAGTGTCAAGTCTTCGGGTTACATGCCCCACACTTCACAGCCTGTAGCCGAGGGAGTGGGTTTCACTTGGCACCTGTTGATAATGTGTCTGGGCCTTTCTATTCAGCTTTTAAAACTTTAAGATGCCACATAATTATGACGTTTTAACACATTGAAGTTATATTGTTTTTACTGCTTAATACATCTAAGTCATACATAGTTTTGAAGGTTTTAGCATGCAGGGCGTTCAATGAAGTAATGAAGAAACTATGACTAATTGTGCATATGTTTCATTATTATCGTTTATTTGGCTACTTATACTTTGCTCAAAATTAACTCACTTTTAGAAATTAGATTCTACAATCAGTTTTGTCATATCTTTGCTTTATCATCTCATTAGAACAAGAAATCCCTCTCTCATTGATTACCCTGAGACAAATAAATCATCATTATTAATCAAGCTAAACCTTCTTATGTGTTTGATGAAGGAGCCGCACATTTAATAGTTCTCTCAAAGCTCGCAGCCACTCTTCTAAATTTGTCTACAAGGGTAAAAAAAAAAAAATAGCTATGCATGGGATGTTTGGGAGTTGCTACATGAGCAATGTGCAAGAACATATGTTCAGACGTAACAGTATTCCTCGGAACTAGACTTTACTGCCGCACATTGTACAAACAGAATCATAAAATGTCAGCAATTCAGCGCACCGTATACAAAATAAATCAGCGTAAACATCGCCGCTACTCTTAATAACTCAACTTTATTTCAAGATAAAAGACATATTTTGTCAGTAAATGAAAACGCCTGTCCTGAATATGTTTATCTAAAATGTTTATTATAGATTTATGTTTTTTTTTTTTTTTTTTTACTATTGATAACCTGATATCGGGGGGAATTAATTAAGACTCCCTTTTCCATATCCAATAAAATGTACTTACTCTCATTCGAAGTGCTCCCCTCCTCTACTTCTTGTGTCCGGGCAGGTTGCTGCTGATTCTGTGTCCCCACCGTTTTGAGAGGCAATAAACTCTTTCGGAGACAGCCACCTAACCCAGGGCTTTTTCATGCTGGCTCATAGGGATAGGCTTACAAGCATGCACAGTGTATGGCCAGACTCTGAAAAAGGGGGTAGTCCCTGAAATGCATGCATTTGACCTAACTAATCCCTCCCTCAAAACGGGAATTTCAGCCTTACTATGGCACCAGTGGGCTTGGGGCTGCTCATAATAAAAGTCAAGACTCGAGGGATGCGGCATAGTAGTACTAGTGCTTGGAGCTTGTCACAATTGGCCTAAAAGTTTATGATGACAACATACCGAACACGAATGCATTGAGAAGGTAAGCAACTTAACTTTAAATGTTTTATTGTGTCAAGTATTTTATGTGCTTGTAAAGGAAAGAAAACTATAGTGCAACCACTGTATAGTTCAAAATATTTATATTTGTATATTGTGTTGATGTGCATGTTACACTAAGAAAAGAAGGATGGGAAGAGGGATTGAGATTCAGTTGTTGCATAGCAGAGTTTATTAAACAAAAACTTTAGCATTTGTCTTTGAAATGGAGAGGTGTCACACTGTCCTGGTCAGTGATTTAACCAGGCTGCAACTGTTGACCGTCTCTTCTTCTCTGACTCTAAACTTGGACTGGAGTCTGACCCCACAGGCACGTAATACAAAACCACACATAAATTATTGACATAAAACTAAACATATATGTCCTTGTATTGTGCTCCTTTCTCTATTCAAGCCTTTTAGGTGAAGAGATAGGCCTGTCTGTGTACCAAGCAACACCACAGTAACAAGTGACATCTTTGCATTATAGGCATTCAAAAGCAAGAACACAACATGGAAACACAAGGCTTTCAGCTTTAGAAAACTCAAGAACCCACCTAAATGTTATGCATAACGCCTCATGATCATTTTTAGCCTGTGCACTGACGGTAAATCATTTCAACATCATTTCTCATAAAAACATGACTCGTTAATTACTGTCCAATTGCTGTATCTTTTGCAACTATAAATAAACATATTTATAGTTTTACTTAAATAGTGTAGGTATTTTTTGCATTCAAGATGTTGAAACTCTTAGCAAATGAACATGTCTATCTTTCAAATGCATTCTTGACTAGTTATGTTATGTTGTTATTTATACTTGAGCGCACAATGATTACTTCTCTGGTTAATGGCTTGCATACATAACAAAATATTGGCACAGACACATAATCAAAAGGGTATTATTTTCAATGTAATCACTTTTTTGAACTGTTACACAGTCTTGGATAGGGGTGTCCTGTCTCTCTTCACTCTGTAAATGAAACAGCACAGGAAGAATTAAGATGCCAAAGGTACCAAAGTGTCGAGTGCTCATTTTGCTACGATACTCACCTCTGACAGTGAGTTTAGTGGTGCAGTCTGCCCGACCTAGAGGATTTTCAGCCACAATCTTGTACTCCCCGCTGTCTTTGGGCCCCACTGTGAGGATGAGCAGGGAGCAGACCCCACAGGTGTTGGAGATTAAGTAGTTGGTGTTGGTATTGAGGCTGATGTTGTTCCTGTACCAGGTGACATGAGGAGTGGGGTCTCCTTTAATGGCACAGGTCATGTAGCACTCATAGCCCTGCGGCGCTGCGTGCATCTTGAGAGGCATTATGAACTTAGGGGCACACCGGAGGTCGCAAGGCTTGGAGTCAGGCATGTTTATTATAAATTTCTCTGGAAAAGAAAGACGAAATGTTTTAAAGTGACACATCGTAGTGACACATCTTGACAGAAGCAGTGTACAACTGCAGAGACCAAGATTTGAGCCAGCATCTGGATTGGGAGCTGCTAAACCCTGAGGATTTTTTGTTTGTTGCTTGACAATGCTGGCGACCTAGTTTCCTTGCAATTGCTACCAGTTTGATGATTGATGTGGTTTACCTTTCTTAGCAGGGATAAGCCACTTTGCAGACTCCGATGGTTTGGAGGATCCCATGTCATTCTTTGCATACACTCTGAACTGGTACTCTCGACCCGGCATGATGTTGCAGGCTGTGAACTTGTTATTGAAGATTCGATCGGCCACAGTGTTCCACTGTCTTTTGTGAGAGTCCCGTTTGGTCACCATGTAGTGCAATCGGTCGTCTTTCTTCTCATCAGGGGATGCAGTCCAGGAAATAGTGACTGTCCCTGGGACATTTACATCCAGATCCACAGGGCCTGGTGACTTGGGCTCATCTGTAAATGCCACAATGACAGTTACCCACCTAAAGCCTACATTTGTTGGAGATATTTTTTTATGGAGCTGATTTGGCCTCACCTAAGCTGTTGCCATAGATATAGAACAACACAACCATGGTACATATAAATTGTTGTTTTTTCAATTGCTAGTAAAAAGTACTAATTTTGAATTGAATTTGAATGAGAGCTTTTGTCTGTAAAATGTGCTATACAAATCAAAGTGGATTGGACTAAAATTTTGAATAAACAGCTGAACATGTAAATAATGGCATAACTTAAGTTTTCACATAGGCAAAGCTAAAATCTCCAAACCATGCAGCTTGTGCATTTTAGCCAAGTTACCTGTGACTCTAATTTCAATGCTGAATGTCTCTTGACCGACAATGTTTTTCACAACGATGGTGTAAATCCCAGTGTCTGAGCGTTCGGCGGAGGCAATAAGAAGCTGGGACATTCCTTCAGCATTACTGATTGTCACTTTCTTGGACACAGGCACACCATCTTTGAGCCAGGTCACCTCAGGCCAAGGGGATGCCTGTTGAACCATTATGACTTTAACAGAAAATCATATATCGATACTTTTCAAGTTCTAAATAAATTAGACTGACCTCAAAGTTAATGTTAAATCTTGCAGAATTTCCAGCCCTCACAATCATAAAACTCTTGATTTTGGCATCTGTGAATCTTGGTCTCACTAGATCAGAAAAAAAAGTTACAGTGAATAAGGCATTGTTATTTGATTTTGAGCAATAGCATTTTTGCAAACAGCTGGGTCAGTCCTTACCAGGTGGTGGCATAGCTAGAATATAATTATCCAGCTCTTGCGGACGACCCTCTCCTCCTTCATTAATGGCTATAACTCGGACCCAGTACATGGCCATAGACTTGAGTCCTTTGACTGTGTAGGTTGTCATTGTGATTGCGTTAGAGTTGCAGCGGTCCCAGTCCGTGTTCTCTGCGGGTCGCACCTCCACAAAATACCCCTTGGCTTCATCCTCCTCCCCTTTGATGTCTTTAGGCTCGGTCCATGATAAGGACAGCGTTGTGTAGGTGGAGTCTGTCACTTTGAAGTCAAGGACCTTACCAGGAGGCTCTGTTCGATAACAGCACATTTTAATGAGTCTTCTAAAGTATTGTATATGATTGTTTCAACCACTTACTTTTGGGGTCTCTGGCAAAGACAAACTCAGATGGGACACTGAATTCTCCTGCTCCAGAGTTGTTGATGGCAGCCACTCTAAACTCGTACTCCATTCCTTCAACCACATCTTTAACAGGGCAGAGTTTGCCTGTGTTGTGAGAAGAGCAGATGTGTTGAAGCAATTCAGTCTTTGGGTTATGCTTTTAGATCCATGGGCAAGTTCAGACTCAATAGTATGTGCCTTCTGATTGTAAAACAACACCTCTCCTTTTACTTACAACAAGTTCTGTAAGTAAGTGTTTAATTCGTCGTTATACAATTGTAGAACAAAATTGCATCGATCAGATGTAGGGTTAGTCCTGCGCTGCCATTATGGTTCAACCTGACCAGCATGTTTTTGGAGTTAGAGGAAACTGGAGAACCTGGAGGAAACCCGGCTGGTTGCCTTCAGTACTCCTCTGAAACTGTGCGCCTCCTCCTGGGTGCGTGGTGTGGTGTCCCACACTGGTCAGTTCCTCCACCTCCTCCTTCTGTATCATAGAAAAAAAAAAAGCATACCTGATCGGATCATCTGGTCAGGTGGGTTCACAGCACCCCACAAGTTGCTGCCCTTCTTGCGTTTTTCAAGGTTGTAGCCCAGAATACTTGTTCCTCCGGTGTTGGAGGGGTCAGACCAAGTCAGGTTGATGCAATCCTTGAAAGCACTGGCAACTTTTGGTGCTGAAGGCTGTCCAGGATAAGCTGCAGGCCAGGAGTATTGAGTTATGGATTTGTGGAGTTGACCGAGATGTAAATAAATATTAATCAGAAAGAAACAAAAATCAACCTTTTGTGCCTGCTTGAATGTCCTCCGTCTCCATCTGCTCACTGATTCCCATCTCCGTCTCCACCCTGATGCGGTAGCAGTACCTCCTGCCGTGATCTACATCCGAGTCTCTGTACTTGGCCTCTGGACCGATTAGGCCCAGTTTCTTCCATGTGTTACGCCCAACTTGGTTTCTTTCCAGGATGTAATTGTCAATTTTACAGCCGCCACTGTCTTTTGGGGGTCGCCACTTGAAATCAACCACAGAGGATGTAGCCTCAACAATCTCCAGAGGTCCCATTGGTGGTGTGGGCTTATCTATTACAAAATTTGAAAGACGAAGGGAGCGGCATATGTCAGAACTAAAACAAGTGCATTTTGAAAGTTGTCGTAATGCAACAACATGGCTGTGTATTCAAAATACAGTCTGAAATGGAGATGACGTACCTCAAGGTTAAAATAAACTGTAAACCAAAAATTGTGAACCCCATATACAGTGTAGCATACCTCGGACAATGAGTTGACTGAAGGCCTCCACGGTGCCGAACTCATTTTTCAGTTTGATCTTGATTTCGCCGCTGTCTTTGCGCTGCAGTTTGTTGAGAAGCAGGCGGGAGCAGCCTTCACTGTGCTCAAGCTTAATGTTGGAATCGTCTGACAGCTCCTCTCCCTCCAGGTACCACTGCACTTTGATGGGTTCCCGGCCCACAAAGGGCAGTTTAAAGGTGGCTTTTTGACCCTTCTTAACTGTCACTGGGGTTTTAAAGGCTTCCAGGTCTTCAGCCACAAATCTGGGTGGGTCTAAAAGGTTGAATACATAGTTTTCAGTTTGGTTGATTCTGCTTGGACACAGAAAGTTACACGTGGAATTCACAAAGGAGCTTTCTACAAATCAGATAATGGCAACGTTTGGAGGACTATGCGATGATTTTAGGTTTTTAATGCAGGCTACTAGTTACCCTAGACATGCGCTAGCCTAGCACTAGCCTAGCACCACTTCAAAAATATAAGGACTGCATGAATTAAAAAAAAAAAATCTCCAGAAATCAACAACTAGGAAATGAATATCCGTTTAAAAGTGCATTATGCAACTTTTTGTGTGGAAAAAAAAGGTTTTTCCGTATTTGACCTTATAGTGACTCAGTGGTCAGCATGGCGCCTTGACTTTCCTCCTCAATGGTCTCAAGGACGCTCCAGGATCAATTGTTTAGAAGATTTTCACTGCTTACGGACTATCTCACCTGAAAACCTACAAAAAAAAGTGATCCTGGAGCGTTGTAAAGACCACCGTGATGGAAAGTAAAGGTACCATTCTAACCACTCATACTGTCGCTGGGTCACTACAATCCACTTTTTTTTTCACATGAAAAGTTACATAATGCACCTTTAATGACCACTGTAGGGTTGCACACTATTGCAGTGATAGGAGACCACGCAGCAAAAAGCCACAACACACTACAATTCGGCTCTTACATAGAAACTTTCACGTATTCCACCCTAGACCATACACATGAGGAAGTCTTTTGGCATCACTCAGTGGTTACAATGTGCCACTGAAATCTGTACTAAATTACTTCAATTCATGCTTACCTTCCACAACAATCATAGCTTCAGTCTTACGGCCATCTGCTTCAAATTTGTATTTCCCTCCAAACTCTTCTGTAACTTTGTGGATTTTTAGCTTGTGGAAACTTCCCTCTTGAGTAATAGAGATTCCCTCCACATCCGTTTTAATCTGCAAAACAGGATAACCCAATGTAGGAATAGTGTTTACTTTCTTTTGGTCTATTTTAGTCTGATTCCTTTGACCGATTCTTGTTATGTTTAACAGTTATTTCATTGATGAAAACTATGACAAAACATATTAGTCACCGCAATTAACTATGTGCAATAGCTTTGTGAAATGGGTGTTTTCTGAACCAGTTGCACTCACCTCTTCTCCATCTTTGTACCAGATCCCTTTACAGTCGTCACTGCTCAATTTACACTCCAGCTCTGCCGCCTCTCCCATAATGGCTTTGCAGTCAGAAAGCCCAGCATGGAAGTGCACTCCTGGGTCTGAAGATTTACCGGCCACTTAGTTAGAACACACCCTCAATATGATTTTAAAACTCTTTGTATTTTTCTTTTACAAGATGAAAGCAAATTCATGCATCCATAGAAATGAACGCATCCACATACCTTACCTTCAATCACAAGAACATTAGCGTTTACAGTTTTATAATCTGCTTTGTAAAATTGACAAAATGTTGCAATGTGAATAATGGTATTCAAATATATTTAAAATAAATGACAAAATCCATTAAATGCAAACAAAAAGTATGTAGTCTTCACCAGTAGATTCACTTTCCAGTCTTCGATTGTTCTTGTTCGATTATTGGAAAATTACGCAAGAAACATCCCAAGGTATTCTGTTCAGGGGATGCTTTACGGGACACTTACATTTCACCACGTACAACAGGTGGTTCATGTGGAAGAAACTATCTCTTTGTACTGACGTTCAGTCTTCTTCATTGATTGTTTCAAAAGATGGACATCCTCCTCCTCTTGGCTTCTCTCTTCACACAGTAATGTTTCACATGTGCAAAGAAGGGACTTTTTGTGCAATTTTTCATTGGATTACTATCCTCAAGGCACTGATTCATCCTGAATCAACACTTAAAAAGCAAGCAAGATTATTGACTTGAAGCAGGGACAAAAGCAAGCAACAGAACACAGCATAGACATGAGCGAATGTTGATCCATTCTGAATAAAGAGGAGTTGCTTCTTTGATTTAATAGCTTTAGACTCGAGGCATTTGGGAATAAACATTAGAGCAAGTATTATCAGAATGTCATTGTGATCCTTCATTTCTCCAAATGGGATCCAATAGTACATTCTGTGCTTACACGCTACAGAGCCACTGCTAAAGTCATCAGCTCATCAGATGGCTTTATACAGTGTACAGTGCTTCCCATGCGTCAGATAAGGCAGCGCCTGTGGTCTTACCACTAACAGTTTCGGCGATCAATGGGCCTTGGCGGGCACGGCCTGAACGCTTGCCAGCTGCTTGTGGCTCATCAGGCTCTGCAGCCTCACCATCGCTGCCTGCTGGCCCCACGCCATTATCACCGCCGACACATCCCTCTCCTCTGCCTTTTACTTTTCAGTTTTAGAGGATATCATTACCATCAATCCAATGTTTCTCATTTCTGTTGGATATGCCTTACAAAAACCATTAATGAAAACAGCAACCATAATAATTAACACGTCCACATGTGGTACCATAACAAGATCTGCAGGAATCACTGACAAGACACGGCACACAACAAAGAAGAGGCTGATGTAAAAATGTGTATCTTACTCATGACAGAACAAAAGTATGTTGATTCTATCCCTCCATTTTACCATTTACTCATACTTAAAGATGGAAAGGAAGAACACGTAAATGCAGACAGGACACCACACAAAAGCACAAATAGTGGTCACAAAAAGACAAATATGGAACATAGCTATATTTGTCTGTAAGATTAAAAGAAAGTTTCATTTAATGCAGTTTGTATATTGTAATTTTCTGGACGGGGGCATGCACATTATGTACTAGGTTTTCCACATTAAGTTGAGATTAGCCAACAATGTGATACTATATTCTAGATGCCAAGTCATCTCAGTTTCTGAGTGACGTTGAGAAGCATTGTCTGCATCATGCAGCCTTTGAACTCTTACCCACTGCTGCTGCTGCTGCTGCGGCTTCAGCGTCCGCAAGTCTCTTTTGGGCACGTTTTCCTTTTCTTGCAGATTTTCCTTGTTGTTTAGCAGTTTCCTCATCTATATCCTCATCCTCATCCTCATCTCCTATTAGCAGTAACCAGCAGCAAAACATAGCCACATGTGCTATTGTTATTATTAAGTCTCATTTTATTAGAATATTTTATTAAAAGTGGGAGATTTTAAAACCATTCTCATGGTTTTGTAATGTGCACATTTTAAAGAATGACAAACAACAATATGGAAAACACAGATAAACACACACTACACAAAAGCATGGTTGTTACAGACGCACAATTAAATCTGCAAGATTAGAAGTATTTCTCGCTAAATGTCAATATTAGACATACAGATGGGTAACGGATCAGTATGCTTGTGAGCATATGCAGTATGCGCTGTACTATTGTTCACTATATTAGCACATGTAGCCCTGCCACAGCATGTGCTTTCTGTCTTTCTTTTCTTCCACACTGGACAGAAGAGAAAATGCTGCATTGGCTTGTGTTCCTCAGTGACTGACTGTCTTAAAACATGGTAAATACCAAACCAAACATGCCACCCATCTGTATAAAGATCATGAAAAAATCTTATCAGCATTAGGTGAGCGCTGATAAAGATTTGCCAGGATTATAAGGTACACATGTATTGTTAATGTTACTAATTTTCTAGATCCAAAGTCATTTCAGTTTCTGAATGACTTTGAGAAGCGTAAACTCGTCTGCATCATGCGGCCTTTGTACTCTTACCCACTGCTGCTGCGGCTTCAGCGTCCGCAAGTCTCTTTTGGGCACGTTTTCCTTTTCTTGCAGATTTTCCTTGTTGTTTAGCAGTTTCCTCATCTATATCCTCATCCTCATCCTCATCTCCTATTAGCAATAACCAGCAGTAAAACATAGCCACATGTGCTTGTTACTATAGGTTCTGTCTGCGTGTCAAGTATTATTAGATTTTTTTTTTTATTACAGATGTAACTAAATGATGACATGTTAAATAAACATGATTAAAAAGAACAAGAGAATACACAGGATTAAAAAAGGTTTACGTAAAACACACATATACATACACATAAACATACAGTAAAAGCAGCCTGCAGTCCTGGACTCTTTTTGTATGTTTGGTAAAAACTGTAAAATTGGATATTCTGCATGAAATATCACTCATGCAGAATGTGTTATCATAAATGCAACCAAAGAGAAGTTACAAAATACCTCTCTTTTGAAACACTTTTCCTTTTTTTCCCCTTTAAGACAAACCACATGTATAAGAGGTGGAACACACACTGGACACCACACAAAAGCACATACAGTTGTTACAAAAACAAATATAGAACATGTCTATATTGTCTATTGTCTAATCTCTGTCAGATTAGAAGTAATTTTCGCTGAATGCTGATATTAGACTTACAAATGGGTGACTCATTAGTGTGACACGGTAATGCTCACGTAACTTACTCGTGAGGGCAAAAACATTGTTTCCTTTGATTTCCCCATTTGACATAACTTCTGCAAATCATCTGCCTTCTGTCTTTCCTTTTGTCCCAGGCTGGACAGAAGAGCAATAAGTGAATGGTCTGTGGTTCACTGTGACTATCTTAGTCCAGGGGCTCCCAAAATTGTCAGGTTGCAACCCCCAAAAGTACCACGCTAGCAATTCGGGAACCCCACTTTAAAAACGTTTTGGTGCTTATAATGAGATCAAGCAGCAACGTTAAAATATGGTTTATTAATATAGAGTAACATAATTTACTTTGTTATTTGTTGTTTTCAACTGTTTTCAATGAAGAATTTGATTAAATATAGTGTCGATATCTTCCTTTTTGCTGTATTGAAATCATCTCGTGACCTCCAGGAAAGTCCCGACCATGATTTTGGGAACACTGTCTTATTGCATAGTAATTTCCTGTTTGTTACCTTAATTCGTCACCCATCTGTAGAAAGAATATGAATGTCATCAGCATTTGCACTATGCACTGATAAACATTGTCAAAGCAGAATATTTATTATTATTTATTATTAGTAAATATTCTGCAGATGTTCCTGCGCACGTTTCTGTAGTAAATGGTCCATACACTCTGGCCCATTATTTACACACTGTAAACGCTGAGAGAATGTGCAATGCAATTTTATATCATTGTATAATCATCTGGCAGGGGGGTGAGCAGCGCATGTTGCCAGTATTATACACATGTTTTGTTAATGCTACTAATTTTCTGGATCCAAAGTCATTTCAGTTTCTGAATGACTTTGAGAAGCGTAAACTCGTCTGCATCATGCAGCCTTTGTACTCTTACCCACTGCTCCTGCGGCTTCAGCGTCCGCAAGTCTCTTTTTGGCACGTTTTCCTTTTCTTGCAGATTTTCCTTGTTGTTTAGCAGTTTCCTCATCTATATCCTCATCCTCATCTCCTATTAGCAATAACCAGCAGCAAAACATAGCCACATGTGCTATTGTCATTATAAAGTCTCATTGTATTCTAATGTTTCTTCATAACTTTCATTCGTTATAGATGTAATTGAATGCACTTAAGATACAAGATTGAGATCAAATGTACAAGATACGACTAATTAAGCATAATATTCAACATATAAATGATATTCTTACAAACCACCTGTAGGTCTTAGGCTGTGCATATATAAAAAAAAGAAAAATGAAAAAAGACAGAAAAAAAGAACATATTACGTTGTATTTCTTGAGTATAACAAAAATTACATTTGCAGTAAATTGCGGCACGTTAGCGCAGTGGTTAGCACTCTTGCTTCACAGCAAGAAGGTCCCGGGTTCGATTCCAACCTGGACGGGGCCTTTCTGTGTGGCATTTGTATGTTCTCCCCGTGTCTGTGTAGGTTTCCTCCGGGTACTCCGGTTTCCCCTACCACTAAAAACATGTACAATAGGCCAGGATGAATGATGTGTGTGAGTGAATGTTTGGTGGTGGTCAGAGAACCCGTTGGCGCAGATGTGTTTATTCGCAACAGCGCCTCTGACAGTCTCCCCCAGGGGAAACTGAAGCTACAAACGTAGTTTACCACCACCGAGTATGGAGTGAATGTAAAATTGTCTCATGTAAAGCGCTTTGTGACTATGTCTGTGAAAGGCACTATATAAATAAAGATCTTCGTCTTCTTCTAAATAAAACCTTTGATATGTTAAAAATAGTGTAATCACAGAATTTGCTAAAATATTTACAATATACAGCAAGTAAAATAAGCCTTTCAAATTTCAGATATCTTTAAAGTTGTGCTTGCAGGTACTTTAGATTTACTCTCAGTGAGTGTAATAACTCATCCAGCTCTGTCAACATGAATAAATGCAGTGATTTTCTTACCTATGACAGTGTCTGGAACCAGTGGGCCATCTCTCTTCTTCTTGCGTTTTCCTTTGCCCTGTGCTCCCTCACCTCCCTCACCTCCCTCACCTCCCTCACCTCCTTCCTCTCCTCCTGCACCGCCTGCTCCATCTCCAGCTGATTCACCCTCACCACTCTCACTCTCGAGATCTGAATCAGAGAACTCATCTTCGTCAAGTAGATCACCAAGTGCTGCGTCTGCTCCTGCACCTCCAGCGCCCCCTGCTGCTCCTGCTGCTCCTCCTGCTCCTCCTGCTCCTCCTGCCCCAACACCTCCAGCTCCCTCAGCCCCGTCAACTAAACCTGCCCTCCTCCTAGCAGCCTCCTCCTTGGCGGCCCGAGCAGCTGCTATTTTTGCTTCCTTTTTGGCTTTAGCTTCAGCCTTAGCTGCGGCCTTCGCTGCTGCTTTTGCTGCAGCCTCCGCCTTCTTAGCTTCTTCAGCTTCAGCTTTGGACACGGCGTCTGCTGCCTCCCTCTCAGCTTGAGCCTGTTTGGCCTTCTCCATCTTCTCCGCCATTTCTTTTTCGTATCTTTCTTGTTGTTCTTTAGCGATCTTTGCCAGTTCTTCATCATTGGCTGCTCCTGCTATGGTACCCTTGCGTGCCGCTTTCTTCCCCTTAGGATCTTTACAGGCTGCAAAATAAATGTAAAGCATTCTAATTGTAAAACTTTAGTAAATATCTTTGTTAAAATATTAATATCTATTTTGTTATCAAATAATGTTTGTGGAAGAAATGTACGTTTTTCTCTTTAAAGTACTACTACTAAGTAACTCATGCCCCTAGAGGCCATAAGCGCCACTGCAGGTGTCATAGCATGTTGTGTTTTTTTACTCATTAATTGTCCATGAGAGTAAATACTACGCTGATAGAAAAGACAAAGGGAGAGAGGGATATTGTACATCCAATTACACAATGGAGATACATTTTTTCACTCAGACTAGGTTATAAATGCTGATTAAGTGGCGCTAGCCCACAGTTTGCTTTGCTCGTTAGCCTGTTAGCTTCTTTGTCGTGATTTCATGAATCTTACACACTTATGGTGCTCAGGGTCGGAGCAGGGAAAGTTGGAAGTGTGTTTTTTTGGCCAGAGACACCAGGAAGAGATGAAAGACCCCCCCCAATCATCCCATCAACACTTGTATTACCCCCAGAAGGACTACGAAAAGGATTTATTAAGGTAAACAAGTTACTTAGTACTGCTTTAAGTTACCATTAAAACTATAACCTCTTTTATTATTTTCAAAATTGACATCAAAATTTTTTAGAAAACACTCGACCTACACTTGTTAAATAACCATATCTCACCTTCCACTACTAGCCAGGCATTGCAGGACTTGACTCCTGCCACGGCTGCATAGATACCGGCATCCAAAGGTGCACAGTCTCTTATGATCAGTTTGTGGATCAGCTTATCCTCAGACATGCTGATTTCAAACTTCTCCCCATGGGTCAGTGGAGCCTTTTTACCAAACCAACTGAGGCCGTCATAGGGTGCTGTCAGGACGCACTGGAACATGGCATCTTCTCTCTCCTCTGCCTTGACCTCCTGGATTTTGACCGCAAACTCAACTTCCGGAACTGCAAGTATTAAGATAATAAACAAAAACAAGCATCTAGCAAATTTGGCTTGATGGATTTCTGACGTCAAGCAACTCGCCTTTAAAGTTTGTGGAGAAGACGTTGACGCCCTCAACATCCACCGAGTAGAGTCCAGCATCATCTTTACCCAAGCCTTTGATTGTAAACACATATTTCTTTCCAACTTGTTTCAAGCTGTGCTTCATTCCATCTCTTTCCTCTTTGGTAAATGGGACCATAACACCATCCTGTGAGATTACAAGTATTTGCATACAAACAGTATACAGTCATGGGCACAGTAGATACTGCATCATATTTCTAAATGGATTATGTTTATGCACAACAAACCACAGACAATTGTTTTAAAAGACACTTACAACATTTTAGTTTACAGGGATATCTCAGGATTTTTGACATAGGGCCTAATTTCCTAGTTATCCTGAGTGTTGTTGATTTCTGGAAATTCATGCAGTCCTTATATTTGAAGAGTTTAGTAGTGCTAGGCTAGTGGTAGGCTAGTGCTAGGCTAGTGCGTGTCTATGGTAGCTAGTAGCCTGCACTAAAAACAGTCTGACCCAAGCACAGTACACCTGAGTTAATCAACAACACTCTGGATAACAAGGAAATGAGGCCATATGTCAAAAATCCTGAAACATTCCTTTAAAGAGGGGGTATTATGCTTTTTTCAACCACATAGCACCAGTCTATATCACACTACAATGATGACGAAACCTTCTGTTGGTCTGTAAATGCAGTAAATTAGAATAACTGCCTTGTATAAAAGTGCTCTCTCAAAATGGCTGTAGCAAATGTCTTGAAATAGGCCTCTGTCTCTTTAAGAACCTCTGACCCTTTCCGACACGCCCCCTCCACACGCTGTCTGTGGCATCAGTGGGGAGGGGGTTCTGCTGAGGAGCAGTGGTTGGTTACTCGGCTGGTGACGAAAGCTCGGAGGCGTCTCCGGGAGGTGGGGGCGTTCCTAGGAGGACTCAGGCAAAGCTGTCCCTAAAATGGCCGCCACCAGAGTTTTCACAGATTACTCAAAAATACGTGAATGTGCCAAGGCAACACTTCAGGCATGTTTTTAATGAGGGAATGACATAATAACATGATGTAAAGCTTGAAAAAGTCGATTTTGCATAATACCCCCCCTTTAAATATGAGATTTTAGGTGTTTGTTACATAGAAATGAGCATCCAGTGCCTGCCCGGACAGCATCTAAGGAGCGTCTTCACCTTGTACAGGAAGAGTTTACTGGTGGGATCTTTGAGGTCCATGTCCAGCTCAATTGTGGCACAGTCGTCATCATTGACCTCAATATGTTTGAGGGTGCTGATTTGGGTGACAAACTAGAAAGTGGATACAGGAGGAAAGTGAGGTAAAAATGACAAAATGAGCAATTAATTCTCAAATAACTGCAAAGTTTCCAACACCTCTGCAATCTCCTCTTCCCTCTCCTTCTTCATTTCGGTGAGCTTCTTGAGCATGCCGCGAAAGTCTGTGATGCCATGATCCACACAGATTGTCTCATAATCTTTCTTTTCGGCACTGAGGAGGATCTCCCACACCTTCTCCTCCGGCTCCATCGGTTTTTCCTCACGAGTTCCATCGGGATTTCTAGACAGTGAAATACAGTAGACCTCTATAAACAACGTACTTTTGCTTTAACTATTTAATCTTCTGTTACCTTTTCTTCAGTTTTTTCCTGAAATCTGCTGCATCTGTATAACCGTGATGAGGGATAGAAGGGAATATTATTAACATTAATGTGATACTGTGAACAGGATTTCACTCCCCAGAGGATCTTAATTGATGACTCTTTTTGCAAATCCTTTTTTTCTTCTTTTTTATTTTCTACATATTGCAAAATTGAGATGCTGTAAAAAATTAGCAAAAAATGTCAGCGGGATGGAAGCGCTTCACTGCTTCCACTATGTAAGAAGGATACCGATAAGATTATAAGTATAAAAACTGTACTTTGTTGGAAAAAAGGTGCAAATGGCAAGGCCACTTTTCTTTCACAGTCAAACATTACAAAATATTACCTTCTCCTTGGGCTTTCTGATTCTGTAGCTCCTTTTTTTTAGAGAATCCAACTGCAATAAAAAACACACACACAATTTAACAACATATATTTCAAAATGCATGATCGGGGGTTTAATATGCCTTGATAAATATTGTCCCTCTCTCATTCTCAAACACCCTTTTGCTCATTTCGTTTCGTACAGAGGGTCTGGATCTTCTCTGGATCTTCTTCAGGATAGCTCCGTTATCAGGTGTAAGGGGTGAACTGATTTGAAAGGATTGGATCTGATTTCCGCCAGCGTTTGATCGTGACTTATCTAATGTGCCCGAGTGAGTGAAGCAGCTATCATAACCCTTGGGGGCATTCCTTGCGTATTGCAAGGCTTCATTTTAAATTTCTGGATATTTGGGAGCTGAACCAGAACAATTTGAAAAGTAAGAGCTTAATTTGTCATTGTACATTGTACAACTAAATTGTACAACAATTGGCACCTAACTCTTTTTAGCTTTTAGCCTCCCAGTATTATCCATTAGTTACATTTTAAAATGATAATAATGTGACTCACCCTCAATAACATTCAAGACTACGGTGCAAACAGCTCGTCCATGTTCATTAGAGGCAAAGCACTTGTAAGTGTCTGCATCTTCAGGGGCAACTTTAGGAAACTGACAAAGAAAAATGTCAGTGTTGTGAATCAGTAATGTTTTAGCGTTATTATCAGAGATAGTACCTCCAGTGTGTGTTCATGTGACGACTCATCGTATTTTTGAACGCACACGTCTGGGTGGAACACGATTTCACCATTCGCCCGGCTCCAGGTCACAGTGGGGGTGGGAGTTCCAACCACAATGGCTTTAAATATGGCGATTTTACCTGCAATAGGAGCACAGTGTATGTTAGCTATTCATGTTGTATAAATTAAGTATAGATTTGTTATATAGCAAAAAACAGACCTTCCTGAATAGTGAGTGCGATGGGTTTACGGGTGAAGTCAGGAGTGGACATTCCCTCAGGAAGCTCCTCCTTGAACTGAGTGATCATCACCCCGGGCACTTTGGACTTCTTCTTGATGCCTAGTCACAGACAATAGACATATTACAAAATATCATACAGAGTGAAAGAATCATAATATTACTCTTAGGGACTTGGTGGATATACATAATCCACAACATTTTCCCCTCTAAAGAAAGTGACTAGTGTTTGTGCACAAATTACGAAAAATCTTCTCTACTATAAAAGAAGTATTAGTCAAATCGTATAACCTTTCCTTACTTTAACTAACTTTTGTTATACTTCCACGTGAGCTCTCTATGAATTTAAATTGAACAAAAGAGACATATATATATATATATATATACATATATATATATATATATATATATATATATATATATATGTATATATGTATATATGTATGCATGTATACATGTATGTATATGTATATATATATATGTACATAATTAGAGCAGTGAATCAACAAATTGGTTTTTACTATTGTAAAATTAAGACCATTAATAGAGTTGACTTCTGTTTCATATCTGTTAATAATGTGAAGTAACTTGAGTTAATTATTTGAGTTAATTTTGTTTTATTTATTTGTGATAATCATGCATTTTCATGTAACAAAATGACTGTTTTATGGCATTTAGTTGGATGTAATTTAGTGAGAAAAAAGGTTAGTCCAATGAATGAAATTGTGAGTTTGAATAGCTCGTGGAGGACGGATCCTCTGCACAGTCCTGCTGAGGTCTGCTGTCCTCATGTGTTGGAGGTAAATTGCTGGAAGCAGGTGCTTCAGATCAGTATGTACTGCATGTACTGCAACATTATACGTATATCGCTGCACTGCCATTCCTGCAAGGGGGCTCAGTGTTTTTGCTGGGAGTAGGGTTTATTTTATGTAATCTACTTTAACTTCAATTAATGTTTTACTAGACCTGTCCAAATATTTAGTTTAGTTTATTGCATATGTTTGTGTGTGCATTTTAAGCATGTAAAATCAGCACCACTCTATTCTGGATATACAGTATTTTATTAGGCATATTTTAACAGCTATCAGGTTCCGTCCTCGTCCCCATGTGAAAGGCCTGGTCTGAAATAAACCTTACTGCTCTTCTTTCTTATATAGTCAGATTGCATGAGAGATTTTTTAATGCATTTTTTGTAAATTTCATTTTTCCATTTACTCATTTTATCTTTTTTTTGGGGAATTTACATTGTATTTATTACTTATATCCTCAATCTTGTAAATATGAAGTCTATCTCTTAGATATTTGGTAGTGCCTTTAATTTCAAAGGGCTATGAATAAAAAGTTAAGAACTTTTTTTGCTTTGGAAAAGGTTCCTACTGGCTTCTTCGTTACAACTATTAAAGATTAAAGGTCTGTTTACCTGCTTTACTAGCTTCAATTACTTCCTGTAATCTTCCTCAGTGTCACCTGGTAGGAAGCTTACATGGAAGAGTGTGCATCCTCTACTGATTGACTTCTGTCGTGCTTTTCGTGTTCTAGGGTTTATTTACTCTTTTGCCCTTGAAGAAGCTGGTCAAAGAACTAAATATAGACGCCGCCTCTTGGAGAAGGAGCAGTAACCAAATGCTTCATGTAATTGAGACCATAAGGTCACTATGGGTAATTTTACACAGAATTGACCTAAATACGCAAAAAAAGTTATGATTTTGACTTTGTAATTTTTTGACATGGTCTCGTTTAACCATATAATAATTATATAGGACCATATTGTGTAAGGGATGATTTCATGACTTGGTGGTAGTTGTAATGAATTGTGTTATTGTGAAAGGAAGGTTCCATCATCACCTTTCAGTGAAACCCCTCTGTGACTGAGGGGGTCATGCGACATCCAACATGGAGCATGCACTTACATCAGGACACTGATGTGATAGAGGACATTCTGGCTCGCATACCTTGGTCGTCTGGGTGAAATCCCTCTGTACCGCCGACTTAACGCGACAACGAGAGGCAGGAGAGGGAACAGGACAGGTAAATATGAATCCTGACAAGTACCATGGCAGCTTGGCACTTGGACAGGATCTCGAGACAAAGTACACACAACTACTACAACATATAGTAGACTGTAGTACAACCCAAAGGTAGTGGGAAGCACAGAGACACACAGCTGGAGCCAGGCCAGTGTTTAGACAACCCAGACACATCACAAACACAGAGGTTAGCGGGAGCTCTACTGCAGAGTGTTAGCAGTATGGCGTTACAGCAGCATGTGGTGGTTATGCTGTGCAACGGCTCGTTAGACTTAGCTTCAAAAGGCGTTTTTCAAGGTGATCTCTCAGGATGATTCCTGTGCAGTGCTTGAGACAAATGTAAACGCTTTAGGGAAGAACAAATTGATAGGAATTAATTTCAAGTAATATTTCATAATTCTGTATCTTCGTGACTTTAGTCGATGTGATCTTCTGTTGGTTGGAGACAGTTGCATCAGTGTTACAGCTGATTAATGTTGAACATTACACTGGTTCTTTTCCACTGCTTTATTGTGGTTGTTGTAGTTCTGGCAAAGTCATTTCTTCAGTTTTGATTTCATCTTTTCCATTTGCACAGTTCATTTTTCGAAGTTTTAATCTGAATATGCAGTTGCTTGTATACTTTTGTCGAAAGTTGATTGTTTTTTCTTCTTTTGTTGTTGACGAAAATTGCCTTCTGTTCCGTTATACTTTGAGGGATTTGAAATCCCTTGAATGTTACTTGGACTTCTTCCACTTGACAAAGAAGTTGCTCCCAGGCTTATCTTGACTTTTCTCTCAAAGAAAGTATGCAACATCGAACAGAATAGCGCTTCATTCAGACGCCTTCACATCCCACTTCTTAAAGAAAGACAGCCGCAGACTTATGTAATCTTCTCTGTGGCAGCTATCCAAGGTGTTTCTTTTCTCTCTCCGTTTTCAATGCACCGACGACACATGTTTGAGTCACTCAGTGTTGAGGGATAAACCAATGAATCCTCTTCATTCTCATGATTTCCATTGCCATGTATCCACCGTGCTCGAACTATGCAGGACATATGCAGAGAACTACATCTGGAGCCTGACCTGTAACAGAGGACCGTCCTGCACTTACCTGCCTGCCCCGCGGCAGTCTGGTCTGTCACCTTGGATCTCTTCCACATCTTGCCGTCTGTCTGAGCTCTGCTGGATCAGGCTCTGGGGAACAACACAGGGATTACAGTCACAGGGTGATTTAGACTCTTACTTTTGTGCTCACTCATTGTTTTCATTTGTGTGTCTACATTCTATCAAGCTATTTTTGCTGGGAAGAGTTGTTCTCTTGCCACAAGTGCAGTTTCACTCACCAGCCAGCAGAAGGCAGCATCCAGTTTCATTACACTTCACTGCCAGTTTCCCTCAATGTGAACCACTGTAGTCTATTGCTGTCTTGAGCTACTTGAGGAGGGAGCCTGTATGTTTAAAGCTAAACATATAATGTTTTTTTTTCTAATGATATTGCATTTTGGAATATTATTATTTTGTTTTTTGTCTCACATTCAGTCTGTCAGGGCTGTTGAGTTGTGTCTATCCACCTAATATACATGTAATTGAGGCATCTAATTTTAGCTCCTGCCTGTTTGTTCTTAATATAAAAATAACTTCTATATAGCACATTTCAAAATGTATGACAAAATGTTTTACACAATCCCAGAAGGAAAGAGAATAAAACATTCAAATCTAAGTACAGCAAATAAAAACACTTTAAAGTACATTTAAAAGATGCTGACGATAAAGGTCGCTCATATAACCTCTTCTGAAACATGAGACAGCTTAGATGATTATAACCTAAAGCACTTTTAGCACTTTTTCATTTGAAATGCGTGTTTTGATCACAACAAACCCTCCCTGACCCTTGTTAACTTATAAAAGGTCAAAGTTAATGCCAGGACTATTTTCTGTCCTAGTAAAATATGACCTAATGCAGTTTAGAGACCATCACCTCTTATTGGACGTTATGTTTTAGAAGTGGAGTTAAGTATGACATTGAGCATGACCCACTAAATCATATTGTCTTTTGCAGTTGAACTGTGGAAATATTGAGGGCCTTGGAGAGGTGAGTCTAAATATAGCTGTTGTGCCAAAGCTGTGAGCTTTTTCAGACCTGCACTGTTTGCATTGGCTTTTTGAGTTTTCTAGTTAATCAAGCACTACTTATGATGCTACTTCTACTCATACTTCTACTAATGCTACAACTGCTGTATTACTGCCTTAAAATACTGCTATTACTAGTGCTACTCCTATTAATATGCATTTTGTAGAGTTTGTGACATTAAGTCTCCCGTCATTGTTCACGTGGGACTGAAGTGCTAGAATTATATCATTAGACCATACAGCACAGCATCACTTTCATGATCACTAATCATTATCAAGTATAATGTGTCTCTGACGATCTGAAGAGAATAAACAGAACTGCCTTAAAGGTGCTTTATTGGAATTTTGATGTGTCTAAAGTTTGGACTGACTTTATCTTTGTTGAAAGGCAAAGATAAATTAAAACTGGATTGCAGTTCTATGGATTTACAGTTGATGAAGAAAAAAGATTGAATATTTATTAGTTGTTTAATTAAATATTCCCAGAGGCACCCTAACAAAATAAAACATTCTGGAAATGTGAAATTGTGAGTGGATATACAACAGCTCCTATATAGGTTTCAGAGAGGAAGTTGAATTTAAAACTGCGAGCCACTGCCACTCCTTTCTGGCTCTCTCAAACCCTTCCACACAACCTAATTGTGCATAGGCGTGTGGCATTATCAACTGTATTGTTAAATATAGACATCGAAACATCAGCAGCAAATAAATCAATCAAATAACAGCCCCTCTCTTTCATTCATTCGCCCTCATACTCCTGTCTTCCGGTCAGCTAGGCTATGAGTCAACAGGGTGCATCTCCTGTCAGGTAGCTATTGCAGATATTCGCCATGAATCTATCTTAGTGCTTTGTATGGCCGCTAATACAAGCTTCTCTCTCGGTGCTGGCGTTGTCCTTTTTGTTTATTTATTTTATTTAAATTATGCTAATTTCAAGACCATCACCGCTCGCCTTGCCACAGACGCCTTTCCACATAACTCGCGCTTGTGTCCTGCTCGTCTTGGTCAATGTACTCGCCCTGTCACGTGTCTGCTCTACCCAGTACACGCTTGTGTTTCCACTACACTATACAACCGCGCTTGTTGTGGGCAGCGCCTCCACAACAAGACTACGTCAACGTCTACGTCACATCAGTGGTGCCAAAAGGTTACCCTTTCTGGGGGATAGCAGCAGCTCTTGTGCATTGGAATGTATGAGGAAAGATCGTCAGAGAACTTACTTATGAAAAACGCTTTATTTCTTTTATTTATTTATCGAATGTGAAAAGGAAGCCATGGAAGTAATCTATTGCTACAGATAATTCCTTGAGAAGATGCTTAATTTTAAACTGAGCCATTGTGATCATTACTTGTCAATATCATTTGCTTGTGTAACATTTTTGCTGGGTGCTTTATAATGTCACTACAGCTTTAGCTTTTAGTCAGTCCCTTTTATATCATCATTAAATTAAAATCATACAGCCTACAGTATAGTTTTGTAGCTTCTGAGAGCAAATGGTTCATGGTTCATTCAGCAGCTAACTTACTAACTGTTAATGCTAACATTATTGTGTGTTTTAAAACCCAGAGAATCATTAATTAAGCTTAAATCGGAGCACGTTTAATAGGTCTTAATATTTATAGATTAAAGACGTTACAAAGTGCATAATACACGGCCACAATGTGGAGCTGTATCCTCAGTAATGCGACCTGACATGGCGCTGACCAATGCTAGCAATCGATTAGCTAGCTCATTTAAAGGGACTATACAGAGTTTAAAAATGTAACTTGCATTTGGCCCCTTTAAGTTTCCACAAAAAGAAAACAATCTTCCAGTCATCTTCTGACAGGGAGTTGATAACTGGTTTGGAATATTTTATCCCCGGAACGAGAAATAAACCAGTTTCCACATACACACTAACGCAGTGTTGAACTCTCACTTCCCCCCAAAGGGAGCGTGGCCCCGCAAAAGTTCCAAGATGTTGCTCCCATCTATAGTAGCTATCGATAAACTTACTCATGTAATTTTCCACAAAAAAGTAAAAAATCTTCCAATCGTCTTCTGACAGTGAGTTGATGTGTCCATAATCAAGAATGGCCATTTTCCTGTGGTTCTTATCACTGGTTTGGAACATTTTAGGAGTTGTGGAAAACAACATTTCTAGATTTCTTGTGTTCTTAACACTTTAGTTATCCTCCTTTGCTCGCTCACTGTCAGTCACTCTGCTCTTGCGCAGGAGTTAAGCCGCTGTGGTTTCAAACTGTTTGCTCTGCGATATCTATGTTGCTAGCGTCCCTCACGGGCTAACACCAACTGCGTTTTCTTCTTGATTTGTAACATTATTTATGAGATTGTAAATATTACCACACTGTTTGGGTTTTTAAAACAAGTAAGTTAGGGCCATATTATGTTGGATTTTTACCAGCATCGCAGCTTAAATGATTTTTATTTCTTTTAACTGTTATTAAAATTTCCGACTTTGAACAATGAAACTGGGAAAAAGCTAATTTTCTGGCTCTGAGTTCCGACCTCCTAGGACAAATGAAATGCAGCATAAAGCAACAACAGAAAAAGTTTTGTGAGTGGCGATGAGAAGAAATGTGGACAAATGCTGCTGTCTAGTGGGGTTTATGGAACAGGGGTGCCAAGGCAAATACTAGAGGAAAGAAGCAGCTAAAAGATGAACTGTGAAAGCAAGCAACATGCGAATGTCATTCTCAACATCAGCTAAAGTTGAACAGCTGTTAAATGCTAACATTGACAAAAAACCCTTTTAGTATAGCGGCATACTGAAATATTAAATCCGTATGATCTGCGTGTTAATAGTGAGGGCTGTCCTCTCTCTCGTTTGCCCATCAGAGGCTAGCAGTCCGTTCACCTCACGTTAGTCTCAGTTTAGAGCTTTGGCCACAGCCAGGGATTGGTGCCAAAACTTATACCTGGTCAGACCGGTTTGGCCCTGGCCTCGACAGTCGGGAAACTCGGCCAACCGGGTTGACCAGGCACTGGGCTGTGTCGTGTCTGCCTGTGGATAAGTCCCTCATGTGAATGTGTGCGCCCACATGGAGCCACTTGTGTGTCAAACCACTGCAATTCATCTGCCAGGCCTGTGTGTGGTGCTGTGACGCTATCACAGAAAATGGAACAAGACTGTAGTGCATGTGCTGTAAACTGAATAACAGAAACTAAAATAACAGCGCGGTGAATATGAAACTATGTCCTAGTGGGACGAGGCCCCGTGGAAGACCCATGACACGCTGGTGGGACTATGTCTCCGAGCTGGCCTGGTGTCGCCTCGGGGTCCCCCCAGAACAGCTGGAGGAGGTGTGTGTGGATCGGGAAGTTTGGGCATCTCTGCTGAGACTACTGCCCCCACGACCCGGCCCCGGATAAAGCGGAAGAAAATGGATGGATGATGGATGAATATGAAACTGCTCAATGGATTTACGATATACAGAAGTGACGAGGAGCTGAAAGCTTCAGAGTTCACGGGACTAAAGCAGAGGTAATGCTGTCATGAACAGACTTCTACTGTAAAACTGAATGAAGTTTTACAGTATCTTTTCCTAAAACAATGACATCAAAGCACCAGCATTACGTATTGTTATCCCTAATCTACTGACCTTATTATAACTTTTATTGCACAATCCTCTGCTCCACCGCAAGCCACAGGTATTCATACGCGGTTATTGCTGTCAGTCCAGGAAGTTTACAGCGCATATGCTATCTTCAGTCTTATTTTCTGTGTAGTGTCACAGCGCCACACACTGGTCTGAAGTTATACACACATACATAAGTGGCTCCACGTGGATGAAAACATTTACAGAGCTGGCACCGCATTTATATTGACCGTTTTTGGAATTATGCGTTTTGTCTTCGTGAGGATATAGCCTGGGACCTAATTTGGAAAGGAATCGTTCACAGACCCCCAAAACGCCGGTTGTGTGTGGATGATACGCTGGATTGATAAAACAGTTCTGTGTTTAGTCCGGAGCTTGACCTCATGTGGGCGTGGCCTCTTCTACTGTCACGTCAACAACAAGATCTGGGGTTACTCTACACGCCCAGCAACAAAAGGACAAAAGTTATCCACAAGATTAATAAAGCTTTGACCTCAGAGCGTTTCAACTAAATAAACTTGTATGGAAACAACCTGGCAAACTTTTAATTAAAGTTTTATCATTCAGATATACTTTTTCCTATTCCTTTACCTTTGTACCTGCCTTTTTGTTGCTGTAGAGTACATGTATTTTTGCCAACCCAGATTATGTGTTAAACACAGAAAATAACAGACCTTGTTGCATTGTCTTCACCTAGATTTTTGTAGAGTGATGGAAGATAGAGGTAGAATCTAAATTAATGCCATTTATTTTTGACTTGGTCCCCCCCTCCTTCACTTCGCTGTACACGTGCATGAAGCAGACATACAATTAGTTTGCTTGAAGAATTAAGATGTGCAGGAGGGATTGTGGGAGCTCGAAACAAGTTAAAAAAAATGGACTCATGATTATGTGGGCGTGGTTTGAGCTCAGGCCTTGCTGTGGAGAATGTTGTGTATGTATGTTTTTACTCACTGCAAATTAATTTCCTACTACTACTGCCAGTACTACATACATACATACATACATACATACATACATACATACATACATACATACATACATACATACATACATACATACATACATACATACATACATACATACATACATACATACATACATACATGCATACATACATGCATACATACATACATACATTTGGCTTTTGGGCAAATAATAAAGCTTGAACGTTTATATATTTGTTAAATGAATACCTTATCACTTCTGACAGCTTTTTCTTTCAATTTCAAAGCCTAAACCCGCAGTGTAAAATTATCTTATTTTAGCTACTCACAAGCATCAGCATATGTTATAAAGGGATCCTGGCCCCTGCTGTCTTTTTGGCTCAGGGTAGTGTTAGAAAATGAGCGGCACTTTGCATATGGTCAAATCAAAACAGCCTGCAACCGTAGACATGCTGACAGGAGAAACCCACTTCTCCACTCAACCCACTCAACACTCGCAACTTGTATATTCACACGGATTTTCAACTGCATTAAACTTAGAATAGAAAAAAATATCCAGAGAAAATAGTATTGACAGGCAAGTTAATAATAAATATGAATTGTATAAAAGAAAAAATCAAGACAAATACTAAATATGGACTTAATAAGTAGTTTACGTATGTGTAGGCCTACCTCAATAAATTACCATTTCAACATTACTACATTCACTATGCACTTTGACATGGGGCACTATTGCTAATTTGACTGATGTTGCATCACACAATGTTTATTAATAGTAATAACAATACGTTAGTCTTGAATAGCGCTTTTCCAGACGCTCAAAGTTTTATAGTTACAATTCCGTACATTATTCCTTATTCATTCACACCATACTCGGTGGTGGTAAGCTAAGAGATAAGATAAGATAAGATAATGCTTTATTGATCTCACAGATGGAGAAATTACATTCGATGAGAGAGCATCCGGCAGCAGCACCCATTCAGTGCGCACCACTCTTTTCTTTCGAAAGTTACAGAAAAAGTAAAAGCAAGTCTTAAGCACATACACACACATGAACACATAACACATTTTTTGGATGATACACAGTACGTGCGGAAAGCACGGTGGAATTTTTTCTTCGATACAAAAAGGGAGGGGTGGTGGGGGGCTAGTAGTGGTGAGGCGGACTCAGAGGGAGGGGGGGTCGGATAGGGGCGGGACATTTCGTGTTGTGCAGTATGAGGCTTCTCTGCAGAAAAACCTACTATTGTAGCCACAACTGCCCTGGGGTAGATTGATGGAAGCGAGACAACCAGTCAGCGCCATCGGCCCCTCCAACCACCACTCACTCACTACATTTGCCCAGACTTCCTGGTGTTGCTAGCGGTCCCCCATCCAAGTACCGACCTGCTTAGCTTCTGAGATCTGACGGGTCGGGCAGAGCAAAGATGGTATAGCCTTATAATACAATGTTTAAAGATTTTGATACTATTGTAATGTCTCCAGTCTGTTGTACATTTAATTTCCAATTTAGTTTCCAATGTATTGTGCAGCTTTGTCTTGGAAGTTGCTCCTGTTTCTGTAGCACTTAACTAAAAACGACAACAGTGCTATGGTTATATGTTGTTAACCCCAACTTCTATCCTGAAGCCATTAGACTGCTTAATGAATATGACTCCTAGCAACTCCTCCCGTAGTAGAATATATTGTCTTGTCTTTGTTGTTGTGGCAGCTGGAAGGTACTAAAGAAAGTTTCACTGCCTGTTAAACTACATGTATGTGTGAGACAAATAAACAAAAACTAAACTGAACTAACAAAATAAACTTGCATTCAAAAGATCTTCATAGCCTTACACTTGTTTCTGTATTAGGCTTTCTTGCTGACATGTTTAAGAGCTTATCACTCTATCCCCTATATCCATAAGCTTAAATTAGATTAGAGCTGTCGGAAACATTGGACCAGAGTTGCAGAAAGAAAACATACTTCAGTGCATTTGACACATGTACTGTATGTCCCACTGCGTCCCCTGCTTTTATACATAATATTGTTGTACTCATAAAGCACCCAATGATAGTTATGTCATCTAAATTGTCTATTTTTGACAGACTTCAATGCATAGTTTACTGCTGGCATTGTTTTACCCCTGTGTTTGTTGTTGCGAAGTTGTTTACCATGACACTAACTTGACTTAGGCCGACCCCTGCTTGCCACACCACAAGGGGTCATATGGACAGTGGACACAAAACTCATTACTACACAAAAGTACTGTACATATACAGTATAATGCTTTAATCCTATAATGCTTTAATGCAACTGCCATACATGACTGCACCACTGACCACGTATTCTTTAAATGCCAACTTCTCAAATGTCCTCTTCATGTCACCCACGCTAGCTCAGTGTACAAGACAGAAAGTGTTTTCAGACATGAAGCTCGCGCTGATGACAAGGCCTTTTGGTGACTGATGAGCAACTAATGGTGCCGTCTTAACTCCAAAAGCGTGCACCCATTCATGTATCTATCTATTTGCTAACATGGTCGTAAATGTTAGTCTTCCAGACCAATGAAGCTTCTTTCTTTTCTATTTTGTTAGCTTGTATTTTTTCATTTTAAGAGAAAAACAAGTCAATTTGAATTACCTCAGCTTGTAAACTTTGCACTCATTTGTTGCTCTATAACCAATGTGAAACTTGTTGCTCCCTTCATTTTTTTTTCTCTTTAAAGTGTATAACGTGTTACACCCTGTTGAGCAGCATCTGCATTCTATTGTTTTGGTTTTGTTTGGTGAAAACTGCCCTAACTTTTTCTTGCTATTTTTTATTTTTACTGGTAGTCATTTTAATCAAGATCTACCCAACATAAACTTAACAGAGTCAGGTTTAATTTCTTGATCTAAACTTAGTCTGCCGCTGACCTCGCCAACAGCCTCTTGCTGCACCGTTTCAGACGGTGAAATCCAAACTGACAAGACTGCATGCCGCTCTACAGTAATTCTCATAACCCAATCTAAACTAACTCCTGTTTGGTTAAATGTATATTCAGTTAAATAATGTTTGAACATGCTCTGCAAACTGAGATCCTGAAACAGGATAGCGCTTAAAGACTATTAGGTTTTTTATTATCGTCCTTAAAGAAGTGCTTTTGGAAATAGATACTGATACATGCTTTTATATAGACCACCGTCTCTATAAAGTGACACGAGTGACTAAACCGCTACCTATCACTGTTGTAACCAAATATCTTTGTGTCCAGGCTCCAGGTAAGAGGCCACCCACCTGCTCACAGCGTCCAGGGTCAGTTCTCTCCTCTCAGGCACCACTCAGGTCTCAACCTGCCTTCTGATTTCTTCAATGTAAGAATATATCCGTCCAGCAGTGTGTTCCTCTACTGCTTTGGAGCCAGTGGCAGTCAGTGACAGGCCAAAAGCTGTTTAGAGTTTTTTCTGTATACACCGCTACTCCAAAGTCACTGGTGGTGAAGGGGAGGGGGCAAAATATCAAGGGGGGGAGGGGGTCAAACAACAGGTTAAATACTTCTCGGAATTATTTGTTTGTATGTGAGGCCAGTAATGTAAGTCTATAGAAATTTGATCTGAAGGGTATGTCATACATAGTACACTTTTGATCAATATATTATTATGGGGTTATAGGTTTGTGAAAAGTCATTATGATCAATTGCTATATACTACCATTAAACAAGTTAAATACCATTTCATTATTTGTCTGTGCTTTCTGGATGATGATGTGTTCTACCTCTCACCCTCGAAGCTCTTTCAATTCAAAGATTTAAGCAACTTAACATGTCTCTTCTTATATCTACATCCATATTCTAATAATTCTTTGACTTGCTATTCTTTCGCCATTTGTAAAAAAAAACCCACAAAGCTTGGACGGCATTTATTGAATATAGGGGAGATTTTTAATACCAAGACAGGAGCAAAAATGAAGGACTTAAACATAACGGAGTTCGTGTTCAAACTTATTCACCTCTGTAGCATTAAATTTTGCCTGCAAGCTTTTATAAGGGACAGTGGTATTCTCAGTGCGTGCCATGCTGCTCACAGACTTATTTTAACTCTCCGTGAGACGTGCCAAGCGCTGTCCATAGAGACCTTAACACATAAATGATGCTTACTGTAGGTGTGACCTCCATAGCCCTGAACATTTTGCTTCCAACAGCTGCTTGTTGCTTTGTTATTTTCCCACAAACTTCTGAAACGTGGTCGACAACTGTTTATATTGTTCCACTCTCTGGATTTTTAGAATGACCATTATGGTTTGTTTTATAATGGCACTTGAACCCAATGACAATTCATCAATCTTTTTCTCTCTCTCTCTCTCTGTCTGCGTCTGCTTTCTCCAATGTGTTTGCAGAAGTTAAAAAAAGCTCTTCCTGGTGACCTCATTTCTTTAGGCTCTAAGCTGAGCCTTTATCAATGAGACAGTTGTGCATGGATCCCTTCCACGTTGTTATTTTTTTCAGCATTCCTTAACGACGAAACCTTTCTTGCCCTGACAGTAAAAACGGTGAACTGTGACCTGAGTTAACACCGTGGGCCATAATTCTGTCACAGTGTTTCATGTATCATTTTCTGTTCAGTCGGCTCTTGGTTCTCATGCCATACCAGTGCATGGAAATACCCAGCACATGCACTACTGTGTTTGTTAACTTGTGTTGACTGATCCCCAAGTGAAAATATATGTATAAAAACTGGTCACGGGTCAATTACCATCCTCCAGGTTGCTTATGTATGTGCGTGTACTGTATGTTTAAGACAACTTCTCCTCCAGTGGTGCTGGACTGTACCTCTCAGTTGGACACGTGTACAATGATAGCTTGGTATTCTTTACATTCTGTGAGCTGCGTGCCTTACAACTGTCTCCTGTTATTTCGAATGGATGCTTCGGTTCACGCTCCAGCTCCTCTGGCTCCCCGCTGACTCTCTTCCACCTCATTTATCCACAATATAGCTACGCTTTCTTTGATATTTTCCTCCCATTGAGTTTGCTCCCTGGAGCTAAATCTTATTTTATTCTATCATTGCATTTTTTGGTCTGTGATTTGCCGCTACATCAGTGACAGATTTAGCATTTACTGTATTTGATTTTTGCCGTATGCACATATGACATTATTGTTAAAAATGTTCTACTTTTTGATTTGAGATGAAGTAAGTGACTGGATCTTTAAATTAGATTAAGTTCAGTTAGATTTATTGTCAATTCTACCATATGCCTACCAGATATAGATTTAATGGAGATTTCTGCTATTGGGAATGATTGTGATTTTTTTTGTTTTCTGTTTTTTAAATCTTCATTTACCCAGGCAATTCCCACTTTGGTGCTTTCACTGGGGAGTCCTAGCAGTTTTTGGTTAGATTATTATTATTATTATTGACCTTTATTTAACCAGGATAGTCCCACTGAGATTAAGAATCTCTAGTAGAACTAATGGACCTCAGTCTTAGTTCTATTTCTATTTCTCCTGTTAAAATACCCGGAAATGCAGACATCCGGAAACTATTTCTTAAAATAATCTTTTTCTGAAATCCTCCTGAAGTGTGTTTAACATTTGGCCATTGCCCCATGTGACCAAGAAAAGTAACACCACCTTGTCTTGAGAAGCATGTCAATGAGGTCATCTCATGCGATGATATACAGCTCTGAAAGCCCGCTTATTTATAGATGCAGACCGGGGAAGAAGCATGAACGTGCATAGACACATATCATTGCTATTATTTATTTTTCAAAGCACATTATTTATTTACGTGTTTTTGATATCAAAGAGTTGTTTTAGTTTTGTTGGAGGTAGCATACTTTTGTGCTTTGGCCACTGAGTGACTTTGAGAGACCCAGCACCTCTAAAGTGCACAGATGAAGTGTTGCTCTATACCTGTGGCGTTATATGTTGCAGGGTCATCATGCTGTTCTGCCTCTGTAGTGGTGTTGAACACATCCTTGTCATAGAGCCAGCCGCCCGGAAAAGTCAATTCTGACTGGATTGGACTTGCACTTCATTTAAACAGACAGGAAGTAGAGCGAGTGAACTCATTCAAGTACTGTATTTAGTAACAGTTTTGACTGTATTTACATTAAAGACTTTTCCTGCTGCATCAGCTGAGAGGTTTTGAAGTCAGTGACCACATCTTGACAAGGGTTCATCGATCCTTAACTGAGAGTGTGCTGTGATTTTTAACATAGCCTTATTGTTTGGCCACTTAACTGGCAAAAATAAAGGCAGTTATAAAATCACAGTAAAATCAAAGGCCATCAACAACTTGATTTGCATCGTCTCAGTTATAAGATCATATTTATTAATTTATTTGAGAATACATTTTGCTTTAAAGGATTGGGCCGAAGCAAGAAGCTTATGAGCGCCTACCCCCAACTCAATATGATAAAACATTTCATTTCACATTGTACAATCAATGTAAAAGAACAGAACAGAACAACAACAAAATAATGACAGTCATCCACTTTGAGCTCCCTCCATCGGAGCAACGATACAGACGTCCTTGTGCTAAGAAAAATGTGCACTTTTGTGAACTTTAAATGTCTTATTATGTGTTTATTATATTTGCTGGACAAATGTACAGTGAATGTATGAGCAAGCCAAAGGAACATTTCTGCCCTTATCACGCTAGCCTGACAAGACCAGAATGATAACCCTCTGTATTTTTTTACACAGAGGGACATGTGTGGTTTCCAGGCAAGTTTTTTGCATTGTATCGTATTGTATTGAATTCTATTCTATTCTATAGAAATACCTCAGAAAATGCACTGGCCTTGTGAGAATTAGAGCTGCATAGATAATACTTGATTCATGTCCTCCCGTGCATATTAATGGTAATTATGACCAATGTGCATGCATTTTAATTTGGTTAGTCACATATCCTGATATTAAGACTTAACTAAGACCTGTTGGTTGAAACATTTTAGCTTGTCCATTGAAATAAAGGCATTATAAGTGCGTCCTCTTGCTTCGCATGTTTATTTGAATTGCATGGGTTTGTTGTCTTTTTTTTATCCCTTTCAGAGAGCAAACTACAAACACATTTAAAGCACATTTCAACGCAACCTGTCACGTCGCTGTCTCAATAAAATACACATTACATTTATGGCATTTCTCATAATGTGACTTGTTATTGTTATGGGCACTTTTTAAATGTTAGTATGTTTTGTTTACCTCAAGCATACATGATTTTCTTTGAATAAAGTCATAATGAACAGGTTTTATTGCCAGCCCACAGGAGCGTGCTCCAGGCGTGTGTATTACATGTTGTCTGCACCTTCAAAACCCAAGAGGCTCCTATATGTGTTTACATTCTTGAAAATGAGAAGGTGCTAATTATATGGCACTAGTGTAATAGTTTAACACTGGGATCGTCCGGCGGCACTTACATGAGTTTGGAAATACATGGCACGATGCAAGAACAGGCATGTACACAATGACATAATACCTCCTCGTACATGTCCAATAACAGTTTAACAGCAATGAGAGAGCCCTTTATATCTGAGTCAGTGGCCTTTAAAGAGGAAGAGCTGGTGATAATGCGCCAAACAGTTTAGCTGACACAACATGTGGAAAGTGGAACCTGAAACTGGTGAAGACTGAAGTATTGCAGAGTTTATGCAGATTGGCGATGTGGAAAAATTAGGCTCAATTATCCTTTCAATACGTTTTAAATATTCGTCAGGAGGGATCCAAAGTGGAGCCCAGGGGTTTGATTTGGTCCAGCACAATTTAAGGAAGAACCATGGATCAGGTATGGGGTATCGGGTGCGCAAAGTGCATTTATTCCAGGCACACAGAGATCAGTTGCTGGATGGCGACAGGACAAAATGATTTTCTGTGCCTCTCAGTGGAGCATCATGGCCGTCTGTTGCTAACTGAGCATTTGCAAATCAGAACAGTGTGAAGCAGGTGGGACTACACACGCTCTTAGAACATCCTGAGCATCCTCCTGCAGATGTTAAAAGACCTCCACTGCCTAAGGAAGTTGAAACGGCTTAGACCCTTCAGACAACATTCTTTCTCCAGTCCAGCTTTTGTTCCAAGTACTCCCCAGATACCCGTCTCACACCTCCACCACATCCACACGTGGCTGCCTGGATGAAGGTGGGTGTTACAGCAGTTTCCGTCTTCCTCAGCTCCATGACCAGTTGTTACATTTAGCTGACGGTTACTCGGTTTATGCTGACAGCTCACTCTAGCGGTCACACATTGATGGTATGCACTTTGTCTACCCATGCTTTCCCTCACTACTTCGGTCTCCTCATGAATGTATTTATAAAAAAAAAAGACATAAGATATCTAATAAATTATTTCTGATTATCATTTTTGACCTGTCAAGTGAAATGTGAAGTCTTAGAGGTCAGAGGGTGGAGCTTAGATCGGCTTCTCTGGAATCTCTTCACGTCATGTGATTGAGCTGCTCCAGGCGCAACTGATATGTCTCTATTTACAGCGAATATAGCTCCCTTCCATCTAAAGAGGAACATATTAACACAAAACTAGTTGCTTCCAGAGGTTACTGTGTTGAGGATTACATTTTTCTCTTCAACAAGTTAACGCTGATCTTGTGACATGGGCACATATCACCTCTTCCCTTAGTGACTGCAGTGATAAACTGGAGCTGCACTGGTCATGCTACACTCACTCTGCTCATAAAGGCACCACCTGTTGCCAGTGCATGCCAGCAGAGCGCTTTACTTGGAATAGTGCAGACCCTGCTCGGTCCCTGAGAGCCCACCCCAAACTTTTTAGCCACTGACGTGTAATTACTGCTTCCTGATCCACTGCACACAGTAGCCAGATTCACAAAGGATAGGGAGGTGAGACGACTGGGTAAACTTGGATCAAAGGTTACGATGGCATTTTAATTTTAGTATTATGTTGTTTATTAGTGGGGATAGTACAGGGATGAAGTGGGTTCAACTTTTCCCTATAAACTTTCCCTATAAACAATTTAAACCTTGCCTACTCAGGTCACAGTAAAGAGGAGGGGGGAGGGGGGGGGAATCCAACAAAAATTTCCGTCACAACCAAGAGTGAGGAAACAAACTAAAGCTAAAATGTCACAGAATTGTTCTAATGTTGCTGGAAAAAACACAGGTCTTTTCTGGTCCAGGAAAAAACACCTGAGGACGGCCCGAACCATTTGTTTTGTATCTTTTCAGGGTGAATTATTATTATTGAAGTGGCGTTGTTATTCTGAGCGCTGATGCACTGAGTAGCTAAAGCCCTGATATCATAAACATATGCTTACTTGGAAGAAGTCCATGGTAAACACTATACAGATGATGAGTTGTTTTGCATCTTCTCTTTAAACCCATGGGGTTACTTATGTACTCGCTGACCACAGATACCATAAGGTACACTACAGGTAAATTGTGCAAGAACATTGATGACACAAAAATCTATAATAATAAAAACGTCATTGTTTCTTAGTAACATTCTCTAAAAGAAAAACTTTCTGTTTTATTTTGAAGATGGGATTGAGGCCTTATACTTGCTGTGCAACTTTTGTTCACCTTACCTTTTTGCAATCTGCTTTAAATTTTATTGTGTTATTCTTTACTTTTCTTTCATACCAAAAGTTACCAGTTTCCTTGTGTCATCTTCCTCACTACCACATGATGGATGATGTTCTGATGTCTGACCCATGTCCACCTACACATGCCTTTCAGTCATGTGACCTTTGTTGTTATGGCAGCCATTTTCAATACTGAAGTAAAATTATGCAGCACCACAACATGTAACAATATCTTTACTCAGGATATAAATGAAAGACAACTGATTGACAGTGGGATTTTTATGTACTCATAAATATTGCTCAAGATAAAAGTAAAAACATGTCCCCAGAGAGCGCACGTTTAGGCCTATGTGAAGAAACCAGTGAATCAGTGTTTAAGCTGCTCAAGACGTTAGCATGCTACCGGTTAGCATTTATCTTCAACATGATAAACACATGTAGACTAATAGTAGCAGCTCAGCTCTGTTACTGTAGTATTTCCTCAGTGTTATGTGAGCCACACACGTCTTAAAGGATCTGTATCATGCTATTTTAGCCATCCCAAAGTAAAGTTTAGGCATTTATATGATATATTGTACCTCTACCGCTATGGAGCACAATTTTTTGTGAGAAATATAAGTATTTTCTGGGGGTATTTTGCAAACCCGGAAGACAAGACGCTTTGATTCAGTTAACTCCTCCCCCTCTCTCTGAGCGGATCTGACCATGCATTATTAGGAGTAAAATAAATATAAATATCACAGCAATAAGTGAAGTTACTTCACGATGCAGTTATAAGGAGTTGACATCTGCAACACAGCTTCATAAATGGCTAACACACATACTAACACGCGTTTTGACTCACTACCGCTCTGTCCTGGCCTCTCCATCACATTGGGGACTCGCGTTGGTTATAAAAGTTAATCCACTTTGAGAAGGTTCACCAAACATCCATCAAGAGACAGTCACAGAAAAAAACTATTTTGGCTGATAGTCGCTGAATCCCGGAAAGAAATTCCAACCTCTGGAGTGTCCTCTTCTTTAGGAAGGTTGAAAAAAGTCCTGCACCTCTCGTAGCCGAACGCGCTTTTCTCCGCGACTTTATCGTTAGGTAAGAATAAAGAACAGGTGTGTCCAGAATAGTTTAAAAAGAGCTCCATCTTCACAACCAACAGAGCAAACATGACATCTGTTCAGACGCTCAGGGGTGCCTTTGTTTTCAGCCCTGACCTGGAAGCGCTTCCTTTTTAAAACATTTTTTTTTAATATATATATATATATATATATATATATATATATATATATATATATATATATATATATATATATATATATATATGCTGTTTATAGATAGCTGTTTTCTGAATTAAAATCAGGCCGTAAGGCATTACATTACAGAAGTTGTGTTCTTCCTGTTTGACACTATGACGTAAAAAACATCAGAGTGTCACAACTCAGTGGTTTTCCAACAGAGGGCGGAGCAGCTGCTCAGAGAGCAGGATTCAGGAGGATTGCTGAGAACTGCGTGAATGAAGCCAAAAAACTACTCTACAAAGAGCATAGCATAACAACATGGCTAAAAGCTCCAAAAAGTCGATTTTGCATGATATAAGCCCTTTAAGCAGCTTAAACACTAACTCAGACTGAGACTCAGTTGGTATGACAAACTGTAAAAAAGGTTTTCTGTTTCCTCTTTGATGTGTTAATTAAGTCTGAAGAGTGAAGCAGATCTTTAGTAAATCGTGCTGTAGCTCGACAGAAAGAGCTGCTACGTCTGTGCCACATTTGCTGGTTATATCACATAAACGTGCTTTCTCTGGGACCATGTTTTAACTGTTAACTTCTTGAGCAATGATTACGAGTACATAAAAATGCCACTGTCAATCAGTTGTCATTTTCATCCTGAGTAGAGATATTGTTACATGTTGTAGTACTGCATAAAAGTAATTCGGTATTCAAAATGGCGGCCGGAGCTATGCCTGATGTCATTGGAAACGCATGTATAGATCTGTAAACACTAACTGCATTTCCATCACTTGCTTTTAATACGCATGTAGAAGTTTTGTACAAGTACCGAGTGATGAAAACACCAAATGTCTCATTAAAACTTTATACACTCGCTTGTGGTGGTGGTGTTTGATATATGTTGATGCACATTTTGTTTGATGGAAATGCAGTTACTGTCTGAACAATGAGAGACCGACTAGAGCTGGCCTTGGTATAAGTGCTTTGAAAAGAAAATTCCCTGACATTGTTGACTGATATTTTATTGACATCACCTGATCTCTCTTGATGCCAGCAAGTTTTCTTTTCCTTTACCTTTATTTATGCACTTGCATATGTTTGGTGAACTGCTGAATCTCAATGCCACCGAAGTGACACGAGGCAGTAGACCTCTAATAAACATCCCAAAACCCTCGTCTTCCCTTTAGCGTAGCCTATATTTATGTGAATGTGGGTCATTTCAGTGGTCAGGCAGAACTGGGTCCGACCTCCTGTGACATGCTGGATTAGCGGATGAAACGCATCTCAATTTTGCATACACAGAAGTTAAAGATGCTGAGGTGAAAGAATGATGTCGCCTTAGATAGATCGTGTATTTGTGCAACCTGTTGACACATTCTATGTCCCCCAGTGGCCTCTGCAATTGTCTGCATGAGTTTCTTCCTAGTATGCCTGCACCTGTCTGTGTCATTTAACACTGCATGGATATGTATCAGATGTACTGTTGACAAAGTGAACTGCACTTTAATCTCACTTACACTCAGCCCCCTGAACTCGTGGTTGGTTGGAATCTTTTAGCAGCAGAACCTGGAGTTTGTGCATGGGCTAAAATAGTTCACTGGGAAAGCAATTGTCTGTCAGTGTGAGCAGTACTCAAGTTTCATCCAAGGGTTGGAATGAGAACACAAGGCATTGTCAGCATGAGGAAAGAGAAATGGAGATGAAATGCTGAGTTGTGTTTACAGATGATGAATCTGACTTCCAGTGAACACCTCCAACTAAAGAGTCAACAGAGCAGCACAGTCATTAGCATTTCTGCTTCCCGGTTCAACTCCCAGACTGGATGTTTATTCCTTTGTTTATTTGGGTGAGACAGTGCATATTAATGAACACACATGGCCCGTGTAAACAGGCCGAGTGGTAGCCATGGGCTAATTGTTCTTTAAACTAGTGTGAAAAATGCACATGAGCACTCGCACAACTGTGGAACTTGTGTCAGAAATAGCTACCCATCTTCTGCAACTGACAGCAGGAGTCATCTGATGTGTCTATTTATTGTCGAGCCTTTTAATTAAATGCTGCTACTTCCATGAGTTCCCTGTGAGCTGCCTTTGATGTTGGAGGAAATGATAATTGCGGGATAAATGTCCAATATTAAGGCAAGCAAATGACAAATTAAGATTGCCTATTTACCATAAACCGTTTAAACATCAGGCTCGGTTTGACGCTAATTACTGATTAAAGACAGTTTTGTTTGACACCAAAAGCATAACTGCACATGAACAAACCAAACCAACCAAGTGGGAACACTCACGTCATATCCTGGGAAAAAGAGAACCCCTGTCCATATGAACACACCATAACTTACGTGTATCTTCAGTTCTTCAGTTTCTTGATACAACTAAGACATAAACAAAAGAACTAACAGATCTGATTTCTCTAATAAAGTATAATTTAGGACGTTTAGGACGTCTGACACGTAGATTCTTAAAGTGAATCACATTATAGAATGAAGTAAACAAAAAGTGGTTTAAGGTTAGTAAATTTGAACTTTTGAAAATACAACTTTGATTTTATTGAACTATTTCATCCCTCTCTCCATCTTTGGCATTTATATATTTTTTATTTTTTGCACCGTCCACCTTCTAAACTATTTATCTTCACCCCGCCACCACTAGATGGCATTGTGACACCTTAGACATGCTCTATGCAGTTTGACAGTGAACCTCTCAGTCACCTCCACACTCCACACAAAATCTAAGTTGTAAATGAAAACTGCTGGTGGTTCGAAATTTATAGACCTTGAAATACAAAGCGCTGCTGTCACTATAGGCGTATGAGCATTTGGCCAGACCTCCGCTCATTGATTGCATTATGAAAATTCCCCTTTGATGATGAGTGGTGTCTTGGAGTATGTATATTCATAAACAGAAAAGAGCTCCATTTGTAAATGGCCATCCATTTCCTGGCAGGCAGAAAGGCTGCGTCGGATCGGAGGTAGAATTGAATTGCTTGCACAGGGGAAAGCCACTTTTTTCACACAGGCTTTCAGCACAGGAGCACTCACGCACAGTTTTTTCTCCCATCATCATGCATATTCATTTGGTATTTCTTATCACTCTAGAAGTGTTTGGGGGGAGATATTATTCAGACTTTCGAAAAAACACTATGTACATTATTAGCATCCATGGTTAAAAAATGAACTATGATAATGATTACTTATGACTAAATAAACTCCAGATATTAAGTGTTTTGTGGGCAATTATCTCACTGATATTTCTAGATAATGTGTCTATCATCTATGTTTATGGGGCTCCATATTGTCACAGTGGTGGTGGCAATGCATCCGGATATTTGATATTTTGCTTTTGAGGTTCTGGAGGCATCATTTTGGAGTGTGAGGCTTCAAAGCGGAGGGTCATCCCAGGACAGGCAGAGGATGCAGTGAATAGGTTTTAAAATACCACCCATTGGATTCACTTTTGTGTGCAGATCAACAAAGGGAGATTTATGACCGCATCTTGAATTAGCCTCAAGCGTGCTCAGAAGAGATTTGCAGTTTTTCTTTATCTTGTTTTTCACCCTCCCACCAAGTACTTTCAGAATGTACAGCATGAACTTGAGAAGAATCCCTTTTATTCAATGCTGCACTAGACTTTTGGCTAAAATTATTTAGGGAGGTAATACAAGCATTTATGATGATAATGCTCAGATGTTCCTGTGCAAAGGATCAAGAGGGATGACAGAGATAATAAAGCCATGAAGATGACTTTATTATCTCAGTCAAATACCACTCCTCTAACCACCAAAGTTGTGCAAATTCAGACATATGGTGATTTTATATGGATACATCCTGCTGCAGGTTTGAATATTGTGCAATAGACATGGTAATGCAGTCTTGCCTTATCCATTGTGTTGGAACAGTAACAAACTAACGCTGTCAAATCTCAATTACTTTTAATGAAACCTACAGTAGTCGTCGCTGTGATTGTGGTGGCGAGACACAATGTGATCGCTATCTGATCCTAAGAGCAATCAGCACCTTAAAGGAATAGGCCACCGTTTTTACATACTAAGATATGTTCTTACCTAACCTTAGCCAAGTTAATATATACCCGTCTGGTCTTTGTCCGTGCGCTCTGTCACACAAACGGAGCACATACGCAGCCTCTCCCACATGTCATATAGCTCCAAAAAAGCTCACGATAGAAGCTACCAAGCTCTTCCACGTGTTCCCTATTTAAATAAAGTTACGTGATGTGTTTTCATGCGAAGCATATTTACACAGAAATGTAGCATGTCGATTTTATAAGCAGATAAAAGGGGTACTATATTGTGAGGCGTAATGATACAGGAGCACAACGTCCGCGCAGTAACTCCTAAAGACTTCCTCCGCTCACTTCCGTCAATAGAAGCTGCGTGACTTGTAGAGAGCTAGCAGAGAACAGTCGAAGAAGCGTCGATAACTTGTGAACAATGCCTTTTACGTGCATCGTGCCGGGCTGTGATAACAAGCAGAAAGTATATAGTGTAGTAATGTTTCACAGATTTCCAACTCACCCCGGATGACGACACAGGACTCAGGACCTCGACCATGAGGTAGGAATGCGCGAGCACTTTCCGAAAATATATTTTCTGCTTGTTGTAAAAGGCTCTGTACAAGTCACGCAGCTTCTATTGACGGAAGTGAGCGGGGGAAGTCTTTAGGAGTTACTGCGCGGACGTTTTGCTCCTCGTATCATTACGCCTCACAATATAGTACCCCTTTTTATCTGCTTATAAAATCGACATGTTACATTTCTGTGTAAATATACGTGGAAGAGCTTGGTAGCTTCTATCGTGAGCTTTTTTGGAGCTATATGACATGTGGGAGAAGCTGCGTATGTGCTCCGTTTGCGTTACAGAGCGCACGGACAAAGACCAGACGGGAATATATTAACACGTCTAAGGTTAGGTAAGAACATATCTCAGCATGTAAAAACGGTGGCCTATTCCTTTAAAGTGCATATGACAGCCTGTAATGCTTTTGAAAATATGACTTATTAAATAACATAAGTCGCATAATTATCATTTTATTTCAGTTTTTTCATTAAGTTTTGAATGAAGAAATGTTGGGCAGAAAAGTTATTTATATTTTGATTTTTAAGCTGCTGGCAGGAAGTGACAAAGGCAAAGTGCTTAGTTTCCAAGGTTGCTTTATAACGTAATTTTTTTTCTTCCCCTAGAAGCACCGCTCATTTAGGCCCTTCAGACCTATCTGTAGATCAGATGTGTCAAGCACAAGGCCCACGGGCCAGATACAGCCCGCAAGATGATTTAATGTGGCCCTTGTAGAGCATGAATTTCTGAGTATGTCAAAATAAAATAAAAAAGTTAAGTCTCTAGCCCTGGGGTGTCAAACTCATTATGGGACAAAATTCATCTCCCAAGGCGGATGTAATGTAAACAGGGAAATACTATTGAGAAGATTTTTCAAATAAATGAATCATAATAATGAGCTGTGATTTGGTCAAAGCCCCGACTTGACTGTAGTCTAATCAAAAACAACAGCTTACACTTGTATTGCACTTTACAAGCCTGTGTCCCAAGTTTCTCGAAGTGCTACACAATAGTCATTATTCATTGACTCCTCACTCGGTGGTGGTGGTGGTAAGCTGTTATTGAAGCCACAGCCGCCTTGGGGCAGATTGTCCATTTACCACATGGCTATAATATGTTGTTCATATCCTAATCTCTTATTATGTCCTTTTTTAAAGCTTCCCCTAGTGGCTGGAATGAGCATTCTGGTTATTCTTCGAAATTCATAACTCAGCAGAGAAATGGGCTAGAGACTTACTTTTTCTGGACATACTCTGTAGTTTTTGTTATTTATTAGGCCACAGTCTTTTACAATATTTGTGGCGTGCGACCTGCCGTGGGGGCTGAATTTCAGGCCACAGCCCAAACGAGTTCGACCCCCCTGCAGTGTAGATGGACCCTGTCAGCTCTGGCCATGTCCTGTCCGGGAATGGATGGTAAATGGTCTCAATTAATAAAGCGCTTTGCCATGGAAATGGGAAACACTTACCCATTCGAACCCCAAAGTAGCGCAGACACTGGAGGCAAGGTGGATGAAGTGTCTTGCCCAAGGACACAACAACAGTGCGCACAATGGGAGCCGGGATTCGAACCACCACCCTCTCTGCTACCATCTGAGCTGCAGTCGCCCCTTCTTCAGTTTGTAATGAACTCATAAATGAAGGTAAAAACTATGTAAATTCTCAGTCATCCAGGTGGTTCATTCAGTCTTGTCATGTACTGTAGGTCTAAGGACATGGGCCACCAAGACACAATTATCTTCACTGACTGTTGGATATTTGAGATTTGAACGTTACATTTGCTTGTCTGTCTCATTGTTCATGTTCAAACTGCTCTTCTGTTTGATCAAATCTGCCATATTTGGAAAACCCTGTGTGGCGACTATCCCACAAAGGGCAAACATCTCATGTTACTCAGATCTCTGCATACAAAGTACATCCATCCATCCATTTTCTTCCGCTTTATCCGGGGCCGGGTTGCGGAGGCAGCAGTCTCAGCAGAGACGCCCAAACTTCCCGATCCATGCACACCTCCTCCAGCTGTTCTGGGGGGACCCCGAGGTGACACCAGGCCAGCTCGGAGACATAGGTGAGGGTGGGAACGTAGATCGATCGGTAAATCGAGAGCTTTGCCCCCCAACTCAGCTCCCTCTTCACCACAACAGACCGATACAGCGACCGCATCACTGCTGACGCCGCACCGATCCGTCTGTCGATCTCACGCTCCATCCGTCCCTCACTCGTGAACAAGACCCCGAGATACTTGAACTCCTCCACTTGAGGAGCAGCAAAGGAGGGCGGGCCCACGCCGTCTCTTTGGGCTGTGCCCGGCGGGCCCCATGGGCAGAGGCCCGACCACCAGGCGCTCGAGTTCGAGCCCCAACCCCAGGCCTGGCTCCAGGGTGGGGCCCCGGCTGCGCCATGCTGGGCGACGTCACGGTCCTCGATATTTCACTGTCCATAGAAGTCTTGTGAGCTGCTCTTCGTCTGGCCCGTCACCTCGGACCTGTTTGCCATGGGAGACCCTACCGGGGCATAAAGCCCCAGACAACATAGCTCCTCGGATCATTCGGGCACTCAAACAACCCCACCACGTTAAGGTAGCAGCTCACAGGGTTGTACAAAGTACAGTTTCTCGTTAATACCAAGCATGTGGACATTATCCAAATATATTCAATTCACATTTCCAAGTAAAGAAGCAAAGTACTGTAATACAATGTTCACTTGTGTTTCAAAAGATCTCTGCTTTATTATCTTACTTCTCTGTATTTACTAACCAACCGAGTCCAGTTGACAATATTTGAAAATCTCTACTAGTATACTACAACAATTATGATTAAAACTATCACATTAATATATGTTCAATTGAATGTTATAGGGTATACACCACCTACTGTGTACACAATTTAAAAAATGATTTCCCCGTCACGCACTAACTTGCTGCAATAGACCACAGTGCACAACCTGCCCTAAACTCTTGGTAGACCCATACATTTCACCTGTCGACCCTGAGTACTGACTCCCCACCCCCTCCTAAAACAAGAAAGAACGAAAAGAAAGAATTGCAGCAATTCATCATGTAGTACTTACCCATTACAAGTCTCTCTTTCTCGGTCCCCTTAAGTTTTTCCTTATACTACTATGTGCAGACAGAAGCAATAACTCAGCCATGATAGAGCAGCCCCCCATTTATATTTAATAAAACACACTGCTTTGATAACAGCCAGTTCAGTTGGTGCCATAAGGTGTGTGTGAGAAGTCCCCACCAGAACACTGCCCCTTTCTTCTCCTTTGGTTTTCAACATGCGCATAAATGACCAGTGTCTCTTAAGAAGTATTGGTAAATAAAGCTCACCCAAGACTCAAAATAATGAAAAAAAGAGATATGACATTCTCTTGTTTATTAAAAGCTTGGATTTGGATTTTTCTGTGCCCATGAGGAGTAAGGCATTTCTTTCACCTATTACACCATTTTTACATTTGTTATTGAATGCTGTATATATATGCTTTATAACTTGATAATTAGACAGCATAAAAATGATAATACCTCCTCCATTTCCTATGTACTTTTAAAATAGTTTAAGAAAGTGGATTTTACGTTGATATTTCTTCTAAACTAACACATATGTCCCGCAGATAATATTTACCTGCTGATACACCTCTATTTATTTTCATTTTTTTCTATATTCCATTTGTGGCCTTAGAAACTAGGCCTGCACAATTAATCCCATACAGTTTGGGTACAATTAACCACAAGATTACAACTGTTGAGGTTCACTGTAGTTTAGACCTGCAGACATTTGTTCATATTTCAGCCTTCTTTTAAATGTAATTGCTTCTGTGTGTGTTTAAATATGTACAGTGAACTCAATCTTTATTTCATGTTATGAATTTTGGCCAGTCCAGCCAATCGGCCTGGACTCAGTCCCTGACACTGGGGTTGGAACAGTGTTCCATGGCAGCAGTGCTAACCACTCAACCACCCTGACTGCACATTAATCTTCATTTCATAATCATAAAACTGAAATCTATATGTGATCGCAATACATGTCCCAAAAGGCAAACATTTTCCTAACTGGGCAGCCATATTAGAAAGTGAAAATTCACCCTCCATATAAGGAAGCAGTCACATCCAGTGCACCTTATTCAAACCAAACTTTATCAACTTTTGCCCAAGAACACGCTAGAAAGTTTGCCTCTAAGCACCTTTTCCCCAGTCAGCGAGAATGACAAGTCCTGCCTCTGGGTTAGCGCTACATTATATTGCATTATTATGGAGAATAATAACCCTCAACGGACCTTCCACATTTCACCCTGCACACAGTTTTTTTTTTGGTTAAGCTCCTCAAGCCTAATAAGACAAGATTACTCAACTCATTCTCCTAAATTCTGGATTGCTTTGGATGATCCCTGGCCGACAAAGTGCTTCTGACACATTGCTCATTGGTGCTCGTGCAGCTAACAGCCACACATGCAGAGGCGAGGAGGGCTGAACCATACCATTAGTGTCAGGCTCTCCACGCATTACCTCTGCATTACCTTGTTATCTAGAAGCTGGTGTCATGTTACTGGCATACCACTGTTTGATGCATTGCAGTTTTTTGTATATTCACTCTCTCTTTGCAGGGAATGATTTAAGCAACCTGGATAAAGATGCTTAGCGTTGGCTAGTTGAAGGTTTATCATGAGAGGTTTCGGCAGTGAATGCTGGAATGTGGTATTTTTCCTGAGAAGGGAATATTATTTGTAAAGCGCTTTTCATGGACACTAGTCATCCAAAATGCTGCAGAAGGCCCAATTATTCATTCACTCGCTGTGTTGGTGGTAAGTTTCACATGTCCACAGCCCAACCACTCAGTCGCCCACGGCAATTACCCAATCAACCTGAACCTGGTATTCCTGCTTAGTGTCCTATCCTGGTTCTATCTAGCGAGGACCAGAATTTTGCTTCTAAGCTTCTCATAGCCTCCAAAACCAGATGATTATATAATTATATATAATGATTTTTTATTATTATACGGCTCTTCACAACGTAAGTAGAAGCTCCGTTGATTTGAATGGGATTTCCCAACGTTCTACCGGTCATTATTTTCTGAAAAAGGATCTCTGAAAAAAATAATGACGCTGCCAATGGCAACGGAGTTCGTGCTTTCATATCACTCCGCGCGTACGTAGTAGCGGACACTATCTGTCCCCGTCACTGAGAGAGAAGTTGGGGGAATCGCTCGTGAAGTTAGCGTGAGTCTGACTTTCAACTTACCCAGAGATTCACCACCATTCCTCCAACTGCGCCTTCAACTAAGTAGCTAGGCTAGCTACTAGCCTTGCTGCTTCTAGCCTAGCAAAACGTTGCCGAAAAAAGTGTACGAAGTTTATGTTGTGTGTTCAGTTGGCAAATGGCCGTATAATAAGCGAGATAATGTATAGAATGCTGGTCATTATCGGGAAAATAAGTACCTTCAGGGCGAAACAAGACCAGTTCACCCTGTCGGTGCTTATTTTCCCGATAATGACCAGCGTTCTATACATTATCCCTTACATATTTGTCACTTTTTACTTTGAGTTTTAGAATAATGTGTAGGGATGCGTTGACCTCTTGAAATCTAAAAAAAACAACAACAATGAAACAAAGGAGAAATATGCGTTTCCAATCCTCCGGTCTGGTGATTCTAACCATTTGCCTAGCTCAACATCTGAAGATGGGGCTGTCCACTCCTCCTTATGGGTTGCCCCAGTGGCATTGAAAGATGCCACTGTCGAAAACAAATGACAAATGTCCTCAATAAAGTATACCTTAATTTCTACCATGTTCCTTCCTCCAGTAACCAATCTCTTGTTTCTGGAAAGATGCCCATTACTTCTCAACCATTCCTGTAAATCCTCTTTCTCTGCCTTTTGTTATCCTCCCATTGCAAACGCTGCTTCTCTTATCCAGCTCATTGCCACAGAAGCAGCATCATCAACCACATCAGCCTTCTTCTTTTCTTTCGGTGTCTAGGCCCTGGGGTTCATTTTGTTTCTTACGCTTGGGTTTGCGCACCAAAGTTTATCTATTCTGTTCTAGTTAGCATCAATGTCCCTTCATTTTCATTTTAAGAATAACAAAAGGCTCAGCTTGATCAAGTTTATATGAAGGAGACATTGCGGAACATAGTATTCCTTTGATCACAGAGTTCCTCTTTGTCTCATCCTGGACCCTCAAATGAGAAAGATTCCAGGTTTGCACATCACCAAAAGGCCACCGTGTTTTGCATATAGCACCAGGGCCCTGCAAGTGTCCCCTCTGGGTGGGAAAGAAGGGGAGGTTCTTGTGTACTTATTAGCCCACCTCTCCTGAGTTGCTTGGAGTTATACACAGGTAAAACTATTAAAACTGTACAGGGGAAACTATTATCGTAATAAAGGGCATTTATTGAGATATTTCTTTGCATGTAATGAGTCTATATCATATACTAGTTTTCCAAGTTTCACCTGTATGTGCATGTTTGTAAAAGGCTTTTTAAACCAAACCTCACCTCAAATTCCCCACCTTGAATGATTAGTGCAGTGTTAAAGTAGATTGCCAGCTCCAAGGACTCATGATTGTACTAAAACAAAAGCAGCAGGGAGCTCTGAGCAGAGTAACACTGCACCTGCCGTCTGTTGAGGAGATACAGTCAGGCCATTGAACGAGCCACAGCTTTTTAAAAGAGCTGTAACAGTTGTTTTGTTGTTTTTTTGTCGCTATTTTGACGCTTTTTTCCAGGACCATTTAGATTTGGGTTATGACAAACTGGAGAAAATGTGCTCGGTTCAGGTGAGGGTTAAAGAGCTTAAAACACATGTTCATGCCACTTTCTTGAAAGTTGCAAAGAGAAAAGGTTTAGTCACCAACATAGAGCCGTTTAATGCACCTTGTTGTCCAGAGCAGGTGCTGTTCTGTCCATGCTGCACTGACCTACAATACAGGAACAAAAGGTGCCAGGCGTGCCCCTGTGTGTTCGACTCCACTCCCCTTTAGCCCATCTAACACTTCAGCTGTGCACACAGTGGACGACACAGGGGCAGCTTATAGGATTTTGCCCCAAACCAAAAAATAAATAAACACAAAAAAGAAAAGAGAAAAAAAGAGCACTGACTTTGCTTAGTAATGTAATATAATGTGTATTTTCAATAAATGTTACTGGGTATTCTTCAAAAGATTTAAATTGCTGCCTGATTAAATGTAATCCACTTTTTACTTTATTCTGAATCCCCCTAATGTGAATGAAAATAAAGGTACTTTGAATAAAACATTTAGATTAACCATGTTTATCTGTTATGGTAAAGACATAAAGCCTCCCCACAACACTGGGATAAGTGAGGTCATCACTTATCATCCATTGTACTGTGGGATTCGTAAATTGTTACATTCATGGACAATTTAAGAAACGCAAGATATTTCTTGTTGTTTGTTACCTGGAGGCCATCATTAATCTGTCCACACAAAGTTCAGTGTTTTTCAATATGTAATTTTTGCCTATTGCCTATTTGGTAAGTTTTACACCTGATGATCTCCATGAAACAAACGTTTCTAATTTTTGACGACCTGGAACTAACACAAATTATACAAATATACTTAAAACTGAACTGAAATGATCAGTATATTTGTTTTTTATACAACATGTACTGCATTGATTCCACAGCCCATAGTGAGACGGAGCCTGTTGTCTTTCAGCCTGGAAATCTATAAAGTCTAATTGGACTGTAACAGCACTGCTTTAATCTATCCTCTCTCCTCCCAGTGAGATAACATGTTGTACTAGTGTCCCAGACACACTTTATCACTTATCCATTAATGAGTACATCAATTTGGACTCAGCCTTTGCAGTGACAAGATACAGCTAAGTGCCTGTAAAGCGAACGCCTAAAACAGATTTAAGCAACAAACGTATTTCCTTTTAGTGGCTTCCTTTGCATCCAAGGGAATGAGTGTTAAGAAGGCTGCAGTTTAGGTTAATCCACACCAGTGTACAGAGTCAGGCCTAAGTGGGGTAAGCAACAGCGGCGCCGAGCAGATCCCCAGACTCATTTTCTTAAGTGCTCCCGACACTTGTGTAAGATTTGGTTGGTTTTAGAGCTGCATGATTTGAATCAGTTCCAGTTCCCCTCTGCACCTCAGCTCTGCTGAAGATGTTTATGTCAGGTTAAACATCGAAATAGAAAATGATGGTTTTACTTCTCCTGCAGAAATGTTGATATATTCACATTTCCCTTTCCATAACAAACCAAAGCAACAGCAGCGCCACACCAAGGGGGAATGTTGTGACTGGTTTGGGGTCATTTGTCTGTGGATGGATCATTCAGCAAGTGAATTATAGTTTGTATATTAGTTTCTTCAGGTCGGTGGAGAGTCCTTGCCTCAAGTGGAGGAGTTCAAATACCTCGGGGTTGTGTTCACGAGTGCAGGACGGATCGAGCGTGAGATTGATAGACGGATCGGTGCGGCGTCGTTGTTGCGGTCGTTGTATTGGACTGTTGTGGTGAAGAGGGAGCTAAGTCAGGGGGCAAAGCTCTTGATTTACCGACTGAGTTTCCTTCGCAGGGTGGCTGGGCACAGATAGGGTGAGGAGCTCAGTAACCCGGGAGGAGCTCGGAGTAGCGTCGCTGCTCCATCACTTTGAAAGGAGCCAGCTGAGGTGGCTAGGGCCTCTGTTCCGGATGCCTCCTGGCCACCAGGATGTCCTATTGGGTGGAAGACCCAGGATATGCTGGTGGGACTATGTCTCTGAGCTGGCCTAGTGTCACTTCGGAATCCCATTAGAACAGCTGGAGGAGGTACGCGTAGATCGGGATGTCTGGGCATCTCTGCTGAGACTGCTGCCCCCGCAACTCGGCCCTGGATAAAGCGGAAGAAAATGGATGGATGGATGGATGGATGGATATTAGTTTCTTAATAACTGAGTTGCATGTGTTCTCATATGCACCATGTATCGTGCAGCTCTTCTTTAGAGACACTGTTTTCAGAAAGTCGATGTACAGCCTTCTTGACCACAATGGTTGTTTCACACGCAGATGTATACTCAGCAGATATTCATACATACCAGTAGGCTTCATCAAATCTGTTCGCTATAAAGTACTCTCAATAAAAAAAAAAAAGAAAATGTTACAATGATATGGTACATTAAAGCCTTTTGCCTCTTTGAGCCAGATGGTGTTTGCAGTTTTTGGTTGAATCTGTGAAGAAATAATAATCAAAAATACATTTGTTATCTTCTTTTTTCCACTCGACAACTTCTGTCCACCCACATTTTCAAAGCTGAGCCTCTGCAGTACTCAGAATGCACTCTTTTCATGCTAGTTTGGCACGCTCCCACCCCCTCCAACAAACTTCTCTAGACTTCTTTTCATCAGCAGAAACTGATTCATCATTTTATGCTATGGTCTATTTTTGGTAAACTGTAACAAATGTCAAAGTTTCTGATTTTCAGCACAGGACATTTTCTGAACTTCCTGAATTCATATGCTCCCTTACCGAACGTTTTACACTTTTTTTTCATAGTTTGGCTGGGGGTGCGTCTTAGGGTGTTTTCACACAGGCTGTAGTTAGGGCGACCTAAAGGGACTTTAAGCCCGAGAGCGGCACTTTTGGGCCAGTGTGAAAGTGAATCCAAACGCAGCACTTTACGACGGTCTAAACAGCCGCTCCGACTGCGGCTAAAACAGGTGTTCTCGGAGCGGCGCATCTGGCTCTCTTGCTTTGATGGCTATTTTTTCCGTGAAGACAGAATGAAAATGCGCTGCATGAGGACGTTAGGATTACTGCTCTGCTTTAAATCATCAAGGTAAGTCTTTCTTTCCCATGTTTCCCTTCCTGCTGCAGTGAAACCTTCCTGTCTTTATGTAGCCTGATAAACCTCACCCACCTTCTTTCTGCGCAAAAGAAGGTGGGTCTGGCCACATGCGGTAGACAAGTTGCTGATTGGCGGCTAAGGCCTAGCTGAACCAATCACGACTGTCACAGAGAAATGACAAGGTTACAACCACTATGTTGTTAGTTCAATTAACATTAACATTAGCCAAAACTAATCATGGATGAAGTAGTCGAGGATTTTGCCTTGTGTTCTCCGCGTGAGTTTATATTCACTTCATATTTTTTCAATTGGACTACGGCTGTCATGTCTGCTAATTGCTAATTGTTTTTTTTTTCACTGACAATCTGTGTGTGTTAGCCCCGCCCGTTCAAACCGCTCCAATTGCTCCGTGACCAGACTATTTGCCTGCCTGGAATGGACAGGGAAGAGTATGGCAGAGCCAGGCAACTCTTTATGAGCCACTTAAAGTACATGACATGCCGCTAGAGGGCACTGCAGAATCATCGAGCAGTAGAAAGAAAGTTTGGAGTGAGCGAGAAAGCGGAGGTTACTCTTGGAGGCCAGCTTGGTAAATGTGTACGTCCACATCACATGGGTTGTCTCAGGTCTGTGAAAATGGCGCAATTCATCTTCCAGGCCTGTGTAAGGCGCTGTGACGCTAACTCAGATAATAGAACAAGATGTAGAGGGCACATGCGGCCTGGAGCCTACAAGGTATCTTGGGTAGAGTTTTATTTTTTTTATTTTTTTATTTGCCTTTTTTGTTTGTTTTCCTCCTTAAAGCGGTGAACTACGCACAACTAGAATGTAACCTGAAGTAACTAGCATCCTGAGACACACATGGTACAGTAGGTGGCGGTATGCAAATGAAAGAAGAAGAATTAGAGGGCTCATGCGCAGTAAACTTTGTGGAATGTAAACAGTGAAAATGAAACTGATTCAAGGAAAAACACAGGCTGTGTTTTTGTACTTGTCCTGCAGACTGCAGTGGAGCAAAGAGGAGCGGAGTAAACCATCATAGATGCATGAGTAAAACTCATAAGGTCAGTAGATTATAGATAACAGACACCACTCTGGAGCTGTGATGTCACTGTTTGGGTAAAAGTTGCAAAGACGTTGTAACAACGGCACCACGTAAACGCCGTTTTGAGATCTTTCCACTCTGGGACCTATTTTGGAAAACGTTTACAGATCCCCAAAACGCAGGGCTCGTATGGACGATACACTGGATTGATAAAATATCTTTGCATTTGGTCCTCAGCTTGACTTCGTATGGACAGGGCCTTAGTGATTTGGAGTGAGATCAAGAGTTTAGTATGTTTTTTTATGCTATAGTTATCTGAACTGTTTATGTGATGCTAACATACCAGACACCTATTTAGTTTGTTGTTTATGCTTCATGGAGCTAACCATCAATGTGTTACATTAGCATACAGTACGTACGCCAGACTGTTGTTTTTTTCTTCTTGAGGCTTCTTAGCTGAGCGTTTGGTCTGTACGCACCTTTATACTCTTATAGTCCCGAAAATACGGTAATTGATATAAACAGAAATTGACTCTACACCATTATCTCAATATTTCTAAGATGGACTTACACTTTTGTGTAAGTCAATTCATAATTTAATAATTAACGTTCTGCTCGTATATAAAGTACACCTGAACCATATTGTGATTAAAGCACTGCATACTCTACATACTACATACTTTATATTTAAAAATGAGGTGAGATGAAGACAACTGATGACAGAAAATCCCATCTCTCTTTGTAATAACGTACATTCTCACCTTTTGTTCGTTATGTTTTACTCCTCTTCATCTTCGTAAGTGTCCAGGTGTGAAAACGTTCACAAATTTCCTTCAAGCATGATTGTTTTCCCTTTGTTTCACAGTTAACTCGCTGTGGCTTACTGTTCAGGCCTTCCCAAACACATCATGCTAATCCCCGAGATGCCATGCAGATGGTGGTTGATAATTAGGAGTCTGAAATGTGTCACTTTTATGATTGTTGTGTTTGGCTGTGCTGTAGGAGCCAGACTGCAGCGCTGTATTCTTCACACTTAATTGACACATCAGAGAGGAGCGGTGTGGCTGGAGCTCACTCTGAGACAGCCCTTATCTGCCCTTTAGGCCCGCACCATTGACTATTCCAACTTGTTACGTAATCATATGTTTGTATTGACTTTTAATTGGAGCTGTGGCTTTTGCATGGCCTTTGGTGCTTAATCACCACTCATGTTTTGTTTTGAAAGAGCAAGTATGGATTGTTAGCCACATCATTCCTTTATGTTTTCTTCTATGTATAGACTATTTCCCCCTATATCAGGAGTCTGCAACCTTCATTATCAAAAGAGCCATTTTTCCATTTTGCCATTCTGCCAACGGAAAAATGTTTGGAGCCACAAAATATCAGAGCTTATAAACTTTTAAAAGTTTTAGTCTGCATGTATCGGCCTACTTTGAAACAGCCTACATTAAACCGTGAACTATGCAGACGTATTTGTGTTATCCCATATTTCTTTCAGAGATCCTAAAGGGGTCGACCAGCTCTTTCCCCATGATTCTGATTCTGGCCAAAAACATGACTCCGCCACCTCCTTACTGACGTCACAGCCTTGTTGGGGACATTGTGGTCATTCACCAACCATCCACTACTCCATCCATCGGACCATCCAGGGTTACACGGCACTCATCAGTGAATAAGCCTGTTTGAAAATGAGTCTTGTCACTGCAGCCGTTTCTGTTCATGAGCATTCAATTGTTTAACACTTTAGGGGAAGCCGGATAGAAGGTTTATGCACAACTGCAGCCTCTGGAGGGTCCTACACCTTGATGTTTGGGAGACTCCAGAGGGTCCAGCAGCTTCAAATAGCTGTTTGCTGCTTTGTAGCTGCTGTTCTCTTAATCTGATGTATTTGTTTAGCAGAAACTGTCCTCATTGTGCACAAACCCGTGTATGCTCTGAATTAGCCACACATCTCTTTTCAGTACGATGATTTAGCTTAATCTTTCATGAAATATCGAAGGTTTTCATACCTAGGCCAAGGCATTCAACTATTTCACGCTTTTCATCAGCAGAGAGATTGTTTTTCTTTCCCATATTGCTTGAAAATGGTGATCTGCTTTTATAATGTGGAACATCCTTTCTCAGTAGTTTTTCCCTTAACTCGGCCTACCTGACAACTGATCATCACAGGCGTCTGAGATTGATGTCAGTGGTTCAAAGAGCCCTGAGACACAATACCATCCATGAGTTTGATTGAAAAACTTTTTTATTTACCTTTATAACACTGAAATAGAATTTGCATAATAATTTGGAACACGATGTATATAATCATCACACATCGTGGCGGTTAGCGCTCGTGCTTCACTGCTAGATGGTCTGTGGAGGAGTTAGCATGTTCTCCCTGTAGTTTTCAGTTTAGGAGGGAAGACACGCACATCCACAATTCTCAGCCAGTGTGCTAGAACCAAAAAAACTGTACAGTGAAAAAATAGAAAGGATCCGCACAACTGTATGCTCAACAATTATTAGTAGTAACATTTCGGGGTCTTAGCCCTTCCTCAGGTTCCGCGTAGGTTTTCTACCACTAAAAACATGTACAAATGGTGAATCCTCCAGCGCCATTTAAGGATGGGTCAAATGCAGAGGACAAATATCCCTATGGGAACAATAAAGTATATCTTATATATCCTAATGTATATCTTAATGATGGTCCACAACCAAGACTTTTCCTTATTGTTATTCATATCAGTTTCATTCTTTCTTTTTTTCATGTTTGTGACTCAACCTTTACATTTTGTTCACCCTGGTGATAATTGATCTGAGCATAAAACCCATTGAGCAAAAAACCCTATGGGATCTGAAATGAAATTTGGGTGCATTTTTAAAAGGCTATGTTGGTCGTTCAGACATACAGCAAGTGAACAGAGTGTTCTGCCTCATGTGCAGCAGCCTTTACCACTTGACCAGGCCTTCCCAAACTCTGTACTCCGGACCACGGTGGCGCCTCTGCCCTGTGCATTTCATTGCCATAGTAGTTGGCAGAGCTTGTTGGATTACTGTAAGTGCAGTTACAGCTTTGGCCTGTAGGGGCAGCATAAAAAGAGGCACACAGTCTGCTGGAATAGGGTTAGGTTTGGGGTTACCCTTTAAACACAGCTGTTAACTATAAGCTCTTGAGGTCACGGCTAGATTACTGGCTTGCATCAAAATCATTGAATTAAGATATTATTACCATAAATTTTATTTCAACGGCCTTCACTGATCATAGCTGTAACTTTAAGTATGAATGGTAGACTTAAAGTTACAGCTATGATCAGTTAAGGCCGTTTCTGGTGCAGTTGAAGAGATAAAGCTCCTCTTATTAGAAAGTAAAACATAAGAAGGAACTGTGAAAGTATAGCAGGCTAAATCTAAACGGAAATATGAAGACCAACCATGAATGCTACAAAGAACTCCAGTCGCAGCCGGCTGAGTAAAGTACATTTAGATCAGCCCCTTGGTCTTGCACAGTGCCTTGTAAAAACTTTAAGTCTCCCATCATAGAACTGGTTTTACTCTTGATATTTGTTTTCTTGTAAATAAATTCCAATATTGTGCATTTAACTTTTTTTTTTACTGTTTAAATGTTGAAAAATGTACGTAAAACATTGAACTTCTGGTTTATCTTTGTGAAGGCGAAGTCAGAAGTGAGACTTTTGCGGGAAAGGCAACAACTTGTGCAGGTTAGAATAAATGTAAGCCCCGCATGACTGATACCTTAAGCTGTTTCTTTTCCTAATGTTTTAACACTCTTGACTGAATCATAAACTCTTGACTCACCCTGAAGCTCTATAAAAAGCCTGGCAGAAATGTTTAGAAAAATCCTTAGTTATTTTCAAAAGTGACTTACTTGGCCTAGCTACTGCCTTTCATTTTAAGCATCGCAAGGCATCTTTTGACCCTGAAGTCTACCGTCTGCAAAGTACATTGCAGCAGTCTTATTTATGACAGAATAGCAGTCCTGTCCAGAAAGTATGTAGGTTATATATTAATCTCAATGAAAACTTTAATAGCCTATCAATCCCCAGAAAACTCAGCCTTATTGAGATGCTCATTGCCAAGAAGTTCCAAATATTTATAGTGTGCTGCCAGCTCACCTCCCTCCATCGCTCATTTCTTATTTGGCCAGGGGTCCCGACTTTCTTTTAGAACTTTCTGCTGACTAGTTTGTATGTCTGTCCACTATGGTGTTTGCTAACAGAGAAATTGGCTGATCATGATGATATTCTTTTGCCCCCTAGACAACACAGCTTCTAATGATATGCGGGTTGGCCCAAAATATGAGTGTGCGGTTGGGTGTCTCAATGAGATGATGAATTCAGGTGTGAGTGGGTTTTGTCCAAATCACCCATATATATTTTTATACATTATTACAACTTACAACATAAAATTGTTTTGGTGAATCTTTAGTTTAATAGGGTAAAACTGGCATTGCTTTTAATGTGTGCAAGAGGGTTGGGTTTGATCTTCGTTGGGTTGTGTTGGCCTGGGTCAGGGAAAAAGCTGACCCACGCATCACATACAGTAAGTAGTAAAAAAGGGTTTGATAAGCCGGTGGTGCCACAGATGTAGGCCTGTACGCAGTTTGCGTGCCCTAAGTTTACCCACTGAATTTTGAAATGTCCTCCTATAATGCAAGGAAGAGCGACTTTTCACATGGTGAGCTCTGGATTGCTCCCCCAGTTTATTTCCAGCAAACACAGGACACAGCCTTTGCTTCGCTCAAACGTCTTGACACTGGAGTCTGGCGAGTCTATACACCTTGTTGAAGTGTAGGCAAGCACCTGCTCCCCTGGTGCTGCTCGCTCTTTATGTGGCAGACGAGAATGCAATCCTTGTGCACTTTTTGCCTGATGCACTTGCACCATTTTCTCAACTCAACTGCATCTATAAAACACTAATACAGATGTCCCAAAACAATAGGCATGGGAGCCAAATGCGACCCTCGGACCAATTTTTGTTCACCCTTAAGTTTCTCGTTCAGCAAACATGTGTCTGCAATTTATTTCTTTATTTTTTAACCTTAGTAACCAACATTTAAGTGTAGACCAATCTGTTTCTAAGGTTCCCAGCCCACCTAGATAAACCTCTGCTAAATGCACCCAGTTGAATCTTATTCTGCGTTTTTCACCCTCCATGTGCTGTCAGCGATAAACAAAAAACAGTTTGGACGCCCCTGCTCTAACATCAGCACTAGTTCAACAGCCTGATTCAACTCCACAGTGTCATTCAAGGAGCGCATTGTCGGTCACTCAAATTTAAAAAGGCGGTATTATGCTTTTTGCAGGTATCCCAAACACATCTTTATCATGTTATTACACTTTGGTGGTTAGAAAATGCAACATTGATCTAAAACAGTTGTAGCAGCAATATCCAGTAGTTTCACTTCCTGATTTTCAAGCAATCTCACCTTAAGGCTCTTCTATCCACCCTCCTCTTGCTCCCCTTTGCTGCACTGTTTCAATAAAGACAAAAAATAGACTGTGATGAAGTTATGGCGAGTGTTTTTACATGATTATGAGGTAAGGAAGGCTTTCCCTGAATACGTTGGAGGAGCTTTATGGGAACAGAAGGAGCTTCAATTCAAAGATTACTCTAAGATGTGAGTGGTTCGAAACATATCTTCAGTTATGTTTTGATGAGAGAACAACATTGTATCATGGTAAAACACAACAGAATCACATCTATTTAGAATATACTGTATAGCTTCCAGAAAGTATTTATTACTTACACCAGATGTAATGTTCCAGGCATTGGCCCTTCCTGAGACATGAGGAATAAATACGTACATAAATACTTTTTGGTAGCTACTTTACACTTTTTGTTCTACTTTGATCCTGCACACTAATTCAGACTGGATGTGCGTTTTGTTTTTTTGTTTTTTTTTCCTAACACTATTCAGAATATACTATCAGAAAAACAGGTGGGTGTGGGGGATTATATCTGGGTGAAGTATATACCCTTGCAAAAAAAAAAAGAAAAATCTGAAAGTGCCCCTAATCAGCCATCTCGTGTGCAGAGGCGGAGCGCTCCTCCTCCTACATGTCCTGATGCCCTGTACACTGATAAAAGTAGAGTGCTTCTTTAGCCCATGCATCACATTTACCTACTGTGTCATCCGGGGTGTCACTGCGGTGAGGGGCTTCGAATGGACCCTCATAAATCACACTTTTTAACAGCTTCAGGGATTGGGTTCACCTCTATCTAGACTCGACCTACTTCTTAACAAAGTCCATAAAGTTGCCCGAGATTCCCTCGTGGGATGAGACAAATGTGGATCTTGACTGTACTCATTGTGTACTGCTTTATCCCCGCACAAAATCCTCTCCTATAGTGATATTGTTTGCTGTGTACCCTAGTTTGTTCTTATAGTCTTTCAGAGTGCCTAATAACTCTTTAGCCTCTCCCTTAGGAAATCTGGGACTTTATTATTCTCTCAGTTTTCATTCTATACGCAGAATCTGCTCACTCCAACAGGCTTCATAGACTTCTTATTATTTCTTGTCTGTAGTGAAACAGGAAAACAGACCAGATCCCAGGTTCCTGGACCTCGTAACCTTTATTTCTTCTCTGCAGCTTATCTTTGCCCTTTGCAAGATCCTTTCAGCTGCTAACCGTTTACTAGGGCTTTTTATTGTGCTGGATTTTGTTCCCCTTGAAGGAAAACAAACAAACAACGTATTTTATTTTCCAACATTTTGTGGAAATATCTATAATGCGAGTGTTGCTATACCAAGCATTTTTTTCTTTATACATTTCTTATTATTCATCAAAGTACATGCGGTATAAAGTTAACTTGAATTTAACTTATTTGTTCCTCGTTGGTCAATCCACATTTATTTTTTAAATTTTATTTGTCCTTTATTTACCCAGTTATATTGACTGAATATATTTAGAGCATGTAAGACAAGGAACAATGTTCCAAATGAGGAACATGCATTCACTCACACACATCATTCATCCTGGCCTATTGTACATGTTTTAGTGGTGGGGGAAACCAGAGTACCCAGAGGAAACCTACGCAGACACGGGGAGAACATGCAAAATCCACACAGAAAGTCCCCGTGCAGGCAACTATCAGAAGTTATTTTCCCCCAGTCCCCTCCAATAAAGCAAAGACTGAACATTTCAGAGTGAACTTTTATTGTGGCCAGCTTGAGGCGCACCTGTGCAATATCCATGCTGTGTAATCTACATCTTGATATATGCAGCACCTGTGAGTGGGGATGGATTATCTCGGCAGAGGAGACAGATTTGTGCACGTTATTTGAGAGGAATGAGTCTTATAGAGATTTCATGAGTTCAGCGCATAAAAAATAATCTGACTGCAACAAAAGATTGCTTTTGAGTGTGTGTTTTTAATTATTATTATTTATTTTTTTAAGTACGTGCTGGCCCAGTCCTTCTTGGGGCCTTCACGAGACCTCTGTCAGTCAGACTCTTTGTTTATAGGTTAACTTTACTAACTCCGCCAAACAAAGGGTAATTTAAGGTAGTGTAAACTAAGCACATAGTTGCTTACACACGGTTATTTAAAAAATAAATGTAGTCAACATGACCTAAAGGGACTTTACAGAGTTTAAAATGTTTAAAATGAAGTATTTTCATCCCCCTACATTTTCCAGCCATGTTCTGATGTGTAGAATGAGTCCAGACCTACCACAACTGCCTCTAAAATCCTGCACTGTCACTCAAAAAGGTGTTAATTCGGGTCTGAAGTGCCGCAGTTACGCATAAGACCTGAGGTTGCAGTAGTGAGTATAAAATGACCAACTTGCATCTAGTCTTTTTAAGCTAGGCTAGGCTTAAGTAAACTGAATTTTGTCAATGTTTTCACTATATACTTTTGAGCATTGTACTACATTTTTCCATACATCATTTTTTAGTAATATTTACATTATAAAATGTAGGCCCTCTTGCAGCCCCCCTGGTGGCTTTGGGCCCTCTGCTTTTTGCCCTGTATTAAGTGAAAATAACCTTCTTAATTTAATTCCTGCTTTGAGGGCTGGCTTAGAGCTGCTGAAATCTGAAAATCTTGTGAATGCATTCTCATTATTTAAGCACAGAACTTTCTCAATATTCCAGTTTGCCCTGATTTGCTTTGTAAGCAGTTCTAGCCAGAGTTGGAAAAGGTGCCTTTCCAGTATCCTTTTCCTATTAACGCTGACAAGTTGTATTCACTGACTAACCACAGGGGGCATCCCTTGGTCAAACAGAACCAATCGTTCTCTTTTATATGATTTTTGACTGGCCAAATCTCACGGGAAAGTTGTACACTGCTAGATTTTAAGCTGTAGGCTGAAGTTTGTACTCCTAATACTTTGCAAAATGTATTTCTCCTCATCTGCTTAGAGGTGCCATTCCATTACTGGCCCAGACTGAACCTCCTCACCCTATCTCTCAATTACATGTCGTAGAGGCACACTGGCTGCCTTAACCCTTTCAGTTCTGGTATAAGCCATCTTCTCTCATCAGACTGCACCCCCGACCCTCCCGTGCGACTATCTCTCCTCACCTGTCATCCCAGAAGATTTATCTCTTCAAGGCGGCTCTCCAAGCACCGAGGGCCATCGCTCCCCTCCTTTGTGCTGTTTTCCCTAGAGTTCGAGAGAGTGTTCTATCAGCTCAGCCCAGCCTTTCAGTCTGAGGCGCTGCATGATTTTAGAGTTTTTTTTGTTTTTTTTGACAAAGGTTTACACAAAAATTGCTTCTGAAATAAATTAGCACAGCCTTTTTCAAGTAAAGTACATTGTTAGTTGGTAGTTTTCATTGGTAACTGCGTGTTCTTTAAGAAAACTTGCACAAACCCCCAGCCTGGATAAATTGAGAGATTGTTACAAAGAGTGAAACAGGGGACTACACGCTGCTCATACATGCTGCTCCTGGCAAAGTGCAGACCCTACAGTCCAGTGACAGGGCCAGGCTGTGTCTCACTCTCATCATATGCCCAGGCCAACAAAGGGACAGGAACGGATGGGGGATGTTAGTGTGGCCACAACACTGTCTGTCTTCGTCGGTGCAATTTGCCACTCTCTCTCGCTGTAGCCTGTCAAGCTGTGTTGTACCCAAAAATACAGAAAAGTTCAGCGAGAAGACTCATTTGACACCATATCATTTATTATTCAAGATGTGTTTAAGTCCATATGAATGATCAGTTAAGATTGACATTTCTGTTGACTGTTTTCGTGTCGTATTTGAAAAAATAAAAACCCAGGAGAGGCAGCTTCAGATCGAGTCAAAGCCGAAATTAGTCGTTCAGACATTCACAGGCATCCCTACATTCATATACCTTCTGACAGAGTACACGGATCGTTTATATAGTTGTCACAGCCCTTGGCCACGTAAACTATGAGAGGCACAGAATATACAGCGATGTTTACGCATGATTACACATACCCTAATTCTTTAGTCTAATGTATTACAATGAGACATGAGTAAAGTAGGTGAAAGTAGGACCCTAATTCCACACAAGGTCCTGCGACACATTGAAAATGGCCTTGCAATTCATGATTTGAGAACCACTGTTTTAAAGTGAGTCATTATGAATTAATGATTAAATATGAATGTGAAGCTGCATAATCTTGCATTTTGTGATTGTGCATGGGTAAGCTATTATTATATATCTTTCCATGAGGCTTATGTGGCCTCCTTCTGAAAGATGCTACTACCTTTCAGTGGAGCCTGGTGTCAATGACACAATCTGCATTATAGTGATAGGTTTCTCTACTGGGATTTTGTGAAAACTATTATCACAAACATTTGACATAATAGTAATTTAACATTTTGTTCCCAAATACTATTATTTGCTAGATGCTGCTCATTATTCTTTGCACTGCTATATATTTGCCTATTCTATAGGTCTAATCACGCCGCACACTCTTGAACTAAACCACCCCTGCTTTGACATTCATCACTGAATTTCCATGCCGCTCTATAACACATTGGAGCCTGTGCAGCTTAAGACCACTGAGTGAAATGGTGCATAGCAAATGAAGAAAATATTGGCAGTGCTCATGAGAGAGGCTGGCTGCGGCACACGCGACTGTACCCTACTGTCACAGAGCTTCCCAGTCCTTGTTAGTGTGGCCTAGTTTCAATGTAGATGCTCCTACCCACCTCCTTGCACTTGTTTTCTCCCTCTTAGGATTACATGTAACCACAGTGTCTTGTCTTTAACCTAGACAGTGCTTTGTATGGGATCATATAGGTACTGGTCCCCATTCTCTCCCCAGGGTTCAATTAGATCCATGGTACTGCACGCAGGATACTGTTGTATGGTCCTCTGCTTTAGTGACAGATGAGTGGGTTCCTTGGCAAATCACTACCTCGAAGATAAGAAGGCCCATGACATCCCTATCTGCTGCAGATGACACGTACATATTCTTAGTGGCAGAAACAGACAAGTGGCTCACAGTGGTTAATGAGTAAATGTACTCTTTTAATGTACTTATACAACCCCCGCTGATTACATTTACATATTTAAACAAATGATAATGGGACTGTGCTGATTAAGTGTAGAGTTAGAGAGCCTTGTAGATGCATTGGTTGTTTCACAAATTGTACTGCGTGCAGTTCAGAATCCGATTTTTTTTTTTTATTGATTCCCAAAGGCAATGTCTTTGAGCTAAAATGAACAATATTTATTAAACTAAGCCGCAAAATAAGCTCACATGCAATTAAAATAAAGAAATATCACTTTCCAATATAACATGTATGGTATTTCTTAGAGTTCACACTTCACTGTGATTGGTTGAATCCACTCACCGTTACATCAGAGCATGACAGGCTGACCAATAGGAGAAGTGAGTTAAGGTGTCTGTTTGTTAGAGATTCACTACTGTTTTCTTTATCAATTGATTGTTCCAAACACATATCACACATTTGCCAAACCTTTGTCATCAAGACCTGAGAATTTTGGGAACAATGTGATCAAGCTTTTGACTAAAGAGTTTTTGGTGCAGTGACTCGCATGAAGCAGATTATCAACTGAGGCAAACCAAAGCCCAGAGTCACAATATAGCTCTCTCTCCAAACTGGGAAATCCATATTATATGTGTCACGATTCAGTTTTACATCACCATAATGCCCGCCCCTAGTACAGAAGTTAATCTCCTTTCCATTTGTTCATAGCTCTCTCATTAGGCAAAGGTGAAGGAGAAAAGGTGCCAAATCACGTCACTATGCAAACAATGGCACATCGGAGGGGTGATATTTCCATGCTGGATGTATTGATTGAAATATAAATAATATTTTGTCCGCCACACAATGCGAATAAGAAAATATGAGTTTCACTGCAGAAAAAGTCAAGCATGAACAGTGCATCCTTTCATGCTCTTTATGCTATTATGGTTACTTTATCCCACCCATTTCCGGCCTCTGTTGTTTAAAGAACAACTAACCCCCAAATCAACTTTTTTTTCTAGCTAAGTTGTATAAATGGGTATCTTATAGTGTTGTCTACGTGTATATGTCACTATTTTAACAATTTAGTGCAAATTTGTTGAAATCCTGTCTTTGTGTCCCAAACCGTCCGTGTGGCGCCATCTGCAGCGAACTGTCGGTACTGCATTTGATTTTTTGAATTCGGCACCCAATTAGCGGAGGGGAGAGAGATGATGTCAGGAGGCGAGAGATGATGTCACGGGCCCTGCCGCTCTGGGGTATAAAAGGGCTCAGTCTCGCTCACGCCCCCGTAGCGAGTTGGAGTTGGAATAACGAGAGAATATTTTCATCGATTGTCAGGTTTGCGATTAGTTGTCATAGCATTTAGGTAGATTTTATTAGGATAGCTTTTTTATTATAAATAAGTGTATAGTTTTAGTTGTGTTAGTTGTTGAATATTGTAGTTTTAGTCACTAGTTGCTTTTATTGTTAGATTAGTTAGCTCAGTTTAGCTTAGGGCGTTTGTTAGTATTGCTTTTAGTGGTCTATCGTGTATAATTTAATTGTTAGTTGTGAATTGTACTGTGTTAGGATGGGGAGGAAGTGTAGCGTAGTGGGGCTGGAGTTTGCAAAGACCATTTTACGTGCTGATTCCTTCGCCAACTTCACCGAGGTTGAACTGGGCTATGCTAGTCTTCTCCGTTTGAAGAGCGAGGCCGTCCCCACAGACACTCCTGCCCCGCCAACAATGTGAGGTGAGTGAGAAAAATAATGATTTACCCATTTTGGATTTGGTAGTAATTGCATTGATTGTAGCTGCTGTAAAAAGAGGCACTTGGTTCACTCTGTCCCGGTCATTTCTGTCAGTAGTAGCTACTTTGCTCACAGATTGAGTCATGTACAGTATATAGAATTTTTATGTGCACGTCAGAATAGATCGTTATTGTAGTGTCTCAAACAAATTCGCCGTTTTGGCCTCTGATAACACCAATCACATGAGTCGTGTAGATCTGTTGAAAAAATATGGCGTGTAAATAGACACTGCAGCCTCAGCTCCAGGCGACGTGTCCCGCACTCGCTCACTGTGGCTGAGGAACAGCAGCCACCGGTTATAAGCGCGTCTACTCGCTGCCCGGGGCAGCCTGCTAATGCATCCGTCTGCAAAGTTACGCCAACACTGTGCGCAAATGTGCACGAGTCTGAGCACCAAACTAATCGAAGTTTGACATGACTGTAGCTTTTGACAGTAGCTACAAGCTAGCCTGTAAAGCTAACGTATAGCTAGCCTGTAAAGCTAACGTATAGCTAGAACGTACTGTGTGTCTGAGGCTAAACTGACCGGCTCCGTGCGCGCTCTGCTCCCGTTTGATGCTCGAATGCGGTCAGTGAGGAGAGGGCTGACCACTCCAGGTGGACCGTGTGGTCAGTGAGGAGAGGGCTGACCACTCCAGGTGGACCGTGTGGTCAGTGAGGAGAGGGCTGACCACTCCAGGTGGACCGTGTGGTCATTGGGCGCTCACAGATGTGAGCTGTTCTTACGTGGTTTCAGAATCAGTATAGTTGTTATTGCCATTGTTGTTGAACAGGTTCACAAAGTAGGATAAATTCTGATAATTATGTTCATGTTGACAAGTTTTCTGAAGTGAACCAAAGTTTACACCTATTTGGACGCAGCTTTTCAAAATGCCAAACCATTTGGAAGTTTTTAGTAGCCGACTGTAGCCAGAATTAACCTGATACAAATATTTGGTTGATCTGCTATAGGGTGGCATATTCTGAAGTATATCCTAGGTTGTATTCCTATAAATCATCAATACAAACAATGTGTTTGCATGTCACTTGTGTGTGCACTTTATAAATATTATTTATTGTTATGTTTTCAGCCAAAAGTGAGCAGAGAGAAATGTCCAGACTGATCCAGTCATTACAAGGCATGCAAGTGTCCAGGCCAATGTGAAGCCGAGCAGGCGACGCAAAGGTGAAATCTATTTATCCTTTATACAGCACTGTCATTTTATGTATAAAACAGTCTACACTTTTGTTTTTTTATATACTGTAGTTAGACACAAGTTGTGTAATTACTGCCATTTTAAACGTGTTTTTTTTGTTTGTGTTTTGTACAGCTACTCAAGCCCGGACCGCTTACACAAGCGTCGGTTGTGGGACTGAGGACCTGATGGAAATCCCTCTCCCTGACAGTCCCAGAGCAGCCTCTACATCTTTAAAAAGGAGAAGGTGTGAGGTGTCAGCGTCTGACCCCAGCTTCCACATCGACGACAGTGCCAGCACTGTGAACTGTTCAAGGTACAAAGGAAATCTAGAGTTTTAATTGAAAAAATATATACAGCGTCCTGGTTTTTTGAGGGATGAAATATCCTTTATTTTATATAGCATTCCTGCTGAAGTCCCTCCACACAAGGACAAAGAACATATTGTTCTTGAGGACCAACTGCTGGAGCTGTTTAGGCGATGTCCTGTCTGGGTCACTCAACAGTGTCCTCGCTGTGAGTTCTCCAGTCAGTGGTCCAGTCAGCCCATGGTGAACAACATCCCAGCTGGAAACCTACAGCTCTGTGCTGCTGTGCTGTTCACCGGCTCATCCTTTAGCCAGATTTCAAAGGTACTACAAAAACATTTTATTTTTCCATATATTATCCGATGATAACAGATGTTTTAATTTTATAGTTCTTGGGGGCCTTCAATATTCAGGGACTGTCAGAGCAGTGCTTCTATAGGCATCAGGCAAAGCTCCTCATCCCTACGGTCAACTGGCAGTGGAAGCTGGAGCAGGAGGACCTCATCAGGGAGGCTCTTGAAAGCGGCTCTGTTACACTGGGCGGGGACATGCGGGCAGATTCACCTGGTAAATACATTTAATAAACATTTATTTGAAGTATTAAAAGTCAGCTAATGTATAACTTGCATTCATGTAGGACATTCAGCCAAGTATGGCAGTTACACCATGATGAATCTAACGAGTAACAAAGTCATTGACATCCAGCTAGTCCAGGTAAAACATTACAATACAAACATAAATATGTAACTTTGGATAACTGTGCATTATGATAGAACTCATATTCTTATTTTTTTGTCTTATTAGAGCAATGAGGTTGGAAACAGCGTGCGCATGGAGAAGGAGGGGTTTGTGTTTTGTGTCCCAGAGATTGGAAAAAAATGATGCGCTGGGCCAGAAAAGGTGAACGGAGGAAATGACGAGGTGGAAGAAAAGCATTGTGAACCATCTATATGAATCATCTCTACTGGTCACCATCAAAGGCTGTGGCTGAGTGGACATCTGGGCAACTACATTCAGAATGTCCACGGAAAACCCCCTGTTCCCTCGCTGTCTTCACAGGCCTTTGGTTGGGGATGATGCAAGAGAGTGGCCAAAATCAACTATGTGTAATTACAATGACTCCTCCCAATATCTAATTTATATTGATGTATTTACACTTCACATATCAATTTATTATTCTTTGTAATTCTTTATAATTCTTTGTAGGCACAGCAGCATGCGAGAGACTCTTACTCTTTTGTTAACACCACGTTTTTTGAAAGATTAAGCTAAAATAAGCCCACAATACCACACTTCAAATATTGAGGAATCCATAGTCTGATTCTCACAATAGTCTGGGCCTCTTATTCAAAGGAATGCTGGCCAGGTAATGATTCCTAAAGGTTCAACAAATATTCACTAGTTATTTTATCACTTTGAAATGTTTAGAAAATAGATACTGCATATTAATGTTTATTTGTGAAATTTTAGGGTGCAGGTTGGTGCCTTGAATTATGATTAAAAAAGGCAAATCGTCATAGTGTATCCAAAATTCAAGCGTGGAGACTACACAGTGAGAGCCATGAAGACCAGAGCTACCTCAGGTATGTCACATTAAAAACAACACAACCAATGCTTTTACAAGGACAAATGTTTTGTGCTTTGTTTACAGTCTACTTTGACCAACTAATGGCCCTGCTGTTTGAAAGTGTGGTCGAGGATCCTCTCCCATATCAGGAGCACACAAAGGACCTGTGCCTGAACCATTCTGTGCCCATTGGACAACGTAATAGATTAAAATCAATGTTTCATGCAAGATTTAATTGTGGGCAGTAAAAAAAAAATGAAGCCTGTATATGTTCTGTCAGATATGTCACAGGAAGGTATATGCAGCACCACTTTATGTTTCTAGAAGCTGAAAACTTACTGCATGTATATTTATTACAGTTGGTATTGTATAACATAACCAGTCAACTTTGTCTGTTCAATTTGTTTATTGCACACATCTATGTAGGCCAAGTGAGTGGCACATGCAGCTCAACCTCAAGTGAAATGTGAGCTGTAAGTTTGTAGTAAGTTTTACCAAAGAAATTGTGCTATAATTTGGAAATTGCACTGTTGTAAGAGCCAGAAGTGCAGAATCAAGTACTGGTACAAAACAAGATCTATAATTTTCATTAATATTTCAATATTCAACTAAAACAGCATACATCTAAATACTTCATTATAGCCTTTACTCTACAGTGTCATCATTCAGTGGTAGTTTAGTGTATGTGTTAACGTTGGTTAAACCTTTTAGTTCACTAAATTTAGTAATAGAAATTACTTCAGGCTATTTACTTAGGGCTAACTGGCTCTTTGGGTTCACAATGTTACAGTCAAGCCTTTAGAGAAACATGACCTGAATGATTCTGTCTCACATCTTCAATGGCAAACCAAAAATCAATTTCAAAAAGACAGCGTTCCTGCTCAATAATACAGGCCTACATTTATTTATTTGATATGTTTTGTGCACTTTGCTGTAAGAAAAATAATAAAAATCTTTGTAACACAAATAGCCACGTCTCTATATCACACACTCTGCTGAGGACACTGAGATACATCTCCCATGTTCACGTAGACCACAGCAAAAGTCTACATCTAAAATAGATCGGTAAATTCTGAAGCAGCCAGGACAGTTACGTCCCTTAGCTGCGATGCTAACGTCGATCGAGCTCAATGCTAAGCTGCTAGCTTTGTAAATGACAGAGGAATAAATGACCCAGCGCCTCAGGTACAAGGTCGCTGTCTGCCACGATGCCCCCCCTGTGTAGAGAGAGCTGTCGAGCTGTCCCAGTGGAACAAGTTGCTAAATAAGTTAGCTCGCTGGAACTCCATGCTCCCATGCTCGGACTTTGTTTACGAGGAGCGCTGCAGGTGCAGCGTCGAAGTCAGAAGCCTCAAGCCCCTCCCACCCCTCACCCCTCCCGCGTGCCCCTTAGTCCTCCAGGCAACGCCCCCCTTTCTGTTGAGATTTTCAAATCTGAGGCTCTGATACTGAGGCTCTGGAAGGAGGGGTTAGTAGCCCTTTAAGCATGAAAGTAACAGGTCAAGAGGTGCTCCAATCTCATCTTGTTGGACTCCATTTTGACACCTTCTATAGAGTTCGGGAATGTCCACAGTTACCATGGAGATCCGCCATCCTTGCAGCTGTTAGCATACATTTCCATAGACTAACATTAGCTAAAAACATTATAAAAAGTGGAGAAAAAACCAGTGGAACGACTCCGTTAGCTGCTGAGTTACTGCTGGTAAATACATCTAACACACTGTGGTCTCCAAGTGTTTTAATGTGAACAATAACTCCAGTATTTTAACTTTTAAAATCTCCATTAGTTTACAATGGCTGCTAATCCCATAATGCGATATGACGTCACATTCCCGAACTCTATATGTACATAATGTAAACAACTCACATGAAGTGATCTGATCATTACAAATATGTAAGTTATTTCTTAAACTAAAATACAAACACTCGACTTCAGCATTGATTCATTTATTGTATTAAGCTTCTTTAGGTACTGTATTTCTATAGTTTCTGTCCCAGCCATGATTAGTTTTCGTTAGCATTAGCATAGCCCGCTAGCTTTAGCATGCTATTGCTAACGATGCATTTTGTGTGGCGATCAAAAATACATTTGTAGAGGTTCAAACAAATCAACGATTGAATTCTCCAGATTCTTAGCTTTAAATTGATAAACAGCAGGCCCATATTCACTTAGATTTAAGTGGTAAAAGTTGTGTTTTTTTGGCATTGGTATCGGTTCAGTATCGGATATTTGTAGCCGAAAGCCCCGATATCGTATTTTTCCCAGTATCGGCATCCCTAATTCCATCTATTAAGACTAAAAAAGCGAACTTGATTTCTTTTTCAAGCACTGTCCTTTGTAGTGTTGGGGTAAATTTCAGCATCGCAGGACCATCTGTTTTAAAGAGTCTTCGCCCTTTTGACTTGCTTTGCTTTAGAAAAAAAATACAGAAAGCTTGATTCCATTGACCCGACCATGACACCACAGTGGTCTATGTCACAGAGCTTATATTTGCACACTTTGTCCTTGCTGAGGAACCTCTCAGGACATAATGCTAATTATACTGCGATCCTCTGCCAGGTCGTGTGATGTTGTTCCCAAATGTTTTTGAACTGGCCCCAAATGTGCTCATCTCAGGCCCCACATGTATTTTACTCTGATAATTAGACAGCTGCAAGGACTTCCTGAGATAGGAATGGGCGGAAGCAAAATTATAGTACTGTCATGATTTGTTTTTTTGTTCCCTTGTTTTGTTGTCTTGTCTCTGGTCTCGTCCTGTGTTTTATTTTGACATGTGTGTCCTTTACTTCCCTTGTGGTACTTGCCCTGATGTACCTGTGCCCGGTTTCTTCATGTATTTATATGTGTTTCCCATGTCCTTTGTTGGTTCATTGTCAGTGTTAGCCCCGCTTCCTTTCAGTTTTGTTTCAATAGTTTTTGAACACATTCCGTACCGTGATTAAATATCACCCGTTTTTGTTGCAGCATTTCCTGCGTTTATTTTCCTCCTTATTTTCATTCCACCATCAAACCATGACACATACATCAAACAACTACTCTGTGAATAACTTTTTTGTTCACACACTTACTATAATTAATCCAAGATAATTGGTTCCCATGTATTCATGATGTGTTCATTTTATTTTATCAAAAACATTTTTTTTTTTTTAATTCAGGAAATTATTTTTTTATTTCAAATAGCCTTATTAGTCTACATGCATATTGGCATTAAATCTTTTTACTAGACCGTTCGAGAACCCTACACAGCAATTCAATAAGTGGGAACTCTGTACAATTGGCAAATTAATCTCTTGAATCTTGAAAAAAAATGCATGCAGGCAATTTAATCTCAAATTATTTTCCTATTCTGTGAGCAGTCGGAACGCTTTGTTTGTACAACAACTATGGGTTATTCATGAGCTGCTGTTTCCATAGTAACGTAGCATATGTGGTGCATATGCTACTGCACTCTGTCTCTGATCCCTCATCTCTATCAAACACTGTATGTGTATATATATAAATACATAAATATAAATATAAATATATACATATATATAAAAAAAAGAAGTGGTGCGCACTGAATGGGTGCTGCTGCCGGATGCTCTCTCATCGAATGCAATTTCTCCATCTGTGAGATCAATAAAGTATCATCTTATCTTATCTTTATGTCGTGCTGAAGAGGGAGCTGAGTCGGAGGGCAAAGCTCTCGATTTACCGATCGATCTACGTTCCCACCCTCACCTATGGGCATGAGATTTGGGTAATGACCGAAAGGACAAGATCGCGAATACAAGCGGCCGAAATGAGTTTCCTTCGCAGGGTGGCTGGGCGCACCCTCCGAGATCGGGTGAGGAGCTCAGTTACCCGGGAGGAGCTCGGAGTAGAGTCGCTGCTCCTTCACGTCGAAAGGCGCCAGCTGAGGTGGCTCGGGCATCTGTTTCGGATGCCTCCTGGTCGCCTCCAGGCATGTCCTAGTGGGACAAGGCCTCGTGGAAGGCCCAGAACACGCTGGTGGGACTACGTCTCCGAGCTGGCCTGGTGTCGCCTCGGGGTCCCCCCAGAACAGCTGGAGGAGGTGTGTGCGTGGATCGGGAAGTCTGGGCATCTCTGCTGAGACTGCGGCCCCCGTGACCCGGCCCCGGATAAAGCGGAAGAAAATGGATGTATGTATGTATATATATATATATATATATATATATATGTATATATGTATATGTATATATATATATATATATTAGTACTGTCAATTGATTGAAATATTCAATTGCGATTGATCTCATGAATGTCATTGTTAACTCGCGATTAATCGCAAATTAATAAAATGTTTATCTATTTTAAATGTTCCTTGGATCATCATTTTAATACTCTAAGGGCTCAGAAAAGTGTCTGCTCCTTGTTTCCTGATAAGTCCATAAGTGATTTCAAAGCTGTCATCAGAGGTGCAGGAGCAAACAAACCAACAGGTGCTTTTTCTCCTGTAAACTCGCGGTCACATGACACGCTCCTGTCTGAGTGACAGCAGCTGCAGAGCGGCTCATGAGGCGTCTTTCTAATGTGTCGGAAAATTGTCTAGTCGAATGGACGCCGGTAAAGTTGATTTGCGCATAAGGCATTATTTTGGACAGCATTAATATATATTAAGACATATTACATTATGGATAAGAGTATACATAATGATTTGAGACACACTCTGGATGCAAATGGAGATTGTTTTCAGTTTGCCCTTGTTTGTATGTTTTTATGCATATGCCTTCAAGCTTGTTGTTGAAGCATTTCTAAGCCACTGCATTCAACTTCTGCTCTGCCCGTCATGCAATTGTTTATGGCCAAACATTATAGGTTTGGCAAGTCACACAGCCTGCTGACAGCTCACTCAAAGCACCCCATAGAGACACACCCACACCATTGCTGTGCATCTCTCAACCTTGCCGTAAATTGGCGCTCAATCCTAGACAAATGTGCTCAGGCACTGCTCTTGTCACCTAAGGGTGGTTCTGTTGTAATAGTGTCAGATGCACCTATAGGGGTAAAGCAGTGGGCTGGTTGTGCACACATTTTACTCCGCTATTGGCCTCTTCATTGTTCTTCGAGCCGACATGATAGTCTAATTGAAATGGTCAGTGAGTCCATGTCCAAATACTATAGATTTTGACATACGCTGCATTGTGCAGCACATTACAAACATGTTTGGTTTCGCTGGCATCTTTCTTTCTTCATGTGAGTGTGTGGGCTTCACGTCATTTGCGCTTGTGGCATACCAACTAACCTGGAATGAATGCAGAGTGGCTTGAAAAGCAAACTGCAATCTAAGTTGAAAGGCTTGGATGCAGATGAAATGAGCAAGCGTCAAGATTTGAGAACTTTTATAGGAGCCAGACAGTAGTGCTCTTAAGACTGTATAGCACTTATTCGCAATGTCTGGTCTGCGGCGGTGAACAAATATGCCCCATGTATTGATGACTATACATGTTTTACTTATTCCTTTGAAGTCTATTGTATTCTTGGTTAATGGTGAAAGTATAATACTCGCGGACAGAGTAGCACAACTTTAAACTGAGAAATAACTTGGCAATGATTTGAGATTTAATTATGTTATGGAGAACTGTTTCCCCAGTAAAGCCTTTTTTTGCACAAGTCTGCCTTTTGGACAAGTGCCAAGACCGTTTCCAGAACATGGAACAGGATTAATAATGCTCAAATGAGAAGTCGATTACTAAGGCAAATCCAGTGCTCGCGTGATGGATTTCTCTGTCTGTGTCTATCCTCTCTGTGGTAATATTTTCCGTGGCTGTGTGAGCGCAGGCTGAATTAATTTGATCGGCTAATATGAAGCAGCTGTCATTGTGCCTCTGATCATGGAGCTGTGAAGAGGGTCCACTCGGCACTTCTCCCCCCAGATGCCCATCACATACAAACACCGATGCAGCCACTGTGCTCTACTGTCCTGGCTTTACCATCAGCCACTCCTTCCCCAGTTTATTGTTTGACTCTTTAGGACCAAATCCCTGGAAGTGAATCAGATTAGAAGTATTTTATCAACTACAGAGTGCAGATAACCAACAGTTCAAGAAGAGCTCAACGCCAGTGTGACTGGGAGCTTACACAAACATATTTTGTTTATTAAATTCTTTCGTGTTTGGACTTTGTGGTTTTGTATTTTGCCAGGTGATTCAGCACACACGTACTTTTCAGAAACACAAACAGTCCAGTTTCTCATTCGCAGCAAGCTATTCTTCTCCCTCAAGTTTGAGAACGACCAACCTCTGTCAATTTTGGCCACTGAACTTGAAGAATTGAAACAAAAATCCAGTCTAACTAGCACAGAGAAGGAGTAACTTGTCTTGGCTGAGATAGATTGCTAACCTTTTTTTAAATTTTGTAACATTGAGACCAAAATGTTGCAAATTAAAGGAATAGGCCTCCGTTTTTACATACTGAGATATGTAGTACTTAAACGATATTACTGCACGGACATCAAAGTACTTCAGGTGTTATTACGCCTCACAATATAGTGCCTCCTTTTATCCGCTTATAAAATCCACATGTTTGATTTTAACTATACTTCGATCGTGTAACTACTCAACTGCATTTAAATAGGGAAAACTTGGAACAGCTTGGTAGCTTCTAACTTCACCCCAGTTTGGAACTATACCTATGCTGAGAGAGGCGCACGCACAAAGACCAGACAGTTACGCATCAACTCGTCTAAGCTAAGAACATATCTCAGTATTTAAAAACAGTGGCTTATTCCTTTAAACAAGATGTCTTTTACTGTATTTCAGCCTTGTATTTTCATTCAATATACTGTGCATTCTAGCCATGCCCATTTGTATATTGAGTGTACTAAAGGGCAAGCCACAATGGCACATCTGACTTCTCTGTGTCTGTCTTTATGTCTTTCCATCACAAATCTCTCTATAGTTTGAGGTAAATTGCTGGATTTTAGACTTGCGCTCAGTGGAGTAAGGAGAAGCCAGCTGTTCGGGAGAAAAGATCTTTTTCTCCTGTCTGTGGCTCGGTTTTTGGAAGTAGAGACTTTAGTTAGTGTCACTGTGTATCAGTGCTAGTTGCTGTTGATCTGTGCTCATAAACACGGCAGAAAGGTTTTATTAATGTTTACCCATTTTGGCCGATAACTGAGTTCATATTTACTGACTAAAACTAGAATCACATCTAGGTGTCAAATGAGGGATATCATGACATAATGACAATAAGGTTCTTCATTCATTAATTAATTTATTAATTCGTTCATACTTACTTCGCTTGGCTACTTCGCCAGAAGCAGGCGGTGGGCAATTATTTTTTACAAGGGGCCACGGGAATAACCTGAAGTGAGATAAATAGCCGCATCAACAAAAACTTAGCTTATTCCTGCTCAACTTTCTCCCATTTCAAAATGTCCAAAATAATATCTGAAACTCGACTGATAGTAATTGTAAATATTGTGAAATATATATACATAATACATAATATTACTATATTATGTTCTTACCTGAGCTTAGACGAGTTGATGCGCACCTTTCTGGTCTTGGTGCATGCCCGTAGAAGAGTGTGGTAGCTTTTAACTTCACCCCGTTTGGAGCTATAGGAATACATTTAGATTGGCCAAATGCTAATAGCATCTTTGGTCATTTTGCGTGACTGAGGGCACCATAGACAAGAAAAGAAAAGAATGGACTACTCCTCCTCACTCCTCCCCATTTACCATAATAACCACGTTCGAAGGGGGAAACTATGGTGGATTTACAGACTCCTCCTCCCCAGCTCTGACGAAGCATGTTCCTAAAAAGGGCATGAGGGCGGGATCTTCACTGTGGACTCGGCCCTTGCGTGACGTGTAGCTTGCGCAGTTCCAATGCTAACAGTCCGACCCTCACGAAGTACGAGATTTCTAAAATTCTTCTTACAATTGTGACTAACCCAGCGTTATCTCAGGGGGAATATCTAGCCGTAGAAAGTGTTTAAAAATTAGAAACCAGGCGTTAAAGTTGTTTTTAGCGTGTCTAAAGTCCAATGCTTTTCAATGGGAGACTAGCTGCTATATGGAGCGCTGGCGGAGCAATGGCGGCCTCTAGTGTCACGGCCCGGGCATTGGAGCGCACACACAAACACCAGACAGGTACACATCAACTCGTCTAAGGTCAGATAAGAACATATTTCAGTATGTAAAAACGGTGGCCTGTTCCTTTAAGGACTCAAAACTTTAAATCAAAAACCACTGGGCTTTAGCAGCTAAACGCAAAATAATGAACTGCAAGGAAAGACATTATAATTGTTTTGATCAACAAAGACTGGAATTAATTACTATGGAGCAGGCTGCTTTACTGTTAAATAATGACTCTGTCTCCAGTGTACCTGCCCCATGACTCACAATGAAATTGTATTTACAAAAAAGTGCACAGCAGCTGTGATCGCAGAATGTTGGGGAGGATTGAACGATGGACATGTAGGATTATTGTGGCCGTAAAATGGCTGCCTTTGTTATTTTTGTTTCTTTTATTTAATAGTACATTTGCAAATGGACAAGAGACTAAAAGTATCTCAAAAGATGTTGTCGAAGTTAACACTGTGAATGCAACTTTAAGAAAAAAAGTATATGTTATATGAAAGTTATATGAAACCATGGATTAAATAAGGCATAGGTTATTTCTGGAGGTGTTATCAGGCTTGTTTCTCTTGATAATTATGGGGCCATTAAAGAAATGAACTCAGATATTTCTGTTATTATTACATCACCCCCCCACAGTTTTTGCTCTATAATCAAAGCCCTCAGAGGCTGTACAGTATGCGTCATGTACATAATGCCTGGAACACCTAATTTTGTCTGCCCTGTGAAGATGATGGGCCAACCTCTTACCACAAACATGTATTCGCTCCACTTGCTGTGCACACACTGTAATTTCCCTGGCACATTTGTGTGGTGGGTAAAGTATCATGGGGGCGTGGGGAAGATGAGATATCCTGAGAGATCGCTGCACACCGAGGTCCGCAATTCAAGCACCGGCTAACCATTAATTTGAAATAATTTTGCCTCCCACAGTCCTCGATTATTTCCCTGCCATTATGAGAACGCTCGTGGCAGCATATTATTTTGACCCTGACAGCTTTTGTCTTCTTGTTCTGCAGGCTGACTGAAATTTGTTTTAATCTGTGAATACACAAGCGCTGTCTTGCTGTCAATCACTGTCAGGAACTATTTTTAGCAGACAAATACTCCTGATGCAGGTGAGTGTCTTTGTTGATCACTTGGGTACTTTTATTGGGAAAGCACACAACTGACCATTTCATTAAGGTTTAGACAGATTTGATCAAACCCGACATTTCTCTTCTGTATTTGTGATGCCTGGAGACCAATCTTCAAATCTTTATAGGTCCATGGTCAGGAAAAAAACAGGAAAAAAAGAAACACCAAGTTTGAGACGATTTTTAATACAAATAAAATGTTTGTATAAAAAAAATAACATGCTTCACACTTGATAACTATATATATTTTTTTAGATTTAACAAATACATCATCAGATAGCCAGGCACTGTGTCTTTTTACACATTTCCCCCCAGTTTTTGGATATGTCCAGACATAAAGGAGACATCATCGGCCCATTTAATAACATACATTAACTTGCCACTTAATTTGGTCAGCACTTACATTTTATTCTGCAACACAAATGAGGTTTTGAAAGGAATACAGAGAAGGTATGAGAAGCAGCAATGAATTTACAACACAAATGATCCCATTAGTACTTTTCCTTCAAGATGTGAGCAGGCTTTTATACACACAGAACCAGCAATAAATCTGGTAAAGGGTTTGATTGATCAAGGTATTGTATATTTAGCTATTTGACTTTGGAACCTTTTCTGCTCCTTTACGCCTATTCTCCTGGTTGAGAAAAGCGGCATATATGAATGCAATGAATTCTGTTTCGGCTGCCAATGCAGGTTACAGATCTCACCTTCAGGGCGATGTGCGCAATGATCTCAAGGGCACACTTAGTCTTAATTCTCTCCTAATGGATCTGTACAGCTTAGTGTTACCCTCAGCTGGATAAACCAGTGGCAGTGATCAAAAGGGTCACCCACTATGACACCCACCAATACGATCCCAGTCTGCTGCTTCTGTTAACCAAAGCACATGTAGGAGACTCGAAGTGGGCAGTGGCAGCCTTTGAGCTGGATGGTAATACAAATCATGGCCTCACTTAAGCACATAGAAACACTCACTAGACCTTCACCATTTGGAGAACACTGTAAACGTACGACAGGCGTCGGCCCAAACAATAGTAACAACGCTGCAACAGATTTTTGAAACGCATTCCAAAGTTACACTTTTTATTTTGTTCATTTTTTAACAACACAACACAGGATGTTGAAACTGGCATGCTCAAATCAGCAGAGACCATTTTAATAGGCAAAGTCAAAGCACTCCTGTAGAGATTAAGTTTTTTTTTCTTTTTCTTTTTTTTTGCATTGCCATGATCACTGATTCCAGCCACAACACAAATCTCTCCATGGATTTATTTCATAATTTTTTTTGGTGTCATTATCCCCTTGGTGACATCCTGAAGCAACATTGAGAACACCTGATGATTGAGATTCAGTTCATTTCTGAAATAATCTGGACCAAGTCTTTGAAAGGGCATTATGAAAGCCATCCAAACTCTCATTATTCAATCTGAAGACCTCTGCCGTGCAAGTAAAATGTTTTTTTTTTCCCCCAGTATTGTCTTGTTTACAAGGCAGAGAGAAGATCGAACCTTACTAATGTACTGTTAGCAGCATGGCTCCTCTCTGACACAGACTGTTAGCATTTCTTCTGTGATCTTTCACCCTTTGTTTATCCATGGCGGAAATTCCCCAGGTGGAGATGAACCATTGTAACGCTGTCCTTTAGATTGCATGGTTACTGTAGCTGATGTAAGTTTGCTTCGTGGCTGTGGGACAAAAGCAGAGAAAGATGATAGGGTCATGTGCTGAGATTTCATTCACGCATTCTAAAGTGAGAGACAACAGTGTTTATTTTAAGGCTTGTGCAGAACAGAAAAGCAGAATGTCAACCTAACCTTTTAAATGACAATGTGTTTATTGGCTTGTTTTCATTTTCACACCAACCTTCAGAATGTTTTCTTTTTGTGTAATATTTAAAACATCCGCAGTTGCCGTTGATTTAATTAAGTTTGACATGTTAACTTTGCCTTTTTGGGAACTTGAAATAAAATACCAGAGGGAGAATGTCTTGAATTTGCTACATACTGTATAAGAGTGTTATATAATTGTAAACATCGTCAGCCAGAGAAAATATAATTTTGGTGCATTTTAGTGGATAACAATTGTTTCAAAAGTAATTGTGTCTTTTTTGTCCCTTCCATAGTTTTTATTTGGTAGCTTGTTTCATGCTGTATGTGAATGTACTCTTGATTCTCCTTGTGTCGTGTCTAGTATAAATATTTGTAATTGCAAAATATGACGTTTTTGCAAGGATTTCAGGCCACTTTGCGTTTTTTGGTGCTGGTTCATAAACACAGCATAACAAGTCTTTTTTAAGTCCTGGTTTACACGGTTCTCATCCTGGTTGACTTATCTTTCAGTACTGATTTAAATTCAGCTCTATCCTGGTTTAGTCACTGGGTGCTAGTATGGGGGGAAAAAAGGACCACCAAAGAGCCAGTGTTCCACTTCCAAACTTCCAATAACACACAAGTCTACTGTCCAAGTCATGCTCCAGTCTACTGTGTTGTGGTCCATTTCCCCATTTATTACGCCTCTACAGAGTGCCCTTCATTACCTATGGAAGACTCTTTCCTGTATTCCCCTCCACCCTCACAGCAGCTGTAGCGTTGAGACCCCTCCATTCCCTCTCTGTCTCCCGCGTGATAGCCAATTCGCTGAGGTGAGCCGATAAAGCCGACATATCTCTCTATACTCACTGCACATGACAATGACACATGATGCTTATCCAAATCTCTGTGCACTATTTAGCCTCTATAAAAGTGAACCCAATCAAGATCTCTTGGTGTAACAAAAGATGCCAGTGTGTATCTCCGTGTTTTGGATGTGCACTTGTTAAATGCTGCATTAACTTGTTCTCACAACAAACAAATGACTGAGTGTCAGATTATACTTGAATGCATTTCTCATTTTGGTTCTAATGGAAAGGAGTTATTTGCTCCGTCCTAAGGTGCGAGATGTGCTCATTAGTAGAGGCCAAAGGAGAAGAATGTTGCTGGAATAAAAAGCTTCCTGCCAAAGGGAAAGGAGAAATCAGACAAACACCTGAGTCATCCCAGTGAGTCACTATATGAGATGATCTTACAGGATTGTTTTCTGAATAATTTTAATGCTATATATATGACACCGTTGCAACGGGGAAAGAGAAAAGTAACAACCAAGTGCTACAACAAAACATACCTTTAAATCCACACTAGAGGATTAATATCTTCCTCTGTAATCGATCAATGGAGACCCATTATCATAGCTCTGTAGGGAGCAGGGATGTAAATGGAACCATGTCATTTAGCAAGAAAGTCTTGTTTGATTCACAGTATGACTAACAAAGTCTGAGGAGACAGAGGAACAGAAGCGTTTGTCCTCAGCTCAGGGACACCGTCCTTATAAGAGCCTTCAAAGCAGACAAGACTAAAGTGAGAAATGCAGAGCGCTGAGTCATAGCAAACAAAATACAGGTGTGTATAATGTTGGGCGTGATGATGTAATTGTAATCGAGGATGAGATTCTGGTAAATGTTTGGATATTTATGGTCTATAAAGGTTTTTTCCTCTTCTTTTTTTTAAGTCATTGCATGACTAACTTTTAAGTGAACACACACCTGAATAAAACAAAACAAAACTCAATTAGTTATTTATCTGAATTGTGCAGCCCCAGTCCTGCAAACATTTCCAATTTGATGCCGATTTGGGACAAAGGTGGCTTTCACATACGGTCATCGTTACACATATGGTGTCATATGGTGTCATATGTGTAACAGCCTTAACCATGAGAAAAAGTATCTAGATTGTAGTATATACACAAGCTTTTCAGTCATGTGATTTTTGAATGCCAAAGTAGAATTATGCAGTACTACAACATGTACCAATATCTCTACTCAGGATATAAATGAAAGACAACTGATTGACAGTGGCATTTTTATTTACTCATAATCATTGCTCAAGAAGATTACAGTAAAAACAGGGCCCCAGAGGCGCACGTTTATGTGAAGAAGCCAGTCAGTCAGTGTTTAAGCTGCTCAAGACGTTAGCATGCTACCGGTTAGCTTTAGCTTCATCACGATAAGCCTCTCCAAGAGAAAACCCTGAACCACACTCCAAACATCTAGCCTTGGATACAACATGTAACAGAGGTCAGAGCTGAGCTGCAACTGTAGTTTTATGAACCACACATGGGTTTAGCGTGCCAAAACGGTAGAATGCTAACGTCTTGAGCCGCTTAAACACTGACTCAGGCTGGGACTGTTGACCTGACAAACTGCAAAAATCCGATCTTTAGTAAATCCTTCTGTAGTTTGACAGACAGAGCTGCTACGTCTGTGCCACATTTGCTGGTTATATCACATAAATGTGCGTCTCTGGGGCCGTGTTTTAACTGTAATCTTCTTGAGCAATGATTACGAGTACATAAAAATTCCACTGTCAATCAGTTGTCTTTCATTTATATCCTGAGAAGAGGTATTGTTATTCTACTTCGGTATTCAAAATGGCCGGAACTATGCGTGATGTCATTGTAAACGCATGTATAGCAAAAATAGCCTAGATGACATTCGTACACTCAGAAAATCAGAAGAAAATGCGATGGCTTTACTTTGTGGAATTTGTTGTCTTAGTAATTCGTGCTATTAAACAAGAACCCCCTGCTGACTGAATACCAAACAGTAAATTAAAATGCCTTCTTCGCTGGGATATTTTGTTCAATACAAACGTGTTTTCTTCCCACTTCTGCCTCAGAGCTTTAGCGACAACAATAACTATGCCTTTCCCTTCTTTCTGCGAGTTTTAATTTGAGACAAGTGTTCATTGTGGAATCACCACCTACCATTTTTGTGACAACAGTAATTCACTTTGACATGACACTAATCCCCCACCCATCTCTGTTCAATTGCAAATACTTAAATACATCTTACATGCCTGGAAGCTACAGTCAGTTTTCTTCCCTTTGTAAATGAACAACTCGGAGAAATTTGCAAATTCAGTGAAGCGTTAGATGAGACAGTACACAGGTTTAATAATTCAGGATCATTTTTACTCTGCAAAGTGTCCACGCAGAAGTCCAAATGAATGCCATGTGCGCTCCATAATAATGTAACCTTCTGTCTAGTCTTTTTTTTTTTTTTTTTGAGTCTTAAGAAGTGTATTTTATATTTTTCTAAGGAGACTATCAACTGGTGGGCAAATATGATGGTAAATTGTTGCTTTTTTGCTAGAACTGGCCTTGTGTTGAGTGCTTTGTGTGTTGAGTGTTTTGTGTGTCTTACATTGCGTTTCCAGGCTCTCGCACAGCTCAGTCTTTGCCTCCCCGTTGGGTCTGAGGCCGGCCTTGGGGTTGAACTTGTTAGACATGGTGGCGGCTGTGACCACGGCCTTCAGACTGCGCGAACGCTTGGGCACGTTCTGCTCCGGGTGGAAGAGCACCACGTACACCTTAGGCATGTAGAGCAGGCCCAGGGACACGGAGGCACTGAGGCTCACAGAGATGGTCAGTGTGGTCGTCTGGATATACATCTGTGAACAGTGTAGCAGATAGAAACAAATTGAATACAAATGGCAACACTGAGTAGAACACAATGTCTTAATGGGGGAGAAGTGTGTGTTAGTGGCTATTTTTGGTGCAATACCAGTGCAACATCCTCCAGATCAAAGTAGAATGGGTTGCAATGTGCAGTGGAGGAATTTTTTTTAAATATGTAACAAAGGGGACACTACATCTATCAAGGGTAAAGCACTATTCTCTACTAAAATCGGAAAAAATCCCTGGAGCTACCTTGAATGCAACCAGCACAGTCATGTGGACTAGTCACGCTCTTGCACTCCGGGTAATATCTCTTCTGTTGTTCTAATATTGAAAAAAATACTAGCATTATTGTTAAGTTTGCTGCTTACTGAACCTACTACAGGAACCAAGTGGCTCAGTGTCCTCTGCGTCTACTTCAGCTAGGTAACGTATTAGTCATCATGATTCTCCCGTGTGCTATCAGTGCTGACAAAACACTGTAGCACTTAAGTAAGCGTGCTAGGCAGCTCATGAAATGGTAAGCGAGTCTTGACGTGGCTTACAAGGCACTATTTTTGTTCGGCTTTGAAAGGTGAAAAACACGCAAAAAACACGCACGTTCGTTTTAGGAGATTCGCAGAATGTCTGGTTGCAACGATTACTATGAGGTATGATTGGACATTGGACGTTTTGGGGCGGGGTTTTGCGAAAGGTCAATTGTGATTTGTAAAATGGACTACATATAAATACACAATAACACAAATATTGCATCCCTTCTGGTGCTGTATTTTGTTGTATTTTTCTATGTGAGTACTGTAGTGGCCTGTATGGAACAAATGACATCTGCTGTACATATTTCTCATTTAAGCAACCGTTGCTCTGCGAGTTGACCAAGCAGGTGTTCTGTCATGAATTCACTTCCACATGATGAAGATGTCTCAAAGATGTAGCTCATTCGCCTTTATAGAGTGCAAGCCCGAGTAGCCAAGACCATCTTGTTTGTTAATTTTCTGCTGTACTAGTTTTAATGCAGCTATAACATCCGAATAATGTTATCCCTGGGTCTGAATATCTCATTAAAAGACAGCTTGTAAAAAGTAGAACAGTTTTTTTTGTAAGTAATCAAATTTGGTAACCAAATTCACTGAACTCTCACAATGAGACGACAGTCACAGGAGGAAAAAGCCGCCATTTAGATCTTCAATGTGCCTCCTCCGCATTAAGACAGAACTGAGAGACGTCTTTGAATCAAGCATCTTTATGGTTCTGAATGTACATTTTTAAGACAAGTAGACATTACCAGCTGCATGTCTGTGCTTGCACTTCCGTGACAAATACTTTTTTACAATTAAATTTAAAATATTTAATTATTGTCAGGTCTATCCTAGTTTTCGGGTGAGCGGAAACTGGGAATTTGGAACAATTGATAGTTTAATCTTGAGGGGATGTGCCAAATGTGGATTAGGAAAAAAAATAACAAGCATTTGTTGTGTTGCTCGGAAACTGTTAGTAGACCAAAGACAGCGCCACACTGAGGCAAAAACCTCCTACTGACTTTCAAATACACTTATGGACACTATTCTATTGCAATATAGGCCAAACATAGTGATTAAGGTCAGGACTGGATGATAGTTTCTAGCTTGCTTTATTCATAGTTTGTATCATTTTATATAACATTATGCAAAAAAGGATCTTTTCTATGTTTTACTAAATATTTCCCACATAGTAATCACACTTAAATAAACCCTGCAGTGACCTCCCCACATTTGTTTTTCACAATATTTTCTCTGCCTTGCTGCCATGTCTTGTAGCAGCCAATGCTCTTCTCCTGTGGCTGTGCTGGCTAGAGAATAGACTGCAGACAGGGGGGGCAGAGGGACAGATGCTTTGTCCCAGACCAGCTGTGGGGACTGTTAACTGGTGCGCTGCTCTGGGCATGCTCTCTGCTGCCTCTGGGACAGGCTCCTCAACCCAAGCTCTGTCACATCAACAGGGGCTGAAGTCAGTCTGCCTCCACCCAGACCATGATGCTCAATGCCCATAGCTGCTTTTTTTAATCTATGAACTTGAAACCATGGATAAAATTATATATTGTGATTTACTTATGTACTTTATTCCTACATTACTTTTCAATAAACTAAGATTTTGGATAAGTAATTCCTCTTGTAGCTCAATTCAGTTGGTCAAGTCAAAGAAGAGGATCTGTTAGTACAAATTAATAATATAAAAAAAAAAAGTGTGTTCACTCTTGTTAGTTCGCACGACTCTGTGCTCCTGTTAGTTTGGTCTGTAAGCGTTGATATTAGCTGGGGTCCAGGGTGGCACGTTCACAAGTTGCAAAACCAAAGCGAACTATCCCAGGAAGCGCAGCGGGGTTGCCTACAGCGGACCAAACACAAGCAGCGAGTAATAATCTTTGTGTGTTTCAATAAAGTGGTGCAGACTCCCTCAAAACTACACGATTCTCTGCACTTGCAATAATTGTTTTGCTCTTGCTGATCATAGTCAAATTCCCATAGCAAGTGTGCAGTATGTAATCCCTCCATTGCAGCTGCATTTTTGAATCAATCTCTGACGTAACACAGTACAACTCTCCTGCAATTGTATATACAGCATCTATTAACAACACATTGTACAGTTTCTGACTTCCATTGTGTTGTACTATAAATTCTGTGTCAACTGCTGTCTTGTATATTTACTCTATTATGTCGTTGAACCCAGAACACGTCTGAAACACTTCTTATCGATCCATTCAATCAATACCGGCCTGTCTGCTGCCTCAGAAGAAAACCAAGGCAACGAAGAAAATAACTCCCCAACACAGAGCTGTTTCTTCATCACTGCAGTGCTCCCGAAGCACAAGCTCATAAAACCGCTCGCTCTACACCTCATTGAGCATATACCTATCATTACATTGCCACCAAGAGATGCTCAGGGAGAAAAAAGCAGCAGCGGTGTTAATGACTAAATTTGATACAAAGACACATAAGTTCCATCAAGTACATAAAGTTTGGTGAGAGAGATGTACAGTGCATGAACAATCTCACTTCCTACACTGAGTTTCTGCGACTGTGGGGACTAATATAACAGTGTTTTATAAAAAAGCTGTGCAAAAGTTTGAAAGAGGTGTGATGTTTCATTCTCGAATAGATTATAATTAGCTTGTGTGGCTAACTCTGCTGCATTTACTGGACCGATAAAAGCAAGTCCATTACGGTGCACTGCCCTAAATAAAAGAAAAAGCAAAATTATGTGCAGTGTATGTTTTATCTATTCATCCTTACACTAACATCTGTAAAAAAAAAAAATCTATGTTCGGTTTTGCTTCTGGGGAGTTTTAGCTTGAATGAGGATCATATTCTCTGAGCGCCTATAATTCCCACTTCACAGCACGCTAGGAACATTAAGAAATGGGGGCTCTGCACTGAAAGAATACACAATAATTGCTCAGTAATTAAGCTAATAAACAAATTCAAGCCTGAAGGGACACAATACTGCTCTCTTATGGGATAGTGTCATTTATTAAGATCACAACCCTTTGGCCTTGATTAGCGTTTGCGCTTCTTCACCCATTACCAGAGCACCCAAGGGTCAACTGCTTCGCCCTGAAGTGCTGCTCTGCTGTAGGCCTAATGAACAACTGTTCTCTGAAGTCCAAGATGTGCTGTCTTAGCTCCCTCTGTGGCACGGCATCAATCTTCATTACGTATCATTGAGCCCGTGGGAGGCCATTTTGAATAATGTTGTTTGTCGACTATGTGGAGAATGACTATGGGGTTGTAATAGACCTGATTTGAGAGAGTGAGTGGCTTAGAAACTAGTTATGCGCGTTATGTTTCAGGACCAATCCTGCGAAGAACCGCTCACATACAGAGTGAAAATGTATATGAACTGTATATATCAGCTTTAACAGCAAATGGGCAATGGAACAAAGACTACTTCATTTGAGCGCTGGCCTGGGCACCATCGGACTGTCTAATTTCCCTAATTAAAACAATTAACTTTTTGAGCAGAAATCCAACAGTCCCCAGACTGAACTCATTTAGACTCCTATTACATCATGAATCTGCACAATTATAATAGGGGTCTGGCTATTTTATGCTTTAGATATATGTTGATGTTCTGTAATGCATAAAAGTTTAAAGAGTTCGAAATGTGTGCACCTAATAGTCTTGTTGGTCCGGTTTCATGCTGAGTTGGCAAAACTCTGCAAGAAGTGGTAAAATATTTTCTGCAAATGTAACAATCCCTCACAATTATAACTTCAATAACTAACATTTTAGTGTAAAACAGAGCTGGCATTTCCAAGCTTAAATATACTTCAATATGTGGTCCAGGATATAAAATGTCTAGTGCTTGTGCTTAAGTCTTCTGCACACATGGAACTGTTGTCATGGTTTTAAGTCCAGGCTCAGACAATTTGCTAAATGTCTCGCCCTGCTCATCACCTGCTTTCACGCTCTGCTATTCAACCCAAGCCTAAAAATCCTTAGTTAGTGCCATCTAAAGGACTCAATGACAGCTGATTGTACATGTAGAATCAAGCTAAAGGCCCGCTGCTTGCCCTGTCTTAAAGAGTCCACATTTATGCTTATGGAGGTTTTTTGGTCTGTGTTGGTTGACATTATGAAAGACAGGTATTTTGTAAAAGTGTGTATTTTTGTCTGCCCTTCTCCAGTTTCACCTTTTTGAGTCTCAATAAACCTGCAAAGACACCTCAACATCTGCAGTATTCTTGATGAAAGGTGTTTTTTCGCCATGATTACCAGAAGGGCACATTGACTTTGTGCAGAAGTCGAATGGGGAGTAGTAGGTTTGGACAAAATGTTTCTGACGCAGCCCTTTTCATAAATGACAGGAATTTAAATGTTACCAAGTTACCAAAAATGTATCTGACTTTTTCCTATTTCGCTGACACACTGCATAACATCACAACAAGGCAACTGACTTTTTGAATTGTTGAGACAGCAGTTAAATGCTTAACGTTATTGCATTGACCTCAACATGGGTTAGTTCACAGGTAGCTCCTCAATAGTAGCAGTTCCTGTGTAACATCTTCTTCCCTGTTTAAACATGTGCAAGGTCTGCTTTGTCCACTACAGTCGAACGAGAACGAGAGATTGCTAAGAAAAATGCTTTTTTTCTGTGCTTATGTCCTATTTATTTATATTTTCTGCAATGTGCAAACCATCCACCAGGGAGTGCTGCAGCACCCTCAGCACCCTGGGTTCCTGCGGCCTTGTTCCCGTCAACACTGCACCACCGCCAGAGTCATAAGCAACAGAGGCCAGGCATGATTGGGTCCGAATCTGCATTTTACCAGACTTTCCTTGCACTTTTCCGCGGGAATAAACAGTGCTAGCATGCGGGGCTTGCATCAGCTAAACACCCGCAGTCTGTATGCCTGATATTCATTACAATAAACTTTCAGTTCAGTTCAGTTCAGTTTATTCGGTCAAAATTATGACAAAAGATTTCCATTCAGTTAAGTATACTTCTTCATAACAAAATGACCGAAAAGGTATAGGCTGAAGCTAATGCTTATTTTGCCTACCCTTGTTTTTTTTAAACTTACAGCACGTGTTTTTTGTTAAACTTTCTGACATAATATCAGACATTCAAAAGGATTTTATTTTATTATTATTATTGTTTTTGTTGTTCTTGTTTTTTTTTAAGTAAGTTGACAGTCTTAAACAAACTAGTAAACAGAATTAAGGTATTTTTCAAGTATAATACTTTTATACATTCTCTTTAAGTGGAAGAGAGAGGGACATAATTTGAGATCCTCTGTACAGTCATTCCAGAGATCGACCCCTTTAATGGAAATACAAAATCTCATAAGATAAGATAAGATAAGATGATGATCTCACAGATGGAGAAATTGCATTCGATGAGAGAGCATCCGGCAGCAGCACCCATTCAGTGCGCACCACTCTTTTCCCACTGTTTTTTTTTTCTTTGGTGAAAGATCATGTGTTTGTTTGAAATGTTTTCTTTACGAACATCTCCACTCCTCTGAGCTCATACCGGCTCTGTCTGATGGTGAACATATGTTGTAGTGCTTGTGACACAAGTTTATTTTTTACGTTTTGGTTGTAGCTACAATTCTCTCATTGAACCATGGCACAGTGGAGACCAGTGCAGGCTCACGATTATACAATCATCCCGTCGTGCAATGTGGCATCTAAAAATCTTAAAAGACAAAAAAAAAATTGCACCATGTACATCAGCCAGGCTCTTCATTGCACAAGGCTCATTTCTACAGTGGTTTCAGAGAACGTTTAATGAAGACTAGATGCAAGTTGGTCATTTTATGCTCACTACTGCCACCTCAGGTCTTACACGTAATTGCAGTCTCTATATTAAGCTTGTGCAGGACGGCACTTTCGGACCCGAAGTAACAACTTTTTGAGTGACAGTGCAGGATTTTAAAGGCAGTTGTGGTGAACAGGTCTGGGCTCACTCTACACGTTAGGACATGGCTGGAACATGTAGGGGGAGGAAAATACTTAATTGTAACATTTTAAACTCCGTATAGTCCTTCTAAGTGTATCTGTATGTTACGGCTTAAATACAAAGTTCTAAACAAGATGATGCTAAAATCCTATGAAATTATAATCAAATAGTGCCTATTCAGATTCTAAACAACAATTCATCAACCCATATATGCGCAGTATTGTCCACCCCGTCTCCTCTCTCTCTCTCCCTCTCCCTCTTTCTCTTGACAGCCTTTGATTTAGACAATTTCTCCAGGTATGCAGGTGTCGCATCTATAAAGCGCTATAGATAGACCAGATGTCCCACTTTGAACGATCCGCGCATCCTCCCATGGCATTTGTTGTACTCGGTATGCCACATGACAAATGATGATGATGCCCGGCCCTCGCTGTAAACTGGTGATGAGTGAGTAGGCGATTAGATAAGGTAAATCAAGATGGAGGAAGTGGAGCGTTTAATTGCCATGAAAGACATGCCAGCGTGGGCCGGGATGTGGTGCGGGGCTCTTGTCATCTACAATAGGATGGTTATGAGGTGAGTAACTTTGGCAGGGTAATGGTGTTGAATGAGGACGTTTTTTTATGTAATAACTAAAAGGGACGCTATCACCGTTGTTTACACGTAGATGGATGGGTCGAATGAAGTGCAGTATGTTCAATTCAAGGAAAGAAAAATCTGGAACTGTAGTACGAACATGTGCCTGTACATGTGAAAATACAGATTTGAATATCAGATTTTCCCACAGTTGTGTTGTTTTTGCATGTTTGTAATGTCAAGTAAAGTATTTTTTTAGTTGCAAAACAATGTACGGTAGTTATTTTAACACTGTGGCTGGAACACAATATCTAAATCTTCGCATACATGCCACGATTATATGGGAGTGCTGAAGTAAAAAGGCCTCGGTGATGTTTGAAGTCGGCAAATAAATTGCTTAACTGATTTGAGGAAATAGCCCTGTTCATTTGTGCTAAGATACAATAAAACAGTTGTGCCTAATACAGTGGCCAGGGAGTGTAATCACAGCTATAATACCGCATGCTGCATGGGGATAGAATAGATCTCACCTTTGTATTACTAATGCTGTGAGATGTGGGAATGGAAAAGCCGGAGGGACCATTTTAAGTACCTTTTTTCTCCCCTCCGCTTTACTATTCAGGGCCATGCCAGCTAATGGATTACCTCATCCTCCAAAAAAGCTGTTCAATCTCTGTGTGTGATTGTATAATTCTCTTTCATCTTCAGAGAAAGGAGATGGCGAGATTAAACAAAGAACTCAAATAGTATATGCGCGGGACTACTGTGAAAGTGATGAGTGAGTTTGGACTTTAATGTGTCTTTTGTCTTACACGGCACGGCGCGAAAGGAGAAATGTTTGTTTACTATGCATCGCTATTGCTGCGTGCCATCTGATGAACTTCGACGATTGCTGTAGTAATAAGTGAAAAAGTAGTAGTGGTTCACCGTGATCACACCACTAATACATTTAAAGATTTTTTGTTTTTGGCTTTATAGTTCACAGATATACAGTAACTTTTGGGATGCTGGGTGTGACACAATGCTTACATTCAGCTGCCCAGGTTGGATTTTAACAGTAACCGGTAACAGTTGGAGCCAGCTTCTGGGGCCAGCATTTTCGATGAATTGTCACATTGTGTAGAAAATCCTAAAGCAACGCGGGTACGGATTAATTTGTTGCATCTGTCAGGTTCACACTGGCACTGCTTGATAATACTCATGCCAATATAAGGCTTTCCCTTACCGCTTTCCCCTGTGTGCGTCTCTTTTGTTGCACGGCCAAAGCCCTCTCTCAGCAGGATCTACACAATTGTTCTTTGTCATTGTTGTAGCCTTTTGGCCCGTTACCACAGCTTCTGCTCTGATTGTGTGTGTGTGTGAAGCTCTGCCTACATTTGTGAGTTCCTTTTGGACAGCCCTTGACCTGCTTCCTCCCACTTCTCCCACTGGACACTCTCCAGGTCTGCAGTTCAGCAGGTCGGCACATTGATTTGACATGGGAATACAACTGTGAGTGTGTGTTTGTGTAAACACTTCTTTGGCCTCTAATGCTTTGTGACATACTAGCATCACATACATGTGAGTCACAGGTTACTGCATGCTCTTCTGTTGCTGGATGTGCTCTAAAATACACATTTATACAAGAAATACATTTAATTTTTACCTTTGTTTTGTCCACTTTGTCCAAGACACTAATGTATATAATCAACTTATAATGTATAAAGTTGGTGTGGTGTTCTCATATGCTCGTTTGTACTGTCAAGTGTCAAAGAGCCATCTATTTTTTTTATTTTAAATATATAGAAAATATTATGAAGGGATTTTTAGATCATTATTTCTTGTGTCATAAAACAGCAAAGTGTTTGTTCATACCTTGTCTGTGGACTGTGATGTCCCAAAGAAGATGGGGATGAATGCCAGCCATATTATGCATGTGGTGTACATGGTGAAGCCAATAGGCTTGGCCTCATTGAAAGTCTCTGGCACCCCTCTGGTTTTAATGGCATAGACTGTACAAGTCACCATGAGCAGCATGCTGTACCCCAGCAGGCAGATGAGAGACAGGTCCGAGATGTCACACTTGAGTACTCCTCGCGCCATGGTTGGGTTGGACGTTCGCTGGTCCTCGTAATCAATGATGGCTTTTGAGGGATCCACTGCAAACCAGATACAAACCCCGATCAGCTGCACTGAGGCCAATGTGAAGGTAATGGCAAGCTGGGAGGCTGGGGAGATGAACCGGGGGGCGCTCACTGTCATGGTGCCCTGCTCAAATATGCGGTAAATGCGGTTAGTTTTGGTGAGTAGTGCTGCGTAGCTAATACTCATGCCGAGGCCTAAGAAGATTCTTCTCAGAGAGCAAATTCCAACATCCGGAGAGGAAATCATCAGGAAGGTGGTGGCGTAGCACAGAAAGATACCTGTTAATAGAACATAACTCAGCTCACGGCCTGATGCTTTCACGATGGGAGTGTCATTGTAGCGTATGAGTGTTGCCACCACAAACAGAGTGGCCATGATGCCAACCACAGCGATGAGCACAGGGATGACTGCCCATGGGGAGCTCCACTCCAGCTTTACAATGGGGATTGGAACACAGCCTGTGTGGTTCACATTGGGCCTCAAATCAAAGCGGCACATTTTACACGTGTAGGTGTCCGCCTGATACTGATAGCCATCACAGCGCTCACAGTGCCAGCAACAAGGGATGCCCTTCACGATCTTTTTGCGCTCCCCGGCTTGACAGAGCTGGCTGCAGATGGAGGTAGGGATCTGACGGAGTCCTCCAGGCCACTGCATTGAGCGAACCTGTGGAGAGGCCAATACACGCACATGAATTAGGTGGGATTGAGACAAACTGATATGAACCAAAGTAAGCTATCCGCAGCAGAGGAACAATTGTGAGCCTTATTGATCCCAGAGGATATACTATACCTCCGCAGCTCAAGGACAGATTATAAGACAGTGTTACTTTTTTTTTTAGAAGTGAGATGGATGTGTGGACTTGGAATCTGTATACAGTGGATGCTGTGAGTAAGGGCAAACTTGGGGTCAATCCAAGCTTTCCAGTTAAGATTAAAGAATCCTGCACATAGGGGTCAAACCATGTGAAGGGCAAGTGAAAAGTGGTGAGCGATTGTGGGAAGTGGGATGTAACATAAGCCAGGTTCACACTGGCCTCAAAAGTGCCCCAGATTTGATTACATACAATCTAGTTATTAGATACGTGCCATTTCACAGGTTTATCTCTGATCCATTTTCAGACTAACCGTGAAAAGAATTTTAGTCAGCACATCAGTCATCTGTTTTCTAGGTAGCAGTATATTACATTTTTATATGGTACATATCTTTGTTCTTATTCAACCGCATGAGAACACTGTCTTTTGATTGAATGTAACTGGATTATCGCTTGTGAGAAACTGGAAAAAAGGATGCAAAAAGTATCCAAAGATTAGAGGAAAACATGATCCTCATCACCATCATACATTTGGTAGATACCTTTTACTTTTGATGGAGATGGACTTTAACAAACAGTTCAGTTCTCTTTAATGTGAAATGATTAATTTGTCCTCAATTGCAGTTGTTCATACAAAGCCGGTGACGTTGTCTCTAAATGAGTATTTCATTTACAACTCAAAGAGCTCTAATTATATTCCAGCAGCTTCACACTGAGCCGGCATGTTCCTCAGTGGGCGCCGAGCGTAAACCACAGTCCATCTTACCAACACAGAGCAGACAGTTTCTAAGACAAGGTCCCACTTGAGTAGCTTCATATTTTCAATGGTATTTTGGCTGCCCAAATGGTTTGCTTCTTTATGTAATTGTCATTGATAATTCCTAAAATAATATCTTGGAAGCTAGTGATGATGTCTGGAGAGATGATATCTATGCGTGTCCTTAGGCCATAATGGCTTTCTATTCATCAACAGTCCGTCCTGTAAATCATTTAAGCGCCCTGCGGATATTTACACTGTTGAAGATGTCTGGAAACATAATCATGCTTCAGGAGGGTCTGATGAGATGCGGCAGCTCTCTTCAAAAACTCAAACATAAAACACTCTCTTCTCGACACAAATGTGCACTCCAGGTTTTGTAAGGCAATAGACACCCCCATGTCTTCTTTGGTAACTAACAAAAGCACACAATGTTAACAGCCCATGCAATAGAGACACGACTCCTCCAATTTTGCATCTGATGGGTTGCCAACGGCACCCAGATGCTGAATTTGTATTTCTAAAGACCAGGTGTCTGCAGCAATACTCAGCTGTTCAGGGATTTTTTGATGCTTTGGGCAATAGTAGTTTTCCTATAGCTAACTTAACAATTATTAAACAGTTTTGTACAGTTTAGTACTGTATGGGAAAACAGACTTTAAGCTATTAGTCCTGCCCAACACAGCCAGCATAGCCATGACTCTACTTTACAAAAAGGTGATACTATCTTCATCTTTGAAAACAAACCAAAAGCAGAGCATTTGGCTGATGGTTTGTAATTGTGTGAATTCTTATATATGGTAAAGGCAAGCCCTTATACTGTGTGCATGTCTTAACATCTAGGACAATTTATGAAAGTATATTTAGGCACATACATTTTTATAACAACTTTAAGGGCCTCATTGTACAAGCAAAGGCAGCTTCTGAGGTCTCCCAATTATTGCTATGTTTTTTTTTTTGAGCTGTACTTACAGAGAGTTGCAGCTGATCGGTCCAGTGGCCTATAATCTTGTATTCGGCCGTCTTGTTGCGGATTTGGTATTGATAGATCTCGTAGCGTCCGGGAGCGTCTCCGTCTGCGTTGAAGAGCACTGGGTTCCCCGCGATGCCTAAATGAGAGAATAATGGGCGTCATCACCATTGTGGCTTGATGGATATAATTGAGCTATTTTTCCAGTGAGTGTGAATCGATACAATGGCGACAAATGTGTTGTCCGTGACGATGGAGTATTTACTCGAATTGAGACCACGTTTGAAGAGTTCCTTTGCAAAAACAGATAAGTGCTATTGACAAAAAACAAATGCTTGAAAATGTCTCTTTACATAGCAGTGTCTTTCGTAACCAGATTTGTTTCAGTGCCATAGTAATAGTAAGAATATTGTTCACTTGGGCAGTTTAGGTGTTGTAAATATCATTATTGTTTTTATAGACATAATACAACAGAAAGCCAATATTAGACAAGATAATCTAGTAAACGATACAAAACTTATGTGCTCAACACAACTGTGCAAATGAACAATATGCATTGCTTTTGCTTATTTTAACTGTTACAAAGAAAACCATCCGCAAATGAGAAGTCTGTAAAAGCCTTATCTAATATAATTACAGGCTTGCATTGATTTATTCTTTTTCCAGCAACAGGCGAGTCATGCTGAGCCAAATGTGCATTTCACACACATTTCTCAGATAATTATCATTCTTATCTCAATCCGTCATTTAAGTTATTACAGCCTGTTCCTGACCTCCAGCTCTCCTCCTCCTCGGTGTTTAGTCTGCCTGAGGTGCCTTCTGCTCTATCACAGTGATAAGAGTGTTTAACAACGTGTCCCTGTGCGCCATTTTAAGACGAGCTTTAATAAAATGTCAAATACAAAGCACACCAAAGATTCCCCCGTGGACGCCAGACAGGCCGAACCGCAGATGCACAGCTCTGATTATCCAAGGCATTATGGATATAAGCATATGGAAAGTGTGTCCTCACAAGGATAAATGGGCTTTTTTTTTTTGCATAGTTAAGTTTAAGTTTCTGCAAAATTTACTTTATTCTGTCCATCATTCAGGGTATTTTTTATTTCTTCAATGAGGGATACTTAAGCAGCTTTAGCTCGATCGTCAGAGTCTGTTGAGGAGAATTACCTTCCCATACCTTCGTACTCATTCCGTTTCGTACAAGGGTCTGGACCTTCACCATGGAGCTCCGTTATCAGGTGGGAGGGGAGAACTCCTTTGAAACGATTGGATCTGATTTTTGCTAGCGTTTGGTCGTGACGTACAGTATGTAATGCGCCCGAGTGAGTGAAGCAGCGATCATAACTCTTGGGGGCATTCCTTGCGCATTCCAAGGCATCAGTTTTAATTTCTGGATATTTGGGATTGAAGAGCTTCCATTACTTTTGTGTCCACTGCCATTGCCAAACTACAACCAGCAAATGCGGCGCAAACGCTTGACGTCACCTACAGCACCCGCCTCCCCCGCTCGCTGAATGGTAGGTTGAAATTCTTTTGGATTTTTTTACTCATTAATTGTCCGTGAGAGCAAACACTACGCTGACAGAAAAGACAAAGGGCGAGAGGGACATTGTGCATCCAATTACACAATAGGGATATTTTTTTTCACTCAAACTTGGCTGTAAATACTGATTAAGTGGCGCTAGCCCGCAGTTAGCTTTGCCCGTTAGCCTGTTAGCTTCTTCTTCATGATTCTATTAGTGTGTATTGGTGGCTCCGACAAGGTGGCAGCGAAGTTGCAAGTGTGTTTTTTTGGCCAGAGACACCAGGGGGAGATGAAAGACCCCCAATCATCCCACTAACACTTGTATTACTCCCAGAGGGACAACGAAAAGGATTTATTAAGGTAAACAAGTTACTTAGTACTGCTTTAAAGACACACTGCGAAACATTCCAGGTTATGTGTTGCCAAGTCACAAAAGTATAAACTCTCACTAAACTTAGTAAGCATATACAGTATGCAATATAAGCCAGCAGTGCCAACAATTTTCCTTATAGTCAGTTAAACAGTGACTTTCAGACTAAAGCGTTTCGAAGAGGACCTGTTTGAGCCTCATGTTTGAGCCTCATGTTTGAGCCTCATGTTTGAGCCTCATGTTCCACTACCTGTGGCTAAAGAAAAGCAGTCATATCTCCATGGAGACGAGCTGGTGATGTCCCGCTCCCAGCAAAGTTACGTCTTAGGTCTGAGGAGAAATTAATGCTAGTTTTTTATTCTATTTATAGAGTAAACGTCACAGAGTGTGAGAATTTCTGAAACACTTGCACTTGCACAGCTCAAAAGCTCGAGATGTTATGTTTAGTTCTAGTTTTGAAAAGAGTGAGAAGAGCTTCGCTATTTCCTTAAGGTGGATTTCCTAAGTCTTTGTTTCAGCGAAAATAAATGTAGCATCCTAATCCACATCTCAGAGAGTAGCTGGATTAGGGCATTACATTTCTGCTCACACTGGCTTCTGTGACAATACCGCCCACATCACAAAGCGCACAGTGATCATGCTTGGATTACGCTGTCTCCGAGGAGGCAGAGAGGCTTAAAGCTGATATAAATAACATTACATATAGCAAGGCAACACGTAGATTTTTTTTCGCACGGGCTCATTCTTTTTTACAGGCACTGATGGGGTGAGATTTCCATGCCTGTTAAGAGACACACATTTACACAATGCCTCAGTGGTCTGGTGAACTGAATAACAACATATTTGCAGATTTCATTACATTAATTGGCACTTCTTTAACTCATGTCAAGTCAGTTTCTGCAAGGGCACATTTGAGTTTGAGGCACTGCAGGTTTGTTTGCAACCAGAAGCACAACTGTCACACAAGGTTTCTCATTTCCGTACATTTTATGGTGTGTTGGATATTTTCAATTTAAAGACTAGAGATTTGAACGATCTAGCCTTTTACAATGTTTTGCAACCATGGTTTAATAACATGTTACAGTATTTCCAATTTAGTACCATTCGACACAGCAGCAGTTTCCATGTTATTCCTAAGCTGCTACTCAGTTGTACCCCTGTTGAACGCACCATTTCGATCAAACATATTTAAACACGTTTCATTTACATTTGTACAGCAGTTTTGTCATATAATGCAGTATGACTTTCTTCTACTTGTCACTATTGGTGAAGGTACAGTCTGAATTTAGAGTGATGTATCAAGGGCTGGTGTAGTCGTGTCTGAGTTGCCAGGGCAGTGTTGGGCCTGTCATGTGGCACTGACTGCTTGTCTAAACACTCACCGGTCGGCACATAATAAGTTCCACTGAGGCCGGCTGCTCCGTGGCTGTGACTGTGAGCGCTGAATGAGTGACCGTGGCACACCTCCACCTCTCAGGCTTCATGTGGTCTTTGTTTGTGCTCTCGGGGGAATTAACAGACCATGCTTAATTATGTGCAATAATTAATAACTGTGCGCCCTCCCTCCCGCATACATAAAGTAAGGAGAGGGGAAGCGTCTGCGTTAATTCAACATGTGTCGTTCTGCTCGGCTTCATTTCGGGGACACCTTTGTGGGTGAATGGTCGCACAGCTTGCCGCCCTCTTCACCGGCCATTACCTTCTAATGACCTGCGCTGCCTCGTCATGGAGAATTTGCCTCTGTTCTTTAAATACGACTCTTCCGCTTTATCGCTGTCACCAAGTCTGAAGGATGTCTCAATCGGGCTCGATTGACTTAGCCTGATTAGTATGGCTATAATAAACATAAAAAAGGAAAGACAATATGACAAACAACCAAGACGTCCCACTGTCCGATAGATGGAACTGTGACATGTTCTTTCATTCTTCAAAGTCCATTGATGATTGATGCCCCCTATTATTACATAGATAAACGAGTTAAAATTACGGATATTTATATCTGTAATATCAATTATGATATTTATAATTGCAAAATAGAAAGCTCTGTGAGCATCAATGTCATTATAGCGCAACCATTTTAGCTGTTCACTCCTCACATCACCAGTAGAGGGTCATATATTGTTCTCTGTCCTTCTAATTCCCCAAACTGATGGAAAACATTGTTGTAACTAGTATTGTGTTTCCATTGTTCTAATCTGTGAAAAGAGACGTACTGTAAATGTGACCTGATATAGGTCTAAAATTTAGCCCTGTACAAGTCATGTGACATGTCAAGAAGAAGAAGATCTTTATTTATATTCACAAACATGGTCACAAAGTGCTTTACATGACCATAAGTACCGTAATTTTTGGACTATTGAGCGCCCCTGAATATAAGCCTCACCAAGCTTCATCAGCACTGGTAATACAGGACTTCTCTTTGTATGCAGTCAAATACTTCCAGAGAATGGCGGCCTACATGTACATTTACTTTTATAAAGGTGTGTTAACAACTTAGAAGTTTAATAAAATCCTGTTGTATTATTCTTTTGACCTGTGTGTGTTCAGTCAAACTTCCCAGGAGAGTGGCTGCGTTTAGAGACGCCCTCTTTGGCCTGTCTGCGCACATGGTCTCCGAAGTTTCCCGCTGTTCGAGTTTGGCAGAGCTGGGTCCACGGTAAATCACTTGCGGCTGGCTTTTGATGAATTTAGCCGGCACAACACTTTGTCCTTCCATAGTAATTCAGCGGTGAGAGAATTAATCACATTTATTTTGCCCCCAAAGTAACAGGCGCTGGAAGGTTTCCACTGGCAGCAAACATCGCTGGTAGAGCTCGAGCCTAGAGCAAGACAACGATTGTGGTTGCCACCTGTCTGAGTACAGATGAGTGAGGCATGTCCAAAAGGAACTGTGTGAGCGCTCCATCGTCTCCACCTTAAACCGCGTAACTATATCTTTGGATTTGAAACGGTTTTTGCGTCTTTCTCATGTCGGAGTTCTTTCATTAGAAATAGCCGAGCGTTTTTGGTCCCAGGCGCATTGTTTTTGATAACATGACACAATATTCAGTATGACGGTAAAAATCTATCAATCAACCCCATCGTTACATAAGCCACAAGGTTCAAAGTGTATGAAAAAAGTAGCGGCTTATAGTCCGGAAATTACGGTACTTGCCTTCAGAAGTTGTTAGACTCTAAAGACTTCAATAGGCCTCCTTTGTTCCACTTTTTCTATTGACTGTCAGATTCATGTGAGAAAGAGTGGAAAAAAAGTGACATTTTACATCAAGTGTGTGAGCAGTAAGACTTTTGCGCATCCTTGAGAGGTGGTCAGCGTGATACGCGGCACAGACCTTCAGAGCTCACCTTTCTTTGCTTCTCAGAACGAGCGTCCCTGGTGAGACTGTGCCAGAAAGGCCACTGCTTTTCTTCCACGCCAGAGCAAAAACATTTGCCCTGACGTGAGAGTGAGAGACATGAAACACCGGGAATGGACTGAGGGTTTGTGACCACAGGCTGAATGTAAGGCAGGGGTGCAGCAGAGACGCTGTATGGTCAAGGGATTAACCTGAGGCGCTTTGGGCTCCCGCAGATTGATTTAAGAATGGGCTTGGAAAATGGTTTTATATTTTTTGTTTTAATCTTTAGTTGATAGCTGTGTTAGTTCCATAAACATGTTGTGCTCTGGTTTTCCCATCAGTCTCCAAAGAAAAACATCAAATGTAAAATGCCTTAAGAATTTCCATCTCTGTGTTGAGTAACACGTCAAAAACACATACTGTAGACTGCTTCATAATGCTTTAAAGAATATTTATTTCCTCACTAATATTTACAAAACATATTGATTTGCACGTTGTTTATAAATTGTTATACTGTTCAGTTAATAGAAATTATTACATCTTTTTTGTTATTAAAACACAATCTCGTATAGCGTTTCGTGGTATTTGTTAGTCGGCCCACCCCAAACATGATGCGCACATTTCAGAATCATCAAGATGTTTGTTGCTTTAAAACATAAAGTTTAGGCTTATACAGTGTTTGAAAAAACAGGCAGATACCCAGCATTACCAAGTGAATGAGCATGTGCAAAATGAGAAGCAAAAGCAGATTTGACTTTTTTTCATTTGTTATTGTCTTCTACAGGTGATGGCTTCAGGGGCTCCAAAAGTCTAGTGTACAGGGACTGACAAGGCCAGTCACATTAACAAGCGACCACAGACTCAAACCCTTTGTAATCCAAATTTACAGTTTAAAAACTGAACCACTGAAAGAAAGTTATTTTAGTATTTTTATATTTTATATTCTTATGTTGTATATTTGTAATATTTATACAGCTCTAGACCTAAAACAAATGATCTTGCTCCAAAGTCGCTATTGTGATAGAAAAAATTATAATAATTTGACAAAGGCAAATTAGTTGCTGGGCTGATTTGAAGAAAGGCAGCCATATACTTTTCTTAAAGATGTATGTAGTGGTGTTGGAAATACTCTATCCGTTTACTTGCACTTAAAAATAGGAAAAAACCTTTCCTCAAAGGTTATCTGTCATGGACAGCAGACAGCGCTCCCTGTTGACATACCCACAGTCCACTGATACTGCTGATAAATGGCAACGTGAGTGGAGCAGCAGCACGGCCAGCTACAGGCTATGAATACCACCGCTAAACAGCTCTTTGTCGTATTGACCTTTAAACTGTGCTTTGCCTGAAATGTGACCACTTAGAGATGCACATTACTGATGCTTTGTAGGACTGAGCATGTAATTCAAAGATGGAGATCATTGTGAGCAGGTGTCCTCTAAAAACTGCTGATAGATGAAATAGTATACTAATACAGTGGATCGCCCAGTGTCTCTCAACTATGACTCATCACAACAAACACAATGACCTACTTCATTTACAACTCTGAATCCAGTTGTGATACCAGTACACAATCTGGTCGAGTTCATGAAGAAAAATATTGCCTTTGCAAATAGTGTGCAGCCCACCCTGGTCTTTGTATCGATGCAATTAGATGGAGTGCAGCTGTAACCTCTCTGGTCAGAAGATGTTCAAACATTGACGCAGGTTACTCACTATCCCGATTCAAATCTTGGACGATGGAACGGGAGTTTGGGAAACATACTGTACTTCTTACTTGCTAATGAACAATTTGCACATAATATGCCAGTGGTCTTATGACTCATACTATGACAAAATAGCTACAGGTGATCGAGCATTGACATGCGATTCATTGTGTAGTGAACAGCATTCAGTTTTAAGGCATTAGATGCTCGGGCTCAATGGATCTTGGTGGGGGTTAACGGTGTTCCAATGACTGCTGTCCTATTTGTCTCTCCTTGGGGTCAAACCTTGGTCAAAGTCGACACTAATTAGTGACAGATGGTACAAATACAAACCCATTACAAACCCGTTTATTACTGCGATGTAGCTATTGCACATTAATGGTGTGAGATCCCGTCACATCTAGCACACACATTCATTAATTAGAAACATTATTTAAAGCATATCATAAGGGAATAAAGTGTGCAAGGAAAATCGGGTACCGTCAATTTATCTACGGTTTGAAAAGATATTTTGAGTATAAACAAACAACAACAGAGAGTTGTGAAAGTTTATAAAGGAGGTATCGGATCTTATTGTCATAGCGACAATATTAGATACAACTTTTTGTCACATTGTGACTAAACCATATCTTGGGAAATACTGCATACTGTATATGATACAATCAAAACACATTGAGAAGCCCAAGTGAAACTCTCCAAATAGTAGAAAGCCATTTTTTTCATTATCTCTGATTCCAGCATTTGGCGCAGCACAATTCTCAATTTTCATTGTGGTGCAAATCAGGAACATTTTAAAATTAACAGGTCATGTGCTCAGCCAGGTTCAAATGAACATCAAACTCAAAAAGCATACGAAATGACTAATTCATTCATTTAAAACGGAATTATTTCCTTTTACTAACAAAATGAAACACCACATTGTCATTCTGCCCATGCAACAAGTAGATATTAGAATGACAAATTAGCCTGAAGAGCAGCGGTGCAAATGAATAATTTATCTCTGCAAACATTGAACATTCAAAACCCAGTGAAAATTTTTATCCGTCCAGAATTGCTTTACTTTAACTCAGAGTCTATATAATGAAAGCCTGTATCTCTGCTCCTCGTGTGCAAGTCCTAAATAATTAATATGCCAGTCATGAACGTGAACTTGAACGATAGCTTTGTAGCAAGGCCTCAGAAGAAATGAAAAGTAGGTCATGTAACAAAAGACTGTTACCAAGGTGCTGAGATGCTCCGCAGAAGCATGTTATATGAAGATGGTTAAGGTTATGTCACATACTGTATACTGTATGTATGTTGCTACAGAAGTAGTCCATTTGTCAGTATGTTCTTCTACCATTGCCACACCCTTGACAATAAATATGGGGTCAGACACAATCATTGCCACAATGATAAAGGTTAAGTTATACTTTATTGTCCCCGTAGGGAAATTTGTCTCGTAAGGAGCAGTGGGCGGCGGAATTGCCCGGGGACCCATCCAGATGTGGAGCCAGGCTGATGATCAGTAGTTCACATGCAAACTCACATGCAAACTTCACACAGAAAGGCCCTGTCCGGGTCGGAATCGAACCCTGGACCTTGTTGCTGTGCCACCGCGCAGCCAAGTTAACTCAGATTCACTGGGCCAAAGCTGATAAAACCTCTTTTGGGTAGTTTTAGAAAGCAGGAGCACTATGGAAATGAATGAGCTGCCCCTCTGCTGTCTATACCTACTGTCCACCTGGCCACCTAGGGCGCACAAGCGTGTAGCCGCTCTCTCCCCGCTCAACTACGTCAGATTACCTTGCTGCCCCCTTTTTAATCTCAGCTCAAAAGCCACATATTTAACACACTCACTTTAGTGTTCTTTTATAAATATTCTATTTGTGATTGTATTATTGTGTCTCATGTAAGGTGACATGAGACTCTGAGAGGAGCCGATAAATAAAATGCATTATTATTATCGAAAGCACGACCTCACAGAAGAAAAAAAGAGGTCACAGAACAAACGATTGAGGTGTTCCGATGCTTAAGAGTCCTGCGTATTTTCAGAGCTGCACTAACTGTAGCATCCCTCCCTCCAGTGTATTTGTATGAAATATGTGTCCCATTTACAGTTTGTAGCGCGGTAAAGACATGACTAACCTGCGAAGTTGAGCCGGCGGATGTGCTTGAGCAGATGAGTGCCGTTAATGGGGTCCATTCTGGCACAGAGGCCCACCTTCCCGGGACACAGCTCCTTATGCATATTGTGTAGAGCGTGGGCCATTGCATAAACAGCGTCGATGACAAACTGCACCTTCCCTTCCTGCTCGTAGTGGGAGTCCTTTCCAATTCGCTCTTGGTCTGCAAAAGCAAAACATTTAAACATATGATGCGTGTGTGTTGTTCATGGGTACAAGAAGAAGGTCGTGGACTCAAACACAGGGTACATTCTGGTGTTTTCGCCCTGGGAGAGACACCTGATGCAGTTGCAGTAATTCTAACCTGGCTATCACCCCTTAGATAGCCATTTACGAGTAGTTTACTTACATGCATAACGAGTAGTCATTTCTGCACCTTTTACTCACGCAACATTCTCTCATGTACGTGTCAGATTTGGGGCCCTAAATCTGACAGACATGATATTTCAAATGGGACACAGATGCAACATGAAATAGCATATTTTATTTTTCTTGCACTTGCTGTTTAACACATGTCTGAAATGACCCCCTTTTTTTGTTTGGCACTTCGATTGGATTTCCCTCTGGACAATTCTGATCATAGCACGTCTGAACAAGTCAAACCAAAGCATTCAAAATGGCAGCCACAATAAATTGTTTTGAAGAAGAGCAACCGGCAGCTCTAAAGGATTTCCTTCCAAAAGCCAATTTTTTTCAATTCCTTTTTTGCCACACTACTGGATTTGGAAGGAATCTACAGCTGTCTACACTTGTACTGAAAGAAATGAAAAGGATGTCACATTTCTCTTCCTCTGTTAGTCCCACCTTGAAATGGGTTTCAGTAGAAGCTGAACCAGACTGTCTTATACATACTGTAGGTCTGGTTGTGACAGGAAGGCAATATAAGATTTACTGAGTCGCCATGCAACTGGTTTGCTGATGACCTCAGATGAAAAAGGTAATGGTTGTGTATGGGTAGATACAAACCAGTAGATAAGACAGAGTAAAGAATTCTGTCGGGACTCACAAGGCACTAACACATAAGACACCTGGTAACACTTTATAATAATGGTACATGAGTTCACGCATGATTTTCATGAATTAATGCATGATTTCGTGATACATTCATGCATTACTAAATCATGACTTCTCAGGAACCAACATGATTACAAGTTGGTTCATGGATGACTTCATCCCTGAATTAAACGTCGAATACTGTAATGAATGTACATGAAAATCTTAATGATTCATCATGATCATGAGGATCACATACGAATACCATGAATTCACTAACACGGAATGAAATGACAATAAAATGATCAACCAATCATGATCATGAGGATCATGCATGTACATCATATGGCAGAAATCTACTTGCAGATTATGTCCCCTCAACTAAAGTGGTGCATTATCCTAAACCTTTTAACCTGTTAAAGTCCAGCTTGCTGAAGAAGAAGCAATGATTTCCGGATACAGTCCTCAATTTTTGTGTGGAAAAAACAATTAAAACACTTTTATTACAAATTATTACATACAGCATAACCAAATAAGAGCTCCAGAGCTGGTCTTTAACTGGTTAAAAAGTGTAGGATTATGCACCACTTTAGTTGAGGGGACATAATCATAATGAAATCATGACGTATTAAGAATTAGCCAATTATAAGCTCATGATTTTTATCCCATAAAGTTAGACTTGTGTTCTTGTCCATAATTTGCAAGTAGATTTCTGCCATATAAGTCATGATGTTCATGCATGATTCTCACGATCATGATTGGTTGATTATTTTTATTGTCATTTCATTTAATTTATTTCATGGTCTTATGTGATCCTCATGATCATGATGAATCATTAAGATTTTCCATCCATCCATCCATCCATCCATTGATTTTCTTTCACTTGTCTGTTTCCGGGTCGTGGAGGCAGCATTTGGAGCTGTCCAAATCACATTGCACCAGCCTCTTATGCAGGGGATGGGTCCACTGAAGGACGGCCTCTTGGTTCTATCCGGGCCTGTTGGTTTCTCATAAGGGGCTTTTGAACCGCTTTTTGTCTGACCAGTCACCCAGGACCTGTTTGCCCCTGACAACATAGCTCCCAGGATCATTTGGGTGCTTAAACCCATCCACCATGTTAAGGTGGCTGTTCCTAGCCTGGCACGAGCCAGACTGATACGATACAGTCTGGAATTGTGTGATTTGAATCTCGCTGACTCCGGCAAAACCAGGCAGAGCCAATCACAGCGCGGGAGGCGGGAGTTAATAGTGCGTCATCTTCCGCGCCAGGATTTCCCATAAACACCTGCGCTCCTCCTGCAATCAAAACAGTGACGATGGCGGCGGCCGCGACACAGCGATCTTTTACCAGTGCCCTTTCTTCTGTTTTAAATGAGCTGGACTTGTCGTTAAAGCCACAGCAAGAAGCTGCCCTGAGGGCTTTCACCGGAGCATTTACTCGACTACACACAATCATGGCAGAGGATGTCTCTTTGTGTTGGATTGGTTTGCTCTCGTTCAAACCTCGATCGTTAGCCCCGCCTCCACTTCGATTCGGAAATTGCGTCCTATTACCACAATTCCAGACTGTCTTTATATGTATTTATAAAACATAAATAAAGTCAGTCTGGCTTTTGCCAGGCTAAGCGGTTCCAGGAGGGATTAAGATTTTCATGTACATTCATTACAGTAGTTAGACGTTTAATTCAGGGATGAAGTCACCCGTGACCCAACATGTGATCATGTTTGTTCCTGAGGAGTCATGATTTAGTAATGCATGAATGTATCATGAAATCCTGCATTAATTCATGCATAAGTTCATGAAAATCATGCATGAACTCATGTACCATTATTATAAAGTGTTACCGGACACTACAGAGTATCACTTAGATAGTGGATAAATCATCAGAAATGTAATATTGCCACCACCGCCGCCATCATCCAATCAAGACAATTTATTCAGTTAGAACTCAAGTATCATTTCAATGAAGAATTATCTTCTTGCAGGCTTTCTCCAGCATTTTTGACCTTTATTTTGAGTACAATGATGATAAAGTAGGGTATTTAAAGAGCACTCATCGAATATAATATGCATAAAACACTGCTGTACCAAAACTCCCTCAAGGGAACATGTAAGAACTATTGGCCTGCATACACTAATAACCGTCTTCTAGGTTTCTCTCCATGCTACGCCCACTTCTACAAGGACACTCACGTGGGATGGAAGCAATTGCTCGGAACGAGACAGGACCTTTAAATGGACGAGTGGCGTCAGTCCAAAAGGCATAGAGGGAAAATGCATTGCTCCTTAGTGAGTCTTACTATTCTTTTTTTTTGCTCTAAATGGGCCTTGCCTGGTGCAATTAGCTAGAAGGTAAATATCTGGATGGCTGTAGAGGAGAGGATCAATTCCAATATGTGGAGTGCAAGGTTTTTCTCCTGAGGGAAATCTCATCAGTTGAAAACAAAAACTCTCACTCTTCCCCAGCTCAAGCGCGGATTTGTTCTCTGAGTGTGTTTGTAAACAACATATATGGGGTTTAATTAGCAGTATTCGTAACGTTTTGTATTAACAAAATCTTCAAAAAAGAAACACACCTTTGCAACTCCAGATGCTCTGTGAAAGGAGATAACACAAAGGCAGATTCTTTTAATTCTGATTGAGAAAAGCAATGAAGACACATCTGAGTCATGTTTTTTATATACCTGCCAAATGAAAATCAATTAAGCTTAGCAGGTTATTAACTACGCAGTGGGCGGCTGACTTTAAGATTAAGCAGTGTAATTTTGAATATAATGGGCTTGTCTGCTCCATTATAGCGGTCCCCAGATCACATTAGCTGCATAGTTTAGAGCTGACCAGCATATTAAACCTGGATATGACATGCCATTGTCATCTGCCACAAACTAATTCTTCATAATATATATTACAAGTCTGTTGCAAGTGGGATTATATGGAACCACAGTGTAATGAGGACTTTTTATGGCTGTCAATTTTCAATTAAGCAGAACTAAGTAACTCATGCCCCTAGAGGCCATAAGCACTACTGCAGGTGTCGCAGCATGTTACTGTTTTTTACTCATTAATTGTCCGTGAGAGTAAACACTACGCTGACAGAAAAGACCAAGGGAGAGAGGGATATTGTACATCCAATTACACAATGGAGATAATATTTTTCTCTCAAACTTGGCTGTTAATACTGTTTAAAGTGGCGCTAGCCTGCGGTTAGCTTTGCCCGTTAGCCTGTTAGCTTCTTCAACACTTGTATTACCCCCAGAGGGACTATATGAAAAGGATTTATTAAGGTAAACAAGTTACTTTGTACTGCTTTAATGTTGGTTGCTCTTTATGTTAGACTACCTTGATACATTGCACCAAGTAAATTTAGAACAATGTTTTCTGCTTTGTAACAATCTGTATAAACGTGTACCTATGTAGTGCATGCACAATAGAATAATGTGTATTAGTACTCCGGAGGTACATACTGCACTGCGGTCGTCCACTGCCGTCGTTCGGGAAGCAGCAGACCACTAATTATGTAGAGTCACAACTCTAACTCAGTGTATTCCCTTGTAAAAAATACATTGAAAATATGCTACAAAAATCCAATCGCCCATGACTGAAGAAGAGGTCTATAGAGCCACACTGTGTGATTAAAATTGTAATAACTCCGGTACACAAACCACACTAAAACACATTAGTACCAACCCACCTTATGTTATTTACTAGTGTGCTCGTTCAGTTTATCAGCCTGTGGTAACAGACACAGTTGTAGACACAGTTGGCCCAATCCTCGTGAATTCAACACTGACGGCTATTTATCATGCAACATCTGTCCTCTTTAAGGTTCAAGTAATTTTCGACCGCCACTTCAATCTGAGAGAGTGCCATAGCCCGCAATCAGCCCCGATCTCCTTCTGTCAGCCATCTTTCATTCTCTCCTCCACCCTCTCATCGTGGACCACAGGCATTTAATGTCTCAGATTATCTGTGGAGCTTCTCAGGCGCATGAATTATTGTAGGGGGTTATGGCTCGGTAATTAACGGCTGAGATTGGACCCAGATTGCCATGGCTTGGCCACTTTGTGTTTACCATGGGGAATCGTGCAAGCCAGAGTAGGAGTTAAGGAGTAATATTTTGCAGGCTTTTGGCAGACCACCCACACTAACTTTATATTGTCTTTTTTTGCATAAAACCATTACTGTCTTCCTCGGTGTCCTCATTGGCATTTTGGCTCTCTTTCACACATTTTCCAGGCTGCCATTTTGCTTTAGAGAAATCCATTTAGATTAAGCAAAGCAGAGGAAAAGTGGTGGGTGTCTTCCACAGTGGAGTGTCACACAGGACATTTTTGTGATGTGTGTGGGCTACAACCTTTGACCTTCTCTAAAGCCACAGGGTATTTTTTTCCTCGTTTAATACTAAAGTGTTTTGACTGCTTGTTTAAAGCAGCATGTCCAAATCTGGAACATATCTTTCTGTTTAGTGTTGCACTTTTAACATGCACTTTTGAATATAGTTTCAATATATCGGATCGCAATACTTTTTGCTGCAATACCAAGTATCGCAATACTTTCAATACCGATGTTTGTTTGGAGGCATTGTTTTTTATCATGCACCTTTGTTTTACAGTAACAGCTACACTTCACTTTGTTTGTGTTAATGCACTTTTTAATCTTAACACTTCAGTAAATGTCAAATGGTATTTGGTTTATAAACTTTGGACACATTTTCACACATTTTAAGATAAACATATTATTTATCATGATTACTAACTCTATCGCAATATATATTGGATCAGCCCCTGAGTATCGTGATACGTATTGGAACGTGACAAAAGTGTATCTAATAACTATAATATATTGATAGAATGTTGGTATTGTGAGTTATATAACTCATTGTCTGGTCTATCAGCACCAACTTGTCATTACTTAAATCTGCGTGCTGCACATCCATTATTGTGGTGATTTGCCAGTGATTAAAGATGAACAATTGATGAACAGGAAGAATGGCCAAAGGGCGACACAAATCAATTAAGGAAAGTTCAACACGAAGCTCAGGCATAGGCCTGAAAGCAAACTCATGACACAAAACTACATTTTTGAAGAAACACAACCACAACTAAACTCACATAACTTGAATCCAATTGCTAAAAAGAAAGACTAAATATTTGTGTGGAAGAATGGGCCAACATCTCTCATTAACTGAGAGATCCTAAAGTTAATTAACAAAAGCTTTTGTGCAATGTATTATACATTTTAGTAAGTGTGTCTAATACTTAATACATATTCTGGCTCATTATTATTCTTCCTCATTATTACTCGCATAATCTAGGGAAAGTGGTTTAATGCCTTTGCTTATGTTGATTACTTTGGTTGTACTGACCCTTTATTTATTTATAAATTAGTGATACGTTCAACACTTATTTTACTCACTGTATACCAGTGTGTGTTTGAGCTGCTTTGTGATCTGCATGCTCGATGCCCTTCCTGAAACTTCCTGACCCGAGTTATCCATGAGCCTGGCACTTCAAATACATCATCTTTTTGAGCATCAGCCTCTTTTATATGGAGTTTCAAATCTCCAATGAAACAGTCCAATATGTAAGTAACTTTCCTGTTCTCTAAATCATTAATAAGCAGAAAACGAAAGAGCTCAGAGACGAGTCCCCGCTGTACCTTGCATCTGCTCTCCACATTAATCAATATCAGTTTTACATCTCCTTCATTCACAGATAAAAGACTGGCTCCACTCCCAGCCACTGCACTTGTGTGTGTGCTTTGATCAGCTGGAGCTGCCTCACCCGCTCAGGACGGATAATACTGGCTGCTGCCCCATGTGGTCCACAGATAGATAGTCCCTGCATTGACTCAACACCAGAAGAAAGAGCGCTGCCAACTGCCACTATAACTTCAAACTTCAAACAAACGCCAAAGGGTTTTCGACCGTCAAGTAGGTGATGTGGATCGATTATTGATATGTATGTAAGTTACACCGCTGACGACAGTGTCCAAAAGCCATTGTGGTTAACAACAGAAAGGCATGTCTTATTCAGTTCATTTTTCTTCACTCTTACAGGCTTTAGAAATTGGTTTGGCCACTCTTCACTCTGTTTTTTTGATCTTGGAAGAAAGCATTTGTGAGTTCCTCTTCCAATACGAGTCAGTTGTGTATTGATGCAGTAATTCATCTCTTGTCACCACGCCCGATTAGGTGTGTCATTACTGGACAACAAAGGCACGGAGACCGACACACCTTGGACTTTGCATGTGCCACTGTCGACATGATGTGTGCAGTAGTACCTACTTCTCCAGCAGCAGTCAGTCGTTCAGCAGGCGTTTGAGACATACTGTCTAGAGTGCGGATCGGGCCGTTTTTTTCTGTCCGAGCCCGGCCCTCGTCCGACAGAGCAGTGATCAAATCCGAACCGAGCCCGACAAGCATTAAGATATTTGTGTCCGAGTCAGACCGAGCCCGACACATTTAAAATCACAATATTTCCATAAGCCTAATGACACAGTAGGATACGATACTGTTTGTGTGGAAAAAGTCAGATTTTATCCATCAAAAGGCATTCGTAACGTCAACACAGATGAGCGGAGCACGCACGGCAGCACGCACGCACGCACGTAGGCTACGCGGAGCAACAGTTTTACCTGTGCGGTCACTGCACGTGTTTCGTTGTCACAGCAGTTCACAACTTCTTAAAAGCATTACTGCGTGCGCACTGCGCAGTGCATAAGCGGGTTTAAATGCCGCATCTTCTATTTATTTAGTTTTTTGACAAATGATCGCTTATAATGCATGAAATGAAACAGACCCATTTTATTTTATTTTTTTATTATCGTGCTGATGTGTCCGAGTCCGACCCGAAAATAAGTTCTAAATATTTGTCCGAGTCCGACCGAGCCCGTCGGGTTCCGACGGGTCCCGTCGGACGTCGGACGGGTTGCAGCACTCTAATACTGTCTATCAGTGCTCATTGGGATTTATAAAATGAAATCCTTATTATTATTATTACAATTTAAAGTTGAAATTGCAGTACAACAAATGGGCCTCTGGCAACGGAAGTATTGTTGGTAATATTAAGATTTCTCAACATTTAGCATCGCTGTTTGCCATATTTAATATATTACTGTATTGCATTAATTTGCCAATGTTCCAGAATATACTGGTGTCATGAAGGGATCAAAAAGATAAATAATCAGATTTCTATCATAGCTTATTCCCTACAGTTAGTGACAGTCACCTCAATAAACACTGAACCCTTCACACTTTGCATACAGTATGTCCAGACCACTCACACCTCATAGGGTTCCCATATGATTACTTTTTTTTTGAAAATTTAATGACAAATATATAATTAAACGTCTTGTAAAGACATCCCATATTTATGATATTTGTGTTTGCTCATGGTTCCTTATATCCTTAATTCTTCAGGCAAAACAGTAAGAACAGATTCTTATTCACCGTGTTGGCCTGAGAGTGTTTAAAATGCAAAAATGCACTTAAAGGGACAGGGAAGGCATTACAAAACAAACCATTACAACAAATACAGGAGATAGTTGTATATACGAAGTAAATGATGCTGGTTGGCTTTCATAAAACTAGTAGTCGAGTAAATGAAATGAAAGTGACTGAACCAACTCCTGCAGCCCAAAGGTCTGCTGTGAAAAACCTGTCTGTGGTCTGTTTAAAGCTGCTCGGGTCTTATTGTGTGTAGTGTGCACAATCTTGTGGCTCCGGGCACTGTGGTGGCTTAGTGGCTAGCACTGTCACACTGCTTCGGTCCTTTTGTGGTTCCCAAAGGAATAATAAAACACCCTCAAATCTAGCCACAAGGTCACAAGTAAGTTTTTGTGTTACGCAAATGCAATCTATACCAAATCAGTGGAAATCGTGGCATGCTAAACGGAGCGGATCATTTGCTGTGGTGACCCAGAAAAGAAAATCTGCACAACATGGTAGACTGGACTGAGGCATTCGTTCCTCAGGAAGTGGATTTGACTCATTCCCCAAAGAAGCAGTGTATGCTTTCACATTGTTAACCTATGGGTCTGTGTTTGAGAGCACGAATGGGGGACAATGGGTGAAATAAGCCCATGGCTACAATCCGACATGGCGGGTTTACATACAAGTGTCCCATATGTGTGTTCAAATAGGAGTTGATAACATAAAACTGCTGACAGAGATATAACAGTTTTTCTTATTAATGATGCAGCAAAGTATTCCGTAAAGGGGGGTATTATGCAAAATTGATTTTTTCAAGCTTTACATCATATTATTATGTCATTCCCTCATTAAAAACATGCCTGAAGTGTTGCCTTGGCACGTTCACGCATTTTTGAGTAATCTGTAAAAACTCTGATGGCAGCCATTTTAGGGATAGGTTTGCCTCCACCTCCTGGAGACGCCTCCGAGCTTTCGTCACCAGCCGAGTAACCAACCACTGCTCCTCAGCAGAACCCCCTCCCCACTGATGCCACAGACAGCGTGTGGAGGGGGCGTGTCGGAGGTTCTTAAAGAGACAGAGGCCTATTTCAAGACATTTACTACAGCCATTTTGAGAGAGCAATTTTATACAAGGCAGTTATTCTACTTTACTGCATTTACAGACCAACAGAAGGTTTCGTCATCATTGTAGTGTGCTATAGACTGGTGCTATGTGATTGAAAAAAGCATAATACCCCCTCTTTAAGGGCCTTTAATACTAACAATACATTTCCCTCATGTGTCTCTTTTTGGGAGCTGGAAAATGATTACATTCATTTATTTTAATTGAGCAGAATTTTAATTTCAATATAATGCGATGCTGTCCGACACAGACGCCATGATGTGCTCCTGTGATTCTAACACATTTTAAAATAGAGTTTTATTTGCAAATGCACTTCCAGATTTAATCTAATTTTCACATCTGAATTAAGTGGTCTATCTTTATCCTGCGTGACTGAGCAAACACTCGGAGCACATGGCTTGGGCTGTGTGTTATATTTGTGTCATGGCAGTGCAGAAGGTCTATCAGTTTGAACAGGAAGTGGAGATACGTATAGTCCTCTGGCAATAGAAACATTTATTTCTGTCTATAAGGTAAAATGCTTTGTCTATGTCTTTTGTCTATATGAAGAGGGTTTCGGCAGCTTTACTGCTTACTGTCAAATTTAGACATGACGCATTTGTTCAACCATCTCGTTCCACACTTATTCCCAAAGGCTTCTGATTAGTGGACCGTTTAACAGCTAATAGGCCTCAGGCATGGTACAGCACTTTACATTAGACATTTACTCATATTCACTGGGTAGTTCATCTGTACATGTGGTGACTATTGAACAACAGCCAAAGGAAAGTTAGGATTACAAAAGTGTGTCTGGTTCACCTTGTCAAATTCACGCTATATTTGGGAGTCCCCAAAAAATGAGAATCCAACTCCTACAGTACGGATTTGTTCGAATCTGCACCACTGTTCGAGCCAATCACTTGCCAGTATTGCCATGTGCTGGTGTTTCATTTGATGTTTTGAGACTTCGCTGTGACTAAAATGAGATGTTCTTGACCCATTCAGGAGCAAATGTTCCAATTTTTAAACGATTTAACCCAACAAATTGGTTTACTCTCTGTCTCCACACACACCCTTACAAAGGCGCTAGCCGACAAGCGTTGGTGTGCTTTTTAATGTTTCTGCCCCCAAAATAAAACATTTTTGCAAATGATGAGTGCCTGGACCTGATCAAATGAATGTAGTATTTGAATCGAGAAAACTTAAAGCTTGTCTTGGGAAGCTCATCTGCTTTTCAGCAGATGCCACAGACAGCGTGTGGAGGGCTTAAAGAGACAGAGGCCTATCTGCTTTTCAGCAGATGCGCTGTTGTTGGAACATTGTTGGAACAGTGTGGCTTTCAAATATAGGTGTTTAGCCGTCCAATTCATGGACAGAGGACAGGGAAAGCAGATGTGTTTTTGCTAATAGGGAAATTGTTGCTTTTTAATTTGCTAACATTGCAGGGGGGGCAGAGCTTTGTCTGCTCAGAGGGTCAGGTCATAAGGGATGTTGTTCAAGCAAACTTATACATTATTTGTTTGAAATAAACTGGAGGCACGGAAATGTGTATGCATACAGTTAGACTTTACTCACTTGTTATGCGCATGAACATACTGGACTCAGCAGATCTCAAGTGCTGTGCCAAGGAAAGCTGTGAGATGAACTGTGATTCTCAGTGCGCAATATATAGCTCATGCACAAGACAAGGTGGGCTTTGCTGTCAAAACACCTTTACCAAAATGTGTCATCTCCCTCAGGGCTGTCCAAAGGTTGTTCATATATTTTTTTAGCAAAGAGAACACTAAATACCCCACACTCAAAGGAATAATGCCTTACTTGTGCACTTCTTGAGTCCAGAGCCTTTCTTCACAGCATGACGGCTGAGTTTGCAGCTGAAGTTGTTCTCCCAAAACTCTGCGAACCAGATATTCCTTCTATTGTTCTCCAGAGTTCTGCTGATGAAGTAGCGATCAAAACCTACGCACACAAATATTTATCAGTCATTATAATAAGGCTCCCATTCTATTAAGCTGAAAACAAGCCAGGTGAGTGGTAAATGCTATATGTATTGAAATATAGAGCTGCTGCTTTGATTATGCACTAAACACAGAGCAAAAACAGCCAGTACAAGAGGGTGGCTTCCTGTGATGTAGACTTTGTAGCTCTCTGTACCTCTGATTGACTGCCGCTTTGGCAAGATGGTGACTGCCCCCTCTGCCATCTCTTCCTGGTTCAGGACAGGAGCAATCTTGGAGCCCCAGCTGTCCGAGCCCACCCAGATGAAGTGTCCCGCCTGGTTGGCCTTTTTCGCCGCCTGGAGAAGCCGCCTGCGAAATGTGAGGGAACAGATGTTGCACTGAGATAAGGTTATGCTGATCCCACACCCGCACCACTTTGATTTTGTTGTGCTACTCATTACACAGATACGTCTGGCAGCATCTTCATGTCTCCAACCTGCAGCAATGGTGTTTAAACCACCAAAGACATATTTCAAAGCTGGTGCTGCAGTACCTGATGTCGTCTTCGCTGGCGAAAATGATGACCACCCGTGCGTTGGGGTTTTCGCGTAGTCGGCGGATGACTTTGTCGAACTCAGTGGCCTTTGGTTCTCGAGGAATCTTGACTGACTGGGAAATGCACACTACACCTGCAAAAGTGAGAGGAAATATAAATGTATCCATACATAAAATATAACACGCACTCACTCACAAATCTTAAAGGCACACTGCGTAACATTTTGGACCATACTGTTGCCATCAGTACAAAACATGCTCTTAATGAGCAGCACGACACAAACAATTCTATTACTGTAGTGGGTAATCAAAGAATGGATTTGGATGAGAATCTCTTTAAATCTCAAATTCTGCTGACTTTAGTCACATCTCCATGGAGACGAGCTGGAGACGTATCCCCTCCTGGTAAAGTTACAGTCATGTCTTAGAGCTGAGCGCTCACAGCAAAAGCTCATGTTTGTTTGTACATTTATGAGGTATTTTTCAAAGATGAAAATATCTGTGATAAAATAAATGCTTGTATTTCAATTTTATTTTTTGGGCAAAATTCTACATGGTGTGGCTTTAAGTTTCAGTGTCATTAAATTCACTAAACGTTTCCAACTTGAGCAAGCGGACCATTGACTTTGAAAGCACTTTTGTTGGAGTACCTTGGGACTACCGTTAAAATGGATGATAGTCCCACAAGAGTGATTGACTAACAAAGAAAACAATACGTAACAAAAGAAGGGCACAGCTTTGACTTTGAAAGACATTATTTATTTATTTTTAGAAATAGAGACATCAAATATGTCCAGTCAAGGCTTAAGAGAAGATTGCAGTCTATTCCCTTTATTCATTGCACCTATTCTGAAAGGACTGGTGTCAAATCATTGTTATACTGTTGAGGCACATTAAAGCCACTATAAGCTATTCTGTTGGACATTTTCTCATCAGTGAGTGTCACACCCTCTTCCCATCACAATGTGCCCCCCCTTCACCCATGCCCCTCATATTGGATTATTAACCCTCAGGCCCTCTAGGTACGATTTGGGCTTTTAGAGGTACATTTGTTCTTGTAATTGTGAGGTTCTTGTGCAAGAATGATGATATTTCACAAAGGTGTGGACCTGAAAATGCATTTAAAGGTATCAGAAGTACTATAGAAAACAAAATATATAATCTACACTGCCCAGGAGAATAGCTCACACGCTTCTTTTTAACCCTTTATGGGGCAAGTGACTGTCTTTGGTAATTTCCGCACATTTTACATATGGCCTCCCTGCTGCACATCAGTAAGGTAAAGAAGCATGTAGTCCTCACTCAGCCAATCAGAAGAGATCGGATCACCCAACATCACAGATCCTACTACTGTGACATTTGCTCGCTCTCAACTTCCTGTTTTCTCTGAAGTGTGGCTACATTTATGGTTTATTTCTTTACATAACTTGAAAACTAACCAAGGTTAGTTGATGAAACTCACACATTTTATTGGTGAATAATTGTGCTAAGTAATGATTTATGTCTTGGTTTTGGAGGACGTAGTGAAATGAGTGAAATTACAGCATGAAAAAGGCAGGCACCATATTTGATCATACATTTGTTCACTTAAACCTAAAGTTAATTCATTTTGATCATATTTGGACATGCCCGTTGCACCTATTATTCGTACTTACAGTATTTTCTTGACAAAAGAACCAAGGGTTATATTTAGTAAATTTTTTCGGCAAACAACATTGGAGGTGACTGACCCCGCCCACTGCACGTAAAGCTCAATCACATTACAAAAGCTCTTGCCTATGACAAGTGTGATCATTCAAACATCAATATCACAAAACACAGCGTCTCCTCAATACCAGCACCCCCGAGATCTGAAAGTACTATTTGTATGTTTTATGTAAAAACAGTTGTATTTTTTTACCCCTTAAAGGGCAATGAACCAAATATGTCAACTTTGTTTACAGTAATTTTCTGCATGATATTGATTCTTTTTTTAAATGTTAAAACAGACCTAAACTTGTGTTATTTTCCCAATAACACTTGGGCCCCACTGATTACCATTATAATCACTTATTTTCACCCTGCTGCTGTTACAATACAGAGACAGATGTTTGTGAAGCCATAAGTTATTGTGTTTTTACTAATGATAGTGTGTAATTAGTCCGTTAGTTTATGAGATGCATAATTCACAACGCTATTATCTGTGCTGTCTCATAGCAACACTGTTTGATTAGACAATTTAGGACAGTGAGGTCATTTTCATTCACCAAAAGCCACCTAAGTTATGACTACACTTCCTACAGCTTTCCTTTGCATTCTCATCTAATTTCATGTCCACTTTTATCCATAAAAAAACATTTCAGCGCTACGCTCTGACATTATCTATCTATAATTAATAATAAGTATGTGATTGGAAATGCCGATAACCAATGTATATCACCAATTTAGTCATTTAACATATCAGCTTTTGAACTCCTAAATAGACAATAATTCAAACAGTTATTACATGAATTATGAGTATGTGTCAATATCTTACGAGGTTTAATTGTTTTTAAAGATTTCAAACAACCATTAGGAGAAAATGGCATCTATAGCCTATTTCATTTTTAAACTAACACATATTGCTAAGTAATCATGTCAATTATGAAGTTTATGTATTGTGGAACGGATAATGACTCAACCTAGCAGATTTATCTCTTTGATAGCAGCCATGAGGTAAACCTTTGGCAGAGAGAACCAGTATCGGTGGGCTCTACTTTCCACCCACTAATCATCTATACCTTATTGATTAAGATAACCAGGTTGGCAACCGAATTGACCCTACATTTTGAGATTGTTAAAAGTCTAACCCCACTGTTTATGGCATGCTTCTTCACACTCGCTATATTGTTTCCCTGTTATTTTTACAGCCATATTTCCCCCTAAGGACAAGGTTTATAGCTAAAATATTACGGTGTCAGATCTTTAAGAGTGATGTTGGCCTCCCCATGCTCCAAATGATCTTTCACTATTTGGAAGGAGTGTTGCAAACTCTCCCTGTTCCTTGTAACGCACTTTTATCACTTTGACAATTGTTGATGCCCCCTCTTGCCCAGTTGACTCAAACCATCACCGTTAATGGCCATTTGGGGTGTTTACACTTAAATAGATGGCTTGGGATGAAGTGTGAAAAAGCAACCAAGCCACACTATCACTTTGCCCCCTTTCCTGCGGTGCAACTCTCTCTTTCACTGTCTCAATTCAACTTAATGGAAACTAATAGTGACAAATGGCCGGCGCAGCGTTCGGCCGACCGCAATAAGTCTGTCTACGTTTCAGCTCAATTCACCCGCTTTTGTTTTTCTATTTTATACATCAAGGTGCCTTCTACGGGCGCTCTAATAGAAACGCTATATCAGAAAACAGCGGCGTGGGTTTTGCTGTGATTTATGCGATAGCCCAGATGCACGAATCAGATTATGCCACAGCCGCTCGAAAATGGACATGAAGCAGCGATTATGTTTTGACTGCGAGGAGGAGATACCAGATTGCAAGATAAAAGTTGTTGTTTTTTCTCCCCTGAGTTGTTCTTCGGTGCTGTCAGACTAAACACTGTGCCAAATCTGGGGGTCTTAGATTATCATATTTATCTTTAGTATTTCAGAATGATAAGGCTTTCAGGATTTCAAAGGGAGCAGAGCTGTCGCCACTCTTTTCCCTTAAATGACTTTTGGAGTGTTTTATGATTCCTAGTCAAAAACCTAACCAGACTTGTGTTTTGTGTCATTCATGCATGTCTGAGCAATCCTGCGTATTCGCCTCTTTGTTAAGAACACTCACATGTCATGAGAGTCTGGTTCACTATGTAATTTTGCCAGATTTTTGCAGAGAGTATCAACACTAGAAATGTTTGAAAACTTTATTAAATAAACATTCAGAAAAACAATGTTTCCAATTTCCTCTGATATGTAAAAAAAATAATATAAATTGAATGAATATTTATATGGGGAGTAAATTTTTTTTTTAAATTGACTCATCAGTTCATCACAACGCCGCCCAAGATGTGACTTCCTGTTTTGATCCAGCACGCCAAAATAAAAGCACATAGCTTGTCTCGTTGATTAGTTCACCAAGTACTTGCAACATTACAAGAATACACATTTGAAGTGTTTTGTCTGTTAAGAGTTAGGCAGAAAGAATTGCTGTACTCATGAATAAGATGGTGCTTTTATTTTGGTGTGTTGGATCGAAACAGGAAGTCATTTCTTGGGCGGCGTTGTTATGATTTGAGGTTATGCACAGAAAATTCCATTTGGTCGTTCCAATCAAAAACTCAGGCTGTATCCGAATGTCCACACTATCCCCTAACCCCTCATTCACTACATAGGCCCGCACTATAGAGTCGACTATATAGTCACTGATTCTGTTGGCGATTCGGACACAAGCCCACTACTTTCTCCGCGCTGCGTGACGTCACGCATTTTTATTTTTTTATCTGAATTTATTTATTGTTACAAACGTATATTTTATGAAACAGAACGACTGTTTTGGCACTTTTACAGGCGTTACTATCATCACAAAAAAAGCAAAAACAAAAAAAAAGTCACCCCAGCGTGAGCTCAGAGACGCCGAAAGTAGGTCACAGGCAGGTGTCCGAAGCGCCAGCAGATTGAGTGCACTACATCTGCTAAAAGTTCGCGAAACTCCGGGAATAAATTATTTCTGCAATAAAGACCAACCAGACTCATGAGACAGTGGAATATTTATGGATAAATACGAGACAGATACGCTTTTACTTCACATGGATTTTACGTGAATGGCTTGGATTATTCGAGAGGAAGCTATCGGTCATTTAACAGCGCAAGCTAAAGGTTAGCAGCTAACGTTAGCATCTTTTCACCGTAACCGGTTATATTTTGGTCGTTTATTCATGAGAAATACGCAACACACGACTGAAACAGCTGATTTACTTCAGTCGTGTTGTTTAGTTCAAAGACCTGTCGCTGTAAGGCTCTTCTCCGACTCTCGCAATGCATTGTGGTCTATATTGACCCGTTTAGTGACCATCGATGCTCACTACTTTTCGAGATGCATTGTGGGAAATTTCGAGTGCACTACTTTTTTCTCTCTGGACATTCGGAGACCCCTACAAAATGGCGTGAGCACTATATAGTGCACTATATAGGGAATAGTGTGGACATTCAGATACAGCCTCAATGAAACCCTTGTCAGATGTTTAATGGAGTTACCATAGCGACGACAAGAACTCCCCCTTTACTCTAATGGAAAAAGAGTATGATTGCACAATTTTACCAAATGAAAAGTTGTTTTTCTCATTGCTTAAACCAAAAGATTTCCAAAAATATATAGATTTCAAACTCTCCATGAAAATCCCAAAACAGTGGAAATCTAAACATAGTGAACCGGACTATGAGATGGTGTTCTTCTGTGACGTTATAGTCCAGACATCTCTGTCAGACTTCAAACAGGTGGTACTGTAAGATAACAGACAGCTTCAAGCAGAGCGCCACTGGAAACCCACGCTGACCATGCCTTCTCTTTAGATAGACCTTTATTTTATGTTTTTACCAAAAAAAGGACAAATAGGAGGGAAACTGCGGCAGACTGGCTACGAACCTCCGCAGTGCTCCAGGGTCTGGCAGTCAAAGCTTCAAGCTTACATTTTTTTTATGATATAATAGAAAATATGATACCTTGCCCAGCGTTGTCTCATGGGTCAAAGCAATTGGAAAAAAAGAAAGAAAGAAACTCTTTGGACCCAGGCGTGCAAACTAGGTGCAAAGTCACTGGAGTCCCTTTAACAAAGTGTCTTTTGCTCTTGACCTGGGGGTGGTATTATCATCTCCCCGTCACAAGGACCAAAGAGAAGCGCTTTCCTCGCCCATTGGTTTTAACCAGTCTTACATTTTGCCATGAATAAGAAAATGCTTCTGGAGACAGGACGCCTTCAACTTAATCAAACCAGTTCAGTCAAGGATGCTTAAATCTCTGTTTGTATTCTTGTATATTCTTGTATATCTGATGTTTGTATTCAACGCCGATGCATCCAGTCGTAGAAAACTGAACTTTACTCTCCCTTTTGCCAGAACAACCTAGAAGCGGATGGGCATCTCCGTGGCCGGAGTCAAACTGTGGAACACCCTGCCATTGAATTTAAAGAACTCCTCCACAGTGCACCAATTTAAAAAACAGTTCAAATCAACAAATATCAACTCTTACACACTACTGTAAATATTAGATTTTAACTTTAAAAACAGTAGTACCTGTGTTGTTTATTCTAGCTTATGGCTTAACGTATAATACCTGCGAATCAGACCATTTGTGTTTTTTTTTTTTTGTCTACCTTTTGTATTTGAAGAAAGGGGCACTTAGCATAAGCGTTGTCTTCATCGCGCTCCTTTTCAATCATGTATAAAAAAAAATAAAAAAGCATGTATAGTTGTTGAAATGTGAAAACATGTAACTAACATGACTGAAATAAATACATAAATAAATAAATAAATCTCTACAATAGAAATTCCAACAAACTTGGAGCAAGTTATTTCTCTCGCGGTCCAACCTGCTTTGCCATCTGCTAATGCTTGTCACATGCCCAAAATGTGATTAGAAGTAATTCACAACACGTCTAAAATCCGGTAGCCTCCCTCCTCTGTTCACACTGAAGGCTCTGACTGTAGTTTATCTATTTATGAATATCATGTCTCGCGTCACAGTTGGTAGCAAAACGTCCTATTCTTATGTCTGGCTGTTTTTTATTTATTTTTTCTTAATTTTATTGATTTGTTTATATTATTTCTCCCTGTTTGTTCAAAGTTATAGACTAAAACATAATGTCTGTGGCTCCAAATGCACATAATGTCTGTGGCTCCAAATGCACGTAATACAGCAGTACAGGTGATTGTGCTCTGATTCCGTGTCTAGTTTCCACATTATATTAAGTACAGCGTGTTATTGCAGTTGTTGTGGCTGGACTTGCTCTAAGTATAGTCATCGGCGTCTCGCTTGCAGTAATGAGCTTCCGCTACACTTTCCATTTACTGTAAGGACTCGGACGCAGTCAATATTCAAAATGAAATTTACACAAGAAACAAAATATGACCTGTATATTATTGCCATGACTTAAACTTTTCTGAACAGTTGACACGGGCGCTCTTTAATTGCCCAATCTTTTGCGCTTGTATTTTTCATTATCTACGGTCTATTTTTCACATCATGTAATCATTTGAGCTAAAACGGCCTGTAATTTCCTGCTTGTGTCAGCGGTTCGTTTGGCAGAGCGCTGTGGCCAATAAAGCGGCTTCGTTTTAATTCTGTTCTCTAATCTACATCATCCCTCGCACTACTCAGAATACATTATCCGAGCGGCTCTTCATAGGCCTGCAATGTTATCCGTCACAGTGAGAAGCAGATGAACGCGTGAACCGATGTGGCAGAAAGACACGTCTGAAATTCCATCCTCATAGTTATGACGTGTTGAAAAGTCGCCCTAATTGTGTTCGAATCTATAGTGGTCGGGGTTTTCGCGAAAACTTCAGGCTCAATCCAGTTGAAATAGTGCCCCTTAAGCTGAACCACGAGACAAATTCCACATCAAAACACCTCAGAACATCCTTACACTGCATCTTTGATTTGAAAAACATATTTTAAAATGTGGAATGTGTCCCTTGTGGAATATGGAGAAGTTCTGTCTGTGCTCCCCCCAAACTAAAAAAAAAAAAAAAAAAAAAAGTATAAAAAGGTCATGGAAGTTTGCCATCTCAAAAAAACTAGATAGCTTCAACACATTAAAGCACAAGTTGCAGGGGCTTTACTTTTACGTGCGGCGGTTACAATACAAAAAAAAAAGGCATCGTCTTCTTGGTTTCGACTCGCTTTGCGTCGGGAGGCTGTTGTGTGGATGTGTGAGGAGATTTGAAATAATCTCTCGCAAATCATTCACTTTTCTTGCCAAGTTCACTGAATGTAACTTTTTTAGTGCTACTCCGACGTGCCAGAGAAATCTCATTTAAAAGTATAGCATTCGTTCTAAACTGCTAAAATAACTCCCGCTGTACTTCATGGCCTGTCCCCTGAGAGGAGATGGCGACATACGCTATAATCAGTTAAGGCTGTGTGTCCATAGTACCCATGTTCAATTAAAGTCGGGGGAAAACTACAATATTTAGTCTGGCAACACAATTTGTCCTTGCTCCGCTCCACTGGGTTTCATAATTGTACATCTATGCACTGTTATTTGTCTGCCACATGTTTGTTTGTGTGTTTAGCCTGTGAGCCCGCTCGACTGAGTAATTAGCGTGGGCAACATAACTTGGCATTCTTCGAAGATCGCGGTCCTGCTGACTTTGACATTGGACGTGAACAAGTATGAACGCCCCGGGCCACATAGAGACTTTTAGAACTAATGTAGCATGTGTGTAGTAGGGTCTATGGTTTCTACCAGAGGCAAGAGAAGGGAAGTATAGATGAGAGCAGGCAGATCTTGTTCTCTCTATGTTCTACCAATAAGGTTCAAAGTCAGAGTATCATGTGTAGATACAGTATCTATTGCATATTGACCCATATCTGTTGCAGCTGCTTAAAGGGGCTGGATGCAAGTTTGCCATTTTATACTCACTACTGCCACCTCAGGCCATACGTGTAACTGCACCTTCTACATTAAGCTCGTGCATGACGGCAATTCGGACCCGAAGTGACACCTTTTTGAGTGACAGTGCAGGATTTTAGAGGCAGTTGTGGTGAACAGGTCGGAGCTCATTCTACACATTAGGACATGGCTGGAACATGTAGGTGGAGGAAAATACATAATTTTAATATTTTTTAACTCCCTATAGTCCCTTTAAGTATTCATGTAGTGCTTTGGGGTTGAGGAAAAACTTGCAGTATTTACAAACATTCTAAAAATCCTTCAAGCATAATAGCATTGGAAACACATTCTTGACTTTTACTGTGTCACAATATGTATCTCTGCATATGATTTTCTGAAGTATCTAAAGCAATTACACAAATCGGGTCGTCTTGAAATATATTTCGAGCGATGTGCTCGTCGTCTGCAAAAAAGTGATGTTAAATACTAAAAATCTATGCCCTGTCTGTGGACCACCTTGAAGGTCATGTTTTGTTTGTTGGCAGGATGTCTCAGGAACTTATTAACGGATTTTAATAAAACTTGGTTCACGCTGGAGCCAAGGGGCAATAACCGGTGATTAGTTTTTGGGCACAAGGGAATCTTTAAATCCATTATTCGTGTTTTGAGATAGAAACCTTCAATGGAATATCACCATTTTACTAGAAAACACACCTCACATTGCTGTGTGGTTAATCACAAACATTTGATTAAACAAATATAATCAGACATGATCTAACTCAGGCCAGGCACCAGGCTGCGTCTATGTTAACAACTTGACCTGCAACCATTAAGAAAAATACTCTTTGTAAATGCTCAGTCTGACTATACCACAGTTTCATTTCAGATGGAAAAGACACTTGAAAGTTGCCTGAAAACTGGAACAAGATCTGCAAGAGGCAGCAATGAGACATTTTTAAGGTGTCAGTAAAGACATCAGAAAAACAGTTTTACTAATCCCCAAATGAACAGGACTGGTGTTTGGACCTCTCTCTCCCTCTCTCTCCCTCTACACTGTGCACTGTTTGTCAGTGGTGCTGCTGCGTAGCCAGAGAACAGACAGCTGTCAGGCTGAACAGACAAAGGTAAATCAAACTCATGCACAGAGAGATGGATTGGGTGACACAGGGGACATTAGGCAGCATAAAGGCGTTCTCCGGATTGCCAAAGCAGCAAAACGCTGCTGGTTTTATAAAAAAAAAAAGTCCACTTAATGTTTTCATCAAAAACACACTGAAAAGATGTTGCAATTAGACAGGGGTTAATACAATGGTTCATGCGTACCATCATCTGAAGATGAGCGGAATCCATTTGACCTGCCCCGTGATCAAATTATAATTTTGTGACAACCTGACCTGTGGTTAACCTGCAGACCTGCTCCATGGCTGCTGGGAAAGAGGAGACGCACTGGACCAGTGAGAGCTCTGTCTGTGGTGGTTCCAACGACCCACACACAAGAACGGAAAGAAAGACAATTATTTTAAGGTCTGCTGTTTTACCCAAATGAGCTGCATGAGATTTTGCTGCATTTAATTGTCAATCTGTAGCTTGGGAAAAAAAAAAAAAAACTCACCTCAATCACAGGCCAAAGCTTGAAAGTCTGATTGTATTTAAGTAAAGGTTTTGTGGTAAGTAATGATAGCAAGCAATGATTGCAGTTAGATTGATGTGATCAGTTGGTTGCAGTATCATTTATAACTGCGGCACAATTTGTATGCTTTATTCTGTACTTGGAACATCTTACAGTTTAGTGTCAGTTGAAGAGGTACTATAGCATTTTTTTGTTGTCTTTTCTAAACCCAGAGATGGTCCAAACATTAATTACCTGACAACACTGATCTGCTCACTATAAATATTCAATACAACTGATTAATTTAATTATTATTTCCTTGTATACCCATTTTTAACACACTTTTAACATTATGAAACTTTATGAGAGAAATCATATAGTGATCTCTGTACACTGAAAATATATGTGCTTCTCATCCTTCATAGCAATAATAGCATAACTGACACTGAGTTTGTCAGTAAAGGACAGAATGACCTCTTCTCTTTTCACTGGATAAAACTGTGATGCATCACGTCAAAACCTGTCAGTGTTTCTAATGCTGACCTTTCATTAGCCTCACACACATCAACCTAATTACACTAATGTTTTTAAGCGGCCCAACGGCATGCCAAAATGAATCATCCTTGAGAGATTTTCACCATTGCACAGAGGGTGACGTCTGACATGCTATATTTCGCTAAAAAGAAATGAGCTTTTTATTTAATCACAGCGTCCTCCATCAGGCTAATCATCTGGCTGTTAGCTGTAGGATCACCTGAGATATCCCATTAACAGATTCACTGACAGAGGCGACAAACCCTCTTACAAAGGCCTTCAAAAGAATTCGCATTTCAGACGTTCACACTTTTCAGCTCCTTCCGGTCACAATCAAACCCAGTTGCATTAGCCCGACCTTTCTTTCCTAACTACAGAGCAGCAGCACTTAAAGGAAGAGCTTGAGTGTCATACAAAAATTATGGAACAAACCGTTTCCCCTCTGAGCACGGGACACGAAATATGTATGAACACAGAAAGCAATCCACCTTCCGCTTTAGTTGAACATTGTAATGTTCTTAAATGTTTCAATAGGTCTTGTGATAATTTACTTAAAATAGTACTTTATTACATACACCATTCTCTGAAAGCTACTGTATTTCTTTTCCGGCCACTTTCAGAGGCAGTGCTTGCACCACTCAATGAAACCAATTGGCATTTGCCTGACCCCCTGCTCCTAACTACCGTCCAGAAGTGCCTAAAGGCAGACTCCATTCTTACTCTGAACTGTGGGAACAGGAGAGCTTTACACTTGGGCTTGCCTAATAGACTCTGTACTCGTGTCATAGCTCAGAGCCACCCAGTAGACTGAACTGCATGTTTTGGCTGCAGTGACACTAAAAAATTATAAATGCTCCTTGTACTTCGTCAATGCTCACCCTGACAGGAACATCAACACCCCTTGGTACAATAGAAGTTGGTTTTGTTGTTGTTGATCAATCTTTTATTGCAACAAAGCTCTAGAGCCTTAGTGGAGGTCTTCATTTCTACAGTTTGACTCAGCTTTCATATGAGTAATATTTGGATTATTTTTACTGGATAAGATATTGCAATGACGAACAGCATGTACGTATATACCCTCCAGCTCTCTGAGCACGCACTTCACAACATGACACTTTTCTTTTCTTTCACCTTAAACTCACAGCCACTTCCTCTGTACATCACACATAGAACCAATTTACAGCTTGAAGCAAAGAAAACATCTCACAGACCTTACAACCAGACTTTTGACTAGTGTCGGGTGAGAATACAGATTCTGGTGATTAAAGTACAATGTGATGTCACACAAATGAGACGCACTCTTCCACACGTCTGTAATCCTACGCCTGCCTTGAATGAAATGGTTTCTGACTAGTGATGGGCATGAGGAGTTTATATAAGATACAAACAAAAAGTTAGACGCACCGGCGGCGCCCGGGGGGGTCTTAAGACCCTCCCAAACAATGCCTTGACCCCCCAACCCCTTCCTGATTAAATACATAGGCCTATATCCATGGCCTATAGCCTATCCGGGATCAATCCCTCCTCCTCTGTGAAAATGACGTGCCTGATGATCTCCGCTGCTGCGGGCGGCTGTAGTGACCCAAGTCAGAACTAGAGCTATCCCGCGCGCCTCTGTGTCTGTCTTTCGTGCGCAGTGACTGTCACGTGTCTTTCCATGTGGTGAGCGCCACGACTGGCGCATGTCTCGCTGTTTACAGCATGCCTGAGCGCGGGGCTGACAGAGGGAGAAAGCAGCTGCAGCAACATTAATGAAAGTCTGTAAAGTTTAAACTCCACAGCGGTATCAGGATCTGGTCACGCACAAACCGCGTGTTCATTTAGACTCGTTACTGTCGCTGACCGACACAATGTCCACCTTTTGCTTTGACCGGGCTGAGCCTGTGCACTGGCCCGCCTGCCCCGGGTCAGCTGCTGCGCACTCACTCCGACCACACAACTAGGCCACGCACAGAGCGAACGCACTGAACAGAAGGGCAGAGACAGGTACCACAGGTACCACAGGTACCACGCATTCATCACTCTGTTTGTTTGAGTTCTTCACAACATGGACCAAATGAGAGAGCGAGTCAGCCCCTCCTCTCAGCGTTACCATAGAGACCTGTTCCCACCAAATGCATTATGACCACATAATGTTAAAAGAGCTTAAAGTTACAGTCGATCAATCATTAGTTGATACAAATGTAAATTCTTATTTATGCTAATGATATTTTCTATACATAATGAAACAACATTGATGCTTTGTACATCCTGATTGGATGTAACATTATTTAAAATCATATCTGTAGGTTGGTGACCCTCGCTGAGGACCAGCACAGCAAGGGAAGGCTCAGGGAGCATTGAGCTTAAGAAAAATGTTTTGGCCTTTTTCAAAGCCAAAGTAAATTCTTGTCAAGAGATTTTAGGCATTTCATGAAGGCAATTAAAATTAGATTTGGGATTAATTAGTTAATTCTTTTAATCGATTCCTGGCCCTAATAATAATTAATAATCTATTTGACCTATAAAAAAATATAAACATAAGAATCACTGCAATCACTCTTTTGTAAATATGTTTTCTGTCATGGGCGTGGCTTTGGCAATTAAAGTTCGAGCATATTGTTTGCAAACTGCAATTGATTAATTAATTAAAAACAAAGTAGTTGATATGCTGTGTTGTTTTTTTGGTTTAGTAGCAGCCGTGTCCACATTTTGTTGGTTTTCATGAGACCCCCCTTGAAATGACCAGGACCCCCCATTGCCCCCCTAATCAAAATTGTCTGGAGCTGCCACTGGTTACGTACGATACTGTAATCTTCATCATCATCAACAACAACGACATCATCATTTTTATTGCTTATTCCACATACGTCATTATTTGTTCACTCCATATGCGGCGGTGGTAAGAAAGCAATATGAATGTAGAGCTTGCCGATCTGTCTCATTGGCCCGTCCAACCACCACCAATCACTCTCTCCGCTCACTCAGGGAAGTTGGTAAAGTTTGCCTGAAACAACATTTCTAGGGCGAAGCAAAAAATGAACATGAAAGTAGACGAAACCAATCAGCGAAGAGCAGATGTGTTTCATTGTTGCCATGGTAATTGTGGTTTACGCACATCGGTGTATGTATGAGAGTGTGAATATGTGATATTTTTTACCCTGATTTTTCCAATTGTCTGGTCTATAATCCTGTAAAAACATAAATGCTTGGCCACTCCAGCGCTGGCCGTTTTTAAAAAATTACTCTAGATGGTTCATTCATAGTTCCTCTCCAATTTTGGTTAGTTGCTGTTAGCTTTACCATGCTGCCGTTAGCATTAGCATACAGTTGCTAGTTGTGGAATTTTGTGCAGCAATCCAAAATATAATTGCGGAGGTTAAAACTAACTCAGCGATGGAATTCACCAGGTTCTGTGCTTCAACATGTCCATATTTACCAAGGTTTAGTTGGTGAAAATTGTGCAACCAATTTTAATTGCAATGTCTTTATAGGCCCTCAGTCGTACAGGAGTTGTCCATCTTCAAAGAAGGCTCTTGAGTCTTCTTCTGTACTCTGTAGTTGAAGTGTCAAATCTGGTCTACAGGGCTGAGCTGAAACTTCAGTGCGCTTAGAAAGCCTTTTGGATGAGAGGCGAAGCGTTCACTTCAGCTACAGAGAAGATAACACAAGAACCTTCATTTAATCACAATGTTTCTCTGTCCCCCTGAGGCCTAGGAAGTTGTGGGAGGACTGGGTTTAAAGCCCTGACTTCATTCTTACCAATGCAAAAAACGGGTCTCGCTAGATCGGCCCAAAGCCGCTATTGTAAAATCCCCAAATATCGGCCGGTCGATATATTAACCACTGACAGGAAAACATTCTTGCCATCTGTAGATAATTATTGAGGGGACGTAAAAGAGATGCTGCTAAGAATATGTAACAATAACAAATAAACAAATCTGATTGCACCGTACCGTTTGAGTTAAGTTTGAGTATCAAGGATGTCTTGGTGTACCGAAGATGAAAACTTTTATCAAACTAAAATGCCATTGTTTTATAGTACTGCTCATTGCCTATTTCCATAAGGATGCACTTTGCACCTGTGCTTTTATTCACAACCTTTGCTATATAGGCCATTTTTAATGAGAAAAGCTTCTGACAGCTTCACTCGGACAGCCCTAGTGGGTTCTAGAAAGAGTTGCCTCCTTCAGTTGTCCTGCCTTGAAGTGGGACCACAGCTTACCTTCTAAAAGTGCTAATTAAAAAGTGGCACAGATCCAGCTTGGCATATGGTGGAGGCTACCTGATGGGTGTCTCCCGCTGTTCTGGAGGTGAGTCGCAGTGCCCCTCTCTGTGTCCCTGTGCTGATGAGGTCATCTGCACTGACAGGCTGACAATGATGAGGTAATAGGTCCTCACAAGCCACCGGTGCTGCATAAAGCCACTTTGTTGGATCACACAGTCAACCTGCTCACAAGATAATAGTCCCTTTTTGCCTTTTAAAATATCACATAAAAGAAAACAACCCTTACTGTTAAGCACGTGTAGTCTTAGTACATTTTTTATTTGGCGTTAATGCGAAAAGATACCACGGATTGGACAGTGTGTGCATAAACCCAAAGCCACAGAAAAAAGATTAGGTTAGGGGGTGTTTTTGCACCATAATTGATGTGCCACTGGCATAATTTCCAGCCATTAAGCAGACCTGTTGCTTCGGAGAATAAGAGAATATTCCTTAAGCTGCAGGCCTGGGAGATAAAAGTGCCTCTCATTCATTTGAGTTTGGAGGATGTACACTAAAATATTCAGCAGCAAACAAATGCTTCTCCCCTGATTATTATGCCCGGCCGCTAAAAATCATGTTATACATAATGAGTGCACACCTTCAAGAAAGCAGTGGAAAACAAGTGCCTCGAGAAGTATTTGTGGATTTAAGTCATTTCATGGAGAGACGTTTAACATATTCTGATGTAAGGAGATGGATGGCCACTGTCCCAGTCATAAATGGCCTGTAACCAGCCGTCTCACAGACACAGCAGTTCTGCAGTGTTTAGAGATGAACATTGTTGAGAGATAATTACAGGTGCTTGATTTGTTCAAATAACTGGCTCTCAGCGCATCATTTGACAAAACAAAATCTCAAATAAATACATCGCATATGTTCAAGGGGTTGATGACTTGCAGAGAATGAAATGGAATGTCGGAATCACAAACCAGGCTGCACGTTTCCCTGCAAAGATAAATGGAGACTGTTACACCAGGAAGGGCATGTCATATCCCATGTACATCCAGACTTGGCACAGCAAATGATCAGCCTCCTTTTGACTAGTGGTTATCAAGGTTTAGGAGTGTTTTTTGAAGTTACAGAACTACACTTGAACATATGCAGTCTATTGCAGTCCATTGCCGTCTGTTGTTGTCTGTTATTTATTTTTTGTCAGCAGCTTTTTCATAAATGGAGACATTGCATAATTTCCTTCCTTGTTGCCACACTTTCACATGATTACACTGCATTGTTCAAATCACCACACCAATACACCAATACATCAACCGACACATTTTATAAAAGTCAATATTGCCTCAGGTTCATCCCATCAGCCCAAGAATTATCAATCAATACCATTTTGTCTCACGCCATGTTGCTCTGAGACAAGTGAAGACATATGACTCTGTCCATGTCATCATTGCCTCCCAAAATATTAAGCAGCAAAAAACAGCATGCAACACAGCAGGGAACCTGCCACCTTCATCTGCTAATTGACAGAATTGGTTGCTTTTCATCAAGATGTTTTTTATGCAATTTCTCCATCTGTGAGATCAATAAAGTATCATCTTATCTTATGATGCACCACTATTTAGTTGGATTTATAAGGCTCTGGTGGGCGCACTGACTATATTACATATATATGAAAGCTGTGTGTTTTCTTATGGTAAAAACTGTCTAACATGGACAAGAGTTTTTTTGCTACTTCAAAATTGTCTCTGTAGAATTGGCAAATCTGAGACGAAAATACATTTCAATATGTTTATGATATCTCCTAGTGGGAGTTGTCAGGAGCATTTGGCTGTTATTGTTGTTGTCTGGTTTATATTTATGGGAGGGAGACAAAAATGCGCGCCCTCAGGATGATCTATTGTCTAGGCGTTTTCTATTCATTTGAAAGCTGTGCCCTCCCCAGCCTGAGGACAGAGGCTGCTGAAAAGACAAACTTAGCTCACAAGATTTTTTCATTAGAGTCTATTCAACATTCTGAGTGGATTTCAGGAAGAAGAAAGATTTGGTGGATTTTTTGTTTGACACAGTTTTAAAAATGCAAGTAACTTATGTGGGCGTGTACACAATGATCGTGCACTAAGAAAGATGTTCATGGCACAGGGGCTGTATGTTTTATGCTTGCTCAAGTGAGATCCATTTTGTCCCCTTGCAGTGTGTTGTGTTTGCACACATTTGTGAAAAAAAAGGGAGAACACTGCATGACGTCTATAGCGTAACATGAATGATCGTAAACCCAATAGCACAGATGCTAAAAACTATTTGGAGGCAATTGTGAACATGACCATGTCATTTACTTTATTATTATTAGTTATTATACGGCTCTTCACAACGCAAGTAGAACGCTCCGTTGATTTGAATGGGATTTCCCAACGTTCTACCTAATAATGACCGCTGCCCATGGCAACGGAGTTCGTGATATCACTCCGCGCGTACGTAGAAGCGACACTATCTCTGTCCCCGTCACTGCGAGAGAAGTTGGGGGAATTGCTCGTGAAGTTAGCGTGAGTCTGACTTTCAACACCCAAAGATTCACCACCATTCCTCCAACTGCGCCTTCAACTAAGTAGCTAGGCTAGCTGCTAGCCTTGCTTCTTCTAGCCTAGCCAAACGCTGCAGCGCAAGGCGCAAACCTTTGGGAACTATTTGTCGCGGATGTCATTAAATAAACCTTTCGGCCTTCATACAAGCGTACGAAGTTTATGTTGTGTGTGTTCAGTTGGCAAATGGCCGTATAATAAGCAGGATAATGAATAGAACGCTGGTCATTATAATGACCAGCGTTCTATACATTATCCCTTACTTATTGTCGTCCAATCAGGTTCAAATTCTCTAGCAGATATCATCCATTTTGTGTAAGGAAATAGGCTGTATATTAGTTTTCACATGCTATAGCCATGGCTGTTTGCTTGTACTGAAGTTGGAATATGATGTTACTTAAGCCTTATCTGGCCATAGACGATCATTTTGTGCATGTAAAAAAAAGCCACCATAATGCAGGATCAACCTTGAGACAAGGATAAAGTAAAATACACGATTAATAGCAATATAGAATGAATACTGTGTATAATACTTGACAAACCTGGAACACAGCATTAGCTAACATTAGAAATATCTCTCTCTGGTCTTTTACTCATCCTAATTAGGCAGAAAGTTTCCAGCTATCAGTGAGAGGATTTGCTCTTCTTCATCAGAACAAATGCTTTTGCTAAAAAGCGGAGGGCCGTGCCAGCAGGACAGACTGCAGCACCCATTTCAGCTCAGAATACCCACAAAGCGTCTTGGCAGCTCCCCTCCTTCTCCCTGAGCTTTATTGCCCTGTGCCACCAAAGCAGACAGGAACCTGGCATGGGATGGGGTACAGCCTGCCTCTATATTTTTGGAAGTTATCGTGACTGAACAGAGGAGTCCAAGAAACAGCGCTAAGAAGTTAAATAACATTGGACCTGACCGGCGTTTCTGGTAAGGTATTAGGAGACGGATGTGGCCGTCAGAATAACATTATTGGTATAAATAATGTAGTGATGCAGCATTTGAGGCACTGTAAAAAGGCAAAATGTGACCTTGGGGTCCGACATAGACAAAAAATAGCCTGTGCAAATCCCACATCAAAACAAAAGTAGCATCAATTATTTTGTGCTCCTATGATTTATGAAATGTGAGACATTATTCATAACCGCTGTTTTGTTAAGAAACCCATTGTTTAAGGCCGTTTCATGGCAGGGCCCTCTTCAGCTTGGGCACGGGGACAATTGCCTGTTCCCCATTGTGACGACTCTATTTCCAGGCCTGACGAAATAAAAGCACCATCTTATTCATTAGTTCAGCAGTTCGTTAGTTCAACTTAAAATGTTTGTATTTAATTATATTCTTGTAAAGTTGCAAGTACCTGCTGAACTAATCAATGAGACGAGCTGTGTGCTTTTATTTTGGTGTGCTGGATTGAAACAGGCAGTCACTTCTTGGGCGGCGTTGTTATGATTTGAAGTTATGCAGAGTCAATTATGCAGAGTCAGTGTTTTAGCTCAGTTTATTTGAGCAGTTTACATTTCCAGTCTACGAAAATAAACATTACACAGTTTTAGATGCTCAAGAGGAGTAGGCTGAAACAAGAAAGCACTGTAATAAATATTTGCATTTCACAGTGATCCAACATGAGGACTGTATCCACAACAAATAAGAATTTAGCACAAAATAGTCTATTCCTTTAGTAAATTCCAACTAAGGTGGTAACATGAAATAAAGTGTTATAATTACTAGGAGACCTGAAACTTTCAGCATTTACCCTCTATTCCATGTAAGAAGTACATTTTTTGGCAGAAATTACTAACTTCACATGATGCCAGTAATGATTATTTGTCGTCCTGTTGTGCTCACGCTCAATCTAAAGTGTCCATTATAAGATTCTGTCCTATTTAGGATTTGCCACTTTTGAATAATATCGGCTTAACATTGGCTTGACTTGCTTGTGTCTTTATCCAGCACATGGTTTTTGTAACTCTCACTAACCTCCCCAGTGTCCTCTACTGCCCCCCTGTAACAGGAACTTGACTGTCTAGTAATCGTAACGGGCAAAACTAAGCTATAACCTGCGTTGCCTGCGATTGGTTCAGGTCATGTGTCACATGTACAGAATGAGCCAATCAGATTGCTCTGAACTGTTTTGAATTCAAAAGAGAAGTGTTGACCAGCCTCAGTGTATCATCAGCAGAAACAGCAGAAAACAGGACCTTTCCTGTTTTATTTCTCATTAATCCACATAAGGTGAGTGTGTCTTTGGATATATTTGAGTTTGCTCTGAGAGTTTGATGTATTGTGACAATTTTCAATATTTTTTTAGATTTGAAAAATGCAGCAACGCTCTTGCTCTACCTTATAACACATTTGTTATTTAATTTGGCGTCTAATATTAATGATACAGATTTAAGTAGTAAAGCTCCAGACCTGCCATCTTAAGACAGAAAATAGATACTTAAGGGTCATTAAAGTGTTTGCTCACGTGCAAAAGTGCAGTACAGTCATTTGTGTATTTTTTAATCATGCAGGATTTACATATTAGCTTTGGTCCTATTACTGTAATACTCATCATTTCAAATGTTAAATCAGGTGCAGCCTGTAGCATATTATAATATAGCATATTATATGTTTCAGTTTGCACTCACCATTTTACAACTCACTGCATTAAATAAATGTATATCTAGTACTGCTGGTTTTGATTAAAGTTTTTCTTTTATTCCCAGACAGTGACAGCTGTGAAGATCTAGACATGGACTCAGCCTCAAGGCCAAAGGTAAGACAGCACTGATCAGCGTTTTAAACAGCATGTAATTTAATAAAATAATATTTGAAATGGCTTGTGTGTGTCCAGTGTCAGACTGAGGAGTCCAGCTGTGGGAAGACCTACTGAGACGGAGCTGAACACACTGAGGGGAGACACTAATGTTTGTGTCAAAAACATTTTACCTGTGGTTTGGCTTTAGTATTAATACAGATAATAATAATAATACAGAAGTCTTCAAATATCAGGCTTGATTTTTTAAATGATTGTTTGTACGTTTTGTCATAAAACTCTGACGACATTCCTAGTCTTTGCTTTTTACCTGTTTTTACTGTGGTTACTTATTGTAATTCTTTGTTTTACAGAAATCTGCTGTGAAAACTTGAGGCCATCTCAGCATCCGGGCAGGAGGTGAGACAGCACTAATCGTTATACTTGGACAAACCGGCCTGAAGTTGGATGTGAAATAACATTTGTGTCTGTGTCAGACTGAAAAGTACAGCTTTGGAAGTATCTGCTCGACTGGACCTGAACACACTGAGGTGAGACAGAGTCAGAGATGTTTGGATGATACAAAGCAACATTTTATCTATAGGTTTTGGTTTAGTCTTGCCATAGGGACTCATGACTAAAGCATTTTTGTTCTTTTTATGTCTTGCAGAAATCTGACCAGGCTGATGAAGACTTTGAGGAGTGAGCTTTGACGATGATTTACAAAGATCCCTTTCCTCCTGCTGTGAGTCTGCAGAACCTGCTGCATACATGTGGGACCTTCTGAGAAACTTCATCTCCTCGTCTTCATTGGCTCAATACAGACTTATCCACCTGTTTGGACTGATGTGAACGATAACTGCAGAAATAGAGATGTTCTGTCATTAAAATGTAAGTGTTTTACACTGTGTTAATGTTAAATAAATTGACTTTATAACTATACTTTGTTTTGCTTTATTGCAACATTTATATCTTGTACTAAATTTGTAAAACTTTATTAATGGGAATAACCAATAAACTATAAAGGGAACAGGAATACTCCAGTAACCATTACTAAGAATAATAGTACAGGTTGAGGCCATGTTTAAGTAACAAAAGTAATCAGTACTCGGAATTCCCAGTTGCCTCTACTAACATGTCTAGTAATCAGAATTTGCCTCATAAGTAATGAATACTGTGAAAGCCCTCTTAATCAAACTAGTGTTACTAGTAATCATGGCTTAACATTGGGCTTAATAATTATGCATCGGGTTTACAGTGCTCAAAAAGGCATTTACATCAGAACAAATATTATTGTAGTTCAGGAGCATCTCTCAAAAGCTGCATTTATGGAAATGCTTTGACCCAGGGCAGATTGCGCATATGTCAAATAAAAGCCCATATATTTTACATATTTCACTCTATTTTGGATACTGTATTAAACTGGGACAGAAAGTAGGATATTTTACAAGGCAAAGGCCCAAACAGACCCAGCACATTCAGTGTTTCGCCTGAGAAAAGGAAAATCTCCCATGCAGTCTCTGATGTTGTTAAGTGCTCGCCTGGACCAAACCAATTTTGCATCAAAGCAGTAAGATGAAAGAATGTGAAGCAGCAGTGATATCATTTTTTCCCCCTGAAATCTCTTACAGCAACAGTCACACTAAAATGCAGGCATTCTTTATTTTTGGCACAATACAAATCTGTTTTCCAACTCAAAGCTCCCAGAATTGCAGTAAATCCCAAATGTCCCAGATTGTGAAAAACACTTTACAATGGTTGTATCCTTTATCTGCCGTAGGGCTTCAAAGGTTACTACAGATTTTAAAAGGTCGGGTTTTTTATGGAGCATCTATGTTTCATTGAAAATACCACCAAATCCCCAGTGCCACATTTAGTGTTTGTAAGATGCTTGTATTGCGCCTACATATTACAATGGTATACTTTGCCCAGTACTACAGTACATATCACGTTATTCCTATCTGCTCACCGCTGAGTGTCTCATTTAGATGTCACTGCTTTGCTTGTTTCTCAAAATAAGGTTTAATTGGTCCTTTTCCAAATGCTTTATTGTGATAACCCATAGCAAAAACTGGGCGACTGAAACAGTAGGAGAAAGCATAATGCTGGAGTTTAGGATGGAATGCTATACATTTTATAATTATGATGATTATGTGATTTGGACATTTGAATGATCACACCTGAATGATCACACCTGTCATAGGCAAGAGTTTTTGTATTGTGATTAGGCTTTATATGCAGTGGGCGGGGTCAGTCACCTCCAATATTTTTTGCCTATAACTAAAAACAAGCTTTGGCAACATAAAAACATAGTCCGAGGTTTAATTGGTTCTTTAGTCTAGAAACTACTGTGAGTGTGAATAACAGGTGCAATGAGTATGTCCAAATATGGACAAAACAAATTAACTCTTGGTTTAAGTGAACTCAAATATGGTGCCTGCCTTTTTCATGCTGTAATTTCACTCATTTCACTACGGCCTCCAAACAACACATATGGTATCACTTATTATTCACCAATAAAATGTGTGAATTTCATTAACTTACCATGGTTAGTTTTCAAGTTATGTAAAGAAATGTACCATAAATTTTCCCAGACTTCAGACTTTAGATCTGGTCTCTGCTGATCACAGTAGTTTGATCTGTAATCTCTTCTGATTGGCTGAGTGAGGACTACGTGCTTCTTTACCTTTCTGATGTGCAGCAGGGAGGCCATAAGTACAGTGTGCAAAAATTACCAAAAACAGTCACTTGTCCTATAAAGGGTTAAAAACAAGGGTGTTTGTATCTGTAACAGCATTATGTAAGATTAACATCACTGCATTCCTCATTAAGTATTCATAAATCTAGGTAAACAGTGTTTTTTCTTTGCCCTGCGACTTTACATGAACATGAAATAGTAATGAAGAAGTCTGGGTTGAAATGAAGAACACAAAAACAATACAATACATGTCTGTAGGTCAATATATTCAGATAGGGCTGGGGTTCTGTTGTAAATAAGTAGAAAACAGCCTCTATAAAGGTACTGGTTGTTTTGCTTTTGGAGAGCGCGGATAGAGCCGCCGCACAAACACCATAAATTAGTTCATTTTCCACCTCCAAAGGGCACCCAGGCTTGGACTGAAATGCCCCCGGATTCATCTGGGTGGACACACCAGCATTAATGCCTCAGTGGGACAGATGGTAAATTAAACTTGGTTTCATTTTTGTGGGGAAAAAAGTCTATTCGGCAGCACACATTTAATACTGACACTTATAGCACCACCACCAGCAGCAGCAGCAGCAGCAGCAGCAGCAGCACCACAGCAGCTATCTCGGTTGTGCTTCAGTGGTGCTCACTTGTCATTCAAATAGACTGGACTAATAAAAAATAAGTGGAGGTGCAATAGGCTTGTCACCAGATTTGGTCAGGTAGAAATTGTAAGCAATAAACAATTCATTCTGACTTTTTGTAGTACAGTAGCTGAATGGTGTGCTGCAGTGGCTCAGTGGTTAGAGTGTTCTGCCCAGGGTTTGAAAGATCAGCCAATTGAATCTTGGCCCTGACTGGTGTATTATGTATTCCCTGAGCTCGACACTTGACTCACCTGGCGTGTGAATGTGGCGGTCGGATGGGCATTGGGAGAATAGTCAGCATCGCTTCCCCAGTGCAGCTTTTACCATATACATAGCTTACCTCAAAGCCTGGAGAGTGAATAAATCATTTTTAAGCAAAAGTTCTGTATTATATCAACTCTTGATAAAAATTATAATTAATCTAGTGTGAAAAATGAGAAAGCCTAGAGTGTAAAAGGTGTTTTCAACCTATCATCACTTACATATAATAGAAAGCCTTGCCATGATTATAAAAGCAGCATGAGGCAATGCTTTACTGCAGTTATTCGTAAATGAGCAGGTACGGACAGATTTTTTTTCAATGTTTTCTAATAACTATGATAATATTCTGTCCAACAGGAGCTTCTAAAATTAGAAATGGAACAGAAAAGGTAACACTTTATAATAATGGTTCACGAGGTGATGCATGATTTTCATGAACTGATGCATGAATTAATGCAGGATTTCATGATACATTTATGCATTAGTAAATCATGACTTCTCAGGAACAAACATGATTACAAGTTGGTTCATGGATAACTTCATCCCTGAATTAAACGTGTACCTACTGTAATGAATGTACATAATCTGAATAATTCATCATGAATTGCCATGAACTCACTAAAACTGCAGAGAAATTATAATCATGACCTATCATGATCATGAGGGTCATGAATGAACATCATGACTCATGTGGTGGAAATCAACTTACAGATTATGGGCAAGAACAGAAAGTATAACTTTATAGGATTAACTGCATGAATTTATAATTTGCTAATCCTTAATACGTCATGATTTCATTATGATTATGTCCCCTCAACTAAAGTGGTGCATTATCCTAAACTTTTTAACATTTTAAAGACCTGCTTTGGAGCTCTTATTTGGTTATGCTGTACTTGTAATAATTTGTAATAAAAGTTTTGTTTGTTTTTTCCGAACAAAAAATTGGGGTCTCTATCCAGAAATCATTACTTCTTCTTCAGGACTAAGGTGGTCTTTAACGGGTTAAAAGGTTTAAGGTAATGCGCCACTTTACTTCAGGGAACATCATTTGTAAATAGATTTACTTCATATGAGTCATGATGTTCATGCATGATCCTCATGATCGTGATTGGTTGATTATTTTATTGTCATTTCATTGCTGTTATAGTGAATTCATGGTATTCTCATGTGATTCTCACGATCATGATGAATTAATACTTTCATGTACATTCATTACAGTAGTTACACATTTAATTCAGGGATGAAGTCATCCATGAACCAACATGTGATCATGTTTGTTCCTGAGAAGTCATGATTTAGTAATGCATGAATGTATCATGAAATCATGCATTAATTCATGCATTAGTTCATGAAAATCATGCATGAACTCATACGTACCATTATTATAAAGTGTTACCACAAAAAATGTAAAAAGCTGTGTTGCCCTTTACGTACCCAGCTTTACGTAGACATGTGCGCTCTATAAAAGCAAAGTTTGGTACTTTCTTCGGACTCTATTGTCCCAAAGTCAAAGGAAACCCTGAAGCCACCATTTCCATGAGCTGTCTGCAGACTTTCCATAGACGCTTAGTGCTCCAGGCTGCTTCTGCTGTGCCTCGCTCGCATAAATAATATTTCCATCCCTGTGATAGAGGCACATTATCCAGCCCCCTTTGGTTAAAAATGTACACTCCTAAGGCCAGATTCTCCTCATTTCATATGGGCAAAAACAATATGAGTGAAGTCAGATAATGATGAGGCTTTCATTTGCTGATGACCTGAAGAACTGCTCTGGGAACTGGGAGTTTTTTTTTTCTTCCAAAGACACATAGACAAACCAGGCATTGAGCGATGCTAATTTATATTTAGTATGCATAATGTAGTAAATATGCTAACGTTGTGACTGAAGGCAAAGTGAGGAAGAGCTTGGTATTTTAAGATAATTTGGATGAGTGCATGTTCAAAACAGATTGGTGGCAGCTTCGTCAAAGTGGGGTTTATAATTAATTCGGATAAAAGTCACTCTCTCCAGTTATTGCGCCTATTATTATGTATACAACATTAACAATAAATAGATCATATAATCATGACACAGTGTTTTAACATTTGCCACAGTGTGGGCTCTTGTGAGAGAGTGAGAAAATCAACTTTTTGCTGTTTTATAATTTTATTTACAGTGGGAGGAAGTGGGAGTACACCGTGTGTAATATCTTACATTTCTGCCTAAATTGGTCATAAAATGTGGTCCTATCTTTATTAAAATCACAAGAATGGTTAAACAGTGTCTGCCTGAACTAATACCACCCAGACATTTACATTTTATCATATTTTTATCGTGAATCTGGCTGAACTGCAGCAGTTTTGTAAAGATGAATGGTCCAAGATTCATCCTGATCATTGTGAGCGTCTAATCTGCAACTACAGAAAAACAATTATTACTGCAAAACTGGTCAGCCAGCCATTTAATACAGGGGTTCATTTACTTATTTCATGCATGTTGAGAATGTCTCAGGTTTTTCTGCAAAATGTTTTGATAAACTTATTAATTTTTCTATTGATGATAGCGCGTTGTCCTGGCCCTGAGGCAACAAAACAGCCCCACGGCAGGATTCTCCTGCTTCACACTTCACACTGAACATAGGGTTTTGATGTTGTTGTGCTGTTTCATTTTTTCTCCACACATGACGTTGTGTGTTCCTCCCAAACTGTTCAACTTTGGTTTGTGAAAGATCACTTGGATGCTCCACAGCACTACTGGACAAATATTCAGTGAACTGTTGGACCAAAAGTCAGATATTATGATAAAATGTAAATGTTTGGGTGGTATTAGTTCAAGCAGACACTGTTTAGTCATCCTCATTTTTCTTTTTTTGAAGATCGGACCACATTTAGTGACCAATTTAGGCAGAAATATAAGAAACGGTGTACTCACTTTTTCCTCCCACTGTACTTAGTGTGTACAACAGACAGTATGAACATGTTCATCATTATATCATATCTCAAGATTGGCATGTAAAAAGTGCAAGTTAAACAGATTGACGGCGTTTCTCAAATATCGTCACTGAATCAATTGAACACCACAGAAATGTTACTCGATCTGTGTGCAAGTCTCTGCATTAGAAAGCACCCAGCATCAGCAGATGAAAGTGTCCTAGTTTGCATGCAGAGACAGGTATTCCACCACAATGAAGAAATCTAGCTTTTTGACGCATGCTTTATCTTTTGAGCCTTTTCAAGAATTCTGTTGAGGATTCACAGAGCAGTGCACACATTGTTCATTTCCCAGCTGTACAATAAAGGAGCTGTTAATGGAGGAATGGGGGCCAGACATAAATGAGTACACGGTGTCTCTGTGACACTTATGTCAAGATTAGTCTTTACGATCGGATCCGACTGCCTCATGTTTTTTTGTTTTTTTAATTGAATTTAACTTCGGAACCACAAGAGTACAAATACTTTAGTCACCCTCTAGAGTTAACATACAGGGCAAATATACTTTTTTTTCAGCATTAATCATTTAGATTCACAATTTTATTTGGAATATTTGCATGGATAATTTATATTTCACTAATATTTTTCTCTTTCTGTATTTTCTAGTCACATCACTCAATTAAACCAGGCAAGAACAATCTCTTTGATTTGATCTTTACACATTTTCAAGTGTTATAGTTAGATTTTCAGACACAATGCTGTTTTTTTTCTGTGGTTACCAAGGTTTATGCTTCAAATTCATTCATTAAATCAGTCAGGTGAAGATATTACTCATATATACTCTGCAGTAATAATGGGCCCATGTCTGAATCAGAGAGTGAAAGGCTGCCTTTATAGGTTTGTGTTTGATTCTTATGCCCTCCATGTATGTTCTGGCTATTATTTTAAGTATAGGCTTCAATCATCTGCAACTCCAAACACACTCACCTACTACTCAACTCATCTTCCTACTCTGTCTTGTGTGCACGGTCGCAGCATATTTAAAAAGTTGTTTGCCTCCCCAAAACAAGCCTGTGCTTTGATACTTCAGCCCACACCAGTGCAATCTGCAGTTGATTCACTAAAACCTGCTTTGTTCTGTAGCATAATGGCGATGGTGAATAAGAATCTTGAGGATCAGAGCGGTTCCTATGGTAATCCTGGAGCTGAACCCACAGTGTGTTTGAAGCAGCCTGATATACTGTATACCATTTTAATTTGTAGTTTCAGGGACAGCGCAGAAAGCTGTTCAAATGAAGTGTAATCTTCAGCTCAGGGCAGCAGTTGTGTAGATGTATTGCATAAAGGTACACATTTAAACTGAAATTGTATTACTTTGAATATATAGGAAATAGAAGTGGAGTGGTGGTTTTATCTTTATCCATTAAAGTTCACGTATGCACAACCACATGGACTGAGCCATATTCTTTTCTATTCATCTATGTACAGCGTTTTCAATTTGACAGTTGTGAAAATGGATTTGTTATTTCAGTTTTTTTTTGTATTCACACTGTAGTGACGTCTGCCTGCTCCGAACCTGGATTCTTCCTCTACGCAGCTGCTGCCATACTCTGTGAAAACAATTGCGCTGCCACAAGAAAGCCCTGTGTCTCTCCGTCGGCTGTGTGAAGAGCGAGATGACACGTCCTTTGGTCTCTTAAGTAGCTGTTTCTTTCACCGGTGAGAAATGTCCTGAAATCCTGAAGAAATGGCGGTAACCTGGTGTTGGGAAAACTGCCGTGTGCCCTATGGCTGTGTGCTGTGTGTGACTGATGTTGTTGTCACCAGTGAACAGGTGGGTATAGGCTTTAAAATGCATGAAAACTCAATAAAGTCGCGTGGAGGGGGCACAGCGAGGAAGTGAGCTAAAGCCTCCCAGTTCTATCTGTCGTCTACACATGGAAACCTTTCTGAAGTGGGTGTATTATTAGTATAATGCCCTCCATTACCGCACCATTCGCAAATACGAACACAGAAGGGTGTCAGTACAGTTTTATTAAAAAACCAGTTGCCATAGCTTTCTGTTGAACCAAAGTTATTTTCATTATAAATTAGGACTGGGCAACTTTGGCTTAACGGTTAAAATGGTTATCCACATATGCAAAGCTCCATCTGGTACTTTGTGTTGTTGTGTCTGTGGGTAAGACGCTTTACCTTAGTATTAATGTGTGTTTAGTCTTTCTTTCTGCGGTTTCTTTTGAAGTTTAAGAATGTTAGAAATTAGTAACAGCCACAACTAAAAACTAGGAACTGACGCACTCCCCGTTTCAATGTTTGTAATGGAAACAGTCATTTAACCCTTGTACACTCCAATCAGTTTGCCCATAGGGGTGCAGGAAAGTTAGCGCATTGAAACGTATAGCCACCTGCTGAATATGGGTGCTTTCTGAAACAGGGAATGCATGCTATTCATTTCTCCTGTCCGGGCTCTGGTCAAAATGCCTGGTCAGTAAAAGTGGCCATTCCAGCACTTACTGTGGTGTGCCTCGTGCGTGTGTGACTGATGCTGTTGTCACCAGTGAACAGGTGGACATCGCTTTTAAAATTCATGAAAACTCAATACAGCCGCACAGAGGAACACAGTGTGGAAAAAGTAAATTAAAGCAGCTCACTCACTTCTGTCTGCCTTTAGACTATGACCCGTTCTGAATCATTTGTGTGTCTTGGCGGCTTGGCTGTATAATTGATGCCATTCATTACATGATTGAGGGGGTGTTTTGTGAGGTTACTGGTCGGCAGCCACGCCACTACTGAGAGCAACGCGCGCCATAGTGATTGATAGGAAGCTGGTGCCATAAACGCCCGGAGTGGCTTGCCTAAATGCAAGTGAGTGTTTCTCTGTGTGTCGACTCAGGCCTGGGCCATTAATAACCCTGGCAAATGATGATAACTGTTGTATCGATTTGGGTTTGCACCTTCCATTGCGGCAGCCCCTCTCACTCCAATACTTTGGCTCAGTAAACACAGGCATTGAAATTGTTGACCCGGTCTGTCTCTGCCATTGATCCCACTGCTCATGTTGGGACATTGGGTTCTCTTTGTTTGTGTGCTAGCTTAATGCTAACTGGATCAATACGGGAGAAACATAGATTTATGCAATTTGATACTTCACAGTGGCAATGTCTGGGACACAAGGCACAAGTTTATTTTGTTGCCTGTAATGAATCACATTTTATGCAATGCTTAAGAAATGTAGCTTTGACTTGTTCATTCTGCTAACAACTAATGAGTAGACAAATAGCTGAGTCACTGCATAAATTAAGCACCATTTTCTTTGCATTTTGTACAACACCCTGCAGTGTCCTTGTGCAAACTCTCATTCTCTACAGCTTTATGTCGTAATTAAACCTCAAGTGCCCATTCATTTGAAAAAGAAATTACTTTGACTCGGAATATGATGTCAAAAGTGTAGCATCTGAGTTCCCCCCAGGTGTAGTTGTATCCGACATTTTCTAATTATACAAATCAACTGAAGTGTGATGGTGAAGCATACAAGTAAAATGCAAAAAATAAATAAAAAGCCTACTTCATTTCCTGTTCTGAGATATGTTTCATTCGACCTACTCTCGCACCCTCTGTAAAGTAGCACTAGTGAAGCAGAGCAAAAGTGCAAAATCTTCAAAGAAAACTGCAATTACATGTTTGAAGTTTATTTATTTTCTATTATCTAATGGCTACATATGGAAATGAATCAAATTTCTTAGGGGACATTAAAACATGCATTTAACTGGAGCATGTGAAAATGATGCTACAGACAAGTGGATAAATGAAGGCAAAGCACACAGTGACAGATAAACTAAGTGAACAGAGTCTGGCAGGCGAACAGTAGCTATAGATACAAATGAACTCTAATGATCAATAGTCATGAGAATGACACATTTATTTATAGATCAAAAGTAAACAAGCCACTGTGGATGGTGTTGTGTAATGACTGATCTGTGCAAGGCCTTTTCAACTAGCGATGCTTTGTGTTACGAGTAGGAAAGCGTTTGGGTGGGCAAAGTCCAAAATCCTTCTTTCAAATTGTGAAAATGCTGCTCAGAAATATCTCTGTACGGGTAATCAGTTGTGTATGTTTGTCCAAGCCAAGATGCTTTCCTTATCTTAGGGGCTAATGGGACGATTGGAATTCCATTTGTGGCTCACTGTGCAGCCTATTACGTTATGGAAATCTTGTTCAAAATGCACCAGCATAACCATAATTTTTTTTTCCCACCAACAAATCAAATTCACTTTGCCCTATCAAGGTTATGAGAAGGCGGTGTGTATGGAGATTGCTTGGCCTTGACAATCAGCCGTAATGCCAGTGTTTCCAAAGCTTGTTGTCATCTAGCCTCTGTATCTGCGGAGCCTCGTCTCACCACAGCATCCAGTTTCCGTCGTTCCACAATTGACCCTTCAAGGTCTTGTGCCGGACTCAAATTACATTTGTGTCCTATTAGGGGAGAGTAGCGTTTTATGAAATTGTTGCGAAGGTGGTCGCAGAGATTTGTAATCATGGATGGATTTGAAACAGGGCTTTTCATTGCTCTTTCGTGCTCGTCAATATGTAGATTGGTGGCGACTTTCTGACAAAATCTTAAAGCAGTACTTAGTAACTCATGCCCCTAGAGGCCATAAGCGCCACTGCAGGTGTTGTAGTATGTTACGTTTTTTTTACTAGTTGTCCGTGAGAGTAAATACTACGCTGACAGAAAAGACAAAGGGAGAGAGGGATATTGTACATTGTGCCACAACTCAATTACAGAATGGAGATATTTTTTTTCACTCAAACTTAGCCCTAAAACTGTTTAAGTGGCCCTAGCTAACTGCGGTTAGCTTTGCCCGTTAGCCTTGCCCGTTAGCCTGTTAGCTTCTTCTTCGTGATTCCATTAGTTAGATGAAAAACCCCCTAATCATTCCATCAACACTTGTATTACCCCCAGAGGGACTACGAAAAGGATTTATTAAGGTAAACAATTTACTTAGCACTGCTTTAAAGGACCAAGTGTCCATCCAGAGCAGTAAACAAAGACAAAGACTAGATATATAAATATAATAAAAATAAAATATATAATAAAATTATAAATTAATCCTGTTTGAAAAGAGAAATAATGTGGATACATGGGACTTTCTTTTTATGCTTCTCAGAATAAACTGACACCCTCACTCAGAGGCTGAAAGTACACAGCAGCTCCAGTCCCCCTCAGATACACATTTCTAAGGAAAAAGTTCATCTGATCTCTATTTGCACCTTTGGATTCATATTTGACGGTCTTATTTGCATTATCGGTCAGAGTTGCCACATAGTTATAGTGATAATGAGATACTGTACCACATGGGATACTGCTGGTACCTGCCACTGTCTCTATTTATCATCCAACATGAGTAAATCATCATCATCATGAGTAAATTATCGTATCATCTTATCTTATCTTATCTTATCTCTGACTAACACAGATGAATTTGCACACGCTCAACATGCCACAAAAGGTAAAGATTGAAACACCGACATTTTTCTGTTTTGTTCCCACTGGACCTTCAATTCGGTGCAGCCTGATCAACCATCAGTACAATACAGTTTATGTAACATGTCATTTTTTTGAAATACCGCGTTTGATCTGTCATGAATCAATACTACTCTGCAAAGCAAGTGTCCAAAGAAGCATCATATAAGGCCAATTACAATCACAACTAAAAACTGGATTAAACTGATCCTGTCATGATAACAGAAGCTTCTGAAGTATTACAGCGTTATCCTTTACTGTCCTTTTTCTAACACTAATTATAAGCCCATTACAAGTGCTTAGTAAGAGCTGAGCATCTTGTCCCTGTGACGGAAGTGAAAGTGATTCAGAGTGGAGCGGCTGCGGGATTAGTTGCACAACTGTAATCCAGATTAGTTGTGTGAGCCGGCTAATTTACAATATTGTCTTATGTCATTTAATTGAGAGACTTTGGTTTCTGTTGGGAATTACGCAGGCTTCATTACACTGTCATAAAATCTCATTATTTATCTTTTCAGCAGCCAAAATCTATCTCCAAAGCAATGAGCCTCGGGTTTTTGTGTACTTCTCTTCGTTCGCCAATGGTGAATCTTTTATATTCTTGGCTGCTGTTTTTTTTTTATTTAGCCACGTAATTAGTTTCACTGCCACAACATAGACCCACACACTGAAAGACTGTTGATTGGAGGATGACCAGGATATTGTTTTGCTTCAAAGTAGGCGTGTACAGAAATGATTGGTACATACGCTCGTTGTGTCCTTTGGCAAGACGTTTCAGCTGCCTTAACGTGCCTACAGCAGCTATGGCTGAATAGCTTACAACTGTAGAGAACATGAATAATGCACACAATTGAATTTTTTGGGTTGGAATTGCTCCCTTTAAAGTGATATTGCAGGATTTTTCACATAAGGCCGCATTTCCTAGTTATCCAGTGTTGTTGATTTCTGGTGCTATAGGCTAGTGCTAGGCTAGTGATAAGCTAGTGCTAAGTTAGAGCATGTCTCTGGTAACTAGTAGCCCGCATTAAAAACCTTGTGTATAATCGTATAAAACCACGTATAGTAACGCCGGCCGCAGGTAAACAAGCTACTATAGATCCGGTAAGCTAGCAGATGTCCGCTGCTGCGTACCTTACAACCAGGAAGCTAATGCTGCTCAAATATAAGTTCTTTTAAATGCAGAATGGTTGTATTAAAACAATTATTCAGGCAACACAGACATTTATATCGGTAGTCTGATAAAAACAGACTGTTCTATACATGCGCTAGCCTAGCACTAGCCTAGCACCACTAAACTCTTCAAATATAAGGACTGCATGAATTAAAAAAATTAAAAAAAAACCTCCAGAAATCAACAACAGTGGATAACTAGGAAATGAGGCCCAATGTTAAAAATCCTGAAATATCCCTTTAACTTATTAATATCAACATTGGATGATCATTCTCCTTCTCAGGGAGCCTTTAGGCGTGTGTAAAAAGCCACTTATCCATTTGGTGCGGACATGAGGTCCCAGGTGAAAAAACTGACAGGAGATGAGCGATGATTATTCAGCCATTTGCTTTGGCCAATTAAGCAATGACAAGTAATTGTTTAAACAAATTGCAGCGGGGTGTATCTGCAGCACTCAGGGGTCATTTATGAGATTTCACGTAATAAATAAAGACATAAATGGCTGACACCCTACGTGCTGCCGGAGATTAAAGGGCCATATGGATGAAAGGGAGAACAGTGCCGAGTGTGCGGAGAGCTCCTTCCCATGTGACTGCGGTCATTACCAATACAGATGTTGAGATGTCGTGCTGGTGCTTTGGGTGGAGCCATGGCTTTGCTGCAATCAATTCAAACACACCTCTTCCGCACTTCTCCTGCCACTTTAAATCGGACAAATTTAGCGAAGGTTTCTCACACACGGTCACATCCAGTGCAGCTTTGTGTGCACTCACAAAGCCACGCGTTCACAAGGTTTCATCAACCAAGTACACGGAGAAATGCGAGTAAACAGTGTATTTATGTGTCAAAGGGAAGATTACTGTTTACTCCCTGAACTCTATTAACTCACTCCATGCCTACTCCTTTCTGCTGATGCCCTCATAAATCCTTACATTCCAAATTAAGTGGTAGTTTTCTTGCTCCAGGATGAACTCTTGTTGTCCTTGTGCTCAATTATTGCTCCTCAGTAACCACATTACCTTTTGTTTTCTGTGTGTACATTTGCAACATTAGCGGGAGCGTCGGATTCTGTCCCCTCACAGGCGATTGACCTCCTGGTAAGCTCGTCTTACTTCTTCATCTGTATCACAGCCCTCTCGGCGCACTGTGGTGTCCGGCAAAAACAGACTCCTTTCGGATTCTTTCCACAGTCCTGCTCGGCCTTCGTATACCCACCATCGCCCCGCATCGGGCTAATTCGCTCACAGCATTGACCCGTATTCAGTGTGAACCCGGCATTGGTCCACTTCATTTAGCATGAATAGAACACATGCGACACTGGTTCCAGAAATGAGAAAACAATGACCAAACTTCAAAACAGCTACTGCAACGTAAATCGTAACTGTTTTAGTGCTGTCGCAGCGTTCTTCAGGCCCTGCGCGGTTGAACATTTCCCGCGGCAGTATCTCCAAATAAATGTGCTCATAGCAATGCAGCTCCATTCTTCACTTCTTCTCCTTTATTTTACATTCCCTACATGTGCGTCTTTATCCAACTCTGCGCCTAATGCCTTTAATCCCCCCTCGTCAAACAAGGACGCGGTTCACTCCATTAGCAGCCTTTTTCATGTTGATGTCAGCCCAGCCATTCGTTTGTCAGGGAATCTTGTTAGAGCTTTTATTGACATTGTGTTTCATTAACTTGATTAATGACATCTATTGGGGTGTGCTCCACAGTAATCAACATCTTTGCAGTGGAGGGGAGGCCTGCAGCCAAAGATGGGATTCTCGGAGCCTCTTTCTGCTGAACTTGAGTGCACTCTCAATGTCCACTTGGTCCTTCGGGGTTCCCTCTACAAACCCCTGGAAACCCAGGCGATGATTTCATATCTTTATTGAGAAAAACAGGCCACTAAATAGTGAGAAAGAAGGAAAGAAATGTCGTGCACATTGGAACAGCTGGTAAAACATGAGTATAAGCTAGCTTCCAAAGAGCAGAAAACGAAACTAAACTATACTACTTTTATATACAATCTTTTGTATATCTTTTTTTTTATGGGAGAGTTCATATGTTTATGTAAAAAAGCACAAACGGATAATTTGGCTCTAACAAGTCGGGCAGAGAGTACAACCATAGGTATCATATACAGAGATAGACATAGCCCTTCAGCTCCATTCATGGTAATGGAGCCTTGTGGTCTGTGAAATGAACATGGCACACCTCTGCACCTCTGGAGGTACAGAGCTTGTTCTTAATAAGACAAAAAAGGTGAAGGTGGACAGGTCACGAGCCTCCACGGTGCTCCAGGGCCTATCAATCAAAGCCTCAAGCTGAACTCTTTAAATTTCATATAACAACAGCGCAGTTAAAAATATAATGCCCTTCCCAGAGTTGTCACATGAGTCACGTACATTTTGTAGATGAGTTTGCATGTTCTCCCTGTGTCTGCGTAGCTTTCCTCTGGGTTTCCCCTACCACTAAAAAAAGAATAGACCAAGATGAATGATGTGTATGCATGAATGAATGGTTGGCACAGATGTGTGCAGTCGCGCTTCAGTCAGTCTACCCCAGGGGGAACTGTAGCTTACCACCACCATGTGTGAATGAAGTTCAAATCCCCTACACTGTGTGAAAAGCGCTACACAAATAAGCTTCCATTCCATTAATGTTCCTGTGACATAAATACTGAATACATGAATCTCCGCTATTGCCGTAGATAATCTCGAAGTCCAGTCTTTCACCACTGGCCTTTTGATATAGGTAAGCACGTGTTACAGAGCTATATTCTGTCAAACATCCATTTGCTGCTGCCTGGTGTGTGTCCCGCTGTGGGGGAGGTCACGTCCTGGGTCAGTGCATGGAAGATGAGATGCTCCACACCTCACATGCCCCCCGATACTGGCACCCAGGAGCCACTGCTTTTCATCTACAGGCATTGTTTGCAGATGAGTTACGATCAAACACTCCCACCTGGCATTTGCCTTTCAATGGTGTTTTTTATCCACACCGCACACACTCATGTACAGTATAGACTGAGCCACAGGGAGAGAGGAGCTGACTCAGAATGTTACTTTTCTTGGTATTTCACTACTATTGTGTTTGTGCTGTGGTTAAATAACTTAAGATACTTTTGAGGAAATAGTTTACAAAAAAATCCAACTGAGAAAGAAGACAAAAAGTAACTCCCTCAAAAAAAGATCAGAGATAATCTCTATTGCCTTTGTTCTATGCACTTTTGTATTTCTCACTTATTCTGGTTAATAGTTTGTGATTTGTGCACTCAGTCACACAAAAAGACCAAAGATGTTGTTAGCATTTAGCTTCTCCTCCTCTCCCCTTTGGGGCCAAACGGGGGTGAAGTTAGAAGCGACCGAGCTCTCCCACGTTTAAATACGGTTATGTGAGCAGTTACATGATCTAAGTGTAGTCACACACGGATAAAAAGGGGATAATATAGTGTAAGGCGTAATAACACCTTAGGAGCACTTCGACGTAGCAATACCTTAACTTCACTGTGCGGACGTTGAAGTGCTCCTAAGGTATTATTACGCCATACAATACAAAACCCCTTTTTTATCCACTTCGACAGGTATTATTTTGTGTACCTGCAAACGGCAGAGAGCAGCTAAAGGGCAGGAGTCATGCAGCAGCAGCTGTAGCTGTTAGCTTTATGTTGGTTAGCTCTCTGCTAGTTTCTTTGAGGAAATTGGAGTGAACACAGGTAGGAACAAATATCACTGTTTTCAGATTGTGTCCTCCCTTTGCTCTGCTCCAAAGCTCTCCTCTCACTATAGGCTACCACCACTCTGTACCACTAAATAAAGACTGTGTTAATAATAATGCATGTAATGCTTTTACAATAGACATACAATAAATATACAACATTTGTTTGAAAAGTGGGTTAGCGCGTAACCTTGTAGTTTCACCCCATTTCCATTCAATATTTGCAGCTGCTGTTTTGACTATCCATGCTCTTCAGCACTTTGACACAGTTGCTTATGGGATCAATATAATAAAGTTAAAAAAACAAAACAATTGTACCCACTAATGCTTGATAAATATGTCAACTCATTAACTCTTAACGTTGAATGGAAGCATGAATTATAATGTTCCCCTGCCTCTGTGTAGCTGGGACATTAAAAAGCAGGCATTAATAATTTGTCTCTAGGGAAATTTTATTATGCTCCACTCAGTATTCATTTCACCCATTTCTGTCCCTGACTCGTGTCCAGACGATGAAGTATTCAGACCCAGCCAAGTCTGCCCATGCCCGCACAGGAACAGAGGGACAGTGGACAGCTGAGACGTGACTAGAGCCCCCTAAAGCCTCATCTTGTTAATTACAGCTGCACCAGAACATCTCTTGCTCCTTGGACTCTCCTTGAATGGAGTGTAATTTGTTGGATGGCCTTAAACATTAATAAAAAAGACTCTGAAGACAGGGCCAAAAAGGTAGATATTTCTGTATATTTATGGTGGAAGTACATTGAGACGTGGTGGTCATGGTCATAATAATACTGTTTGCAATGGAATTGTAGTTGACTATTTAGCAGTTTATTATACTGGTAAAGTGCAGAGTTACACAAGTAGTAATAACAGTAGTGGGGTAGGAGCAGTTTCTAGTTAAATTAAAACGGCACAAGTTCTGGTCGTAAAGCTGTTGTTGTAAAAGCTGCATTTGTTCCAGTTTTGTTTCCCCAAAAGAATAAGGCTGGACTCACACAGAGAGACACAAGCTGCCGGGGCCGATTGTGGAATAGACAGAGAGTGAGAGGAGCGGGACGGGTCACTAAACAATTACGCAAAAGCCAGCGCACTTTATGGACGGAGTGCACTCAAGTCATCAAGACCAAAATCCCGGCTAATGAAACAGAACAGGAAAATGGCGGTGTGTACTGAACCTTTCCCTCTAAGTTACACATTTTTTCAAATATTTATCATCATCATTTCTAATAATGATTAAGTTTTGATTAAATGATTTAAAGTTATAAAACTGCATTAATAAAACTGCATAATTAACTACCTTAGAGATTAACCAAAACAGATGAACCAAGCCCATGTAGCAAAAAGTAAGGGTTTACACATATCTATCAGGTCAAACTAAACCACAGCTGCTGAAATATTAAACAGGGGGACACTGGGACTGAGGTTGAGGTTACTTGTCCTGGTTAACATCAATTTTCTATTATGTGAAAGATTGCAAAAGAAACAGAGCACATTACAACACACACTGTGTTTGCACAGATCTCTGATGTACTGTATATAGAGTCATTCACACATCAACAGTTGAATGATTTCAAATGATGGGGGATTACTCACCATCCTCCCTAGACTTCTGAATGAATGCTTCCACACCGCTCTCTCCGTAGTTTCCCTCTGAGGCCACTGTAGACACATAGTTCCAGCGCATGGCCTTGACGATGTCCACCATAGCCTGAGCCTGGTATGTGTCCGGAGGGACCACTCTGGAGAAGAAGTCGTAGCGTGTGTTGTCGCTGAGCTCAGGAGCCGTGGAGGCATAGCTAACCTGGGGAATCTGTGGAGAGAGGAAAAGCAACATTACTTATGCTGGAGTCGTGCTTCCAATATGAACACTTTATTGGCTGTGTTTACATGCATTTAAGTATTCTAAGTATGACAGTATTCTGGATATAGTGTTTACATGCTCAGAAGAGCATAATACTCAAATAAACACAAACGGCACAGCAAACTGTCACAGCTTAAGTAAAAGACGTAAAAGAAGTATACAGATGGGAAAGGTTTGGCACTTAAAGGGACTATAAGGAGTTTAAAAATGTTAAAATTAAGTATTTTCCTCCCCCTACATGTTCCAGCCATGTCCTAATGTGTAGAATGAGCTCAGACCTGTTCACCACAACTGCCTCTAAAATCCTGTACGGTCACTCAAAAATGTGTCACTTCGGCCCGAATTGCCATCATGCACGAGCTTAATATAGAAGGTGCAGTTACACATATGGCCTGAGGTGGCAGTAGTGAGTATAAAATGGCGAACTTGCTTCCAGCCCCTTTAAAAAAAAAGTAGCCTGAAAAAAGTAACTGTGATAAAGACTGTTTTATTTGTTATGACAAGATACAAAGTTTAATTGAAAATCCAGATACTGCGTTTACATAGTACAGTCCAACATACTATCAGAATAACCCAGTGACAGTTTCCTGGTTTCTCATAATCAGGATACTGAAATCAGAGTACTGTGTACTACTGACAAAACTAGGATAGTTAAAAACAACAATAGGTGAATGTAAAGGCACTCAGTGTGATACAGTATTATTTACTTTCACAAGAGACATTTTGCTTGGCTGGACCACTTGAAGTGGATCAATATTTTTTTCAATAGGTTTTGGAGTTACCTAACAGGAGATTCCCTAAGACTTCACATTATTTTTTTATCCGCCCTCCAGTTATACGTGGTATAATCAACCCTACACTAGTGTCAGAGACACTGTAGATGAACAGCAAGAGAACAGCTCCACTGATACACTTCACTCACCCAGTGTGTATAAGTATTTCATAAAAACGTCGACATGTTACTCTTGACACCATGCTATGCAAGGTGCAACAAAAGCTGATTTTATAGTGATGCACGAACAATTATGAGCTTGAATAGCTTTTTATTCCCGGCTTCATTCCCCTCTCGAGACTATACACTCTGTTTTGCCCCTAAAATGATGTAACTGTAAAACAAAGACAATCCAAAAAAATCCATTGAAAATATGTGCCAACACAGACCTTCTGCCTCGGGCGACCACTCATTTTTCAGATGGTGGATGTTTTGTGCTGGTCCAGGGGAGTTATCGGGCCTGTACTCTGTCACTTTAATAATGGGCAAAGCTGTGTGGGTGTAAATAGCATACATTTGTTATTGGCCTGTACAGGAAACAGGCAGCAGAGATGTTTCCTGAAAATGAAACCCTCTATGGCTTTGCGATGGGAGACTGTCATCATGTTTTCGATGTCTCTCATGATTCGATTGAAAAAACAGCCCTGTATTTTGGCTTACCTCGCCCTGTGCCATATGCAGCGTTTTGTTACAGATAGGACACGAGCAGAGACAGCCATAAAAACACATCTAACTGCAAAGCAAACAAACCTTGAGATGAATACCACAGTGGTCCACACAAGCTCAGGTGAAAACAAACTCTGGCCCGTGGTTCAAGCAAAAACTGCTGGCGCAGTCCGTCGCAACTCTAAACGCAACGTGGTGCACGCGCGATCTTGCATGTGGCGCAGGTTTTGCGCTAAAGGCTGCGCCACTAGGGAGAGGGCGTTATTTAAGAAAAAGAGGCCGACTGAGGTGTTGTTCATTACAAGCAGCACAATTGAAAACAAAAGTGAAATTGCCTTGAAAAGTCTGTTTGAGCGTAGGTTGCGCACGGGCTTACTTTGATAGATCAACGCGCACACCCCTAACACCAAAACAGCAACAGTTTTCCATAAATAAACCACACATGCCTTCAAGTGCCACAACACCACGTCTAATCTGCGTTTTAAGGAAACATTTTCATTGTGTGTCAGTCTTTACCTCCTGATGATGCTCCTTGTGTAGCCACAGCTCAGTCCAAAAGAAAGAAGCGCATTTTACAGGGAGCATTGCAACTTTTTTTTTTTTTTCAAAATTTAGCCGCTCCAAGAATCCTGCAGCTGTAGCGCAAATGTGCCAATACGCTACAGTATTCTTGCAATTACTGCATAACTCTGCAACTCCTCCGCAGCCGATATGACAGTGTCTGATCAATTAAATACTGTACATTTCGTAACTTTGCACATTCGAACGGTGTCCAACGCGAGGCTGCTGCCTCTCTTTCCCTGCGCGCTCATCTTGGATCTGCAGCGAGTGGCTGCAGCAACGGAGGGACAGTTTTATTTCTTTAATCTTTATAAAACATTGTGTGCTGCATCACGCACAAGCGAAACCCCCCCTCGCAACCCACCGCCTTCCGCAGGTCTGGGGAAATGCGAGTCTGTCCCCCCCTCCCGTCCTGCCCACTTTTTGCGTCAGGTATGACACTGAAGATTGCAAGGAGTGCCACCCGTCTGCGCACTCGTCTTCTCTACAGCCTGTGCTATGAACCACAAGATGTGGCCCCCTAAGTTTTAAACCATAATACAAGGCTATTTTGAATTTTGTTTATATTTTGCTTAAATAAATGTCACTCCATAACGGGGTATAACAAACGATCACATATCCTTTCAAATATCAAATCACAAGAATTGTCAGAGACTTTGGGGGGCCATGGAGTATTGACAAGGCAAAAATAATAACACTGTTATAAATTACAATAAAATAAGAACACTATTTGGCAGTACAACAAAGATAAAAACTGACCTCATTTATCATCATTTACAGTATTGGAAATTCAGTGGATGAATTAAACTATCTTCTTGAGTAATAATTTGTAGTAAGTCTTGCCTACTTGGGAATTTGCCATTCCTCCCATCGTAAGCTGTAACGTATGTAAAATAGTACTTCAATGAGAGTTGTGCCTCTTAAGTTACTCTGTAGCGGCACTCTTCTGTTCTTGTTAATGGCGTCCTGGGTAATCGGAAGAGTCGGGATGTTTCCCGGTGGGCCACGCTACTTCTGGGCCGGCAAAAGAAAAACCTTTATAATAAATAACAAACTCTCACAGTTGTTCTATTGCAGGCCTAAAGGCTGTAACTGGGCTGCAGCAGGAGCCAGCTGTTTTAGACATTAATCAAATAAGTTACACAAACGTTTTTGTCATGTAAATCTATCAATACTGAAGTTTCGCATTACGCTTGTCATTTATTGCACTGTTCCCAAACAAAAAGATGCGATATGACGTTGAACTAGCTCAGAGTTAGTTCAAGTTGGTGTATTCCAGTCCAGCGGGGATAACAGAGTGTGTGTAAATAAGTGGAAAAGGCAGGAGTGGCAGAAAAAGAAAGGCATTAGTGACAAATGTATTATAAGTAGATACAAACACCATACACGATCTGGCAAGCGGGCCGGTCTAAGTAATAAAAATCCGGGGCTGAAATGTGGTCCCAGCCCGCCACTCTCTCTTGAAGCTCCTATTTGTTTTGCCGCTGTGCTGTAATTAAAACATCCTCTACTAATTAAACTAAGCATTTGGTTGTTTTGCTTGTTCTCGGCTTTGGTCTTTACAAAGCTGACCTTTTCTGTGTTGTTTCCTTGTTGCAGATAGAGCCAGAGAACGCTGCACTGGCCGCACTCAGGCTAGCGCGCGGTGACTCATAAGTATTCACCACATGACCACAGGAAGTCAATGTGGCGCAGGGATCTTCACTACGGCCCTCGGGTTAGGAGTAAACACAGCGTTTACAAATGCACTGCAGACTCTCTCCCCGATTCAACGGTCAAACTGAGTGGAGTGTCAGCATTTGGACTTAAAGTAACACATTCTGACAAGCAATCACATGTCACACTGTGATACACCGTTGTTTGGTCAGATTTTTTTGGGATTTGTGCTCAGTGTTTGTTATCTTTGGCCAGGGTACTCTCACCTCATATGGCTGCCTTAAGGACGTCTTGCAGTTTAATCTTCTATGTCAATGCTAACATTTAAAAAGTGATATTTCCATAGTTCTTACTTAAGCTTTTGTTTACTTAAGTTTTCTGATATTATTGGCTCGGAGCCACATTCTCACAAATGCAGTAATGACTCATGGTGCCTGATCTGTCCACTGTTTGCTTAGTTTTATACAGCCAGTTTGCAGAACGCTAGGCTAATGAAGATAATGGCGGGACTTAATGCGGAGCTACAGTCCCGACACCAGCGCCGGTGTCGTGCAAAGAGTTGACTATATTAATATGTGTAAGTCTGTACCTGGTAAATACTTACACCCACAAATACAGAGCATCTGCTTTGGTCAAGTGAGTGGGAGTATTTAAAAGGTCAAGTCAATAGTTTTAGTAAATTGTCCACATAAGATCGCACTTTCCAAAGGGCACATCTGAAATATTTGTAACATTTTCACATCCACAAGAACCGACCCCCTGTTCATGTATCAAAAAGCATGTGGTCCATGACGCCTCTGACTGTAGGAGGAGATTAGCTGAGTCTTTATGCCGCATATACTGCAAACTCTTCTGAGGAGTCAAACGCACCACTCAAATCCAGGCTCTCTCTTTAATTGCGATCAGCCGCTGTTGACACTAGGGTGAGATTAGAGTTTCACTTTGTTACTGTCAGGGTAAGTGGAGCAGCAAATAGCTCGGCCCTGAATAGAAAACCAATTCCTGCATAATGATATAACAAAAGTGATTCTGGCAGCGAAAAGGAAAAGCAACAGTGGACTGATCACAATAGCAGCGTTTGGCTGTGATTCAAACAGTTTCATTATTACGGAACGGAACGCAAAGGAAATAAGTCATTATCTTGCTTCATTTGCTGGGCTTTCACAAAGGCTCATTTGTTCCAATTCACGCTGTCCATATTGTTTGTCTGTTTATTCCAATAACCTAGACTGTTTGAGGTCAACACACAATTAAAGCAACATAGTGACACCTCCAGATAATAGGTTGATAATGTTCAAATGTTATCCATCCAGTGGGTATTTTTCACTGGCAAAATGTTTGTTTTATGTCTATGCTCATAAATCCCATGTCCTTTCTCAGCATGGAAATAAAAAGGAGGTTGTGGAAAATGAGAAACCTCAAGGAGCACCTGCAAACTGAACCTGGAACCTTTTCGCTTTAAGGTGGGAGCACTTACTGCTGCACCACATACTGCACTTCAGGAGGTTTACTTACCTACTCCCCAAACTAATATGTTTAGTCAGTACAATAACTAAACAAGGTTTTTATTTTTTTAAAAGGTCAGAAACTTGAACACATCTCTCAATCAAAATATTAACTGCAGAGACGTATACCTGTGAATGTAAAGACGGTACCCGTACCACAGTTTGAGAACCAACAGTGTATCCATTGTTCTGGCCCTAGAGACTGTTAAAGTCAGTGTACATGTTTCAGACCTTTTCATATGTCCATCCTTCAGAATTGACCTTCAGTATTTTGACACACCAGAGGAGATTTGAAGACCGGGTACGGAGACATCTCTGCGTTCCTGCTGGTGCCCAGTGATGGACAGGTCTCACTGCGAGTCAGTGTACGGAGGTAAGAAAGGGTTTGCAGCATCACCATCTATTATTATGTCAAAATATTAGATGGCAGGCAGGAACCAAAATAGCTCTTTAAAGCAGTTCAAAGTAACTTGTTTACCTTAATAAATTCTTTTCGTAGTCCCTCTGGAGGTAATACAAGGGTCTTTCATCTCCCCTTGGTGTCTCTGGCCAGAAAACCACAATTGCAACTTTGCTGCCAAGTAGGAGCCACCAATACACACTAATAGAATCACGAAGAAGAAGCCAAAGCTAACTGCGGGCTAGCGCCACTTAAACAGTATTTACAGCCAAGTTTGAGTAAAACAAAATATCTCCATTGTGTAGTTGGATGTACAATATCCCTCTCTCCCTTTGTATTTTCTGTCAGTGTAGTGTTTATTCTCACGGTCAATTAATGAGTAAAAAAACATAACATGCTGCAGTGGCGCTTATGCCCTCTATAGGGGCATGAGTTACTTAGTACTATTTTAAAGGAACAGGCCACCGTTTTTACATACTTAGATATGTTCTTGCCTGAGCAAGTTGATACATACCTGGTCTTTGGGGGTGCCCTCAGTCACGCAAAACGACCAAAGATGTTGTTAACATTTGGCCTCTCCCAGCATATCCCTATTGCTCCAAATGTGGGTGAAGTTGGAAGCTACAACGCTCTTCCACGGGCACGCACAAAGACCAGACAGGTACGTGTCAACTCGTGTAGACTCAGGTAAGAACATATCACAGTATGGAAGAACTGTGTGCCCGCACAAAATGACCAAAGATGTTGTTAGCATTTGGCCTCTCCCAGTATATTCCTATAGCTCCAAACGGGGTGAAGTCAGAAGCGACCAAGCTCCAGCATATCTCAGTATGGAAAAACGGTGACCTATTCCTTTAAGTGGCACAGTTGTTGACATAACTATCTGAACAGAGGATTTACCAATATTTTAGCATCATTTTTTAGGGATTGGATCCACAACTATCCATATTAATCTGATATAATTTCACTTTAGTTCATTTCTGCTGACAGCGATAGCGTTGAACTTCATCACAGTAATGTTTTGTCCCAGTAATGATTAAAGCAATTACAGCCATAAAATTCTTAGCTTCCCTCCACTATTGTTTATAAATCTGCTCTTTAAATTTGTATTATGTCAACGTATCCTTTTGCTGCAAACCCCTTACATCCCAAAATATAATATTGATCAAAACAAGCCATTCACTACACTAGTCCGGCAAAGTTTTTATGGTGGATTGCATTGCAGCACATCTTGGTGATTCTACTACAAAGGCAATCCCGTGCATAGAGTATATGTTGATATGTTGGAATTATGTGCCAATTCTGTCACGTGTGCTTGTGTCTGAACGCCTTTTGAAGTGCTCTAAAGATAGCAGCCCCATCTGTTAAGGCACCGCCACAGTGAGAAGAGACGGCTCCACTGCTATCTCCCACAATCTAACCCCAATCCCCACTCCAAAACCTGTCCCCTGACCATCTATTCACACTCTCACAACCATCCACAGGACAACACAGCCCCGACCGCTGGTTAAGTGAAAATGAGACCCCGTCTCTGTGCCAGGGCGGTCAACAGAACTGATATGTGATATGAGGAGGTTTGGTCCCTCGCCCGTCTTGAACGAAGCTAAAAGCTAAATGGTCAACAGTGATGTGTTTATTGACACTTTATTTTCACTTTTTTCATGTGGCCAAATTGAAACCTTATTTGGTCATTTTAAAAGAGATGTTTTAGGGTTTTGTAACATGGCTTATAGGTGGCAGATAAAGACTCGCAAAATCAGATGACGTCATGATGTGCTTAGAGCATTTAGCAGTTACACCATGAAAGACAAAGGATCTTGAGCTGTTCTTTTTAGTTAAAGTGTTGATTTGTGTAAGCTCGCCGCTGTATTGTCGACACTTCACCTAAACTAACATCAAACACTGTATACGTTCATTGTGTTACACTGTATTATTTCTACAAAGCCCTTTAACACATTATTACGTAACCGTATAGAGCCTTTTGACCGTTTCACTGCGAGTGACACATGTCAGCTCTGCTGTGTATTTTTCCCCGGGAGTGCTTCATTCTTACAGGTCTACTCTTCTATCTACATAATATTACATGGACTTTTCACAAAATGTATGAAGTTTGGCGACACTTTTGCTCTTCTAATCAGCGGACACTGACTGACAGTTGGCGTCTCCAGCTGCACACATCTGTGTGCGCTCACCTGTCCTTCCACTGTCACGGCCTGTACTGGCAGGTCTATTTTAACATGGCACTGAATTAATCGTCATGGCATTTAAAAAAAAAGAAGTAAGCCTGAAACGACACCGAGAGGGAACAAAAACATGACAGGCCTGTGTTAAACTTATTCCACGGTGTAATGACGTCAGTGGAGGGATACACGATTAGCACACAGTGATGAGGCGCATAATTCCCACACATAAACAAAACCAGGGATGTTGGATAAACAAGACAAGTCCTGCCTATACAAACGGAGAGCATGGCTCATTGTGGCTTGGTCCAGTGTAGCATATGCAGTAAATGAGAGCGGGGAAAAGGCTGTATTTTGTAGATCAGCCCATTAACATGAGGAGAGTGCGCATAAACATAAATCTAACAAAAAAAATCACATGATACTTTGTAGTTACGGTCCTCAGTCCTGCCCCGCAGCAGGTGCGGGTGACTACTGTGTATTGTCAATGTGTAATGCGCACACGCGTGCGGGTGATGACTTGGCCTGGCAGCAGAGGCGTCAGGGCGGTGTGTAAAGAGCACTCCGTGCGTCAGCTGTGAACGCAGCGGTAGGATTAAGTTAAGTCCAGGAGTCCAACATTGGGGGGGGAAAAGGACAGATCCTCTTTCTGAATTTGGAGCAACATAACTTCAATTCGCCTACATCATAAAGACAAAAGTGAAACACGAACACCGCCTATATATATATATACTCGTCAATAAATTTATGAAAACACGTAAGTGGACACATTGAAGAATCCACTGGCTTAAACATGTGTTTTGAACGGGTTTTTATCATGACATGATCGCTGGCCAGACAGGTCCTGCACACTCCAACACCACACATAACCTATTGAAATAATATCCATGAGGTTTGTGTTAAGAAAGGTAGGCTAGTAAAACTATTACTGTTACCAAAGCACAAGGAAAGAACTGGGCAACAAAGTTCATTCACAAATTAGTACTCAGCAATAGGTTTTGTCAGAATTGTGCAGCGAGCGTCTGATTGCAAGCCTTTCAAGCAAACAAATAGAGGTGGTAGCGCAATTCATCCTGTTCGGTGTGTACGTACCTTGACATGCACATGAACTAACGAGAGAAAGGTGACTCAAGGTGTTACAGGGCGCACACGCCAACATCAGCAGGACTCTGCTTCGGACTGTTGTTCTGGACAAACAGCTGACTATGGCTCAGCATTAGAGCATGCTCCTTAAATGAACCACCTTGGGTGATAATATCAGTGCGGGTAAACAGTTAGCCGATTATTAACCATTAAAGGCTCTGTCTATCGGTTAAATAAAAATAAAAAGAATGTGCATCCAACGATCCCTCTTTGCATAAACAGTACTGTAGCAGCATCATGGAGTTACATCTTCTGAAAAGTGACAGGCCTCTGGAATCTGCTCCAGCTCAGTAATCAGCAGCATATGTACATCAGCTCCATGTTGAAGTCCCAGAGACAACAGTGTGTTTGCCTTCAGCGGAGTGGGCACGTCTGACAGCACTCTCACAGCCCATGTAAGTCGCGCCTGAGTTTTTTGGCAGCTCGGTGTGTCGGCGTCAGTCTGCTCCGCTCTCACACATTCATCATTGAACGCATCCTCAGTCCATCCATCACCGTCTGGTACACCAGGACCCCCTCCCTCAATCCCGCTGCTCCCAGGCAGCCGTGTCACTCAAGCCCTCTGAGGAGGCTATTGGTGCCGCTGTATCACATCACACACACCTGCACATTTCACAGACAGGTGAGATCTGCAATAACCCGGCCAACTGGGACACATGCCTGCGTTTGACCTGGTAGTGCTGGCTACCAAGTCTGGAATAAACACTGTTTGGTAAAGACAATGCCTTTGACATGTTTTATCTCAGTAAATATAGATAATTGTTCTGGGGAGAGGGGTACATTTTATAGAAAAAACAACGATCTAAAAAAATAAATAATAAAAATACTGTGTTTTACGGAGGTAATAAAGGGTTTGCAGGACTGTTATTGCATTTGAACACAAGGCTCTTTGTAGAGATGCACCGATCCAGCTTTTTTGCTACTGATACCGATACTGGGGATGGAGTATCTGACGATATCTGATTATTTACCGATACAAAGAGACTTTCTTAAAAGTGGTTTTCTCTGAGTGAAAAATGTAATTGACTATTCTCCATTGTAAGATCAATAAAGGCATATTTCATTGTTATGTTACAGATCAATTATCGGTTTTAACTATTGATAAACTCTTGGACAAACCTTTAACAAGGATGACTTTTCTCCACTAATTATCCTTGGGTATATGACAGGCTTTAGGTTAAATTAATATAAACAACTCACGTGAAGTGAAGTGATCTGATCACTACCATTATGTTAGATCAGGTATTTCTTAAACTAAAATACAGTGGTAGCAGTGGTTATTTTATTCTTTAGGTATTTCTATCATAGTTTCAGACTCAGCCTTGATTAGTTTTCGTTAGCATTAGCTTGCACCCGCTAACTTCAGATTTTGTGATCAAAAATACATTTGCAGAGGTTAAAGCTAACTCAGAAATTGAATTCTCATTCAGGTTCTTAGCTTTGCAATGATATAAAGCATGCCCATAGTCACTTAGATTGATGTGGGCGTTGAGAGTCAAAACTAGTATCGGTTCAGAATCAGATATTTATAGCCGATTCCCGATATTATATTTTTTCCGGTATCGGAAACAATATGATATCTGATATCCAATACCAGTATTGTGTAAGGATTATAACGAAATCAGAACAAGCCTCTTACTCATGCTTTGCTTACACGCTACAGAGCAAGAAGACCATGTCAGTGAGATTAGCTGATAGACAATGGTCCACACCATAGTCATTCTGAACATAACATGAAGCACAGAAAAAGTACAAACACATAGACACAAACAACTGAGTCACTGGTAGGCAGTCATCCTCTCTGCGTAGAGAAGTGCAAAACCAGGATAAAAGGTGACTGTCAACAGAGGTCTGGACTTCATTTCTTCTCTTCAGCTGGTTATACTGCTTTGTAACTAGGAACAATGGCAATGAAAGCCTTATCTTTGAGACAACTTCTATCTCCAGTGTATGCGTTGGCTATATCCAAACAACTGTTCTCGCTCGATACAAAAGAACCAGATCCTAACAATTGGATCGGTGCATCCCTGGCTCTTTCCTCTGTAGGTTAATTGGGGGTCAGAGGTTCTATGCTGGAGTGCCAGATCTAGCCCTCAGGTCCGACATTGTCCTGATTTAAGTTATTAAGTCGGGCCTAAGATCTAAACTCTAAGGTCCATCCATCCATCCATCCATCCATTTTCTTCCACTTTATCCGGGGCCGGGTCGCGGGGGCAGCAGTCTCAGCAGAGATGCCCAGACTTCCCGATCCACACACACCTCCTCCAGCTGTTCTGGGGGGACCCCGAGGCGACACCAGGCTAGCTCGGAGACATAGTCCCACCACCGTGTCCTGGGTCTTCCACGAGGCCTTGTCCCACTAGGACATGCCTGGAACACCTCCCGTGGGAGGAGGCATCCGAAACAGATGCCCGAGCCACCTCAGCTGGCTCCTTTTGACGTGAAGGAGCAGCGACTCTACTCCGAGCTCCTCCCGGGTAACTGAGCTCCTCACCCGATCTCGAAGGGTGCGCCCAGCCACCCTGCGAAGGAAACTCATTTTGGCCGCTTGTATTCGCGATCTTGTCCTTTCGGTCATTACCCAAATCTCATGACCATATTGGTGGGAACGTAGATCGATCGGTAAATCGAGAGCTTTGCCCCGACTCAGCTCCCACTTCACCACGACAGACCGATACAGCGACTGCATCACTGCTGACGCTGCACCGATCCGTCTGTCGATCTCACGCTCCATCCGTCCCTCACTCGTGAACAAGACCCCGAGATACTTGAACTCCTCCACTTGAGGTAAGGACTCTCCACCGACCTGTAGAGGGGAAACCACCTTTTTCCGGTGGAGAACCATGGCCTCAGATTTGGAGGTGCTGATCCTCATCCCGGCTGCTACACACTCGGCTGCAAACCGCCCCAGAGCGCGCTGAAGGTCCTGATTTGTTGAAGCCAACAGAACAATATCATCTGCAAACAGCAGAGATGAGACTCTGAGGCTCCCAAACCGGACACCCTCCGGCCCCTGGCTGCGCCGAGAAATTCTGTCCATAAAAGTAATGAACAGAACCGGTGACAAAGGGCAGCCCTGGCGGAGACCAACACGCACCGGGAACAGGTCTGACTTACTGCCGGCAATGCGAACCAAGCTCCTGCTGCGGTCATACAGGGAACGGACAGCCCTTAGCAGAGGGCCCCGGACCCCATACTCCCGGAGCACCCCCCACAGGGCACCACGAGGGACACGGTCGAACGCTTTCTCCAGGTCCACAAAACACATGTGGACTGGACTCTAAGGTATAGGAGTTAATTAATCTTGATGGAAGTGCTTTTACATGAGAGACAAGTTTGTTAGTGTGAGAGGGATTTATGGCAAAATCTGATTTTTAATGAAAATTTTTCATTGTTCATCAAATTGTTGTACACAAAGCACATAATAGATGAAAGCAATTTTAAAATGTGCTATATTTTTGTCTGCAAACACAAATTTTCCACCAAACAATGATTATAGTGATGTGTATGGTTTACGCTCTTAGACCAAATTGCACTTGTACAGTAGCTCCTCTCATGAGTCCTCCACTTGATTTGCACAGACCAGTGGCAGTAAAATTGCAAAAGGAAACACAATCATTGCCAGCCGGTCCAGAGGGTATTGAAATTCTTCCAACATTTGTACATTAAATCAACCAAATCCACGCAGTAAGTGTTGAAAATGGACATGAGCCATAGTGCTATGCAATAATCCAAGGGGAGTCCTCTGAGCGCATGGTCGATCATTTGTCACTAACTCTGACACAGCGGGCCTAACAGCAGGACTAAAGCCACAAGTGGTGATGAGTGATCCAGAACAGTGGTCCGCAACTTTTTTTCTCTAAAGGCCTTTTATACTTCAGCGACAACTCTGCACTTACGTGCTGGATGCGCATGGAGCCAATCAGTGAGTTTGCGACAGCAGCAGCTATGTGGGGGAGCCACTGATGTGGACCTGCTGCAAAAGCTGCAGCGTCAAGTGCTGCAGAATGTAAATGCCATGACTGGTTGATCGTTTTGCAAAATGAAGAAAACACAACAAATTCCTTCAGTCTCCCTCTTCCAAGTTGTTTTTCATGAAAATATTGTTCCTATGATTTAGAGTTTTTGTGTTTTCACTTCTTATGTAATAAAAAAAAGAAAAAGTTATATTACATACATAATATACATCACAATGTGAACGCAGAGGAGCAGAAGTGCGAACGATTGTGGCTTGTGTCAAGTGAACAGGGATGCGGTGGATGGGACCGGCTCAGTGATGCCGACACACCTAACGCAGATCCCGCAGCAGGTGTGGATGATACTGTGTATTATCAATGTGAAATGCACATACACGTGCATTCAATTACTGCCCGTGGCGGCGGTGTGTTTGACTGGCTACACGTGTCGGCTGTTCAGAGCGGATGAAGGCAGCGTGAGGAGGCAGAACAAACACATTCAAGAAAATGTATAGGTCATCTGAATTTGGAGCAACATAACCACCTCATCTACATCATAAAGACACAAGTGAAATGGTAGCACCTTCTTAAAAGAGGAGGAAAAGCTTCATGACAAGCAGCGGCTGTGGTTTGAATTGCCTTTCCCGAGCCCAGGCATTCAGATCAAAGGAATTATAAGATTCACTTAACTAAACTAAAGATTAAAAACTAAAGCAATAAAGAATGCACTGGATTACAAGCATATTTTATCATGACACGATTGCTGGACAGACAGGTACATCACACTCAAACCACACACACATAAATAATATCCGGGAGAGGGAGAGAGGAAAGAGGCAAGGTTTACGTTAAGTGTCAGAGAAAGGTAGTACTAAAGCACAAGCAAAGAATTAGGAAACTATTTTCATTCACATCTTAGTGCTTAGCAGCAACAGGGCATAGTGTTTTTTTACAGAATTGCTCAGCAGTGGCGCCGCCTGAACTGAACCCATGCGAGCGACTGATTGCAGGCATTTCAAGCGGTTAGATGTGAACGTACCTTAAGGAACCAGTGCCCATGGTTTTAAGACTAAACCTTAAAACAATAAATAGAGCTAAATGCGATGAAAGACTGTTGTGAAGCGAAGGGAGCTGCGCAGGAGGAAGATGAGGTGGAGGAGCTGCCCAGTGTGAGAAACCACGCTCTGAAGGAGGTGGTGCACCGTCTCAGAGGAGACTGAACTCCGGCTTCCCCTACCTCCAAAAACATGCTGGTCAGGTTGTTCCACAATGGCAGCGTGCTCAGTTGCAGCGGCTCAGGACATACCTAACACTTGAAAACAATTTTGTTCTACAGTTGTGGCAAATAAAGCGCTTACTTACTCACAGCTATGAGCGGCACATATCAGCCCTCGCTGACTGCCACGCCAAGAGCATGGGGGCACTATCGAACCCTTTGTCTCCCTTAATCTTAGATTACGGCATTACAGCCACTGTCTTTTATGATGTATTTGGCCATTGCTCCAGGCTTTGAGGTATACACTCTTTTGTTCAAATTAATGACAATTATAATAACCAAAAAGTCTAGAATTTCTTTCAATTTAAGTTTGTATATTGAAATTGAAATACAGTGCAGGTGAAGTTTAACCAAAAGTTGCTCTTCGATACCAGCGCCACAGCGGGATAGTCGGTATATTCTCTTTTTCTCAGGACACCGACAGTGTTAAACTCACAGTCGGATGAATAAAGTTTTTAGTTTGTCCTGTGAGAGGTGAAAAAGGATGTAGCCTAAATGCCTAATGAAGTAGACCTAGATGATGCACCATAGGGAGATTTGAGAAAATGGGAAGCAGCGGCTTTTGAGCTCTTTCAGCTCACTACGCCTCAGTCGGCCTCTCTTTATTCTAAGCCATGCCCTCAGGCCACTGGTCGCAAGCACTGACGCAGCAGGTGTGTGCACGAAAGATACCGGTTTCGTCTGGACCAAGGTGTTGCACAATGCAGAAGATCGGGCCCCAAATCTTCATGACTCCATACAGTGAGCTGCATGGCCAACTATGAGTAATGCTTTATAGCAATAGATTTTCCCCTATAATATCTGACTCTAAGTACGAATCTTTAATGTACACTCCATAAGTTCACGCACATACCAGTTCTTTATGGCGTGCAGCTCCAACACATGTGTTTATTGATTTTCACATAAATTGAAAGTCATTTTGCGAAATAAAAAAATGGCAATGGCTGTGAATTTGACACAAAGTGAGTTCAATTATAAATGCCTTCATAGCTACATCAGTCTCACTTCAGTGCTGGTCAATAACCTATTATAGGCCTCTACTAAAATGACTGGATATGCACAGTTGCACATGAATCATTACTAGGGCTGTGTTTGGTGGGAGTTTTCAGACTGAGTCTTTATTCAAAGTTTATTGATAAATAGCAGTTCTTTGTTAAATGAAAGCAAGATGAACTGTCTGAATTATTTGTCCCGAGGCATTGTTTTGCTGTTTGAGGGATTTATATCTAGCCACCAGTGAGAAGCAGAGTGCCTCTCAGATCACAAATTTCCAGCTTTGCAATTAGAAAATATTCATGCTTCTTTAAAAATATTTTCTTCTGCCACATGGACCATTTAAAGAAAGGACAATGCATGCAACATACTGTATAATGATCACCCTTTTTAACGCAGGTTCTCATACTGTACGTCACTAACTTACAGTAAATATGCCAGACATTCTGATCAAATTGGTTTGTGCCATTTATTTATGGAAAATTTTCCCATACAGTTATAGTTTGGTGATATTATCAGTATATTTGTTTTTTAACCGACCATCAATATGTGGTGTGTGGCCTCAAAATAATGTTTGCCTCCTTCAAAGCAAAAGTCAAACTACACTCATGGTTGTAGCACTTTTAGAACAAAGGCTTTGGGTTTCATGCTCTATGTGAAGTGGATGGTTGCTGTAAGTGTCTCTTGTCCGAGCTGCTGGGACGAGTACAAATAATACAAATAGCAGAAGATGAGCGTGTTAGAGGTTGAACAAATAAGATATTTTTCTGGGTTGTTTCAGCTGATACGATTCTACGTTCTGCACAAACTTAACGCGAGTACAGCCTGTGACACAAGTAAACGTGTAAACAATGATGCAGTGTTTTGAAGGTTAGGCCTATATTGTATCAGCGTTTTTCTTTTGCCTTTTGGGAATCTTTAAAAGCCAATACCAGCGGAATTTCAGTTCAGTACTCAAACTTGAGAAGCCACACAAAGAGAGTTATTTGATATCCTGATATTCAATGTTTTTTTTAAAAGTGGGGCAGTGCTTAAGATTACAATGCTTACCTTGAGCTTAACTTCCACAAAGTCCCACATATGAATGTAACTCTGATAACTCTGTTGAAACTAATTTGAACTCATTTGAACTTGAAAACTACTGAAAAAGGAGCGGTGGCTGCATGAAATTTGGGCATGACATAACAAACCCCTTTTCATTGGCTGATTTATAGGTTTACAATATACATGAAGCTGATTTAAAATGTTAAAAAAGCTGCCAAAACAGCGGCCTCATATTATTGCTGTGGTGACACTTCACCCCAATTATCAGCACCGCACATGTCACGTTTTACTGAACCTCCAGACTGCACCCACTTGAGCATCTTCAAGTCAGAGTCAACCACGCTGCCTCCCTCGTTTTTGTTGTTTAATGAATAAACTTGTTAATTATTCATGGTCATACCACTTCTTAATAATTAAAAGATGACTTCCATTGTAAACAAAAATAATTGAAGGGTTAATGCTGTTGAGTGTGTGAGGGGAGAAAACATACTTGGTGTAATTGCAATAATGATGCAATTACAAAGACGAGGCCAGCAGGTTGATACCAATAGACACCAATGAAGAGGAGCGTTAGATGTGGAATACTGATGTGCTCTACATTTGCACAGCTCGAGCTCATCTGATTACCTCATTGTGGCACGTGGATAATGTTAAATCTAAGCAAAACGAATGGTTTGCGTAAGTGCGTTGAGTTAAGTCTCTGGAGGCCGTTGATCTTCCTCTCTCAGTAGAAATAGTAGTGATGGGCGAGTGAAGCCTTATGACACTTCAAGGTTTTCATGGCAAAAAGTCTCGTAAGGATTCAGTGCTTCAGAGCTGCTTCATTCTGTTTGAATGCTGAAAAGTTATTATTGCTTTTCCTCATAATAAATGAGAGTAGCACAATGTGGTTCTTCTGCTCCACAGAGCTCTAGTGGGCGGGGCCGAAACCAATGACCTGCCGCTCTGCTACTCCGAGGCAGAATCCTTTTTGTTTCATTCAATCAGAGCTAATTTAGCCAATTAAAAACTTGCACCACATGAACATGGTTAAATGGGAAACGGGGGGAAATGCAGCACATTTATTCATCATTATGGTTTACATCGCCGAAGTGTGGACCAGAAAACATATGTGGTTTAGCGCCTCGTCACTCAACGCTGTCAAGGCTCCGAGCTAATGAGCAGCTTTGACATATTGATACATGAGCGAGGGAAGCGCGTTTCGACACACATTTGACATTTAAAGGGACTACACAGAGTTTAAAAATGTTAAAATGATGTTTTTTCCTCCCCTACATGTTCCAGCAATGTCCCAATGTGTATGAGCTCAGACCTATTCACCAATACTGCCTCTAAAATCCTGCACTGTCACTCAGAAAGGTGTTAATTCGGGTCCGAAGTGCCGTCATGCACAAGCTCAATATAGAACCTGCAGTTACGCAAAAGACCTGAGGTGGCAGTAGTGAGTATAAAATAACTAACTTGCATCTCATCCCTTTAAAGGAACAGGCCACCGTTTTTTTCCATCCTGAGATATGTTTTTACCTGAGCTTAGACGAGTTGATGCGTACCCGTCTGGTCTTTGTGCGTGCCCGTGGAAGAGCGTGGTCGCTTCCAACTTCACCTACGTTTGGAGCTGTTGGAATATGCAGGGAGAGGCCAAATGCTAACAACATCTTTGGTCGTTTTGCATGACTGAGGACACACGCAAAGACCAGACAGGTACGCATTTTTTCAACTCGTCTAAACTCAGGTACGAACATATATCAGTATGGAAAACGGCGGCCTTTTCCTTTAAGTCACGTGACCATCTGCTAGCGAAGCAGGCTCCGACCCAGCGCTTCAAAGCAATCGGCTTCAGGAGATCTCGTTTTTCTTGCCCATCACTTATAAATAGTTCAAGAAAAACATGATGTGAGTTACTGTAATGACTATATGACTCCGGAGGAAATGTCTTTGCTCATTACGGATGGAATTTTTATGCATTTATTTTTGTCTCAGAGCTAATGGCTTGTATCGAATAACAACTACAACACACAAGAGCTAACAACTAAAAAGAATCTGAACTAAAGACAGGCTGATTACTTTTTGAGAATGTACATTTGTAATTTAAATATCAGTGCTTTTTTTTTTTAACACTGGTTTCTTTTTTGCATCCTAACAAAGATCTAACTGTCAACAAATACAAATTGAAATAATTAGTGTGTTTTAAAACGAAGTGTCAAACGCACAATGTTTTTAAAAATGTGGTGCGCAAAAATACGGGCTTAATATGTTGTTCATCCAGTGTAAAAATTAATTTGGTGTAAAACAATTAGACACGGCCTTATCTTTTCCCACGTTTCTCTTTGCGAAACATCTTAAGCTGTGGGCAGGGCAGTGCAGATGTCTACTTTACGAAACATTTGTTATGATAGAAATTAAATCGTCCACACAAACACAAAAAGTTAATGCGCGACTTGAAAGTGGATAAAAACATCCGTATCGCGAGTCGTCAGGTGCATCACTGCTTATAGCACGGGGCGTCATACATTAGATGAGGTGTCATAAAGGATATTAGACAGCGTTATTCCCAAGGGTCATGATTATGTATGATAGCTATGAGTAATGTGGTATGATAGTTTATGTTCGAGCAGCATATTTAGCTCATGTCTGGTTTCTGAGGACCGAGCAGGTGCTGGGTGCCTCTGCTAATTGGCATTTTGGCAGCATGGTAAGGCCCAACAGGCAGCTTCTAAATTATGACACAGTTGGTAACATAATGGTCAGTGCAGCACAACACTGTCAGGCCGCGCAGTTTTCCAGGGTTTACAAAACATTTGCAGTGAAACGTCGCATTATTGCCCATTTGGATGAGCAAAAAGTGTAGTGTAATTTCCTCATGTGTTAAAGCATATCACACAATTTTGCTCGAAAATTGAACTACTGTCGAACAAATGACTTTCCCCCAGTTCTCTATTATGTGGCTAAGTGTTTTTTGTCCTAAAAGATCTCACCATATTAAATAATAACACAGTCAATGGTCTGCCAAAACAATTATTTGTGGTACAATGATCACTAAAAGGTTTCCCATGTGGCCTCTTACATCACTGTGTAGCACAACATTGCATCAGCCAGTTCTAGGGGCTTTTCTTTCATGCTGGCACATCACCTTTAGAAAGGAAATGTTTCAACACTACACAATAAACCAATCTATTTATCTAACTGTCTAAACCAGGGGTGCCCAAGTGGGTGCCCAAAGTGAGGCAGAGAGTGACCTACTTTTGTGCACTTGGTTAACACCAACTCTTTCCCATTCATTTTCAATAGTAAATATGTATGCAGTACACTTTTTGGCCACCAGCGTCAAATTGAGGGCGCTGTTTCACTCCTTTCGCAAAGTTAAGTGAACATTGTTGTGGTGCCTTGGTGTTTATCAATCACAGAGCGTTGTTTATTGTATAGGTTCTTGACATAAACAAAGGTACATGTTAAAAATAGACTTATAAAAGAATTTATGCTGAACTGACACTTTCAAAATGATCAAATGTGGCATTTTCTTTGAGTTAACAAATGAATGAGGTAACGTCACAGTAGGTAAGCTGTAAAACTGTGTTGTTTACGTTGATTTTGTTCAGCTAAAACTAGGATTTTTCCATAGTTAACCTTTATTTTATGTGGCATGTTATTTGCATAGATAGATTTAAAAAAAAAAATTGTAGTAATTATTATATTTGCCGTTATATGTGTTTCACACTGGCACTTTTTCCTTTTGGGCCACGGAGACAAAAGGTTTGGGCACCCCTGGTCTAAACTGTGAATAATAGTGGTATTCATAGGTTTCAGTCACATGACTTTATGTGCTTAAACTGTGCAATTTTCTTGGAGCATTTAGCTTGCACAACAATTTTTGAGTCAGGCCAAATTTCAGCGTCTGAACCCAGCGGCCGTCTGTTCTGTAGATTGGGGATCAGAGTTGCACGTTTATCTTGCTCGCTAGCTGACCGACCCCCCATTTGAAATACACAAGTCGTCTGATTGCTGCAGCCTTCTGACACCAGCTTTCAATCAGCGCCTTCGAGAGCAATCCACACACTGTCATCTGAGCTCCCAGGCCCACCACCGTTTGAAGCCTGATTCTAAAGAGGTCTCTGTCACCAATCAGGTTTACTACTCAAGACCCCACATCAAGACAGCAACAGACAATTCTTTCTTATGACACTGCTGTAACTATTCAGTCAATTTAGCCTGGTGTTTGGAGAGCAAGTAATGGTTTATAATACTCCGCGTATCATGAACCAGGAGGTTGGGACCAAACTGAACTCTGAAATGCGGAAAAAATAATGCAATACAGTGACATTACGTGCTAGTGTTCAATCCAATTAATGCAGTCGCGATCAAAAGATGAAAGATTGGCCAAAAAAAATCACATTTCGCAAGGTTCCAAGTAGAAATTGAAAATGCAACAAGAAGAAATGGGAGACAAAAAGGAAAATTGAGTGAACCTTTTATGGAAAAATCTGTGGATTCAGTATTCACACTGTCAGGTATAGAGGACCAGAACTACTTAAACAATAAATATATAAGCAAATCAATAAATTAATGTTCAATGGATGGTCATATTTATTTAAATTAATTAATTTGCAAAGAAATGCATGCATTTAATGTAATATTTATAGCTATGAAGTTCCTCATCGATTTGATGTATTTGGCAATAGCCTCTTATGTGTTGTTTTTTTTAGCTGGACATAGGCATACTATCTGGTAAGCCTAAGTGACTTTGTTTTTTTTCAGATCAGATAACCATCATATTTGGGGAAACAAAAGGTCCTAACTTGTTGTGAGTATATGATGGTTCGTTAGTCAAAAGTTCACTACAGAATTTTGACCAATTTTCTGTCAATTAGCCTGGTGTCTGTTTAAAGCATCACAATGATAATATACTGTGAATAACTGACTAATATATATTGCAGGAAGGGACTGGACCAAATCAGAGAACAATGTAACCGGCCATAAAACTAAAATGCGGTGAGAAGCATGGAGTCAGCAGAGGCATGTTTAAGGTAGATAAGGTGAAACCAATTGACAGTTCCTGCACTTTCCCACTGGCAACAGACATTTTATTGGCACGTCTGTAGATAGCCTGCCTTGCCTTGAAAATAAGCCTGCGAATTGCGACAGCTGGGGAAAATACTATTGGTCACAGCAAGTCATGAAAATGGAAGTCCCGGGCTCTGAGCATCTTCCATGAAATCCAGTTTCTACCCCTTTCAGCGAGGTGTGGCATAGTCCTAATACGATCTCCATCACATTTCCACTCACCATTCAAAAAGTAATTAACACATCGAATGTGACACGTCCCGTTCAGCCAGCAGAGACCCGTCAACATATCGGGGGGTTCACGACTCAAGGCACATGGTTTGGATTTGATAAAGAAGATAAAAATAGTCCCGCTTGTCAAACTGGGTGCACGAGGCTCATCACAAAGGAGCTATTTGCCATTATGATCTGTTTAATTGTTTTTTAGTACTGATTTACGTGTATGTTTGTTGTTGCTATAAAATGTGTGTTTTGTCGACTCATATCTTTTGTGATTTAGATGAAACCAGGCTTTAGACATGGTGAGCATGTTGGTTTGTTGTTGTTTTTTTAACTGATGAAGAGTTCATAATCTTGGTTAAGAATGGGGCTTCCTCACTCTATCCACTAGTTTTAGGCAATCTCTATTTGAAGACTCCAAAGTCGATTTGTTTTTTATTTAATTAAGATTATAGAAGATCCACATAAAGAGGTGCTAGCTTGTATTTGTCCTTTGATCAAAAACCTGCTCTATTCCCTCTGCCTATTGACGTCACTCTAGACCTCACAGCATAAAAAGGAAACATCATATTCAGCATGTGTCTGGAGCTACTTGACATGTAGAGACAAGTCAACCCTGCACGCCCCTACTGCCCCGAGGTGTTTTCCCTGGACACTGGTCTCCGACATATGCCTCATGATCAGTGAATTTAGGCAGCCCGGCACATCCGGAGGTGATGACTCCTCCTTATCCCACTACAGTGTGGATAAACGATTAAAAGAGTGTGATTGGCAGCTCTCAAACAGACAGGGTCGAACAGAGCCGGAGCCTCTGACATGGAGAGAATAGTGGAGTGTGGATAATTACTGCTGATGGACAGTGCTTACTAATGTGGACAGGATTTAAAAAATAATAATAATAAAAAAATAATAATAATACAGAGAGAGAGGGAGAGGAGAGAAGAGAAAGGGGGAGAGAGAGAAAGACAGAGAGAGAGAGAGGGGAGAAAGAGAAAGAGAGAGAGAGAGGGGAGAAAGAGAGAGAGGGGAGAAAGAGAGAGAGAGAGAGAAAGAGAGAGAAAGAGAGAGAGAAAGAGAGAGAGAAAAAGAGAGAGAGAAAGAGAGAGAGAGAGAGGAGAAAGAGAGAGAAAGAGAGAGAGAAAGACAGAGAGAGAGAGAGAGGAGAAATAGAGAGAATGAGAGAAAGAGAGAGAGAGAAAGAGAGAGAGAGAGAGGGGAGAAAGAGAGAGGGAGAGAGAAAGAGAAAGAGAGAGAGAGAGAGAGAGAGAGAGGAGAAATAGAGAGAATGAGAGAGAGAGAGAGAGAGAGAGAGAGAGAGAGAGAGAGAGAGAGAGAGAGAGAGAGAGAGAGAGAGAAAGAGAGAGAGAGAGAGAACAGCATCCTCTGAAAACTGGCAGTAGGTTTGGGAGTTGAGTTTCAATTCCACTTTCAACTTGAAATGGTCCAACTAACTCATCTTTAATAATAGCTGCCCACCCAAGTGCCCCTTCTCCATCTTGCTGGTGCCAAAGTCAGAGTCGAGCTGTATGTCCATTACTGATCCAGCCATGCATCCATCCATCCAAACTCTGATCTTAACAGTCCATGAAACCTCTGAAAACTCTCATTCCTGACCCCACTTTATGTGTTTTGATCAATACTGGTCGGGTTTACACTTTTCTCACATTGATTGGCGATGTCTCTCAGCACTTCGGGTCACTTACAGCTGCTGAAAAGGACAGCACTGGTAGATAATTCCTGATGGCTCTATGTTTGATTCTTCTTCAGTCTTTAATCGTTGCTTTGCGTCTTTTCTTGTCATCTCACTTCTTGGCTACTGGCAACAAAACATTTGACGGTTCTGTTTCCCGTTCCACTATTATTTTTAAACTTCATTTTCATTTTTTCTCATTACAAACATGCCGCACCATCGCCCGGGGCATTTCAATCCAACAGCCTTTCTGTTTCACATTGCTTGGAGCTTGAAATAATGAAGAAGAAATAACAAAATTGTAAAATGAAAATAATAATTGTATTTCAGTTTAGTTTCTTATAGTAAGACAGAAGGTTTAGTTTACCTGCTTGACTAGGTAAGCAAATAATAAGGTAAATAATAAGGTAATAAGGTAAACTGAACCTTCTGTCTTACTATAAGAAACTAAACTGAAATAGTCTTAACCTAAGAAGACAGTATGAACTTTCTACAAAGAATAATAATTGTAGTGTAGATGAAAAATGTTAACTGGTTTGACTGTGAATTTATGAATTACATCATTAAAAACATATATAACAGGGCACTTCCGAGCTGAAAAGATATTTAAATAAAAAGACTGATGAATGAGGTTTACAAAAGTTTTCACTAATATTTCCATAGTAAAACTGAGAGTAGAATAATACATTACAAAAGTACACATGAATAAAGGCTTCAAGGCTTCTATTACATATTATCCATTACAATCCGACCTCTGAAATGACTTAAAGGGATCTTCAACCTTACACAGTACATGAGTCTGACAAGTTGCACTTATTAGTCACCTTACATCTCTATGACATGTTTAATATACTTATGATGTGAATAGCCATACGAGTGTACGGAGGAGAACAGTTGCTATGTTGCAGGGCTGATTAATACAAGCTAATTACAGAACCTAATTACCCTTTCAGGCTCTCCTCCGCCAACCTCCTCTGTATTGTCTCTTAGTGCTCACTTTACCTGCTCCCACTCTCCCCTATTGTGCTCTTCTCTCAAAGGAGCTGAGGTCCAAATCGCTGGGAACAGAGCTACTTCGTTCTCATACACTTTTGCATTTTAGATCTATCTCAGTCGAAAGACTTCATTAACATAAAATACAGTCAGAGGGAGGTGGCATTGTCATAAAAATCATTAGTGCACGCGCCATAGATCACTGGGGTCGGCTAGAACAATTACCATACTACAATACAAGTGGAGAAGTCAGATTGTGAAGAGAATGTGAAAACATAATGAATAATATAACAATGCAAATTAGATTCATTCAATTATTAATAAATAATGTACTTAAGACGCTGTTACAGTAATCATAGCTCACACTCAATCAAATTAATTCAGTGTTTAATCATCATTTAACAAAAAGATCAGTCTTCTACCAACTCAAGGTGAGAATTGACCACCCGGATGATTGAGAATCTACATCGCTTCATCATGAATTAGATTTATTTGAATTGCACTTGGTACTAATGAACTTTGGTTGCAGCTCTGTAATAACAGGTGTGATTTTTTTTGCAGCTCTGTTCACATATCATTACCAAGACTAAACTACATTCTCCCCCAGTCACTTTCTATACGACCATGCAATCATAATTCCCATGTTATTGCACTTTTAGGTACCATGCTATTTCTACTGTCATGCTATTACTAAGCTCCACAGAACACTCTTGTTTTGTATCTCGGTTGTGCTTACAAGTTCCCAATTGTTTCTTTCATTCATATTTAATTTATGCGAGAGAATGGGATTGAGTTTGCTGGATGAATATCACCATTTGTGAGAGGTTGCCCCGACCCAGACGGGCACTAATGGCCAGAAAATTAATCCGTGACCGCTTTTGCAATGAAGAAAGGGATATGTTAGAGCACTACAGGTGATTAACTTTTAATGAAATAGCAGATTGGGTTTTAAGAATGGCCACTCAGGAGTTACTCAGACTTGTTTACAAGCGTGGCGTTTAGTTTGGTGGTGAGAAATGCATTCATAAGGCATTAACCTTTCATGTCAAGGGTAAAAAAGACCCCACAAGCGTTGGATGACGGCAAAGCACATTCAGCATTTCTACTCAGGTTATTACGAATGACATGGGAGCACTTTCACGTGGCTTCTGTTCCTCAAAGAGTCGAAAAAAAACACAAAAAAACAGGAAGAGTGTTGAGTGAAAGTAGGCACACATTGGATTAGCATTGCGTTTCATCTAATGTATCTTAAATGAATGTTAAATCTGCTTTCTATGTCTGGCTAGGCTCTCATTTGTCCTGGCGTCAACTGTTACATTAACCTCTTAACCCCCACCTGAACCGAGCACATTTCCTCTAGTTTGGCTAAAAGCTTCTTGATAAAAAAGCAAAAGAGAAAAGTGATGAAAAAGCAACCAGGGAGCGACAAAAGAGTAATGAAAACATGAAAAAAAAGAAAAAACGTGAAACAAAATTGACGAAAACGCTTCAAAAATGTGACAAAATGGCGCCAACAAAGCTACAAAAAAAAACTCAGCAATCAGTTTTCTTTCAAATGAGGCATCACACTGTTGCTCTCCAGTCGAGAATCTGTATTTGGGTAAAGTCGAACTGAGACAATGCGCTCTGTTAATGCGGAGGGCAAGAGGTTAAAGGGACTATATTATACAAGTTGTCATTTTTATACTCACTGCTGCCACCTCAGGTTATGCGCGGAACTGCAGTTTCTACACTGCAAAAAGTAATTTACTAGATTAGTTTAAATGTCTCAATTTGAGCATAATAATCCAAATTGTAGTTGTTTTGGCTAGTTAAAATTTAGTTGGGCATTTGACCTAGATTATTTCACTTGCTCTGAGATGTTTCTGACTCGTTTCAATACATTTCCCCGTTATTTCAAGTAGGTTTCTCTGCCAATGAGGTAAGAAAAATGGTCTTGTCCCATTGGCAGTTTCACTTTCTTATTTCAAGCGAGATTTACGATAGAACCAGTCTGAACTATCATCAAACTAGCAAAATAATCTTGGTCAGATCAGGAAGAAGGTCTAAATGAGTGAAAACCCCTCAAAACAAGATACATTTTCTCAGTTCAAGTCATTTAAGCCAATGCTTGATATTTACTTTTTGTAGTGTAAATTAAGCTTGTGACTTATGATGGCACTTCGGACCTAGCCTGGCCATCGCCAAACGTAAACTGCGGTCAATTATAATTTCCCTACATGCTACGTCTGGGGAATGCGGGCGCTGTAGGTGACGTCAAGCATTTGTGCCGGATTTGCTGGTTGTAGTTTGGCAATGGCGACGGATACGAAAGTAAAGGAAGCTCTTCGATTTCAACCAATTCTCTACTCTCTCTCCTGGCTCTACTTTACTTGAATTGGTTGCGTTTCCATTGCTCTGAAGAATTTGGTCCTGTGTCCGCTGCTTTAGGTCACTCTCAAGCGACAGTCGGCCTATAATGAGATAGAAATGGCACAGCCTCCTGAAAGAACCTTTGTTACCCCACCGTACACGCTCATAATGATATGTGTGTGCTTGCTCTGATATGTTTTAATCTCATGAGTTCAAAAAAGAAAAAGAGAATGAGAGAATACATAGCAATGTGTTTGATCATGTATCAGTCTATAAGGATGCTTTCATTTAGTCATGCGTTTATTCCTCATCTTATTAAAAGGAGGACTTTATCGCGCTCAACCTTCTAATCTTCAAGTTTGACCTCAATTTCCCCCAAAACAATCATCTTAAAAACAACACGACATGCTGATGCTGATATTACTGGTGGGGAAATGCTATAGGCCCCCGATAAAACCCACATAAAAGACGGCGGACCAATGCTAAGCCTGTTCCTTCGCCAACGCTGATAGTCACGGCTTATTTTAACCGCAGCACGCCGAGCTGATAATGTCACCGCTACATGCTCCATTCTTATACTCAAGCCACGGGAGGTGAGCAAAGCTGATTGGGAGGTTCGAAGCGAGACTTTATCCACAGAAAGAGGCAGACATCAAACATGCGGATGAGCACAAAAGCAACAATGGGAAGTTAGTTAGGTGTGAAGAGTGAAATGAGCTTGAAATGATGAAAGGAGTAATTATTTAGCGGAGTCAAAAGCAACCTTAATATTTTGAGAAACGTCAGCAGAAGCGAAAAAAGCTGTCGGCCTCGTTGCTTAAATCGACATGTGAAAAGCGTCTTGGGTGGAAACGTTTTTTGCCTTTTGCGCAGAACTAAACCTAATTTTCATATTTTTGCAAAGCCAGGCAGCCTAATTAAATATTTTGGGTTTTAGATGCTTGCGTTCACTTTGAGCCCGTGCCCAAAGCCTTCCTTGGTAACGGAGTTTCAGACACCGGCTTTTTTTTCTTTTTTTTTCTGGTGAGTCATTGTGCTTTCAGGAAAAAAAAGGTCACAATAAATGGGGATTTGCATAAAGGTGCCTTTGTGACAGCAGATTCCTCCACTATTATGGAAGATTTATACATGCACAAAGAAATGTTTTTGGACTAACCCTCTGGAAGCCTGCGGTGGCAAACTGATTTAGAGAAGCGTGATATCGGGTCTTATCTGAAGGGGGCTGCTTTGTCAGTGTGCGCACCATTTTGTGGTTGAAGATATTATGTTGTTACACTATCTTCAGGGAGAGATGCTTTCAAAATGTCTGCATGAAGAGGATGACAAAGGACTGCCTCTCGACTGAGATAAGAAGACTAATTTCAAGATCGTGCAAGATGTATGTAATCAATAAAACGTCTGGGAAAAATAATTGATTTGAAGTGAGATGCTTTATCGCATGCAGTCAATTCGGACCATTTAAAGTACAATAATGCAAGATGTTCCTCAATAAAGGGCCTATATTCTTAAAAAACAACTTTTAAAATGTTAACCATGTTGTAACATTCCTTTGTCAAAGGTACCTAGAGTTGTAGTTTGCTTCTTTAAAGGAATAGGCCACCGTTTTTACATACCGAGATATGTTCTTACCTCACTTTAGCTGAGTTAATATATCCCAGTCTGGTCTTTGTCCGTGCGCTCTGTCACGCAAACGGAGCACATACGCAGCCTCTCCCACATGTCATGTAGCTCCAAAAAAGCTCACGATAGAAGCTACCAAGCTCTTCCACGTGTTCCCTATTTAAATAAAGTTACGTGAAGTGTTTTCATGCGAAGTATATTTACACAGAAATGTAGCATGTCGATTTTATAAGCAAATAAAAAGGGGAACTATATTGTGAGGCGTAATGATACAGGAGCACAACGTCCGCGCAGTAACTCCTAAAGACTTCCCCGCTCACTTCCGTCAATAACCTTTAGGAGTTACTGCGCGGACGTTTTGCTACTCGTATCATTACGACTAAACAAGAAATCCAAAATCCCCTCTGAGAAAGTCTTGGCAGCTCATTTATCAATAAAATGAAACCATAAATTTGAATGTAGCTCTATCCATTAGTCAGATTTCGTCGCCGAAAAGATGGGAAATTTGGGGCTTTTTTAGGCATAAAACACCTTGTTCTTATATGAAAAGATAAAATGACAGAAAACTTGCAATGTATTTTTTTCTCACATTTATGCCAGTGATCGACAGCAAAAGTTTCCAATTGATATCTGTAAATATACATTTTTTCCCTCTTCACCTGCAGTGTCTCGCCTTAAGCTGTTTCTTTTTGATGAAACACATACCTCACTCTTATAACCTGAGGGAGTCTTCCCCATTTTAAAAGTCTTTGAAGCATCACTGGACTTGACCTCTGCACTTCTACACGACACTGCAGTTATTCCAGTGTCATTGATTTATTAGCATGCTGTCAGCTCAAAATGGTGGCTTGTACTTTTCATTTCACCTTGTTTGGATAATCTTGCTGCAAGTGGAGGGCACTCCAACCCAAACATGAGATGCTTATCAATGCAGTTCATACACAGTAATGTAATTTAATGCAGATAAACATTATAAGCCATAGGTCCACTTCAACCCCTTGGGACTTAAAGGAACAGGCCACCGCTTTCCATACTGAGATATGTTCTTGCCTGAGCTTAAGTTGATGTGTACCTGTCTGGTCTTTGTGCGTGCCCATAGCAGAGCGTCGTAGCTTCCAACCTCACCCCTGTTTGGAGCTATAGGAATACATTGGGGGAGGCCAAATGCTAACAACATCTTTGGTCGTTTAGCGTGACTGAGCGCATGCACAAAGACCAGACAGGTACGTATCAACTCGTCTAAGCTCAGGTAAGAACATATCTCAGTATGGAAAAATGGTGACCTGTTCCTTTAAGAATTTTACATGTCAAATTAAGGTTTCTTCAGCCTGTGTATGGTCTACATGGGTGATGAATGAACCTGTGGCCGGGTAATTGCTTTAAGTGATATTAATGTGCATGTGTAAGCTCCTGGGAATGTGTCAAATGAGTGAGAAGCTCAAGCATTTCAATTATTTTTTTTATCAAAGAGACAGAAAATTTGAAAATGCCCTCCAAAGCCGTTTGGCAATTGCCCAAAAGCACAAGAAAATGTGAAAACAATTTCTGAGTGACACCTGTGCGAAACCTGATGCAGTAAAAAACAAAACAGGACCATTTAGTATGACTTTTAGTGATGACAATTTAGGCATTCAATGGCAACTTGATGCCAATTGACACAAAGAGGCACAGGCGTCAGCAACAGCATCTGCAGAAACCAACAACTGAGGTGAAGTAGTACATTTTGACACATAAGAACACACTGTAGCAACCAGACAGTTTTTTTTATACACGGCCGCTCTATACCATGGGCTCAACGAGATTTCCTGCAGCAGTGCCACGGAACGGCCTCTAAGCAGAAAGGAACATGGGCTAAGGGGAAGGTACCCTATACAGTTAATACAGCTCAACAGTCGAGGCTCTGCCCTGGTGCCAGAAGTAGAAAGAAGAAAATCCCAGACAAAACAGCCAAACACTTTTCAAATAGAATGATGTCAAGAGTTTAAATAGCTAAATAGCTGTGGTAAGTCACGGACATAAAATACACCATTTAGAAATAAAGATTTATATAACAGTATATGTTATAAATGGATTTCACCGTATTTTCAAGTATTTGGTATTTTCTTTCTTGTAGAATATCTGCGCTGGGGTCAGGAGTTATAGTTGAGCCTCTGCCGTGCTTTCAAACTCTTAATATTTGAATTCTTCAAAAAGTCTATGGAGATTTTGAAGAGTTTTATGGCAGTGGAGAAAAAGTAATAAGTTCTCAACAAAAATACTTAAAATGCCAACTGAAGTACATTACTTTATCACCTCTGTTGCTTAGTTTTCTCGATGTTGGAAAGCACCAGATATTGTATTTAGACAGGCCACTGATAAAGCATTTCTAATTGAAACAGAAGTCGGACGAAGGATCGATGGCTACACCAGCAGAGAGCTGTCCATGTGCAAGTCACATTATTAGATTTCATACGATCTGATAGCCATTTTGTTTTTGATTGATCTTTTCCATTTCAAACATTCTGGCCTGGAATCGATGGTCATGGCCCACAGCGCCAACTGTCAAAGCTGCAGAAAAAAAAGGCGCGTTATATGGTCATTCAGAGATGTCAAGCTGTAGAAATATTATGTTGTAAATTGTCAACTCTGAACAAACAGAGAGATTCCTTTCAACTGTGTGCTCTCGTTATAATGTAGACAGAGGGTTCAGTGGAAATCCTTAGTTTCAGTGCCAGTCAGATACAGCCCTTATATTGTGCCATCTAATCTTTCCCCTGAGTATTTTGGAGAGATTTGACAGTGAAGCGAGGCGTGAACTAAGTGCCTCACTCTAATTTTTCCAGCCTCATCTCCAGAGGCCCACTCATGCCGAAGCAGAGAGAGCCTAGACCACCAAGGGCTTGAATATACAGGAATGAGATTAGCTCCTACATATAGGAACAGGCATTTTACGAGGCCACAAGGAAGTGTTCAATATCATCTCTGAGCACTTCATGCTACTCCTGCTGAGCACAGCTTCTTTTCTGATATGTTGTGAAACTATAATCTTCGTATTGTGAGTTCATGGGCAGCAGCTATAGGGAATATGCCGACTCTAGGGTGTTTTCTGAAGAAACTGTGGAGACTGAGCAAAATGATTTACAAACAAATTATTGGGGTCATTTTTTTTGGTTTTCTGATCATTATTTTCCAAATGAAACACCTAAACCTCCATGAGAATACAATATCTAAATCTCAATGGTAGAGACAAATGTGATTGGTGTCTTTTATTCATGAAAACAAATAAAAACTGACCCTTAATCAATCCTTTATGTTTGTCTATCCTCTTCATATTATCGCAAAACCAGTGAGCAAATAAACCTTGTGGATCCGCTTTTTGCATTGTGCTTCCTAAATTTCCAGGACCGGAGCTAAATCTGTGGCAGTCAACATTCCCAGGGGGCTGGAGTGCTCTGCTTTGGGGCCTTGGGGGAATGTGGCTATCCCTACTGAGTCCTCAATAAATATATAGGCTGCAAAGCACTCTCAAATTCGCTCTGATCCTCCCTCTCTCTTGTAGCACCACTGACATATCACACCATTGTTTGTCACTGTCATATTTTCCGAGCCTCAGCTTAAGGGAGCATCCATGTGCAGTCGACTCTCATGTATTTTTCATGAATACCCAGAGTCCATTAGAGAGACTGTAGTTTGCTCTGGAATACGTGGTCCAAGATCAGAAAATTGCATTGCCCCGATCAGAAAGGCCACAGGCAGAGAAATGCAAAACAGAGGAAAATGTTAGATAGAAGAGGAACCTTTCAAAGAAGGGCGACGTAATTATTATCATCACAGTCGGTATTATCAGAAATGCCATGGGGATAAATGTAGGGAGGTGATTCCGTGATTTTGATATGTTTTAGACTCATTTTGGTGGAAAAAACTCTCCCCCGTTATGACAGACTGTGATTATATTTGACAGTCAAAGGTCTGTACGACGGATATTATCAATCTGAGTAACACAGGGGTTAACATCAGGCTGCAGCTTTATCGCCGGGTCCCAGAGAGTCCTGAACAGCATGGGACATAATCAACAAGAGACAGTGGGAGATTATGATTCAATCTATACAATTCTGAGAGGGCGGGTAAAAGGGTAAATAGCAGGGTAACGGGGCTTTACATACAGTACACACACCAGTCTTAATTTTGACAATATATTTTTTCATATATTTTAGTCTTAGTCTTAATAATTCTTTTGAATTTTAGTCGACAAAAATTGCATATCAATTTAGCCGACTAAATCTAAAATTCATTTAGTCAACTTTACATTGATAATGTTGAAGTGACTAGATGCAAGTTGGTCATTTTATACTCACTACTGCCACCTCAGGTCTTAGGAGTGACTGCAGTCTATATATTAAGCTTGTGCATGACGGCACTTTGGACGAAGTAACAACTTTTTAAGTGACAGTGCAGGATTATAGGTGCAGTTGTGGTGAACAGGTCTGGGCTCATTCTGCACATTAAGACATTGCTAGAGCTCTTATTATTTAATTTAAAGTTTATCTTAAGTCTAATTTAAAGTTCTCCACATAGACAAACACAGACTTGTTCCTTTGGCATTGAATTATATCAGTACTAAGTAGCTCATGCCCCTGGAGGCCATAAGCGCCACTGCAGGTGTCGTGGCATGTTGTGTTTTTTTACTCATTAATTGTCCGTGAGAGCAACAGACTGACAGAAACAGAAAACGGACAGAAAAGACAAAGGGAGAGAGGGATATTGTACAGCCAATTACACAATGGAAATCATTTTTTCCCCTCAAACTTGGCTGTAAATACTGTTTAAGTGGCGCTAGCCCGCAGCTAGCTTTGCTCGTTAGCCTGTTGGCTTCTTCTCTGTGATTCCATTAGTGTGTATTGGGGTACGGAAAGTTGCAAGTGTGGTTTTCTGGCCAGAGACACCATGAAAGACCCCCAATCATCCCATTAACACTTGTAATTACCCCCAGAGGGACTACAAAAAGGATTTATTAGGTAAACAAGTCAGATTTAAGTCAATGGAAATTACATTTTAGTCATAGTTTTAGTCTCATAATCAGCTTTGAATTGAGTTTTTGTCTCATGTTAGTCAGCAAAAAAATCACTAAAATTATGATGAAATATTTTTCGTCGACGAAATTAACACTGACACACACAAGTTATATGGGCTCCTCTGATCGCTAGACCTGATCGTCTTTCCCTTTGGTGTAATACAATTATAAATGACACTTAGCCTCGACAATTCAAATAGGATCAAGCACAAAAGTCCCCATTTGCCGTCATTATATTACATTCCCTGCTCTTCTATCAGCTAAATTCTATATGGCACCAAACCCATATTAGGTTTGTGTGTCACGTTCAAAAGTTCAGCTGTGACTTTTGGACCTTTCCTCTGGCACAGGGCTGTGAGCGCCTGATAGTGTTCTCTGCTCAGATCATTTCCACAGTGTCAGAGGTAGCCAGTGTTATAGGAGCTTGAACAGAAAATCTTCTGCCTCGGCATCGCTTCACACAAAGATTTGATTCAGTGTTGCATGTTTCTGCAGCATAGTGATAAACCTGTCTGCTTGGAGCTATTCACAGCTCTGCGCTTCTTGTCCTACGCACAGAGAAATTGAACCCAAAGAAAAAGGAGTGACACACAAATACGAGAGAACATCTGTCGGGGGGTAGGATCCGGTTGGTCGTTAAAGGGTCAGTATTTCTCCTATCAAAGCATCTCACTCTCTCAAAACCTCTTGTGATGCATGTTCATGCCTTCCAGACTTGACCTGACCAGTGCTCAAAAAACCTCTGCAACACAATGCACCCATGCACAATAAATGCCTTTATTTTGTATGATTGCAATTAAAACACTTTACTTCACTTTCAACACCAGGTTTTGTCACAGTGGGAAGAGTAACTAATTTCTTACTTCAAAGTAGCAGTAATAAGTACTGCGTGACAAAAGCAAATACAATGTAACAGTGCAACTCGCCTATATTCAGGTGTTAGAGTTTGGCACACAATGAAAATACATATTTGATTACATAAATGTCTTTTACAAAAGCTGTTACAGGGGGGATAAGTGTATCAAATTGACTGTATCATGCTTACATTTTTTTTTGCAAAAAGCTTTGCGTTCAGTTCAGCATTTAAAAAAAAAATAGTTCTGTTTAAAGGAACAGGCAACCATTTTTCGATACTGAGATATGTTCTGACCTGAGCTTAGACGAGTTGATACGTACCTGTCTGGTCTTTGTGCGTGCCCTCAGTCAAGCCAATAGACCAAAGATGTTGTTAGCATTTGGCCTCTCCCAACATATTTCTATAGCTCCAAACGGGGGTGATTTTGGAATCGACCACGCTCTTCCACGGGCCAAAGACCAGACAGGTACGTATCAACTCGTCTAAGCTCAGGTAAGAACATATCTCAGTATGGAAAAACGGTGGCCTGTTCCTTTAAAGCATGGGTGGGGAACCTCCAGCCTCAGGGTGCGAGACCATTTGACCAGGTCCCAAAGCATTTTTCATATTCAATATAGTATAGATCAGGGTCATGTGATTTTACATGACGTATTGTGCGGCAGTGACTGCCTTGATGGACAAGTGCTGCATCCTGGCGACCGCAAAGAAAAGGAAGGTGGATCTTGAGTGCCACATATTCCAGCAAAAGTGGACAAATGATTTCTTATTTGTCGAAGTGAAAGGCAAGCCAGTGTGCCTAGTAGGTGGCGAGGGGCTGGCAGTGATGAAGAAGGCAAATCTCGAGCACCATTACACCTCAAAACATGCCAAACTCCACGAGTTGAAAGGACAGATGCGTTTGGATAAAATGAATGCTCTTCGTCGGCTTTCACTGACTGACCCAAAAATGGAAAAGCAGCTTCGAGTGGCATCATCATCACTGCCTGCTGAAATAAGATGAACTATTCCTGCCATCACATTATGTCAGTCTGACATGCATAGAAATAATGATCATCCATGCTATCAGGACCTCAGTGTTGTCTGTACTCTAGAATGTCTGTTGCTAAATTACAAGGCCCTTGGAGAAGTTAATAAAAACTGATCTGGCCCTTGATGTGAAAAAGGTTCCCCACCCCTGGTTCAAAGTATTGATGTTATGCAGAAAAATACTGAATTGCAAGCGATTTTGCTCAAATTCTTATTGTTCTATCCTAAAAGTAAACCTAAAAACATGCTGCCTCACTGAATACTTTATGCAGCGAGGCCCATTTAAACTAAACGAACAAAGTCTGCCCCAGACCCGGCAGTTCACTGCAATACCGGGGCTGCTTCAACCCTCCCACAGCCTCTCCTCTGACAGCCTTTTCACACCATCTCTGAGGCTCATCGTCTGTGACAGCGGTAATTTGGTCCGCCCCACACATCTTCTTCTGCGCCACAAACTTCAGCAACGCATCTCAACTTGTTTTCAGCGATTACTCTGTGGAGCCGCCAACACTGATGTTACCAATGACCCATGGCAACGGGGAGGCATCTCACTTCCCCCTCACGATGTAGCCACAAGTTTATTCTGTTTGAAATGTTATCACACATGTATGAGGAAAAATGTTAGGAAAAAGAGTGCGGAAATGTGTAAGAGTGAATGTGCTGGCCTGGAAATGGTAAATCGAGCGCACCTTTCCCTCTTGGGCAGTCAAAGCGCCGCTCACACACTCACCAGTGTATGATAAGGCCATGCACTAGTGAAGGCTATGAGCAATATATATATAAAAAAAAAACTTTCTATGTTGATGGTTGCAATAACACCTCTTTTTCATTTCATGTTAAAGTCACACTGCAGAACATTCCACTTTATATATTGTGACATCACTAAAGCAACAATCACAAAACTCCAGAAAGGACCAAGTATGCTAGTGATATCAAACATGCTTTTAATGATCTGTGCCCTGTCTCTGTCCTCGTCCCAGTGATTTTTTGTTTTTCAGTTAAAAAAACATAGCCGTGTGAACACAAAAAGGTGGATGTGGATGAACGAATGTGCAGATGGTGCGCTTTTAACAAACAACCTCAAAGAAATGATCAAAGGATGAGGAAATAGGCCGCTGTAAGGAGAAGCCATGTTCACAATGTTACTTCTGCTTACGGTGTGTGTAATCTGTCAGTCAAAAGCTTGATACAATGTGTGGACTAAAACTGGACTAAATAACATACAGGAATGACTGAAATGTGACTATAGGACCAAAGGGCATTTTCGTCCAAACAAATAAAACAAACTCTAAAGTACAGTTGTGTGGCAATTATAGTAGAGTATTACATTAAAATGTGGACAAATCGTGCCGTTGTAAATCTTAGCACCTGTCCTGGTAGGCTTTGTTTGGTTAATTTTGTTCATTGATTTGGCTCTTGATCTTGTGAACTTGGGGCCAACTGGATTATGCTGTTGAATTATTCTGATCCTTTTGTAATTAATTATCTAATTTGACTTATTTCAGTTGCGTTTTCCACAACACTTTTACTAACCATAATCTCAAACAATACAACCCACCTCTATTAGTCGATGATTCATCCACTGTTGTATTTTTATCTTACGTACTATCATCTCTGCATGAGCTCTTACTCAGCTGGTTGCATCACAGAGCTGTGAGTTTGACAGTCCTTAGGTCTTCTCTGCTGCTGCTCTGACAGATCTGTGTTATCACCACACCTTCAGATTGTATCAGCCACGTTCAGCTTATCGGGTGCAGTGCCAGTCAGGCCATTACAAACATGCAATACTGTAGCAGTAGTATTTTTATTACTACTCTTTTAATGTATGTGATTGTTAAATTCAACACCATCAGCGGCAGTTTTTACATGTGTACGTGTATGGTTTGAATTTCTCACATATGTCGAATGTTTTGTACCATTAATGACATGAAAGTGATGTTATAGTGACACATAAATTGGAGGGCAAACTATTTGATTTGTCCCTTTATAAATTGTTGTCGTTTTGACAGCTGCAGGGATTATCTTCAACTCTGGACTTGGAGAAGCTTAAATTAGGGCTGGACAGAGGGCCTGTGTTGTCCTTGGCCGTGCGAGCCCCTTAGTTCCACTAATGAGCTCACCTCTTGTCCTGTCATCCATCTTCCAGGGACAGTGTGATGGTGCCTATAGCTCCTGGCACCTCTCTGCTCCTTTAAGGCTATCAAAGGTCAAACCTCAGAAATGTGACCGAAAACAATGGATTTCTCAACCGCAAATCTGCACCTTCCTTTTCTTTCTGTTTGACACATTTCCAGCTGTCTAGCTTTGATCATAAAAACAACAATAGGCAATAAAACCCAGACAATTAGAATATTTCCATCTTATATGGTATCGGTCAATATTTGAAAGCTGTGTCATTGTGTACAATGCATTTGTGTGGCTGAGCTATTACAAACTCTTTGTATGGAGTGATCCACTGACTGCACAATTTTATGCTAAATATAATGTATGTCAGAGCTTTGTTTATGTGCTAAACACATTGGATTTTTATGAGCACTATGTCACAATAATATTTCTCACATTTTATCAACCTTTTTTTCCCTGCACATTTTCACAAAAGCATAATTTAAAGTATGATAACAAGGGAAGCCTACAGCTGCAATTTAAAGTGACTATACAGAGTTTAAAAATGCATGTTGCAGCAATATCCTAATGTGTAGAATTATGAGCCCAGACATTCACCACAACTGCCTCTAAAATCCTGCACTGTCACTCAAAAACGTGTTTCTGTATTAAGCTCGTGCAGCACGAGCTTAATACAGAAACTGCAGTTACACATACGACCTGATGTGGCAGTAATGAGTGTAAAAATGACCAACTTGCATCCAGTTTCTTCTTGTGGCAATTTCTTTGCTTAATATCTTATATACGATATATACCCCGATATTTTTTCTTAAAGTGAGAGCTGGGAAATGAAATGTTAGTCAAAGTTAAAGCTAAATGCGAGTAGATTTGGTGAAAACTTACTATAAAGTGTAAACATAAACACTGTAAAACAAAGCTCTGTATGGTGCACATTTAAATAAAAAATATCTTAAATAAATATAGCCTATAAAATAAGTATTTGAACTATATCGATATATGTGATATGGTCTAATTCCATATCTCATCAAAAATATATCGATATATCCTACATATCGATATATTGCCCAGCCCTGCCTCAAACGACAATTCAAAGTGAATTTTATTTACATTTTTGGACGGTGATTTAAGTTACAGCATGTTGTGTCCAATGGAAAACATGACTGTGCAGATGATGCTGCGTCTCTCACAGTGACACAGCTGTGACAGCCCAAAGAAGCTAAGTGCTGAGAGAGCACAACTGCCATGATAAATGAGGATACTCTGACAGTGACAGCTGCATCCCAACTGTGTACTTTAATATGCAAACAAACTATGCTTGTCATGTAATTAGGCATATGTAAAACTTAGTCCGCATTTCATTGCTGTGTTGTTAATTAAAAACATCAGCTACAATTAACAGAGCCTCATTGGATGTGTCACAAAGAAAAACATAAGGTAGTAATGATTTTGTTCTCAAAGGTGTATGGGCACAGAAAAAGTCTAAGGATTTGAGTGCAGGTTAGGGGACAAAACAGTGACAGTGAGACAAATGGGCCAGGACATCATACAGTGAAACTCTTGTTGGCAGGTCCCAATTGGCAGGCAATCAAAATGTAAAGAAGTTGCCCATGCTACTAGTTTGTCTTCAAAAAATGTACGTGTAAAAAGTTTGCATAATGCTTGGCAGCTCACATAGTTCGAAGGCATGTTACTCCTTTTGCTTTACATCTTGTAAAAGCAAAGGTGCAGCCAGAGGAGCAGTATTACTTTCTTCTGCAGCAGAGAAGGTGTGCTCATTTATTTCTATTATTAACACTGGGGTTTGATACAAGACTGCCCCGTGGGTAATTCCACTATGTGTATGTTATGTCAGCAGCACAGTATATGGTCTTCACATAGTGCCATGGCTAGGGGCACTGACTGTGGGAGGAGCAGGTCCCAGATCTCTTCATCATCTTCTGCCTCTGAGACTGTGTGTAATGGGCTCTCTCACGCCTGCCTCCAACTGTCTGCACTGTGTAAAAACTACATAGCAGAATTAGGTGAGAGCATGCGAACATGCTTCAGCTGTTCCCAGCAGATCCCATGGCCTTTTCACAAATAGACAGCAGGTCTGACACACTTAAGCATCGCCCTGCATCACTGATGGGAGCGTGTGCATGCAAATATCTAACACCAGAGACAGACAGAAGCTTGTTTGCCCCTTCTCAACACAGTTTGCCATTTGTAAATTCCACACTGACACAACAGGTCAGGGCAAATTGACAAAGTGTCGAGAAAACAAGCTCGCCTAAATAATTACTCACTCAACCACTCAGCAAAAGCCTCAGCAAAGAGCACAAGCGTCTGGTTGGCAATATTTACACTTGTAATATCAACATTTTGTTAGCATTCAATTATTGCTGTTAATGATACAGCTGATTATAGATATATTTCCTCCTGCCAGCGAGTCACATGTCATTTAACGTAACTTAATGTAGGGATAGTTTCTCTCCAGTGCAATGACTTTTGCCTTTATAAATCAATCATGAGTGAGATTTTGTAGAATAAATGGTTTCATGTGGGGAATGTATTCTGTCACGATATCATCTACTCACATGATGCATGGTGTGACATAGAAAATTCATTAATCTTCTGCGTATCCCCATCAGCGTGGACTGTGCTCGTGAATTTCAGCTAAACCTAATTGAATGTTTCACCAAAAGCCTAAAACAGAATGTGTTACCCTTTTGCCACCCACCGATAAAAGAGGCATTACAATGTATAGAACTATGTCAAGGTTAAAGGCATGACTCTCATCTTCTAGATCTCTCATCTACAGTGTAATAACAGAAAATATAGTGTAAGTTCTTGTATTGAACAAATAATAATGAACGCAAGCAAAACAAATGAATAATATTTAATCAAGAGTCAAGAGTTTGTACCACAAGTCTTTACCACTAGTGCACTGAGATTGAAAAAAGCTAATTTTCAAGCACATGAAAGGAAACATTCTTGTTATTAATGAATTATACACAAAATATCCTGATACCAAATAATCAGGTTATTACATATGGGTTGACATACTATGCCACAAAGGCATGTTGAGTAATCGGGAGAGTCAGAAAACAAAAATCAATTAATAATGGACCCTCACTGTTGTACTAGTACAGACCAAAATGCTTTAACGGGGCAGGAGCCTGGGATACTGTTTTAGACGTAAAGTTACACAAACGTTTTTTTGTCACGTAAATCGATCAAATAAAAACTGGAGTGTTGAAATCAGAAAGAACACAGAAGTGGACAGAAAAATGGCAGGTGAAGCAAAAAAAATGATGAAAGGCAGTTGTGACCAATGTATATAAAAGTGAATAAACTTTTCTTTTTTTTCATTTGCATAAGGCAATCAATCAATCTCTGAGCGACAGGAAGCCAGTGCAGAGACCGGAGCACTGGACTAATATGTCCGTATTTAACTAAACTATGTGGAGATGTTTCAGGCCCAGATTATGTGTGTAGCGGCCCATGTGAAAAGAGAAGGAATAGCTCTTGCAATCTTATATTATCAAAGCTAACGCTCCATGAGGTGAGCTAAAAAAGCTCTTGGGTCGAAATAATGTCCCCGCATACCCCTGCCATGCCCTACAAGAACTATAGGTTCTCATGTCGTCATATACAATCCACCCTCACATGGAGCCAATTTCTGTGACGATTTTAAGAGTCTCCTTTTGAATGTTGATAAATGTATTGAATGTATAATTATTGGTGATTTCAATATAAATTGGCAGGAGAAAAACAGCAGAACAAAGCTGAAATCTTTGATGGATAAATTCAAATACAAGCAAATGGTAAACAAACCTACTAGAATCACCAGACATAGCGAAACATTGATGTAAAACGTATAACCTGATAACAGGGCATACCAATCATAACATGACATTAGCTGTCAGAAAGTTAACTGAAAAGCGTCTCATTAATCATAACAAAGCAGAGAACAAGATAAAAACAACAGGAATTCCTAAGCAAAAATAAATGATTTTGAAAATGAGTTAAACCAAATTAATTGGAACAGTGTTACTGCTGAGTCTGATTTCAATTTGAGTGCATCCCCTTTTGTTGCTAAATTAAATGATGTATTAAATAAACACACAAAAACTTGGACAAGTAAACCAAGAAGGTATTCTCTTCCGTGGTTCAATAGCGACATTTGGCGAATGGCTAAAAATCGTGACCTTGCACTTAGTTATTAAAATCTAGGAATAATATCAACCATCTAATTTTCACTGGTCTCAGGAATAAAGTCACAAGTGAGCTGTGCAAGGCTAAAACTAAATATTTTATAAAAATGATAGAAGAAGCTAATTCTAGTTGGAAAAACCATCAAATTACAGATTTCCACAAAATTGATGATAATTATGTTAATGACAATGAGTCTATTGCTAACGAGTTCAACAAATTCTTTGTTGAATCAGTCCACGATCTAGCCAAACCTTTCAAGGGAAAATTGCCTTCTGAGAGCAAAGTTCAGCGTAGCAGTACAGATCATTTTAAAATCAGGGAAGTTTTACATGATGAAGTAAGGAAAATCATTCTACATCAAAATAATATTAATGTAGCTCTAATTAAAAAAAACATCTAAACAGTTTACTTGATCCTATAACTTACCTTGTAAACCTGTCAATACAAACAAACACTTTCCCACAGAGCTGGAAGATCGCTGTAATCACTCCAATTCATAAATCAGGTGACAAAGACCAAGCCTGCAACTACAGGCCTATTTCCATCCTCCCTGTAGTCTCCAAAGTGCTGGAAAAAATTGTGGCTGGGCAATTAATAGAATATCTTGAAAATAACCAATTATTGCATCCCCAGCAGTTTGGGTTCAGAGAAAACTACAGCACAGAAACAGCCAACTGCTTCTTGTCGGAACAGATCAGGCGCTGTGTTTTTTGACCTAAAAAAGGCCTTCGACACAGTGGACCATCTTATTGCAGAAATTACAGCAATTTCAATTCTCAGTTGCAGCTCTGTCATGGTTAAGTGCTACCTAGAGGGCAGAGAACAATGTGTGAAAGTAGGCAGCGTTAAATCCACCCTGAGTCCAAATGATTTAGGGGTGCCTCAAGGGTCAGTCCTAGGACCGCTACTGTTTTCAATGTACATAAATGATCTCCCTGATTGCTGTCAGTGTGTAAACTGCCACCTTTATTATTCATGTGTCAGCAAAAACATCTGCACTGGCTGGGCAGCAGTTAACACAGACTTTACTAAACATCTCAAGATGGCTTCAGCTGTCCCATTTAACTTTAAATGTAAAGAAAACATTCTCAATGTGTTTCTCCATTAGCCGGAGGTCTCCTGACAGCACCTTTGAGGTTCAGTTAGAACATGAACCTATTCAGGAGGTTCATGAAACAAAATACTTGGGCATAATCTTAGATAAACACCTAAAGTTTCAAAGTCAAGTCACTAACGTCTGCAGGAAAGTCAAATCAAATCTGAACTGCCTTCGTTTCATAAGAAGAGAGTTGTCACACCACGCAGCTTTATTGTATATGCATGCAATGTTTTACTGCATTACAGCATGGTCACAAACATCAGCGTCCACTCTGAAACCACCAGAGTCAATTAAGATGTTTGACAAGAAACCTTTGAGATGGCATCATTGTGATATCATACAAATGCACAAGCTTTTTACTTTTGAAAACTTTGTAAATTTTAATGTCTGAACAACTGTGTGTCACCCCTGTTCTCTGGCCTCATGGTGAGGTGTCAAGGCTCTCTCAGGCCTTCCACCAGAGCCTCAGTTAACGGGGATTGTGTGCTCCCAAAATTTAGAAAATCTTTTGGACAGTCAAGCTTCTCCTTCAGAGGGGCTACACTGTGGAACTCTCTCCCCACGGCTCTGAAACTGCAGACTAACGTCAACATCTTGACCAGAAAGCTCAAACAGGTGTTCACATGTGTAAAATGTGCCTTATCTAGTTTAATAATCTGTTTTATTGTAACCTTGTTTAAAAATGTGTTTTATCTTTGAAACCTAAAAGCCCCCTATGGACAGGTGTTGAAGACTAGCACATGTGCTATAACACTTTAAACAATGCATCTGGTTCGTCCAATGTAATTGCTACGTCCATATTAAATAAATAAATTAATAAATAAATGAAAATGAAATGTCCTGCTGAGCGCTGTCACTAACATACATTTATCTTTATGTGACCAAATCCCACCTCACTACATTTGTCTGGGACAAGGTTGCGATCCGGCAGTCTAAGATAAAATGCCCAAGATTCTCATCACTCCAGACACTTCACTCTGCTCCTTGGAGGGGATGCCAAGGCATTATCTTTACAAGACACAGACCCACCAGTGCTGCTGTGCTCTACTCTATCAATATACAGTAAATCTATGTGCTCCCGATTTCGCTTGCAATGTAAAACAATAGGAAATTAACAATATTTTCTAGTTCAGGCCTTTCCAAATTGTGACAAGACTTTCAAGCAACTGAGCATGTGTCTGCTGGGATCACCTGCATCATACTAATGATAATGCCTCCCAATGGCTGGACCTGCGTATCAAAGATTTACACAATATATCATCCAATACTAAATCGCACTGACCTTTCTCCTGTCAACCGATGTATTACGAGCTTATGCAATTCAATAGAAAATCAATATTTAAACAGATTAGAACATGCTCCTTCAACTCAAATGCTTCATCGACAAGGCCTGAGAGTAACATACAATTTAGCATCATTCTTAGCTTCATTTAACTTTCCTGCATATGCTGCCATTAGAAGCTCAGTGTTGACAGGGATTTCAAACTCTCATTAGATCATCTTCCGTCGCCAATGATCAGGGTCATCGCTCAATTGTGGAAAGCGACAGAGAAGAGTTTTCTCAATGCGCTATAACACCATGAATCCACTTGAACTTGTTAGATATAAATAATGCATCTCCATCTTGGCTGCTTTGATTGAGTGTGACAATTTACTCTCAATTTCGCCTAACCCGGACCCAGACGTCTCTGTCCACAGCTCTAATAACTGCTGGTGCAATGTCAACAAGAGAAAAGCTGAGTGAGTGGCGGATTTCTATGTTGGACAATTTAAACAAGATCTCTGAAATGTTCTCTGATATCCTAGATATCTATGCCCAAGTAGAGCTATATAATGTTGAAGCGTTTGCTGTGTATTTGGGATGATACTGTTGCCATGATAACAAGATGGAGCATGGTAATAGACTAGCAAGCAGGATTTACTTCAGTAGCTTAGAGTGTAAAATGGTTGTCCTCTCTTTTGTCTTTTTCTCTTCTGGAGTTACAAAGACAAATCATCTGCCTCTTAAACCCTATTCACACGGGTTTAGAATTACCTTGGGAACCCGGGTGAAAAGTAAAGATGAAATGGGGCATTTCAAGTGTATGGGAGATGACTGTAATAGTCTTTTCTGATGCCTGTCTGAGCTATACAGTACTGAACAGTCTCCATGCACAATGACCCTCTCACAACCCCACTTATTAAAAAGAAGACAATGCATTTCTGCTCACATCCTCCAAAGATACTAGCCTCTTCTGTCCCGGATGTTAGCCCACACACACCCAACACATTGGTCCCCCACAGTACTTTTCCTTGAGAAAAGATTCTCCTCTGCCAGATATTTGTGTGATCAGTATTCACAGAAGGCTGTTTTCACTCAGGTTTTCGAGGAGTATGAAGTCAGAATGAGCCCATCATCACATCCATCAGCTAGACTTGAACAGGAGAAACTGAGATCAATCAACCTGTCACAGTCTGAAGATGTGTGTTTGTGCAGTGAGCTGTGGACAAAGCGTGTTTCTGTTCAAGGTTCACTTTTTCATTTTTACTACATTTTTGTAAGTCTGGGTAGAGGTTTAGGTTTAGAGGAAGTCATCAGCTGTAATCGTTGTTCGCACTGAAGATGTTTCGCCTCTCCAAAAGAAACAAAAAACAAAAAAACAATTGCAATATTATAACAGCAGTTGTCTCACAGGCCCATTCTGGATCCTGAAAACCCCAACAACTTTTGCCCCATCTCCAACATTCCCTTCCTGTCACAAATCCTGGAACGTTGCGTTACATCACAACTCCAATCAGCTGTATGAGGGCCTTCAGTCCGGATTCAGAACCCATCACAATACTGAAACTACACTCAAAAAGTCACTGAAGACCTGTTTGTATCTGACTCCAGCTCCCCCACCATTCTCATCCTCCTAGACTTTGACATCATTGTCTTCAGTCTACTGGCATCACTGGTTCACCTCTTTCCTGGTTCACCTCTTAACTCTCCTTTAAACAACTGCAAATCCCGTACCCTTCCCGTACCCACGGAGTCCCTCAAGGCTCGCGGCTTGGCCCCTTGCTGTTCATCCTTTCCATGCTACTTCTCGGACTCATCATTCACCAACAATGGATTTATCTTTCCACCAAATTCATCACCCTCACCACTGTCTCCACTATCACCAACTGCCTCACTGGAATAAAATCCTGGCTGACCACCAATCATGCTTATCGGCCTCAAATTCCTCCTCCTTTCCTCTCAGGGATTCACTCTCTGTTCATCGAAGGCCACTCAGTCCCTCCCTCCCCTCAGATCAGAAACCTTGGACCCCACAATCTCCTTTAAACCCCAAATACGTCACCATAACTGCTTTCTTTCAACATTGCCCGCCTCCGCAACCCCCTCTCAACCTCTGCTGCTTAAACTCTCATCCATGCTTTTGCTACCTCCAGACTCGACAAGTGCAAAAGCCTTTTCAACCAACTCCCTTCCACTGACATGCAAAAACTGCAACATGTCCAAAACTGAGTCCACATCACCCTCCGTCTCTGCCACCACCTCCTCAAACCCATCACTAAATCCATGTACTTGGGGACTGAAATCTGGCATACTTACTCCCCATCCACATCAAAATCTCGGACCTGTTCCACACATCACTCATAATCACTTTTACTACTCTCCGGTCCCTCGTCTGTTTTTTAATTTGTCCCCAATGTGAAGCATCTTTGTGTCCTTTAAAACCACTATAAGTCCCAGAAGAGCGAATCAACTCATCCGGTAGACAATTTAAAGATTCGCTTTTATTAATGTTTCCTGAACAACTGAGATCCTGCGCAAACATAATCCGTTCATATCAGCATTGCAGGTAGTTGCTAGTTGTTGTTTACCTAATGTGAACCTAAAGAATATGCTTGAAGGTTCTTTTATGAGTATGAGTAGCCTCTGTTGTTATGGATGGGTTAGGAGTGAACTATGGCTCTATGATTATTTCCACTTATTGCACTTTGGACTAGAAATATGAAAATGAGCTTAACGTAATTGTACATTGTCCTGATAGATAAACACGTGAGATAAGAGGAGCAGTGGCCCACCGTCTGTATATCTCTATCTTACAACTAACCACACCTTTGATGACAGGGAGGTCAGTTTTTGGTCAAGACGAAGAGATATTTCAAGAGAGGGGTGAAGAAGGCGACATTTGTGGGAAATTATTATCCCTCAAAGAAAAGATTGGGTCGATTGAGGCATAGTCTGTCTCCTTTAAACAATGGTCCGCTTGGTAATGCAAAAGCTGTGACGACCTTTGTTTTTAATCCAGCAAAGAACATTTTTTAGATTAGAAAGATGGCATATGGCCCTATATAGGAGAAGAGCTAGAAACTTGCTTTTTGAACAGATAAAAGTGAAGAAACCTTTTTCCTCAGGTGGTAAAATGTCCTTCACGGCTTAAAGAATGGCTTAAAGAAAACAAATATGATAAACAGAGAAGGTTGCGCTTGCTGGTTAAAGGTATAATTAAAAGAGGGCAATTTTGCATCCAGACAATACATATCAAAATCACTGTTTATTCATTTATCAACATGCTTCTAATGTTGAGGAATACAGAGGAAGCTGCATGACTTATTAACTCATGTTGTTGAGTAATTATGCAGAGTACAACAGCAGGCTATTATTCCCATGTGAACAAGGTTTATTTGAAGATTGTAGATATTGGTCTGGCTCAGGGATAATGACACACACACATCCCTCTCTCACACCAGGGGACCCTCTGTAACACCCCTCCATGAAGCACACCACTGGACACTTAAAGGGGGGTGAAGGGGATTGAGCTCAGCGGGGGAGAAATAAACCAGAATATTGTGTAAAAATGGGGGCATTGTAATTGATTGAGGTTGTGGTTTAAAGAAAAGTGCCGTTGTTTTATGAAGCTTGCACGGAAAGAGAAATCTCTAAATAGATGATGACCTATCGAGTGACCTGACCTACATGTCTTTGGGCAGTGGCAAGAAACTGGGGCACTTGGGAAAAGACTGTGCCAATGTTTCATGTGGGTTGAAGCCGTGAACTTACAGGGCTGTGCACAAATATTATAAAAAATGTATCAGCATTTGAACATAAACAATATAACATATTCAAAATATTTACAGGTTTTGAAATCAATGGCAAGTCAAGATAGGTAATAAAAATAGGTTTGAACAAGAAGTGAATTGTGGAAGTATTATCCCACTACTCTGAAGGTTGGCAGTTCAAATCCAGGACAGGAATCGTATATACTGCAGGCAGAAAAAGACTGCCATGCCTCTGCCTGTATGCACCAGGGCACCTGTAGCGGCAGCAGTTGTTTACTACCATCAATTGTGGGATTTGGAAGGACATGAAAAATGCACTCAGTTATAAGGCGCTTTGGCAACCTTGAAAAGCACAAAATAAATCAAAGCATTTGTTTGTATCTGCAGAGTAGTCCTCCACTTTCTGAACCTCCCCCTTTATCATCTTACTTCACTTTAATGCTGATTTCTACATCAGCACATCTAAAAAGCTTGATGTTTTCCCGGTCTAAACAGTTGAAGACATATCGTTGGCTCTAAATTCAATGAGATATTGCCGCTGTGAGGTAAATCACGCTAACATGTCATGTTGGTTGCATCTGCGCGCCCAAGTTTAATATTAGGTGCACCAGGACATTATATAGGCACACCACTTCAGAAATGTTTCAGCTTTTCCTTCCTTATTATTTAATATCTACTTCTCACTTAATTCATCTTCCATAGTCATACATGTTACAGAGTAATAAATAATGTTATGTTTGCGTGAGTCTCATATCTCTGGCCAAACTAACAATGAACAGTGAAATTTGGGTTTTAGCCTAACAGAGCTCTAAAGGAGTGCAGAATGTTATAAGAGCTGTTCAAATGTCACTTTGTTTTTTTGTTATATGTACATTTTTACACTCAAATTGTTTTAATTGATTGATTGATTGATTGATTGATTGATTGATTGATTGATTGATTGATTGATTGATTGATTGATTGATTGATTGATTGATTGATTGATTGATTGATTGATTGATTGATTGATTGATTGATTGATTGAATGTTAGCATAGTGTAGTTTGGCTATTGACTATGTTTTTATCATTCTATTTATTTAGCCTAGTTTATGATCGACAAATAAAACAAGAGTATGTTTCATGTAATGCCATATTTCATGATATTTGATCATACAATGGGGTTTGCAGTTTAAAATATCTGTTTGGCTCTAAAACAAAAAGCTAATTAACTTCATTTGAGGTTCTTATGAAACAACAGCCTTTTTTTTTCTATCTAGAATTGAGTTCAGAAGACTGCACTTAGATTTGCGTGTAATGTTTTCACTGTTTAGTCGTCCCTCAGGCGGCATCAGCATTGCCAAGTGGGTTCGTGTTTACCACTCTGCCAGCTGCGCTTCAGCATCAGCTGGAGCTCTCCCTCACAGTTTTAAGAGGGCTCTGATCATTTGTAGAACTTAAAATGTATGGCAGGAGCTTTATCTAACCCAGAACAACTTTCATGCGCCATGTCACTATTTGAAGACCACATCTGCAAACAAATTTAAAGTGCAAATAATTCCGACTCTGCATCTACAGTGTGTCTTCCCTTGGAGGTGTTTATTCATATTCTCAAGGGAATAAACAACCATCTAGATTGAACTCAGCAGAGAGGAGACTAAAAGTGCCAAAAGTGATGTAAGATATTATTGAACACATCCATAGCCTGATTGCAAAGAAGAGTAGAGGGCTGATTGTGAAGTCGACATTTCATGCATGATTGAAATGTAAAAAATAATGTAAATGTAAAAGAATATTTCACATTTGGTTTGGAAAGGACGCTTTTGGTTGGAGTGCCTTTTGCTGGCAGCAGTGGGAACTGTCATAAACAGGAAATACAAGCTTACATTCTTAGTTAACGGCATAGTAACAAGTTGTTGTTTATAAGTATAAAAATGCAGACACACAATTTTCTATGACACAAGAAATCCTAAACACCTTTATATGAGAAGAAGAAAGCAAGTAAATTTAGCTCAATGAAGCTCAATACTCATCCAGATTTTCTTTTTAAATATTATGGTTAAAAAGCCGATTTTGCCTATTTACCCTGAAACCTCACACCAAGGGGTTTCATGTCATATTTCGCAAAGGTAAATATTTGGTGCTCAAACAAACCCCAGAACAGCTGGAGGAGGTGTGTGTGAATCGGAAAGTTTGGGCATCTCTGCTGAGACTGCTGCCCCCATGACCCGGCCCCGGATAAAGCGGAAGAAAATGGATGGCTGGATGGATGGATGGATGGATGGATGGACAAAAGAAAACAAAAAAGTACTTATTTAGTCTGTAGATATAGATACTAAATCGAAAAGGAACCATAATTCCGTTCTCCTTTCACCACTGCACTGTTTTAGAGAAGCATCATTTACTCAATTTTGATAACTTCATTAATTTTAAATATGGTTGCCTTGTATATAAAGTACTGCATGGGCTTGCTCCACCTCCATTGCAGGATTTCATCAAGCCAAAGTCGGTTAGTGGGATGGGCACCAGGGCATCAGCTCGAGGAGACTGTGAGGTTCCACACAGGAGAACCTCCTTTGGACAGACTGTGCTCTCTGTAAAAGGCACCAAGTACTGGAATAGTCTCCCTTCATCAGTCAGAGAGACTCCAACTCTGGCCACTTTTAAAGCACGTTTTAAACTGTGGCTAAAGGAAAACCAGGCCTGTGAACACTTTTAATTGTTACTGCATGTATTGTTATCACATTATGTAATTGTAAATTGTAAATTGTGTATGTGCTGCCTGCCTAGGGACTACAGATGGAAACTAGCATCTCTGCTATAATCTGGCATATTTACAGTGGTCATGTGCAACTGTTCATTAATATGCATTGTCCCTATCAAATAAATAAATAAATAAATAAATAAAATAAAATAAAATAATTCCAACCATAAAAATTCAGCAAAAAATAAAATCTGATCCTAATTCTTTCTTCATTCATTCTCCATTCACAGCAAATCTGTCTTATAGCCTTGTGTCTTGTCAACGTTCCTCTTTGTAATAACTGACTCACAGTGAATTGACGCTTACTCTGCCAGAGGCACAATAACAGGCACCAGATTCTTCCCGCTCAAATGCTCAGAATTATTTTGTGTGACTGAGCATTTTGTGATATCGTGAAGATAGTTTGCTCAAAAGCTGTACATCATTCAAGTCCATCTTGATTTACTGTACGACTGCATAACTTTTGACATTGGTTGAAGGAATTGTTGATAATGTTTTAATGCAGAATGATTTGTCAGCCAGCTGTAGTTCGAACACAGTGGCACAGGAAGAGACTGGAGGAAGGAGAGGAGCCTAAAGGTATTTGGGTTTTCTTTGGGAGTGATAAGGATCATCAAGAAGAGTGCATTAGAGAGAGAGAGCTCATGGTAAAGATTTTGGAGCTAAAGACACACACAGAGAAAGGAAAGCAGAGGATGGATTGTGAATTTCTCAATGTTCAGGTAGCTTCCACACAGGGCAAAGAGGAGAATGTAGAGGCCATTTAAGGTAAGAAGTTAGTCACACTATAGCTTTCATTTCATTGATTGACTGCGGAATTCTTCCGCAGTCAATTATTGGTTTTCATGTTCTTTATTATTATTCCTCTTCCATCTTTTTCCCGATTTTCTCCAGCTTTCAGCACTTTCATGCTTTGTGCAATTTATGCAAGTTATGCATCAAAATGTTCCGCATGTTGAGGAGAAGGGTGCTATTACTTTTGGGACTTCTGCAACTTACGGTTTTTCCGCAATCGGCCGAAATGTCGGAGATTTTTCCCATTGACTTATAATGGGGCTTCCGCCAATCCATGCTTTTCTGCACTTTTTTCTGCATTTTCTGCAATTTCTGCACTTTGTGCATGTTCAGCTTCTGCAACTTGTGGGTTTTGAGAAAAAATTGGCCTTCTGCAGCTTTCCAGTTTTTTTATACGAGAGTTTGAAATTTTTGCATTAGTGTGTATGGGGGAATCCAGCCAATGGGGAGACTCCAGCCTTTCAGCCATTTGTGCAGCTTCTGCCAATCAAGCACTGAGGCCATTTCAACAGTTTGACCAGTTTATGGAATTTAAAAAGTTTATGCAATATTAACAATTTATGCAAAGTAACCACTTTATGGAATTTAACCAGTTTATGCATTTTTAAAGCGTTTATGCAATTTACATAATTTATGCAAATTATCCCATTCATGCATTTTACCACTTTATGCAGTTTATACAGTTTATGCAACATGACATTTTATGCATTTTACCAGTTTATGCTAATTTGATTATGCAATTTGAAGAGTTTATGCAATTTCTGCATTCGCTTCCTGCAATTCCGCAGTCAATCGCAATGGCGCAGCCATTGCATTTCTAGTTATTATTATTATTTTTTTCATCTCAAGCACAATCGAATTTCATAAACAACAACATTTCAATAATTAATTTAACTCAAGAAAGCATTCGAAGAAGAAAAACATATTTAATTCCACCCCATGCTCCTAAGGGGTAACAACATAGTGCCCCTTTTTATCCTCTTAGAAAATCGTGTAACTATACTTGGATCGTGTAACTACTCACGTGACTGTATCTAAATAGGGAAAACGTGGGAGATCTTGATCACTTCTAACGTCACTCTCGTTTGGGTCCATAGGAATATGCTGGGAGAGACTAAATGCTAACAACATCTTTTTTTTTTTTTTTACATGACTGAGCGCACACACAAAAACCAGACAGGTACGCGTCAACTCGTCTAAGCTCAGGTAAGAACATATCTCCGTATGGAAAAATAGTGGCCTGCACCTTTAATTTATCGTCATGAGACTTCGAGACTGCAGTATTGGGAATGCGGATGTTCTTCTGTTGTGTTGGCCAGTCTCCCATCCGCCTTTTTTGTCGGTTTTAGATTAAAAAAATGTGTTTTCTTCAACTTTTTTGACAAGTTTCAGTCACGATTTAGATCACGGCACAGCACAGAATCAGCGTTGATCAAAGTGCACAATCACACTTTAACAGAACATGGAAAAACAGTCTTGATGCGGATGTTGGACCTTACACTGTGGACCATTTTATCCTGATCTCTCACTGGGTCAACATGTTGGTCTCCAAAGCACAGTCCTAAAGTGGTTTAGCTCCGACTTCACAACCACTCCTCCTCTGTTGCTCCGTTGTTCTCTGGGGTGCCACAAGGCTTCATCCTTGGCCCAGTCCTATTCAGTCTGTAAATGCTGCCGCTTTGGTCCGGAAGCTCAACTTATCCTTCCACTTGTATGCAGACGATCCTCAGCTCTACCTGTCAGTGCTCCCTAATTCTGGTTCTGCCTTAAATCCTCTCCACAACTGCCCTTTCAGACTTGAAACAATGGTAGTCCCTCAACTTCCTACATTTACAGTATAAGTGAGTGCATTATTTTGGCTCTTTTTGCACAATGTCCTGCCCATGGTTGTGCTGCAACAAGTCAATAAAATAAGTTTTTACTTTTTATTTAATTTATTGTGGATATTTTTCTGTTATGTTTTTTATGGAAAGCATTTTGGTCTGCCAAGTGTTGTAGTAAAGTGTTTTGATTCATTGATTGAAATTGTCTTTCATTCAAATTTGAGTCATATTTAGGAATGAAAGATGATTGAGAGTGCATACTGTACGTGCTTTGAGAGCCTAATGTAGGAGGAGACGGGTTCTACAAATAGAGACTATTTACATCTGACAAAACAACCACATACTAAGATTATACAAAAAACTGCGGAGCATGTAGCAGCACCCATCATCACCGAGACATTCTGTAAAGCCAGTGTCTGTGACAAGAGGGGTCTGATTCACAATATGAGGAGAAAAAAAGAAAGGGAAAAAAAACAACAACTTGCAGATCTGCTGCTCACACGAGTTGAGTCAGAGCCAGGAAAGCGCAGCCACGGAAAGGGAGAGTGCATGAGCTGAATACAACATGGCAGATGATCGTGACCACTCTCTCACGGACACACAGACAGGTTAGGCTGGAAACCGTGTGTGACTCTGCAAATCTCCACAAGGCAAAATCAATAGTGTTGTCAGAGGAGTTCCATATCATAATGATGACGGCAAAATAGCAAGATTGCAGAAGATACCTGAACACGAGCCAGTCAGCAGTTTGTTAATGGGGAACAGAGAGGGAAGGGGAGGAGGCTGTGGGAACAAAACAAGGCATATATGTATATACAATGAAATAGATCAGCTCCGGATCTCGAGTCGAGTCATTATCGGTGGCTACAACAATGGAATACTGTTACCAGCCAAAAACAGACTCGCATTAAATTTAGAAATGAAAAATGCACACTCCCATCATTCCATTGATTATGTTTACCCTTGCAGTTTAGTGTATTGACTGACAATTGTGAAAAAGTATATTCTGACTTCACAACAGTAGCACTTAATATTAATGTGAAGATTTTTGCTGCTGATCGGATCAAGTGCCCCTTGTTTGAACCAATCACAGCTAAGTCTCAATATGTAGCTAAACAGCAAAGAACTAAAGCAGTTCAATATTCATCATATCATCGGTGTTCAATGTTCATTAGTCTGTAGCTGCATACCTTGTGTTTTTCCTGAGTGTTCCATGTTGTTGGTTGGTATCAAAAAAGTGTCAAACTTGGAAAACATAAGGAAAGATAGGAATGGCGAACCTCAGGATTCTGTGTAATGGCTTGTTTTGCAGATACAATACCGCCATGCTGTAAGGCTGAAAATCATAGTTAAATTATTGAACAAACTAAATTAATTTTCAGTGAATTTTAAACAGTTTTAATTGGCTCCTAATCAAGGCGTGACAGTGTGTGATCATAGTAAGTGCCTCAGTAAATGAGAGGGTGGCAGTGAGATGATGGGATAGGCTGATACAGTTCAGCAGCACAAATGAGGCCCTAAATCAATGGTGACACAGGCCTGTCATCACACCATGTCACAGGAAGGTTTACAGAGAGAGTAAAAGGAGCCGGGACAAGGTGAGACAGAGTGGAAATTTTATAGCATCCTTCTTTTTTTGGTTACACCCCACCATTCAGACCCCCCCCCCCCACACACACACACACTCCGACATTGAGGTCTAATTGTCGGAGTGGGGGCATTTCCATTTATTATCAAACGCCCTGGCACTCCGACACTCCTATTATCGGAATAGAGGTATCAAAAAATGTCAGATTGGTGGAATGATGGTGCTTCGGATTGGCAGGTTGTCCAATGGAGGGTTGTCAAAATGACGAGTCAACACCCTTTTTTAATGTTTTCTTTTTAATGTGACTGCAACTTTTAAGGTGAGACAAAGCAGGTGAACATTTGACCCTTACTGACTTAAAGCAGTACTAAGTAACTCATGCCCTTCGAGGCCATAAGCCCCACTGCAGGTGTTTTTTACTCATTAATTGTCCATGAGAGTAAATTCTACGCTGACAGAAAAGACAAAGGGAGAGAGGGATATTGTACATCCAATTCCACAATGGAGATTATTTTCACTCAAATTTGGCTGTAAATACTGTTTAAGTGATGCTAGCCCACACCTAGCTTTGCCCAATAGCATGTTAGCTTCTTCGTGATTCCATTAGTGTGTATTGGTGGCTCCAACCCGTAGACAGCGAAGTTGCAAAGGTGGTTTTCTGGCCAGAGACACCAGGGGAAATGAAAGACCCCCCAGTCATCCCATTAACACTTGTATTACCCCCAGAGAGACTACGAAAAGGATTTATTAAGGTAAACAAGTTACTAAGTTCTGCTTTAAATGTATGTTTTTAAAAGTTTTTTGTGATTTCATTTCTTCACATGAAAACATGAAATACATCAATCTTAAAACATATACAATATTTAAATGTTCTGACTGAAAGAGAGAAGAAAAAAAAAAAGCTTAATTGTCACTAAACATTGGGATGAACTTACTAGAATACACCACTTGTAGATGGCTTGTGGAGATTTACCGTATGTGGCAGACTGGCTCATTTCTCAGCACCGCTCTCATGCCGTTACTCACGTTCTGACAGTGTCCCAACTGTGTGGGCTTCAGCCGTGATGAAATGCAATAAATGGGCTAACTACCCTGCTGCCACCCCACACTGATGAAACCCTGTGTAAAAAAAAACAGCTAAGTGTTTAACCCCGTCAAACTTTCCTTTCGCTTTTCAGAACCGAAAAACACTGCGACAAAAGCTCCGTCTCGAAGCTCAGCCAATGGGTACAATTTATAAATGCCTCATTTTGTCCTTTTGAGCCCAATCTAAACGGGCACAAAGTACAAACTTGAATTTGGCCGATTTGATTAAATGTTCCATAGAGGCACGGCTCAGGTTACACCACTTCATTATGAGCAAGTACGAGCCCATGGCGAAAAGGCAAAAACGCGATTCCGATAATGCGCTTTTACCGAATATCATGGTCATTTGTTACAGAGTGCAACAAAGGAGGAGACCATGTTAGTTTGTGAAAGCCCCACCGCTCTGATATGGATATGTGACAGTGTACTCTGTATGTATAAGGTCAGCATGATCTATAGGAGCCCACAGATAAGACGCGTGAAACATGAGCTTTGCTGCAACGGATGGGTCTTTGTGCTGCCAGGATGTAGCACTATACATATGGTTTACTTCAGAATAGTACATCTGAAGTGGAAGTAATCATAATAAAGAAATGTGCAAATTTCCGAAATATGAAGAGATATCATTCATCTTCAAATGGGATACAGATACGAGGGTGGCACAACTAATTCAACTGAAATTGCAATTTGAATGATAATTATAATTATTGCTCTATAAGAAAAACATGTTTCCCCCAAAATGCCTTAAAACAGTCTGACAACATCTAACAGAGCGCATTGGGTGCACTAATTGAAAGTAGGAATCTCTCAATTGATGTTTTGAACGATCAACAAAATATTCAGCCCTTGGCGCATCTGTAAAACCTTTGCCAAGTCACCGCACAGCAAAAAAATAAAAAAAATAAGATTCAATATTGTGCAAAATTACAGAGCAAGAACGAGGGGCACACAATATTCATCTCCTCAGTGTTTCAGTTTCAGAACAATACCTGACATTTTCAGAGCTGTTAAGCTGTTTTCCATTCTCGTAACCTTCACTTCGCGTCAGCTCCACCATCATCACAAAGTAGAGATGGGAAATAACAACCGTGCATAAATAGCAATTTTACATACTTGTGCTGCTTCCTGTTTGCCCTGAGGTTTCCTACTTGAGCAAAGACTTTCAATTATGTAATAAAACACAATATAGCTGCCATTTACATCTTAGAGGTGGGTCGCTGCGGCAGTCTCTCTGAATAAGATCCATGGGAAAGAACAGTTAGCGTCTCGTACATTTAGGTGATAGTTTCATATTGCGGTGGAAGACAGGACAGACAAACCGGTCAAGACCCAAGTATATGCTCTCTATGGTACGGGGAATAAGTATTTAATTTTGAGACAGCTTAAAGATCCATCTGGATTTGAGTAAAAAACAACAGCATATTTTCAAATAAATCCATCCAATGTCCAACTGTCAGACTTGTTAAGTGTATTTGGTAACACGATGCTAATTTAGTAAAGGAGGATGCAATGCAGCAGATGGTAAATACCTCAGAGAACTGGAAATGGTCACAAACCAGCTGCCCATTAAAAATGGCAAACAATAAACAATTTAATCATAGTTGGTTGCTTCTTCCTTTCTTCATCTCAAACATTAATATGTTGAAAAAGACTGTCTTGATGCAGTCCACAGAGATCACTGTGGTCGGCTATGAGACAGTAATGTGCAATAAAATGTATTATTCATGACTTGGCTTATTATTTACTTTCTTTTATCAACAATATTATTGTGTAAGGAAACCCACTGGAATTCATGGGAAAGTCAGAGATGGCAGCTCCGTGCACTCTCTAATCAGCCATTTATGCAATTTATCGTTGGGTAAATTTTACTTGCTTGTTAGATTGTTGATGGCTTGGGGCTACCCATGAGAGCTTGACTGTAGAGTTTAGGGCTAATTAAAGAAGATACATTGACCATACATAAACAGAAATGTGGTGAAATGCCTCCGACTGCTATGCCTTATCCATAGGTTTGAAGTGAAAGAAAAATTCGGACTGTTGCCATGTTACAATTAACAATTCAATTCATTTTGGCCCCTCATTTGTCAAACTTGTGTACGCCGAAATCAGAGCGTATGTGAGCAGTACGAAAAACCGCAGTTTTGTCATTTATCAATCTGAACATGAGCCTACGGTGGGCTCAAATCCTACACCAGGTTAGGAGGTGGTGTACATTATTCACCAATTTCATCTGAAGACTAAACAGCACAGGAAAACAGTTTTAACTGCATGGATTGCATTGCCACATTGCATGTAATCCTCATTGGTGATTTAAACATGAAACAAGGTTAATATTTATGGGCAGCTGTTGATTCAATGTTGCGCTGACACTAGAACCTGGGCAGTGGTGCCACAGAGACGCTCAAAGTCCAGAGTCTGTGGACCTTATTCCATGCTTGCGAGTAGCCCGAGTGCCAAACAAATCCTTCGACAGCGCCACTGTTTTCTTTAGTCCGGACGGGTTCGTTCTCCGCTTCGAGCGGCGTGCACAGGGTCTGCTGACCGTGCGCTCGCCGCTCTTGTCTCCTCAGGGGAATGATCGAAGCACGTCTCGTAGGACTGTCTTCGGTCAGGACAGGTTATCCGCTTAGAAAATCAACATGTTTAATTTTGTGTATACTTGGATCGTGTAACTTTTCACATATTTAAATGGGGAAAACATGGAAGAGCTTGATACATTCTAACTTCACCCCAGTTTGGAGCTATAGAAATATGCTGGGAGAGGTTAAATGCTAACGATGTCTTTGCGTGACAGTTACGCATCGTCTAAGCTAAGGTAAGAACATATCTCAGTGTGGGAAAATGGTGGCCTGGTCCTTCAAAACAATGCATCTGGTTCGTCCAATATATTTACTATGTCCGTATTAAATAAATAAAAGAAAAATGGAATGTTACCCCAACACTGTTAAATCCCCCGGGTTCTCTAGCGTATCATCTCACCAATATATAATACACCAAAACATACATCATTTTTGTGCGCAATGTTGATAAATGAGGGCCAATGGTTGTGTCTTTTGAACGAACAATAGTCAAATGACATTCATGGAAAAGTTATGTGATGGAAATCTAGAAACAGTGTCACGCGTTTTAAAATAAATGGTATGACTCTTGTTAGGGGTTTAAGTTAATGCTTTTCCACAGACACACAGCGTTGCGACAAAGGGCTAAGGTTGTACTGACATAAGTTGTTTGCGAGTGGATGCCCCTCATGTACTGGAGGTCTCATGGCGGCTCTGTCCCGCCAGTAACGGCTCCTCATTGACGAAAAGGGTAACTGAACTTCCACCAAAAATGTACTCAACAAATTGCCACATATTTTTTTTTTTTTTTTTACAAATTGAGGGATTGAAATACATAACAATTACACTAGGTGTGTGGACCTGGTTTCTTTGTTTTGTCCTAGTTTAGGCCCAGGTTTTCTTTTTTAAATGGTAAATGGTCTCAACTTATTTAGCGCTTTTCCACCTACATTAGGCACTCAACGCGCTTTACTGCAAGGATCCACTCACTCATTCATACACCAATGTATGCAGACACTGGGGGTGAAGTGTCTTGCCCAAGGACACAACGACAGTGTGCACTTTCAGGAGGTGGGATTTGAACCCCCGACCTTCCGATCATGAGACGACCCGCACTACCATCTGCGCCACTGTCAAGCACGGACGCCCCCTTGCTTGATCCCAGCAAGGGGAGTGGTTGGTGGTGGTCGGTGGTGTGCCAGTGGCACTGATTGGTTGCCTCGTTTCTGTTGATCTACCCCAGGGCAGCTGTGGCTACAACAGTAGCTTAGCACCACCGAGTATGGAGTGAATGAATAATGACTACGGTGTAGCACTTTGAGAAACTTGGTAATACAGGCTTGTTTTTATTATTCTAAATAGTGAGATAAAGAAGTGGTGGTGTAAGTAATGACGATACAAATGCATATCAGCCCATGAAAAAACTAGTTAAAACAGGCAGAACTCCTCACATAATAAAGAAGGAACTTTTTCTAAAGAATACTATGCTTTAACACATTTTCAAATAATGACACAACAAGTACAATTTTGTCACGACATGCTCTCCAATGTGAAAACCATTTCCTCTGCGTCGGGATCATCATGTGTGCTCCATTTGCTGCAAGGCCACTTCAGTGAATAAGAAATGCTTCGTCACCCAACAGTGAATGGCAATGACTGAACGAGGAGACCCCCCCTCCCAAAACAGGGCTTTCAGAGAGACGTAATGGCCTCCATGGACTAAGCTCATTTCTGGGCCACTGCCTCGTCTTATGTGTCGTGATGCTCCTGTGTGGCACACAATGATCAAATGAAATTTATAATGATGCCCCGTCTCCTTTCACTGAGCAAAATTTGACCGTGGCCGCATGGCAGGGGAAATGAATGCAACGGAGACGTGAAAATTTGGAGCTCAAGGGCTGAAACGGCGGTCGTTTCTATCATTACATGCTATGCCAAATAGATAAGGGAATTGTTTTGTTGGTGATTTTCCTTTTCAGGTGAGTGGAGACAAAGAATCCTACTTATGCATCATTCAGCTAACATCCCTAAATCTTTGGGTGTTTCTCTGCCTATAGTGGCTCTAAGTCAGCCTCAATTCCTCAGCCCAATCCATCTCAGTCTGGTTTCTCAGTGTCTCTACAAAACCTTTCACATTAGCTGTCTCCTGAAGGGATAAGTCTTGGGCGATTACAGTTAGACCATCCTGGGCCTCTGTTGCAAGTGTAACATAAATATTCCGTTGCTTTGTACTACGTTTGTTTGCATTGGAGTGCTGACGGAATACTTTTTGTAAACCTGATAACATAAGGCGGCATTGCTCTTTGCACTGACCCTTTAAATTTAATATCATGAAATAATCACTTTTTGTTTCATGGAAAAAATACAATAGGGTTAGTGGGTTTTTTTTTTTTGGCATTCCGCATTTTCAGCCTCCCTTTACTCTGTCATGGAGAGCAGCTCCGTTATGTTATTTAAGTCAGACAGCTTCACCAGACTTTCTCTGATCATTCAGTGCTCAAATTACTTACACTACAGTGTGTCTTGAAATTATTATTATTATTTTTATTAACTGCTACTACTCTCCCCTCTGTACCTGCAGGTTATGAGTTCAGGCATTTCATATGCTTAGAAATTTGGTCTGAACTCCTTTTACTCATATTATTTTAAGTTAAAAAATGCAGCAATTTTCTTGCCATTGTACATTCAATGCATTTAAAACAAACATTAACGTCCAGCCACAGCACCAGGAGGCTTGCCCGCCCTTTCTCTCCACACTTGCTACATCATGCAGTAAATGATGTGGAGCTAGTGCTCCCTGTGTTATGAGAAGGAGCCTGTAAAGTTCACTCCCTCGGGGCCATCGCCTCATCACCCCGCTGCTTCAGGCCCAGACACACAGATGCTTTCTTCTGACATGTGGATCCCGGAGGTGAAACAAGAACACAAGCAAATGCAAAAAGCACTGTTCCTTCAAAATAACACTTGCAAAGGTCTATATCAAATACAGACTCCTCTAACCACAGTCACTAAAATTGCTGTTGTTGCAGCTAATAATAAGACCACTGAAAATAACCTACCAATACCAGATACTACAAATTATGTAAGTATGTTATTACATGTAAGTTTTTGTGCTGATTTAGCATGTATGGGGTTGCTTGTCCCAGGCTCACCCATAAAAAGCCGCTTTCCAATGCTCACCACCTGGCCTGTCACCCCTGATGTCAGGAACCGACTTAGCTGTGAGAAGCACTTAATTTAGTCAGGTTTATTATGTAATTTCGACTGATTTTTGTGGAGAGTATCAAAACTATACATTTTTGAAAAATGTGTTAAACAAGCAATCAGAAAAAAACAATGTTTCCATTTGCTCTGATGTGCGATGATGACATTTATATGGGGAGTAAAAAATGTAGTTTGACAGATGACCAGAACTCCCCATTTACTCTAATGGAAAAAGTGTATAATTTTACCAAATGACAAGGGCAAATGGAAACATTGTTTCTCATTGCTTATTATACGGCTCTTCACAACGTAAGTAGAACGCTCCGTTGATTTGAATGGGATTTCCCAACGTTCTACCGTTATTATTCATCATTATTTTCTGATAAAGGACCTCTGAGAAAAATAATAACCGCGGCCAATGGCAACGGAGTTGGTGCTTTCATATCACTCCGCACGTACGTAGTAGCGGACACTATCTCTGTCCCCGTCACTGCGAGAGAAGTTGGGGGAATTGCTTGTGAAGTTAGCGTGAGTTTGATTTTCAACTTACCCATAGATTCACCACCATTCCTCCAACTGCGCCTTCAACTAAGTAGCTAGGCTAGCTACTAGCCTTGCTGCTTCTAGCCTAGCAAAACGTTGCCGAGCAACGCGCAAAATATTTGTCGCGGAAGTCATTAAATAAACCTTTCGACCTTCATAAAAGTGTACGAAGTTTATGTTGTGTGTGTTCAGTTGGCAAATGGCCGTATAATAAGCGGGATGATGTATAGAACGCTGGTCCTTCAGGGCGAAACAAGACCGGTTCGCCCTGTCGGTGCTTTTTTTCCCGACAATGACCAGCGTTCTATACATTATCCCTTACTTATATCCTAAGTTTTCCCAAAATGTAACGTTTTCATATAGTGCTTTATTTTGAAAAATAAAAAATCATCAAATCATCAAATACCTCTAACACATTTAGCTAACACAATGTACCATTAGAACACTGGAGCGATGCGCCTCTGTACACCTACGCAGGTATTCCATTAAAAATCACCCGTTTCCAACGAGAATAGGCATTCACAACATTAACAATGTCTAGACTCTATTTCTGATTAAGTTAATGTTATCCTCATTGTAAAAAGCAGTGTTTTCTTTCAAACATAAGCACATTTTAAGTGACCCCAAACTTTTGAATAGTAGTGTATATGTATTAGATTTATTAATACATTAAGTAACATAAAGGAATGGTCATGCCTCTGTCATAATTAAGCCTGATGAAAACCAAATTTGCCTGCTTGTAAAAAGTGGAGTAATGTTTACATGCATTCGGCATTTATGGCCGCTTACTAGCACCGTCCTATTCGGTTACTCTGACATTGCTGAATTTGGTGTCACGTGTTGATTGACTTGAAAGACTTGTTTCGGCTCTTGGTGCCTCTTCAGTGTTTTAGAAGAAGACATTTGTAGGTCTCAAACGTCTTTAGCTCATAACTGGTTAATCCAAAGGCTATAGAGCCCAGATGACCTCATCATCATTTACCACATCTTTATTGCTGAATCTAGCTGAAGCTGGTTAGACAGCGTTCTGTCACAACACAACAAAATACTTTCTCTTTTGATTGTCTCTGTCAGGTGATTAGCTGTAGCTGAGTGACTAGAGGATCCCTTGAAAAGTGTTTTCCAATAAAAGACTGATTTTCCACAGTCTAGCTCTGTATCCCACTGGTAGAGGATGAAGAGCAGCACATTCCTGCATTCACAACCCCTAACTGTCAAAATGTTCATCAGCAGGAGAGGGCTATGCTAATGTATACATTGAGGATCAAGTGAACAGAGATCAGAGAAGTCTAAAGTCGTTAAATATTCAAGGACAGTATTTGTGTGCATTAATGAAGTGCGTGAGGTATGAATGATTGGAGGCTTCCTGCTGTAGCTGCTCATTACCGGCCCTCTCACTCTAACCTGTGTCAGCACCGAGCTCTTCTCCTGAGCGCCACATGGAGAGAGCACAGAGAGTGGGGTTTCTGTGCTTAGACAGATTTCGGCATTCAGAAGTGAGGTTGCAAATTGCACTTCGCATTAAGCACGCAACATTTGGAACTTTGAACTTTTTAAATTTCTGGTATTGCATATATTGAGAAGGGCCTGGGTTTAATTCCCAGGCCAGGGAATGCTTTTATGCCTTTCTGTTTCCATATTCTCCTAATGTCCGTGTGAGTTCCAAACTTCCAGGCACGGCACCTGGAGACAGATCCCTCGCCGTTGCACTGCGGTCGCTCATTGCAGAACAGCAGGTTGCCCTGATTCACCAACTGGGGGATGTGTCAAAGTAGATACATTTCTTTATGAAGACAATGAAGCAGTGTTGGAAGAAGTACTACATTTTCTTAGTAAAAGTATACAAGCATCCAATTTCTTACTTGATAGATCAAGTCATTAGCGCAAAACAAAGTCAGTATTCCAGAATAAACTTCTACTGGTGGTTCTGCTAACTAAACTTCTCTATTCCGTGCTGTTCTTGACCTTTGTCTTTCATTACAGTGAATTATCTCCCCCATCCAACCTGATCCTCCTTTTGACATTTAAGTAACACTTTGTATTAAAAGAGCCAAAATGAAGGATGGGAAAACAGGTGGATAGAAGCAATATTCACTGGCTTTTCAAATGTTTTAGTTAGTCCTCAGGTCCATTTGTGCTGCCCTTTTGTTCACCATTTCTTAACTGTCTGCGACCAGGAGTCTTATAAAATATTAATAATAATCCATTTAAGAAGCAAGAAGTTTGGAGTGGGGGTGAGAGTCGTGATTTTTTTTTTTTTTTAAGGAAGAAAAAATTAATAAAAAGGAAACCAGCAATCTCACTATTTCGCATGTCACTATGAATTTGCATTTGGGCGAGTTTGGCTTGACTTAAGGTCGTTCAATTTTTTAGCAAAGGCTCCCAAAAATGTAGTCATTGAGATGCTGGAGCTGTCCGTGCCACAGTCTGCTGCCGACTGTAAAGTGAAGAATGGACATGTTGTGGCTTACTTTTTCCTGTAACCGTAAGGAAAAGGGGGTTGGCTCCAGACGTTTCTATCTCCTATGGACTTTCCATTGACACTTTTTAGGCTTGTCCACATGTTTTGCCTTCATGTGCGCAACATCCTTTTCTAAATAATGGAGCTGGCTCCAAAAACCCAGCATGAACGAGCTCCAGCTAACCCGCACTGAATGCTATGGGGGTTCATTTGTAATTTTACTGTCTATGTGCCATATGGGCGTAGCCATAGTGACGAGGGATTGCCATCTTGTATTTAGGATATTTGCAGTTGTTTGTCACACCACTGTGCTAGAAAAATACAATGTTTAATTGTACAACTGACAAGTACCGTACATGACACAGTAAACTAATGGTGCACAACTGGTGCGTCTGGATCCAAAGGTGGGTTACACAGCAATTTTTCTGTGCTAATCTTTGTCCAAAATTCAGGTTAATTAATTTCTTTTACTTTCGCCTTTGGTTTCCCATACTGTTTATGGGCCCCTCGCTTGTAGACCTGGATCCAGATAGGGAGGCTTTAGCTCAGACCCCAAAGCATTTTCATCCTTTCAATTTATATCTAATATCTTTAGATGAATTGAATGCGTATGTCTGCATCCCGGACATAGGCCGAAGGTTATGAAGGTAAGGCTGGTAGAGCTTCAGCACGTTTAGATTTGGGATCTCTGCTATATATTGTAGCATTATTATTTAATATTACTCATGTTAATAGGTTTATACGCAACCTTCGTAAAACATTTAAACTTACGGACAGCCGCTTTAAAGCAGTACTAGTAACTTGTTTACCTTAATAAATCCTTTGTGTTGTCCCTCTGGGGGTAATACAAGTGTTGATGGAATGATTGGGGGGTCTTTCATCTCCCCCTGATGTCTCTGGCCGTCAAACCACAATTGCAACTTCGCCGCCACCGGGTAAGTGTCACCAATACACACTAGAAGAATCACGAAGAAGAAGCTAACAGGCTAACAGGCAAAGCTAACTGCGGGCTAGCGCCACTGTAAACAGTGTTCACAGCCAATGTTCACAGCCAAGTTTGAGTGAAAAAAATTATCTCCATTGTGTAATTTTGTCTATTCTGTCAGAGTAGTGTTGACTCTCACGGACAATTAATAGTAAAATAGTAAAAAAAAAAAAAAAAACGCAACATGCTACAACACCTGCAGTGGCGCTTGTGGCCTCTAGGGGCATAGTACTGCTTTAAGGGAACATTTCAAAAGCCTGACCTGATGATCATTTGTACCTGAAAAATAAATTAATTATTGCCCACTGATTGAACAAGAAATACTTTCGAATCACAGATGAGGTGCGTGAAGAAGTTTGCTAATATCAAGGCAATGTCAAAATTTCCAGTCATAAAGGGACTAGATCCAAGTTGGTCATTTTAATGCTCACTACTGCCACTTCAGGTCTTACATGTATCTGCAAGTTCTATATTAAGCTTGTGCATGACGGCACTTCGGACCCGAATGAACACCTTTTTGATTGACAATGCAGGATTTTTGAGGCAGTTGTGGTGAATAGGTCTGAGCTCATTTTACACATTAGGACATGGCTAGAAAATGTAGGGGGATGAAAATACTTAATTTGAACTCTTTTAAACTGCATAGTCCCTTTAAAAGATGAACAAAGAAATACCTAAACAGCTCAGGCTGGTATTGAAGTTGTTAATAACAAGCTCCCACTAAACCCAACACTTTTTATCTTCTTTTATCTTCATCATATTTGCTGTACTAAAGATTGTAGTCATGCTAGAAAAGAAAATTAAAGAAAATCAGTATAGTTTGGCAAAGCAGTCGAGCAGTAAATTACTGTGTTGGATGAAGTATTATTATCCTGTTGTGAGGTTGAAAACATGTAAATACTTGAGCAGATCTTCAGATCACATGGTTAAATATACAACTTAAACAAAATAAGGAAAAGCAGAAATATAATACAATTTAAAAGAGTGCCGCTGTGATAGTGCTTTCCACTGCTAAGCAACCACTCCCAGAGGGCACCTGTCTCACTTATGATTTACACCCCGTCTGGGTAAACTTAACTCTCAACTCAACTGGAGATTTGAGAAGGACTGAAGTCTACTTCGGATAAATGCATTCACTGAGTTACACAGAAATGCATTCACCAACATTATCGCAATGCTTGAAGCAAAGCATAATGTATTAATTGATGCACAGTTCTCCTTGGACTTTACAGTGTTGTCTCATCCTCGAACAGCTGAACTTATTTTCCCATGTCCCATTAATAATTCACACATACAGACTGATCAATAAATTCCAGTTTTCTGCAGCATGCAGTATTTAGCAGCTCAGCGCTTCTCTTTGCACTGAGCATCTCACCCCGCACAAGTCTCAATGTAACATTTATAGTGTTTGCTCTTACCTTGAACAGGCGCAAGATGTTAGCCACCATGATGGAGACAGAGCTAGAGGAGGCTCCAATAACACCCACCACCCGCTCAGGTTTGGCGATGATGGGTGAGCCTCCGTCCCGACACTTTACGTCTGACCCGTCCTTCTCGATGAGAGCTTGGACGAAAGTGAGCGACTGCTCTAAGGCATGAGTGTCCCGTGAACAGGTGTCCAGGATACGGGCGCCCAGAGTGATGTTTGGCAGCAGGTTGTGGTCATTGTTGATGCGATCAAGGGCAAAGAGCATGGCTTCCAGTCTGTGGATCCCCTTCTCCTTTTTAAGCTCCCCACATGGCTTACCATCGTGTCCTCTGGCATGCACTGGGAAGAGGCCGCCCAGAGAGATATCGCCATCAATGCGGATGGAGTTCAAATGTGTGTGTCCCGGCCCTTTGGGTTTGGCTGCTTGAGCCGCCCTCAGGGTCCCATGGAGTAGCAGTAACAGCAGAGGCAGGATCAAGCTGTTTGGATGACAGCCGCTCCGATACGGTCTGTACACCGCACTCTGGAACATGACCAACTCCAGCGCTCACTCTGCAGCACCAGCCAGGTATTACTTTATGATGGCCACAGGGTTAATTGCAATAGCTCTCGAAGCAATTGGCACAGGGAAGGCTGAGTCTCATGTCTGTCCTCGTTCCCAGGCATTCAATTAACATGGAGTCTGAGCTTTACAGTGTAATCCTGTTTTCTCCTCCTCACAGTCTGGTCCGACCGCAGCGGTGGGCAGTGCTCAGTTGTGTGCTGTTGTTCACACAGAAGTCTTTAGATCTTTCATATGGTGCATTAGGTTGACCAAAGGGGAAGGATTATGCTATTTCTCCTCTGCGTTTCCTTGTGCCTCCCTTTTTTTCCAGCTCAATCAGGAATTTTTAATCTGGCCTTTCCACAAGGCAAGGCTTCAGTATATACCAGCGTCTGCAGGCTGGGATTGGTCCAGAGGCATCATGCTCGATTCCTACAAAAAGCACAAAGAGAAAGACTGTGAGAGAGAGCACGAGCTGAAAAACACACAGGTTTTGTGTTGGGGTGAGCCTTTCAGAGACTAACCTTGTTACTGCAGCATTATGTGAAATGGAGACTCGGCTCTGAACCTAAATTCATTTCTTTTTCATTTATGGCTTTTACACAGCACACCTACATTTGCCTTTATTACATTCACAGAGTGCTCAAGGTTGGCAGGACTGAAGTCAGCTCCCACACACTTCATTTTCATCTCTCAACCTTCAGAGTGACATACAGAAACTGTCATAATGTTGTGGGCTCTGTACGACATACAGATATTTAAGCATGTTGATACGAAGTGAGTGTGAAATCCCTACATGACTCTCATTCACTGTATTTAAACACTTTCAACTTGCATCAGCAATCAAAGAAGTTGACTCTGCAGTAGTAGTAATTTCTCAGTTCATGCTCCATTTTGTAAAAAACCCTTTTCTTTATAGGCGATTGTGTGTTTTTGGTTTAAACATATTGCTTATTTCTCAACAATAGGTAAACAGCCATTCAGGATCATTTATGTCGCCTTTTGCTTCCATAATATTCTGTTCACGTCCACTGTTTTCAGGGTCTAAAAAAGAGAGCTCTAGTAGCAGAAATCCCTGGAAGCTGACAAAGAGCTGCCTGGTTCTGTCTCCATGTCCAAAGAAGCGTAATGCAAGGTGCCTTGATTTTTTTTTTTTTTGGCGATGGAATAGGATTTGACAAGTTCTCGCTCGTGAAATCACACCAGAAATGTTCCACGCACTTAATTTAAATGTCAAAAACTTGCAGTGAGACATAAAACGTCACAATAAGATGCCGACAGTATTGGATTTAAGAAGGCGATTGCATTCATATAGAAACTGCACAATGTTGGAAGGAACACAAAGCCTTGGAAAGATCTAAGTCACACAGAAGTGCTTTTGAATATAGTAACATTACAATAGTATCTCTTTCTTCTAGACACAAGTCAATACTTGCACATCAGTTACAAGTACGCCACCGCAACATCTCATCTATTGCAGGCCAACTTGTGGGGATCATCACACTGACTGTAATAACCTTCGAAGGAGCAATCTCCGACACAGCACGGCACAATAGAGCAGTAGACATGGGTTTCTCTTGGGAGTGGGCTGGAGGCTTGGGATTGGCACAGCCTGAGATTCATTGAGAGCATATTGCTACTGACAAGGTCCTTTGAATACACCCAACTATCCCCCACTACTAAGAGAGAAGCCGTTTTCAGAGCACATTCACCGTAGGTTCCCTTCAAGTCTAGCAGAGCTGATGACAACGAGGAGCCGACCATTTCACCTGTGACCCTACAGGCAGAAAACCAGGAAGCGGTCTTAAAGTCTATTAAGCATCTGTGGTGGGAAGTCACTCGACATACAGAACAACATTTCTGCTGGGATTTGTATGTTTGCATTGTAATTTCAAATCAAAACAATGCTGCCCAAGAAGGGACTTTCTGTTTTGATACAGCACACCAAAATAAAAGCACCATCTTATTCCTTAATTCAGCTTTTCATTCGTACAACTTTCTGTCTGCCAAACTATTAACAGACAAAACACTTAAAATGTGTGTATTTAATTATATCCTTGTAATGTTGCGTGTACCTGCTGAACTAATCAATGAGATGAGCTGTGATGATGGATCAAAACAGGAAGTTAATTGTGGGGGTGGGTTCTTTCTTTTTTTAACAGCTGTTGTAAAGTAGGTGAACTAAGAGAGCATCTAACTTGCTCCTGGGCCCCTTTACGAGCAGGGTTTCAGATATAAGCACATGACAGGACAGACCGCTGATGCTGTCTATATCCAACATAAACATCCAAGTTTGATGTTACAAATCCTTCCAAATCCACGCACTCAGTTGGAATAATTTAGTCGGCGTCTTCATACGAGTGTCTGTAGCTTTGCTCTTTGTATCTTGGTTTTAAAGTAGCAGCAGAGCATGAAATCTTCAAGTGTGTCCCAGACTTAAGAGAATGCTCATTGCAGCGTTCAATCACACCATTTTGGATAGTCAATCAAAAAAAAGAAGAAGAAAAACAATATGGCGTTTTTTTAGATGTGTTTCTACACTTCAGACTCAGAGACAGATGTTGTCAAACCAGTCGTAGTTGCTCAAAGATCGCTCATGTCTTAAAAATAAACGACTTGAAAACAATGTATAAACGCTGAGTGCACCTAAAAAAAAAAAAGACATCCCGCATCCAGTCTGCTATTATCATACTAATCAACGCCTTTGTCTACAGACGCATACGTCAGGATATTTTCCCGTTTTGGTTTGCCATAAATCTCTCTCTGCTGTATCAGAGAGATCTGAGTGCAGTTCTGTGTGGGCCTGGCGTATCTGCTGAATAAATCACAGCCCAGCATTAATCTACTGAAGCATGCGGTGTGATCCCGGCTTTATCAAACAGACCTCCTCTTCTGAAAGGCCATGGTTGTAGCGTAAAAATAGCTTAAATAGTACTAAATGTTATGGCGAGTTACATAGGTTCAGCGGGCGTATGTTGATACTCAGTAATGAACTAATAATGTGTGTGGCCATAATAGATATCATCAAAATATCACGAACTAGAGTAATGAAAATGCATATGTTGAGATTGTTATAGAGATGTAAAAAAAAAAACTTGTTTCATTTTGTTAGGAACGTGCACAACAACTGAAGGGTGTGCAAAGGAACAATTTTCAAAGGCAATGAATGAGCGAAGAATATGAACATACAGCTTGTATTTACAGATTAGATGCTAATGACCTACCTCAATAAACAGGAGGAAAAACAACAAATACTTATGAGCCACAAAATGTCAGCGATGGCTGCAGGAATCAACAGAGATTTATATCAGGAGAGCAACCTTTCCTCAGCTGCAAAGGCACATTTCAAATTTACCGTGCATTTATTACAAAAGGCCATACAATAACCTAGGAGCAAATGAGTGTACATGTTCTTTTAAGCTACATGGAATGAAAAGTCAAGGACAGCAGTATGAAAAGTATATAAAGGAAAGTACTGCGCATGGTGCACCTTTTTCCACTGACAAGTCTAGCCCTATACTGCTCAAACATGACTACTTCACAATTCTTGCTTCAGTGTTTGGTTTCTTTACCCGTCCTAACTCTGAATTCCAGAACACGGTGTGGGAGGCAAGCTAAAATCATTGGACACATACGCTTCATAACTCAAACACCATGACAGTAACAACTATTGTTTGAAAAAGGGCACCACAAAAACAACCCCATTTTAGATATTGTAATGAGCGAGTGTTTTCCGATGACCGTTTGTCTGTGGGTAGATGTGAGCAGCTGCTAACTGCCTGAGTCACGGGGGAGACTTTTGGAGTGCGGCAGTGGCTCCTTTCCCACAGATGGACAGGAGGGGCTGCCTAATTGACACTCCGGCATGTTGCTGCTCCTCACTAGATCAATAGACCAGGCAGAGGAGGCGGCCCAACGGAAACGCAACCAAACAGAGCGCAGGACACTTAAGGGAAGACGCTTTGAACATATAAGCTCTTACATGGAGACAAAAAAAATATACCTAATCTTCACAATAACATGTTTAAATGTGTTATATTGCAGGAAATCGTAATTTCAAGGGCCATTTTCTCTCATTGTGGCGACAACATCTCCACGTCAGTAGCTCCTACAGGCTTCAAATTTTCCAACCTTGAATTGAACAATATTTTGAAGATTTTTTTAATATCTAATTCCTTGGCTTATCAAAAAACAGGGCGAAATTTTATTTTTTACAGAATTCTTCACTAAAAAACAGCTTATTTTAAAACCAAGCAAGATATCCAAAATCCCCTCTGAAAAGTCTTCTAACTAATATTCCAACAAAATAAAACCATCATTTGAATCTAGCTCAATCTGTTATTCAGATTTTGAATTTTTTAGGCTTAAAGGGGCTGGATGCAAGTTAGCCATTGTATGCTCACTACTGCCACTTCAGGTCATACATGTAGCTGCACTTTCTATATTAAGCTTGTGCATGACGGTAATTCGGACCCGAAGTAACACCGTTTTGAGTGACAGTGCAGGGTTTTAGAGGCAGCTGTGGTGAACAGGTCTGGGCTCATTCTACACATTAGGACATCGTTAAAATCGTAAAATACATAATGTTAACATTTTTAAACTCCTTATAGTCCCTTTAAGACGGCTTATTTTTATTTGAAAACATAAAATGACAGTTGCAATGTATTTTTTTCTGAAATGTATGTCAGTAATCTACAGCAAAGGTTTCAAATTGATATCTTTACATCTAAAAAATTCCCCTATTCACCTGCAGTGTCTCGCATTTTTACATACTGAGATATGTTCTTGTTTGAGCTTAGACGAGTTGATGCGTACCTGTCTGGTTTTTGTGTGTGCAAAATGACCAAAGACGTTGTTAGCATTTGGCCCCTCCCAGCATATTCCTATGGCTCCAAACGGGGATGAAGTTAGAAGCGACCATGCTGTTCCATGGGCACGCACAAAGACCAGCATTTTAAAAAATATTTTTCTTTGAGTTTTGCCTTTTCATCTGCACCCCAAGCAAGACTTTTTAGGTGCATTTCTTCTTCTTCTTCTTCTTCTTCTTCTTCTTCTTCTTCTTCTTCTTCTTCTTTATTTACTAACTTTAATCTTGTCCAAGTGTCGAGAAGAATTTTATCACCTACTTAGCATAAAGATGTCTTAAAAACGACCTCAACAGTATCCCCTGCAACAACACAGACTCTAAATTCTAAATTCCTCCTTTTTTAAAAGCACTTTTTTGCTTTAAAAAGAAGGAAAAACACTGTTTGACTTTTAATCTGCCTCAGCCATGAAGTGGAATTGGAAAACCTGCTCCCTCTGAAGATAAAGGACTTACTCTGAGATGACAAAACACTGTTATTTTAGGTGATCGTGCGTTAATACAGGCATAATTATGAAGAAGGTTTTGTAACTACCTTACACGTACTATCTTGTGCAAGGGCAATTATGCAGAAGAAAGAACATTGTCAGCATGGCAGAGTTGTTAATAAGGGAACCGAGTTGTGACAAAAGCCATCTTTAGGCTTTCTGAACGCCTACGTGCAGCAAACAGAAAAGTCCTGATGAGCCGAGTCTTTATTGCCAGCTGTCACACTCTGCACTGGAGACAAGCAGTATGAGTCAGGCTTGACAATATACAAGGCACTTAACATCCAAATCTGTGCAGCTTCAGTGGAGGTGCAGCCTTCATCCTGCTCTTGCATGAGTTTGATTCGATTTTTTTTTTTTTGATGGGGAAAAATTGCTGTTGACAGAGGAACTGTTACAAAATTATGACTCGTAGGAAATGTTAAGTTGCGCCATCTGTGATAGGAAGCGTAGGGTAGATATTCCAGAGCATTGCTGCACCCTTATTCAACAGAAAACTTGTGTTAGAAAATATACATATCGCAAACCATGAGCAAGACTTGGCCTCTGCAACTTGTGCTTTTAGTCAGTCGATTTTGGCCAGTGAAAGGTCTTGTTCAAATCTACATTCTGTCCTCATTTAGAGCTAATTTAGATGTGGCTTAGTACCAGTTTTGCCTCAGAAAAATGTCATATTTTCGGGAAGAATTGGATGCTGAAGGTTGCAGGGATAAACGTCGGTAAGAGGAGCTGTGGGTGAGGGTTCAGCTTCCACGGTCAAAAAAAAAAAGACGTAAAAGCAAGATGAATGACTGGAGAGGTGATTGGTTGAGGGGGGTGAAAAGCTACGGGACAGCGACAAGCAGCAGGAAGTAGGGCTGAGGAAGGAGCTATAGCCAATGCATATACAGTTTCATTGGTCATTCAAGAGCACTATTTTGTGTTGCGGTCCATGCATCAACATTAACACATTTTGATCGAAACACAAAGTGATGGGAAGAGATATCTACTGAGCTGGATTTCAGAGGTTTTATTGGATTGCTCATACTACCTGTCCATGTTTGTTATCTTCAATTGTAGTTGTAGAGTTCTGTGTTGTTTCACTTTACTCAGCAGGGCCAGATGTAAATATTGTTAAAGAGTTGGAGAAGACAAATCAGAGTCAATTCTACTGTAATGCGGTGTTCATTTCTTATTAGATATGATCCCGGCTCAATCTCAAGGGAAATAAACACAGCATAAGTCTTTGCCTCAGGAATAATAACTGGTATATTAGAAGAAATCTCTGCAAACTTGTGCATTATGTTAAAGATTTCCTTCTCCAGCTTTTGATCGTCTTTTATGGAAGCTAGACTGAGCAACGCAATTGCTGTCTGATTATGTGGTTAATTATTTCATTGTAGGCACACAAGACTCTTCATCTTTTTATCAGCATATTTTGTTGCTTTTGATAATGTACAGTATATCATAAAAAACGCACTTTTGTCTCAAATTAAAACCTGAGAAAATAAAATGTTAAATGAGTTATAAGAATGTGATGTGAGAAAATCAAATAAACGGATGCCCTCTCTTAGCCTACAGCCTTCTGTTTAGAAAACACTGATTTAATGGACGGTTTATAATACAATGACGGGCGAAGAACCACTGCCTGAGACTTTCCACTAAAAAAAACACTAATTTTGGACCATTCTGTCATAAAAAGGTGAATTTAAAATGCAAAGCCAGAAAACACACTCTAACTCTAATTCTGCATGGCCAGATGTTCCTTTCTATTGTTTGTTAAGAACAAAATAACCTCAACTTGATCACATTGTTTGTATGAATAGTGATTTACAGTTAGATGTGTATTCCTGCAATTGTAATAAAACTAAATAAAACTCTCTAATCTGATACCCGTGTCATTCTTGTGGCATCTCATGTTTTGTTACAGTTTGGTAATAAGATTGTGGGCTGGCTAACATTTGGACTCGGGGCCATATTAAACACCGAAATAGTAACATTGTGCTTGACAGCTGTGATTTATTTACAACCCTGAGATATATGCTAAATCTCGCTAAAACATGAACATTATGCAATAGCTGACAGTGGTCGTTTGATTCGCCTTTGCAAAGAGCCCTGAGGAAATGCTGCTGCAATTTATCTCAAGAAACATCAACTTTATGACACCAGCGCTGTGCTGCTTAATAGGCCAAGCATCGAAATTTCAGAGATGCCTACAGTCTGCATTAACTGGCAACAGGCCAAAAATAGGCATTTAAAAGTACGTTCTTTGACTTTTGAGTATAATGTGAGGCCTGTTTGTAGTCAGATTCATACGGAAATTAATTTAGGGAACACGTGGTTTTGCGTGTTCACAAGGGACAACCAAAACAAATCATTTCTAAACCACTGTCGAAGTTACAGAAGCCATTCACAAACATGCGCCTTCAGATGAACCCAAGGCGTCTCATGCGAAAATAACCTGCTTATACACACAAGCTTTGAAAAACTTTTAGAAAAGGCTTTGAACCATGTCTGCATGAGAAAGAGGAACAAACAAAATGCTGCCAGGATGGGACGGCTGGTATCAATGGGCTAGGTGGGCTAAGAGAATAAGTTGTATTTTTCCATTTATTACAGTTAATTTTAAATAATGACTAATTGTCTAATGTCGTTTTATACATCTGATCACGATTTTTACCACAAGAAAAAAGGGGCTAGTTCTGATTAGTTCCTAGAACGCACAAGAATATGACAGTGATCGATAGATGGCTGTGCCGCAGGTCCTGCCTCCAGCACATACACACACATACACTTGGCTCTGGGACTGAGCCGGATTTAGCCCCGGACCCGATCACAGAGCAGCAACTCCACATTGGTTACTTTCACTCGCATGGCGCACGCGGTGTCTGTAAACTATACTATACTATACATGCTTCTTCATGGTCTGACAAGTGGTGGTACATGCGTTTAGTAGACTTGATAGTAAAAAAAAACCCAAAAACAAAACACCTTGTGCAACAGCCCCACCTAGAGTTTACATCACCAGCCGCCACTGCTGCCAGGGCATGTAGAATAACCATAAGGCAGCGCGTATTGTTTGTAAAGGGTTAAAGATGACTTAAAAGGAGTAAAGTAAAGTTGCTCAAAGTCATGAAAAATGAAAAATCTACCTGGAAGTACAGTGAAATAATCCTGGAATAATCTGTTACATTCCTTCACTGCTTTGTGGGAATGGAGTGCGCTGTAAGTCACTTGAAGAGCAAGCCAGCAAATGGGGGGTAGGGTGAAATGGGCCATACTAATTCCTATATTTTATGTTTACTTGCGCTGGATGCTTGCCTGTGCTAATGGAGGCTAAGATCATTGAGCTGCATCTATAGCAAGGAGACAAATGGACTGAAATGTGAGAATGCGCCCTCACACTCCTCGCACTAGGAATGCGGAGGGAGAAATTTCATGCTGCTTTAGGAAAAGATAAAGACGCTACAAGGGGGAAAACAAAACTGTCAGTTCAATGCCATACTGTATTGCGATGCTTAAAACCCACCCACTCGCATTTATCTTCCTCCTGTCCTTTTATCCGTCATTTCTTTTGAATTTGGGCACGTCTTCGGGTTATAAAACTCTACTTGGCTTTCAGACCCCTTGCCGTGTCGCCGGTATATAGTGCTTTCATTTCGTACCCGGCTCTCCTGAGCGCACCTTGGGGTCCGGGCTCAATATCATTCAGAGCTTCACTCTACAGGTTGAAATACATCCCAATATCTCTGAGCCGTGGCAGCTAGCCCCGGACTCCACTGTGCTTACGACGAGTGCCTGCCTAATGGGGCGCAGAAAAGATGGCGTGAGGTGAACCATCCCCTGCCTCCCACGGACTCTAAGTGCTGCTTTGGTAATGATGCCTGGCACACTTCATCACTGTGGGACAGATAAGCCGGATTTTAACCTTGTGGGGAAGAATAAACTACAAGGATTGTCGTCCGATTGCGAAGACAGATTGCATATATTTTACGCCAAGCTTCAAATGCTATGGATGAGTAACAAGCCACGGATCTAAAATGGGATCCTCTCTATGATTGATTGTGTTGAACAACGCAACTTTAAAAACTGAAGTAAGGTTTACTCCACCATTTGCTCCACAAGCCCCTCAAACTGCTGGATTTCCATATCAAAATCATGTGAAATGAACCCAATGTTTATTATTAAATGGGTTTTACACTTTCTTTTGTGCCACTTTGCTTCGGGATGGCGGGAGATTCACGGTGCTGGCCTTAAGCAGGGATAATTTACTATGTGTGGGAACAGCAACAGCATCTGATGTCAAACACCAAATTAATACAAAATGCTCCAAATTTGATGATTCATTTTCTAGTATCATTCATAAGAAAAGCCAGCGGTCAATGTTTGTTTCATTTGCAGTTAGCTTCTTTATGTAAAAAAAAGGATGTATTGGATTTTACAGTGACTGTGTAACGACCTTTGTGTGACTTGCGTGTTTCAGTATAAACCGTTGGGAAGGATAAACTCTGAGGTTGTCACCCGAATGTGAAGACGGATTAGGCAGAGGACTATCAGTGAGAGGGGAGGAGAGGGAGGTCATAGTCGATACACGGGCCTGTTGCTTCCCCAACACATTGATTGATTTACTGTATCTGTTGACTGGCTGTATCTCAAGCTGACTGTCTGTCAGGATTAAGGAATCATGTCTTATCAAGCCACACACCTGAGAGCGCGACGATCAGCGGCATACAGAGGGGGGAAGGCTTAGTATCTTTAAGAAAAAACATTGGTTCCGAGTATGCTGTGGATTGAAGATTTATCAGGATCATCAGAACAATGCTTTGTACTGTCAACACAGACATCACACAAGGCAAAGAAGGAGATCAACCAAGTGGTTTCCAAACGGAAACCAACGATTTGGTTTCAGCTTCAGGCAGCCAGGCAGGCAGACAGACAGACAGACAGACAGACAGACAGACAGACAGACAGACAGACAGACTGCGCAGCCTGAAAACGGCTTTGTTTTCGTGTAGTGACTGATATTATCTGGACTTCTCTAGCCCCATGTTAACAGATAGGAGAAAAGGGGCGGGCGCAATTCATGGCGGCGCCCACGCGAGCCTTCGGAATAAGGTGAATACTATAACCTGAATGCCTGATGTTATTTTGTCAAAGCCGTGTGTCCTTGTTGGCCCGTGTCCTGTGCAGCTGTGCAGGTGGTGCTTCTAAAAGCGCTTTCATAGACAGTTGATCATACGTGCTGGGAATCTTATTTATGCATATTTGATTTAATTACAGCCTTATCCTGCCAGCTTGTGAGGATGAACACCTGTTCCTTAACCTAGAAATGCACTTTAGACTACCTCCAGCATAAACTTCTGCTATAGGAAACATTTATATTCATCTTAATCATTTTGTCTGGAAAGAATTTTTAGCACATTTTTGGAAACGCACCGTTCGATTCCCGAAGCCAGAGGCTGGTCTAGCATTTTTACAGAGTCACAGCTGCTCTTCTGATCACTGTCTCTAGTATACCTCAGAAGGTGCAAAAGGCTCACAGGGTTAAAGGAACAGGCTGCCGTTTTTCCATACGGAGATATGTTCTTACCTGAGCTTGGACGAGTTGATGCTTACCTGCCTGGTCTCTGTGCGTGCGCTCAGTCACGCAAAAAGACCAAAGTCGTGGAAGAGCTTGGTTGTTTCTAACTTCAGCCCCGTTTGGCCCCATAGAGGAGAGTAGGAGAGGCTAAATGCCAACAACATCTTTGGTCTTTTTGTGTGACCAAAGACCAGACAGGTACGCATCAACTTGGCTAAGCTCAGGCAATTATCAGTGTGGAAAAACTGTGGAAAAATAATCGCAGTCATTTTGGTTGGTTCATTCGTGTGATGCATGATTATGATCGATGTCTGTTTTTACTTAATCCGAGGCTTTAACCTTCCGTTTAATGTGTGTGTGACTCTGGATGTTGTGTTGTTCCTTTCCACTTCAGTGCAAAGTTATCAATGTGAGAAGGCCAGAGCGGCTGGAGAAGCTGAATGAGGATATTGCTAGAATGCAGATGACATTATTTCCCCAGACACCGATACAGCCACATGATTACGCTACAGCAGCAGCCCAGAGGGAGGAACTTCATCCCTGAGTGTCGTTTGTACTGTGTGGACTAGAGAAGGATAAAACTCAAGTCAATAAGCTGCTGGAGCTGTTGTAGTCTATTACCACCTCTTATATGGTCAAGTTTTGTGTTAGATGCCATTCCTAATCAAACCTTTCAAACCCTTTTCAGCTGTATATTTTACCACTTTTGGCCATCACGGCTCAATGTCAGAGAGCGACTGTTGGGGGCTCTCTGACCGATATGAGTGACAGTTTCCCCCCTCACAGACTGCAGCTACTGTGGTTTAACTATAATCTTTAGACAGCATGACACAAGGCAGCACTGACGCGACACGCTCTGGGACCCCGTGTGGCTAAATAGTAAATGACTAAACTGAAATCAAGTTCAAGTTAACACAAGAGATCATCCCTAACAATCTCACATAATGCCTTTACAGATTCATTACCTTTTTGTTAAACCTTCCGCCTTTGTGGTGCTGTATTGCAAGTTTATGAAAAGCACGGTCTTTACAGCATGTATTCCAGCTTCCATTTTTCTATTCTCTCAAGATGTTTACTATGATAATGGTGTTTATTGACTTTTCGTTTTGTGCAATATGGCCTGTTTTACGTACTGCACCTTTACTGCTAATCTACACTAATGGCCTTTCAGAACACTTCTCTAAAATAATTCCTGTGTTTACAAGTTCCTCTTGAACCATATATTTTCCTATTGTTCACATACTGAATGAATAGGTCAGGCTTTGTCATGGTTTCACGCTTGACCTTAAATCCCACTCAGAGAGGAGAGTGTGGCCTCGAGAAAGATGCTATAAGCTCTAAGTGGCTGCCATTGTCACCTATAGCCCTCCTGACCCCCACCTACACAGCAACACATGGCAGAATCATTATCTTAAAACACAATATGATCTATATTAGCACGATGTCTAGTTAATGGACAACTACTCCTGTGTCACAGTCACTCAGGGGTGAAAAAAAACTCCACAATGTTTCGGTCAATTTTAATTAATGAACACGAAGTACTGAGAGAAAAGAAGCTCTAAACATCACGCAAACAAGAACAAAGCGTGTCCCTATACGCTGCAGCCTCGGAGTGCAGTGAAAGCCCACTTGTCAGAGCCTTAGCCAAAAGCAGCTCTTTACAACGCTGTAATTGCTACGTGTCACTTTTGATGGACAGCACAACAATGCGATCCCAAATGAGATTATCTGAATAAGAAAGAGGAGGAAGAAAAGAGTGTGTCTCCGGCAAAACGATGCTGCGTCTATGTTTCTCTCACGTGCGTGCCACTTTTTCAGACATCAGTTTTCCTACGAGCCGGCCCGAACACTGAAACAAGCCTTTAGAGGAAAATGCCACAACTGTTTAACAAGTGCAATGCTTGGCTGCTAATAAGACTACGTTTTTTTTTTTTCACCTGCAATATTTACAACTGACTGCATTCCCATGACAACAAAATGTGCGTTGAATAAATTACAGTATACTTGAGATTGGCTGTATGTACGCTTCATAAAGATCACTGCACATTTTCATTGATCATTTCATCCCAAGACAATTAACATTACTCTCAAACTATATGCCAGATTTATTTGAAAGTTCACTGGGATGAACTGAGTTACATTTACTACACAAAAGCAGTAAAACATGCATAAAACATTATTCTAAGAGACGTTCTGAGTTTACTGTGTAAAATTAGCCTAGCAAAAGTCTTTTTTTAGACTGTTTGATTTTTTAAAATGGAATCCATTTCAATAAAAAGTGGTCTGAGTGATATTTTTATTATTTTATTTTTACTATGCCCAAAAATCACAACAGCGGTCGCCTCACATGACTGCACAAAAATGGCTGATTTGATCAAACACTATCACTTGTCACTCCTGTTGCAAAATCTATCAATGAAGATAAGTGTGTTATATTAAGTGTGCACCCTTCCAGTCTCTGTCCTATAAATACTTCCCGGTGCCTCTCCTTTATGTTCTCATTTCCATAATAAATGTCTTTAGTGGATTGTGGATGAGTCATATAAGCACCTGTCCAGCTTCTAGATGCTATAATGTTGATTGCACACAATGCCCCCGAAACCCTCACATGAAAGTCCATCATCTGTAACTTTAAAACACAGGCTTTCATTGGAAAACAATGGCTATAATCAGAAGCCTTTTATAAAATGTAAGACCCAATGCTGATAAGAAAATAGGGGCTATTAAACAACCTGTCACAGAAAGGCGCTGGGGTTGTTGGACATTTTATTTTCTTTGGTTTTATCTGAAAGTAAAATCATTCTCATAATTGCCACTGAATGGATCTTTTTCTATCATGGTACGCCACTTTTTTACCACTGCCAGTACACATTGTAGCTTACAATGCGAACAATATCGATGTGAATAAAAAAGTGCAATGATGTTATATATTCATGTTGAGTTCAGAATGCCTCCGTAATAACATGGTCCGCTGAAGAACGGGGCAGAATTGATCACAGCTTTCATTAAGACAATAACATGTCTGGATGCACTCTGGGAATACTGATAGTCGATCAATAATGTACATGTGTTTCAAGCAACATATTTCATCAGTGTCAACAAGCAATATTTAAAGGTCAAGGCGTGGCCATTGTTCAAGGGCAATAATGCCTACACTATTTCGTGCTTTAAAGCAGTAGCTCGTGCCCCCAGAGCAGGGTGGCCAGGTCATTGGCCGTTTTTTTAAGCCATTCCGCGGGTGAAATAACTGTCCGTGTTTATTTACCTTGTTGTTTTCAAAGTAAAATTGGCTATTTCTGTCTTATTTTTGATCAAAATCACTATTTTCAATAACCTCAATCTCAAATCCACGTCTCCATGAGCTGCTTTTTCAATACAGAAGGGAGATAGAGGCGGTTTCTCATCATCACAGGAGGCTCTGTTAACTTTTCGTGTTTTTTTCAGATATTTTTGGGCGGGTTTGGCTGCCCAGACCTGTCAACCATGCCCTAGAGGCCATAAGCGCCATCTTCGTACCATCTTGCGTTTTTTTTACTCATTAAAATGTGAAAAATTGATCGCCTGGTCTTGCTTTTTGATGTTAAAGTAAGTAATAATATATACATGTTATTTTTTTGTAAAGTCCCTCCTTCCCTGATCTCAGCATCTACTCCGAGTCTTGTATCCTCCCACGTTGACCAATGAGACGAGCTCTTCTTGTGAACCAGCCAGTCAGGTCCAATCAGGAGAGGTGGGGGAGGAGCTTGATAGTTTACTTTTGAAAATTCTGTTCCTGCTCTTTTCATTTTACAAACAAAGAAGGGCTTTCTGGTTAAAGAGGGGAGGGATTTAATTGTTTACTTTAAAATTTCACTCCATCTTTCCTCACTTTGCAAACTTACAGACTATCACTTTAATTGTCCGTGAGAGTAAATACTACACTAAAGTGGCGCTCGCCCGCAGTTAGCTTTGCCCGTTAGCCTGTTAGCTTCTTCTTCGTGATTCTATTAGTGTGTATTGCGCCCTCTGCAGGTGCGCCTCCGCAGTCTTCTTTAAAGGGGGGATATTATGCAAAATCGACTTTTTCAAGCTTTACATCATGTTATTATGTCATTCCCTCATTAAAAACATGCCTGAAGTGTTGCCTTGGCACATTCACGTATTTGTGAGTAATCTGTAAAAACTCTGATGGCGGCCATTTTAGGGATAGGTTTGCCTTAGTCCTCCTAGGAACGCCCCCACCTCCTGGAGACGCCTCCGAGTAACCAACCACTGCTCCTCAGCAGAACCCCCTCCCCACTGATGCCACAGCGTGTGGAGGGGGCGTGTCGGAAAGGGTCAGAGGTTCTTAAAGAGACAGAGGCCTATTTCAAGACATTCGCTACAGCCATTTTGAGAGAGCAATTTTATACAAGGCAGTTATTCTAATTTACTGCATTTACAGACCAACAGAAGGTTTGGTCAACATTGTAGTGTGCTATAGACTGGTGCTATGTGATTGAAAAAAGCATAATACCCCCTCTTTAAGACTGTGTATAGCAGCACAAAAATACATTGCTTATTTGCAACTTTATATAACTATGTATGATACTGCAACAACAGCAGCGATCACCGCAGTCACCCAGTTCATCTTTGCCCCACTGAGGTTATTTTGTTGCCAAGGACGGTCTAAGGACAAGGGACCACCAGCGACAGTTATCCACCTGCTTCATGTTTTCACTGTTTAATATCTGCCTCATTGCTGACTCTGTTTTGTGTGTGTGTGTGTGTGTGTGTGTGTGTGTGTGTGTGTGTGTGCGTGTGTGTGTGTGTGTGTGTGTGTGTGCGTGTGTGCGTGCGTGCGTGTGTGATCAAATCAGCGATATTTGTGAAGCCCCGTGAGGCAAGCGCTGTTGTGCTATTGGTCTGTCCAAAAAATTAATTGAATTGTATTAGCCCATTTCAGGGAGGTGCAAAAAAAATGGCCGTACCAATTCACAACTTTGGATGAAATGCTAATATTTTTGCTTCTAAACTTATCTCAAATAAACCCTGACCACCAAACAATGTGCCTTTGCAACTATCAAATACTACAATTACACGCGGTTGAATGTTTTATCAGCATGAAAGCCTTTAAAGCTGGCTAATCTTACCTCCACAGTTGTTTTTTCTAATCATGGTCACATTCTCCGGAGGATTAGACTAACACCCTCACGTGTCGGCATGAAAGTAGAAACGCAGACAGAACAAGCGCTGCTACAAAGACATACATGAAAGAGCTCCTGTGACTCATGCTCTACTGCTGGAACTTCCACTCTCACAAGTAATATCAGCTTTTAATTTTGCATAGCGACTAAGTTCTGCTTCCTTGTGAACTGCGTACTTTCACTCTATCGGCCGGTGAATCAATAAACATACCCGCCCTGATGAAGACCGTAGACTATTCATTTGCAAGTAATATGAAACCTGCTAATTATTTTCAGAAATAGTCTTTATCCCACGCTTGACATATGCAATGAGATCTAACAGGGGGTCGACTGCAGTAGAGGGCTGCAGAGAAGACTATTTCCGCGTAAAGGGTGGGCAGAGTAGAGGCTTCATATACCTCACTCCCCGCAGTGACTTGTCCTCTCTCTGAACAGTACACCTACCTCTAGATTTGTATGTTTGTGACCCACAGTGTGCCTCGACCGTTACTCACACACACAGCCAGTGTCCGTCTCCTATATCTTAATATTTGGATCACGTAGTTATTTTCTGGGACTTCGTATAACGGGTTTTTATGCATTTAGTGTCTCAAAACTGTAATCCATTTGGCTAAAGAACAAAAGGAAGACACTATAGCACACATCGATGATGACTGTGAAAATTTTGTTCTTTGATGATGAAGTAGAGAAAGGATTCGGAAACCTTGGGATGCTAGTAATGTTTGATTAGTCATTAGTAACCTCGTACAAAAAAACAAAAAAAAAGATTTTCGTGATTTGCAATAATGAGATACTGTTAGGTGAAAAGGTGCACTCTGTTTCGTTCATTGTGCTGTGTTCATGGTGTCTACCTGGTTTCTGTCGCGCACACTGGGGACTGTCAAACAGCAGTGGTCCAACAGTGATGGGACAGAATCGATGACATTGAGCAGTGCGCTGTGTCTGAGGACCGGGAGCACTGCGCTATCTCTGCTGGAGCTGACACTGTGGACTGACACCACACTTTTATAAAGAAGTCCATTAGGAAGCCTGGGAAAACAAAGCGCGGCGACGCCCGGCTGCTTCTCAGGGGTCGCCGTTGTCATGGAGATGGAAAAATTTGTCAAGATCCGCCGTTGTTCGTTAGATCAGTTATAATTGAGAGACTGTCTGAGGGTGACGTGCCAAAGTCTGTGCTGAAGTAAGACTAGTGTTTGTACTTTAACAACGACACTATGGAAGCAAGGCTGAAGTAATCCAGCCAAAGGGAATCAAAGCGTGTTAGTCCTAAAGGTACATGGGACTGTACATAAAGAGAATATATAATTTCAAAAAATCTTCAATGAAAGATTTGTTTTGGGACAGCAAATTTAAAGGACTGATTCGAGTCCAACTAAACGCCTAACTCCGACCACATTAGCGTTTCAAAAATAGCTGCCAATGTGGGGAATGTGGGCTGAGCCTATAGGACCACGCCGTCGACCACGGTGAGGTAAGTGCTCGTGACACACGCGCCTGATGCGGTGTGGATGTAATGCTGAAAGCCAACACTCCCGCCTCCGCTGTGTGTGTGGTCGAGGTGTGATCGGGGATGATCCACTTAGATCACTTCTACAGACACTTCCACCGCAAACACTCCAAATCTTGGTGCACAGTTTCGCCATGCGGGGCAGTGCACGCACCGTTTTAGTGCAATTTTTTGCCATAATATGTGTTTACTGTAATTCGCCTGGTAATTTGATGCATAGAGTTGGTCATTTGTTTGTGCCTGTGTCATTTTCACCAACAAAATGTTCACAATAAAATAAAATTAATGTAAGTCTTTCAGCAGCATTGGACTGTTGCATTCTTCTATTTGTGTTGGTCTGTATGCTCAGTGGAAAGCAGAGTCTCCTTTTGATCATAAAGTGCTTTGATACTATGTTTATAGCCCAGTTTGCAGTGATTAATCTTCGTAATATCCCTTTGCTGTTATCATAATTCAAATCCATCTCCAGCAGGTGGTTGATAATTTTTCTGACCCCGAGTTAAATTGGGTGCTGTGTTTTTACACCACGGCAGGAATGAACATCTGTCAAATCTTCCGCCGTATAACGAGAGAGTGTGAGAGAATATGTCAATATTTCATTGGCAGTGTGCAATATTTATGGCAACATCACACTCTAAAGCTACACAAGGCCAGATTACAGAGGAAACAAACCATTTCTATCAGTCAAAATCTCTGATCTCAGCGCAGTACTAACAAGGCAGTAGGATAGAAATAGAATTGTAATTAGGGACGACAAGGGATCACGCATTTTGCAAGCCCCGTTTCCAGATTTTTATCAAGAAAATACAAGCTGGTATTTTAGTCTTTGTACTGGCTAATGCAGGCTCTCATTGTAGTGCAAGTAACACCATGTAACCACTGCACTGTTGCAAATTGGTGAATTATATAGCAAATAGTGAATAGCATGAGCGCAAGCAGCAATGAATCTCGTCCAAGAATAGAAAAAAAAGTTGCAAATGAGTTTCTATTCTCACTTCACGTGGCCCAGGCATCAAATCAAATAAGTGTGATATGAAGAGCACGTCTAGCACATATGAACCCAAAGGACTAGCATTTGGGCTGGGGTGTAAGGTGTGTAACCTTGTGGATCCAAGGGGCCAATTCCTGAAAGTACTACATTTTAGACCGTAAAGAGCCACACCTATGATTTGATGAGAGCTCTTCCTGTGGAAATGTAGACTAAACCAGTACAAGTGCAGCGGAAACAAAGGCAGCCAAACATGAACCATGAACTTTATAACTTTGCTGTACCTAAAAGAGATAAGTTGTAGGTGTTTCTATGATCGGTTAATCCACCTGCAGAACCCATCTGGACTCGCGGGGATTTAACACTGGGACCCAGACCACGTCTTTATACAGAAAATGAAAAGATGGCTTGCTGCTGGAAAAGCTTGGACCAATCGCCTCAACTGTATTTGCACTATGGTTATTCATATTCTCATCTGCTCTCTATTTTGTGTGTATTTGCTCATTTGACTTGTTTACTTTTATTCTACTTCATTTTATCTTTATACCATTATACCTGCAAGTGATAACTTTCAAAACTCTGAATCCACGGTATGTACAGAAACTTCTGCAACTTCCGTAGCGCGCGAAAAAATGTTGAACTATGTGTAGGGGACTACAAATTCAAGTAATCCCAAAACTCCTCTTACCTATGCATTTCTGAGTGCACGTCTTCATAGCTTACAGACTTCTGGGCACATAAAAAGGCATGGAGTTCGAGCCCCGGGGCAGTAGCTCTATAAACCCATAGACCTTTCCATGATATTCAAAAGGGTGCAGGCTTGCGCTGTAGAGAAGCCGGCTCCTGCCTTCTTAATGAAACCTGTTCATCATCACCTTGTCAGCAACAGTGTGTGACTACGGCAGGTTGATGCCACTTACTGTCCCCGAGGGGAGCGCGGGCTGTCGGCTGGAATTTGCACTTGTGCTATTTTACAGTGACAGATGAAGTGACCCGGACTGGACAGGAGCACGGGGCAACAACGGAAAAAACACCCACTAATTTGCTGGAAAGTGATTTGAATAACATTTGTGTGACCCTTAATTGCTTTCACTGGATCATATTGGGTTATGAGACTGCGCTAAAATAGAACCAATAACTGGCATGAGTCATTCTCTCATTTGTCTCACTCACTTGTCTCCTGCATCACTCTTTGGAAGAGATTTTACAGTCACTGATGTATTCTACCAAAAGCAGCACTGACTGAGTCTTAAGTCACAAAGGTTTTTTTGCCAAATGTGAAGTATGTTTTAAAATCTTTTTATCAAATGTTGTGTAGCATATGTGTTTTGAAAGTTTAAATGAAAGACTACAGTATGATGTGGACATTGAAACTACATACAGCCCCTCAGTCGCTATAATGTGTTCATTATGGATGAATGGAGCATTGATTGAAATGAAACTTCAGCGCAAATACAACCTGGAAGAACAGCAGCTCTTCACCAATCATCCAATCACAGTCCCATCTCCAGCCGCACCTTTGCGACAGCCAATCACCGCAGCTGCTCATTCCTGCTTCAGCCATTCATCAGGATCCCCTTAAGCTCCCGCGTCCATCACTTGGCCGTTTCCCAGTTGTGCTGCGACTCTCCTCCGCCCCTCCTCGGCTCTGCTTCTCGCTGTCAACTGTGCTGTATTGTCAAAGTATTTCAAATCGTCAATGCAATCTACCGCCGGGGTCTGAGGCCCAAATACGATTCATGTACAATAAAACTTTCCTAACGCCGCTCTGTTTCCGTCAGTCTTTTCAGGTTGAATTGACCTTATATGGTTTTGTTTACATATGAGATCATAGTGGTTCTATCACTGTGGCATGTGGACCACAGGTGGTGCTCGGGGTCTTCATCATGGGGTATTCAGGGCTATTTTATTTATTCATATTTAATTTGATTTCAATGAAGTTATTTTGTGCGGGGGGTACTTGGTGTGAAAAGATTGACGATCACTTCTTTGATTAAAGTTGTGTTGTATGACTGTGCTGTAGTGTAGTTTTCTATCATAAATTAGGAAGGTAGGTGATTTGATGGATTTGTTGACTGGTAGAGAGAAGAAGAAGATGTTTAATTCAATTCAAAGCCTAATATTTAACATAACAAACCATATCTGATACATAATTTAACCTCCGGATTTACACTTGAATCCAAACCCCAGCTGCTTTTCCTGCTCTCCCTCTCTTTAAGCTCATCCCCTGAATCCCACCATTACACACGAACACATACACGCATGCCTGTCTCACCCACACCGCATTCCCTCATCCCGATCCTCGAAAAAACCCTCAAAGGTCAGTTTAGCCCAGATGACCAGTCTGTGTGCTGCTACGAGTGAGTGGCTGCGCTCTGCCCCATTTCCCTGCATGGGTGAGCCGTGTTTGCAGGCAAAGAAAAAAAAATGGGTGGGGGGGGGGGGGGGGGGGGTTGGGGGCTGTGGTAATGCTACTTGACATCCCGAGACGCCGTGATCACTCCCAGGCTTCCTTGTGGGTGGGTTCAGGTCTGAGGCGGCAACGGAGGGATCTGGGCTATGGCTGGTAAGGACCTTTAACAGCCTTTTAAAAGCATGGGTCTGACGCAAGCCACTCATGGGCTAGAAAGTGCTGAGTGAGCTGAGGAAGTAGGCGAGCGGAGAGGAGTGAGTAGAAGGCAGATAGGGCCACGCTTTCACGCACAGTTCCTGGAAGGTTCTGAACTCACTCACTGTATAGGCCTGACGAACATCCCACTGTGACTGGCTCACTGTTATCACAACACTAAATAATTCACCCACAGTATTGAAAAATGCACTCATGAGAACCTCCCAACTACAGGCCAAACAGTCGTACAAGCATGCAGGCTTTTTTTTTAAATATCCGATTGTTGTTTTTAAGTGATAAATGAATGGTCACATTTCTATTTGCAATGGGAAGGCACTTTTGCCTCCCTAAGAATAGTACAACAAAAAAGATCTCCACCACTTATGGACAAACACTCACTTACTTCCGTTTGAGTTTAAGTGAAGCAGGCAACCATTTAGCATATATTGAAGCTGCAATTCCAACATTTGTATTGTAGAGTAGAGCATTGCACTATGCAAACCTGGACAGGGATGACAAAAGTGCAGCCTGACCAGAGATGTGTAATTGCAGTGGGTAAATCACCAATGAGCCCAAGAGTCACATTGCACTATTATAGCTCTGACAGTTGGTCTGTCCAGTCAACACAGCCACTGAAACAGAGGAAACATCCTTACTTGTGACCTGCTGCCAGAAAGCTGCTGCTGACTTTTAAAGGTTGAATTAAATTGGTACCAGACTAGACTCTAATATCCTTTACCAATCATTATTAAAGGAATACTGGGGTACTTTGACGTCCGAGCTGTAAATTTGTTCTAGTACTCCAGGTGTTATTACACATCACAATATAGTACACCTTTTTATCCACTTAGAAAATCGACGTGTTTAATTTTGTGTAACTAGACTTGGATTGTGTAACATTTCATGCAACTGTATTTAAATAAGGAAAACGTGGAAGAGCTTCACCCCAGTTTGGAGCTATGACTTTGCAGACAGAGGCTAAATGCTAACAACAAAGACCAGACTGCGTCAACTCGTCTAAGCTAAGGTAAGAACATATCTCAGTGTGTAAAAACAGTGGCCTATTCCTTTAAATGGGAACTTATCAAAAGAACAAACTTAAGAGAAACATATTGCACATTCTGCGTAACATTAAAATCATCATTAAATATCAGAAACAAATTCAAAATGTATCTGTTTTTACCTTTAATTTAGTGCAATGTGAATGCATTTATGGAACAACAACAAATATTTAGCAGCCTCCAGAGCCATTGTAAGTAAGGCAAGAATTGAGCTGTTATTAATTACAGGAAAAGCACTTAACAGCCCTGCAAATGGACAATTGTGTCCGAACTCTAACATTTATCTCCCGCAAATAACAGCTTGATGGTTCGTTCTGGACTTATTACAGCACTATATTTGCTACGTACTTGTAACAGGAGGCAGTGGTTCAGTAAAAGAGCCTCTAACATCAGCTTCAACCAGTGCATATGCTGTCGCTGTGTTCTCGGGCAAGACACTTTACAACAAGCTGAAAAGATGTTTGGAGTATTGAGCTCCATAGGAAACAGCAAACAGAGAAGACAAAAACAATACTGCATTTAACTTTGTAACCCATTTTCAGTCCTGGCAATCTGGATAATATCACACCCTACTTTGCTCTTATCCATCAGATGGGAAAACTCATTATCTAAAAGGACACCGGGAAGATTTATTTCAATAATTTCTTGAACATCTCCCATTGACTTCCAGTTGTGAGCCATATTTTTGTTCCGCAATAAAGACTGAGTTTCTTGACAGCGCGCATGAAAAATGTCTCAATGGGTTGGGGCTGGAGGGGGGCAGCCGACCCACCGCAGAGGTGCAGCGAGAGCACTGGGAAAATAGAGCTGTGGGCGAGCATAAGTCAACAAATGCTGGTCTTTGCTACGCGTGATGTTAAATAGATTGTTAAAAAAAAACAAGAAAAAAAAAGCTCTTTTTCATGACTGCGATGGAGCATTTCATTAATCCTAATGCCGAACCAGCCTCCGCAAAAACAACACGCAACCCCCTGCGGGAAAGACAAGACACCCACAACGAGCTATAGAGATTTTTTTGTACAATCGTATAGGTCTCAGTGAGCTGCCCTTGGCTGAGTGCATAGACCATGTAATTTGCATGTCGGTAGATACATGTAGGCAGCGGTGTGTGCCCCATCCCCCCCCACCCCTCCCTCATGCTTGTTGCGCTTTGCCTGTGCATGCCTTCCAACGCTGTACATATGCTTTGTGATCTGCCTGCGGAGTGTAGGTGGATGTGCTGGAGACATTCACTGAGCCAGGAATCGTATTTTGCCTTTTCATGTCGGCGTGTGCAGCAGTTGGTCGGAGGAGATAGAGTGAGCGTTTGATTTTATTTTGGGGCAACTCTCTTAATGAAGCCCACGAGTTGGGGATTAAAGTGTGAGCAAGACGATGCAGGAAATATCCACATGTGTGAACGATGATAAGTCGCCTGTAGCTCTGGTCTTTATGTTTGACACACAAGTCTTCCTCCTTTTTTCCTCTTTGCCTTGTCGATATCGTCCTCAGTTCCTCTACTGGATGAAAAGTCATGAAGAGTGTTAAAAGTCAGAGGGCTGTTTTTTATTACACGACAGAACTTTGACATTCTGTGATTGCCTGAGGTTTAAAGCAGTACTAAGTTACTTGTTTACCTTTATAAATCCTTTCCGTAGACCCTCTGGGGGCAACACATGTGTCAATAGGATCATTGGGGGGTCTTTCATCTCCTCCTGGTGTCTCTGACCAGAAAAACACAGTTGCAACTTACCCTGCCACCGGGGCGGAGGCTCAATACACACTCATGAAATCACAAAGAAGAAGCTAACAGGCTAACATGCAAAGCTAACTGTGGGCTAGCGCCACTTAAACAGTATTTACAGCCAAGTCTGAGTTATAAAAAACATCTCCATTGTGTAATTGGATGTACAATATCCCTCTCTCCCTTTGTCTTTCCTGACAGTGTAGTAATTACTCTCACGGACAATTAATGAGTAAAAAAACACAATATGCTATGACACCTGCAGTGGCGCTTATGCTGCTCTAGAGGCATGAGTTACTTTAATATACGATTTTTGGGGGGGGTCATTACAACATGAGGCGATGAAGAGCAGTGAGAGATATCCACCAAATTGAAAAGGCCAGAAGTGGATAACCCAATGCCAAGACTGAACCATTTCTAAAGCAGCCGTATCTAGACTAGTGGCGGTGCTGTTTTTTTCAATTCTAAATAGAAAACGTCATCCGGAAAATAGAACCAGCCTCACTGTCAAGCTGTCTCCCTGACGTACTTTGTTAAAAAAGAAGGGACTGACGCTTTAATCAGCCGTTACAAACTTAAATGAATCACTGCGGGACATCAGAGACTTTAGTGAGCAGCCCGTAGACGTTAAATCCAGGGGCAAATCGACCACATAGCAGCTATAAAGCCTCCCACTCTCCTGCATGTCCTGTCGATTCTCCAGAACTTGCATCACGCTAATCTCATCATAGAAAGCACAGCAAAGTACTGCACAGAACCAAACTATAGTTGAATTGTAAAAGGCAGACAGGTCCCGGGGATACTGCCCATGGAAACTATTGACGTCAAAAAATGTGCCCCTCATTACCTGTATTAGTTTGTGCCAGAAATTTCATACAGGACGTTGCACATACCGTGTTTTGCAATTAAAACCCCTCTGACTATAAAAGAACTGTTCTTGCAAAGCGTATTATAGACATTGAGAGACTTCAAATTTAGCCCGAAGACAGATCGGCATTAGCGCTTACCTGTCTGACAGTTCCAGAGTTGCCCCGGGAAAGCACCTGGGAATAGAGCTTCAAGCAGCAATAAGACAAGGTATATCTGCAGGGCAGTTACCGTGGCAACGTAAAGTAAAAGTATTGTGTGGGGGATATCCTGATCTTTATTACGGATCCCCATTAGTTATTACCGCAGCGATAGCTATTCTTCCTGGAGTCACATAGATTACATTACGTTGTTATTTTTTCCTTTGCTCAAACTACAATCAAATCAAGAATGTAATATTGTCCTCTTTTTCTGCTGCTAAATGATAGACTACTTTATTGGCTCATAGTCGAGAGTATAGTTGGAGTGTGCATCTTTTAAAATTGAAAAAAAAAAATGCAGATACACTGGATGTGTAAAAAGGTCAGTCCATAAACAATTAAAAACATTATAGTGGGGGGAAAAGTTGCTTATTGTTTGATCTGCTCATTGTACCTTCATCCATCCATCCATCCATCCATCCATCCATTTTCTTCCACTTGTCTGTTTCCGGGCATCACATTGCACCAGCCCCTTATGGCTCCTCCTGCAGGTGATGGGTCCACAGAAGGACGGCCTCATGGTTCTAAACGGGCCTGCTGGTCTCTCATCAGGGACTTCTGAACCGCTCTTTGTCTGACCCGTCACCTAGGACCTGTTTGCCATGGGAGACCCTACTAGGGGCACGAAGCCCCCGACAATAGAGCCCCCAGGATCATTCGGGCGCTCAAACCCCTCCACCACATTAAGGTGGCGGTTCCAGCAAATTGGACCTTCAGCAAATCACTATTCAAGACCTTAATCAGATTCCAGAAAGGTAGAGGGTTATGTTTTACACAAGCGTAACTAGGTCAGAAGCTTTAGTTTTCCCCTAAAGTTGCATTTCCCTTCAGCTCCGAATGCATCGTGCTGCCTGCAGTTGAGAAAGACAAGACATCTACCTGTTTTTTCCATTATGCTCTGACATGGCCCCTTTATTTCATTATTTTAATATGCAAATGCAAAACAACTGAAGCAGTGAAATCAGCTAACATTGCACAAGTGTGACTCAGAGGCACGACAAATATGACCGGAGATATCGGAGGGAAAAGACAGCGTTCCTCGTCTCTGACACATCACTGTAATTGTCAGTCATCAGGCAGAAAGGAGCAGAAATAATCTTATATATTAACTCGAGAATCTCAAGCTGATTCTCAAGCAGTATACGCACGATTTTACTGCAGTGAGGTGAAAATAGTGTAGCATGTCAGAATGTTCTATATGTTAATGTGTCTTATTTAAGGGAGCTTTATAGAGGCTTAGACAGGAGGAAGGATGCAATAACACCTTTTGTTTATGTGCAATACAAAGACCACATATTGTCTGACAATGAAAATCCTGCAAGTAAAGATGCTTTATTGGAATGCTTTATTGGAATACTAAGGGCTTGTGGGTAATCCCTACACCTTGAAGCGTCATTAGTTAAAGGAAGTAAGTTGTCACCACTTTTGTTGTAATGTTGTCAATTTTTCAAGCCAAACGAGCCCAAAAGGGCTGGCTGCTCTCCGCAGGTTAATAAACATGTTTTTATTTAGTCAAATAAAGTACATTTTGGGAACAAACTGCAATCAATGTCACTATTACTCATAGAAACATTGTCACAGTGGAGGAGTTCTGTTGCAGTATTTAGTATAGTAGTTTATTATTATTATTATTATTATTATTATTATTATTATTATTATTATTATTATTATTATTATTATTATTATTATTTGTATATTCTTTCTTTACTTAAAATCCTGGCTCTTGATGGTAGTGATATATGTGCTGTTCTTTTCCAAAACACCCAAGTTCTGTGCATTAGTTAAATATTAATACACTGTATTGTATATGTGCCACATGTTTTTGAACGAAAGAGAAAGCTAATTTCCTTGAATGTCTCTTAAGACTACAGGTCTTTAGATTTACATAGAAACTACTGTACATTATTAACTCCACACGCATTTGCTAATACCCAAAGCCTATATGTTAATTCATTGGCTTGGCAGCTACACTAATTTCTATAAAATGGCATGGCATTGATTTACTTTTGGACTTTTGGCTCAGAGATTTCCACAAGCTTTTTCCGTTATGAAGAAGTCAGTCTGATTGTTTGATTAAATGGCAGGGCTGTGGAGGCATAGTCTCTGTTTGGCTCAGGTCACTAGACTGTTTGAGCAGTTTTGAAAATGCATTTGGTGTAATGGAAAGCTCAAAGCTGGCAGTAAAGTCCAAGTCCAGTCGCCACTCAGAACAAATATTCAATTCAATATTATTTAGGACTTTTGATGTACATCTAAAGGTCCAGATGGTTAATTGTCCTGTGTGGCAGAATGGTACTGCCAGGTATAGCCTACAACTGTATGAAAAGAGTCTGAATGTGCTTTTATACCAGTTTGTTGTCCATTGTTACTATTACTATCATGAAAAGACATATTGAATGAATAAAGGTGTGATATACTGGATGTCTGTCTGCTCTGACACCCATGTGATAAATATTCACATAAAAGATTACTTCTTCATTTTCCTTAATAGCCTTGAATAAATAGATGATGGCATTTAATGTTCAAGTTTTTGCACAATAGAAGAGTGAACATTAACAGTTAAAAAAGGATATAAACTGCTCTTTACTCACGGTGAAGGAAGGCCATTTATGAACTATGGCTCTGTTTGAATTGATTCTGCCATATCTAAATTCAAACCCCATCATGCCCCACATGGGCCACCGTAATGTATCTGTGATTATGGGATGATAGTGCACTGTCTGCAGAACAAACCCTCTGGACATTGCTGATGCAACCTAAGCCTCTAAAAGAAGTCTATATTTGGGGTTCAACTCAATGGGGTTTGCATCACATTGACGTGGCTCCATTCATCTCGGACTTGCGTCAAGATGAAAAGGATGTGCGCATCAGACTCACGGAGAAGAGAATGCCGCAGATCCCATAATGTGTAAAGCACTGCTGATGTTAAGTGCTCTCATTTCACAGTCCATTTCCCATTACAATACCCTGGAAGAAATCTACACGTATTGTTCCAAGCTGCACACTCTGACAAACCTTCCCCATGTCCTTTTTTTCCTATTCTTGTTAATTCAAAATCCATTCCTTTTTCTTTTCCCTCCAAAATTAATGAATGCTAGACCCTCACAACGCATTAGATCAACACGGGTTGGTCAATATTTGGGTGAAGGTGACAGTACAAGATGCATTGCCAACATTAAAAGGCAATCTGAAGATTCGAAAACCTGTTGCGTTGTGCTATATTTGTACACAGCATGAAATAATAGAGTGTGTTCCTACTGGCTGCAGTATCCTGTTACAAGGTCGAATATTACTGAACAGTCCTATCCATAAACTAAGAATAGGACTCTCTTACCACATGGGCTACTTGATACATATTATGGTGGTATGGACTGCACAGATGTACAGACTGCAAAAGAGAAAAGGTTTTTGCAAAATAAAATACATATCTGCCCAAGTGAATCAATTATTTTATTATTGCTTGGGTATCAAGTCTTTCTAAAGATAGGGATTTAGCTCAACAACAATGATCAGGACTGTGACAGAGCCAGTTTGACCAGCTTTCCTGTGGCACAGCGAACATGTTAACCCAGCTCATAATATTTACTTCTATTTTCCCACCAAGGCTTTGAGAATAGCACAAATGAAAGTCTCTGTCGTAAAATTGGCAACATAGCTAAGTGAAACGGAACTGAAATGCATGTTGCAATAATCTCTTAATATTTAAATTGAACTGGTCCTTTCATGTTTGTGCAAAGAACATTCAGGATCAGTGAGAATATCAGATTGAGGGATGAGGGCAAGCGCCGTATTACATTGTATATCATCTATTTCCACAATAATAGCAGTTTACAGTGTTTCACATTGCGTTTGTGGCGTGCACTTGTGATTATGATAATGTCATGTTATATTGCTCAATTATACGCAAACAGCCAATTTCATTCATTATTCCTTGCACACACAATGTTACATCCGGCACATATTTTTACTGATGATTTATTCATTCTTTTTTACCAACCTCTACACCCTGTACAATGGCTAGCTAATTGCAGGTCTAAGCAGCACACAACCATTTGCATTGCGTTCAGTATTAGCAATTCAGATTCTGCCTTTTGCCTCTGTGGATACTTATGCTTTTTAGATGTTAGCAAACCGGACCCAAAGAGGATGTATGCAATCTCTCCCATGCCTATGGAGCTCCTTTGATGTGTGTACGACCTGCCTAATCACGGTAACAGTTTACATTACGGGCCAGAAGTCCTTGGTACTTACAGGGTAATTCTAGATACTTATCGTGGTACTTACAGTGGTACTTACGGTGGTACTTATGGTGGTACTTACAGTGATACTTACAATGATACTTATGGTGGTACGTACAGTGATACTGTACTTATGGTGGTACTTATGGTGGTACTTACAGTGGTAATTACAATGGTACTTGTGGTGGTACTACTACTACTAGTACCACATTTACTACCTATGAATTGCTGCTGTAGTATCTTTGAATTACCAATAAGTACCATAGATGTACCACTGTAGCTACAATAAACTATCAATTAAAGTACCAAAGTAAATAGAAGTACAGCCTTCATTACTAAGAGCATTACCACTGTATCTCTTAGTAACGAGAGATACGGTGGTAACTCTGTGTCTCCCTAACCCTAACCCTAACCCCTAACCCTAATTACTAGTAACTACCACTTTTAGTACCACAGTAAGAAACTAGAATTACAACTGTAAATGCTAGTTCTTACCACTGTAAGTACCACAATAATTACCACTGTAAGTACCACAATAAGTACCAAGAAGTACCACTGTAATTACCACTGTAAGTACCACAATAAGTACCGCTCTCATTACTAGTAATTACCACTGTAAGTACCACGGACTTACTGGCCCGTAATGTAAAGTGTTACCCTGGTCTTTATGCATGCGCTCAGTCACGCAAAAAGACCAAAGATGTTGTTAGCATTTAGCCTCTCCTCCTCTCCTCTATGGGGTTAAACGGGGGTGAAGTTAGAAGCGACCAAGCTCATTTTCCCTATTTAAATACAGTTACGTGAGAAGAAGAAGAAGAAGAAGAAGAAGAAGAAGAAGAAGAAGAAGAAGAAGAAGAAGAAGAAGAAGAAGAAGAAGAAGAAGAAGAAGAAGAAGAAGAAGAAGAAGAAGAAGAAGAAGAAGAAGAAGAAGAAGATCTTTATTTATATAGCGCCTTTCACAGACATATAGTCACAAAGCGCTTTACATGAGACAATTGCACATTCACTCCACACTCGGTGGTGGAAAGCTACGTTTGTAGCTTCAGTTTCCCCTGGGGGAGACTGTCAGAGGCGCTTTCGCGACTACACACGTCTGCGCCAACGGACCCTCTGACACCACCATACATTCACTCACACACATCATTCATCCTGGCCTATTGTGCATGTTTTTAGTGGTAGGGGAAACCGGAGTGCCCGGAGGAAACCTACGCAGACACGGGGAGAACATGCAAACACAGAAAGGCCCCGTCCCTGGTGGGAATCGAACCCGGACCTTCTAGCTGTGAAGCGAGAGCACTAACCGCTGCGCTACCGTGCCGCCCCTGAGTAGTGACACGATCCAAGTATAGTCACACAAAATTAAACATGTCGATTTTCTATGCAGATAGAAAGGGGCACTGTATTAAAAGGCGTGATAACACCATAGGAGCACTTCCAGTCCACGCAGTAATGTCTTCACTTTACTGCACGGAAAGTCGAAGTGCTCCTATGGTGTTATTACGCCTTCAGTACTTTATTTAACATGTTTAATTTTATGTAACTTGGATCGCGTAACCGTATTTAAATAGGGAAAACGTGGAAGAGCTTGGTCCATTTGGGTCCAGAGAGGAGAGGAGGAGAGGCTAAATGCTAACAACATGTTTGGTCTTTTTGCGTGACTGAGCGCACGCACAAAGACGAGGCAGTTACACATCAACTCGTCTAAGCTCAGGTAGGAACATATCTCTGTATGGAAAAATGGTGGCCTTTAAAGCCCACTAGCAATGTGGGGAAACACCAATATACAAGTAAACCTTGGATGAAATGATATTCCACTACCCCTCCCGATGTTCAAGGCAACAGGGAGAAGAGGCCAATAATGTCTCTCCTCCTGGTGACATACAAGCCACAGAAGAAGCTGCAGTGAATGGTTGGCATGTCAAATTCAGTTTGAAATACCAGACCAGAGTTTTTGTCTTTTTTGCAGCTTGTGTTACTTCTTTACAACCCTTTTTTTTTTTAGCCAATCATTTGCTGACCCATTTATATTCTGTTTTTCATTTTTGCTTTGTTTGTCGTTTTTTCTTTTTTTCTTTTTGCTTTGTTTGTTCCATATTTCCTCTTCGCTATGGTATTGTTTGGAAACGCTTGTGTGCGAGCAGATGGCGTCTAAGGAGAGAAAAACGAATCTGGAGCCTGGGCACTATCTATCCACACAAACGCACACAGGCACACACACACACACACAAACAACTACAAAACACAATTTGCGGCTAAAGCCTCTGTAAAGGGAATTCCTGAGGGGGGTCTGCTGGGAATTTCCGTTTCTGCACTCTGTTTTTGGGAACGTTTGTTTATTGCAGCCTTACTTTTCCGCTACAGTGCAAAGAAGCGCCCAGCCCAGTGTGTCTGACCAGACCACAAAACAGGATCAAGCGCGTCTCCTCGCACGGAACATCTTTGATCGCCGTCTCTTTCCTCTGGGACATTTTCATTATAAGAGCCACTGATTAGAAGACGGGGTTTCGACTTGATGGGGAATTACACTATCTTTCTCAAACTGTGGCCTCCTCTTGATGGCACACAGAAGAGTTGTAGCTTCTTTTTTATTTTTTCTTCTCACTCGTATCTCGCATGGTCTTTAATGTTTGCGTTTTGCATCGGTATCACATGGTCCGAGCGTCCATGTGCAAGCGTGGGCAAGGAAAGATTGAATAAAGGGGACAGAGATTTTTTGCAGATAAACTGGGTTCTTTCTTTCTTCCTTTTTTTCCATTGTTAAAAAAGCAGATGACTATTTCACAACATTACACTGGTGGAAAACGACTACTAGGAATTCTGTTTACTCGCAGCTACAACAAATCCACTCAAACTGATCCATGAAGAACAGAGGGTAGAAAAACGACTCAGTAACGAGACGTGTTGTTACTTTATACCACCACATTCAAGTTTTTCAAGTTTGTCCCTATCTACAACTTCATATTTTCCCAAATACTACAAAGTTTTGCCGCAATCTTGGCCCTGGCAGTCCTATGACATTAAAAGGAAGCCAGCTACATGCAGGCGGAGCAGGGGGTCTAATGCTGAGTGTGCACTTGCTGAACTAACTCGGACAAGATAAGCCCGGCGAGGCACAGGGAAAAGTAAATGTATGTCTGTTTGAATTCGTTCCAAACACCTTGCCCCCCCACCACCTCCTCCTTTCTTCACACCACGCAATCTCTGCGCACTACACCCGACCGCAGCCAATCTCTCTCTGGGGGTGAAAGATTTTCTTTTGGAGCGATTTGTGGCTGGATTTGTGTAGGCTATCTGTCATTGAGGAGTACACAGAAACAAGGAAAAAGCCCCACCAAGCCAAGGCATCGTTAAATCTTGTGGGGGGAAGGAAATACTCGGGACAAGATTGAATTAAAAACGGGCTTTCTGCTGCGTCAGAGGTTTCACATAATTAGCAGCTGATATGAGGGGCAGCTCCCCTTCCGGTTGTATAAGTTCATAGGGAATGCAGACAATGGCATATTCAGGATGTAATTGTACCCCCAGCACCTCCAATGTGGAATTGAAGCTGAGTTGAGATAGCACAAGGCTGATCTTTGGCCCCATTAATACAAAAGGGCTTCAGGGAACATTTCACCACAAATTACATCAGAGAGAACGTTTGATAGAGAGCTCAATCAGCATGGCAAACATCTAAATAAAAATGGAGACTAGTCATATTAAGCCCTCGGGATGACAGGCTAAAACAAAATAACTGAAACGTAAACCTATTAAAACAAATATGACCAAAGTTCATGATCGAACCTGCAAAACAGGAAAAAGGTGAAGCCTGATGATTTATTTTCATTGTTGGGGCCACAAGGAACGCGTGGCGGCTAAAAAGGTCACCACCTGGACAAACAATAATGATGCTAAATGTGTCCCCTTCTCAGTGTACAAAGCACATATCTGTAAATATCAGCCACCTGAATTAAGTGTAGTTTTTTTTAAATTACAGAATTATGAACTTCTACATCCAAGCATCATGTCGACTGGTATATAGGCTACTGTACGTTTAATCAATGGTTTACAAGGAAAATGTGTGAGAATTATAGATGAAATACATTTAATCATATTAATATTAATAATAATAATAATAATAGTAATTTTAGGGTGATTGAAATTGCAAACGAATAGAATAAATAAGTTTATAAAGTGATACTAGCCCTATGTCGTATTTTTGTTTTGTTTTTATAGGCTGGGGTGACTTGCTTACTACTCCATCTAGTGGCAAACAACCATGCAAGAAACAATCGCAATACAGAATATTTCATAGGTGTTGAATGAAAATGTGGCAATGTCAGCATATTATGCGCAATGGCATAATGCTGGAAACGATAAATATTGGCTCCAGGGCGCGACTTACGAGTGTTCTTCTATGTCAAGAACTTTATGCACATTATGCAAATATATATATATATATATATAAATATACAGGTGTGTCGGCGAATGTACCGGTCTGAAGCTGCGTTGCGCTTGTAAAAGTTTGCTCTGGGGTAACAAACATCCGCAGCTCTGACATCCATCTTCTTTCCGCAGTGGTGTTAAACTCCTGGGTGTCTGTCCATTACACACAAGTCAAGTGTGTACAGCGTTTTCCCCCAATAACTCCATTATAAGGCTTGCCAGGGTGCTCCCTCTGTACGTGACTCATTTACGTCCAGGGCTGCAGGGAGGGACGTGGGGGGGCCGCTTGGAAGGGAGAAGAACGCGGCTGTTCCCATGCATCCTTTCCCGCACCCACCGAATCTACTCACAGCAATGTTGTGTCGGTAGTTTCCGCTCATCTGCGCTTTTGAGCGGCTCGTCTATTGTTACATTACAATCACTTTTGAAAACGAGTCTTTCTTTTTGTGTGTGAGAGTGTGTGTGTGAGTGTGTGTGTGTGTGTGTGTGTGTGTGTGTGTGTGCGTTCATATCGGACAGACTTCTATTCTACATCTGCAGCGCAGCGAGGCACACATTTCCACGCACCAAATCGCTGCGCCTTAACGCGTGAGAACAATCAGTGCACCTCTTCATAGGGCGTTGCACTTCTCATGGCGGATATACTTTCTAGTAGTGTGATGCGCAGAATAAATCGTGTCTGGAATGTGTGATGGGTGTGTCATTACAGTTGTGACCATTTAAAAAAAAGAAAGAAGAAGAACTTGAGCTGAGTTGCTCTTTGTGAGACTGCACTTACCGTCCTTTTCCGCGCAAATCCCGCTTCTTTTCAGGAGCAGTGATCCATATCCAAAGCACAAAAGCCTGAACTATTCGAAAAAGAAAACAGCTTCAGACTTTTTTTTAGCATACAAACACAATGTTATCCAAAGAGAATTCCCGGGGCTGTGTCCGCGCCTCAGAGTGTGCCGGGAACGCTGTCCACGGAGAAGTGGTGCTGAAAAGTCCACAGCGGCAACTTTACGCTGGAAAAAACGGCAGGAATGTTCCAAAAAAAAAGGAAAAAAAGAAAAAAGAAATAAAGATAGTGAGTAGTACACTATACACGAAGGGCGGATACGATTTCACTGGGTTGTAAGAGCGTGTTATCCACACCAGTGGCGTGGGAGCGTGATCAAGAGACACAGCGAGAGCATGAGCACTTTTCCGCTGATAGACGCGAGACTGTGCGCGCTGCTCTGTGCGAGGCGTGATTGATGTCAGATGCATCGCGGCGCTGCGCCCATACTGGAGAGAAATGATGCATCAATGAATGGTGGGGAATTAGGTGTGTACGGTTTACAGTGCCGCGTGATCATGGCCAACATTACTGCACGTGCCACAAACATGCGCGGGAAACGTTTGATTTGTTTGTGTGTGTTTCTACAACCTGCCGTTTTCATTATTTACACTTTGTTCGTGGTATGGCTTGCTATAAGAGCGCAACATATTAACAACAAGTTTATCTTCATCGAAGTAGCAGAGCAGTGGCGCGCGAATCCCCACAGAGAATCCAAAGCAAAGCATCGTGTGAAGTTTTTTTTTCCCGGCTTCGACAGCCATCATGACCACATCGTGTGCGCTGTTACAGGTGCATGGAAGTGGGCGCTCACAATCTCCTGCGTAAACCATGACGGACGAATCAATTGTTATCACTGGCTGCAGAAAGTCCATCTAAGTGTGTCTTCTCCCTCCTCGCTTCCCTTAAGATTTCGGCCCCTTACAAACACATCTAAGCATTTCCTCACCCTTCTGTAGAAAAAAAAATGCAATCATTTCAAAATCTAGTTGGATTCACGCCATCTTTTTTTTTAAATATATATTAACCTTCAAAAGTTTACAGGTATGGGCCTGTCAGACAAATAAATTCCACATTAATCAGGTAAACCAGACATAAAAGGAGAAGCGTCGTTGAGCGTGAGTGTGAGTGTGAGAGAAAAGAGGGCAGGGGGATTGATTAATTTTCTAATTTTAGAAGAAGCACCGGGAGGAAAGGCAGGTGATAGTTGAGCATCTCGCCTGTGGGCTGACTGACGCTCCTCTTGCAGATATGATTACAGGGTGCAGCTTCTGCTGGAGGAGGGGAGATGGGGGCACAAGTGGGGTCTCGTGGGTCACACATGGAGTGAACACACACATCAAGAGAGAGACTGCGTGTAAAAAGGAGCAATGTAAACATGTTTGTTTGTGTCCATGTTTGAACATCCACCAGTTTATGGGCCCATTTCCTGATAATAACAACAATACATTATACAACACGAAGAAGGTCATTTAAACCTATTGAAATGATTGAAATAGCAGTAAGTACAGTGCTAAGCTTGTCCCTGGCTGGGTTGTTGCATTTGCATTCAGGTCTGCTGGTCCACTCCAGCATTAAAATAAGGGTTGCACCATTAGCGTTCTTCATTCTGGTTAGAAGCAGGGAAACAACGACATAATAGTCATGCATAAGAAAAGACAAAAAACATAATTGAAGGTAAAGGTAGTAGACTGCAATTATTCTCAAAGTCATAGTCTTGATCTTTAAAGCCAATACAACAACTGAAATGTATGATTATTAAACGATACAATAATTGTGTGGACTGAGACCCCAACATATCGTTTATGAGATGAGCAACAGTCGCCCTATCCATGACAATGCTGTCAAATCCAGCCTGACCATAAACATGGCCATAAAACACACTGTTTTGCATTTATGTGCATCAGATAAATAGGCAATGCCTTGAAGGTCCCTGCAGCCCTTCGTGCAGCTGAGCCCCTGAATATTCATATGCACCTCTGCTACAGCAAACTCAAGCCATACACAGAATTACACTGCTGAACAGAGACAGACTGTTTCCCTGTCACTCTGCTATGTTTCCCTTCCCTCTCTTTGTCAAAGCTCTCCAGCCTCTGTTTCAGTTTACCAACGTATAATGAGTGAATTATTTGGCCGTGGAGAATGGGTACACCAGGAGAGCATGGTTCCCCTGCGTGACTTTCAGTGGAGACGTCTTGTCGAATCTGAACACGCAGGACCCTCGGCTTCCCAAAACACAAGGCGAACAGAGATTACGTGTTTCAATTAGCTATGGGGCGGAGAGGATTTAAGCCATGTTAATTCCAGCGACTAGTGAAAAATCCCTGGGAAAGAGCATAACCACCGTGGTGTAATCGGCTGCCCCCAGACATCTTTTATTTCATGGACACATTACGGGAATTAGTCAAAATGTAAATGCAAAAAGGGGTCATAAGATGCTTTTCATTGAAGTGGATGAAAGTTATATGACTTTTCTGACCGGCAGCACAGCATTGTTTGAGGGGCACATTCCTGGACTATATGATATGCCTTGTGATTGTAGACACAAAACATCTCTGGTTATTCTGCTGCTGTTGGTTCAGCCTATAGGTGGGCCCACATAACTGTCATCTTTAAAAGATAATATGTTAATGATAAGAGTACTTTTAAAAATGTAGAGCTGATTCAAACACTGTTGCAAACATTTTTACATGATGTGAACGTGTTAACATTATTTGGTTTGGTTCACGAGCCGACAACCCAACCAGGAAGCCCAAAGAGCACCACGCTTTGGGTTGCTAGATGGCTAGAGTCTGTTTTCAGCACAATAACTCTTTCTCATCTCCAAAATTCTCGTTCCTAATCAAGTCCAAATCTGTGCAAGAAGACAAAGTGCCTCAGGATTGATCAAAACATCAAACATCAACACCACCAAACTTCTAATATTTTGGTCATTTATAACATAAGCTCTAATACAATTAAATGGTTCACTAATCCTTATTAGCCAGTGCACAGGGAAAATACTACTTTGACTTCAGCTGAAATGATACTCCATTGTATAATCCACTGTGCTTTGTGAAAAAAAAAAAAAAAAACTTTTAAAGACGACTGTTAAAAATACAGCTGACAGTAAATGTTTTAGAGTATTTTTTTCCTTCCCCATATCAATTGAGCAGCTATAAACGGTTAGCCACATAACGTCACATGTGGCAAAGTGGGCGATGCCGTACCTGGGGTCACCATATGAGACCTATGGGACGCAATCATACGCTATATGGGACAAAGTCATGCCACACTGTATCAATCACCATTAATGCGAATGATGGGTGTCACATGACTTGTCCCAAATATGCCTCCACCAGCAGCTGAGAATCACGTGTCTGCAAAAGACAGACACTGAACGAAACAGTGACATTTGATCATAACATGAGTCAGAGAAAGTCTAATGGTATATTTGATGGTGTACTTGCACCAGTAAAAGAGAACGGTGAGGTATGATACTGCAGTCATACTCTCCCATCAGTGACACAAGTACTACATAAATGCAGCACGTCTGTGGACAGAGCAGCCCTTAGATCTGAACAGATTTCTTTAAAAGGAAGTATTGATATATTTTTCTTTTACTTTTACCTCTTTGAAGTCCACAATCTCTAGTTTTAATTGTCAGCATGCTCATTGCAAACCTATCATTATGGATTAAACACAGTCCGTCTTGCATTGTCTTTCTATTGGTATGTAAAGCAAACAGTGACATGTAGTGGACTATTTGAATAACCAAGCAATAGCTCAACAGGACACTTTCACAAAGCCTTTTCAAGTTTTAGGTTGACAGCCAAATGTGTCTCTTATATCTTGCCAAAGATCACATAAGAGAGCTATAAAGTGTGGTATGTTGAAAAGACTAACTTTGTTCTAAAAATATGTACTTTCAGTGGGAGTGTGCGCTGAGTGAAGTGGGAGATTTACTCTTCGGTGCTAACTGTATCTCTTTCTGTGCAGCAAATCTGGTTATTGTTGAAGTCTGTGGAAAAATAGTTCAAGGACAATGTGTACAAAAGGAATACAAACATTTTCATTGCATGGGCTAAAGGGTATTATGTGATTTTTTTTTTTCTGCAGTGAATTCGAATGGTATGTGTTAAATTAGAAAATATAAATGATTAGAGTTTGACTGTTCAGCTTTTCAAACAGCTTTTCCATAACTGGCCTCACAGTACCCCCTCCTGGCCAGAAAAGGGGGTCTGAAATTTACTGAATATTCATCATCTAGTTTGTTGTACTGAAAAAATAAATATATATTATATATACATATATGTTTATGTAGATAAGTGATATTTTACTAATTTAAAATACCAAAAGTAATAATAATGTCATATCAAGCCAATAGGTCTCACTCTTCTAAATTAGCAAATGCATTTCAGATCTGGTCTGTGATTAATCTTCCTTAAAGGGGTATCCAGAGACAGGCCAGCATCACTATCAGCCCTGAGAAAAATCACAGTGCAGTAAATTGCTCCTCTTGTGTTAAGCTAAATACAATCTATTGTAGCCCAAGGCTGAGCAACACAATCTCCTGCTTATTTAGTCATTAATGTGCATATACCTGGAGAGAAGCCTGGCTGCAAAGGTTAATGTCCCCAATATTTTTCCTGCCTTTGATTAAACAAAGCATGGTTGATGCAGTTAGCTTTGTCCGTGTACCCAGTATCTGTGGATGTGTTGTAGCCCTCCTTGTACAAGGGCAGTACCTTGTACATTTACAACAAGTGAAATATAAAGTGGTAGCTGCAACCGAGATTTCTGGCAATATGAAACCATATAGGCTAACACTGTTTTACTGTAAATTGTGACTTTTAACATAAAGCATTATTTTAAGGATCCCTAATAAGATCTTTTGTTTTATTTCTAGCACATAGTTTTAAAAACACAACAACACTACAATATCCTGCCTCGAAAAGGAGCATCAACAAATGCATCGCCATGTGATATGCTCTCTAACCTGTCATATGCTTACCTCATGTGGAGTCAGTCCATAATGCAGGTCTGCCTGAGTCAAATAGTCAGCCAACACTTCCTCCTGCACCTCAGAGAAAACGCTGCTTCGGTGACCTACACTGGGAAGACCCTGTTCCCTCACCTTCTGCAGTGTTTTGCTGTATGTGCTCAGTGTTATATGGCAGATCCATGTGCCTTTGCAACTGATCTGACTGAGTTGCCCTTATTTATGACCTCATCAGATGTTTTTTTTTTTAAACAGTCAGTCTTTCTTTTCCACTGTCTAGGCATTCTGTAAAAGTATTACAATCAAGAAAATGTCAATAGTCGACCCCTGTCAGCCATTGTTTAGCTAGCTGTATTTGCAAAATGGTTTGAAATGGGCATGGGAAATGTGTGTCATTTTGCCTGAGAAACTACAATTTAATCTAGTGTTAAGTCGTGTGGTTTTATGTGCAATAGTATAAGCACTAAACAAAATAACTTCTAATTTACTTTCTCACCTCAAAATCATTTTTTTCTCTATAGAATCTGCCTGAACCTGTTTACAACCTTGACAACCACCATGTGGGATCAGGGAGGAAGTGGTAAACACATGTTAATTTGACTCCTATCTTATCCCTGAGTGGTGGAACTGGTGGTGTTACAACTCTCCCCATGTTACAACCATACAACCGTGTCTCCCCTATTGTAACCATACCATAACTTTATTTATAACGTCCTTTAAAACCTTTACAGTTGGCCAAAGCGCCGTACACACATCATAAAACAATGGACGTCTGACAACTAAAAATAAAAGACAAAGAGAAATCCAGTAATGCAAAACAACATACTTTAGGAAATCTGAAACACATCTCACTCAGGCTAAAATCAGTGCGATGTGTTCGTGTTCCAGTTAAAAGTGGAGCTGCAGCTTTCTGAACGCGCTGCAGTCGCATTCTCACTCAAACCAACAGTTTCAAAATGATGCCTTGACATGATAGATTGGACTCTTGCAAGTTGTCTTAAAGGATCTATATCATGCTATTAAAGCCATTCCAAAAGCAATCTATAGGCATTGTTATGATATATTGTGCCTCTACCACTATGGACAACTGTTAAGTATTTTTAGCATGTTTTAATCACTTTTCTTAATGTATTTACAGCATAACTGTACGCTGAACTACACACGCATAGTTTAGTGGAAAAGTACAGAAGCCAAAAATATGCAAAGCTTGCTGCAGCTCAAACAAAGTACTGCACAGTCCAGACACACGGGCATTGTCTAACTGATACAGTAGGCGCAGTCACTCTTGACCACTTCATATTAGGTCATCATGTTCGACTGTCCAAAAAAAAAGGACATCCTGTTCACGCGCGCGGAGGACGAAGCAACATGTCCAAATCCTTTGGTTGAATACAAGTAACTTGACTTTTAATTAAATCTGTTAAACTTTTAATTCTCTAATAGTGATTCTTATTTTTGCTGAGTGCCTATTCTACATTAGCCTAATCAACAAGGAGATCAAAGGGGCATTGGGGGTATTTTTCAAACCCCGAAGACAAGACGTATGGATTCAGTTAACTCCGTCCCTCTCTCCGAGTTGAAGCCGCCGCCCATGCAACTGTACTAGAAATAAATATTGTAACAATATAAGTGAAGTTACCTCACAAGGCAGGGGTTGACATCTGCAACACAGCTTCATAAATGGCTAAGGCACATTATCATTATCACTTAGCTGCGTTTTGATTTACTCACTGCTGTGGTCTCTCCATCGGGTGTTTACATTATGGGAATAGCGCTGGTTATAAAAGTTAATCCACTTTGGTTCTGGCCAAGGTTCGCCACGCGCCCATCGGTGATGTGACAAATCCCGGAGAGAAATGTCCCCTTCTGGCGAGTGGGCAGCTTTAGGAAAGTTGAGGAGAGTCTTGCACCCCTCGCAGCCAAACGCGTTTAAGTTCAAGTAGGCGAAATTTAAAAAAAAGGAAAAGAAAAGGCGGTGTCCAGAGTAGGTTAGATAAGAGCCCCCCCTTTTCTTCACAACATCTGGGCAAAAATACTTTTTTCCCGTACGCTCAGGGTGTGTTTGTTTTTCCTGCAGGGGCACGTGCGACTGAAGTTTACGGCAGCTTAGACATGCCGGGCACTTTCCTTTTTGTTTGTTACAACAGAAATAATACTGTGTTTAAGATGAAGTGCGCCTCGCCTCGATTCCAGGCGAGACCAGGCGGTGGCGTTCGAGGGCGGAGGTGGGCGACTTGGATCAAGCACACACATCCCAGCCCCGAGGACAGAGAGGCGCCCCAGACCACGCAGCGTCTCGCGTTTGTTAGAAAGAGTTTGTGAATTTAAAACAAAAGCTAAAAAGAAAATTTATGAATTGCAAAAATGATCATTAATATCAGTCACTGGGTCCGTGATCTGTCTTTGCAAGACCAAAAATGTCCTCAAAAATCCCTCTATGTAATATTATAGGCCTTTAAAATACTGTGATGTCACCTGCAACCCAGAAATAGCATCAAAAACTTAAAAAGACGAAGAGACAGTGGATCATCCGGAGAACCTATTATCATTAGGGAGGGGCCAAGATCTCAGGCGACACAATCTCACAAGATTAAATGTCTTTTAGTAGATTAATATTGCAGATCATTCATTCATTTCATTCATTTTACAAAGCTGCGTCCATGCATTACCATGGATGGTTTAAAGGAACATTTGGATACCGACCATTTTATAGACTATATTGTTTTGCACTTAAAACAAATAAAAATATTTATTTCAATTTTGTAAAAATGTTGTCTCGTGGAATTTGTATCTCGGCCCATCTCTAATATTATTATTAGTAGTAGTAGTCCTATTGTTGTCGTTGTTGTGGTCAAAAGTTTTTAAAAAAAAGAAAAGAAAAAAAAAGAAAAGACAATCATTTATTCACATACATTATCTTCCTAGAAGATAAAGTATGCAATAGGCTAAAACTTAAAATGAACCTTCCATTTGTAGGTGAACACACAGCGTTGAGCAAAAAGTTAATGATGGATGTGGGAAGTGGTCACAAGCAAATATGTGATGGATTTTTCTTGGAGTTGGTACTTTCTATAGGAGAACAGCGACATCTATTGCCCATGTATGGACACGCACGTTATAACTTCCAACCATGGTGAGCGGTTTGCAAATATTTGCAAAGAGATGGGTTGCCTTAGCAACCGCAGACAATAAAACTCAACCTTGTAACAGCTTCTGGGATGCTCAACAGTTGCAACTGTTATGTATCTGTAGGTGAAACGGGAATAAAATTGCCCGTAATAGTTTTCATTTGGACCCTGAGACAATCTCTACTCGGGTAAAGACTATGAAATAAAACAAAGTAAATAAATAAAAAATCTATTGTGATTCATTGTGTTGCCCTATGTGGCATTTATATTTATTTATTTTTATCAGACATGCCATTGAAGTTATGTGGAGTTGCTTTGTGTCCCTTAAACTGATCTAATAACCTTTCTTAAACACGCCCTGTTGGCTAGTGCGACAACATATGCAAAAGTAACGCACACAAAAAATGGCATTAATATTGCTCGCGGGCGCTGTCCATTACCTGAGGTGCTGAAAAGGACCGTTCGCTCAATTCGCATTATCATGCAATCTTACTTTTGGTCAATTATAAAACACTGCATTCATAATCATCTTTATTCAAAATTCCAGCTTAATATTACCCGAGCCATGTAAAACAAGCGAAACAGCGGATAACTGCTCGTTGCAGGCTCTGAGCGAGTTGTTCGTTTGGCACGCACTGGTGGTCCCCATTCTTCAAAGTCTACTAAGTGCTTTTCTTACGCTGTCCGATCTTTAAAAGGTTAAATTACGTCGTGGGCGTAGTGGCTTCTTGTAATGGCGACCGTGCCGTAGATGCGCCGTAGCTGTACCTAGGGTTTTGAAAATGAAGCGGAGAAGAAGTTATTTCTTTTAACTAACACGCCGAGGTTCCCCTCAGGAGGACTGTGCGTCTGACATTGTCATCATCGTACGAGGCGGACTTAGCTGTGCTGTTTCATTACTGTGCCCTCGAAATGCTGAAGCTCAAGTCAAACCAGACTCGGACATACGACGGGGATGGTTTCAAGAAGCGGGCCGCTTGTCTGTGCTTCAGGAGCGAAAGCGAGGAGGAGGTGAGTCCGTGGCTGTAGCCGTCTGTAAGGCCAAGCTAACTTAGCTCTTAGCGGCTTTGAATGTTCTCTAACCGCTTTTAACATAAGTACTGCTGAGGATCTTCAATGATAGGCATGTCTGTACATATAAAAGCAGCAGCTGTACTACCGTTTACGAGTCGGTCAGCTCTATTGAATTACTTCCATTTGATCTTCGCCATGTTATGTAAGCATTCATAGCAACATCGAGCTAGCATTTGAGCTAATTCTGCATTGAAAAAACCAATGAACTTGTTAACTCAATGCTAACGCTAACTAGCTGTGTTGCTCCTGAGACAGCCACGGCCACAGCCCACTCACACAACCTGTTATCAACTGGAACTTCCAGAACTTGATCTAGTTCGGAAAAAACATCCGTTGACTTCGTCAATCTATCCACCGACACTCTGGAGCTTAAGCCTGAGACTATGCTATTGTAGTTTTAGATGAACCACAGGACTGCACAAACACTGATTTACACACATCATGGCCAAATGTAGTTTACCACAGTTAGCTGGTGAGCATATGTTTACGTTTTCTGTTGGCAATGCATTCATTTTGAAATGATCAAATGTTACATTCATAACACAACGTTATTACCCTTTGATCGTGTTTTATTGCGCAGGCAAAGGTAGCGCTTTCCCACCAAGAGCACCACCATGCACATGTTTATGTCGGACCAGCATTGGAAAGCTGTTGTCGAAGTCAATAAGCAAGCACAAAGATGTCTTTGTGGCAAAACATTTGACAAAGCGGTAGAGACGACTAACCTAAAATCCCACTCCCGTGAATGTCGGGCTCAGATTTTAAGCAGCAAAGGGGTTTATGTACGATTACAGGAAACCATCAGTCTGCACGTAGTTGTTCAGAGTAACTGTGATTAAAGTCCAACATAAGAGCTCTTGGCTTAGAGTGAACATTTGAAAGACTTCACACTTCAATATTCAAACATATCCCTAAAACAACAACAACAACAACAAAAAACTACATTCAATGATGTGAGAGTATGTGTCGTTTCATGTGAATTTGTTGACTCGACTGTATGAGATTGTTGAGTTTGTATATATGTATATACATATATTGTATAATATGTTTCCTCCTAGCCTTAACAGTATTAACGTAACTCTTCACAGGTGCTTCTGGTAAGCAGTAGTCGGCATCCTGATAAATGGATAGTTCCTGGAGGGGGAATGGAACCAGAGGAGGAGCCCAATGTTGCTGCAGCTCGAGAAGTTTGTGAAGAGGTTAGTTTTGTTTCCGAATCATCCACAACACTTGACAATTCTACTACAGTTATTTCAAGTGTTTCAACGCTAGTGCACTTTTCCAAATCTTTACTTGGCGTGTGCTACAGAAGGCATTGGCTTCTAGCCAGGAATATTGTTCCTTGAATACATCTCCATTTGTAGTGTAGCACATTAGGATGGGCATGGAATTGTAACTGATAGTATTTCAGTACGATTAAATCATGTCTGTATTTAACTCTATTCTCTGAGAACCCATTTCAGTGGGTGCTGTCCTTCTGTTTGTCCTGGAGGGAGCCTAGCAACATGTAAGCTGCATGACGGCGTCATGTTCTACAGCAGTGTTTAGGTGTTAAAGGTGGTTCTGCAGAACATTTGCTTTCTTGTGATCACTGTGGCACCTGTCTGTGCCAGGACTACTGGGAATGGGTTCTAGTGCAAAAAGTGTGACTATCACTGTTCAAAGCAGGATTGTTTTCAATTCATTCATAAATGACATGTCTTACAATGAATGGGGACGTATAATCAACAAATCAAATCATGCCTCCCATTCATGTTATTTGTGATTCATTTTGATAATGATGTAATCTCTTGACCTAATTCAGTTCTTAGAGGCCAATTTTCCATTCCCTTAAAAGCAATGTAATTTTGCCAGTAATATTACAGTCATTTGGATTCTCAGTTCACCATTTATGCTGGTTTGCTAAGCCTCTTATTAGATGGTGGTGCAATGGGACATATTCTAATCCCTACAAGCTTATTCTGATGATCATAGAAGCAGTCATTATTACTTTTGGATAGTTAACCAAGGTGACATTGCAGAACCGTCCGCAGAAGCAGGCCAAAGGTTCAAATGTTCATCGATTGTCTAGGCAACATATTGCACTTGAGTGCCACGAGGACACCGATTACACAGTCTCGTTGACTAATGCTCCGTTATGATGTGTTACTTCAGTACTGATCTTGTTAAAGTCTTGACCTATTACTTAATACGCTGGCATGTTGTTTAGTGGTTATAGTGGTAGCTTTTATTTCTTAAATTTGATCTTGAAGAGTCAGAACTGGAGGGTGCGAAACTGTTTCTGTGTTACAGTACATGGAGTCAACATTTATTTATAGACTGAAACTGGAACCAGAAGAAGAAAGATGTTAAAAGTTCCCCAGCCTTGTATCAAAATACAACGTGTATTTTACCTCTGGGGCAAGATCATAGGACTGAGTGTTATTGTCTAGATTTGTGTTGCCTCTCAATGTTTGCACTTCAAAGTTTTTTCTCTGGAAGTATTTTGTGATATTGCTGTAGAATTGACTTTGTCCTTTCCCCCATAGGCTGGAGTAAAGGGGACTTTAGGACGCTTAGTTGGAGTATTTGAGGTAGAGTGCTGTACTCTTGAATGCACCTAAATCCAAAGTAACTTAGACAATAATACTTTTCTTTCATATCAACAGAACCACGAGAGAAAACATAGAACATATGTTTATGTTCTTATTGTAACAGAAGTGCTGGAGGACTGGGAGGACTCCGTCAACATTGGTAAAGCACTACATCTATTTCACAAAGTCCCAATTCTGTTAAACTTCCTGTGTTATGAAATAATTCTGGCTTCCTTTGCTTTAATATTTCACATTTTAGAACTTTGGTATGAAAGAGCTGTCTAATTTTAAATGTATGTATAAAACACATTAAATGTACCTTTTAACTTGTACACTGGTGTCTTCTTCTGTCAACAGGGAGAAAAAGGGAATGGTTTAAAATAGATGATGCCATACAAGTGTTAAAGTGTCACAAGCCTGTGCAAGCCACCTACTTTGAAGCTCTTCAGGAGAGTTGCTTGACCAGCAACGGGACGCCTTTGGGGACCACGATAGGTGGGGACTTGTCTCCTACCTACAGCATCAATCAAAGCTCTGTTTCAGGCATCAGATAACTAAAACCATAACTCTGATGCCCCCTGGAGCTTTAGCCACCACTTGCGCTCTTAATTGTGTAATCTCTCTTCTTTGTCTCGATGACATTATTTGCCTTGCCAACTCTTTTGTGCCAGAACGTGGCATAGACTTGATGACAAGTGTTGGTTGATTAGTCTGAAAACTTTGTAAATGTAATTTTATGACTGATCTGTTTTTTTCTTTTTACTTATTGCATGTCCCTCAGCTCTCCTCAATCTCTCTTCCCAATGAGCCCTTATTGTGATGTTTATTGAATGCAAGAACTACTTTTTACAGCTGTAATAAGTGTATACATAGTGCTTACCTGGAGTCTTTTTAATGTTCTCTTTTTGTGAATGAATGTGCCCATTAGTGTTTTTCCTTCCCTTCAAAGATGCTTCTATCTGAATGGAAAGATTTGTGGCAAGTGTCTTGCATGAGCACTGTTAAAACATTCACTTTCTGGAGTGAGCTGATGCATACAGACTTGTGCTTAGGTCTTTGTGTATTCCTTTCATAACATTAATGTGGTTGTTGTGGCTTTAATCTGATGGATTAAGCCCTCAGTAGTCACTTAATTTCAAGTGTCAAGTGTTTCTCTTATTTGAGAAACAAGCCAAGCCCCCATTTACTCTTTGTAGACTCTACTTGTTTTCTGCAAGAGTGAGAATGTCAACAGAGTAGAATTAACCACATTTTCACACTGTCTTTACCTCTTTCTAATACTTGCTTTTATTTTGAAATATTTTGCTGTGACTAAAATGTCTTCCTCCTTATTCTGAGAGGGTAGAAGTAGATTTCAAATCATGGACTTTTCAAAATGCAGCACATATCATAAGTTATTAAACCTATTTTCAGAATGAACTCTTTCACAGTCAGTTTGTTCAAAATGAGATGTTTACAGTTTGGAACAATACAGGTGACTTTAGAGGGCACTTTCATTATGAACATATTTTATTTTTACCCCTTGTTTAGTATTCAAACTGAATCCCTAAAACATTCAACCTGATATTGAAAGTAATGTAAAGTGATATTGAGTCTATAATGCTGTTTTTGGCTAGATGCAGAACAAGCCTTGTACAGTTTGAGACCTTATTTTTAACATGTAAAATGCTTTGAATACTGTTTTGTTTTTCCCTCTTACGCCTGGCAAGTCTCTTTAGTCAAGCTGCTCCATGTGCCTTGGCGTGAAGCAGCTGGCTCAATACTGTGAAACTGGAGGCGCTGTAGATAGCATGAAAGGTTTTTATTATAAATTGTTTATTTCTGTATAGATCAAAGCGAGTGCTAATGGCAAACACCTCTTACACATGTGGTGGTGCTACATGTCATTTCAAATGAGGCTGAAGCGCTAGCAAACAAGTGGCTTTAGGTCTATCAATGAGAGCACAATTTCTGTCTGACGTTAAAGACCCAGGAATGTGTCTCAGTGCATAGATTGATTTATCCTACGTAAATATTTTTGTGAAACAGTAACACTGATTTCACAAATACTTAAAAAGAGCTGTCTTTAATTTCAAACTTGTACGAAGGCCCCAAATTCCCTCAGGTTGCGGGCCTATAGCTAATGAATTTGTTCTGTCACTGCACAGAATTCACAGAAAGGCAAGGTAAAATACGGATATTAATGTAACCTTTCATTGCTGAAGCTGTGTACATACCTAAATATACGGGCTCAAGCGATAGTCACTTTTGAAAGTACGGATGTGACTATTACTTCTGACCAAAGTCAAAGTAATGCTGTGAATTTCATGAAAAGGACTTAACTGCAAATTTGTAATAGTGAAAGCTTATAAGCCCAAGATTGAGGGGTCATTCATTACTTAGACTGGTGGAAATCCACCCTCAACCAGAGTTAAAAGTATTTGTACTACACCAAATCAAAATTTATGCAACCAGTTCCATCCCATAGCCACAATGTTTCCCCCCAAAAATTACAATGCCCCTCCAGCCACAGACCTCAGCCTTGAATTTACATGTTGTCCGATGTCACTGGAATAGTTTTCATTGTTTGTCATATGGGACTCTGGAATGAACCCAGTTTGAGAAGACTGAAGATTGTAATATAAATGTGCCAACAAATAAACACCAGTATTTCACATTTTAATGTGTCATTTGTTCCATGAGTGCTTAACATATATGGTTCTAATAACTAGGGCGGGAATCAACCCAATGAGAACCGTTAAATGAACATGTAAAAAAAACAAACATCAGATTGTTTTTTTTATCTTTATTATACATAAAGGTGTGAAATTTACTGAGGCTGCTGTCCACCTCTGCCACGTCCAAAGCCACCCCTCTGTAACAGAAAGTGGAATTAATGCATTACAGTGTTTACCATTAATAAAAGCTTCAAGAGCACCGAAGAGTTTCCATAAATGAAAATCCAATACTACTCACAAACTGGAATTCTGTTGCTGCTCCAGCACCAGCTTCTGCTTTCTTGTCTGCACCAGCTACACAAAACAAAAAAAGAATTACCAATCTGTGGAACATAATATACTAGCATAGGTTCTATGCACACGAGTGACATGTGGAGGCCGCTGTCCTTCCCCTTTCTCCTATTCACTTCCTTCCGAACCACCCACTTATGCCACTTTTTGCCCCGAATTTGCACTTCCGTAGTATTGACACTTCCAGTAGAGTGCAAAGTCCATTCACAAAGTGCACAGAAACGCTGCACTGTTTCCGCGTAGTAACTGATTTTCTCTTGACGTCTGCAGTCCTGTGTAAACCAATACGAGTAAAGGTGCGGGAACAATTCATGGCGGCACCCACGGGGACTTCCGGAATAAGGTAAATAGGGATTAGAAGTGTCTTGCACAAATCAATAAATAGTGCATTCATCAACGTAGGCGTTTCAATCTAGCTTGTATCGCTCTTGCTCAAGCAGAGTACAGCCAAGAACCTGCGCCAGAACCTGTTTCAAAACGTCACGTGACCAAAATGTTGGTGTCTCAGTTGCTCCGGCTTTGCTTTGCGTGCGGGATGCAAGTGTGTTATGGGAACGGCTTTGGAAGTCAAGTGTCGCTCACGTGCATAGGTTTGATCTGAATGGACCCCACATATCAATCGACTGCATACTACTTATACTATGGCTACTGAGCAAGAGGAGATACTTAAGATGAGATACTTACGAGGAGCTGCAGATCTCCTGTATGCATCTCTATCAGCTTCACCGCGGTTAAGACGGGCAGGTCTCTCTCCTTCCATTCCTAAAAATCAAAGACAATAAATTAAAAAAGGTGACATGAAATATATACAAATGGGAAAGACAAAGTTTAATTTGTAAAAGTCTGAAGTAAACTTAAATTAAACAATTTGGAAATTGTACAATTTGGAAATTGCACAGTACATTTTTTTGAGGGTTAAAGCTGCTAAAGCCTCACTAGTGCCTAACAGCTCCCCAAGTCACAAGGATGAAGGGGGGGGCAGTGCTACAACACATACAGGGACAAACTGTCTCATCGAGTAACTAGGCTACGGATCAATTTACACTGTTTCTAAACTGCTCATATATCTAAGCAAAGTGACAAGCCGTTTAACGGATGAGAAAACCATTTTTGACGTAGTTTACTCTAAAAAAAATACTTTGAAAAATTCTTCCATCTCAACCTAAATGTTTGTTTTGTTTGTTTGTTAACTTTATTGTCCCCGTAGGGAAATTTGTTCTCTGCATTTAACCCATCCTTCGATGCCGCTGGGGCAGCCCGTAAGGAGCAGTGGTCGACGGCAGTGCCGCGCCCGGGGACCCATCTCCATGATGTGGAGCCAGGCTGATGGTCAGAATCACCTGGCTGGAGGATTCACCTATTGTACATGTTTTTAGTGGTAGGGGAAACCGGAGTACCCGGAGGAAACCTACGCAGACACGGGGAGAACATGCAAACTCCACACAGAAAGGCCCCGTCCTTGGTGGGAGTCGAACCCGGGACCTTCTAGCTGTGAAGCGGAGGCGCTAACCGCTGCGCTACCGTGCCGCCTGGAATGTGTAGACAACTAATGCTGTGCATTTAACAGTTTTTAGTTAATAAATTAGGATATTGCAGATGGTGCCGAGTATGGAAGAGAGTTACATGGGGACCTGGCAGTGACGGTTTGGCCATTTGCAACTAGTCCCTCCAACAGTTCAGTTTAATATTAGATCTTACCCTTAGGTCTGGGCCTTGCGGTCTCAGGGCGGGTCTGGCGGCGAAGGGTGGCCGGCACAATTTCTGGGGGAAGGTGGAGGAAGTCTCTCAGATACTGGATGCCCTCATTAGTGAGATACCAGTAAAAGTGGCGCCAGGCAAATTGCTCCTTGACATACCCACAGGACTTCAAGGACTGAAAACAAAAATAGAAAAAAAAACATCAGATAACACAAAGCCTTTTGTACAATTCTAGCTTGGTGTATACTAATGTGCAAAATACATAAATATTTTACACTATAGAATTCGGGAAAGTCCACTGTTACCATGGAGATCTACCATCTTCACAGCTGGTAGCACACATTTTCCATAGACTAACATTAGCTAAAAACAGTATTTAAAAAAAGGGGAGAAAAAAGCCGTGGAACAACTCTGTTAGATGTTTTTACTAGTACGTAGATCAACAGCTAACACACATAACACAAGTATTTTAATATGAACAATAACTCCAGTATTGTGTCTTTTAATATCTCCATTAGTTTATTATTGCCAAAAATCCCATGATGCTCAACAGTATGACATCACATGATTTTGGAGTTAATCATAAGAGGGCCTTTCTCTTCACGGGTTTGATAAAAGTTTTCTGATTCCCCATTCCTGAAAATGGTGTTGTATTCATGTATTTGATCAATTATGAGGTGTATCTATATGCATTAGAACATGACTAATGCAATGGAATGATTTAGAATCGTTTTTTCACCGCACATGGCGACAACGCCGGGACTGACACCTGTCTACTGAAGCATTTTTGATGAATACAACAGTGGATGTTGCACACAATGAAGAGTTTGTCAATTTAAGACATCCTCTACTCACCTGCATTGCTTTCATCACATGAAGGTTGGGCACGTTCTTATCAGCGAGCTCGGGATGCTTGGCCAGGTGGACGTCTTTTTTGGCCACCATGACTCCCTCTTTGAAGAGGAGTTCGTAGATAGCAATCCGATTCTTCTTGGGCATCAGCATCTGTAAGTGTTCCGCAATAGCCAAGATTAGCCTGCTGGTCTACACCCTCCACACGATTACACGTTTTGTACTCAATGTATTTTAGATGTTAGTATCTCGAAACGATGTACATAAATATGAAAATAGGTGACTAAAAGCTTTAAGATTTGGTCGGCAGTTGTAACCGGCGCTGAACATCGCACCGAAACACAAGCCTAGGTTCACACGCCTAACAATAGCAATTTCTACGCATCTGGGCCCAAAATACGTTCATATGTGTATTATTAACAATGTCGACAGACGTTTGATGGAAAGTGTGTATCAAATGTGAGCAAGATGATCGAGATTTATCAGGATTATTTCGCAGAGTCTGATTTTACCTTTACGGTTGATAAGCGACCGGAGCCGGAAGGAACGACTGCTGTTGATCCGGAAGGTTTATCCCCGCGATCGGTGACCTGTGCGAATGCAGCGCCATCATGCGGAGCGGAGTAGCACGACAACTGTGCAATGAATGACTAACATTTGCGGTGATATTTCCGCGTCTTTCGTGACAGTGACACTAGCGATATCCTTAATAACTTTTCACTTACATACTCTGATGTGCTTTTTGGTTTTTACAATCCCTGTGGCTCTAAACGAAAAGAATTTTATGTGATAAATCGTTTGATTATTTTTGCAAAATTTCATATTCATAAATGTAAATTTTCCAGTTATAATCCCCTTTCAAACTCTACTTGATCGAAATGATGCAATATAAAAAATCAATACGTTCCTCTTCAAACCCCAAAGCTATTAAGACTCTTGATGCTTTAACCTTTTTTGGGTGCTGCTGCTAAGGGCTGCCTCTGTCATTTTTGTGTCTTTTTGTTTTATGTATTTTTTTATTTTTTGTTTAACCCCTGGCATAAATGTTTATAAAATTAATATAACTGTTCAATAAAAATATTATAATAATAATAATAATAATAATAATAATAATAATAATAATAATAATAATAATAATAATAATAATAATAATATGCGAGAAAAACTCTTTAATACAAAAAAAATGAACTATTTTGTGCGTTCTCATAAAAAGCGAATGTTTTTCACTCTACCTTTTTTTTTTCTGCCAAAGAGTGTTATGATGGCATGTTCATGTAAAAAAAAAAAAAAAAAAGCACAAAATAGAACCCACTTCTTAGTATGGATTTGCTTCATTCAGTCATCAAAAAGCAGGTGTAGTGTTCTTCTATTTTTCTATGTGTGTTCCCTTTTTTTTCTGTTTTGTCTGGCTTTTAACTATGTGCGTACACAAAAGTGCTTTTACTTTGAAACAGAGACCGGAAAGGCAGAAAGACCACTATTTTGCTGACGATCTTCCCCCATCTGGCGATCTGTATTGGCGGTACAAGAGACAGGGCTGCTCGGGACAATGATCATGTTTTGAAGATAACCAGAGGAGCCAGAGGAGCTGGATTCATTATTTTTATTCGGTATGTTGCTTTTCTTGATCGAGCCAAAACAAATAACTATCTCTGTGCGCTTGTTCTCTAATTTGCATCATGACTAACCGCTCTACCGGCGTGATGGGGATCGGTGACCAAAGCGCACATCGCAGCTGCACCTGAGTACATTGCGCTTAATGTCTAAAGATATAGTAAGCGTGTAGTTTTTTATTTTTCAGAATAAATACGCATGCTTCTAGACGCGCGCGTGTCTTGCCTGCAATCTGTGATGAGTAGCCTTTTAAGACCCGAGTTGAACCTGTGCCAGTCTGTGATCTGAACACAGAGGGCTACTTTATCATGCCTGGTGACACAAGATCGCACGCAACTTCTAGTCTTGAATGCATGGGTGCGCGTATGTGTTTGTGTCTTTTTGTAGAATAATGAGAAAGCTCCGAGAACAGATCTGGAAAAGAGGTGGCAGATGACTGAGGGCGAATATGGCTGAGTCCCTTGGGATGGGAAGGGGCTGAATCTTCTAATCCGCATTTATCACAGTGAGAGTAGCAGCTGGTGGTTTCGAGATGCTTTGACCTCTGGGCGCATGGCCTTGATGTCTTGGCTCAGTCTGCGGTTCCGAACCCGCATGATATTGGGGTAGATGATCGTGTCTGTTCACTTAAAGGACACTGGTTGCTTATTACACCCTTATAAGCCCTATATAGCAAAAAAAAAAAAAATGGTGCAAGTTTTATTCAATCATTAGGCTATTTGTAAAAGTTGAAAATCAATATACTTACCCCAAGTTAGATAAGGAACTTGCTTTGTTGTTTTAGACTGAATGATTGAGGAAACACACACGGAAACATAGGCCCATGACATATGTGAAACACATCTGAGAAATGATATTGATTCCATTTTGTATGATGCATCTGGACAAACATGCATGACATGGTGTAATCAAACACCAACTCCTCCATATTCATCACGTGCGTCATAATGTGTCTATCTATCTACCTATCAGGCAACAAAGAAAATATCCTGCCATTTCTCTTGTTGCCAGTGATTCACATTATTGCGCTTGTGTTCAGAGTCTCCAGGGAGTGACTATTTCAGTCCATTGACAAATTAGGGAACGCTCATTTCATCTGTAGTATTTGCCTTTTCTGAATATGCGTCGCAACATCTGCATTAGCTTTGAATCCTGTACGTTTTCTTTCTTTGTGTTTAGTCAAATGGATTGGTCTGTGTTGCACCCAGTTCCTGTCGTACATCTGCTCCTCTCATATCCTCTATCTGTGATTAAGAGTCAATGTTTAAGGCCATAATGTGCGTTCAGTGTCTCGATCAATGCAATGAAATGTTCGCTCTTCTCTTCAGGCTGGTACAAAAGCGTGCATTTCCTTGCCGTGTGTCCATTGGTACGTGCAGAGAGGCAGGGCGGGAGGTTTGGCCCACGCTGTAGTGTAATAGGAGCCGGAGACGGGATCCTCACTGGGGGATCATGGCAGAAATGCAGGCCGTGTTTCCTTATAAAGGCCCATGGGAGTCCACTCTCAGACGCACCGTGACCTTTGGAGGCGCTGGCAAAACGGATGTGTGAACAATGTCCCTGAGAGGGAAGAGAACACGAGCTAAAAGGGGACTGATTTGAATATTGCATTGTTGATGATAGATTTGACGCACTATTTGTGAGACATCAGAGCGGAAGCTATTAATCAGATTTGTTTGGTGTTCATAAAGATCAATAATTGTTACTTAACAATACACCGAACACAAGATGCTAAAGAGCCTACATGGAGGTGGTGGGCAGCTAATTTTGATGGTGGTTGTGGTAACTGGCAAATTGACGTAACACTTGAATTTAAAAGGTAATGATTTAAAAGCAACAAAACAAAAATAAAACTAGAGAAGAAGAAAATGTCTCCAAAATACCCTGAAGCCTCAGAATGTTAAGTGTAATTTTTCTGTCTCATCCTCAAAAGGCAAAAAACAAGAATTTGACATTTTATTAGATCATTCAGCATAGAACTGACCAAAGAAAGTCACGGACAATCCGTCTCATTCTCTGCCCTAGAAGTTCAACACATACAAGGAGAAACAAATGGATCATTCTTCATAGTAACATGCTCATGTTGCTCAGAACTGCAGTATATCTTCAAGCCGTGTTGTATGTGCTGATCACAAGTATCCTTCCCTGTGGGGCACCGGGTAAACACACACTAAGCAGCAACAGAGAAGTCACAGAGCAATGAGAGGAGCAGCTGAGAGCGGAGGTTTAGCAGCACATGAACATGGAACTGTAGGCAGGGCTGCATGATTTTAGAAAATTCTCTGACTGGCTCCCGTAGGTGCACACTGCCGTTGTGTCCTTGGGCAAGATACTTTACTTACGTTGCCTGCAGTGTCTGTGCAAACTGGTGTTAGAGAGTGTGAATGGGTGGCATAGGTTCCTTAATGTAAAGCGCTTTCAGTGCCGGATGGAGGTGGAAACGCGCTATACATGTATAAATTGAAACCGTTTACCATTGAGAATAGACTTGTGGTGCATGTTTTAAAATCAATATTAAAGTGAATGGCCATTTTATGTTGCTATTATAACTGGAATACAAACCAATAACCACATAGAGGTCTGAACTACAGGGTTATCAGATTGTATTTTTATTATACAGTTATTATACTGCCTTTGACTTTCTTTCTGCTTTAATTGGAACTGAAAATGTCACTGAAATGACCATTTTTTTATTCGACTGAGCTAAATTATGCATAGATGGGAATTCGCAGCAGTCTTAAAAGTGTTTGATGTGAGGAGAAGAATGAAGATTGCACATTGTTTGGATTTTATGGCCTTCTGGAGGATCCCGTTGCACTTTCCTCACTGCACACGGCTGACTCTGTTGTGGACAAATTCATGTACAGCTCTTAAAAGCTATTAGCACTGTGTTGAGTTTCAGCTGGACAAGGCTCAGTGCACACTCCAGTCCACATCGCCGGCAGCAGCAGCAGCAGGGCAAAAGTTATTGATTACAAAACAAGCAGAACTGAGAGCTCCCACACCTCACCTCCTCAACAACTGAAATCTTTAATTACAATGTGTGAAATTGGTTTAGACTAAATACAGCAGTGAAGTGGATTGTTAGCATCTACACAGTACAATGTGTTTCATGTGATGATATAATTGCCAGTTTGGCGTAATGTGATCATTTAAAAAAAAAAAAGTGACACTGGAGTTTAACTTAATTTGCTGTTTACGCTGAGTTTCATTTGGTCCATCTTGTCTCCATTCATAAACAATTTTAGTTAAAGCAATATTTGTTTTAATAGTGTTTAAATTCAAACTGAAAATTGAGATAGATCAATAAAATGAAAAAATCCATTTGTTTGACACATCGCCCAGCCTTATTTTCAGCCTTAAAGGGTCTAAATGCAAGTTAGCCATTTTATACTCACTACTGCCACCTCAGCCCATACGTGTAACTGCACCTTCTATATTAGGCTTGTGCATGACGGCAATTGGGACCGAAGTAACACCGTTTTGAGTGACAGTGCAGGGTTTTAGAGGCAGTTGTGGTGAGCAGGTCTGGGCTCATTCTACACATTAGAACATTGTTGGAACATGTAGGGGGAGGAAAAAACATAATTTTAACATTTTCAAACTCCTTATAGTCCGTTTGAACATGTTTTTGAACAGTGATGCAGTCCATCTGATTCAGTCCTGTTTTTTTTTTGTTAAGCCTGGCTGGAACACACTCCTCGATTTTAGAATCTTCACCGAAATACTGTGTGTGCGCCAAAAAAAGCAGAGACACAACAAAAAGTCATTACATAATCACACTTACAAAGCACGCGAGGAACGCCAGAAGAAATAGTTCACAGCAAGTAGCCAAACACGGGTCACACTTCCCCAAATTGAAAGGAAAAAAAAAAAGCACACAAAAATAACCCATGCAAATGAATTATCTGAAACAGAAACACTTGAATAATTCTGCCTTTTTTACGGCCGTATGAAATTGGATGGGTCTGTCTCCGTATCACTCCCCTTTTTGCTCCAATAAAACGGATGTTGTGAAATCACAGCACGAAAACAGAGCCAATGATTAGATTGAACGGGAAAATGAGCAGACATGCCGTACTCTGCGCTCTTTCGCTCTCTGTGCAGGGGTCGTAAATTACTTCCTACAATAATGGGATGTTACACGGGGGTCAGATATAGGCAGTCTGTGTGGAGAGAAACCTGATTAGATGGTACACAGATGGCACATACTGATGCCGGTGGACAGCTTGTTGCTCCATTGAAACCAGGATCACGCATAGTTTTGGGAAATAATAATCCTTTGCGTATACCCAAGGCAATACTTGTTTAGCAATAGTGTTTTCTTGTAATGAAGGTATGCAAACCACTAATGCCACAACATGCCTGTTCTTGTATATGAGCTGTACAGGTAAGATTCATTTGAATTGCCCTGCTCTCTGCTGTTTGCTGTAACAATCAAAGGAAGCTGTGGCACAACATTTTGTTATTCTGTTGGTGAATGTGGGGCATAGCTGTGATTTTGACTCATCTGTAATGTATATTATAGAGAAAGAAATGTATCATTCTATCATTGTATCATGTATCAGTCTTATCTGCAGAATTAATTTATTATAAAGATCAGATTTCCAACAATACCATCCTATGAAAGTAATCCAGAGAAGAAATCGCCTACTGTATTCCACAAAACTCAAGTCATCATTTAGTCAGTATGATGAATAATAGTTGCTGATGTTACTGATGGATGTTATTTTTCTCCAGATGGTGGTTCAATCCCCGACTTATACTGTTGTTGTGTCCTTGGGCAAAAACCTCTGCAAACGTGCCTATACATGCGTTTCCGATGACATCACGCATAGTTCCTGTGGCCATTCTGAACACCGAAGTAGCATTATGCAGTACTAAATGAATGATGATGATCTCAACTTATATAGCGCTTTTCCACCTACATTAGGCACTCAAAGCGCTTTACAGCAAGGATCCACTCACCCATTCATACTCTCATTCATACGCCAATGTACGCAGACACTGGGGGCAATGTGGGTGAAGTGTCTTGCCCAAGGACACAACGATAATGTGCACTTCCAGGAGGTGGGATAGGTAACAATATGTCAGGATATAAATGAAAGACAACTGATTGACAGTGGAATTTTTATGTACTCGTAATCATTGCTCAAGAAGATAACGGTTAAAACATGGTCCCAGAGACGCACGTTTATGTGATATAACCAGCAAATGTGGCACAGACATGGCAGCTCTGTCTGTCGAGCTACAACAGGCTTTACCAAAGAGCTGCTTCACCCCTCAGACTAAATTAACACATCCCATGTCATGTCAACAGAGTCTCAGTCCGAGTCAGTGTTTAAGCTGCTCAAGACGTTAGCATGCTACCGGTTAGCATTTAGCTTCAACCACTAACAGTTGATTCAGTTAATTGTCTGCCACTGCTGTCTTCACATAAACGTGCGTTCTCTGGGGCCGTGTTTTCACTGTTACCTTCTTGAGCCATGATTACGAGTAAATAAAAATGTCACTGTCAATCAGTTGTCTTTCATGTTCATCCCGAGTAGAGATATTGTTACATGTTGTAGTACTGCTTAATTCTACTTCGGAATCCAAAATGGCCACCGGAACTTTGCGCTTTGTCATTGGAAACGCATGGAAGAGATCGGGAGTGTGATGTCATATCGCTAAGCTTCATGTGATTAGCAGCAATTATAAACTGATGGAGGTTTGAAAAGGTGAAATACTGGAGTTATTGTTCACATTAAAACACTTGGACACCACAGAGAATTAGATGTATTTACCAGCAGTAACTCGGCTGCGAACAGAGTTGTTGCACTGCTTTTTATACTGTTTTTAGTTCATGTTAGTCTATGGAAAATGCAACGGCTGCAACCATGGCGGGTCTCCATGGTAACTGTGGATTTTCCCGAACTCTATAGTGAAAGTGTTATCAAGAGCATGAATGTGTGATTTGGGATTGTGGTGGTGAGTAACACTTTGTGCTATGAGACCAATGCATCATCATTATATTTGGCATCTGTAGACAGTTAGTCGTTGTAATGATTGCTTGACAAACAGAACAGAAGGGATAAAATGCTTGGTCAAATGATAGCAAAATATAACTGAAGTCCTTCTTGTCACACTGTTGCTTGCTGAACTTTCTCCCTGTCTAATCTTTCACAGTGCTGCTGCCTGAGTGTATTGATTGCCGATTGGTGTCATGGCCCGTCCCCCTGACTCATCTCAGAGCAGACCTTTTGCCCTTGTGTTCTTCTGGAGAAACTTTGTATAGCCCTCTACATATTCCTATGTTGTTGAAGTCTGACAAAAAGATATCAAATTTCACTCATAATGCCTGTACCTGTCTCTGTATCACATATAACGAATAGAATTGTACAGTTGTAGGGTATCAGCGCAGAATTTATACCAGTGTTTATGATCTTAGACTTATGTTATTATGTCTGAAAACTCCCTGCTCCTCACTGGAATTGTCTGTTCATATTGTTTGGTGCATGTGGGCTAATTATTGGCTAGTTACGTAGCTGCTCTCATAGTTCAAACTTCACCTGGGCTGGGCGCACGAGAAAGGTGTGTTTGACTGCGGCATGTTTGGTACAGCTGAGCAGTTACGGGTCCGTGTATGTTTCAAGCTGGTTCCTTTGGAAAACAAAGACGGCAAAGGATCAAACAGGTATTAATGGATTTAGTGTGTACCTATAGAAGCTATATTATTATTAGAATCTTATAACTGCAGTCAATGTAATCTTGTTAGAACCGTGATGACATGAGTGGAATTTCTTATCAGAGGTTCAACCCAGTCGGCTGATTTTTTTTCTGCAAATCCTCCCTATTCATGAAAACTGTTCAATATTTTGGCAGAGGTTAAATCTTTCCTATAGATTTGTCCTGATTGTTATGATTATTTGCTTAAGTCTGTTGTGTTAACGTTTTAACATGCCGGTACTTGAATGTTACAGCTTTAGCTAAATGGTATAAATTAGGGCTGAAACGACTAATCGATTAATCGACGACTAATCGATTATTGAAATAGTCGACGACTATTTTAGTAATCGATTCATCGTTTTCTGGTTCACACAGACTAAAATGGAGCAAAACTGACATAAAAAATGTAGTATTTTTGATGAAAACCTACTTTGATTTTATATTTAGGGCCTGTAATGTTTTGTACATTGTAAATTTCATTAATAGAGCCTTCAAAAAACATTTCCCTTTAGTTTACTCCATCAACACATCCTCAAACAGCACCACTTAAGCATGTGATAAAACAAATTGAAAAAATAAAATTTTCCTACACCATTCACAGCCAAGCGATTAATCGTAAAAATAATCGATAACAAAATAATCGTTAGTTGCAGCCCTAGTATAAATAGAATAAATAGTCCAAGAAAAATGACAAACAAAACAAACCTTTGATCATTTTCATTTCGCTTAGAGGAGTAACTGTGCATTCTGAGAGATAAAGGAGGAGTGTGTGTGGAGGATGTGATCTGCTGATCTGCTTTAAAATGAACTTTTTTTCTTTTGTATTACATGTCTTTGGCTCTCAAACTGAGTAGAGTTTTAGCTTCTTTTATTGCTGGGTTCTCAGTTGAATACTTGACTTGATTTTCATGCTTTTAGTTCTAACCTGCATGTTTTAGTTCAGTCTTTAACAGAGGTGTGAACCGAGATCAAGACGGTCCACGTGAGGCCAGTGGGTCAACTTCTCTATCTGTGAATTATTGATAAATGGGAAACTATTTATAAGTGCTCAGCTGAATGTGAGGAGGACATATAAAGCAGTTTGTCCCAAGGGAGAGAAATATGCTGATGCATTTGACCAATGTATTAACATCACAATTAAATCATTGTGAACCTACTATTTTTATCAAACTTACTCACTTACTTACTTACTTACAATACGTTGTGTTATAAACTATGACCTCATCCCGCAATCGAAATACCAACAGCTGAAGTAATCCCTGAGCTGATACCTGAGCAGCTTTCTGTGGTCTGTCTGCTCACATCTCACTGTCAGTAACTTCATGCCTGTCTGGTTGGTATAAGGCTGAGGCTTCATATGCTCTGCATTTTGATTTTATGTATTTTTGGTTTTGGTTTTTACTAGAAAAACAAAGTTGCTTTGACCAAATTTGACTTAAAACTGGATTAGAAAAACCCTCATTAAAATGGTAAATTGTCTCAACTCATATAGTGCTTTTCCACCTATATTAGGCATTCAAAGCATTTTACAGCAAGGATCCACTCACTCTTTCATTCATACACCAATGTGCGCAGACACTGGAGGCAAGGAGGGTGAAGTGTGTGACTCGAACCCCTGACCTTCCGATCATGAGACGCTCTCCCATCTGCACCACTGTTGCCTATCCTTAGGCACTCACTATAATAATTATTAATCCTTTTATGACCTGCATGTCCACAGCTGGAAGCTTTTTTGACTCTCATGCAACAAAGCTTATCTATCAAGATTCATGAAACTATGTCAAATATGGACACTCCCCACAGCGTCATAAATTCCCTCTTAACATTATAAATGTTAAGCCAGTTATAACCTGATCAATCTAATAACAAACAACTAATGAATAATAATGTAACTCTTGCTCAAAAAAATGACCGAATTGATTCACATTTTTAAAAGTTTTTTGTTCGGACAAACCCTACAATTCAGCTGCATCTCATTTAAGATAAGATAAGCCTTTATTGATCTCACAGTGGAGAAATGCACAGCTTCATTTGCTCAATACATTTATTTGAATACAGCACTGAACACAGAGTCCCATCCCACCTCCTGTTATTTCATCCTCTTCCTCCGTCTCCCCTCCCCTTCTGCTTCTGCTCTTTGCCCCATTCACTCTCATAATCATAACACCACCGGATTAGCAGCCCCGCCATACTGTCCGGACATCCCAGTCATCTCTCATCTACCCACACCTATCTCACAGTGGACAAGTGATCAGGACAAGGGGAGATTGGCGCGATGATGAGAGGATCCCATGTTTGTCTGTTAGCTTTAGCCTTAGCTGCTGTGCCACATTATTGATGGAGCTCTGGGGCCGGTAAGCTTTTGTTGTTGCTAAAGTGGGGGGTGCCCCTCTCAAGTCTTTTGTCTATGGTTGAGGTTCAAATATTGACTTGTGATGCTTGATGCTTTTCTTGGCAAAATGCTTTAGACGTCATGAAAATGTGTTGCTTGTGTGAATGAATACACCTTGTTTTACTAAATGATTTCTTTGGTCTCCAGAATTAGCTGTTTTGCCAGACAGACACAAGTGCATCGCTGCATTGCATGCTGCGTCTCTCTGCAATATGATTTCTGAGTTATTTCCTGCCTTTGTTGGAGAAGTTTGTAGTAAAATGCTCGTCTAGTGCTTGCCTTCCTCCATTGCTTCTCAGTGACTGTGAGCCATAGGTTCTCAGAACAAAAGCCCCCTCTTGGCACGTAGCTAATGGATTAACCAAGCATGATAAACACCCACTTCTATAGAGCCCACTCCCCTCTCGGCTGCGTCCGGCCCGAAGCTGTTGGGAACGGAAGTTTTTGTGGAAAATGTCCATTGACAAACTGGATTTTTTGTGAGGGGGTGCTGCTTAAATCAATTTATTTATTCAGATTTTGAAGTGTGGCTCTGCGTGCCAGCTCATGTTTGACCCAAATACCCACACACTTGTTTCTTCCCCTCCCCCTGACCTGCTATCAAACCTCATCCCTATTGTTTCATCACGTCTTCTATTATTAAAATGCTCCATTAACTTGAACATAATGTAATATAGTTGTAATTTAATCTCAATCTCAATTTCAGTCAATCTCAGTAATCGTTGTGGGGCCTTTTATTCCCTACAGCCAATTCAAATGAAACAAACATGGACATGATGTTTAGGGCTGGGTACCGTGAAACGAAAAGGTCTAGATACTACTGGTATCGAAAAAATAAAAGTATGGAAAGCAGGTACCAAAAAGAAATATCAAATCTGGATATTCAAGTTTTGATGCGGTTGGTTATTAAAATGTAAAAGAAAAATTTGAAAAATTTAAGATTTGGGGGGAAAATTGGGGAAAAACGCATAGAAAAACTGAGGGGGAAAGGCGGAAAATTGAAAAGAAAAAAAATATGGAAAAAAATGTGTGAGAAAAAAACATTGTTGCAAATGGGGGGGAAATAGGTAGAACTTGAAAAGTGTTTTCTCTGTTCTTTTGTCTTTAAAGGAAGTTTCTTGGTTGTTTCACCTCAAACAAATGATACAAATGCAAAAGAAATTAAATGGAAGAAAAAGGACTTCATTAATTAACCTGTTATATCGTTCTATATGACAATTATTATAGTATAGTAATCGAAAAAGGTATCGTTCAGGTATTGGTTATCGAAAACCAAGTATCGTTTAAGTACTTGTATTGAAAATACAAGTACTAAATAAATGTAACTGTATCCTTCCCTAGTGATGTTACTACCAACCCGGTGGTAACATGGACACATTTTTGTGTTAAAAGATACTGGACCTTATTATTCATGTATTAAGTTGTGGTTTATACAAAAGGCCCCATATTTGTTTTCAATTACTATTTTGCCATATCACCTTGTCTTCAAGAACATTAGCCTGGTGACATTATATTGTTTGCATTAAATAATATTACGTCGATACTCTCATGATGCCGTTGATGTACCTACAGTATTTATTGTCATTTTACAGTCCATGTCTTATTCATGCTCAGGTATTACTTCACTGACAGTAGTTGACAACGTCTGTGAGGGAAACGGTGATAGATCATGTGACTAGGTTGTTTGCATAGCTTCGTTTTTCATATCCGGATACATCTGATGCAAAACTTTCACGCCACTTCACAGCCTGCACATCGATAACATAATCGATAACAATAACACCACGCCTTTATGTAATGGACTGTATTGACATTTAGAATGACAGCAGTCATCTGTGTCTGAGCCTTTTTATCTTTGTGGTCTGCATATTAATCTTTTTGTCATGTAAATATGAAATCTTCTCTGGTAGTTGAGACTCTAGGAGATGATAAAATGAGATGACCCAAATGATTCAGTTAACAATATTTGGTTATAGAAAGTTCATGTAGAGAAATGTTCATGTCAATCGATTATTAAACTCAGCATTTGTACCTGTGGGCCTTCGCATTTGTTTATTGCACTAAGTAAGTGGCATTATGTTTGAGCAAGGCCTGTTTAAATAAAGGAACCCTTCATAATTGAGTTTATTAATATTGTTGTTTTATGTGTGTTATTCAAACAGAGATTATCTCTAAAGGGAAAGGAAATAATTTTTGTACTTGCCTTTCAGTGCATGAGGACTCTTTCCACTGCTACAGCCTGAAGTCACTCCGCCAACACTGGGACCATGTCTGGAGGCTACGACGAGACCGCGAGTCTGGAGGAGACCACTGACAGCTTCTGGGAGGTGCGTCATGACCTGGACATGAGCGGTCATTCAGATACTAGGCCTGTGTTGCGTGTTTTAAACCTATGTTGTCAAGTATCTCAAAGCGCAACATTGCAGTCATCATTCATTCACGCCATACTTGGTGGTGGTAGGATACTGTAGCCACAGCTGCCCTTCGGGTAGACTGACAGAAGTGAGGCTATCAGTCTGCGCCATCGGCCCCTCCGACCACCACCAACAACTCACTCACATTCTCATTTTATTGTGGCCTATTGTACATGTTTTTAGTACACATGGCAGACATGGGGAGAACATGCAAACTCCACACAGAAAGGCCCCATCCACCCGGGGATCGAACCTGGCACCTTCGAGCAGTGAAGCACAAGCACTAACCTCTGTGCTACTGTGCCGTCCAAAACATGACCAAAACATATGGGTTTTTGCATTTTTGACTTGGAAAAACTGGTAGATAATGCTTTATTATATTGGTACTGTTAAAATGTAAATATGGAAACTAAATACGATTGCGTATTGGTTTCTGTATGTATATGGGACCACCTCTGGCTTGAGGATCCTTGTGTTTCAAGTGTTCTTCAATTTCAGCCCAAAACATGTAGGCTAATCCTCCAGCTAGGTCCTTACCTTGAACTTAGATTCCAAATCCTGTTAATCCTGCTAACAATTTGCCTCTGCGGCGTTGGGTGTTCCAAATGCAAAGGTCAATTTCCCTACACAATAATAATTTAGATTTAGATTTGCTTTCAATAGTTTTAAATTTGTGGCAGGCTTTCTCTGAAAGACAATTACATCATCAGCCATATTCTCAGTAACAGTCTCTAGTAATTTGAAGAACAGGTTCCCAGAAGCCCATGATTTATGTATGAGAGCTTCCGAGTGTCGACACCGACTCAGAGAAGCCAACCCACTTGAAGCTGGCAGTAATATTAGGTAATGGTTATCTTTTTAAAAGATGAATTCAGATTCAGCCAAATATTATTGTTAAAATAAATACTGCAATTTGCTAAAGAAATTAAGTTCTTAAGTTTATGTCGATACACAGGTTTTGATTTACAAAAATCTCCATCACCTGTGAAATGTGCTACTGCATAAAAGTAATCTGGAACTCATCAGTCGGCTGACTGTGCATCAGTGTCAGGATCATTTGTAATATCTTGACAAAGTTGATCAATGTGAATGTTTTTCCAAAACAATTATGCTTCATATCTGGCTCCGCATCCGGGCAGTGTTTTCAGAAATCGCCTCACGCAGCAAAGGTGCCAGACTCTAACAAACAGCCCCTACATCAGTGTCAGTGTCTGCATTAGGGCAAAGGCTGCTGCAGTGCTACTGCTGACACTGCTCACTACTGCGCCAGAACACAGCCAGCGTGTTTCACAATCTTATATGCCTTTAATTTACTCCACTTTTGAGAGATGCTTGGAGTTGCTTACTGGGTGGAGTGCATGTAAACACGGGCCACTAGAGTAGCACAGATGGAGACCTTTTATTGTCTCATTGCTCTGTTGTCTCTCGGGGCAGAGCTAACATTTTCCTGGGAGGTGGCGGCTGCTGTGTCTAGGGGATTGTAAATTATATGACATTAACCAAACGGAGCCATTGGCCTTTGCTGCATAACTGCACTCACAGGAGAGGCTGTCGCTCAAATCCCCTTGACTTTAGTTTTACTCGTAGACTGCTCGAGGTACATCATATCAGGCTGTCACTTTTTATTAACAGCCACTGAGAGACAAAAGATCAGTGCAACTTTTTGGCCGTGTATGGCAGTAGTTGTCGCTAGCAACAAGCAACATTTGTAAATGTGTAACTAAATTAATATTGCTTATTTTGTGACAGATTGCCTTAGCATGCTGGCTGCATACACATTTGTCATTTTTACTTTATCATTTGGTTATTGGTCTAAATAGAACATATTTCGCTTTTGACTGCAAGTATAATGGTATAGGGTTTGGTTAAACTTTCTGGTTCCAGAGGTAAATTTGTCTTGGACTCAGTGTAAGTGGCTACATAACATATAATGTATGCATGACCACAAGGCAACATTCAGCTCAGTCGGCTTCATTTCAACATATAAGGTAATGAGCAATGACTAAAATGATGATTCCATTAGCTACAGTCATTTAATCACTTGAAGCAGAAAGATCATATCATGCAATGAGTGATGGGACTCTTTTTAATCTCATGTTATTGTATCTTAATTGTGATTACAAAATAAGTCTTTGAAAAGCCCAGATTAGTTTATGCTGATTACTCAATTACTTATTTTTTTTACAGGTTGGAAACTATAAGCGTACAGTAAAGAGAATTGATGATGGTCACCGGCTCTGCAATGACCTGATGAACTGTATTCAGGAGCGTGCCAAAATAGAAAAAGCCTACGCACAGCAGCTCACCGAGTGGTCCAAGAGATGGAGACAGCTGGTAGAAAAGGGTAAGAAGGCTTAAAGAAAAGGCATGCTTTGCACTGTTTCAAATGTTTAATACTGTAATTTGTGCTTCTTGTTTCAGGCCCTCAGTATGGTACAGTAGAGCGAGCCTGGTTTGGAGTAATGGCTGAAGCAGAAAAGGTTAGCGAGCTCCACCAGGAAGTGAAAAACAACCTCATCAATGATGACTTTGAGAAGGTGAAAAACTGGCAAAAAGACTCTTACCATAAGCAGATGATGGGGGGATTCAAGGAAACCAAAGAAGCAGAAGAGGGCTTCAAAAAGGCTCAGAAACCATGGGCAAAGAAGCTCAAAGAGGTAAGCCAACATTCAACTGTATATTTTATGTTGCAGGCTTTTGCTTATAACTAGGCACATTGAGTTGCCTTGTTTGTGAAATGCGCAGTATAAATAAACTTGCCTTGCCTAATTTCGGAACCATGAGAGATCGAGACTTACCATTTTTGTGTTTTCTTTAACTCCAGGAAGGAGTATGTCACTAATTCACGACATTCCCCTTCCTGCAAGACTGCGCTTAATTTAGCATCAGCTTGAAAAAACACTGATAATATATATTTTTTATATAATTGGAAATAAAATCAGGCGTCAAGGGGGTAAAACGAGTTCCCTGTGAAGTATCTACTACGCATGAATGTCACGAATAAATCAGCAGTTTGGTTTTAGCATCATACACAGGATTATAGACAAGACATTTTGTAAAATTTGTAAAAATCATTGTCAGCCTTAGAAAAACGCATTTCAGCTTGATAACAGTAAACTTCAGTGAAGTTATTTTTCCTGATTAGTTGGAGACTGCTAAGAAGTCCTACCACATGGCCTGCAAAGAAGAAAAGCTGGCATCCACGAGAGAGGCCAACAGCAAGGGAGAGGCCTCGGTGACAGCGGACCAGCAGAAGAAGCTCCAAGAAAAAGTGGATAAGTGTAAACAGGACTCACAGAAGGTGAGTCTAAGGTCTGTTCAATACATGTACAACTCAGCAATGTAGAACAATTTAAGAATGAACTGGATATAAGACAGTGAGCTGAAGTAAACTTAGCTCATCAACCTTCATGTTTTATCAGTGTAGCATTTCTCTGTTAATGTTTGGACTGACCGACAAACTCTGCACTGCATATTTTTAGGCTAAGGACAAGTATGAAAAGGCTCTGGATGAGCTGAATAAGTGCACGCCTCAGTACATGGAGAACATGGAGCAGGTGTTTGGTCAGTGTCAGCAGTTTGAGGACAAGAGACTTGCCTTCATCAGAGAGGTGCTGCTGGACGTCAAACGACATCTCAACCTCACAGAGAACCAAAGGTTCGGAGAAAGACTACACACTATGAAATAAATAAATAATAATAATAAATGTTCATTAGTTTAACCTGCTCTTTCTGTTGGAAATGTCTTCAGTTATTCTACAGTTTATCGTGATCTTGAACGCATCATTACGTCAGCGAGTCCACAAGAGGACCTGAAGTGGTTTAATAATAACCATGGTCCAGGCATGCATATGAACTGGCCACAGTTTGAGGTACAACAAGGAAATTGATTTATTATTATTGTTCAGTTTTACTAGCTTAAAATCTTCTCTTTTTTATTTTCAGGAGTACAACCCAGACCTGGCCCATAGCATCACCAAAAAGGAGAGGTCAAAAAAAAGCAGTGATGTTGTCACTCTGACAAATGTCTCACAAGGAGTGAACAACGCTCAGGCAGGAGACAGAGGAAGGTGAGTCTGGGACTCGCCAGGTTTGACAACATTCGCTAAAAGCTCATCACTGAACTGTGTGATCTTCAGTGTCAGCAGTTATGAGAAGAACCAGGCCTCCACTGAGTGGTCGGACGAAGACCAGACAGCACCAAACTCTGGTAACGACACAAACGGAGGAACAAACCCGTTTGACGAAGACGTGGTGAAAGGAGTAAGAGTCCGAGCGCTGTACGACTATGACGGTCAGGAGCAGGACGAGTTGACCTTCAGTGCAGGTCGGTGTCACAGGCAATGTACCTCGGCAGTTTTACAGGATATTTTGACTTTTTTTTAAAATTATAAATGAGATGAAAACAGCGGCGCTGTGACCATAGCAGACCCGGTCCGCCCCACAAAAGTTTGATTCTGACCATTTTGAACCTCACTCCAATTCTTAGATATTGTATCCCATTTATAAATGTGGGTTGAGAAAGTTTACAGAACTTTCTATTATTATTATTCAGTCTGATAAAAAATTGTATTACTATTTGTTAAAACAAAAACACTACGATACCCTATTATGCTGAAACTATACATTTTTAATGTTTTGATAAAATATGAATAAGTATTGAATAAGTATACAGAGTCCTTTTACATAAAATGCAGACCCATTTTGTTGGTCTCAATCATGGCTATGCTGATGTCTTTCATTTACCAATGTTACTGAGAATTGCAGCCTCCATTTTCTAAGCCAGAGTGCAGACTTTTAAAAATAAAATAAATGGTGATTAGATGATTTTTTTCTCACACTTCTGTTCTTCCCGGACCCATAATGATCTATTTTACTGACTTCACCCTTCACTGATCTAGATCCAGACCTTTGTAGAGTGGGGTCTTCAACGTTTTCATCCACATTTGTTCTTCAATTGATATGTATTTATTTATTTATTTGGAACTCCATTAGCATCCATTTAAATTTAAAACATTCAGATTGAGTGACTGGTCGTAGGTTTAAATTAAAAGTACTGTGGCCTGGGCTCACGGTCTGGAACACTGTCTAACCTTGGGTGGAAACCTTGCTACTCTCCATAACCAAAGAGAGGAAGAGTTTGTGAAAGGACTTGCACTGGATGTGATGCATGGATTGGGGGCAAATTATAATCAAATATGTCAAATAAAACTGTTAATGTTGTGACTACCTGCTCCACCTCCTTGCCCACATCAATGGATCAGGACCCCCACGTTGAAGACCCCGGATGTAGAGTTCTCCATTTACTCATGTGCTAAATGGGGTCCTGACCTAGTTGTATGTTTGTTTCGAAGGTGATGAACTGACGAAGCTGGAGGACGAAGACGAACAGGGTTGGTGTAAAGGTCGCCTTGACAATGGCCAGCAGGGTCTGTACCCAGCCAACTATGTGGAGCTGATCTGACTCGACTCAGGAGCACGGACTGAAGCCTCCAGTCAAACTGCACATTGCCAGGGACTTGAAAGTAGAGCCTCCTCTTCCTGTCAGGCACAGTCAGCTGTGTTCACCTCTCACACACAAAAAACAATGTATTTGCGGACATCATCAAATCCTGCAGCTTAAACTCATTGTTTTCGTGTGCAGATGTGGTGAATTTTTATTGTCATAGTACTTGCCATATCTTTTATTGTTTTATCATTTGACGGATATGGTATTGTGCCTGGATAGTGAGAAAGAGCTATGCATTTTGCCTTTATGTATATATGTGCATCTTTTTTACAGTTGGGAAACTGTACAGTTGTTACCCTTGACACTTGTTTCTTTGTCATTTTTTTTTTTTTTTTTTGACTTAGTATAACATTTTACAAAGTATAGTAATATATTTTAATTCTAACATCAAAAGGTAGGTACCACTCCAGTGTTGCTTTTCTTTTTGTTAAATTTGATTCTGATTTTTGCTTAACTTCATTCTTCTCCAATCCAAGCCATAGACTTAAAAAGGTGGATTAAATATTATGCGCCTCTTGTTCCGGCTATTGGTACAATGTCAGGGGCATGTCCTGACATTTTCATTGGTGTGGCCCAGTGGTGGTGGTCGGCACGTTTGCACCAGGACCCTCTTAAGTTTAAGGCTTTAAGCTAAATTTTAATTTCAGCATTCTGGGGTATTTAGATACATAAATTTGCTCTAATTTGCGGTTATTTCCCCATGTTTGCTACTGTTTGATGATACATTACATGTTAAAATTGATTTTAAAGTTATATTGACCGACTTTAGACCGCCTCAACCTCTCCGAGTGGATGAAGGGTGGCTTGTACTACCTCTAATCATCCCCTGATTGGCATACGCCTTTTAACAAAACATTTTAACAGGGAATATACAAGTGTTCTGGTGTCCTCCTAAAAAATGTCAAACCTTGTAATCCTTTTTAGTTAACTTTTCCTTTTCTCTTCAACGTTTAGCATTTTGGCGCAAAATCAAAGACAGCTCAAATCCACCTCCAAAGCCTAAAGCTATTTAAAATGTAATGTACTGTCGACTAGGGGTGGGCCATATCGTATCGCATATCGTTATCGCGATATACATTTTTGTTATCGTTGTAATTATTTATATCGTTGGGGACACGATATTATTGATATAAACACATATAAACACTGACCGTAGAACACGGGGACAGGTGCTTGAAAAGTAAAATGAAGGATGCAAACTGCTTGAATAGATCATTTTTGCCAGGAAATTAGAATGCCGTTGGAAAAAAATGAATATTGGATTTTGAAGTAATTTGTCCATTGTCAATTATATCGTCAAATTCATCATTATAATGATGGCCTAAAATCTATATCGTGATATAGATTTTAGGCCATATCACCCTGCCCTATGGTCGACATTACCGTTACCCTCTCACCTTGTAAAAAACAATGTGCCTATTTTTGCTTATCTTTACTTCTAACTGTGCTAACTCAATGAAATGTACACTGTTTTGTAATGAGCCTTGTCTATTGACTGTTTACTCTGAGCCGTGTGGCTCTGCTTCATCGACCTCGACGCTCTTATCTGTGAGTATGTGCATGTTAAAGCTGTTGAGCCTGTTTGCCGTCTCCTGCAGCCGGTCAATGCATGGCAGACATTTGTTTCCGTCAAATAAGAAACTTCCTGTACATATCCTAACACAATGGCCACTGACATGTGAAGTGGGGAAAAAAAACTGCAGATTTTTTTTCCTCATTGTTTGTTGGTGGGAGTCAATATCTGAGAAACAGTGGGGGAAACGTCTAGTGTAGAGGAGCAAGGGTTTGAGGCAGTTTCAGAAATACGGTAATAAGAGAATTGTTTCAGAGCATCTACAAAACTCTTTTGTCAACAATCGAATGCTTTAAAAAGATTTCAAAATGTACAGTGTGTTAGCGGTGGGCGATATGACAATATTAGTTATTATTAATTACGATTAATTAATTACATAAGGTTTAGTGTGATTAAAAGTATTAATCAAAATTAATCCCACTTTACTTTCGACGCTTCAGTTTCTTTTCTCCTGCAGACGTTGCTTGGCCAAAAACAATTTCACTGTCAAACTTCACACCTACTTGAAAAGATCATTCTCCAAAAAGCGTTTGAAATGATCGCACAGGCTTCACATCTCCACTTCAAATGAGTTGAGGGAAATGCAAAGAAGCATCTAAAATATAGCCTACCTCTAAAAAATAAATACAACCTCTAAATAAATGATGCTTGAATGCGATTAATTGCCAACAAAGGCCATAATTAACTCGATTAATAATTTGAATTGAGTAAAAAACAACAATTTAATCGAGTCCCACCACAAGACAATTTAACATCGAACAATGATCTGACCCTATGACAATCTACTAATTTGGAAAAGATTGTCATGAGTCAGCGTTATTGATGACGTCATGCGTCAAACACACGCTATCCACTACTCCCCACCCACCCACTCCTTTCAGCCTGGATTTAGCCACAGTACATTGTGACTGCCTTTGTTCCCTCTTAAGTTAATGTGAAATTATTTATAAATTAACTAGAAAATGCACATACATTGTAATAAAGGCAAAAACTTGATCTAGAATTTCAAGAGAACAGTGAGTCTGCCTTACTGCCCACACGTGCTCTGCGTCCCTTTTTGGCGACGCGCATGACGCACGTGGGCCAGTGTCCTGCTCCATCAGTAAAAGTCCCTCCCGTTATTTTATATTCATTCTGGAAACATGAAAGGAAATCACAATATTGTTAATTCTGTGTATGTGGCTGAGAAGTCCTATGATGAATGAGATTGTTCTGTTACTTCTGGTAACCGCAGGTGTCAGTGAAAACTATACCTCAAGCAAACGCTGCACAAAAAGAAGAAACACGATCCGGTTCTGAAATATTGATGAGACTGCACATTCATTTTTTATAAGACCCGAGAGGAAGCTTCTTTTTTTTTTTCCTCGCCCCTTTGTGCATTTTGTTTTGTACAGTGTTGTTTTTATCATTGAATCGAGTGGAAGCGATGCCTTAGCAAAAAACATCACCCAGCACATAACAGAAAGGAGGAATATTACAGGAAAAACGAGGCTTTGTCACCCACTGTGAAGCTCGTGTGACACGTGCCGTTAAAGAATCTTTGAAAATTGCTGAAATGCTATGCTCTTTTTCTCTGTACAAGCCTTGTGTGCAGGGGCGGACTGGGACTGAAAAACTCTGGCCCTGGACTCTGACCAGCCTGGCTCAAATTAGCGTAAATGCAACACTTCCACAAAGATGTATTTTAACCTCGCCTTAAAGGGATATTTCAGGATGTTCGACATAGGGCCTCATTTCTTAGTTATCTAGTGTGTTGTTGATTTCTGGAGATTTTAATCTTTTAATTCATGCAGTCCTTATATTTGAAGAGTTTAGTGGTGCTAGGCTAGTGCGAGGCTAGCACGTGTCTATGGTAACTAGTAGCCTGCATTAAAAACAGTCTGACCCGAGCAAAGTGCACCTGAGGCAAATCACTTATTACACCAGAATACCAATATAAATGTCTGTGTTGACTGAATTTTTTTTGATACATAACCTTTTTGCATTTAAAAGAACTTATATTTGAGCAGCATCAGCTGGTTGTAAGCTAGGCAGCGGCGGAGTGATCTGTTAGGTTACCAGATCTACAGTAGTTTGTTTACCTGCGGCTGGCATTACTACACGTGGAATTCACAAAGGAGCTTTCTACAAGTCAGATATAGCAACGTTTGGAGGACTACCCGATGATTTTGAAGAGGTTTTAATGCAGGCTAATAGTTACCATAGACATGCGCTAGCCTAGCACCACCAAACTCTTCAAATATAAGGGCTGCATGAATTTAAATATATATATATCTCCAGAAATCAACAACAACAAATGAGGCCCTTTGTCAAAAATCCTGAAATATCTTTTTAACCAAGTCCATTTTCTCCAGTTTGGCTTCACCCGAATCTAAAAACGTCTTGCCTGGAGAGCAACAGTGTGACGCCTCATTTGAAAGCGAAGATCTACAAAAGTGAACTTTTTGTCACGTTGTCGCCGCATTTTTGTCACACATCGTGTTTTTGTTGTGTTTTCATCATTGTCACTCTTCTGTGCCGTTTTTGTTGCTTTTCCGGCACATTTTTGTCCCTTTGACCGGTGGCCCAAGAGCCAGTGGCCCTTCTGTGCTCTTCCAGAATGGACATATGGCCAGTCCGCCCTTGCTTGTGTGACATCTAAGAAGACAATAAGAGGGCTTTATATTTTTTAGCATTGTGCTGTACATTTCCAAACTGCTGTGCCTGTTCATCCGCAAAAATAAAAGATGTCATCTGTAAACCAAATGATTATGTTTTTCCTCATTGTGAAGCTGCACTATAATTACAGGCCAATTATAGGGTGAATATGGGTAAAGTGGGACACTTTTTGAAAATTCAGTTTCCACCTCATTTTTTGTTTGGAATTAAATGCCAAAGTCTTTAATGTTATATATTTTTTAAAAAGCTTTAGATGTCTATTTTACACCAGTGGAGGAAAAAAAGTCAAATGTTTAACACAGGAGCTATAATTTTGCCTCAAACGCAGGTTGGTCCAATGATAAATTTTTAGAGGTGCTATTGGTAAAGTGGGACACTATTAACATGGTAATTTTTGTATTCAAAATCATTAATATTATTGTAGCAACTACTTTTATGAATATGTGAAGGGGTTATGAATAATAATAACCATTCTAATGGTTATTCTAACTGGTGTGTGAGACATATGACCATGATGGACATGTGTCTGATGTGCAGCCTGTGCTGTTGGTGCAGAAGAAGTCAGACATGTTACAGTGTGGAATATTTAACCGGGACCTTTGGTATAAACTAAAAACAAGAGTGACAGAACAATGGAAGAATAATATTGTAAAGTGCCTTAATCAGATTTACTTTTGTTTATAAATGAGTGAGGAATAATCTGAAGGACTACTTGGTCGTAGATTATGGTTTGCCACGCCATATAAAGTGAATTAATATCCACAAAACCATTATTTTCTTATCCTGCACATTCTAATTATTTGGTGTGTATGTATTTTTAGTGATGAAATATGACACATTAAAAAATAGTCATCATTAAAGTCCCACTTTAATGATGACTATTTTTTGTCCCACTTTACCCATATTCACCCTACTTTTTGAGTCTACCACTAGAGGTCAGTGTGGAGGCGCAGGCACAAATACATTTGGACTCGGCCTGGCTGTGCCGGTTCACGCGCCTTTATTTCATGTGTACATAATATTGTTGGCTTATTTAACTGATGATGCTACATTCACAGCCGGACAAGGGCTTGGCTGTCATGCTTGATTACAAATGTCAAAGAAAGTAAACTCCTCTGTTTTTTTAATGCAAATTTAAGGGGAAATGAGTCTCTTTAACTGGCTGACTTATCCGTGCTGAAAGGATGTCAACCAAGCAGCACTTTTGAAGACTGGGTGCGGCATTTGGCTCCTATGTCCTAATGCTTGTTGACTTAAAATAACATTGGGGCATAATTAAATGCATTAACGCGTGCAACATTCCTTTTCCTTAGTATTAGTAGTTGTTGTTGTAATAGTATTAGTTGTTGTGTGTGTAAATCTCACAGTACCACTTATTTATTTCATTATTTGTTTATTTGGTCTGGACATCAGTGCAAGTTAATAAACACATTACCACATTCATTCCGTTTGCCCCACATTTGCACACTCTCATTTATCCTGGTCGACCACCTTTGATTTAGAATGAGAGCTGGGGGGGCAAAATCTGGTTCCAAAACGCCCTTTTTCACCTTTAGATCCGGGTTGGATAGAATGATATTGGACACATACATAAAAATAAAGAAGCAATAAACAGTCACAGCTGCCATGCAAGATCTGAAACATGATAGCTGAATTTAATTGGGTTTAGTGATTATAAATGTACACCTGTTTTACAGCAGCCAGGTGCTCATTCAATAGTATCAAAGTGTTGGATTTTCTGCCAGGCACACCTCATTAAAGTGTAAAACATTTACAAAATAATATTACACATAGAAAACGGGTTGTACATAAAGCATAATGGATATGTAGGTAAAAAAAACAAAAACAAAAAACAGTTATGATAAGTTTTATTTGAACCAAGAAAGTGCTCTGTTTTGTGGTTGATGGGAGATTTGTGTTTCCCCTCAGGCAGACCAAACCCAAAAAGGAAGCGACATAATCATCGCAACCATGATTTGGAAGTTGAAGAACTGGCTCTAAAACAAACAGTGACCATGGTTGAGATGAAACGCAGAGATAAAAAAACAAATGGCTGTGGGCAGTGCTCATGCAATTCGGAAGTAAGAGACATTGCCGCTGAGTAATGAGCATGAGGATTTAAGATGAGACATTGCAGTGGGTACGAACAAGTAATATACGTTTTCTTTGGTTCACAAAAGAATAAAATCTGAAAATTGAAAAGTTTAGATATTAGAAATGTACAGTGATCTTTTTTTTTTTTTTTTTTTTGCCAGGAAAAACTTTACTTATTAAGAGTTTGTTTTTCCACTGTAAGGCAGTTGGTCCACCACTGCCCTTTGCCCCAGCGGTAGTGGCGGATGGATCAAATGTAGAGGACAATTTCCCTACAGGGACAATAAAATACACCTTAATCCTAACTCTGAAAACTAATGGAAACTACACAGTCTAAAAGGCAGTATTGTTTTGGCATAGTATGAACAAATGTATTATCCTAAACAGCCACAATATTTTGTACTATGCGTGCACAAGAAGGCCTTTGTCATTTGTTTGATCTTTCATTCATTTCATATTTATTATAGTGTCATTTTAGACCTAGAATCTTATTAAAATCTATTATTTTTCAATTGCTCTGATGGATTATTTGTAGATTCTGTATAAATATGAATATTTGTATCTGCTAAGTCTATATGACATTATTTATTTGAAATGAGCTGCTTTTACATTCCTGACATGTTTAATTGTTTTATGAATGCTTCCTTATCTAAAATTAGAAAATCTTTGAGCCACTACTAAGTATTGGCAAATAAAGAAAATTCAGTGGCACTTCAGAACCGATCTTTGGTCTGTTTGAATGTCTTTTTGCTTCATGTACAATTCTACAGTTCACTTGAGTTGGTCAGTGCATTCCTGCTGTTGTTGTTCTCCTCCTCCAGGTCCCTTCATGTTGCATCCTTTTTCTTCACACGGGATGGACAAACTGGTACACAAGTCTCTGGGAAACGTCCGGTTTGCGGATTATGCCCTTCTTGTAGTACTGGCGTATGGAACGGCTTAGCTTGTCATAGTTCATAGCAGGTCGATTTTTCCTCAGGCCCCACAGTCTGGCGACGTGAGCGGAGTCTTCAATTTTGAAAATACCTGGTGGAGCGCAGCCATAACACTGTGAAAATTGATCTAACGTTTTAAAAAAAAAGAATGGATATAAAATTTTTGCAGTACCTTTGTCTTTATTAAGCCACCGGATACAGCGTCCATAGTTATGGGGTTTTAGAAGGAGCTCTCGCAGAAATTGCCATAAGTGAATGGGCTGTCCTGAAGAAGAAGAATCCGCCTCAGACCACAGCTCTCCTGCCACTGTACAGAACAAACCATGTTACAAAAAATAACATTTGCAAAAAATCCCTCCATCCATCCATTTTCTTTTTGTTTTATCCCGGGCCGGGTCACAGAGGCAGAAGTAGGAGCACAGATGCTCAGACTTCTCTATCCACGCATACTTCCTCCAGCTGTTCTGGGGGGACCCTGAGGAGACACCAGGCCAGATCAGAGACATGTCCCCCAGAACACCGGCCAAGGGAGGCGATCAGGAGGCATTCAAAAAAGATGCCTGAGCCACCTCAGCTGACTCCTTTCAACATGAAGGAGCAACGACTCTGCTTCGAGCTCCTCTCAGATGACTGAGCTCCTCATCCTATTTCTAAGGGAGCCCCGAGGCACCCTGCAAAGAAAATTAATTTTGGACGCTTGTTATCCACGATCTTGTCCTTTCGGTCATTACTCAGATGTCATGACGATAAGTGAGGGTGGGAACTCAGGTCGAGCGGTAAATTGAGAGCTAAGACTCAAAGGTCCGATACAGCAACCGCATCACTGCCGACGCCGCACTGATCCATCTATCTATCTCACGCTCCATCCAATTCTTTCCATATAAGTGATGAGCAGTACTAGTGACAATGTGCAGCCCTGGTGGACACCTCAGATTAAAAAAATACTGAGTAGAGTTTCAATAATACTGTCACCTTATTTTCTTTCTGCACTTTTTGTAGTGGGTATAGAGCTGGTCCAGGTTGCCGCGACCGGGATAAAAAAAGCACTGAGGTTTGGCTATTGTTCAGATTATTATTGGTGGTGTTTTGATCGACTATTTTGTAAAGATTGAGCTGAGATGAATTAAAATAAAATAAATAAATGTACAACTCAAATCTGTACTTAAACAAGTTTTAATTGGAAGCTAGGTCATATAAATTATTGTCCATTTAATACAGTATTTATGTAAAATGTATGCTGTTATTGATAATTGTTTTTATTAGATGATAAATGTGGTGCTTCCTAATCGTGCAATAAGAACACAACATATTAATTTCTCATACTTTGTTTTACTAAAAGTCGATTTGTTTTCAATTTGCATCTCTTTCAAAGTTATTGTATGTCATCTGATTCAAAAACATGTCAGTAGATACGTACCTGTAGCCTTGGTATCTGCCAATGTACATCTTTCCTTCATCCATGCAGCTAGAAGTAAGAGTATAAGGTTAAGCAGAATATTATTATTTAATACCAAGTCCAAAAGTAAAATGTAGAAACTGTAAATGTCATGCACTCAGAGATACAGACTCTTACCAGACTTCCAAATATCAAGATGAGCGTGCAGTGTGTCGCCACAGTGGGGGGAGCGCTGGCGAAATTCCTCTTCACTCATGGCACAGAGGTCTTTTCCTGTCAAATCCTGGAAAACCTTCCCTGCATGGGGCAACCTGTAGAGGTGCTCTGTCCACAACAGCCACTTTTGAACATGGCTTGGATTCCACTCAAAGGGGTCTGTTTTAGAGGAAAAAGCAAAGAAGGAACGTAAGTGATGAGAAGTCTCCCAGCTGCCCTGACTGACGGATAACAAAGGTGAGGGTTGTTTCCGAAATGAACACTGTATGGTGTTTGTAAAGCAAACCAATAAGATGATTATCAGAAGACGTGTATGGTTTTCATGCATTTATGACATTGAGAGCATGCACAATGCCTGCTTTCTCTGTTGACTTAAGCAGCAGTGGGGACCTCACCCTTAAGACTTGTGTACACATCTATTGGCAGAGCCATCACTGTTACAGAGTGGCAGGACGCATGCAAAGGTCAGGATTACACAGATCCTGGTTCAGACAAATACGGCTGTCATCAGTGGAATAACACCGCAGTGTACAGTAATGTTTCTCAAGCGTCACCTGACACATAATACAATTATTCGGTAACTCAACCTTCTGTTCTTTTACTACACTGTGTGAGCGTCAATGGGATTTTAATAAGTAAACTGTTCAGCTCATTGTCCTGAGTAACTGTACATGCCATTAGGAGTTTTTTTTTTCTTTTTTACTTTGCTTGAGTAAACAGACTTTCTGGATCTTTGGCAACTGTACCAACATTTCTTAAGCCTAAACTTGTGAAAGTGTTTTATTCTTATTACTGTATAGGTCAATTGCATTACTTTATGTCTTATAACATTAACTTTAGAAGTAAAATAGCATATTTGACAAGAAGAGCAAACGTTTTACCTGGTGTGATATTGAGAAGTTTGCAAGCCGTTTCTATGTCTTTGAGGACCTCGCCCACTACCATGCTCTGCACTTGCTCCAGAGACCTGTCCTCCTCCTGCTCCTCCGTCCCACATGGGGACAGTCCCTGCTCCTGACTATCGATGATGGGACACTGTTCAGGCTCGTCTCTTAGCTCTAACAGGGTCATGGACGCTGAGGATGTCGGCGCGGCCTCAGACACTTTGGACAAACAGTCTTCTGTGAGGAGCATATCGAAGCAGGACAAGTAGAGACTGGGGACGCTGCCACGCTCCACACTGCCCACGTTTGCTTTGGTGTTGTCCATGTCCCATCCGAGACTCCTGGGGCGTTCCAAATGAATGAGGGTGTCGTCTGTCATTGCGATCCGAGATCCATACACTGCACCGTCAACCAAACTTCTGGCAGGATTAGACATCACTGTCACCTAAAAAAAATTAAATCATTTTCTTACAAGCTTGTTTTTGCTGGACCAGATTCATTGTATCGTGGCAAAGGGTGAACGAATAACAGCACTGACTGAAGCTGAGTGAGTGCTTCTCCTAAAAAAAAATCCCAAAGCCTAACAGAGATACTAGGGAAATGACCCTGAAGAAAGTTATAATACCCAGAGTTTAAAGCGAAAGGAATCTGCCTGAGTCTCTTATTGAAGGGTCATTTCCCCAGAATAGTTAACTCTCCGGGGAAGGCGACTTGTATTGAGAGCCTGAGCTGCTCGACCACCTGTGGGCTGCGGCCTTATGTCTCCACTGTCAGCTGGGGGCTTTTTAATCAAATTCAAGTTAGATAATGTAGAGGTGATGTGTGTTTAAATGTCCGGGAAATAGCCATGATAAGTGCTGCTTTATGGACATTTATGGGCCGTGCCACAAGTGTTGTAATCTCAGGGTAAACTTGCAATATGGTGCCCACACTGTGTACCTGCCACAGATGGCATATATGAAAGCACATTGCTGAATAACCCTGGGTTATCAGGGCTGAGATAGATGCAGTAAAAGTGATTTTGGACAGACAAAACACGTGTTCATGAGGAGCAACAAAAGGGTGAAAAAAACTACTGCCTATTTGCTGGTGATTCTGCAAATAGCGTTGAACTTTTTTTTTTTAAATATTGAAGTAGTTTTTTTCCCTTCTTGTTGCAGATATGCATTTCCTCTTGTCTTTTGTTGTTGTTGGGGTTATAGGCTGAAGTTTAATGTGACAAATAAGTTAAAACAAGTTGTCTGACCTGATCCTACAAAGATCCCACTTCTGGTCTTTCGAGCTCAACCCCCCCACTGCGAAACCTCTCCTCAGTCCTCTTTTATCTCCAAGTTTTTCGTAAACCAGCGTCCACACTTTCTTTGACTTCATCAGGAGTCAGATGAAAAGCCAGTGGTATCCCGGCCCTGCTGTGGCGCTGTAACAGCTTGCACTAAGCCCATTAGCAAAGCAAATTTAGCCATATTACCTTCATCCAAAAGGAAGAGGGGGCAAAAGGAACAGACACAAACACACACACCCACACAGGGAAGGATTAGGGAAGTGACTGATCTCTAAATGAGTTTGGTCAAGACGAAGATACTCATTTTAGTGGTATAAGCCGCCTCCATTTACTCCAACACCAACGGTAAGGGGACATTAGACTCTCATGTAGGAATAGATTAGGGACATTTACATGAATGTATTTATTACAGATATGGCATGAGCACATTCATGACATACAAACAAAAAGGCAGTTATATTAGGGCCGCTAAATTATCGTCCATAATATTGTGAGATACAATATATATAGAGGGTAATCCATCCGAACACCATCTCAAACCCAAAAATAAACAAGCAAAAATGCATGGTAACTTAAAATGTGCAAACATTTATTTTAGTCCTAATTGTTGCATTTTAGCCTTGTTTTAGCCCTGACTTTTTTATTATGTTTTGAAGTCTTTCTTTTAAGGCAACTTGATGAACAAACAAAAAACTCTTTGGCAGTTTTAGCTGAAGTTGTGTTGGATTAAAAGGGTTTAAATTGTTTAATGGATTCTTCAGATTAGGAGAACTGTATTGCTCAAAAGGCAATTCATTTGTAGCAAACCTTAGGACATTTTATCATTATTATTATTGCAATATTATTATTGACATTTTGATCGATCAGATATTGCCGTGTTTTCCTGATATTGTGCCATATTGTGTATATAGTTTCAATTAAAATAAAATATGCAACAAATATTGTTATTTCATTTGCATTTGGGAGAACAGGAAAGTACTGCGTTGCCCTGATTGATAATCTCCATTCAAGTGAATAAAAGTCTCTAATGTTAAAGATGATGAATTTGGCATTTTTGCTACTCTGTATTTCTATCACATTCAATTCGTTTTGGTAAAATTGTGCCCGAGCTTTAAGTCGTTGAATATTCCCATTCATCATTTGTGTCAGAAGCCAGACGAGTGTTTAGGTTTCCGTTAATGAGTAGTGATCACCTAAAAGTGCTCTGTTCACTCTGACATAACATGGGTCATATTGTGGCATTAGAGTGACCAATGGTCTGCCCTCAGAAAGCCTTATTTGAGAAGTGTGCACATCCAGGCGTGACTGTGTTTACCATGCCAGCATGAAAAGAAGATTATTGTTTCCTTATATTGTTCCTCGTAACGTGGGAATAAGAATGTCGGTGTCAATTAAGTTTTTAAGCTCTTTGATAAAAATTCTTTCAGAGAGACATCTGCTTTTATGTGTAGAGGTAAGTATTGGTTGGCTTTTTTTCCCAAGAGGTTAAGCCATTAGGATGAAAAATTGACCCAATGACTTCAAATAATGGCAGTTTTATCATTATTTAAGGCACAAACCATTTATACATAGTTTTACGTCATTTGTACGTGGAGGTTAAAGAAGCAGAACCTGGATCTTGTTCAGCATCACGTTGGAAAACAAAAGATTTGTTTCTTAAAAGTTTTTGTAGTAAGTTTACATGCAAGGGCGCATGCGTGTGTAGGCATGTGCTGTCCCAAATCAAATAAACGGACATAATACGCCGCAAAATCAACGCTGACGTAACGTAAATGCGTATTAAGGCCATTTATATCATTTATATTGTTTATATCATGTACATTCTGCAAAAACGGCAAATGTAAACAACTGTATACAAGACAAACTAAACTCTCCCCTCCTCGTTATATATTTTATTATTGTTTTTTTTCTTTTCTTTTTTCTCATTTTTGTACGTCTGTCTGTTTGTCTCTTTTACATTTGTGTGTATGTTTTTGTATATTAGTTGCGGTATGTGGTTTGTATTTCTTTTGAAAAAAAAAATTATTTGGTCTTCTTTTAAGTAAAGTGCAGCTCATGCTTTTCTTTTTAATTTGTATCTGAAGTGGAAGATTATATGCATATTTTATTTAAAGCTATTTGTTGAATGATGGATAAAATAAAATGAAATATGCTAAGAAAAATAAGATGTCCATGGCTGCAAACAGACTTTTTCCCAGCAAGACATTGCCTATTGAAGAAATGAATCCATGCCTTTGCTAATAGCCTGTTCATTAGTGCATTATCCCCTGGTCATTGTCAGATATAGGCTAGCATAGACAACATACAAACTCAAACTGAGTGCTCTTACCAGTGTGAAGGTGCTGTGGCGGGACGGGAAAGATGCTGCAGCCTCACCGGGATCCTCTCTGGTGACTACACGCAGTGCTCACCCCCCAAAATGTATTTCTGTTGATGACTGTCACTAAGTGTTGAAGACTTGAGCCCTCCCAGACTTTGGAGGAGAATCCAACTTAACTTATGCACACAGCCTAAAGCACAACAGCAAACTGATCCAAGTGAAAGCACCTGCTGGGGGTGTGTACATGGCAGCAGCAGCAGCAGCAGCAGCAGCAGCAACGCTTCAGAGCAAAGGAATTTCTGCACCATTGACTGCAATTTATATTTATAGGGCTCTCTGTTTACTTATGCACAACAGGGATGATGATGATGATGTGTGTGTGTGTGTGTGTGCGACTTAAACCTCCCTTTTTGTCAAGCCAGCTAAGTTACTATAACAAAGGAATCAATTTGAACCTTTGCAGCATTATATGTAGGAGTTTTTTTGTTCAATAATTTCATGACAAAATGCTCTGTATACAAAATAGTAATAATAACAATGATAATAATAATAATAATAATAATAATAATAATAATAATAATAATAATAATAATAATAATAATAATAATAATAATAATATAATAATAATAACAACAATAATACTAATATAATAATAATAAATAAAATAATAGTAATAATAAGAATCTGTTAGTGTTTATAAAAATGTGTCTGTGTTCCTGTTGTAATTGTTTAATAAAAAAAAACAGTTTAGGGGCAAATAACAAGTCCACAATCCACAAGGGGTTCATTACCATCTCACGCCTGGTATAGTAGACCCAGTAACATCCTGCTGTACGAACATGTTCTGCACTTAACTAACCCATCATTAATGTTGGTGTACTGGGGTGGTCTGGGACATTGCAGCCAAAAAACAACATACTTACACTATTCAAAGAAACGTGTTACTATTTTGTAGCTAAAATTACATAAAAAGCCACATATAACAATGACTCTAGGTTAAATACTGGTTTAACGTAGTGTAATGTAAATGTAGATGCTATTTCCTTTCATTTTTTCTCAATGCACTTGTTTTGTTGACAAGCGTTGAGCTCCCCTGTAGTAAAGTACTGGCTCTGTTTCCAAATGCTCGTTTTGCCGTTTTATGAATGGTTATGTTTTCAGGTTCTTCTTTTTTGCTTTTTTGTTTGTTTCAGGTTTTCTTGAATAACTTTGAGTATACATTATATCAATACTTCTAACTGTGTACTTCTGTTATTCATTTCAGTAATTACATGGCAAGTACCTGAGCTTGTTTTTTTAGTGTCAGTGATGCTGAGCACCTCCTGGTGGTTGGACTGAGCACGTGGGTGAGGTTTCTCCACCTCTGCACGTGAGTTAGTGCACTGGCTCATAAGTTTTTAGTTTGCACATTTAATTTGCTGCACTGTGTCCACAAAGGTGAGTTTGAGGTGGCACACGAGGGCACTCCCTCAAAGCCAGTTGCTCATCACGGGTGGGCTCCTTTTGGTTATTTTTGCATTAGAGTATTTTAGGAACACTGGCTGCAAAATCAAATCTGAAAACCTGCTGACAATTACATAAAACACTGTAAGTGTTGAGATGCAAAAATCCATATTAAAGGTGCACGATGCAACTTTTGAAGTGAAAAAACAAATCTTAATATTTGTGTATATTTGACCCTGTAGTGACTCTATGATGCTCCAGAATCAATTGTTTTGGGGTTTCTGGACAGTTTCTGGTACGAGCCCTTAAAAACAACTGATCTGTGAGGGAAAACAAAGGTGCCATGCTGCACCCATGAAGCCACTGAGTCACTACAAGGTCAAATATACACACATACTAATATAATAGTAATATTAGGTTGCAGAGTTGTATCTGTAAAAATACCTTTAAGCATTATATTAACTTTACTTTCTTAACCAGTCAAGAACATGCAGATTTGATTTTATGAAGGGAAAAGAGGAGTCTGTGAGTGATGACGATGCAGTTCACTCTATAAACTGTATCATCAGTAAACATGAGTCTTCTGTGTGCCCATGGCCTTTACTGACAGTGTCCACATCCAGCATAATAGGAAACTGATATTTGCTCCTCAGCGGTTTGAGGAAGCTGGATGAAAAGATATTCTCTCAACAGTGCATAGCTATAATAACACCATTTAATTACTTCCTGATAAAAGTCGTAACAGTTTCCTGGTGATGCGCGCCTGGGCTCTGTGCCAAGATGTGCACTTTTAAACATGCAAAGACCTGATGGATGAAGTACTTTAAAATGATAATAAACAGAAGACACAACTGACCTGTCACTGTCGGTTTAATAAGAATCTTAGCGAAGGCACTTCTTAGTGTCTCCCAACATGTGGTGAATAAATACATGTAACGTTCGGTCGGCTTTCTTTCTCTAAGTCATTATGGCACTGGTGAAACATTTGGCCAGTGATCAACACAATCTACAATTGCTTTCACCAGTGCACCTGTGTGGTCGACGCTGCCAGCACACACCGTTTTGTCTATGATCCAGGTTTGGGCAGATTGTTCTGTTGATATAGATTAGGTCATTTATCAACTGAATGTGCATAAATCTTGCACATATGCAAATCTCTATATGCGGTCACACTGTGCATAAAATAAATTAATCTAACTTAATTCAGTGACACAATGCCATGGGTGAGGAAAATGCAAATTTCAGGAAGGAGATGTTACTTTACACGGCGTGACCTGACTTGCCCACTCTCAGCACTTCCGCTTGGGGAACTTAAAAGTCTTCAACCCATCTCTCATATGGACTAGCCGGCCATTGTAGGATAAAGCCGACCTTGAAAACAACCAAAATGAAATAAACAATATCTGGAATCACAATGGATCTTATTAAGGCTCCATGTAGAACTTCAATATGCAACAAGAAGAAATGGGAGTGAGACAAATGTTTATTTCACTGAAAAAGTCTGTTAGGTATTCACACTCATGACGTCCTCAGCACTTGGAGAAATGTACCTCAACCCACCTCCCGGGAACACTTGCATCAAGCATGCAGCAATGAAGTTTTGAAGTCATCAACAATAATGGTGAAGCTACTCATTACGGAGTTCACGTTTGGAACTTCTATTTCTGTTTTAAGGGGGTTTCAGGGGGGTTTGAGGTGTGGTCCTAAACTTCTGATCTACTGCAAAACAGCCTCTTTCAGTTTAATTGTTGTTTTGACTAATTTAATTGTTGTTTTTCTTTTGTTTCACTCCCATTTCTCCTTGTTGCATTTTGAAGTTCTACTGGAGCCTTTAAGGGGCTAGATGCAAGTTAGCCATTTTATACTCACTACTGCCACCTCAGGTCATAGGTGTAACTGCAGCTTCTATATTAAGCTTGTGCATCCGGACCAGTCGGACCGAATTAATACCTTTTTGAGTGAGTGTGCAGGATTTTAGAGGCAGTTGTGGTAAATATGTCTGGGCTCATTCTACACCTTAAGACATTGTTGAAACATGTAGGGGGAGGAAAATACTTATTTTTAACATTTTTAAACAATAGTCCCTTTAAGATCCAAACCATGCAAAATGTGAATTTTTTCAACTGGTCAGAAACTTTTGATCGGCCCATGTGTGTGTAAGTGTAAGTGTCTGTAGGATCGCAAAGTGAGGAGAGTGAGAGTGAAAATTGAAAGTAAAAAGAAAGTAAGTAATCCTCCCCTCCTGATTGGACCAGGAAGCTAGTTTGCAAAATGAAGAAAGCAAGAACAAACTTTCAAAAGTAAATGATCAAGCCCCCTTCCCATCTGATTGGACCTAACAGGTATTACTATAACTTACATCACATTTCAGACCCAGGCGGTCAATTATGTACAATCTATTAGATTTGCAAACCATTTAAACTCACAGGCTATCACTTTAAAGCTTTTGAAAGTGAAGTCATTGCTCTGCCAAAACATACACAAGTATTTCTAGAGTAGAAAGTAGTGCTACTTTGCAAAACCACTATTTCCAATAGTTACCAGAAGTTACAGTATATTCTTAAACAAAGCAATAAATACTGATTGAAATACAATATAAAGGTATACAATTGGGTTAGAGGAGTAGTCAAATACCTGTTAATAAAGTTTGGACAGTTAGGTCATAAATCACAACAATGCGTTACCTGTACTTACGTTTGTCATGTGTTTTTGGACAGAGAGCCTTATGAGAAATGTTTGGGCTGGTTAAACAGATTTGTGTCACAATGAAAGCGTAGTCACTTGAAAACTCTGACAGACGGCCCTCAAGGCAAACGTCTCCCTTATGCAAATTTAACTTCCTCTCTTTCTTGGAGAGGGTTGTTTAAAACAAGGAAAATTGGTTTCTTTAAGCATTCATTTGTCATTTTAAGTTATATATAAAGAAAGCACATCATCCTTAATATTTAATGTGTGTTAACGTGACCACAATAACATGTCTAGAATGTCTTTATAAACAAGTATTTCTTTTCTCATTCTCATAGTGCTTGAATTTAATTGTTTGATGTTTCTCCATGGTGCCTGTTAACTCGATCAAATCAAATAAACTCAAACCAAACATAAGTCACAAATACTTAAAGTTTTGAAAATACTGTATATCATTGTGAACAGTGACTTAAACTTGTATTCCTGATTACTGTTCAAACCTCATCACAAACAATTGCACACTTACTCTGACAAACCCCAGAGCTTATTGTTAAGATCTACCCTCAGGCAATGTCATCTTTGGATGAGAGATCCTATATCTAACGGCTACGGAAACGTAGTATCATTTCTATCCAACTGATAATAATCAGTGGTACAGATTGTTAATTTAAACATTTATAGCTGCCCCAAGCACTTTCCTATAATTTAGAAACCTGTTCTTTGAAAACACAAAAACACTGTCTTTGTGTCACTGCAAACTTTTAAGAAAGCCATACTTGCTGGTGCTCAATTGTTAAGAGTGTTTCTTTCACTCTTAATACTTATGATATGATAACAAGATCATTCTTAAAACATTTCACTGTTGACTCAGGTGAGAGATATGATGGCCCCTTTGTAGAATCCAATGGACAAATATTTGTCTTCAGCTTCCCGGGCACCTGTTGCTGAGCTGCATAAGGATTCATGTTATTGTATGTGCATCTCATCTGCTTTTTTCACAACACATGTATCACATGCAGGATTATCCCCACAGGCTTATCTGTATCTTTGTATAAAAGTCACATGAAGTTCTAGCCACTGCTGCTTAATTTGTAACTATATTCTCAACAATATCTCAACGTATTGTTAGCAACAATACATGAAATATTAAACTAATCTCACAGTAACGTCAAAGTGTCAAAAAGTCATGCTCCCAAGTTTTACTTGTAATCCATATTTAAGTAAATACAAGGTGAAATTCAACGTAACATTCGGGGAATAGATGCTCCATTTTAAACCTCTGTCACAGTGGCTCTCAGGGAAATAACATTTCAGGCAAGATAATGTAACATGTGGCTTATTTTCAAAATTCAAAGATTTTATTTTCAATTCATTGATATGAATTGAAATGTTAATTCTCTCAAGTCCTTGGTGTGGGGCGGGGGGGGGGGGGGCTTGGAGTGGAAGCACATTGAGGGCAGGGAAGGGAGGGAGTTCAGCTTTCTGATAGCCTGGGGGATAAATCTATTCTTCCGTCAACTGGCCCTGGCCCGTGGATTCCGCAGTCTCCTCCCTGACGGCAATAGAGTCCCCGGTGATTCTGACGGCTTTGCAGTTGAGACTGGTGGAGCACATGTCCTTAATGGAGCGGAGGGGGGCTCTGTTTTCAATATAGTTTGAATATGTCTCAGTCGTACAGGTGCTGTCAATCTTCAAAAAAGATTCTTGAGTCATCTTCTGTACTTGGACCTTTATTTAACCAGGAAAGTCCCACAGAGATTAAGAATCTCTTTTACAGGGGAGTCCTGGCCCCTGAGGGGGAACCTATTGTAATAAAATATATGTTTTCAAACTATATACTCAATGCATGCATGTCTGTGAGGGTCACAAGCACCAGAAATTGTTACGACTTAAAAAGGATGAGACAACAGTCGAGTTAAATTGAAAATGTATCCAGGAAATTATAAAGCTAGAAACTATATTAGGATTTGACCATATTTTTAAGCATTTGGCGTTTTGTTTATGTGCTGTGGTCAGTAGTTTGCACAGTTTATTAGTCTCAATCATGCTTTTAAACTCTTCATATTTAAAGTTTTTTTTTAAGTTTTTTCTTTTAAGTCTATGGAGTTTTAGAGTGGGATTTTTACTTCCAGCACAGGCCTCTGTTGAGCTCTATTAAACCTGGTGTGTTAATGCACTAAGAGCCTTTACCTGAAAAAAAGAAAAAACTCACTGTCGTCAAATTCATTTTTTTCATTGATGAAACAATTCTTTTACACTGTGAAAACAGCAATCCCATTGTGTATTGGATTGCTTCGTTTTCTCTCAAATGAAAATAATGTTAACAATAATTAATTCAAACAAAACCATTTCCATTTGCAATTTTATCATACAAACTTTATCATAAATACAGGGGAAAAGCATTTTTTTTTAAACACTTTTCTTTCTAGATAAACGTTAAGATCCTTCCTTGTCATCGTCAAAACGCTGTAAACTAATGGATTAATCCAGCAATACTCAAATCCTCCACATATGTGGCTCTCACTCACAACCCAACAATCACTAAGTAAAAATAAATAAAGCAGGACAGTGGGCAATGCACAGATTTAAACTTGCAATACAAAAAACACACCAAAGGCTGCCAAAACAAAATGTGGTTAGATAGAGGGATATGGATCAGATTTTAAAACAGCTTGGAGGAAAAATAATTGTATACATAGAAATAAAAAAGTGCAACAATTATAATTTGAAAAGTAAAAAAAGAACAGTGTGTTTTTATTTAACAATTTTCAACTTAAAACACACAATAAAATCCCCATTAAAAATAGGAATAAAAACTGAGGGTTTTACAGAAGGTATTATCAGCATTGATAAATCCTTAAAGCTGTAAAAATAGACTTTTGGGGACAGCAGAAAAACATTCAATCTTTCAAAATGCTGGTTTTACAATCCATCATCAGCCAAAACTCAACACATTTCCACAACTGTATTGTGCAAATAGCAGTGACTGAAAGTCAGTGCTACTCATTCAATCTCAAACTTATTTTAAAAAAAAGTGTCCATTCTTCTTTTTTTACTAAGTAGTCAGAATGATGTCAAGTAATTAATGTGTATATTTGATTTTAGCACCGTCTGCTGGCTGTCATTGGGCAACTCGTGCAAAGCACATACAAATACCACAAGGGCATTTGGAGAACAATAAAGAATCCCTTAATAATGTTGGAGGTACATAAGTCATAAAGCTTTCAAAGTAAAATTGACATCTCTTTTCTGAGAAACACACATTATTTTACATCATTTAAATAAAGGGTTATCATAACAGTAGACATGCGCTCAGACAGCACACACGCATTGATATCACAGAGACAAACACAACAGTCACACACCGGGCAAAATCCAATGGTCTTGTGACATATTACTCCATTATTTAGTTTTTTTGATCTACAGAGGGAAGCAGTGGTAGTGCATTTGATTTCTGTGATGCTTCTTGGAAATTACAGCATATGCCACATCATTAATGGCTGGATTGAATAATATGATTTTGCAATTAACCTATATTTGACACCGGGACTGCACACTTGCTCATTCCCTGATCACATCCTTAGGGCTGTTTATTGAAGGACGAGAACAGATCCATCAAAGCAAGTTTCAATTAAACTTTAAGGCCTTAAAACAGTCAACAAGACCATGCTGACACCACACGTAGTACATTGTTTCTCTTCACTTCCTTTTCATCCATTTTGAAAGATTTGAGCACTATAAAAATGAAGCATTCATACATGCAAATCCAGATGTTGACATCATGTGGGATGTTGAACTGACACAGATGTAGACATAACCCAACACTGCAGAGTGTGTTTTCTGTGGAAAGGGCCATGGCTTGGGAAGAGGATTGGCAAGAGTCAATAGAAAACAACTATTCCTCCAGTTTTCTAGCTTTGTCCAAATGGAAAGGATCCGTGAATACCCTGCGAAGACAGAAAATAAAATGAGCACACACATAGTACAACACCATAACTTTGCTTAAAAGTAAAAAAAAAAATTAAATGAAAAGTCATACACACCTGCCCATATGTCATCACAGACAGGTTGGTTTGAAGACTATTTGATGCCCTATTTACAGTATTATGAGACAGTCCGTTTTGATCTTGGTGTGAATCTTTTGTGTGTTCCCAGGCTCCATCAGCGTCTGTGAAACTGTGGTTAGTGGCATCAAGCTTGTTCTTTGTTGGGGAAGCAAAAGGGTTGAAGTCATCTTGAACACTACGCTTGGGTTGGGTGTTGAATTCTGTCTCAAAAGACGATAGCTGCTGGGTCACGCCAAGAAGACCACCGATTTCGACACTAAGTATGATCCAAATTACATCTGTGAAAGTATAAAGCACAAGTAAGAATTTACACAGGTGCTGGTTTACAATAGACAATTAAATACATTCATATTCATCTTATTTTCTTTAAATAATAATAATAATCATGTAATCTATATACAGCGGGGTGCAAAATATTAACCACCCTGGATCAGAATTTTGAATAATGCGAATAATGAAGCAAGGGGAGATAAAATGATCTCCAAAAGGCATGAGGTTGTAGATGAGACATGTATTCCATTGTGGATTTTGAGCTGCGTTTACAGTCATTACCAATTTGTAGAAGCTCTGCTCTTTACCTTCAGCTTTTTCACAGACGGTGTTATGTTTTCCTTCAGAATTTGTTGGAAATTAATTGAATCCATTATTCGTTTTACCCATGAAACGTTCCTTGTGCCACTGGCTGCAATACAAACCCAAAATATAATGAACCCACTCCCCTGAAGGTTTTGCTGTGGCCTTCACAGTCTCCTGACATGGACATCATTGAAGATCTGTGGATAAACTCCCAAAACCTCGAGCAAGACGGCCCATAAATCTCTCTGCTTTTGTAAGGAGGAAGCTAGAATTGAAAGACTGGGTATAAAAGCCTTTAAAAGCGGTGAGATTTGCCATAAATGAGGAGGTACGAGGCATTAATTGTGCAGGGCGCAACCTTTTTTACATTCAAATTATTTAAAAAATGTCTTTTGGAGATCATTTAATCTTCCCCTAACACACATAAGTAACTATGTGAGCTGAATCCAGTTTGTAAATAACCATATAGTAATTCATTATGAAGCATCTCGAAATTTTTTGTCTGTCATCAGACCTGTGAATTCGTTTAGGCTCGTGTCAATATAGTACCTGTGCAGACACAACCCTAACCACTTAACAGGGCCTTTTAGGATCAGTACAAAACTTGACATGAACCATTGTAGCTGGAATACAAGTTTGATCATTACTAAAATGGTAATACATTTAGGAAGGCAGTTCATAACTTACCACCATAGAATAGACCTGTGGCAGTACACATTCTCCACTGTCCTTGATACATCCCAGGGGCAATGGGACTTCTCATTTGGACACTAACATCTGTGACTTCTTGGGGGTCTAAAGCCTTGACCATAACTGTGTTAACATGCCCAAACTGATCCCCACCAATGTACTTCAGACTGACTCCAGGAGGCCAAGACTCTGCGCCTGAAATCAAAATGAAACACAAGCGTTGAGCTGCTATGCTGGGAACACAATAAGCAGCCTTTTGCCCAATGTAGCGTTGATTTTCAGTAACACCAAGTCATCATTGGTTGAGTCGAGTTGTTGATCCTCCACACAAAGAGAGAAGTGTGGATGGTTTATGTACACATAGAGTTCAGCAGAAACGGAGCCGAAAACACGAAACTAGTGCCGCCTCTTATTCTAGCATCATCCATTTTCATAACAAGGCGGCAAAAACAACATGGCAACAACCAAAGAGTGACCCAGGCAAACCCACAAAACTGCAGCTAAAGGTAGGTATGGGATTTGTTCTTCCTAAAGAAGATCTGATCATCAGAGGTGTTTGGAGTTTAACTTTGTGAGACCTGCTTAGTGAACCTTTGCCTGTAATAAAGTGGATTGTCTGGATAAATCATTCTGGATGCCCAGAACTGATATATTCACCAGCAATCTGGTGAATATACTAGGTTGTGAAAACACAAATGTAGCCACACATGGTTTGGTGTGGAATATACTAACGTGTAGCACGGGGTAAGCAACTTTGTGTCATGGAGGGCCGATTTTCTTCATTGCTAAAACGCCAAGGGCCGAAACTCACAATTAAGGCACCGTTTTCCAACAAATATATGTTTTGCACATAATATATGACCTAATGGGGTGTTTTGCTAGGAAATGTGAAAATATCAACAGTATCTCCACATGTTACAGTCCTTTTCACGTATTTGGTTTCTGATTTATGAATAAAAGTTTCTTCTTGGGGGCCAAAGCTCGAATTTGGCCCCCAGGCCTGGCGTTGCCAACCCCTGTTGTAGTGCATTGCTATCTATACGTTGAAAAAAAAAACACTGTGTAAAAGATAATGCTTGAAGTGCGGTAGGAGAGAGAGAAAAGGAGCATGAATGTGAAATGAATGAGAGAGGGAGCAAAAACGCGAAGCTGAATGAACCAGCATGCTTATGTGTGCATGTTGGTGAGAGCGAGCCAACAGCTACATTTACAATGAAATTAGCCGTTTATTCACAATACAAACGGAGTGGCTCTGTCACATTTCTGCTTTTAAAATAAATGTATGGTTCATAGTTGCATTTCAGAATAATCTGTGGCACCCACGGCCCGCATGTGAGAGAAAGCAAGCGTCTTACTTCCCAACAGGGAATAAAAAAACTCACATTCCATAACTATTATATCAAAGGTAGAATATATGTTCCTATATTTTATATTTTTAGGTTCATATGTTCACCAAACATCCTTGATCTTCCTTACCTGGGTTTTGTATCCTCCATGTCTTTGTGAAAGGTGTATCTGGGGGAACTGACTCTCCTTCTCCAATTGTCACATCTTCAACAAAGGCCATGGATGGTGTGATGATGTTGGGACTTTCAAAGTCGTAGTATGCACCAATGGCAGCCTGCAGATTCCTGGTAACAACATGGTGTGATGAAGCATTCATTTTTAACCAACACAAACGTTAATATGAAACTTTTCCCCATTCAAACAAGCAACATTTTTTGTGCCATATCAAGTAATACTTTAATAGCTTATTAATGAGTAATTATACGCATTCACTCAATTTAACTGCACAGATGACCTAGGGCGGACTGGCTAAACTTTGACGGACTCCATAATTATAATGGCATTAATTGGCAAAGTGTGTTCGTTTCTGGCTATTTCAGAACCACTTGTTGTCACGCGTTGCGTCAGCAGGTTGACGTGAAGTGACGTTTCTCCAAAACCACAGTATAACTGGCTCTGGAGACTGTTATGTAACACTACACAGTGCACAAATAATTTACACTCATTGCTATGTGCTTTCATTGGCAAGCTAGCTCACAAGCCCTATAGTAACTCGCGAATTTAGTTTAATCAGTTCTTGTATAGATAAACTTTTTGCTTCGCTTGCTGTTACCCGATGACTTCTTTGTGTCACTCGCCGTGCAGAAGCATGAACTGGTGATCTCCTTGCTAAGCATTGCAGCTCTCATCCTTTCCACATTTCTCCATGCTGAGCCGATCTACCCGACCACACAGGCCTGTTCTCCCCCGGCACTCACCAATTGGTCATGTCCAGGAAGAAGGCGCACCCGGCGGGGTTGAGCTGGAATCCCAGCAGCCTCTGGAACTCCGAAATCAGGACGTCCTTGTCCGTGGTGCCCATGCAGCTGAACTTCTGCATCAGCTCCGCATCCACGTCCATGTCCGTGCAGTCCATATGGGGTGTTGTCCCGCGAAGGAGACTAATCTGACCAGGGACCTTTCAGTTTACTTCGGGGCTTGAACCAGCCATAACAGCCATAACAACATCCACCTCCACAACAACAAGCGCCAGTGCGCATGGCACAAGAAGGGGGGCGCTGTTTGACGCTCCGCTTGAGCGTCACTCTGCCCCCAATCACATTGGCAAACGACGTCAGCTGTTGCTATTTGCGGCCTCAGCTCCATTGGTTTATCAAGAAAAACTGCAAGTTTGTTCATTTTGAGTCCAACTAAGAAAAGCCAAACACCACCTCACCACATTTCACATTTAAAGTGAATATTTCTCTTAAGATGCATCCATTGCTCATGCATTTTAGTCAAAAAATAATTGTTTGATGATGATATATTCTATTTGTATTTCCTCTATCCAAAATATGCAAACTGTTAAAATATATTGATTATAAATGTATAATCTAAGTAAAAAAGAAGTAGCAAGAAGAACTGTTATATTTTTTCTTTTTGTTTAATTTCTGGCGGAACGAACGTACGGCTGACCACATAAATCGACGGAAGTCATTTCGGTGACACCGGAAGCGCTCACTTAGCGGTGATTGCAGTGAAATCATGCCCAAGTAAGTAATATTCACACCGGTGTAATTGTAGGTTTTTGTGTTTGTGAGGCTTCAGTGTATCCTTGTGTGCACTTGGTGACTTTTTGAAGTCGTTAATGATGGTGTCTTGTGTTCAGTGTAGCCTACAGAAAGAGCTTTGTTTGGGACCATGCCCCATGTTCCTCTAACGCTACAAGGTGTTAAGAAGTAAAATGTGTTACACATTGTGTCTCGTATATTATAACGCTCACCCATCAAATCACACTCGTGCTTTCATTTTTAAGAATAACATATCCTAGTGTAAGTAACCAAAGGGTCGGGGGTGTTTGGACTTTACCGTCACGGTTGTCCCGTGCGCTAACCCTAACCCTGGACGTCAACACTTGCATCTGAAATTCTTCAACGCGGGGGTTCCAATGCAATCAGCCCAACCAAAGGCTGATTGCCTTTTGTTACATAAAAAGGCAATCAGCCTTTTTTGTGACCTAGTAAACAAGCTTAAAAGGTCACAAATGTTGTAGCTTGTTTAATTGGAGAGCAGATGAGCTTCCTGAAACCCCCAACCTCGGACGCAAAATGGAACCCTGTTTTCCTGAGCACTGCCAGGTGAATCCAGAGATATGACAAGATATCTTTATGTAATATTTGATAAAACCTGCAAGTCTATTTATTAAATGTACATACTACTCTTCAAACGGTTTATTCATCCAGTTAATAAGGACATTACCAGGACAGTTTGGGAACCTTGGCCTTAAAAAAAACAAAAGCAAACTTTTGAGCACCCTTGATCTAAGAGCAGCATCAGGGTTGCTCACATATGTTTTAATAAAGGCTATTATAGGACTGCATAATACATCTCCAAATTATCGTTGTCGCCAGTCGAGCTGGACAATTAATTGAAATGTAGTTAATTCGGACAAGATTTTTGTAAATGCACCTGGAGGAAAGCATTTGTTTGAGTTGAGGATTGTATAAAAGATATGTCCAAGTTCATGAATCAGCTACATGTATTTATTTTTATTTTTTGCAATATCGTCCAGCCAGTCTAGTATTGCAAAAAGCCTCAGTGTACTTAACTCATTATTTTGTAAGCACAACCTAAAACAATGGACACTTAAAATTGTTTAATTTAATAGAACATGTAGCATTAAATTGTTCAGTAAAATATTGCAATTAATAAACATACTCATAACTAAGCATCACTCTCCTTTAAATCTTTTTCTGCAGGTTTTACTGTGACTACTGTGACACCTATCTCACACATGACTCGGTGAGTTAATTGACATTGATTTGCTTTTATATTGCCATATTGACACTATCATAATTTATATTTTAACATTTCAGCCATCTGTGAGGAAAACGCACTGTAGTGGTCGAAAACACAAAGAAAATGTGAAAGATTATTACCAGAAGTGGATGGAGGAACAGGCACAAAGTCTAATTGACAAAACAAGTAAGAATTCTGCTGTATTATTTATACATCATGGGTGTTGGGAAAACGGAGTGGACCATGAAACCAGAGACATTTTGTAATTTTTTAACTTCTTGCATGGTTTAAGCAACTTACTATTTGTTATAACTTACTATTTGTTATAGCCACTGTTTTGTATAAAGGGACCTCGAGTAGTTGCCATCCGTTGTGCACCGTTAGCTTTACCTTATCTTATAAATTACCATCCGTACAAAAAATCAGGTCCTTGTGTAGTTCTATACATATGTCGTGGCATCTTTTTTTTTTTTTTTACTGCATGTCTCAAAGCTGATCAGTATTTAATTCTTTTGGTTCTAGCGGCTGCCTTTCAACAAGGGAAGATTCCACCCTCACCTTTTCCTGGCGGGCCTCCTCCAGGTTGGTAACTTTTGTGTTGGCACTAGGGATAATACGATTCTTAATTGTATCAATATGATTATCATATTCAACACTCCCTCTTCTATTTGATACACAAATATGTCTGATATGAATTGGCGAATGATTTTAGATGTGCACACTAATAGTGTTTTCAGAAATTACCTCTGGTTGTGTTCACCTAATGGTGAATAAAAAAAATAATTTAAAAAAACTATATGCCAGCACACCGTACCTATCCGGAAGCACATCCACCATGAGCAGCCATCTCCGGATGTCAATGTCCCTTGTATGCGAGATGCTGACATGCTGCATATTGAATAGGGTCGATGCACATAAGCTTCCTTGCTTTTATGTATTCATTTGATTGGGACAGTGCATGTTGATGAGCAAACATGAAAGACATGCAAGTAAACTTGCCAGATTGTAGCCAAAGGCTAATTTCTATCTGTAATCCCACAGGTTACGGTCGCACAGGGGTCACAACATTACAGCACATTAAACCTCACATCAAATTACATAATTAACAATAAATTATCAAAAGAATAGGCCATAATAAGGCTATTATTGAAAAGTGAAAAGTGCACCATTCCTACTGTGAAATATGGAGGTGGTTTGCTGATTATATGGGGATGTGTGAATTAGCAAGGCTCTGGAAACCTGGTCAAAATTGATGGCAGGATGAATGCAGCGGCTTATCAAAAAATACTGGAGGGGAATTTCAGGCCAAAAGCTGTGCATGGGTCACACTTGTTCCAACAAGACAATGATCCAAAACACAAGGCCAAGTGTAACGCAGGTGTCGAATTCACCGTGAATATTTGTCCTTGCCCTTCTCCTACACTATGGTTACCCCCGTGCTATCGCGAGAATGGGGTCATGTCCACCTGCCACTGGCTCCAGCAGAATAAAGTCAAGGTCCCGTTAATGGCCATCTCGGCTCCTGACCTCGATATCATTGAACCACTGCGGGGAGAGCTGAAACGCACTGTTCATGCAGCCCAGGAACTGTAATAAACTATCACGGAGTACATTTTGTGAGCGTTGAAGTATACTGTTCCTTATTATGTTTTCATTTGGATCATTGGTCAATTATTTCCACACAGGTGGCCCTCCACGTCCTGGCATGTTGCCGACGCCTCCGATGGGAGGTCCACCCATGATGCCTATGATGGGGCCTCCTCCACATGGCATGATGCCCGGAGGACCTGGTAAGAAACGTTCAAGTCTGCTAATGATGTCCAAGTTGTTTTTATTACCTTTTCTGGTAAAATGGTTCAGCTTGGTTTAAGGGAAAACATTTTGAATAGCTTTTTCTTGACTTAAAAAAAATAAAAATAACAACTTGTGACCTGAAGAGCTCAAGCTCATTTTAGAAGTATTGTGGTAATTTCTGCAAGTCAAAATCACGTTGATTAAAATTTATGTTTTAATATTCTTGGTAATATTACTTTTTACAACAAAAGTCCTGTTGCCCAGTGTAAAAGGGACACTAATGCATCATAATAGAATGCAGTTCGAAATATTTGTGTCTGAAAGTCATTTGCTGGTGCTTTTGTTCTGTGCAAAGCAGCATCTGATGAATGAAGTACTAAGCCATGTAACCCTAATTGTTCATCAGGAATGAGGCCGCCAATGGGAGGGCCGATGCAGATGATGCCAGGACCACCACACATGATGCGTCATCCTCGGCCAATGATGATGCCAGTGCGGCCTGGCATGATGCGTCCAGACAGATAAGACAAAGGCTTGGTTCAGTTACAGCCTAGTGAGAACATGTTGTTCACACATTTTAGAATTAAAAATTTTGTGTCACAAAAAAATTCTGCAACTACGTGTGTTGGAGAATAATTTTATGGTCTGTAAAATTCCTTGTGGTAAAAAAAAAAGAAAAGAAGAAAATGTAGAAGTGTTCTTTTGTCCCTAACGTTTTTGGTTTTTTTTTTTTCTCTTGGAAGTGTTTTTATACGATTTTGTTGTTGCTTTGTGAAATAAAACCAAAGCTTAAAAACCTGACTCTTGCTAATTGCTGTAATATTTTTTAATGAAAGAAGACGCTGCATAAAAAAGATGCATGTTCTTGCTAGTTTTATGATCTAAGTTATACAAAGACATAGCGTATGTTGAACTCAGACCATGAAAGTCTCCCACTTCAAAAAAAAAAACTGTATTGCAATAAAGTTTGAATCAGAAACCTCACACCCAAGTTGAGGTCAATCCAGACTCGCTTACCTTTTCATACCACTTTAAGGTCTGAGTTTGTGGATGCTGAAGGGCTCTTATTTTGAGGTATTATGAAGTGGCATTGGCGTATTCTCTGTATTAAGAGCTTGATGGTGAGATTGTTAGGGATAGACTATTGACCTGAACGAGATGTGTCTGTACTGTATGTACTTGAGAGCATCACCTGCACTTAAGCAGATGTTCTAGTTAGGAATTGAGTGCACTGTACTTCTTGTGGCGATGGTGTAGTACTGGCCTCATTAGTTTATTTAGTGAAGCATGTTTAAAGATTTGCCTCTTGCATAAGGATCTGTAGCTTCTGATTCATTATCTCTGTTGACATTTGTGTTTGCTATGCCTTGGAAGAATGTTACTCCTTCTACAGCTGAACTGTTCATAACATTATGGTGTTGCATCAACAGATGGAGCTAGAGAGTTGAAATGCAGTGCAATTGATTTTTGTGCCTTTCTGGACTTCACACTTCTTTGAAATCTCCCTCTCCTAAAAGACATTTATGGTTCAGCAAATATCTAGGTCTGGAATTAAAAATGTTAAGGGACAATAGCCATGTGCTTCACGCTATACTGGAGACTTTTATAAATTTGCTGCCCGAAGGGAGAGACCATCTTAAGTTTTTTTGTTTTGCGTTTTTGGTATTTGTCCATATTGTAAAAAGTAAAGCTCAGCCAGTCGTAAATATCTACTCTCCACTTGAGCGAGACGGGAGTAAAGCCATGTAAATGCACATTTCATGCATAGGTCGAGCATAGTCTGAGGCCCGTGTGCCATCTGAAATCTGAAGAGTCTTTATGAATATTCAATCTGGCCATGAAGTGGAGCATTGCCCTGAAGGTAGTGTAGTGGAGTGGGAAAGTGTTTATGATTAGGGCTTAGGAGTTGGGGATCATGGGAGGTATTACAATGAAGCTTATGCAGAGGACTGACGAGTGCACTGCAGTCCATTTAAAGCTGTAACAAGACATAATTGTGCAAACTCCCAATTATTTGTTGGCAGAAGTGACCTCGAGAGTTAGTCTCCCTTTGGTTGTTACTGAGGCCCACCTTCTTGATATTCCTCTCATATGGGGGAAAGGCTTCTGGAATATAAATAGTCTTTAGTCACAGGAAAAGTTGCTCCTAATGCTCCTGCTATCAGCCACATTAGACATTGGACGAAGTTCACCTTTAGATCGGTGAAGAAACACTGTTGGCCTCTCATTTGTCATACACACAGCTTTTTAAAGAGATTACGGCGATGGCCTGGATAGTAATTTAACAGGCTAATAAATACTATGTTATCCTCGTGTGGGATGACTGGAATGATCCAACTGACAGCTCATACTCAAAGCTTCTCCCACAGTTTATTATGATTCCACAGACTGAGTGTACTATGAGTTTTAGGGAGGTCTTTTAGATGAAGCTTTCTATTGATTTGGTAACTTCCCAAGATAATAGTTTTCACGTAATGTTTTTGGGGAGATTTGTATTTACAGTATATTTGCTGGCTTACTGTTTGTTGCAAAAGGCACCACCACCCCCACAAGTTTAAACTTTATTACATTCAGAGGCTGCTGATAACACCTCCTTTGCTACAAAATACAACCATAAAAGACAACCATTTTAGCCAATATTCTCGTTATTGGACGTGCATATTAACAGTAATATCAACAATGGTGCCATACATTCAGAATAGTGACGGCTTCCCATCTCCTCCTCTATTGTTGTCTACGTCGGTGTTGTGAGTTGTCTTCATGCTGAAAACATGACGCAAACACAAGAAAAAATAAGTGTATATTTCTCCTAAGGAAAGTAACAGAATAGTAACTCAGTGACTTGGAAAAGTAACTTTAATCTGAAGACTGGTCTGGAAAAGGGAATGAGTTGGATTAATATCAGGCTGGATCCATCCACATAAAACAAAACCTGTTCAGTTCAATGTTTTTCTCTCAGCAAGTATGATTAATGTCTCATCAAGGTGTCCAAAAGTGGTGTCAATATTCCAAATTCTGTCCTTTCATTTGGTCAGATGAAAGGACTCTTAGCCATGATATGAATCTGGCAGGTTTATCAATCCAATCACTTCCAACTAATGATCAGGAGAAACATTTGGAGATTTTCTGTTTGGAGATTTCTTTCCCATTGAGTTGTACAGGCCTCTGTTCCAATTGAAATTATGACCCCATTTGGGGGAATGCATTCCCCATCTTTCAGTTTTTTAGGATAAAGCACTGGTCTCTAAACAATGACAAACGGACAATCTTCAAATACCTGTGTTTGATTTTTGTTATTTGAAAGTACTTTAAGTCAAACGATTATTACTGCAGGTTTGGACACTAACACTACATATAGAGAGAATGGGTGAAATGTGACATGACAGTCTGTCCCAGCAGAAACCAGGACTTGTATTCTTGATTCGTGGATTGCTCTTGCCAACTACTGTATGTCACTTTCTTTTGGTGTAGTGCCAGCTCTTCATTTTATAGCCACTGAATGAGATGTCCCCTTGCCAGGTCCACAACATGCAATGTGATGTTTAGACATAGCAAGAACTCAGACTCTTACTGCAGGCATAGCACCTTTTCTCGGTTTGCATACATCTATGTATGATGGAGCATTTTTCTCTCGTATTAATTTCGCAACCTCCCAGCTGTAGCTAAATGAGGAACACAATAATCCCTGACTGACAATTTGCTTTAGTCAATTGGCTCAGAAGTGAAAGGAGACCAATATGGTGCTCAGAAATATGGCATGAAAATGATGATTGCACAGGGAGCGCAGAGTAAGATATTGACTATGAGAAACACAGGCATTGAAGAGCTCAGTTGTCGGCTCTGGATGCCCATCTCTTCCCCTTTTCCTTCCTTTTGTCTATCCCCATGTCTTTCCTAGGCCCCCACTTTCGTCTTCCTGCTACCAATACTACTCTGTAATTTAATCCATTTACTTGTGGCTCCAGATCAATATCCATTTTCTTTGGCCTAAGTCTCAAGATTTTTACTTGCCTCAAACTAAGGTCTTATTAGCCAGCAGGAGCTCCCATGGGCTCATTGACACAAACAGCTGTAGTACACTGCAGTATCTGAGAAAACAAAGCAGTGTTACACCTAATTTCACTCCAACCTGCTGCACTAAGTTACACAGCTGGTAGCTGTCACAACCCTCAGATTGTTCAGGGTAGAAAGCAATAAATCCATCAAATGAGCAAAGCTTTCTTCATAACTTACAAATGTCAGCCTCCTAGGTTTCTAAACTTTAAGCCAGATGCCCTTCCTCGCTAGTCTGACCTTTTGATTATGCTGTATAGAGAAACTACTTCTTGGTTTGAAATTTGAGTGTAAGCTGCACAGTAGTGTAAATCACTTAGAGATAAGAAAAGTGTGTTGTACCTATGTTCATATTCTATACTAGGTCATTCACAATGTAACCATGGGATACGAAGTGATTGATTATCCAAGAATTGAGGTGTCTAACATGAAACTCTAACACTTGATCATATGCTGCATTGCAAAATTCTGCAGTGATGGAGGGTCCATTAGAAATGTCCTGGAGCAGTATTTCTCGAGCTGGTGGTACTTGGGCTTATTCAGGTGGTACTCACAGTCTTCTGCAAATGTATTTAAAAATGTATTTCTTTGATGTATTAGTAACTGCTAAAGTTTAAAGTGTTTGCCTTTGGTTTAGACTTGCTTCCAGTTTAGACATTTTACTCAATTCTAGATCTCGTATACACTCTTTAAAGCAGTACTAAGTAACTCCTGCCCCTAGAGGCCACAAGCGCCACTGCAGGTGTCGTAGCATGTTGCGATTTTTTTAACTGAATAATTGTCCATGAGAGTAAATACTGCGCTGACAGAAAAGATAAAGGGAGAGAGGGATATTGTACATCCAATTACACAATGGAAATACTTTTTTTTTCACTCAAACTTGGCTGTAAATACTGTTTAAAGTGGCGCTAGCCCACAGTTAGCTTTGCCAGTTAGCCTTTTGGTTTTTTCGTCATGATTCTATTAGTGTGTATTGGTGGCTCCGGTCCGGTGGCAGTCAACTTGCAATTGTGGTTTTCTGGCTAGAGACACCAGGGGGGATGAAAGGACCCCCCCAATCATCCCATTAATATACAGATATATATATTTGAGCAAAACATTTTTTTAACCATCTCGGGTTAGAGCGAGTGGGTGTGGGTGTGAATCGTTGATTTTCATGTCAGTCACTTCACTTTGCCGCATGACTAACCGTATGTGCTTTATGTGTGTACCTGATTACCTGGATGAGCCCGCCCTACCTGGCCCAGAGGGAAAGGCCTACATGTAGCAGGGTTAGGGTTTTTGTGGGATTTAGGGTTAGGGTTGGAGGTTGGCGTTGGTTTGCGCTGAGGGGGGTGGGGGCTTACAATTCTGTTTAAGCCCCGGGGCTTGTGGGTATAAGGTGGGCCTGCCCAGAGGGACTACGAAAAGGATTTATTAAGGTTCCTTAGGTTACTTAAATCTGCTTTAAAAGCCAGTGGGATAAACACTGAGTTAATCATTAAATGCCCCACTCAAAAAACAAATGTACCTTATTTAGAGAGTATTATTTAGAGAGATGTGTCCTGCCACAGGCCAGCCGTGCTCCCCACGGAGAACGACAGTCTGTGAATCTCCTTCACCTGCTCCACTGCCTCACGCATCACTATGTTTTATAAATAAGCATGTTAAATATTAATTTTGCAGCATTTGCATTGAAAGTATTTTGTACTTCATTTGTGGGTCTTGCAAGGCCTTTTATGGTACTTTGCACTTCACAAAGTTGGTAAGAATCCTGATGTTGCAATGTAATTTTATATTTAGAAATGTGAAATACTTTTGATTCATACTTGAAGTTAGTCATCTACGAGTGACACATAGTAGCTGTGTCACAAACAGAAACGTATTTGTGCGAGATGTTACAATTGCAAGCATGAAAATAATAAGATTGTGTAGTACCCATGCTTTAAAATATAATAGATGAGAATAATTTGATGGAGTACCATAACCATCCATTCATCCAAGTCAAAACCAAAGAATCATAAGAGGATTGGCACACGGCTGCATGTTTTGCTGTAACACCCTTTTAATCCTCCTCCATCGAGACAGCATTAAACTTATTTTTAAATCTGACCCCAAAGTTCATTCTATTTGCCCCTGTAATGAAGGATTTTGATTGATCCTTGAGACTCCTTTGCAGCATGGATTAAACATTTTCAATTCAAATGATAATATAAATATAAAAAGGCATGTTTTAATTGCTCATGGTGATCGTCATATTTTGGACTAAGCCAAAATGAAAGTCTACGTTACAAATGTTTCACGGAAGCTTAACACTAACAGACCAAAAATGTCACCAAGGTCCTCTTCTTCTATTTGGTTTCATTCTATCGTGCATTTTAAAATACATGCTTTCAAATCTGCACTTGAGCAGCCAAGGTATCTCTTGACATTGAACCTGTGTGAGTTTAAGCACTGAATGAATGTGTGTTAAACTTTTCTTTGTACTTGATTAATTTATATACACTTGAAATATCCTTTGTGTTATCCCAAACCGCTGTATAAAGTCAAGTTTTCTGTCTTCATTGCCATTTCATTTCATTTCTTGATTTTCCACTTACTACAGAATGAGTATTTTCTCTGCTGATGTCAGACACTTTAGAGATGCACAAATCAAGATGAATCTACTGATACTGTGACTCTGTCTACTCTCTGTTTTAGTTGCGCGGCAATTTAAAGTCCTTTACTTGGAGAAAAGGCACAAAACCTAAATGCTTAGTCAGACTAGCATAGCTGCAGTTTTATTCATGGTTTCAAAAGATTGATTAAACTGATTTCCTGACTCAGCCTCAGGTATGCAACATTATTCCATCTTAGTCAGCACTGATGCTACCAGTTTATTACAAACCAGACTTTCTTTTGTCAATCACCATTTCATAGGAAGATTGTCCTGACACACAGGAAACTTGTTGATTTATCAAAGGTTTTACATACCCTGATCTGACTGGTGACACTAACCTTTTCAGAGCCGAGGGCTACTTCAAGAGCATTGAGTTGATCGAGGGCCTAAAAAAAATGATACCACAAAGATTGAACTGTTTAATGATGTGATAACCACATCAAGTCACCAATTCAACAAAACTGAGTCACAAGAACAGAAATAACTGCATTTTTAAGAATCAGAAAGAAAGAAAATGTATTATTTATTTTATTTTTTGAGAAAGAAGTCTCGAGGGCTACTGGGCCTGGGGGCCCACGGGCATGGGTTCTTCCAGGTCATCTACTGACTTTTGTTTATTTGTCAAAAACAACATTAAAAATGTAGAAGATGTATTTAAGGAAAACAAGCTGTCTGGATTTGTTTTTTGAGTGGTGTCTGTCCTTTTTCATGTGCATCAAGTTAAACTGTTTCTAAAATGGGTTATGTGGAGTTGAGGGCAATGTCTATTTTTATAAAAACTAAATAATTCTGGTTTCCAAAACTCTTTGATGTTCCAAATGTAGAAAGGTTAACCGCTTTTGGCAGTTTCTGTGCATCTAAAGATAAGGGCCGATTGAGGCGTGCCAACAAACTCATGTACTGTCTGAAAATATTTATTTAATTTGCTGTTTTGCAAAATAATTAACATTCAATGCATGAAAGTATTTTATCATCCAGCCACAAATATTAAAGTCTTTAGTTCCATATTATGCACTTATCTCTCTGGGCTTCACATAATGGAAGTGGATTGTCTTAAGAATTCAGTTGATGCGGATTGCTCTCTGCTGAATATATTGAACATGTTTGTTTGATTGATTGCTGCTTCTCTCAGTGCTTTCATTAAAGCATACATCTCCAGTACTTGCATGGATATGGAGCTTGTCAAGGACAGCTGCCGTGTTACAACGCTCTCTTATATCGAAAGTGACCTAGCCATGAACCGTCAGCGTTATCTGTGAATTAATTACCCCACCTTCCTTCTTACTCTTTCTTCCACATTCAGATGTGTCCACACCTTTTCTTGCTCATGACATGTTGTGAATTGTGGGTTTGAAAGTTTCAAATGCATTTTTTTCTTTGCATGACAATAAAGCATTATCTGTCGGTGACAAACTTAATTCGTCTTTATATCTCAAGAAACAAAAAAAAATACAAAAAAATACAAATTCTGAATAACATCATGAATAACAATAGGAACAAGCAACCCCACTCATATGACAACCTACCCCATGGGACACGTTGTCACTGTCCATTTTCTTGTTTTGGGCGGTTAATAACTATTCAGTGCAATAAAATATAGCGAAGGAAGCAAGACCTACTTCAAGCCAAGGTTATAAGCATTCATTTAATGTCAGTGTGGCTCTTGTGGGATGTTGTGTTGAGGAGCAGTGGACTCTTCAAAAAAAAGTCTCCCCTACAGCTCTTTACATGATAATCTCTCCACTACAGTACCACTTTTGAATTACTGCATCCTAGCTCGAGCTGCTAGGATGCTCAGATTCGATCATCTTGTAAGTCAAGAAAAAGGCCCTATCCAACGCAATATAATACAATATGAGATGTAGAAGTATTGCTAATGTTATGCCTAATTGATGTAGGCATACAGCTAAACATTAGTTTGCATGGCCACTTCATGCTGTACATAAATAAAGAGTGTACATATAAAGTTGGATTGCTCAGTACTCTACACTTTGATTCAGATCTCGGCTTCATGCTAAATTTATCCTTATCTTTCTCCTTATGTGGCCTCCAGCGCTCATGGCTCATGCCATGCAACAAGATAAAAAAGAACCTTCCCTTATCACACTGGGCCAAAAACATGTCCTTTTGCAACCTGGATGAAAACACGGAGCCAATAAAAACAGCAACACTGATAAGATTTTCTGAAGGTGAGGTACAATGCTGGAGTTTGCCTCTGGGTGAACTGTAGCCTAATGAGTGTGGCTTACACTAGGATTATAAAATCTTTTGCAATTTTAAAACATGATGCAAAGTGGACAGACACGAGGACATTATCCACAATGAATAATCTCACTCTTATGGAACCACAGACTAAACTGTCCCGACAAGTGCGAGCTATAATGATAATCTTACAGTAGCCTAATGATTTGCCTCAAAAATAGCACATGAGGAGTGACAAATGATGGGCTAGCCATCAGGCCACGCCTTCCCAAACTCAAGGAGCTTAACGTGTGTGTCCCCGGGACAGGGTTGCCAGGTCTGAATTCGGTGGCTTTTTAAGCTGTGCTGCGGTTGAAGAAAACCATGTTTTTTGCCATGCTGTTTTCAATGCAAAATAGGTTTTGTTTAGCTTAGGCTATTTCTTGATAAAGATTTCTATTTCAAATGAAATAAACAAAAATATCCATGTGTTAGAATGGCCAAGTCAAAGTCCAGACTTAAATTCAATCGAGAATCGGAGGAAAGATCTGAAAACTGCGGTTCACAAGCACTCTCCATCTAATCTAACTGAGCTTGAGCTGTTTTGCAAAGAAGGTTCCATAACGTAATAACTCAGGGGGGTTAGATACTTTTGCGCACCTGACTTTTCAGTTTTTATTTATAAAAAGAAGTTAAAATCATGCATTGTGGAGTGAAATAAAATGGTGTGTCACTTAGTGTCTGTCTTTTACATAAAACTTCAATTAAATATATTTATGTTTGTGGATCTGTGGCAAAATGTCGAAAAGTTAAAGGGGGGTGGATTCTTATGCAACCCACTGTACAAGACAACTATGAAGGTAAGCTACATGCTAATGTTATGCTAACAACAGCTAAAGTTGTGCCACCAGCAGCTGAAGGATATCATGACCAAAATCACCTTTTTCAACAGCGAGATGATCTTAAGGATGACCTGCATGTAGTAAGGGCGGGCCTCTCTCACGATTTCCAATCAGAGTCTGTTCACGTCCCATTGTGCCTGGTCAGCCCAGATGATCCTTGCCTGGGCAGTGGGGACGCTCACCTAACCAGGTAGACCAGGCACTGGGCTGGGTAGGGCCTGCCAGTGGAAACAGCTCATTTGGTAGAGCAGACAGACAGAAGCCTCTCCTCAGTAAAAGGCAAATGAAAGCCCACTTGGAGTTTGTCAAAAGGCAACTAAAGAACTCTCAGACCATGTGAAACAAGATTTTCTGGTCTGATGAAACCAAGATTGAACTATTTGGCCTGAATGCTAAGTGTCACATCTGGAGGAAACCAGGCACTGCTCACCACCTGGCAAATGGCAAATACCATCCCTGAAGGCGTGTGCACACCAAATGCAGATCGCAAGGCAGGTGGGGTTGATTCCTGTGCATTGTCAATGTAAATGTGCACAAATGTGCGGGTGATGGGTGCGTAGTGGCAGGTGTGTAAAGGTGCGTTCACACCAAACGCGGCAAAGCGTCGGGTTTACATTGAAAATACATGGAGGACGCGCCTCAGGGAGCGTCAAAATATCCCGCAGCGAGCCACTCGCCTCCTGTGCGGCGCGTTTTGAAGCTTTCCGCGCGTGGTAAGCTTTTGACGCGCCTCCAGGGCGTCCAGCGCAGCCCACGCTAGAGTTGGGAAATGTTGAACTTATTGGAGAAATTTGCGAGCGTCGACCAATCAGGAGCTTTCCCCAACAGTGACGTACCTTGTAGCTGAGCCACCGGGGCAGATTAGGCTATATGCCGGCCGAGAAAAAAAAAAAATGAAAACAAGTCACGGAGGTTTAGCTTCATTGTGAACCGGAGCTACAGCAGCTCTGGGACTTTTACAAAGACACACTTCAGTGTTTCTTTACCTACACACCCAGGATTAAAAGCGGCAACAAGAAAACTTATTTCAGTGGCTGAATCTGCGCTGGGAATGTGTTTGGGCCTCGAGGCTGACGATGACTGTTGTAGCGCTAGAACACACGCTGACGTACGGCCAGAGTGTGACAAGCGTCTGACTTTAGGTAAGCACAAGCGTCTAACTACGGGCTTTAGCCGCGTTTTTGACGCCCGAAAAGCGTTTGGTGTGTACGCACCTTTAGAGCGTGCAGCAATGCGCCACAGCTGTTCAGAGCAGAGTGAAGGCGGCGTGTGGAGCTCAACACACATTGTGGTATAATTTGTTGATAATCTGAATTTGGAGTAACATAACCACCTCTTCTACATCACAAAGACACAAGTGAAACGAAAACGCAATTAAAAGAGGAGGAAAAGCCACAGCAGCTGTGGTTTGAAATGCCTTTCCTGAGCCTAGGCATTCGGATCAGAGGAATCATGCGCTTCAATAAACTTGTGAAAACACAATGCGGGCGAAATTAAGGAGGCACTGGATTACAATCATGTTTTAAAGGGGATTTCATCATGATATGATCACTGGACAGACAGGTACTGCACACTCAAACCCACACATATTGAAATAGCCTGATATCCAGGAGAGGAAGAGAGGAAAGTGTCGAGATTTGCCTCAAATATCAGAGAAATGTAGGCTGGTAAAACTATTCCACTGTCACCAAAGTACTAACAAAGAATCAGGAAAACGTTTTCATTCATATCTTAGTGCTTAGCAGCAACAGGGCAGAGGTTTTTTTTCTACAGAATTGCTCAGCAGTGGCACCGCCTGAAGTGAACACATGTGAGAGTCTGACAAGCCTTTCAAGCGTCCAAAAAGAAGCAACAGCACGATCTGTGCGGTTAGGTGTGTAGGCAGCATAAGGTGAAACATGCTGGTGGCAGCATCATGCTGTGGGGTTGTTTTCAGCAGTAGGAATTGGGAGACTAGTCAGGATAGAGGGAAGGATTTATTTAGCAATGTACGGAGACACTCTGGATGAAAACCTGCCCCATGCAGTCCCTCAGACTGGGGCAAGCTTTCACCTTCCCATAGGACAATGACCTGAAGCATACAGCCAAGATAACGGAGTGGCTTCAGGACAAGTCTGTAAATGTCCTTGTCCTTGTCCTTGAGAGGAACAGCAAAAAAGGATGGTGAAAATACACCAAATGCGGGTGTGCCAGGCTTGTAGGATCATACCCTAGAAAACTGTAATCACTGCCAAAAGTGCCACAATAAAGTATTGAATAAAGGGTGTGAATACTTATGTATATGAGATATTCAAGTTTTTTGGATGTAAATTCTTTCTGGGTGCACTGTATGGGCTGTCACAATAACACATTTTGAAATATAATATTTAGCTGCAAAAAATATTGCAGCAAACAATAATATCTAAGGTCATATAATGCCTCTGCGTCCTGTCACTTTACACCGGGATGATTGGCTCATCCAGATGTTAGTCACCAGTCACTTGAAGATGTCATGGGGCCACAAACGGCTTTATATTACTTTGTCTGAATCTATGTCATCTGTTATGAACTGACAATAGTATTGGATTAGTGCAAATAATGGTATTGTACCAATACACTTGGAACAATTAGTTGTATTCACTGTGATAAACCTATGGATAGGTAATATTAGAGAATATCATCATATGTCTTTAATTTTAGTTTTTGCTTTTCCTCAAGTGCAGGACAAACTGACCACCACTTAAAGGCTTAATACCTGATCTTTTCAAGTAATGGAACACATTTTGTTTTGTCCTCCTTTAGTATATTGTAAACTCAGACATTTCTGGGGTGGAATACCCCCGTGCATCTAATCCTCATTTCCGAAATACGTGTTAGCATTAGCGAATGTGTTGCGATTATGTCATGGTTTGGAGGTGCGAAGGTGGAATGAGGACCCAGATGCAATCAGCCAACCAAAATACTGAAAATAAATTTAATGGACGATTCCAAGGACAAAATGCAAAAACCAAAAACTCACAAAACTGAACCAGGACACAGACACATGAACGACTATGATCCAACAAAGACATGGGAAAACAGAGGGGTCTAAATACACAAGGAACAGGGAACAGGTGAAACACATTAGGGTGGGGCAGGTGATCAACAAAGGGGAAGCAAAGCAAAATCACAAGGACAGAACAGACAAGTCAAAATAAAACACTAAGGACAAGAACACTAAGCAAAATATAGGGGGAACTGAACATGACAGACAGAACCGTGACAGATTAGCCTATTTATTTATGATGGAATCACGACTGTACTACAGAGATACAGTGCGAACCAATATGATAAATGATGATGCTTTTAGACTGTGATCCCCTGTCTCACAAATATTTTCACAGTTCTGGCTCATTTACAATGATGTGATCTGTCCCAACTTCACACTTGCTGCTCATGCGCAAAGTGACCTAACACGCATTTCAGAAATGAGGAATTCTAAAACATTTGTATTTATTTCATAAACTTGCTAGCTAGTTCTAGCATTTCTGTGACAGTGACCCTGAAAAGCGACCCTGCAAATTGTGAAATGCACCTTTAAAGTCTGCTCTGTAAAGAATTGGGTTGCTACAACTATGTTAGGACAGAAAAATAGAACTGAGTTTGGACCACAAATAAAATTTAAATTGGTGGCTTCATCTTTCATTGTTTGTCATTTAAAAAAAAAAATCAGGTATAGGGCCTTTATGGAGAAACTGAATTCAGATTTTGAGGGCTCAGTTTAGCCCACACTACACAACCTGTTGCGGCCAAAATGCCCTGTGCAGTGTCCGCTCTGATTGCAGTGTTTTATGGCATCTCGGACGCGTGTCTTCTCCAACAAAGTCCATAAAAATACTGTGTTCCAAAGAGGTTTTATTGGCATTACCTTCAGCCATCCACAAATACACAGCTTCTCCACAGACAATAAACTCATAGACACGTTCGAAAAACTGTATACCTCTACACTGCAACACCTGCGTGCCCTTCCCTTCCCCCTTATATAGGGCAGGTAATCACATAATGTGACACACAGCGCCACACAGTGGCAGGAGGCTAAAACAGATAAAAAAGGCATATATGGCTCCAACACAACCAATTTGAATGTGTGTTTGTAATAAGGCACCTGTGATGTGAAACATATTATCTGAGTCACAAAGAAAAAATGTTTGTTTGAAAATCAAATAATTATCAGCACTTCGTTGTTGCTGCTCATGATGACATTTTCACGGTCGGGGACAGATGTCTGGAATGACAGTCCTGTTGCTTTGGGAACAACTGGCAGCTTAAAGGTATTCTTGAAGGTGCGCACGTATGTTGTTTTATTGCCTTTCTCTGATTTGTTATAAAAGCGAGCCACTGTTCCGAAGGTAATACTTTCATAGCTTGAGTAACCCTATTACGCCTTTACCCGGTGGTCTCATTGTCTGTGTCGGTAATAGCGGATGATCAGGTGGGAGCTGCAGCCACTAGATTGCAGATAATGACTTATTCAACCTGCATCCCTTTGTGTAGTTTTACGACTTCGAGGAGTATTTTAAACTAAGCAGAGACCATGTTGACCTCTAAAGTTCTGCTTTGTTTTCATTCACGCATGTTTGAGTAATCCAGCACTCTATCTCCCTATTAAGACCTCACAGCACATGCCGCCACCTGCTGATGTCATAAGATTGTGGTCCTCCGTATTTTTAGTTCCCACTTCACCATAGTCTTTCTGATTATTTCAGTGTTTAAATGGCTACTACTACAGTTTTTAGCTTGATTTAAACTGCTTTACTAATGTTGGCGCTAGCAGTGGACGTATTTAGGTTTTATGCATACTCAGAAATAAAGTTTACCCTGTTATTTAAAGTTACAAATCCTGAATGTCAATGTTCAAAAGAAAGTTAATATTAATCATTAAGAGTTAAGTTTAGCAGGTTACCACCAAACTGAAGAACATCTCGGCATGAATACAAAAAAGAAATCATGTTCAACAAAATAAATATACATTTAGCAGCACACAACTCTTGTGTTTTTGCTGAACGCGGCACAGCTCTGACTTGTAGTGTGCATGTCTTTGTTAGAGAAGAGCGTTCATGAGTCACCACTGTCTTTAGCCCGGGGCTGAGCATCCAGCCAGCTGAGTGGAGGGGGGCTGTTTTATTTTTGTCCCTCTAATATGCTGTGAAGACATTATTTAAAAAAAAAAAGTTGTATTGCTGATTTTTGTCTGTCTCGAATGTTGGATCAGTTGTTTGAGTGCCCTCATGGAGATAATTGGTGGGGTGCTTTAGTGCATGTGGCTCTTGGTGCTAGCTGAGCAGAGTTATGAGTGCTGTGTGGGGTGACGCGAAGGATGTTATCTTTTCTGTCATGCACATACCAGTGGAGCCCACAGGGGAGAGGTGAGCCTGCAAAGGACTTGGCTGATTGAGGGCACTGGGCAGTGGCGCAGTGTGCACTGTTGACTGTGAATACTAAAGATGCCTTGCAAGAGACCTTTTTGTCAGCCCACACTCCCTCCGAGAGCACTCGTGAATGGCAAAAATGATGTGCCCTTCTCTATTACCCACCCTTATTTCTGAACATCCCTACCTAAGTAAATGGATGCAATAATTACATAGCCTTCTGTTTTTATTGTTGGAATATGTGATTGTTGTATGTTTTGTCATATACAGTACAAAGGAGACGCATGATAAAGTAGGATGAACCTGTTCAGCACAATAAAAAACACCTGCAGTTGGGGCTGGGCGGCAAAAATGTATTGTGATCTGACTCCTGTGTTGATCTGCTATTGATCAGTTTGCGTCATGCTCTGAGCGATAAACCACGGCGATTTATCCAATCACTATGAAGTGTGACCATTCAGAAGAAACAGATGGCCTTTCTTCTTCAAAGATAAATTGAAGAGATGATGTTATTGGCATATTGCCCAGATAGCCATTACTACTTTCAGTCACTTTTTCTAGTATTTGGGAAAACACACATTAGAAAGTTATGACAATACTTGTTTTGGCCCATGCTTCATCCGTGATCATTGATCACTGTGACACACAGTCTGTATGGGCCTAGGTGAGAGACGTTTTTGGAGATATTGAGCCGAAAACATAGTCAGTAACTCCTGAAGAGAGGATTAGCCCTATGTCTTACAAGGGGTACCAGAGACGGGATATGTAGGTGCAGTGTTTAGCGTGCTATCCTCACAGGTCCCGAGTTTGATTTCTGGGCAATGGGGCTTTTCTGTGTGGGGTTTGCATGTTTCTTTTTGGTGCTGCAGGTGTGGATTGAGACTGTGCAAAGAAACTTTTTTTTTTTCACACTAAAACATTTGTTTGATAGAAGATTTTAATGAATTATCAAAAAAAAAAAAGTCCAACTTCAGTCATCTTCATTCTAACTCTATTGTAGCAGTTTCTAAACCCCACAAGCGCTATGGAAGTATTTTTTTTGCAGAGATACTATCGGCATGTAGCTTTTATTTCAACCAAGCAAAAGTTAAATAGTCCAGTCTTAAAGGGGAAGTCCTAGCATTTGATCATATAAATTGGAGCAGTGACCCAGTGTGTTGGTAACCTGATTACCCCAGCCTGTCAGTCTGAATGAAGCCAGGCTTTGGGATCCACCATTCTCTGATTCTCACTACAGGACAGAGGCAGTCCTCCTGTGGACAACCCTTCAGCGGGACGCATTCGAGCACCAAGAACAGAAGGAGCAGTGATGTTAAGGCAGTAGGTAAGAGGACATGGGAAATATATTAGTAGGTTGCTGTGTGGATATTTTTTTAGGAGCTTTGTTTATGAATGTATAATAGTTTATGAATGTAAGAAGTCGACTATTTGCATTTGTGGAAGTGAAAGGCTAACAATAACTGTTAGAAGGAGGGGGGCAGTAAAAGGGGAGGGCAACAGGATGCAACTGGGTGGACCTTTTGTTTCGGTGCGAAAACACAGGCATTTACGTGGCTTCTTGTTCTCACAGGAGTATTTGAAGTCACTTTTTCATTGGATTATAACACTGAAGATGACGAAGGCTACAGTTACCACTATCCTCAATCATTCTCTGGAGTAGGGCAAGTCTGCAGCAAATCAAGAAAGTTAAACCAACAGCTTCATCATGGCTCACTGTCCATCAGAGGTCAGTGTGGACAGTTTGATTCATGAGCCAAAGGACAACTTGAACTCAAGTGAACTTTCAGCAGAGAGTGTAGTATCTGCAGCAGTGAGATCCAGACCTGCAGATCTAGCATTGATCCGCAGCCTGTCCAAGTCGGACTCGGACTTGTTGACATCCCCAGTGGTTGGAGAGGATGAAGGTTTGGCTGGACGCAGCGGATCTGTGTCGAACTGTAGTTCTGGGCAAACGGCCATGAAGCGCATGCCTTCTTTTGCCTCCGAGTGGGATGAGGTAATATTTCAACATTGCTGAGGGGTACGGGACACAGGGAAGTGGCACCAACATTGCCTTCACCTCTGAGAGTGATGTTCAGTAATATGCATTTTTATGAAAGACAGAATTCAATATGATCGAGAGGGGAATGAAGGTTGCAGTGAAGCCATCTGAAGTCCAGCAGCAGCAGTGATGGAGTGTAGTAACTTTACCCAGGCTGTTGGCGGAGGATGCCTGCGGCGAGTGCTTGAATGCATGAATGGCTTGATCACTTGCACCGACCTCCCTGTAGCAGCCCTGGCATCCAAGACTAATTGGGCTTGTGCTGTCATTCCACATCCACTCAGTCCATGTCTCAGGGGCCGACCCACGCTTCCACTGTTTTCTCCTGCACTCCTCTGGCTCCTTAGTCGCGTCTTATGCATCCCCTTATATGTGAAGAGTCCCTAACCCCATTATCCCCCAGAGCCTAAACTTGAGATTTTTGTACTTCAGGGTGTGTGCTGCATACCATACAGATAAAAAAATTTTTTTTTAGCAATACTTCGAAACGGCTTAAAATAGTTTTAGCCTGTGGCGATAGCTGATGACTGACAATATAATTTTGTGCACCGCTCTAAGGCAGAATTATCCATTTCTCACAATGATCTCCGCAAACTAGAGGATTTATGACACTTTCAGTTTTGGTTACATCACAGTAATCAGATTAAGATTTCTAACTCTGATATATTTGGCAATACATTCTTCCATTGTGTGATATTTTGCGCTGTGGCCAGATGTTAACCAGTGCATAACATTTAACAGAGTCCCAGGCCAAATTTGAACTTCACACTTCAATTTACATATTTTGCCTTGAGCTAGTGTCTTTGATAAGAGGCACTTTATCTTCAGTCTGTCCAAGGGCATTTTGAGTATTGTTAGCCTTTTACAGCGATTAACAAACCCACCATTGTTCTGCCCCATCTTAGCGTTATTGATTTATTCAGTGAAACAACACGTGAGATATCTTATAGATTGTCATTTTAATTATTGTAATGTTCCAAACAGTTTCTTATTCTACTTCATGGCTTCAGGCTTCACTTCTTATGCAGCCGGCTCAGCTCCTCAGCTTTCTGTCCTCTTTCCTGCCCTCTTCTGTGCCCTCCGACCCCACAGTTTATTCAGACTATGTTGGGTGTGGCATCCTGCTGCCGGGCGTCCTGTTTGCAGTTCTCCCAACTGTTTTAGTTGGGTTTAGGCCCATAAGACTTGCCTAATGTGTGCTTCTGTATTAATGTGCTGTTAGTTGGCCACGGGCAAAAGTTTACTTTGAGTTGTGTTTGGATCTCATGCAGCTATCATCCTTCAGCAAACATCAGAATGACACAGCAAGCCCAGAGAGGCGAAACACCAACATTAATATTCCAATACGCAGACGCACAAAAGTCTTTAACTCTATAGACATACAGTATGGCCCATATTTCATTGTCATTTCCTCTGTTCACTCAAGACATTATTTTCTTTCTTTTTATAAACAATTTACACATTATAATTCATGTTATTTTATTTGCTATGTTTTCATGATAATATAGAACACAATAATTACATTCCATGCAAAGAAATACTGGAAGACAAACAAGTAACATGTAGTGATTGGCATTAGGGGCGGAGTCACTTTCAACACCTTCTTGTTACGCATTGACGTATGTCTGTTTGATTACACAGGAATCATTTCTCTAATCAGGATTCAGATGTGTTACATAACGCATACCATTAGTAATAACATATTAATATTAATCATATAATATTAATGATTTAGGAGCCCGGTCCGTTCTCCATATCTGTTTAATACTTAGAAGGCAAAGGTTAACACTGGCACATGTTACAGATGCTTGAGTGGCCTCATTCGACTGTGTACTCTAAATTTCCCAGCAGTATTCCTGAGGTCATTATACATTCAGGCTTTCAAAGTGCACACTCAGAGTGCACTTGTATGCATCTTCACTCACTAATGCACACGGTTTACATAACATCATCACTACCTTGGGACCTGAAATAATACACCACTACAGGGAAATTATCTAATATTACTTTATGAATGTTTGAAAGTATATATATATTTTTAATGCCTTTATTTTAGGTTTAAATTGCTTTACAGTCATTCATTTTGTCTTGCAAATTTACCATCTTTTTGGAGGAAATTGGTGACTCTGTAATGTTGATAATTCTAGTTGACAAAAAGTGTCTATTTTTAACCTACGCAGAAGCTTCTGTATAATTTATACAGAGAAGTACAGCAGAGTGAACACATCTCCAGATTAGTTTAGATAGATGTGGTACATGAATATGAGAGTAGTGGTGCTGATGGTGGGTTATGGAAAGGGGAGGGGAGTGTTGGGGCCCACTAAGCTTGGCTTTACCTGCCATATTGTCCGGAAAATCTATTACACTAGAGACAAACGGGCAGCAATGACTCTGCTAACGCTTACGTTGTGTAAGCGTTAGAAGAAGTTTAAAAATATATGAATTATACTACTGTATTATGTATAGCAAATGAACTTCCACCATCGTCATGCTTTTTGGAGTTCTGGACTTTGCTAATAGTAAGAATAATTGTGTCGTGGCATTTTTGGATGGATGAGTTGATGGCATGGACTATAAGCTAAGTAATTGCCTGGTTGTTTGTGGGGTATTATGAGTGTGATGCTCTGAGTCCCCATCTGCCTCTATTGACAGCGGTACACAGACCATAATCTTGTTTACAGACCAATGTCACTCCGTCGGCCAGACTTCGAAGTTCTATGCACATTTTGTATCCAGAATGTGACCACACAAGAATGATATGAGAATGTGTGGTGTTAGTACATAACAGTATTGTTGTGAGGATCAGACATTTTATTGGAAGTGAGAGTCTGAGTCAAGTCATCCTGAGTTTAGTAAGTCTGAGTTAGTTTTATTTGAAATTCTGAGCTATTTCAATGAAAGACCAAAGCAGAAGGTTAAAAAAAAGCAAAAAAAAGCAAAGGTCTATTAAATTTAATGTTAATTTACCTGCACTTGCATAAGTTCGCTCAGCAAGAAGCATTTTCTGTGTATTTTTGCCCACATGCTAAATATTTATATGCAGTGGATGAAGCATTAACGTTGTAAGAGGTTTTCAGCACTGACTGTATGATGTGGCTGTTTGAGATAAGAGCACAGATTGGTGACTGGCAGGTTTACTTTGCGTATAGGTGCACTCAGAGCCATATACGATATGGTTAAGTTAATTCAGTCAGTGATACGAGGTCTGTACCGCTGGAGGCATATGCCAAACATCCCACGTGAAAAACTTCCAAATGAATCAAGGCTTTTCCTCAGTGTTGATGCCACTAGCAATGTGCATAGGGCTTTTTCAAACACTAAATATTACATCAAATAAGCCTGGCCATGTCTCTGGTGTCAGTGTGTAAAAGCACAATCAGCTTTTTAGGCTTCTAAAACCCCTCACTGCTGATTTTAAATGTACAATGATAACAGTCTTATATAGTGCTTTTCCAGATGCTCAAAGTTACTTTACAATTATGTGCATTATTCATTCACTTCTTTGGTGGTCATCCCTATCAACCACTCACTCACTCACTCACTCACTCACACACGACACTAACCAGGCCCTTCCCTGCTTAGCTTCCGAGATCTGCCGGGATCGGGTGTAGCAAAGGTGGTACGGCGTAATAGTACCATAACTTGTTTGTTAAAGGTCTTTCTTGATTTAAAGCCAAGTGCATTATCCTAATTATAAGTCTATTTAAGCAGGAATACACAACGCTACCAATGCAATGCTTTATAGTATGCATAGGAAAAATGTGCAAGTCTAGATAGATAGATAGATAGATAGATAGATAGATAGATAGATAGATAGATAGATAGATAGATAGATAGATAGATTTTTTTGCCAATCCAACTGACTGAGAAGCAGCACATGGGCGGGATCTGGAGATTGTGGAGTCTTGAGTGAACTAAAGCTCTTTTTCTGGGCTTTCAATAATGTGAAGTTTCAGAAGTGGCGAGAGTGTAATTTGCTCTGCTGTGTTTTTGCTGAGCCGGGTCTTACTCATTGAATTGCGCTCCACGTTGAACTGTAGCTTGTGATCCATCATTGCTAAGCAGCACGCCTCCTCACAACTCAAGAGGGGGCACACACTTGACCAAGTCCAGAGTGTATTTTGTGCATATTCAGTCGGCAAGTGACGAACTACATTTCAGACACATGAAGGTTGTGTTCTTAACTTAACAACATGCTTATTATTTTTTGACAGATTGAGAAGATTATGAACTTGATTGGCGCTGGCATTGAGTCCAAAAAGACTACCCCAACTTCAGGTAGGCTATTGGACAGTTCTACACCAGGACTTGTCAAATGTTTTCTTGTTTCCACCCTCAATAGTGTTCAGGGCGGAATGTTATTAGGGAAGATCATCTTATTTGTACAGCACTTTTCACATGACATATTGTGAAAAGGGCATTATGTCATTATGTCAGAGTATGGCCAGGCGGGGGTGTTTGAGCGCCAGAAACACATTTGCAACAGCTGAGAGATTTTACTCAATTACCTGATGATTTTCACAGTTTCACAGTTGATGAAGTAGTTCACGTAGTGCAGCTTTAAGTTGTTTTTTTGTCAAGTGTAAAGTCTGTGTGTTATAGCGAGCCTTCTGGAAACGCCCCTTGCCACTTAGAGTTACATCACAGTAGTGTCTGCATCCTGCCATGAGGGCCAAAAAGAAATGTTGTTCTTGCCCATTTGTCATAAGTCACCCAAAGCACACAAAGGGTTATTTTTGTATTCACTTAGTACTCGTATGTAGCCACAGTTGCCCTTTGGGTTGATTGACAGAAGCACAGCTGCATATATCCGCGCCAACAGACCGTCCGACCATCTAATCAGCCCCATTCATAGCAATGATCATGAGTGGTCTGTGAAATTAACATGGCTGCTCAAACTCCTCCTAAGAAGCCTTTTCCTTAAAACGGACAAAAAGGTGGGAAACCCCGCCCTCGCAGGGTGGGTGGACCGGCTACGAGCCTCCACAGAGCTCTCGAGCCTGTCAACCAAACCAGCGTGGTTAAAAATATAATGCCTACCCCAGCGTTGTCACATGGGTGATAGCGATATCTAGAAAAAATAAAACTCTTTGGAGCCAGGCTTTTAAGCAGCATAAACGAGGTCCAAAGCGACATAGGAATCCTGCTGGCCAAGTGTCTTTTGGAGTCGCCCCAGGCCACTAGGGGGTGATATTACGGCAATGTCAGCTCCCCGCCATGAGGACCAAAGAATAGGGCTTTCCTTGTCCATTGGTTCTAATTCAAGGATGATTAAACTCCAACCTTCACCGTAAGCCGAATTCACACAGTATTTGTTAGCCCTAAAGATCCATGTTGTGCGGCTTGCGCTGATTCACTTGAATACGCAAAGCTAGTGATTCGAGTAAATTAAACCACCCACTGTATTGCTGTGAGTTTGCAAAAACATCAGCACACATCGTCATCAACCAGTTTTATTAACATCTGTTTTTGTTATTGCTCGTCATGGTGACGTGTAAAGAGGCAGCGACCTCCCTCTCTCTCGGTTTAGCTGCATTTTTTGCATTTTTCTATGAACTGTATTTGTGGTTTCTGTGTTCCACATAGTTTTACTGGATACTTTTGTACGTCTTTGCCGCGTTTGTGTGGGGATCGGTGGATTTTTTTCTGCACATAGTCCATAATGGTCCTGAAGAAGGATCTTTTTAAAAGTAACCCATTTGAGACCTACAAATGTTTTCTTCTGAGTCACTGAAGAAACACCAAGAGCCCCCACACCTGCAGCACAGTGGAGGCGTCACAAGAGGAGCTACCGGAAACAAAAATGGAGGTATCCAGGCGACACTCACAGCTAAGCCACACATGCCTTCTGTTATTCTGGCTAATGGACATTCACTGGAGAATAAAACAGATTAACTGCTAAGCTCTTCTCAGAAGATGGTGAAAGACTGTTGTGGAGCGGAGAGAGCTGTGCAGGAGGAAGAGGAAAGAGGAGGTGGAGCTGACCAGTGCAGGACACCACGCTCTGAAACAGGGACAAACCCAGGAGGCGCTGCACTGTTTCAGAAGATCAGAGGAGACTGAAGGCAGCCAACCAGGTTTCCTCCAGGTGCTACGGTTTCCTCTAGCACCAAGAACATGCTGGTCAGGTTGGCAGCGGCACGGCTCAGTCGCAGCGGCTCAGGACTAACACCTCAACACTATTTCATTGTACGCTTATACAATGACAAATAAAGCACTTACTTACTTACTTACTTACAACAGGTTGATACTGTTACTACTGATTTTTATATTGCTTTATATTTGCTTGTTGTTTTGAGAATTGGCTGTGATTGGCTAAAACGAGCTGTAATTGACACGATCAGCAGCACTAAAACCTTGTCCTCTTCTCAAACAATTTAAACCAGAGCCATTCCTCAGATAATATTATTATTTGCACTGCGATATTAGCTGTTCATTGTTGTCATTCAGTGCTATAGGTCACAGTGCAAGGACCCTGCCCACCTTTCTGTTATAGAAAAGCTGGCAGAGTTGGGTTTACGTGTGCGTAAACCCAACTCCGCACACGCACACGTATCCCTGAACACCGCACACGTATCCCTGAACCACTGCCAGAGAGCAGAGAGAAGCGGCTGCAGCCTCGGTTTTCCCTATGGTGAAGCCGTTCTGCTTCTGAAGAGGAGCATTCCCCATAAAACTGATCTAAAGAGGCAAACAGTTGACGGTCTAGGTTTGCTGAATTCAAATGCGAGTCTTTCACAAAAATAAAAATGAAAGTCTCTAATCCTCCTCAAAACCAGCTAGTGTTCCTTCTCATGTTTAAAACATGCACGAGGGGCATGTAGTGGCTATGCGCACTTACTTTTGCTTCAATAGATTTTCTATATTTTTTTGTGAAATCCGCTTCACTGCGCGAGCTTCAGATGAAAAAAAATTGCTTCTATTTTTGAGTTTAGGAGTGGAAAAGGCTGTGCCTCGAGCCGCTTGGCTGGCCGCGCCTCAGCGTGCAGTGTGCACACAAAAGCATGTTCTCACCTGGTAAACAGGACGCGAATTGAAGCGGCCATTGCGCAGAGTGCTTTGCTCATGAATTCACTTCAGAAAACGCGTGCGGTCTGAAACATTCCTAAGAGAGTCAAGGGCTCGTTTTGCAAACAAAAACGGCATGTTGAGCACTTTGCCCCATTCCCTCACTCGTCACCTGCCAACAAACTTTAAAACAAGTTGTTTTCCATGAATATTTACCCTTTAGACATAGGCCTATATCACTCTGACATTGGAATTCAGCACCTAGAGAGGCTGGAGGGTATCCAGTTCTTTAAGTTATTGTGAATGCAGCTGACATCGACCTGAAATCTGTTGTCTTTTAGTGGAGTTACTACCATGTATCTCTCTAGTGATATTATGCTTCATGAAGTGTCCTTCAGGCTGCGCGGAGTGAGAAGCCAGCTGGCATCTGCACGGTTTGTTTAAACAACAGTCTTAAGCTGATCTAGTGGAATCCTCTCGTCTTAGAATGCCTCCACAGTAGACATTATATTTTTGGGGGGTGAAATCCTTTTAGTTATGGCCTGTATTTCTTGAATTCAGCGCAAGTGTGGTATCTGTGACATAGACTGAAACAGATGGTTGTTGTCTTGACCTTCTGAGCAGTTCCACAGTTATTATGCTCACTGTTAGATCATGGATGCTTCCCAATGACGTAGACTAGTTGACAACCTAATTTGTAGCATGCATTTTTTTTTTGGCACTTGGAATGTTTGTGGCTAATTGGGAAGTTGCCATAATTTAGCACTGTCTATTGCTTGTTAAGCTGCTCAAAGAAAAAAAAAAAACAGTGGTGGAACAAAGATAATTGGGAGACAGATGGCAATTCTCAATTGAGTGTGTCTTTTTAAGGTAAGCTCTCAACACTTAGAATCAATGGGCGAGTTAAACACTCTGTGTTCCTCGTGGTGGGGGGTGACATTGCTGCGATACCACCCTCTAGAGCTAGGGGCGACTCCAGGAGAGTAAATATTACATGGGGACTTTACACATTTCAAAAACAATTTAAACGCTGAGAAGAGTATAATCTAATATTTTTGACCACGCAGGTTTATGTTATATTTCTTTTCAAGGTCTTTGCTTTGGGCTTTGATTGACAGGCCCTGGAGCACTGTGGAGGCGTGTTGCTGCTCAACAACACGGGGGCGGAGTTTCCTGCCCTTTTTCGCTTTTTTGGAACAGCTCTGTGGGAGGAGACTGAGCTGCCATCATGGATTCCCTCTCAAATGAAGTAATTCATGTAAAGGGAGAGGAGTGAGCATAAGATGTCTATCATCTTGAATCAGCTGAACAATCCAGTTCAATTCTGCATGCCCTTTCGCACCTGTGCTATAATTGTCGACAGGGAGTACGTTTTTGACTAACAGCACAGGATGCTTCTGTACAGCTTGTGCAGTCTTATCTTATCTTACATGAATGCTAGGATGTTCAAAGAGTGTGCTTTTCTCCAGTGTATATAGGCTGTGCTGAAAAGGACCTCCTGCTTTACAAGTTTTGCCTGAGCACCATCTTTTACATTTTCTCCAGAAACAGGTCTTTCTGGATGCTCCTATTGCCTCGTTTGAACCAAACAACATACGCCAGCATGGATGTTTAACATGGGATAACATGGGATGAAACACTGACCCCGGTTCCCCTGTGGATAGTCTGTCATTCTGTAATTAGGTGCTACTATCGTGGGAGGCGTTGCTGTCCCAATTGACGGAGAGTAATTGGAAGAGGTGGCTAGTATTTTTTTAATGGCCTCTGTGTGACTGGTGTAGTAGAAATGATTATATGGGAGAGCACATGAGACGTAGTAAACTATCAATTTTATTTTCACTTTGGTTCATGTCTCATCCATATCCATTATCATATCTTTGGCAAATCTGGCCGCGGCTTTCTTCGATAATGAAAGACTGGGAGATGACTGGCATTGCACACGCACAATAATCAGTGTGTTTACACGCATGTCAAAATTCAAATTACTGTGTTGTTTTATATTCTAACTCGGGTTTGAGTGAATTTTGAGATGTGTTTCTGTGTGAACACGGCTCTTTCCTCAGCAAGTCTCAAGTATGGTCTTAATCAAAATATGAGCATTATCAGAGAATGCTCTGTGTAAACCTAAGAGTATAAGAGTAACACTTCCAATGGTATACAATAGGACTATGGAACCTAGTCCTGTGGAAGCATAGCTAGACTTTACCATTGTTGAGAGTTTGTTGCCAGGATGATGGTAAATAAACTTCTCTTGCGTTCGACATCGAGAGTCTCCTGCCTCTCTCTCTTTATAACTCTACTAATCGAACACTCATTTCTCTCTTTTTTGTGTTCACGCAGATTTGCTCACCACCTGAGAATGTGTGGGCTTAATCCAGTTTAATCAAACTCTCTGTTCAACTGTGGCCAATCTATGTTCTTGTGTGAAATAATACAGTATACTGAATGAAAAGGAATGTTAAGAGACAAGGAGAAACAAGCATAAAACATTTTACTTGCATTACCTCAAGATGCCTTTCTTCACACTCCTTCGTTGCGTCCCACAATACCTGTTTCTATCAAAATAAAAAAAATAAAAAATGATACAGAGCTCATTCTCGCTTTGAGCTCAACCTATGCTCTGTTAAAAATGTATGCAGCGTCAATGTTTATTTGCGCTTCACTTTTCTTCCCCTTTCTCTTTTCATTTATTCATTAGAGTTTTTCTTTGTCGGGAAAGCTGAATTTCCACAGGGACCTTTTCACAGTCACTGGATCATTGTTGACAAGCCAAGTAGCCCAAAAACCAAACATTGTCGAGGGCTTGGCGTGTGATTTCATTGTTAAAACCTAACTAATCGTCTTTTTGCCTTCTGTTGTTCACAAAGATTAATCCGGATACACGCATCCTTCAAGTCAAACGGTGAAAAGGAACACGCTTGAATTTTAGATGATGTCACATGCTTGTAAAGGCTTCATCCTGCAAGTACCCTCAGATGTGTTCTAAAAATGGTTGATGTGACATGAGCATCTGGAAGTACATAATGGATTTGGTCTTTTCCCTGTCATGCTGCATGACAGAAATGAAGAGACATTAATTGAGTCTTCTTGTCTTTGTTTCTTGTACAATTTCTTGTGCACTGCTGACTTGAATTGACTCTGCCCTCTTCATCTTATCATTAAATGAAATGTAAATGTACAGAGTCAGATGCTAATGCACAGCGTATCAACCAGCTTATTTATCCAGGTTAGCGTTTCTGCAGCATGCAATCTTGTCTCGGCCACAAGCATTTTAGGCTTTCTTTACAGTGATCTCCTGCTCAAAAAGCTTTCCTGTCTGACAGCGGCGTCTTTTCTGCACTGGAAGGATCTGAGTGCTTCTGTGCAATTCTAATCAGTGCAGTGTGGGAAGGGAGGGAGCGAGGTGGAGTAAGGTTAGAGGGACAGAGAAAACTGAGCATGTGTGAGCATTTGTTAAAGAAAAAGGGGCAAAATAGAAGGCAGAGGCACGCGGCGGCGGGGATGGGGCTGAGCTGTGTGTATTTGTGCATTCGTCGCTGTGTTACAGAACAAGAGGCAAGAAGCGAGACACAGTGAGACGGAGAGTGCAAGCCAGGGAAAGAGAGAGAGAGGCAGTGGGAGGGACTGACGGAGAGGTGGTTACGTGGAGCAGCACCCCACTTCATCAGGCAGCATACGGCAGCCCTGCAGTGCGATCACACAGCACGGGGATGGGGCTACGAGACTGACAGCGGGAGAGAGACAGACAGGGAGAAAGCTTGAGGGATTTGCTCGGACGAGGAAGGGGGATGATCAATGACTGTGTTTTCTGTCGTGGATGTTGGAAGGACGTGGCAGCAGTGGATGAGGCTGAGGCAGGTCTGTGGTGTTTCATACTGAAGCAGCCGGCGCCAGGACGTTATGCCCTGTGAGCAGTGAGGGGCAGTGCGTGCCAGCCAGCAGCAGCTGCGGTGACTGCTTATGTGCTGCCTGCACGTCTCAGACAGGCAGGGGATGCAACAAACCTCTGCTCTGAGCAGAGAGGCTGCAAGCCGTACTCAGCACCAAGGTGGGCTGTGGTGGGAGTGGAGAGTGCTTGCCTCAAGAAAGAAGCTAGCTTAACCTGCTTTGAGATCCTGCATAAATCCGCGCCTCACACAGTCTATTGGATCTGTTTGTCTGGTGGATCTGATATTGGAATTAGTGCTTTGAGACATGAAGAGCACATTCTCAGGTGGAGCCTTGCAGTCAGATAACATCTCAGCATCTCTCTGAAGACTCTGGATTTTGGGAGGCAAAGACATTACTGGCATCAACAAGGGCACCAATCTTTTCACCCTGAGGAAAGAATACCTGGAATTTTACAACAGGATTTACACCTGGATCACTAATTGAGGATTTGGCTCAACTTGGAAATTATTTGTGCTTTCTTTTTGGGCGTAGGATATACAATATGTCTACCTGACAATACATCTTTTGACTTTGAAGGGAGGACTACAAATGATTTAAGACATCTTAATTCTTGATCAAAAGTAACACAAGTACCTCATCATACAGATACAGAATGCTGCAACGTTCCATGTATGAGCCGTGCCCTAGCTTTCAAAGAGGTTGACCAATGAAGCCATGGGACACAGCCAGAGCCTTCCAAGTATGTGGTGAAGAGATCCCAAAATTTGGGAAACCTAAAATTATCTTTGTACAAGTAACAAAATGCACTTAGATTTAGTGGCTTTTTGTTGCTGTACACAATATCATAACTATAATGGTCGAACCAAATCTTCTGTAGGTTTTTCTCATTTGTAGTTTTATTTATTTATTTTACAATTTAGACACTTGTATTTCACTCGCTCATCTTCTCACTAAAGGAATGTTTAGTGAGCCGTGTTTGTTGGAAGATGCCATAGTGGCTCAGTCCAACATAACTCAAGTTTCCAAATTTCAGATGGGCTTCCTTCCTTGCACTACCTCCACCCTCGCTTGACATCTTCAGTCAATCACTAACACCCGTAGGTGTAGCCAAGTCCACCCCCTGCAGGGCTTACGTGGCCTGCAGCACTTCCTCTCCTCGTGTGTTTGAATTAGCGGGCGCCCGCCAGTACCGTGGGAGCCCCTCACCCCCAGCCTGGACCCTGTCTCCCCCTCACCCCGCCTGGTGCTGCTGCACTCGGCTCTGCCTCTGCTGGCCGAGGATGATGTGGCAATGCCATGTGTCGTCCTCTGAGTGCCGCTGCTACCGGCTGAACGGCTTCTCCCTGCTGAAGCGCTTCCCTCTCTCGGCAGATGGGGCCTGTGGTAAAGCCCTGGACCAGCCGGTGGGAGAGTGGCTGGAGCACGTGGGTCTGCCGCAGTACGAGAGCAAGTTCCTGCTCAATGGATTTGACGACCTACGGTTCATGGTGAGTCACCTGCAGCATGTCATCTCACGGGTCAGATCCACTTTGCATCACCTTCAGCATGAGGACCACCCACTTATTCTCTTTTACTGCTGTCTTCCAGCACATCACTGTATGAAGCCTTGCCTGATCCTCTCCCCCATTACCCTGCTTACCATTCTCCTTTACCTCTTTGCAAAGCAAGCCCCTGCTTTTATTTATGGTCTGACACTGGATCCTGTTAAAGAGCTGTCACTTATGGCAAGACAAATGATAAGGCAAAGCCATTAACATTTCCACTCATACCTAACTGTTCCCTCCCTCTCTGCTGTTATGAAATTCCCAATTCCAACTTGCATGTAGCTAGATAAGTTGAACATAGTCACATTTTATGGGCGCTCCTGAAATCTAACTAAATCCTGCCGTATGCTCTGCCTGTGTTGCCAATAGCTACGATAATATGTCCAGCATGGCACATTATTATTTAGTCTTGTACAGTAGTCTAATTACTGTAGCATTAAAGTTATTCTCTAAAGGTAATAAACAAGAAGGCTAAAAATTACATTTGTAAAATTGTGTGTCACAGACATGCCTCATCTTACTAAGGAAATTATTAACATTGTGTTTTCAAATTTCTTGTTTCTATAACAACGTTTGTGCATGAATAGTCAGGCCCAAAGGCTGAATGTAAACATTTCTCAGACCATAAAGCAGCATTAGCGCACAGGCTATTACATCAGATTGTCACAGCTGAGTACAGTTAAATGGGACCAGTAAAGTCAGGGGAAGTGATGGTATTCTCTCTGGTGGTTTACTTCCCATTGAGGCTGTAGAAGAGCACCGCATGGACATGTTTTTACACAGAGCACTGTGTAAGCTCGGTTTGGCTTTGTTTATAGCTGACATCATACTGGAGATGTGCTATTCATAGACCTCATATGACACTTATGTAAAGGTCAACATACGGATTACAGCTGGACAAATTCATTTGCTGTTATTAGTTTGGGGGCAAACGTGTGTGCACACATTGTGCTCCATGAGTGAAAACACTCAATTAGCATAATTACCATTCCCAACATCATTACTGTTTTACCTTATTCAATTATGCAAATTAAAACAATAACTTGTTATAATGTTACAGTTTAAATAGAAAATATTGTGCTATTTGTCAGGAGTAAAAACTATAAACAAAAGAAGCTCTGAATCGTAGTTGGATCATGATTATGGATCATTAGGCATTGTGATGTTCATGTTCATTCTACGCCTAATGCGTCTTGAGACGTGATGCATGGAGGAGATAAATCATTAGCTTTACAAGGGAAATTTAACATGGATATTTATATGTGGCAGTGGAGGTTGCCAACAGGGAAAAGGTCATAGAAGTCGTCTGGAATGGGAATGTTTCATATTGTGCCCTTTGTGCCAGACAGGATTTGTATGTGATCAATCTCAGTTTACACTTTGTTTGAGGGACAGAGAAGGAGCTGTGGATGGTGTGTTCTGTGGTTTGGTGTGTTCCTTTCACTTTAAAGTTTAATACAACAACAGATCAATAATGTATGATCAAATGGATCAGGATGAAAGCAGTAATGTAGACTCTTTGATTGTGTCTGCTGTAACGATTTATTTGGTAATCGATTCATCTACCGATTATTATTATTTTACGATTAATCGTTTAATTGCTTGTCTATGAAAGGTGTATGAAAATGTATCTTTTTACCACAAAAAGCTAATGTGGCGCTGCTTGAGCTTTTTTTGATGAAATAAACTTCAAGTGAATGTTTAGTGCTAATTCTGCTTTCTTAATGAGACGCTGACAGATATTTAGGAAATTTACAATGTACAAAACACTACATACCCTAACTTTAAAAACAAAGTGGTTTTTCATTTTTTTTAAATGTAGTGTTGGCTCTATTTGAGTCTGTGTCCATCGATTAGGTGTCGATTAATCGATTAGTGGTTTCAGCCCTAGTCTGCCATAATACACTGTAATAGAATTTATGTCCACCCTGATGTAAATTAACACTGCTTTGAGAAGAGATGCTTTTATCTTAAGTAATGAATCCAATTTTATACAAAAGAATGTTTAAAGTACAGTAGACTTTGCTGGACCTGGAGAAAAGCCATCCCAAATAGAGACTGAACAACTCCACACAACACACAAAATGATAATTTAATGAGTTAGCTTCATGAAACAGTTAATATCAAATGCATTTTATTGGTTGATTGTTTCATCTTTACTGAAGCATGATCAGTGTCCCCATAAACAGATAAGACCAGACCCTTATAGTCTAAAATGAGGCTGAAATACATATTATTGTCATACCTTTGATATAATCCTAAAATGAGAACAACATTCAAAAAAATTACAATGTGCTGTTGAAACACTCTTGACTAATCCTTGCTATTTTATGCTCTTTACTACTGTGGATCAGAGACAGCATTTAATATGCAAATACGTCAGATTACTAACCAGATAAAGTCCCATCTTACTTTCGTACCACACAGTGTTTACAGCCAATATGTCACATGACTGGCTTGTAAAGTTGCCTCCAGAGGTAGAGAGCAATACTCACATGAGCCGACCTCTGCATGTGCTGATTGCTCTGAGATACAGCTTTTGAGGGATCATGAATTATGAACAGCCGTGTGCCCATTCTCATCATTTTCATGCAATTGTTACAATTGTGGGCCTCATTCATGGCACCAGAAGTGGGGCGCCTGTAGACTTTGTTCTTACACATGATGTTTACTCTAGAATTATTTTATTTTTGTCACTGTATTTTACAGTACTCAGCAACACGACAATATGAACCACAAATGTGTGACGTTACATTGATTTTTCCATTCAATTTCTGTATTTATGAGGAGGGTCTGTAAAGACTCAAAGTAAAATCAATGTTACATTTTAAGTTCCTTTTTTTTTCCCTTACTGACAATTGGTGGAACAGACGTTTATTTGTATAGTGCTTTACACATGACACAAGTCTGCAAGTGCTTCACACAGTGTAGGGAAGTTGTACTTCATTCACTCCACACACGGTATGTAGCCACAGTTTCCCCTGGGGTTGACTGAAAGAACCACGACCGCACACATCTGCGCCCACATCATTCAACCTGGCCTATTATACATGTTTTTAGTGGTAGGGGAAACCAGGAAACCTACACAGACACAAGGAGAGCAAACCTGTGGGGCCATCCTAATCCACTGTTGCACTAACTAAATGCATTTAGTTAGATGAAGGACTACCCTAGTTGTATCTGCAAGTCAACTCAGATTAGATCAAACTATCAGGGCTCGCATGCTATGTAAGAACTGAACCATACATTCCCATCACATATTTTAAACACGGCATGAAATAATTCGTTTGGCGAGTCTACCGAGGCATCATCAAACTTCAAAACTGTGTTAACAAAAGTGAAAGTCTATTTTGGGACCCCCTTACATCAGAGCCGCTTCGTTTTGACCTTTATTCTAGCGATCAGTGAGTAATCTCCAGACTGCACCCTGATACAAGGCTCTGAATACTGCTGCATTGTGCTCTGAAGCCAATCCAATGAGAGCGATTGAGTAAAGACTACCCAACGTTTTAACATTCTTGGCCAGGAAGACTCCATCTGCAGTAGCGATCCCAGGGAGAAACCACTAACCTCTGCTCTCTTCTTAAGCCTTGTCAAGGAACAGAATTAGCCAAATACAACTCGCAAGATAACAAATCTAAATGTGTAATGTCTAAATAGTTTTGTCATTTCGTTTTAAGTACTCATTTGTAGTGTTGCATTCTGGCCAAAAAGGATCTGCCTATAAAAGTTCATCATCACAAATAAGTTCCCACGGATCTGAAAATCTGTAGAGAAGTGAACACTAGAGTCTTAATCTAAAGCGTGTGATACATTTTACAAATCGCTAAAATCATCTTTTCCGGTGGTTCTTTTGAAACACCAAAGCTGACTGATCTTGTTGACGCTATTTCCCCAGCCTTTGTTTGCTGGGATTCGCTCACGATCAGATTGATTACTCCTGGCATGCGCAATTTATTTGACTTCATTGTCCTCCCACTCGGGTGTTACAGCTTGTGTCAGGGAGGTGCCTCATGCGTGTCTATGGCGTGGCCTCACACTCTTATTAACATGCTCCTGTTTGGTCACGGCACATATTCTCCTGGTTGAATGTCATGCTCCTGTATTCAGCTCTCGTTTACTGCACCACACCGTCTTCCGCAACCTCTACAGTCTGTCCTGTAGAGACGGCGATAATAGATTTCTTTTCTTGTCCTCACTGTGTATTCAGTCCGCGCATGTCTGATCCTGCATGTGTGTAATGTATGCATACGTGGTGGTCTGCGTGTGAATGTGTTTATTTGTATGTCTCTATCTGGATGTCTCTGTGTCTGTGCCTGCGCAGGGAAGTAACGTGATGGAGGACCAAGATCTCAGAGACATCGGGATCACTGACCCGGGACACCGAAAGAAAATCCTCCACGCCGCACGCAGCTTGCCTAAGGTACTTAACATCAGAGCGCCGAGGTGGGACAGTGACAGATAGCACCTTAGGAAGAAGAGGGGACTCAGAATACATCATCATAAATGGAGCAGATAAGCCAAAAACTAAATAAAATGACTAATGTGGTGTATTGTGGGTGAACATGGCCTATTTCTCTTAGGGAAGCGTGGCTGAAAAGGGCTTGTTATCTTGCCATTAAAATATACACAGGAAATAGATGTCTTTGTCTGTGAGGGTGGGTCATCAATCTTTCCTGAAGCAATCTTCCACTCATTACAGATAAATGCACTGGATACTGTGTTTCACTTGATGTACATAGTTTATTTGTGCCACCAGCAGGTTTAGTCCTTCAGCCACAGTATTATAATAATGTACTGTAGATATGTACGATACATAATGCAAGCATCTTAAAGGAATAGGCCACCATTTTTAACATACTGAGATATGTTCTCACTTTAGCTTAGACGAGTTGATGTGTAACTGTCTGGTCATTGTGCGTGCGCTCAGTCACGCAAATGTTGTGAGCATTTAGCCTCTTCCAGCATAGGTATAACTCAAAACTGGGGTGATGTTAGAAGCTACCAAGCTGCTCCACGTTTCCCCAATTTAAATACAGCTATGTGAAAAGTTACATGATCCACGTCTAGTAACACAAAATTAAAGGGACTATACAGAGTTTGAAAATGTTAAAATCATGTCTTTTCCTCCCCCTAAATGTTCCAACATTGTCTTAAGGCAGGGGTAGGCAAGTTTGTGTCATGGAGGGCCGATTTTCTTCATTTCCAAAACGCCAAGGGCCGAAACTCAAAATTGTAGCCCAAAGTAAAGCACAAATTTAAGTTTTGCACATAATATATGACCTAATACAGTGTTTTGCTGGGAAATGTTCACATTTTAGAGTCCTTTTCAAGTATTTGGTCTCTTTATGAATAAATGTTTCTTCAAAATTCTCTTTGGGGCCAAAGACTTTATGCTGGAGGGCCGAATTTGGCCCCCGGGCCTGACGTTGCCTACCCCTGTCCTATTGTGTAGAATGAGCCCAGACCTCTTCACCACAACTGCCTCTAAAATCCTGCACTGTCACTCAAAACGGTGTTCATTTCGGGTCCGAATTGCCGTCATGCACGCGCTTAATATAGAAGGTGCAGTTACACGTATGACCTGAGGTGGCAGTAGTGAGTATAAAATGGCTAACTTGCATCTAGCCCTTTAAACATGTCAATTTTTTAAGTGAATAAAAAGGGGTACTATATTGCAAGGCGTAGTAACACCATAGGAGCATTTCAGTGTAACGTGATGTTTATGTAACGTCATGTTTAATTTTGTGTGGCTAGACTTGCATCGTGTAGCTTTTCATGTAACTGTATTTAAATAGGGGAAACGTGGAACAGCTTGGTAGCTTCTAACTTCACCTCTGTTTGGAGCTATACTGTACCTATGCTAGGAGAGGCTAAATGCTAACAACATTTGCGTGACTGAGCGCACGCACCAACACCAGACAGTTACGCATCAACTCGTCTAAGCTAAGATAAGAACATATGTAAAAACGGTGGCCTGTTCCTTTTAAGAGTCAGTTGTCTTTGAGTGACTGGTGGTGGTCGGGGGCCGACGGCACAGATTGGCAGATTAATAATCAGCCGAGTCTCCTACAGTCTCTTATCCTCGTGTGAGCCCAGATTGAAGTACTCTCTGCATCTGGAATTTTTGCAAACCTGCTGCAAGGGGAAACTTTATTTTTTGACGGTAAAAAAAAAATTCATCAAGTACAATTTTATATTTGTTTGTTATTTGGAGAGATTGTGTGTGTAAATATAAAGTGTAACTGAGGAAAGAGAATCCCGTGTCACCATTGTTTGCTGTATTGTCATATTTTTTATATTTTTGGTTATATAATACACTGCATTGTAACACAGTATGATTAGATAACATCCGATTTACTAGAATTGTTTGCTTCTTTGCTTACTAATGCGCTCCTACTGTGCCTTGTTCAGGTGAAGGCACTGGGCTGTGACGGCAACACGTCTCTTGCCTCTTGGCTGGATAGCCTTGGACTGCATGAGTACCTGCCCAACTTTCTCACCAGTGGCTACCGCACGCTGGAGTGTGTTAAAAACCTGTGGGAACTGGAGATTGTCAATGTATGTATTCTTTTGTGCGTTTGTTTTACAACTAAATGATTTGTTGCATCTTGTGTATCCATGTATAAAACAAAACAAATGCAACAAATGTGCTTAAGTAACAGAGACATGCAAATGATATGTCTGGTGCATAAATATAATTCTGAAATTATGCAGTAATTAGCAGAAATAGGCATCACACCTAAATGAAAGTTATGCATGCTAACAGAAAATATCTTCATTTTGATTTATCTGTGTGGAAATGGCTTAACTTTAACATCATTAGTGATCACAAAGAGTAAACGTTTGCCACTTTGGCTGCACATGTAGAACATCAAGCATGTATGTTAATTTATCTGTTATTCCCTCAGGTGAATTCCGCTGTTTTTATGTTGATACATGGCAAAGAAAATGCAAAAATAGATGCAGATTTCGCTTCATCCTCATTAGTTAAAGATGCAATATGATAAAAGAATATAATTAATTTTCTAAAACGACAGATTATACACTATTGTAGCATTTTTCTTTATTGTAATTATAGTTGAAAAGTTTAATTAGTTAACGGTCAGTAGTTAGTTGCTGTTTATTGTGAATGCAGAGTTGCATCTCGATGTATGTAGCTTTTTGACTACATTTGTCGTTCTGTCTAAGCCGTTGAACTATAGAGTGGTGGAGTTTCACGTCACTGGTCTTTTAGGGCACAAAGGGAAAGAATATGTAGCATTTGCATTCCTTCCCTCAATGTTTATACAGTATGTAAAGTGGAAACAAGGCCAGAAGCCGCAGTAAGTGTTGTAAATGCAGTGCGGGGATTCTTGTGTCCAGCAGACTGTGTTGTTCTGGTTGGGAAGAGAAGCAGAACTGCCTCACAGCATCTTGGCACAACTCGCTTCGCTGCTACGGTCTTTGCTTACTTTTCATTCCCTCCCTGAAAATAAATATTAGCCAATAAACAAAAAAAAATCAGAAAGTTGGATTCTATCTTCATATTGTCCAAGAACCAAAAAGCCTCCAGACATGATTCATTTAGCTGATGTGGACACAATTTTTAAAGTCAGAAACTTGCACTCCGCTATCAAACCGTGAGAGTCGTAGGTAGTTGAGTAGAATCTCTCAGTTCTTGGCTAAATGCTTTTCTCGCCCCTCCCACACATCCCATTTGTTCACTTGTGTTTATTAGAAGCACATCTCAGCCGGAGATCATATTTTGAGACAGAGTTGAGACACGAACAAGACGGATCGCCAAGCTAACACTAGTGTTAATTTTAGCCTCTGGCTTCCTGGTTCACGCTGGAGGAAAATGTGCTATGTTTTGACACACAACAGCAAACATGGTCTGTTTTTCTTTCAAAATTGTCACTGTTACAATGTAGATCAAGAGAGAATGTGGCTACAAACAAATAAACAACGCTCCAGATTTTTATCCATGTGATAATCTAGACAGGCATTGGTACTTTTATTTAGAATGGGAAGGGAAAACAAATGTTTGCCTTTATTTGTAGTTGGCAATTAAGTCCAAAATGTTAAAGTTACTAAATTAAGTACATAAGTAAGTGCTTTTATTAATCTCTGTAGAGAAATGTGTTCCCTGCATTTGACGCAATGTCGCTGGGGCGACCTGTAGGAGCAGTGGGCTGTTAGCGTGGGCCAGCGCTCAGGGAGGTAAGTAGGGTGAAGTGTCTTCCCCAAGGACACAACGACAATGTGACGACCCGCTCTTCCAACTGTGCCACTGTACAACAGCGCCTCCTGGGTTTGTCCCTGTTTCAGAGCGTGGTGTCCTGCACTAGTCAGCTCCACCTCCTCCTTGTTCCGCTTCCTCCACTCCACAACAGTCTTTCACCATCGTCTCTTGGTTTGTCCCTTCCTTGTCTCCTGTAGCGCCTCTTGTGACGCCTCCACTGTGCTGCAGGTGTGGTGAGCTCTTCAGTGTTTCAGAAGAAGCAATAAAGTCAACTCAATTCAATGCTTAACATACTCAAGTATTGTAATGTTTTTATTATGTAGTTCTGCATTAGGCTAATTAATGTATTTTTGTTGCTATTTTTACTGAATACATCTCTTTGATCTTTGTTGATTATAACAGCAACACATTCTACACATTCTAAACAAATTGCATTTGTTTCAATGTTATGAAACTACAAATAATCCTAAAAGTCCAAAAATGGATCTTGAGTCATAGTGGACCCCGAGAAGAAGATGGTGCAGTACTTTAAGCTTATGGCGAAACAGATTGAGGCTAAATTATTGACGAGAGTGGTTTGAGTTTGCCTGTGGATGGCTGCCAGTGCAGGCGGCGTGTCACCATCTCTGTGTCAGTGTTCTTCAGATAGATCACCATTAGCTCGCACAGGATAAATGCTTGTATTTGAGCCACTGATGTGACAAGTCTGTGAAAAGTAACCTTGCGCCGATGCTGTTTTGTGCAGGTTCTTAAAATTGGTCCACTGGGTCACCGCAAAAGGATCATTGCCTCCCTCGCCGAGAGACCTTATGAAGAGGCGCCCACAAAGTCCCGTCGTCTCTCTCCAATTTTGGTAAAAATCCATGAAGCAGAAATTGATATAGTGAAAGTTAATATAGTCTGACTGGAAGATTATTTAACAGGCATTATACACTAGTGACTTAAAATAGTGCAGGAAAAATTCAAAAGCTAAATATTATACTACATAGATTCAGTGCACGCATAAGGTTTTTGACAGGAAGTGCAATAGATCCAGCCTAAATTGGCAGATTTTATTTTATGTTTTCCTCTGGAGCCAACACATTAGGAAACAACACATTAGTTTTCTTGTGTAAGTCATATTGATTTTGATATTGTGTGTTTCATTGTCAATGTAACCACCCTGTAACCACAATATTGGATTCTTATTTTGTAATTCACTAGATATAGGCTGTTAGATAGGTCTATAACTGTGGCTATTGAAAGACTGTTGTACTTGATGGTCCAGCCATGGTGTTGTTTACTCTGTATATTAGCTATTCTTTCTTAAATGAAAATGGGGCAGGCTGCACACTGAGGAGTAATTCCTTGTCAATGGGATTTTGAGGAAATGGGTTTATTTCTGTCATCTGCAAAATCTACTTTGGGAGTGAGATTCTTCAGTATAATTTGTTCACATCAGTTTCCCTAGGCAGATTAAAACACCAAAGAAAAGGAGAGAGAATTGAGAATCTCTATGGAAGATGATCTTTTGTGGGGGATTAAGCCTGGCTGTAGATCAGGAAAGCCAGACATAAAGCAGCTCATTCATCTGTCTTGCCTGTTTTGTTTGTGGCAGTTCCATGACCTGCTGACCCAGGGCAACACGCCCCTGGGGCAGCTCGATCCCTACACGAGTCGCTCCATGGACATGCTCCTGCCCCTGACTGAGTCCGACCGGCGGCGCAGGGGCTTTGATCAGGACTGTAGCGTTTCTCTTCGCTCATACAGCGAGAGGCCAAGATCTGTGGTACGGTTTTACCCAGGTTTTAAATTCTGGTCAGATTTCAATATACAGTAGCTTTAAGTGTGATTCCTCTTGCTCTAAGTTGCATCACTCTTTATGTTTCTGTAAAGGAAAGACAAAGTGACAGACAGAAAGATCGTTTTCACCTTCGACCTTCAAGCCATTCTGCTACCTATGCCACAGTGTCTGCTTGGCATCACCAACCTGAAAAACTCATCCTGGACTCTTGTGGATATGAGGCTACTGTATGTTACATTCTTCTGTATTTCATTGTTCATCGTCACTTTGTATAACATTTACCAAGTAATGATGGTTTGTTCATTTGTTTTAGTATTTAGGTTCATTGATAATCAGGGATCTACGTGGGATTGAGTCTACGCAAGATGCCTGCGCTAAAATTAGGGTAGGTATCTAAATAACAGTTTTAATTATTCTAAGCCATTGGGCACTTTATTCAATGACATTCTGAATTGTAATGATTTCAGAAATCAAAGGATTCGAGAAAGGGTCCTGTTATCATATTATCAATTACATATAGAGGTGTCAAGTTCATTGATGCAGCCTCAAAGGTAAAGCATGGACCTGCCTATTGATCGAACACGAACTGACTTTTTCAATGCCATGGTTTTCTGTCTCTAGACCATACTTGCGGAGCATGAGATCAGAAACATTTCTTGTGCTGCACAAGATCCAGATGACTTATGCACATTTGCTTACATTACCAAGGATCCGAAGAGTGGTCACCACTTGTGCCATGTCTTCAGCACTGTTGAAGTGGTGAGTGGCTCAATCCCGTTCTCTGCTCTTCTATCCATTTTCAATGCCCCCTGTGCCTTCTGATTCTGACTGATTACATAAAGAGCATTTATGTTTTCTGATGATGAGAAATTTATGAGGGCAAAGTGGGAAGTCAGGTATCCCACAGGAAAGCAGCGTGTAGCCTCACTGTTCCTTGATTGACTCTACGTTTTGCTCAGTTTAAGCCCTGATCCTGCTATGTGACATTTCCCTTCACATGCTCAAATCATGCAGATGTCTATTAAACCTCATACCCGTGAAAGGTCAATGACAATTTTCCTTCTTTGGTGAAGATTTAATCAGCTCATGTTTAAGCTGAATTGTGGCGATCATAAACTGCCTTTGAGCCAAGATGCCTGACAATAAAGGGCCGGCATGATGAAGAAATAATTGAACTAATGTGTATTGTAAGCAGTCTATCCACAGAACTAGTTTGTTGACTTGCTGAAACCAAGAACATAATTGATTTGTTCTCATGTAACAGTAGTGTATGTAAGAGTAATAATAATGATAACAATAACACATTTTCTCTAATAAAACAAATACACTTTATTAGTTTTTAGACATTCAAAGTTGCCAACCATGGAAGCCATGCACAACCAGGAGTATACCTAAGAAACACATTTATTTTCTCTTTGTGTTACCAGACTCAGACATATGAGATCATCCTAACGCTGGGACAAGCCTTTGAGGTGGCCTATCAAGTGGCCATGCAGTCTAGAGCCAGGCAGTACGCCCAGATGTCGACCGTGAACCCTGAGGTCACTGAGGCTAAAACCAGTCGGCCTATGTCCCAGTCCTGGAGCAACATCCGCAGATCAGCAGTGAGTAACAGCCTGCAGCGTAAACCCTTCAGGAAGAGGAGCGTGGCAGAGTTCTTGTGAAAATAGCACAGAAATTTGTTACATAGACCTCCTGACCAACTTTTCCCCACCACTAAACACTCACTGGGCCACCTACTTACTGCCGTCTGCGAGGTGAAAGTGATGAATCATTAGAGCTTAGCCGTTCCAGCATACTCTCTAACTCTTTGAGTCACCCAGAGAAGCTGCAAATACATGTTTTCCTTCTTCCGTGGAAATGATGAATGAGCAGTTTTATGTTTATTTTCTCCTATTATATGCCTCCCCCGGAGGTGATGCTAGAGGCCTTGATGCTACTGGTTGGACCCAATCACTTCACTATTGGCTGACCACGTTGTGCAGCCAGAGCCATAAACTGATGCAATGACCTCTCAGGATGCATGACGAACACTCACCTGATAGAGCTGCACTCTGGACACACTTGATGCTTATGCACTTTCACAAATCACTTTTTTACAACCTGTTCGCACTTTATATATGGAGTAATTACAGAGTGGCATAATGAGACAGGCTGGTTTATAATCTTTGAATTAGTAGGTCTGCTATTCCTCATAATTTACAAGCAGGTTTCTTGAAAGTCAGATTAAAGCAGTACTAAGTAACATGTTTACCTTAATAAATCCTCTCCGTAGACCCTGTGGGGGTAATACAAGTGTTTATGGGATGACTGGAGGGTCTTTCATCTCCCCCTGGTGTCTCTGGCCAGAAAACCATGTTTGCAACTTGACTGCCACCGGTGCAGAGAAAGCAATACATACTAATGGAATCACGAAGAAGAAGCTAACAGGCTAACGGACAAAGCTAACTGCGGGCTAACGTCACTTTAAACAGTATTTACAGCCAGGTTTGAGTGAAAAAAAATATTTCCATTGTATAATTGGATGTACAGTAACCCTCTCTCCCTTCGCCTTTCCTGTCAGCGTAGTATTTACTCTCCAAGACATGTAATAAGTTAAAAAAATCGTAACTTGCAACGACACCTGCAGTTGCGCTTATGGCCTCTAGGGGGAAGAGTTACTAAGTACTGCTTTAAATGAATGACTGCAAACCACAAAATGTATTTTTTTTCACTTTAGTGTTAAAGCAACACTACATGTATTTCTGATGGAGTTAAAAGGAATTATTTAAAATCACGATTTAATACAAAATGAATAAATTCTTAAAGAAGTACTTGGACATTTACATAAAATTACAGCAGTTTGTTCACGTTTACTAGAGGCTGAAATCTTTTTCTTATTCTCTGTAAACCATTATATTCACAATCATTGACAACGACTAACTACAGAGCTTAAACGCATTATGAGACTAAAACTTGGTGTTGCTTTAACCGAATGCCACTGCTGCCTCGGGGTTAGTCCACATTTGAATTGCGGTCCCTCTGCGGTGGCCTGTTTTAACATGTCTTTGTTCTTGTCTTCTTGGTGCCTGCGTCCCAGGGTGCCCCTCTGCTCGAATGCCGCTGCTGTCACTGTCACACGTGTACTACCCACCGCCCCTCCTTCCTCCCGTTGCACTCTGTTAGCCCTGGAGTCCAGGTCCTTCTCTTTCCTTGCCTTTTTAACCCTGTAGTTTTCATATCTGCTTGCACATCATTCTTGCCACGACTTAATTTTCCTTACAGTGCACTTTCTATGGCTTAATTTGGACTCCTACTAATTCAAACACAAATGGTTTTATCATCCTTATTTTCTCACATTGCACATCCATCGGCCATTTTACAGTTTACTTGTTATACATGCAGTACTTTGAAACAGACTTGCTGACTTGGAGATGTACAGTTTTTGTGTGGACGTTTGTCTTTATTGTGTTAGCCAGGGATAACCACAAATGTGAAGTGCTTATTTGCTGGTTATTTTTAAAGCTACCAAAACCATAAGCAGGGATTTCATCTACTCTGGACGTTTAAAATGTATAGCTCTAAGAGCATAAGCATAGAATATTATGCAGGTATGTGTGTTGACGCTTCATAATACCTTTCATGTCTCTGTAAGCCACTGGTGTGGAGCATGTTGCATTTTATAATCAGTGCATTCTCAGTAGATTTGGAGGAACTGGGCGGCTCTAGCTGGTGTCAGAAGAAGAGCATTTGAGTGTGACATCCTTCATGTTGTGGATTGAGCTTAAAGTGTGTGATTATAACCTGATCACTGGCCTGTACCTCTAATCCACATGCACGTGTGTGACCAGGACTTGTCCGTGGTGCACAAAGACCCACGCTGGCGTCTGTCTCACATCCTCCTCTCGCCCCCTCCCTCCCTACCCCGGCAGATGGACCCTCTGGAGATGGACCCAGACATGCACTCCCTGGGAAGCTCCTCCTGGCTCCTGGACCAGCGGGACGGCCACAGACGACCGGTCAGCACCAAGTACGAGACCACCATTTTTTGAGGCCGCACCCCCTGGTTGTGTCCCTTCTGCCCCTCTCACACGCCCGTGACAGACAAGCCCGTGCCTTCTCACTGTGATGGTATAGCATCCCTCAGGGCTGTCGACTCCCGCACCCACCTCTGCCCTGCCCAGCAACCCAAATGAACCCACTTGTTCCCCATGAAAAGACTCGCAGCTCCTCTCCCGTGTCCCAGCACAGTCCTGGCAGCTCTCCAGCCTGTTGCTGCTGCAGCCAGTGGTGGAGTCCTGAGACGGATGATCCCGGACTGATCGCATTTTACAGTGGCCCTGCTCTCGCAACCAAACTGCCTCTTCCTCCTCTTCCTCCTGCTCCTGACTACTTACATCTGCCTCCAAACCCTGATAGCTCCCAAAGTTGGCGTTGTTTCATTTAATTTACAATCGTTTATTAAGCTATGGTAATTATTACATTTGAATTTTGTTCACTTTAAGTTCTGTAAAGTCATACAAGACTGTAAAAACTATAGTTGCTTAGATAATGTTTACCATTTATTTGACCATGATTTGGTTTTTATTTCATAGTTTTACATAAAAAAAAGTTAAACCTTGTCTTTTTCTCCATCTGTAGCCTGTCCTGTCTTACCAGGCATCTACCACTGTGAGGCACTATGAGGAGGCTTCTTTGCTTGCATGGGATGCAAGATGGACTTTTAATCAATGAAAAGACAAAACAGCAACATGCAGCAAACAACCCTTTTTCTACGTATTTGTACAATAGATATTGTAACACAATGAGATGATTGAGTCTTAAGTCTATCACTGATGTCTGAACTCTAAAGGACCAAGAACTTTATTTTCACAATACACACCCTGGGGATGACATCCCTGCAAGGACTACAGCCCAACATCTATATTGTTTATCAATAACTCAGAAAAATCCTATCCTCCCCGACGCACCCAGACACAACTGACAACTGCACGCCCCCTACTTCCTCCAAAGGACCAGGAAGGCATAATTACTGGCATTATAAAGCCATGGCTGGTTTAACTTGTTCTTATGATGGTACAGTTTTGCCCAGACAAGAGTCTGCTCCAGTCTTGTATTGCCCCGTGTCTCTCAGAATTCACCTTAAGAGTCCCTAAATCTCTCTATATTAAGTTAAAAGCACAGTGTTAAACGTAGGCGCTGTCACTTTCCCATGGCGTGAATGGGTGTTTTGAATTCAATTTTGTGATTATCTTTGATGACATGATGACTGAGTGTTGAAAGACTAAACTAGAGAATTTGAATGGGAATAGTGTCATATGTGTAGATAATAGTTTGTGTAGCTTTATGAATTCTTCCCACAATTTCTAGTTTCAGCCATTCAGGATAAACAATCTATTTTAGCATATCCTGCAACATGTCACCATTACCCTATTTCTGTCCCATTTATTACAATGGTGCAATGAAGCCTTTGTCAGTGGCAAAAGTGTGAAATGACAAGGGCAATCTATTTTGTCTATGACTGAAGCAGTTCTTAAATTGGAAGAATTATAAATTCATCCAAAAAAGTCTACCAGTTTTTGAAATAACATTGATTGCACTCTAGTCTATATTATAATCCAACATTTCTACTGTTTATGGTGATGAGTAAAATCTTGTGTGTAGAAATGTTCCTTTTATTTCAGATTAAACATGTTGTACTTTAAACTGCATCTATAGAGACCACTTTTACTTTTTATTCTTCAATGTTGATGTAGCATCTTTACAAAGTTATATTCCCTCACATTCTTTTGAATCGATTAGTCCATGCAAATTGTCACTTGAAACTGAAAGATAGTGAAGGGATTTCCAGCTACTGTATCAAACATTATTAATGTAGCGCGGGTGCCATATTGATGCAAATGGATTTGCTATGCTGCGAATGTGGCACCTTAAAGACTTCTCCTCCTGCACTGTGATTTGAAGATGTGTGTTTCGGAGTTTGGCACATGACTGTGGGCTGTCCGCTGTGTGCACTACCTACTGTGCGTCCTGTATGCTGTTTGTCTGTCCTCATGGGAGTTTGGACTGTTACTGTTACATTGCTGGCCGCTGTCCTTGTTTGTGTGTTGCTGCTGGAAAAGTGAGGCGCTATGGGCCCCTGCGCGATGCTGGGTCTCCAAGCTCGCTGTTCAGATGTATTGGTCTGTGTGGCACCATAGCTGTCCCATTGCCACTTTGTTAACTGTTAGCTTCCACAGATGATGCATGTTGGCACTGTTTTTGTGTTTCGTATCCTTTGATGCACTTGGCCTGAGCAGTCTCTGTATGTACTGTGGCAGTGTCTCATCTCTTTTCTCATGTGACTTCTTTATGTTTCCCTTCAGTTCCTTACCCGACTACACTGATTCATACTCCCATGTCGCCAACGTCGTCATTTCTCATTTTGTCACGAATGTTCCATTTTGTATGTTACAAAGACACTCAACCTGCTCTAGTTTGGATGCACAAAGTAAAAGCATTACATTTTAATGAACCGCTATTTAAAGTAAGTTTTGGTGGCATGATATGGGCTGTGCATGTACCGGTCTTTTAACATCCATGTTCTCCTTGTGTAGCTCACCCCAGCGTTCAAGTTTCCGGATACCAAGCTGTGAGTTGAAGGGGAGCAGCTGATGTGAGTGTGTTTGCGTGTGTTCAAGTAGAGGGCAGAGCAGTGGAAAGAGATAGAAAGAGAAGAGAGGTAAGCCTTATGCAACAACAGGGCGACTAGCACTACTCTGACATTTAGAGCTCACTATGTAGACCCCTGTCCCATGTTAGAAGCCCCACACTGAAAGAGGTGTCACTTTGGTCTTGAGAAAGTTAGCCACAGAGGTCCAGGCTGTTTCCTGACCTCACTGTGACTGCCCAATCCTGTCATTGTAGGTACTGTATGTTTAGAGCACTGTAGACCATTAAAGAGATGATTTCTATTGATTCAGGTCTATTGATACTTCCTGTGGGAATTACTCTGGAGAAATGTTTCAAAGTGTAGAGAAAAAAAACTGTACCAGCATATAATGCTTTGCCCATGTTTGTGGACAGAGTATGGTTTGTCAATGAAAAAATGTCATACTGTTTCAAATTTTAAAGCAATATTATATTAATGAAATTAAATATAACAATGCAAAGGATCTAATGTCTGATTTATCTGGTTCAACTGTAATATATCAACATTTCAGAATACCTACACATCAATAATTATGACAATAATGGAAAAGTGGAATTTCAGTAGTCTAATTTAACATTTTAAGTGCAACTCTGTAAAATTTATTGTTCAGTGTGATGAGTTACTGGGATATTCTTTACGAAAGTATCAACCGCTCTTGGAAAAAGATTAAAGATATTTACTAATACTCTATAATTGTTTTATCTGTATTTAATTAAGAATGGAACTACTGAAGTTATCTCACTTTTTCGCACTATTTAATGACCTGCACCTGTATTGTATCCACCTCAACGACATAAATAGTTAGGGTAAACTAATATTCAATTTTCATGTAACACTTCTTGAATGGGAAGTACATTTTGTATTTTTGTGATGTTTAGAAAACAAAATCAAGAGACACGCTTTAATAAATGCTTAATTCTGTTAAAGATCAATATTGGTTGGTGTAATTCAGTGTTAGAAGCAACAGTTCTTAACCAATTACATATTTTTATTATTTCATATTCTCAACACATTTTATACACATAGTTATTTGTTACAGTATTATAAAGGATAAAGAGTATTGAAAATTAGCATACAATATATTACAACATACTTATTTACAAAGCATGTACAACTTTCTTTGGCATTTGTTTGTCCTGAGAGTACACAGGAGTGAAAAAAAAATAGATAATAAAACATTGATTCAAAGCCACACCATGAAACATTTCACCTAATTAATAGAATGAAATAATAAAATACAGATGACAAGTAGCCCAATAAGGCTCAGTAGGTCTTCTAGTAATGATGATAATATGTTCTTATAGCATTTTATGTGTCTAGCTGTTCATTTGGACCATGTTTTGTATTTCATTACACCTCAAAATGTTATGCAGTGTGCCTTGAATATTTCTTTAGACCTGGAAGTGTAAAGAGATATTTTTTTAAACGTTTACAGTGGCTGTTTATTCTTTAATGCTGTGCCTCTTATTACAATATTAATCACCCAGAGCCCTGACATTTTAAACTAAGAGCATTTTGCAGTTGTACTGGTCGTCCTCCTCTTAACGCTGGTCGTCTCCGGTCTCTGGCTCCGCTGGTGGGAACAGCGCTCTCCTGAGTATGGGTGCATAGAAGGGCCCGAACACAGAGCGGTTGTAGTGGACGATTTGCCCAAAGGCCCTTCCCAGCTCGGCCAACTCCGCACTGAGCAGCCTGAGGGGAGAGGCCAGCTCTGGACTCCTTTTAGGAGGGCCCCCCTGCAGCATTGCCTGGAGGAAGCCCTGTACCCGCTCTCCTACATTATCCAGATATATCAAGAAAGACAAGTCAGCACTCAAGTTCATCCAACTCCACATTGACTTAACCTGAAGATGGCAAGGACTTTTTTCCCCTCCGCATATCAAGATAATATTACATTATTATTATTACTACAATAACATTATATTGTGTATGTGCTGTTGATTATTTTTTATATAATCCGTTTTCTCTCTCCTAAAACATGCACATCTTTATCTGCAATGATTTAAAGCAGTACTAAATAACTCATGCCCCTAGAGGCCATAAGCGCCACTGCAGATGTCGAAGCATGTTACATTTTTTCACTCATTAATTGTCCGTGAGAGTAAATACTACGCTGACAGAAAAGACAAAGGGAGAGAGGGATATTGTACATCCACTTACACAATGGTGATCATTTTTTTTTACTCAAACTTGGCTGTAAATACTGTTTAAGTGCTCTAGCCCACAGTAAGCTTTGCCCGTTAGCCTATTAGCTTCTTCTTTGTGATTCCATTAGTGTGTATTGGGGCCTCCAACCCGTCGGCAGGGAAAGCTGCAAGTGTGGTTTTCTGGCCAGAGACACCAGGGGGAGATGAAAGACCCCCCAAACATCCCATTAACACTTGCATTACCCCCAGAGGGACTACGAAAAGGATTTATTAAGGTAAACAAGTTACTTAGTACTGCTTTAATAATAATCAAGGATGTACCCTACTTATGACCAATAGTTGCTGGAATATGCTACAATCACATGCCTTGAAGTAAAGTAATTAATTAGTTATTATATCAACAGTTTTTGTGAAATTTTGGTCATTGTATTTTTTCTGCTCTCAAACAACTTTAGTTTAAAAATAACCATTAAATAAAAATTGAATTTTAAGTGACACTCACCTACAAGTACGCGGACAGGGTTGTTGACCTTCCACAGCGCTTCTATTTGTCCTTTGAGGATAACCCGAATCTCTTCAGATTGCTGCGTAGTTTCTTGGCAACACTGAACATCATTCACCGTCTGTATGACTTTTTCGGCAACACTCAGCAGCACCCTCTTAAGGTCACCCTCACTGCAGCATTAGAGGACAGAGGACAAGTTAGCAAGACCATGTCATGTCACGCATCAGAATACATGTTGAGATGTTTAGAGCAGATGTTCTCAAAGTACCACCTGGTGAAATATTTGACCTGCAAGGTACCACCAGGCCAAGAGCAATATCAAATCAGGACTAAACTGGGTTGAATTTAGTTATGTCTGAGCTGGGTATAATGTCTATATGTCTCCATGGAGATGGTGACAGAGCAGAATTTGAGATTCAAACAGGTTACTCCTCATCCAAACCCATTCTTTGATTACTCACTGTAAAAATAGCATTTTGTGAGTCGAGCTGGTTATTGGGAGCATGTTTTGTGTTGATGGCATAGTCCAAAACGTTACACGTTGTGCCTTTTTAAAGATTCTTTTAAGCAGACCAGACAGTTTCTGGGATGCAGCTAAAATCATTGGGACTGAGGACAATAAACACTGTGACTGTGTTATATTTTGGGGGTACATTTTTCATCTTTTCTTTTTTTATTGGTTGTTTTGATGGTTTATTTTCCCCAAGTATTTTTGCATAATCCAGATTTGCTGTTTGTTTTATTAAGACGTTTTTGTCTTTGTTTATTGGAGCTTTTCTTTATATTTATTATTCTAGTTAGACTCTCACTCCAGGGGGCTATTGAAATATGGAAACCCCGAGACAGTAAACCTGGATGAGGGGGCTTTTTTGCTTTTGCACACCTGGGATGTTGTACTGAAGTAGTTGGACTGCAGATGGCCCTATCGCCTGACCTCCACTGGTTGGAAAGTGTACCCAAAATTTGTGCACATCAGCTGACATGTCACAGCAACATCATGTGACCACTTTGAGGTAGACTGTTGGAAGTAAGCAGTCGAAACTGTCATGTGTGAAAGCCACTTAAGTGGTTAAACGAAACTGAAATTATTAGCAACAATGTAAAACCAACAGGCTGCCCTGCCTTTGATAGAGCTTGCAGTAGCACATGAGCATGTTTGAATACCCAAAGGTGCTGTGCTACATTTGTCCACTAATCATGACAGGGCTTTTCTTAAACAGAAAGAATGAGGTTAGCAGGATCCCTTTTGACAAGCTAGTAGCCTCCTGTCACCCCCATTGGTATTCTTCTCTTACAATACCTGTTCCCAGTGACAGCCAGTGCGTGCATCACCATGTTCTCCTCTTACCTGGTGTGACTGCCTTCTAGCAGGGCAGTGACGGACTGCCTGAGTTTACCTACAAAGCCCTGCAACGACCAAACCGCAGGGCTGCACTGAGCACTGGTCACCAGCAGCACTGAAGCCTCCAAGACCAGCCTCTGGACCTGCTCCCCCAGAGAGTCCAGCCGGGTCCGGTCCATCAGCATAGTCTGTCGAGGGCAGTACATTTATGAAACACTTTCAAGTCCAACAAACCCCATTACGCAGTTACAGAAAGATCAGCACTATCTGTCTTTTTACGTTTAAAATACTTGGGTTTTCTACATTACAAGAGCACTGATGTGTTTCCTCATGCATCGCTGAGCAGCAGCAGGGTGAGGAGCAGTGTGTAAAGAGACACTGAATATTCCCTCATTATCAATAAAACATTATTCAAATGAGAGACATGCTATGATGTAATGTGCAGCTGACCTCAGGATATTTCTGGTCCAGTGGTCTCCAGCGCAGCAGATGCATGTAGGCCCTGTTCAGGATAGCCATGGCACTGACAGGACTGCTGCTGACAGCCGACAGCTCCTCCGACGCTGCCGCTTGGAGCCACGCCACTGTGTTATCCAGAGAGGCTGCACAAAGACGGAGCATTGACGCAATTATTCCAAACAAGGATAAGTCAAAAGAGCAGCATATAAGATGTACAATCATCAAACAATACCTTGATTGCAGTTCTCTAAAGATTTATTTCAAAGCAAGCAGGCATGCCTGTAGAGGCATGATGAACCCCTGATAGCTGGGTTTTCAAGCTGCAACTATATTGATTTTTTGGGGGGAGAAAAGGAGGGGGGGACATGAATCTGAATTTTAGGCTATAACCATAGCATCATATATAAAATGAATCACTGAGTTTCCAATATTCTTTTAAGGAGAGACTAATAGCCTGCTTTAGATTGCTTTGTCAGCACAAACTCCCTGTCCCATTGCCAATAACTGTGATTACTCAGCTGTCCTTAGGTAATATCTGAGCCAACTAGCGCTCCCCTTATTGGCTCCCTCTGCATCAGTCAGCTCAGTAATTAAAATCTAGCGTCTTGCTTTTAAAACCTTAACCCTTTCTCACCAGGATCCTTGTCCAGAATCTGCTGAAACTTGGCTCTCTCGTACTGCACGGCCTGCTGCATCAAATGAGGCCGCAAGCTCTGGACAGTGAAGTTCACCAGGTCTATCTTCATGAGTCCCAAGACGCGGAAAATGCCCCTATTAAAAAATATACAGATATGTATTAAGTAAAATTAAATTCTATATTTGATAATAAAATGAATGAGTCACTACCATCCCGACCACCCCTCCCTTTCCCTGAAATCAAAGCTGATTATTCATATTTCTACATTTAATGAAGATGTGAAGGTTTTCGAGATTGTTGTTTGCACTGTATTGCTGTTATGTAGATAGACAATAATAATAATAATAATATTAATAATCACAACTGAGTAAGAAGCATACTACTGCTGAGTAAGGAGTGAAAGAATAATGACTGCAATGTAGCACTTTGAGAAACTTGTCAAATATTATAAAGTTCAATACATGTGTAAGCCATTATTATTATCAGGTAAAAGCAGTTTAATATCCTGTGCCATAGACTCTTATGTGATAGGTAGGGTGACCACCTGTTCCTCTTTTTGTTGTAATGCCCGGCCATTTAGGCCTTAGTTCCCCCCATTCCATGACTATGCCATAAAAGTCATAGTCAGATATTGTCACAAATTCATAGCTTTCATGATGCTGTCTGACACTGATAGAAGTAGTCACACCTGAAGAGCTCCACAGGTCCTTGCAGCTGCCGCAGGGCTCTGACCTCTGGGTCTCTCACCGGGGCACAAAGAGAGCTCATGGTGTTGATGACGTATTCCGCCAGTCTGTTCAGATCCAGAGCCCCCTGACTGACCTCCTGTTTGATCAGATCCATGTCCAGCACCTCGTCCAGTTCAGCCCTCAGTCTGACGTGGCCAGGCAACAGCAAAGACCCGAGCAGCTAGACATATAGTAAAAAAAAGCACTCTGTGTTGGATTTCAAATATGATTTTTCAGCTTTTGATTAAGTTATGTTGTTCCCTCACTTATGTTTTTAGTGGTTTTATCATATATTCTATTGTTTTAATGTTTTATTGGTTCTTGGTTTATTCAAGTATTTTATAGTATCAATTTATTTATTTATATTTTTGTTTTGTTTTCTAATTTAATGATATTTTCTTTTCTTGCATGCAGCACTTTGGAAACTCTCGTTCATGAAATGTGCTATAGTAGAAATAAAGTTGGATTGGATGTTTCAGTTTGACCTTTATTTAACCAGGAAAGTCCCACTGAGATCCACATTCGCTTTGTTCAGGGAAGTCCTGGCAGCAGAACCTATTGTATATGTTTAATGGTAAGCAGACATGGTGAGAACATACTAACATTGCATAGACAAAGGCCCCACAAGGCCCAGGATCAAACTTGAGACAAACTTACTGTGAGACAAGAGCATTTACTGCCATCTCTGCGTCTTTTCAAGAGCTCTAAACGCTTACTGCAGCTGTTATTACAATAAATTATTGTCAGTGTTATATCAATGAGTATCCATCCAATAGTGTTGGCTACATGTCTTGGTCACTATTTTGACAGTTTAGTGCATATTTGTTTAAATCATGTCTTTGTGACCAATAACCCACTGTGTTAAAATGTCTTCAGCATTTGAATTTCACGGCTGCCGTGTGTAGTTGGCTCTAAAGATCTTGTTTCGTCACCAGAAAAAAAACAACCTTAAAAACAAAAACATTGAGAATGGAGGGTGGGGCAAAAATATATAATTTACCGTCTTGACCTCCTGAAGCAGGACCATAGCATGACTGTAGTCTGGTGGGTCACGGTTGAGTTGTTGGCGCAAACAGTCCCAAAACGCTCTGTGGACTATTTCAGTCACTCTTCCTTCCAAACTGAAGAGGAAAAGGCTGTTACCATTTCTCACAACTATTTAATTAGAGTGCAAATAAGTGTGGCCATTTAGGGAAAGGGCTTTTTAATTTCTTGCCTGTCCGTGGGAGGGCCATTAGGCTTGAAGCGAAAGTCTCTGTTCACCACTATCTCATGTGCGAGGCTGAGGTTGGACACGCAGTTTTCCAGCTCAATCAAGCGGGATAATGAGGCGCTGGGTGGGCTTCCTGACACACAAAACAGGACATGATTGAAAGTGCCACTACAACCAGAGCTACCAATGATAATACAATATAGCCAGTAAGGCTGGGACAAAATATCGGATCAGATTGCAATACTTTGTGCTGCAATGCCAAGTATCGATACTTCATTAAGTATCGCAGTACTTTCAATACTTGTGTTTGGAGGCATTTTTATCCTGCACTCTGTTTTCCAGTAACAGTTAAACAGCACTGTGTAACATTTTGTGTTAATGCACTTTTCAATACTGGTATGACTTTTGACACATTTTAAGGTAAACATATTTCTTATAATTACTTATTGCATCGCAAAACGTACCAGATTGGCCTGAATATTGTGATACGGATCAGATTGTGACAAAAGTGGATCGTCCGAGCCCTAATTAGCAAGTTATATCCAATACACACCTGTTGGAGACTCAAGCTTGTGTAGAGCTGGTAGGTCCTCTGCTGAGTTCTCAGGGTCATCTCCTCTATTTGGCATCATTATTGCAACAGCCTATTGAAAATATCATATTAATGTATATGGATTGTATAAAACAATGTCAATGTTGGAGCCAGTGTTTTCTTATCACTGTGGCATAATAACAATGGATATAGCCTATTGCAAAAATCAAGGATCTGGCTGAAGGCAATTTCAATCCTTACAAAAAAGGTCATCATTATATCATTAATTAATTAGCCATCAGATTACATCACTTTTAAGTTTCAAATTAAAATCTTACCTGCTGTCAATTACAGGCAAAAACGTCAAGCTTCTAAAGAAGGAAACCAAAGTGTAACGTTACTCCTTGGTTTTCTGCTCTGCACACACACTGTACCACCTGATACGTGCACAATTTCAGAGTCACCCAAAAGCATAGACTGTAAAGTCAAGTTTAAAAAAAGCGGACTGAACCATTCCACGAAAAATGGGGGTGTGGGGCCTCGGTTGACTATTGAAGGCCTAGATATGGTTGGCCCGCGCGACTTGGTTTGGTGTCGCGTGCAGTTTAATCCGTATTTGCCATATTTCTTTAGCTAAATACATACTTCTTCAATTGTCTATATATTAGTATTTTCTATGGTTTGCTCCGTTCTTGAATCAAAACAAAGGCTGCGGTGACGCTGGAAGCTGCGTGTTTTTCAGCTCCGCCCATTTCTATTCGAAAGAAAACGCTACGTCAGAGCGGCGCTGCTACTTTGTTTTTCTGTCTTTCAGCCGAAGTCTAAACGACCTTTGTTGGTTGACACATTCGGGCAACTATGCTCATTCGCACCAACTCCTGGAAACGTCTAGCTGCTACTGCAGAGCTTTGTGCTACGTAAACTATGATTCAAAGAGCTGCATAAAGGAGGCTCGGTTTTCATTGGGTTCCTTTTTTCTGAGAAACAACTCCTCGGCCTTTGCAATTGAAGATACAAGAAGGAAAAAAAGTCAATTTCTTTTCAACAAACTATATTTGCAAAATGTGTAACAAAGAGTTTTGATAAATAAATCCATAAAACAAAGTTACAAAAGTTCATTATAGGCAACATAACAAATTTGACCACAAACACAAAAAACAAGTCCGTCAAAATATTTATACATTTGCATATTTCAAAATATTTATTAACATCTGTTTTTGTTTTCTACTTTAAATTGAAAGAGGACCGTCACGATTATAAACATGCACTCTGCATTACTGCCATTTTATGCCTCATTATATAATAATATCGAATAAACAAAACTAAGTGCCAACAGATGTTTGTGTTAAATGAAAACAAAATGCTGCTTTTTTTTGTAAAGTATCTCTGGGAACAAAGGTCTTTTCTTAAATAATGTCAAAATAAAATCTATTTATATGCTCTTACATCTGCAGGAAATCCAACTTGTTCCTTATGACAGGAAAAGGAAAAAAAAATCAATGTTTCAAAAGAAGCTGCTTTAATAGTCTCCCAGCCTTTCAAGCTTTGTATGCGAGAGCAGCGAGTCTGACTGAGACGGACAAAGGAGCATCTACTGAATGAAAATGAACAAATTAATGAATGCAGTCCTTTGTTTCCAGACACAGACACACAGCCATACCTTATCCATTCACACAGTACAAAACATTTTTCAGAAACAGATTTGTTTTGTTTTAGTGCCTTAATTCTTAGTTTCACCGGTTACTGTGATGCAAAAACATGTAAAATGTGCTCAATCAGTGGTACATAATTGTAACATGACTAAAGATGGGTTCACCTGATAGTTTTAACAAGTAGCTTCACTTGGGAGTGTTGGCCTGACATTATTATCATCATAAAACATTTCATTGTGGAGTCGTTGATCCCATTTTTTGTTGTAGACGCAAACACCAATTAGGCCTTAAATATATTATCACAGAGGTAAACTTGACAATGGGTCAATATCCAATTCCAGTCTCCAGCCTTCTTCCCACTGATCCAACTTCCATGGTTTGGCACTTGATCAGAAATGGTGGCTGTAAATGTAAACACCGACATATTGAACAGAAATACATGTTCAGCTAAGTGCTAAAAATTAAACAAATCCAAACATCCTTTAAGCTGGTCTGTTTCAATCCCCAAGTATAAAAGTGAGGTGTTGTAGTCAGTAATCAGTGCTATGGCGTGTCAAGTTGCTTTAAAGATTTAGTGTCATTGTCCGTCAGCGCACACAGGCTGCTAAGAGTCTTTGAGCATATTTATTCGTGCAAAGATCTTGAGAGCAGGACCTAGTTTAATGTTCATAGTGCTCATCAGATGGTCCTCTTTGAGCAGGAGCAGGGCCTGTCCATCTATCTCCTGAGAGCGAAACTCCTCTGCAATCTCCTGACAACCTGTAACAACAGACAGTTTCAGTAAATTTGCATCAACCATATTGAGCCAGGTGACACCTATTTTAAAGAACAACTAACCCCAAAATCAACTTTTTTTTCTAGCTAAGTTGTATAAATGGGTATCTTATAGTGTTGTCTACATGTATCTGTCACTATTTTAACAATTTAGTGCATATTTGTTGAAATCCTGTCTTTGTGTCCAAAACCGTCTGTGTGGCGCCATCTGCACCTTATCGAGTGCATTACATGCTTTACTGTTAGTCACCTTCGTGATTAGCTCTGAGCGGGGCGCTTACGTCAGCAGGAGGGCGCCGACGTCAGCGGCCTCTCTTCTGTGGAGTATAAAAGCAGCCCACTCCGCACACGCCCCCGTAGCGAGTTGGAGTTTGGAATAGCGAGTGTCTTTATATCGATTTTCAGGTTTGCGATTTATTAGCGTAGCTTTTAGTTAGATTTATTACATAGCTTTTAGTTAGATTTATTAGCATAGCTTTTAGTTAGATTTATTAGCATAGCTTTTAGTTAGATTTATTAGCTTGTCGTAGTTTAGATAGTTATTAGATTTAGTTGTAGTTTAGTCTTAGTGAGAGATTAGTAGCATTTAGCATAAGAATTAGCTAGGTTAGCTGTATTTAGTGTTCTGTATTGTGTAATATTAGGTGTAGTGTTGTAGTCTTGTTTGTTAGGATGGGGAGAAAGTGTAGTGTTGTAGGTTGTCATAGTTCTGTAGGTTTACATTACTTTCCTCAGGACTTAGAAATTAGGCGCCAGTGGCTGCGCGCAATTGGCCTGGGGGAAAACTGCGAACTCCCGCCTCGTGCTGGAGTTTGCAACCAACATTTTACTTGCGATTCCTTCGCCAACTCCTTGGAGTTTGAGCTGGGCTACAGTAAGGTTCTTCGTTTGAAGAATGAGGCAGTCCCCACCCTTGCTCTTCCACGACTGAGCCCACCGACACTGCTGCCCCGCCAGCAGGACGATTTCAGGCGCCAATCTGAGGTGAGTGAGAATAACAACCTAAAACTGCTACTAATGTCATGTAAGTAGAATTTCGATAGTGCACGTTGAAATAGATTGTAGTAGTGTCTCAAACAATGCGGGATCTGGCGTGTAAATAAACTATGCACTGGGTGAGGCTTGTGGCTGCGTGTGCTCCAAGCGGTGCGCCCCGCACTCGTTCACTTGACTTGGGCAGAGAAACAGCAGTCTGCATCCATCAGCTGCCTGGCAACTCTCTAACCCCGCTCAAACAGAGAGCAATGAACCGCATGAGACGGTGAGCTGACAGTTACACCGCTGTATATTATGACATGTGAACTTTTATAGCCTTTTGTAGCTAGCGGGAGTGGCTAATGCATCAGTCTGCACAACAAAGTTACGCTGAGACCGCGCGTAATTGTGCTTGAGACTGAGCACCAAACTAGTCTACATTTTCGCGATGACAGTAGCTTTCATATTTGACAACAGCTGCGCAAAACGTGAGTGCATCTACAAGCTAACCTATAAAGCTAACGGATAGCTATCATCTAATGTGTGGCTAAACTGACCGGGCAGGTGCCCGTGGCTCCGCGCGCGCTCGTGTGATATGTGATCGTGGTCAGTGAGGGGCGAGAGGGCTGACCACTCCAGGTGGACCGTATGGTTATTGGGTGCTCAGGTGCTGGGATCCATATGTTGGCTTACGTTCACTAATCTGCATTAGACAACAATTAAATGCACTAAGGAAATGTAACACATTACCCTTCTTCTGTAGTGTACATTTTAAAAAATAATATGTATTTTTACGTTTTCAGCCAGTGACCAGAGAATTTGGCTGCCAGACTGATCCAGTCATTGTAAGGCATGCAAGTGTCCAGGCCAATGTGAAGCCGAGCAGGCGAAGCAAAGGTGAAATCTCTTTTTATTGTTTATACAGTCATTTTATTTCTAAAAACACTCTGTTTTGTGTAAATGATAATTACGGCCATTTTTAACATGTTTGTTTATTTTGTTTGTGTTTTGTACAGCTACTCAAGCCCGGACCGCTTACACAAGCGTCGGTTGTGGTACTGAGGACCTGATGGAAATCCCTCTTCCTGACAGTCCCAGAGCAGCCTCTACACCTTTAAAAAGGAGAAGGTGTGAGGTGTCAGCGTCTGACCCCAGCTTCCACATCGATGACAGTGCCAGCACTGTGAACTGTTCAAGGTAAAAAGAAAATCTAGCTTTTTAATAGAAAAAATATATACAGCGTCCTGGTTTTTTGAGGGATGAAATATCCTTTATTTTATATAGCATTCCCACTGAAGTCCCTCCACACAAGGACAAAAAATATATTGTTCACGAGGACCAACTGCTGGAGCTGTTCAGGCGCTGTCCTGTCTGCACTGGTCGTTGTGCTGTGGACACCATCACAATCGGCACACTGCTTCGGGTCACTCAACAGTGTCCTCGCTGTGAGTTCTCCAATCAGTGGTCCAGTCAGCCCATGGTGAACAACATCCCAGCTGGAAACCTACAGCTGTGTGCTGCTGTGCTGTTCACCGGCTCATCCTTTAGCCAGATTTCAAAGGTACAGCACAAATTATTTTGTTTGGATTTTGTTTCCATCTATTATCAGTTGATAACCTATTTTTTCCTTTTATAGTTCTTGAGGGCCTTCAATATTCAGGGACTGTCAGAGCAGTGCTTCTACAGGCATCAGGCAAAGCTCCTCATCCCTACGGTCAACTGGCAGTGGAAGCTGGAGCAGGAGGACCTCATCAGGGAGGCTCTTGAAAGCGGCTCTGTGTCACTGGGTGGGGACATGCGGGCAGATTCACCTGGTAAATACATTTCATTAACATTTATCAGAAGTAAAAGTCAGCTAACGTACAACTTGCATTCGTGTAGGACATTCGGCCAAATATGGCAGTTACACGATGATGAATCTCAGTAATAACAAAGTCATTGACATCCAGCTAGTCCAGGTAATGGAATTCAAGGAATGTTTCAATATGTAATTTGGGATCACTCTGTGCATTTCAGCACCTAATTTATTTTTTGTCTTATTAGAGCAATGAGGTTGGAAACAGCGTGCGCATGGAGAAGGAGGGCTTTGTGCGGAGTCTGACTATGCTGGAAGAGAGGGGTGTCAATGTGGAGGCCATTGTGACGGACCGACACACCGGCGTTCAGAAGTTTTTAAGGGAGGAAAAGAAGGAAATCAGGCACTACTTTGACCCATGGCACATGGGAAAGGGTATGCATTTGGGGAATGCTGTGTAATATTATGGTTATTCTGCATTTAGTAAATATGTATTTTAAACTCTAGGAATTGGGAAAAAAATTGATGAGCTCGCAAAGAGAAAGAGCACCCAGGACGCTGGCCAGTGGAGAAAAAGCGTGGTAAATCACCTCTATTGGGCAGCTTCGACTTCCTCCTCGGGACAAGAGGCTGTCGCTAAGTGGACGTCTGTGGCCAACCACATGCAGAATGTGCACACGCACGACAATGCCCTGTTCCCTCGGTGCCTACACGGGCCTCTGGTTGGGGAAGGGTCAAGAGTGTGGCTCAAACCAAGTAAGTTTTGCATTTGTTATCAGTAATACTGGCCCTTTACTCATTGTATTTTATGTACATTTCAAAAATGTAAGGTTGGCATTGTCATTCGAAACAAAAACTGCTTTACAATTATGTCATGGTAATTTACTCTGTAGGCACAGCAGCATGTGAGAGGCTCAGTGACATTGTGTTGGCTCCACGCTTTGTGAAGGATGTGGAGAAAATCAGCCCGGTGTACCACACGTCAACCCTTGAGGCCTTCCACAGCCTGATAATTAGGTTCTCCCCCAAAAGTGCAGGCTTCTCCTTCAGAGGAATGTTAGCAAGGTAATACATACATACATTTAAAAAAAAAAAATGTGTGAATCTGTACCTAAAAATGTTGTAGGTTGCAAATTGCTGCCCTGCACTACAATGAAAATGCTACAAGGTCACATGCTACAACACTTGAAGGTGTACTGCGGTATACGATAGTGTACCCAAAGTACAAACGTGGCGACTACACCGTGCGAGCCTTGAAGACCAGAGCTACCTCAGGTATGTCACATTAAAAACAACACAACCAATGCTTTTACAAAGACAAATGTTTTGTGCTTTGTTTACAGTCTACATTGACCAACTAATGGCCCTGCTGTTTGAAAGTGTGGTTGAGGATCCTCTCCCATACCAGGAGCACACAGACAAAGTACCTGTGCCTGAACCACTCTGTGCCCAGTATGAGAGGCCAGACAAGCAGGAGGCTGTGAGCAGGCACAGGTCCAGATTTTTCAAGAGGACATAAGGTGAGCATGTTAAGTTTTGGCTTGATTATTTTGTGTGGCAAATATAATACGTAGATTACATAGCTAGTTTATAATGCTAGGCTATAGTGCTAGTTTAGCAAATGTAGAATAAGTAAGGATTAAACAACAAGAAGCTGTGTATTACACAGGTTTACTGCACAACGCAGAGTCAGTTTTTTCAGATGATTTATCTAAAGCGACTTCCACAACAATAGTAGCTTAATTTTTAATCATTACTGTGGAAATTGCTGCAGTGGAGTGATATAGAAGATGATTTTCAGACGAACTGTGCGATTACAGGGAAATAATGCACCAGTTACCATTAGAATTCTCAGATGATTATGGATTGACTGTGGAATATGCATTATTATATTTTCAGACTGGCCTGGCAGTATGGAACACAATCTTTTCAGAATGCAGACTGTGTTGCCTGAGAGAAGTGGCTAACCATGAACCAAAGTCCAGTGGATGAAAAAAGCCCGTGTATGAGTGGTTTTCTGGATTTTCCAGCTTGAGGTGTGTGCAAGACAGGACTGGCCACTCATTTGAACTGTCATAAGTACCTGTAGGTGAGCACATCACAATATTGCTCAACTCGCATTAAAATTCTAACAAATGTAGCATAGGAGTATTGTATTTTACACCAGTAAGTGGGAGAATCGTTTTTAGTGTTGACCAATAAATGCATTTGTTGACACCTATCATTTTGTTTATATTACTATTTCCCCAAGTGGTTTATATTTCTTCTCATTGAAAACAGTTTTTTGCCTTATTGAGGACTATATTTTAAATGTAAATTAGAATGATGCTAACACATCTTGCACGCAAAAATGTATGCTGAGTTGTAACAGACTTTTCTTGTCCATGCAGAGTCAGAGGTGGAGAAAGAGGTGGAGAAAATGCATGCAAACCATTCTTCATGTCCACTGTATGTATCGGATCACACGGTGATGCATTTGATCAGTATATTGATGACAGACTTCCCTTTTAAAGTAATTCATGTCTTAGTGTGTGTTTTTTTTTTTATAACATTTCAATTCACATTTTCAGACGACCTCTCTATCGGGCAAAGAAAGAATGTTTCTGGAAATGGAGGCACATTGGACAAGGACAGTCGCCAACCACATATAGAACGATGGGAGTAAACATTGCAATATGAAGAATTCTATAAGCTGACATGCCACTGGACAACATAGTAGATGAAATCAATGTTCCATGCAAGATTTAATTGTAGACACTGATCAGCAATCCAAGAACAAAATGAAGCCTTTAGCTGTTTCTGTCAGATATTTCACAGGATGGTTTGGTGAGGTAGAACCAGCACCACTTTGTCTCTAGAAGCTGAAAACTTAATGGTGCATGTGTAATTATTTTAGTTGGTATTGCTGGATTGCAGGTTCTATAATGTGATGTCACACTCCCCAGTGGGGAGGCAGGAGCCAGTTTTTCATATTAACTGCATTACACTTTCACAAGTTGCAGCCAAAAAAATAAATGTATGAATTACAAAAATGATCACTAATTTCAGTCACTGGGTCCATTATCTTTCTTATACAAGACCAAACATTTCCTCAAAAATGAAATAATTGTACCTCTATATAACATTATAGGCCTTTAGAACACTAACCTGCAACCCAACAACTGTATAGCCATAAGAAGTCAACTTTGTCTCCCGTGCATTGAGAAGACCTGCATGCATGCAGCATACTGTACATGAGCTACTGCTACTTGGTTAATTTAAGCCATCCTGTAGCTCAACTGTGGATGCAAGAATTCAGCTTTACTGCTATGTTTTTAATGCCTTTCCCCCTCAAAACTGTAATTATATCAATCTAAAAGGCGTATCAAAGTTTGATGGATGATCGAGCCACATTTAAAAATTCAGTTCAGTGTGTTCTAGTTCTGATTCCATAAATTAAGTATTAAACAGTCAAGTTCGATATTGTATGGCAAGTATTAATTTAAATTGTATTTGTTCAATTTGTTTATTGCACACATGTAGGTAGACTAAGTGAATAGAGTACCACATGCAGCTTGATCCTCAAATGAAATATAAACTGTCATTATTGATTGATTGATATTGTCGTTGTAAGGTTAACAAAAGAAAAATTGCATTGGGTAATTGCAATGTTGTAAAAGCCAGGAAGTACAAAATTAAGTAAGAAAACTTACCAAAAAAATAAGATCTATCATTTTCACTATTTCAACTAAATAAGCATACATGTAAAGACTTTATTATAGCCTTTACTCATCATTTAGTGGTAGTTCAGTGCGTGTGTAACATTGGTTAAACCTGTAATTCACTAAATGTAGTAATAATAGAAATGACTGTGGACCCAAGAGCCTAATGTTACAGACCCTTAGTTAAGCCTTTAGATAAACATGGATGATTTATCTGCTTTATCTTCAATGACCAACCGAAAACTATTTTTAGGACAGTGTTCTTGCACAATATTTTTTTTTTTTATGTGACATGTTTTGTGCACTTTGCTGTGAGAGAAATAAAATAAAGCTTTGTAATACATATAATCAAGTCTCTATACCTCACACATTCTCTGCTTGTGACACTGAGATACATCTGCAATGCTTATGTAGACCACAGTGAAAAGTCTACATCTAAAATAGATCGGTAGATTCTGAAAGCAGCCAGGACAGTTACGTTTGGTCCCTTAGCTGCGATGCTAACATCGATCTAGCTCAATGCTAAGCCGTTAGCTTTGTAAATGACAGCGGAATCACTAATAAAATAACCCCGCGCCTCAGAGCAGTCTCGGGTACAAGGCCGCTGTCTGCCACGATGCCTGTCCTGTGTAAAGAGAGCTGTAGAGCTGTCTCACCATGTTGCTAAATAAGTTAGCTCGCTGTGCTCGAACTTTGTTTACGAGGAGCGTTGCGAGTGCATCGTTAGTCAAATGACTCAGGCCTGTCAATCAGACCCCGAAACCCCTCCCACCCCTCACCCCTCCCGCGTGCCCCTTAGTCCTCCAGGCAACGCCCCTTTTCTGTTGAGATTTTCAAATCTGACACTCTCAGGCTGAGCCTCTGGAAGGGGGGGTTAGATACCCTTTAAAGGGATATGTTTTTTGAAATATAACTATTTTGCGACCAGGAGGCATCCCGCCTCCCACGGAAGGTGTTCCAGGCATGTCTTAGTGGGAAGAGGCCTCGTGGAAGGCCCAGGGCACGCTGGTGGGACTATGTCTCCGAGCTGGCCTGGTGTCGCCCCAGAACAGCTGGAGGAGGTGTGTGAGGATCGGGAAGTCTGGGCATCCCTGCTTAGACTGCTGCCTCCGTGACCCGGCCCCGGAAAAAGCGGAAGAAAATGGATGGATGGACTATTTTGCCTTTAAAAAAAACTCTTGTTTGAGCAGCATCAGCTACGAAGCGGCGGAGTGATCTGTTAGGTTGCCAGATCTACAGTAGTTTGTTTACCTGCGGCCGGCATTACTACACGTGGAATTCACAAAGGAGCTTTCTACAAATCAGATATGGTAACGTTTGGAGGACTACCCGATGATTTTTAAGAGGTTTTTAATGCAGGCTACGAGTTACCATAGACATGCGCTAGCCTAGCACTAGCCTAGCACCACTAAACTCTTCAAATATAAGGACTGCATGAATAAAAATAAAAAAATCTACAGAAATCAACAACACTGGATAACTAAGAAATGAGGCCCTATGTCAAAAATCCTGAAATATCCCTTAAAGAAGTGCCACTAATAAGAAGTAAAGATGTATCAAAACCAATGGCTGCTGGCTGCTCTGCTTTGCGACGACGACACTAGAGGCCGCCATTGTTCTGCCATTGCTGTAGTACCTCCATATAGCCACTAGTCTCCCATTGGAATGCATTGGATTTTAGACACGTGAAAAACAACTTTAGAGCCTGGTCCCTAATTTTCTTAAACTTTCTACAGCTAGATATTCCTCCTGTGATAACACTGGGTTAGTTACAATTAAGGGGACCAGGCTGGTTTTCGTAAGAAAAATGTTCGAAATTTCTCATACAAATGAGGGCCGGACTGTTAGCATTGGAGCAGCGCGAACGACATGTCACACAAGGGTCGAATCTATAGTGAAGATCCCGCCCTGATGACCTTTTTGGGAACATGCTTCGTCAGAGCTGGGGAGGAGGAGTCAGTAAATCAACCATGAACGTGGTCAAACGGGGAGGACTGAGCAGGAGCTGTCTATTTATATATACAATCTATGATTCATGTAGCTTAGGCTATTAGAGACATCTGAATAGGTTTATGCTGCTACTTCTCATGTGTACAGCCCTATGTGGCACTTGGGTCAAAATGTTTGCCCATATTAGATCTAAACATTTATATCAATCCACCCCTGGGTTAAGAATGTTGTCTTTTCATTTCATAAACACACACAGTTGCAGGGCAAACAATATTTCTAAGGACGATACCTGGGAGCGAGCAGATGAAGTTGTACACCTCTCTCACATTCCACTTGGTCGGGTCGTTGGGTGGGAAGTCCTGGTTGGGTGCTTGTGTGTCTCTGCTGGGGCTGTTCTCTGCGTCTAATGTCCGGCTGGGCTGCCTGTGAACAGTAGGTGGTGCTGGTACAGGGGCCGGAGCAACTGTTCCCGAGCTGGCAGCCGATAGAGGGGACGGAGCCTCTTCAAAGCTGGACATGTCGGAGCAAGGGCTGGACTCTTCTTGACTGGGCTGGGACGGGTGAGGGGAGGACACAGAGCCCCCCTGTGGCTGCTGACGAGGAGGTGACAGTTTCTGGAAATACAAATGTTCATCAGCTTACTTTTGTGACAATATTAAAAGTTGTGGTTCAAGTTGCTCTATACTATGTATTATCCAGGCTGAATTTAATATATGAAAATCTCTACTATGATGGCAATGAGGGAATAGGAATATGAAGGATTTCTTTTTTATGTTTAGTGTCTTTGAGGAGACCACATGCTAAAGTTTGAAAATCCAACAGTGCGTATGTGTCAAAATATGTATATTGAAAGTCTGGCTGTTTACCTGTTTCTTGGCCTCTACGCTTGGTCGGCCCGGGGGTCTTCTCCGCCAGCGGCTATTACTTCTGTCTGGATGGAAAAGGCCGACGCGCTTTGAGCAGCCCACATTGTACCTGTTTACCAAGAAAACAATGTAAATTCTGCTAAATCCTAATAGTAGAACTGTGGAAACCATGGTATGAGTGTACTAACCTTTTAGCGCATGGTGTGGAACAGAATCTTTTCGATCCTTTGAAAGTGTAGGCAAAGTCGACCCAGCCGCAGTACTCACAGGTCAACTTCGGCTCCTGATCTTGTTCCTTCTCTGTAAGAAAAAGAAAAGACTGTCAAGAGAACCTCAAGTCATTTTGATCAGAATGCTTGTCTTGCAAATGTGTCTGTGTTGTTTTGTTTTTGGTGGTGGTGAGGGGGTTATTACATCAAATTGTGCAGTTTTATTGCAGTCGCATTGGGGAAAAGTAATCACCTCTTCACATTCTTTCGCTTTGCTTCAGTAAACCACCATGAGTAATATAAATGATAGTTAATAACCACTTAAGTCTTAATCTTAAAATATGATTATTTCATCAGTTATTTGGTAAACTAATACATTTCCTAATTAAACCCAGTGAAATGCTGCACACAGACACACACTGACCGGGCTGGCTGATGTCCTCCGGCTCAGAGTCGGAGTTGCCGGCATTGCTGACAGGGGTCTTATCGGGGTCCGAGGAAAGCAGATGGTCATACTTGTTGGGGCTGTCAATGAGAATGGGCAGACGCTCCACCTGAACACACACAGATACAAACAGAAGACTGAATAAAACTAAATTACGTATGTTTGGTAGTTTCATTATTTGGTTGTTTTATAAATGTAAGTACATCCTAGTGATTACATGTATATTTGCTGACATCTTTATAAAGGCTCAGGGTTCCCCAAAGTGAAGCCAGTAGCCTCTCTTGTCAAAGCTCATGGGATATTTACACCAAATGTCCAGTAGGAGGCAGTGGATTTGTAATGACAAGAACCAGGAGTTTAAAACATTTAGTAAAATCCACAGAGCAAAAAAACAAACAAAAAATGCAGCGATGTAAATGGCATGTTTGCAGTCCAGGAGAAGAAGTGCCGCAGAGGTAGATTAAACGTTTGTCTTCCCGTCTGTGGTAATTGGATCCTTATAAACAGTGAAAAACACCTTGATCCATCTGCTGTCACAGCTCCTGTCGAGGCCCACTGTAATTAATGAGTTAGTCACACAGAAGCTAGAGCTCCGCGTCTCACTGACAACTCCCCGCAGACGTGTAGTACACCGGGGAGCACGCGACTTGAGGCTGTTGGTTACAGTCACGTAACTGATACTAGGATCACATGCATCTCAGAGGACGTTCGTAGAAGTCAGTGCTACAGGGTAAGCAGATTTTATGTGCAACAATATCACATGGAAATGGGGCACTTTGTCATTATCAAAACACACTATTTCAAATTGTCATTCCCATTTCAGCTAATAATAGAATTACAGAAAAATATCCATAGCGCAGAACTGTTGCGCATAGATTTATTATGTGTAATGCATTGCTGGTTTTATATTAGATAAATGATACCACATAATGTTTTCCAGAGACTTACTAAACAAATGCAGTCTTTGAAATTTGCACCTATTAAACCCAATACAACAGGGCTAATGTGGCTGATGGGAGCATACTCACACACACTGGGAATGGCTCGGCCCCCTCTTGGATCACAAAGCCTTCGATGACATGCGTGAGGACCTGGGGCTTGACGATGGCCTGGGGCAGTCTGCTCTCCCCATTGTGCGGCGCGCTGCCCGTCACAGTGGGCGCCTCGCTCTCATTTCCAGAGGTCATGGCTGGAGGCGGGGTCCCAGGTGCTGCACTCTGCCTCTTCCCTGAGCCCCCGCCTGGCACACAAGCACAACAATATGGTTCTAACAGGGGTATAATAAGAAATACATGTTTCAGTGACACAAGAGAACAGGTATTTGGATATGAAATTATTTAGAGAAACAGCTTTTTAGTGGTGTGCGCCATTCAGTCACTAATAAGTTGATTTCATTAAAAAAATTAAAAATATGAGAAGGAAAAAAAAAAAACTCATCTCACAGAAAGTAATGCTATACTATGAGCTTTATACCACGTACAATCTATGCTGGCCTCGAGTAGGAAATTAAAATGTGCACACTTTATTTTTTTCATATTGCTAAAAGTTCAGCAAATAGAAAAATTGATTTAAAAAAAACAACAATCTTTAAGAGTCAACTCTGCAGATTAGTTGTGACTAAATCGTATCTCTCTTTTTTTCCTGTCGATATTGAAAAGAACGGACCATCAGGCAGGAGCGGATCGATACGACTGTAAATCACGAGTCCCGTCTCCATATGGACTCACTCAGGACCATAGACTGCCTGTGGACCAGTGCTGAACACCGAAGCGAAAGTGCACAATAACAACTGAACGGCCGCCGCGTGCTTGGCCCATGGATATATAAAGACTTTCCTTACCGCATTGGCCCCCGCTAAATTAAATCTCAAAAAAAGACGAGGCTTTGTTGCACGTGCACGCAGCACTAACAAGAACCTACTCCTGTTGTCTCCCCAGTTCAGTGCGTTAACGCTGCACCGCGCACCATTTCGAGCTCGTAAATAAAAGCCCCTAGTCCCGCCTCCTGCTCTCACTGAGGGCTCTACGGAAAACCCCGAAGATGCGGCACGTGATTAGCGAAAAAGGCCGAACGGTGCGGTTGAGGCAGGCTGGCAACAGGTACTTTAGTTGTGACGTGTAGAGGCAACTTCTTGGCAGAGGTGGGCAGTGTAGCCAAAATAGCCAAAATATTTACTCAAGTAAAAGTAGTGACCCTAACAATTACTCAAGAGTAAAAAAGTACTTGGAGAAAATGTTACTTGTAAGCACTGTGAGTGCTGAGTAACTGTTCTAGAGGAAAGTCTGATTAATTTTCATTTGTGTGAAACAAAACACAAAACAATGTGAAAAAAAAAATATTTACAAAGGAAAATTCCCACAAATTGCATGAACATACAGAAAAACGAAATAATTGTAATGAACAAGGCACACTATTTTATACATCAAAATGAAGCATTTGCCACTTAAATATTTACTCACAGTTGAAAAAGTAAAAAAAAAATTTTCTCAAGTAAGAGTACAGACACTAAGTAAAAAGAAACGCATGATAAAACTACTCTAAGAAGTACAATTTCTTCAAAAATGTACTCAAGTACATGTACCTGAGTAAATGTGACTAGTACTACCCGTCTCTGCTTCTTGGAGTACATTTTTCACAAAGTACTTTATGTCATTTACTTCTACAACAGTAGATTTTGAAGTAACAGTACTTGAATCAAACATTTGATTTACTATGGGTAAATCTGTAAGTGATAAAATGTCATGTTGACATATAAAAATGAATAAAAGTTTAGGGCAGGCCTAAACAAAAAAATAAGCCCAGAACTTTTAAATTTATTGTTTTCTTATCTCATTTCAGGGAGTATTGTTTGGAAATATAATTTGTTTGTCAGATAACAACATTAAACAGAGTGCCTCGAACACAGTTTTAACTTTCTAAGCTCACTTGCTACAGTAAGATTTGTACTTTATTAGCCTCAATCTCTCATTACAACATTTAGACTCTTAGAATGCTTTTTTGGATTATAAACAAGCTGACAACCCACTGGTGAAGGCCAGCAAAGTAATACACACAGCAGGTGAATGTGTCCCAAATCTGAATTTCATGAGAAAGTGATTGGGCAGCAGCTGAATCAGCAGACCGAAACACTTGAGAAAGAATAAACCCCATGTTTTTCCATTTTTGCTCCCAGGTTAACATCAGCATCCACAAGGTTTTAACCTCAGCTAAACTTTGACCTGGTACAACCGCCTTTGTGGATTATCCGCATTGAAATTATACTCAATCGTTCCAGATGGATTTTCCTCCATGTGCTACATTACACATTTCACCCAACACACACAAACAGACAGTCATTGAATCAACATGGCATCACAAAAATATTCCGCTATTACAGAAAATAAATTAACTGCATCCATTATAGTACAAGCAGACGCGTCGTGCAAGTGTTAATTATTCCTGCACATTTGGAGTCAAAACAGCTCAACACGTTTTTGATCGCATCTTAAATTAATTCACAACAGCTCCTAATAAAGCAGACTCATTACCTTGTGGCGGGACAGCTGGTGGGGCTGCGTGGACCTTGGTTTGCTCCACAGTTTTAGGGGTATGTGATGGCAGAGCTGCGGGAGGATTGAGCGGCTGCTGAGCCTGTTGTTGTGGTGTGGACGGAGGACACGCCTCTCTCACCACCAGTGACGTTGGCTTATCTTTACAGTCCTGGACAAGTCTGGATGCCTGCAATGGTGAAAATGGAAGCAAGAACATGAAAGCACATACTGTATATTGAGAGAGAGAGAGAAAAATAGCACTCAAAAGTTTTTAAACCAAAAAGTGGGAGAAAGTACCACTGGAAAGAAATGTTACCAATATCAACATCACTGAAGAATATGTGCCATGGAAAAAAGCTATTAATCCTTGTTCTTTCATTTTGCGGTTGCAGATTTGAGAACCCTACAAAGAAGCATCACCAATTTTTTCCCCTTGTAAACGTGGCAGCAAAGGCATTTCACATCTCTAAGTCCTTCAAACTGAAACCAATAATAATTCTTTTTTTTAACTTGTCTCTCTATCCAGAGAGGGCTACGGAATTATTCAAATTCACAATTTCAATGGTTGCAATACCCTCTCTTCATGGTGTCTTACTATAAAACCTGCTCACCCTGTAGTTATGTACATACAGCAGTTCAAACGTGGAGAAATGTGCATCATGGACTAAATATTGCTTTTTTTTAATTGCAAATCTAATCGCAATCCCAATACTCTTCAGAAATATTGTGATACTTTCCAAACATGTTCAGTCTTAAAGGAACAGGCCTCCGTTTTTCCATACTGAGATATGTTCTTAACTGAGCTGAGACGAGTTGATGCGTAACTGTCTGGTCTTTGTGCGTGCGCTCAGTCACGCAAAAAGACCAGAGATGTTGCTAGCATTTAGCCTCCCATCCTCTCCTCTATGGGGCCAAACGGTATAAAAAGAGGTACTATATTGAACACCTTAGGAGCACTTCGACATCTGTGCATTAAAGTGAAGATATTACTGCACAGACATCGAAGTGCTCCGAAGGTGTTATCACGCCTTACAATGTAGTACCGCTTTTTATCCGCCTAGAAAATCAACATGTTTAATGTTGTGTGACTGTACTTGGATCGTGTAACTACTTATGTGACCGTATTTAAATAGGGAAACCGTGGACGATCTCTAACTTCAGCCCCGTTTTTTACAGGTAAGAACATATCTCAGAATGGAAAAACGGTGGCCTGTTCCTTTAAACCATTCACTTATTTCTGTTTTCTATATACATCTTATTTCTCAATATTGATGTTTTTGTTTGCTAGAATTTGTAATGCCATTTTAGTTACAATAACCACCACCCCTAACTCACATTGGGTTGAATCTGCAGGTTGATGGCAGTGAGCTGCACAGGCTGAGGTTTGTGATTGAGGGAGGAGTGTAGGGCGTGGGGGCTGATGGTGGAGTGGAAGATAGTGGCCTGCTGGCTGGGCGTCATGGCGGCGTGAGGGGCGGGTTTGGGCAGCACCGGGACCGGGTGCTGGGAAGGCTGAATGGAGGCAGTCTGTAGGAGCTGGCCCCCCGCCCTCTGGGATCCTTGGACCACAAACTGCTTATGAGGCTGTACCAGTGAGTGAGGCTGGATCTGAGTGTAGGCTGAAATGACAACAAAATGAGGAGAAAGTGACATTAATACCGTCTTTGTGGTAAATCTCTAAAGCTTCTTTTTGTTACTTATCCAGCTTTTTTTTGACACGTGAAAAGCCAAACGAATCGCAACAAAGGCATGAATCATGTAGTGCAATAGAACTGAACATTTGACAGTGTCCAGTAATAACTGTGCCAAGACTCAAACATCTAGTCCACGGTAAGGCTGAGCATTTAATCAAATTTTAATTTCGATTGAGATTTTTTGTCATGTCGGCTTTATTAGGAGGAACAGCACAGGATGAAAGGGGGTGAAAAGCAGGTAAAGCAGGTTGTTTATATTATGAAAAAATAAATAAATAAAGCTGGAATAATAGGAGAAAGAAGAATGTGTGTTTTTTGGTCATATTATCCACCCAGCCCTAGTCCAAGGGTACATGATATACACACTTATACATATACCCATCATGACCCATTAAGTTCTCATTTCTTCGTGGAAGCTGCAGTGCCTGATTTGGCCTGTTCTCAAATGGCGACAGGAAAAACTCTTCCGCAAATCTTGATTCTCCACATGCATAAACTTGCATGTACATTGTTTTACAACATGCTGACTGCAAAATGGAGTTTATCATCAAGGTAATACCAACCAATACTAGCCTGCACCTTTTTTTTAATTGATTAAAAATGTTTTATACAAAGATGCAGACAGACTAAATGGTCTAAGCTTTAAGTTATTAAAAACTTGTCTGGAATCAGTATATACGCAAGTCTTTATTGCATAGTCTTCACAGTTTGATCTAAAAGTGCTACAATTGCTCAACTTTTCACTGAACGTGTCTAGTGCCCTCAAATGTTGACAGTTGGCACAATGTAATAATACTATACTATTTTGCTGAAGGCTGAACAGAGGATGTTGTTGCATTTCTTAACTGACCTTTGACAAAAAAAAGCAAATGGCTTGTCACTATTGCCGTATGGTGTTGTTGGCAAAAGACAGTGAGTCCACAATATGCCCCAAGGCCATAGACACAGCACATCAATCTTGTTTTGTTGAGGTGAAAATGAGTGGGATACAGTTCCTGCAACAGGCGAGAGGAGAAGCCTGGGGCCACTCTCATATTATAGGAGAGAACACGCAGTCAGCCATGATACTGGGAGTTAATGAGTCCTTACCTCTCTTCCCTTTGAGTTTGTAATAATATTACACAAATGAATGGCCCTGAATTGGGGTGGGCGATTTCATTTTATTTATTTGGTCGCTACAGTGCATGTTAATGAACACACTGAGACGTAGGCATGTAAACCTGTCACGGCGGATTGTAATCATGTACAACAGTCGCACACAGAAAGGCCCTGAACATGGGGCTTTCTTGCTGTGAGGCAAAAGCTAACCACTACACAACCATGCCACGAAAAACATTAAGTCAGTCCCATCCTGTTCTGTTGTTGCTATATTAAAGGGGACCACCTGAGTATAAATGTACCCTGCATGAGGGATAAACCACATTTCAAACATGACATACCAGATAATAGCCACATTTTCAACATTACTGCAAACGCCCATATACTTATAGACACATATACACAGTATTCACTCTTCTGTCCTCTCAAACACTCATGACCTGGTGTAGTCAGTTCAATTTGCATTGGATTTGTTGTCAAGTCTCCAGAGAATGATGACAGCATATGTTCCTGATGAGTTTCTAGCACCAGACGCAGGAAAACCCCTGACTTTCCACTTCACACAGTCTACCACTTTTCACAAATCACATTTTAGCCCAACACAATGAACACCACGTTTTCTTCAGTCACTAGTTGCATAGGGCTGGTTTAATTGTGACGTTTTCTTCACAATTGAAGTCTTATATAGCACTTCACACCATGCTTGGTGATGGTAAGCTATTATTGTAGCCACAGCTGCCCTGGGGAAGACTGGCGGAAGCGAGGCTGCCAATCTGCGCCATCCGCCCCTCCAACCACCACCAACCACTCACTCACACACTACAATCAATTCAATATATTTTTTATCTACACATATACAATTATGACAAATAAAAGCTCAAAAACAATGGTTGTATTCACTATTGTCTCATTAAATGATCGCAACTAGCACATAATGCAAACTGCAGAACTGTCTGGTCTCTGTGCATTCTAATCCTAGACCTTGATTTGACCAGTTTGCAGGAACAGGGTTTAATTCTACAGGTGATAGCAGGTATAATCTTATGGTTGGTTTTTAATGGGAAATTTTGATACTCAAAACTGTATCAACAAACAAATTAGACACAACGGGCAACTTTGAAGCAAAAGATTGTGTACAATTCCAGACAAAACTCAGCTGAATTTGTTTTAGACCATAGTTTTTGTGTTTTTGACGAATGTATGCAGTAAAATTTGTTTTGGAAATAATATATTTTCTAAAAAAAAAATGTAATTGTAACCAGTTTTAATCCAATTTACTGTGTTTTAATGACTCTTTAGGCCTTAATTTTGGCACAATTGATTGAATGACTTTTAATGCTTTTCAATGCCTGTAACAGTACTTACAGGAGCCTTGGGCATGTGAGTGCTCCCCTTCCTTAGTGACTGGATTTAGAAACAAAAGTGCAGAGTGACCAGGTCACACTCAAGTGGGATCCAAAGCCTCAGCACAGGCTTCTTCTGATCCACAGCGAATTGCTTTCCACCATCTCCAGTGCACACCTGTCCCTTGTGACTTGCTGCTATGGCAACGCATTAATTTTTTTTTTCTAGACAGCGAGCAGCCCGATTTTCAGCTTCCATCCTCCCTTTTATTTGATGTGAATCCATTACTCTAACAAAGCAAGGCACAGTTGTGCACTGCCATGCTCAGATAATCCCCCACCCCCAGCCCAGACTCATATAAACAGGCCCAAAAACATGCTCTTCACACCAATACAAAAAGGAACACACTATTATTTACAACTTACTAACCACAGAAAAAGATTTACACAATGTGCCTTTATCAAGCCATCACTGGATGAATCATTTGTCAAAGTTGCTTTAAACTAGGGCTACTACCAACAAAAAATGCATACTGTTATATTGTATAATTAGTAATGTACTGGAAATAGATACCATTATTTGATACTGCTAATGCTGATAAACCCAAAAAATATATAATAATAGAAAATGTAATAAACTACAGGGCTGAGGGCTATCTCACAGTTCCTGGCACAACTCAAACCCAAACAGTGCGTACTAAAGCAGAGCAAAAAAGGAAGTGCAGTTGATGTTTGTGTGTTGTGGGAATTAGCTAATGTTATATTTTTTGATGCGATTGAATGTTTTTTATGAGTTTAATCTATGTGCTTTAAGTTTCAGTTGAAACCAATCTTTTCACACGCACATTGCTGTAACAATACCCCATTTCTTGCTCTTGCATTCTTTTGCCCAAACCTGTGGAGAAGTCCGGTGCCCTCACCGGAGATGTGAAAAATAACTCCAAATAAGGCAACAGGAAGACACTTCTAGTGGAAAACTACTAAGAGAAAGGCTTGATGACCTTGGCCCGAGCTCCACTCATCTCCTATCTCTTTGTGAATGTCACATTTTTTCTGATATATATTTGTAAGAACGCAGTTAGACGGCTCCTAATATTTTAAACTTAACTGTTTAACTGTGTTTAAATTGATGGAGTCAGATCTTATGTATATTTAGAGTTTTATTATTTCCTGTGAAATCGCCCACAGTGTCTAATAAACGCTAAAAGGCTGCAGTGCAAATTTAGCACATGGGACAAAACATGGGAAATTTGTATTTATCACGACTGCGAAGAGTAAAACTGCATGAAAAATGAGCATGCTTGAGAAACGGGTATTAACTTTGTTATACCACCAATGTGGCATTAAAAACGTTTTCAAATGTAAATCAGGCCCAACATTTTCACCCCTTGTGCAGCAGGCTTCAACATGTGACTTAAACAGCACAAACAAAACTGAGTGTAACTTCCAAAACCAGCTGCCTGAAAAAACATCATGACTCACGTTAATGCCAGGACAATGAAAGGTGTAAAGATGCTCCACCTAACAGTAATGTTTTTATCTCAGGCCGATACCGATATGCACCGCTGATATTTTTTGGAAAATGTCTGATCTATAATATATTCAGTTTAGTAGGTACTTTAGATGAAGCTTGTTTGAAAGACAAACATCAGTAGATTCCAAAACAAAAAACGGTAAGTCTCTCTCTCTTATTGCTCCAAAACTATACACAAAGGTCTACAAGGTAAAATGTATAGGTACAAACATGTGGCCGATTTTCACCGTGATGTTTCTCTGCCCCCCTGAGGCTTAGGGAATTGTGGGAGGGCTCATTTTAAAGCTTTTACTGAGCTCTTTCCAATGCAATTTATAATCTATAATCTATAATCTATAATATAAAACGCAATCGCGAGTAGGGCGGGGCTTAAGCTCCATAAGGGCGCCGCCATGTTTATTTCCCAGAAATCCGCGGGCGGCCCCCACGTGTCGGTCCCTCCGCTCGCGGGCATTGGCCAGGGGCCACCACGTGCCGTCCCACTAGCCGCGGGCATTGGCCACGGGTCCATATGGACCGCGGTGCTGCTGTCCGAGGACACCCCGGCGTCACAACAACGCGAGTGCACGAGATCTGACTGCCGTGCCTGTGTGCGCGCATCCAAACATCACTCACCGCTAAACTGCAGGCTGTAGACGCTCCGCACAGGTAGTTACATCCTCCAAAACAAATGATATCTGCGCGTCTTTGTTCAAGTTTCTCCTGCAGGTGACCGTGGCTGTGGTTCATTATAGATCCAGTGCTGCGTAATGTCAGAGGCGCAGACAAATGCGTAAGATCCAATCCTGGCCGTATTCTGTCTCCAAAGCTTTGTCTCCGAAAGAAAGTACATGCAGAAAGTTGCAACAACTGCTCAAACACGAGCTTCAAATCAAACGCGCTGCTCCGAGTGCTTTAGCCTCTGTGTGCGGAAAGCGAAAATAAAACTCCCGCCATGCGCTCGTTTTTTTACTTTGCTGCTGTACCATTTGTTTTCTATTTTGCTTTCACGCATTGTGAGCCCAGAGGTACATTTGATTATAAAGCAGCTTTGAAAGCATTGCCAATTGTATTCTAAGGTTATAAATACTGTTTAATAATGATCATTATCAACTTATTATTTTTTAGATTGCACTTGCACCATGATGCTCCAAACCGCGGGTCCTGCACCGTGAACCGAACCGTTACAGCTGAACCCCTAATATTTATCCATAAATATTCCACTGTCTCTTGAATTCTATTCCCTGAGTTTAGCGAACATATTGTCGTTGTAGTATATAAGAAAGGAGTACGGGTGCATCAAACACTCCAATTGCAGTTTGTTTGCAATTATTTTTAGCATTCATTATTTTAAACATTTGTAGTGGCCATAGTTTTTGGAATGGGTTGGGAGCCACTGGTCTGCTTAGTGCGGGTCTACAGCTATACGGAGTGACGGGTTATATGGACTATACTGGACATTTCTTAATGAATACCGCGAAATGCGCGGTATAAATAAAGTTGCCTTGCCTTGCCTTGTAATAACTCATAATCTCAGAATACCAAATGTGGAGACTAGCAAGGCCCAGCCAAAGGCCGGGTCTCAGCTAGTTATATATATATCAATATTTTTATATTTATATAATTATATACATATTTACAGTTACTTTATATCACATGACCAATGTTCTACATTTTGTAGTGAAGCCTGTACTCACCGGGAGCGATAAGAGGCTGTGCACTGACTGCTGTGACATTGCGGCTCATGTTTATGGCCCGTACTTCTGTGACTGGAGCAGAGTCATTCTTCTTTGAACCATCCACAGGAGTGTCAGAGGGGCAGCCCTTCGCCCCTGCAGGTACCGGAGCAGCAGCTGAGGTGCACTGACTCTTCAGAGCAGCCGGCTGGATGGGCACAGGGCTCTGCTTCAGACTCAGTGCCTGCAGCGTCTGAGTCTGTGCGGATGAGGATGCTGCCCCCTGCTGGCCCCGGATGGCCAGATTCTGGACCTGATTCTGGAAGAGGTTTTAGGAAGGATTAGGAAGAGTCAGATTTTACAGTGTTCTTTCATCTTTGTATTTTACATGTACCAGAGAGTCTAAAATAAAGTGTATATAATAATACAGCTATAAGGCAAGGAAAGGGTTTGTGTGATACCTGTGTGCAGTTAGCGCTCTCAGACTGCACTGCGGTGACGGTGGCAGTGGGGGTGAAGATGAGCTGAGGCACAGCTCGACCCAGACTCCGAGCCACTTGTACCAAGTTACTCTGCTGGGCCTGAAACACAACATATACCCCAATAAACATATCTTCTCTTTTCATATTGAATAAAACAAATTAAACATGTGTATGTCATGACATATAAACAATAATGTACCATTTCAAAGTACCATTTCATATCTTTTTAACCATTGCTGAAAAGATATGAAGAATGTGGGACATCCTGTGGTACACCCTATTACTTAACACCACCGGCTGGTGAGTTAAGTGAACCATTATGTGGGCCAAAACACAGCCTTGTGTGTTGTGCACCTGTGTTTACAGTAGGTTGTGTACAGGGGCCAGTGGCTGAGCCCAGAGCAGTCTCACCATCTGTGCACGCAGGTACATCTGTGCCTGGCTCGCAGTGAGCGTGGAGCTGGAAGGGCTGCCCAGAAGAACAGTCTGCTGGGAAATACTTGTGGGGGTGGAGTTAATACTCTGAGCCCGACTAATCAGCTGTGCAGCAGCCGGAGAGGTGGTCAGGTTGATCTACGAACAATTACATAGAATAATTAGAACAGGCCCCTTATATTACTTTACATCACAAAGTAAAGAACTTCTAATATACAGTACTTCTAATAATAATAATAATATTATTGGTGTAAAACAGAAAAAAGAAAGCTCACCGTTGTCTGGGTCGATCCAGTTTGTTGAGATGCAGTGCCGTTCTGTGAAGATGTTTGTCGGCCCGCTGCAATACTGGCCTGCCACGTCACAGAGAGAGAAGCACATTTTATAAACAAGTACAGACAAACTGTATTACCGCATTACAGTTTGTTTAAACAGTATGTGCCAACTCCAATTATGCTCCGTGTTCAATTCTGGCCAGACTTCTCCACAGAACTAGTTAAGGATGATTCACACCAACCCGACCCTGTCGCTGTTTGGGGCGACAGGGCAACTGCTCAGGTCTCCTCTTGTCTGCCTCCGTCTCACCTGCTCAGAGCAACATCTACACTGAAGCAACCTGTACCCCAGAGCCCAGCCTGATAGCTGCACAGTGCGCGTGCACATAATGTTTGTAGTGTACGTTTAGTCATAAATTGTAAACAAAGGGTCCCCGTTCAAACGCAGAGTGGTGGTAATCTCTGGCCAGTGAATTGTAGTCTCTTTGCCTTTTTATTTTGTGTAGTTGTGTGTTTGTGTATTTTTCCGGCTAGTTGATACAACAGTGCGAAGCACATATGGTTAAATTAGCACCAGGGGACCAAATTTAGAGAGTTCAATAACTCAATAACACTACAAAAAAGCTCTCCTTCTAATATCTAGCTGATTTGGTGACCAGCCGGTAACACTAAGCCAGGGGTCTGCAACCCACAACATCAAAAGAGCCATTTCGGACCATTTCAGCCCAAACAAGCGTCTCAAAGAGCCGCAGTAGTTTTAATGCTCAACCGACCGAACAAACTGATTTATATTATTGTTGATATGTTTTTTAAAATAATACAAATTCATTCACAATATTGATTAAAATGATTGTTTATCTGCTTATTTGCAGATTTTTTTATCGATGTTTATACTGTTGATAATTTCTCTTATTGATACGTAGGGCTGAAACAACTAATCGATTAATCGACAACTAATCGATTACTAAAATAGTTGTCAACTATTTCAGTAATCGAATCGATTAATCGTTTTCTAGTAAACCCAGACTAAAATAGAGCAAAAAAGACATGACAATTATGTATTTTGGATGAAAACATACTTTGTTTTTAAAGTTAGGGTCTGCAGTGTTTTGTACATTGTAAATTTCATAAATATCTGTCTTTGTCTCATCCAGTCAGAAAGCAGAATTAGCACAAAGAGCCTCCTACAAACGTTTACTTTAAGTTTACTCCATCAACATATCCTCAAGCCGTGCCACTTTAGCCTTATGTGATAAAAAAATTGAAAAAATACAATTTCCATGCACCTTTCACAGTCAAGCAATTAATCGATTAATTGTAAAAATAAATCGGTAGATTAATCGATTACCAAAATAATCGTTAGTTGCAGCCCTATTGATACGGTTCTTTATTGTTTCTCTCATCAATTCATTACAAAATAAGCTAGAAATGATAATATGTGCTTCTTGTGTTTTTTTATTTAAACAGAAAAGAAAGTAAATTTACCTATTTTGACATAAACTTACTCAAAGCATTTTTATAAAAGCTAATGTAAAATGGTTATTAAATTAACAGGATTAAAGCTATTTCAGTGGGGCAGACACTCTATTTTTATGAACGAGGGTCGAAGGATATTCTTGTCAGCCCTTGAGCGCCGTAGTTTCTGAATGATATGAGCGAGCAAAAGCACATGTTTCAGCACGTGAGCTTTGTTTTGGTTCTTAATAACGTAGCAGCTGCACGTATAGGCGAATATAAAGAGGACAGATTCAGACGGGCTCATTACAACGTGTAGCACGGACCCTAAAACAGCGAAGATGTTGAAGTGCGGCGACGACACACCGATTTTATCAGACTTCCACAGACCACAGTCTACGACCGACGGTGCTGTCACACCAGACACACACACGGCGTCGGCCAAAACCTGCGCGACCACTCCCGACTGGCAATTATTGCGTTGGTGTGAAAGTAGCTCTTCTATATTGTTTAACTAAAAAGATCATAATGTAAAACGTAGGTTATAGAAGATTAATTGAAAGAGTCAACAGTTATAGATAGTAAATGTAACGTAGGTATCAGCGCTATGGAACCATGTTTTCAGTGCACTTTCAAATTGGTGCACTTACATTTTGTGCTACCAACCCAAAGCAAGTGAGAGGTTCCGCAGTAGTCACCTGTTGTACGGCAGCCAGACTCTGGAGTTGAGCCGTGCTCAGATTGTGCTGTTGTTGAAGAGCTGCAGTTTGTAACATCAGATGCTGCTGCTGAGCTGCGTACATCTGCTGCAGGTATTGTGCTGCTGTGTTGGGCTGCCTGTGCAAGGCCTGCTGGAACACCTGGACAACACAAGTACAAAGTCACTTCAACTGCTCCACAGTACTGGACATTTGTGATGGTTAAAATGTGTCAGATTAATGATGAACAAAATCAAATCTCAGAGAAACTATATTGTGACCTTGTCCAATGTTCACAGTGCACCAGTGAAAACAATCAAAAAAGCTTTGTTGCCAAGTGACCATAATGGGTGCTGACCTGTGAGCCACAGCTTCACAACCATCGTAACCTAAAGCTGAGTGTGAGGATCAGCAGCAGACAGCACTCGACTGAAAAAAGGGCATCAGCCTTCAGTCTGGGACGCTAAACTGGGGGTAATTATCTTTGGGTTTTAGTCCCAAGGGCTGAGTCAAGAAAAGAAAAGATAGAATTCCTCCGGTCAAAGGAGTAGCTCTAAACCCCGAGTGGACCTCATTCACTCAGAGGTTAAGTCTGTGAAAAGGCTTGTCCTGTGGTCAGAAGGTCAACGCCACTTAAGCTGAGAGAGCATTCCTTCAACAAACTTCAGCTGATCCTCATTAACATTCATTCATTCACTTTGATAGAATGAAAACAAAAAGCAAACCAAGATTCAGTTTGATAGCAAATCTGCAAAAACAAACCATTCAAACATTGAGACTCAGGCAGGGACCCACCTGCACGGTCTGTCGGTCAGGTATCCCGCTATAGACAGATATTTGAGGCACTGCCTGTCTCCCTGCTGTAGTAGTCGTACTGGAGCTGCTGCTCGTGCTGTTGGTGGTGGAGGCGGTTGCAGAGGTGGTGGTCGTGTTGGTGCTGGTGGTTGTAGAGGCAGAGGGGCTGGAGCTGCTGGGGCTGGGGGCAGTCGTACCGATGCTGGGGACAGTAGAAGCTGGTGCCCCTGGCTCAGTCTCCATGGTGCCCTCAGGTCTCCTGGCCTTTGAGCCCCGACTTTTCTGAATGGCTCTCCGGTACCTGCGAGAACAAGACACATTCGCATTAAAAAGTGAAACTACAATTTTTGCTTGAACTCAACTTGTAGGCCAGCCAGGCAATAAATCCAACTCAATTCCAACAGAGAGTAATTCAAAAGGCTTCACAGGACCATAATAATCATGATCACATCAAGAGCAATACTTTTATTTCTTTTAGGTTCATACAGGTAAACAAATAAACGCACATTGGGTTAATTTCATTGATTTTTATTTTAATGGTCATTTTGGACATAGCTAGATCAATCTGGGACGACGGTGGCGCAGTCGTCTCATGACCGGAAGGTCGTGGGTTCGAATCCCAGCTCCCACAAATGCACACTGTCATCGTGTCCTTGGGCAAGACACTTCACCCTACTTGCCTCCAGTGTCTACGTACATTGGTGTATGAATGAGAGTGTGAATGGGTGACTGGTTCCTTACTGTAAAGCGCTTTGAGCCTGATAAAGGTAGAAAAGCGCTATATAAAAACGCTACCAAAAAAAAGCTGAATGCCTGTTTTCATTCTGTACTGTCCTGTGAACTAAAGCCTAAGGGCTTAAAAACAATAACGTGTGCACTAAGATTCAGACTCAATGACACAGCAGGGATACAATGAATCCAACTACTACTACTATCTACTAGTAATCACTTTCCCAACATGATTTACATAAAATGAGCTTGAGAGGAAGAGCCATTTTGATGGTTGGCCCTTTGATACTAGGATCCATTAGAACAGATGGGTTCAGGCAGAATAACGGGACCAGTGGTGTGGTTTTTGATTATGGATGTCACAATGAATAGAATGACATAAACTGGGGGCAGTAACTGGATAGAAATGCAGAGGAAACTTGAGAAGTCATTGGAGTATTGCAGGAGAATGAATGACTGACCCCTGTTAGCGGCTGGGGGTGTGGGGGTTTAAAGGCCCTGACAGCTGATGTAACAGAGCTGAAACAAGAAGCCAAAATTGGAAGGGTGGAATTTTTCACCCAGAGGTTACAAGGGCCTGTTATGATTTTAAAGCTGGAGGAAATGAGAAGCTAAAAAATGTGCATTACAATGGTATTACTCTTCAAGTGTAAATAAAAGGGGATTGACAAGAGGAATAAGATCTAGTACTTATTTTTTATGTAAAGCTATTGTTCAAGTGCAAGATAAATAAGTGGATAAAATGGTCATAATCTGGGTTATTGTTGGGAGCATTTTGAGTCAGGCTCACATTTGTAAACAAAGCTGCAGATACCAATTGTCCCAGCGCCATGAGTAGCCCACATCCCAGAGCCCTGAGGATGGAAGTCCCCTCAGGTCATGTCTCTCCCCACTATACATTTATCAGAAACCATTATGGGGACTCTCAAACCTGGAACACAGTGCAAAACACAATCACCCGCCTTTACTACTGTACACGTCACAATATGCAGCGGACCTCACTGAGTGCACATTAGGGTGAATCTGAGCCTTGTCCAATCTGTAACTAGAGCAAATGCTGCTGAGCCATAAGAGCCTGTCAGACAGACCCTCAGAGCAGAGTCACTGAACATCACGTATTGAACAATCTAACGCCCACAAAAAAACTACCACAACAGTGCATCTGATGTTGGCAAGCAGAAGGAAAAGTTATGCCTCTAATAAGCCGCAGATTCATACACACATGCATTTGTGTATGTGGATGTGTCCTGAGACAAAGGCCCCTAACCCTGATGCTCCTACCTCCTGTGCCCCCCCCATCGGGAAGCGGGGGTATGCTGTCCCATCCCGCTGTCGGATGTAGCTGCTCTTTGTCTGACGCGGGGATCGGCAGACAGACTGAATGAGGCGCGTGAGGGCAGGCTCCGGCAGCACCTCTTCTCTACCCCCCACACACGTCCCAGCATCAACACCCCACTCCTCCAACCAGGCCACAGACTGCCTCCTGATTATGTGGTATCCTAGCGACAGCCAACGGGGCGCCTCTGGGATCCCCGTGTATGGAGGCTGCTGATTGGACAAAGGAATCCCCTCTAATGAAGATGATGGTAATGACTCAACCCTCTGTCCCCTCCCCCAGCGACCGCCCAATTGTTTTAGGGATATATGCGGCCTTCAACATGGAACAGGGACCAGGCATCGTGAAAATAATTTCTGCGGACTAACCTTGAAAAGGATTTCTGGAAATGATTTAATTTTTGGGGGGGTGTGGAGTGTTGATGAAATTTACAATAGGCATTCTTAGCACCTCATCAGTCCATCCATTTTTATAGAGCTCACGTCGCATCAACACATAAAAACATTGTGAACATTGAAAAAAATCATAATAATAAGGCTGTCCCACATTTGGCAAATGTCAAACTGAGCAAATAAAGGGTATGGATTTAAAGACCCTGCTTTCATATGGGCTCCGTATGATGATCTGTCTGGCCAGGGAGAATGTGAAGAAGACTGTAAATCCTCTATTGATTGTTTTTGTTTTGGGTGGGGGGTAACTCTTAGTCTAATTGTTTAAATGTGTTTAAATAATATTGTGGTTCAAGATGGTATTTAATGGGCATAATCATGCATGAAGCACATTGATTGATTGATTGTAGTAGTAGGTATACTGAAAAATGTATCTGCCACCATCATAACAAGCCTTAAAATTAAAATGTATTATTTTTCATTAGTGGAGAAAAATGTGTAAGATTGCAAAAAATAAAATAAAAATCTGAATCTTTGAATCATATATGTTCTTGTTCAGTAACCCATACTGGTGTGTTATGTGTCAATTATCTTAATTTACAACAAAGCAGAAAAGACAGTCACAGCAATCAGTGTGAAGAAAAAATTACGTAAAAAATTTGAACATCATTTTTCAAAATCAATTGTTACATGTTGATGGCACAAACTTTAAATATTTGTGTGGCACACGTCTGTTACAGGAGTAAACATGATCAGAAAACCGACTGGTCCTGAAGCTGTAACTGAGCTGTGAACAGCTCGAGCCGAGTGGAGCCGAACAAAGAGCATGTGGCTTTAGTCCAAGTTTAAGTGTGCCAAACCTTGTCTGGCATTCCAGCACACGCCGCCTCACGCTGTGAAGCATCAAAGCACTTTCACTCGATTCTCCCCAGAGGACCCTGAACTCTTTATCTACACCCACTGTCACCTGAGACAACCTACCTCTACAACGAAAACCACAGATGCTCAAAATGACTCGTCACTTACAGTAAATAAAATAAACAAAAAAAAAGATCTACATGTAATTTAAAGAGGAACATTATATCACATACACTAATCACAAATATAAACGCAACACTTTTGTTTTTGGTTAAGGTATAAATATAAAAGACATTTAATATATACACAATTAAACCCATGTCTCCCTAATATTGTTCTCCAATCTTCTGCAGTATCAGTAAATAGAAATGGGACGATAAACAATAATATCGTTAATTGAAATTAAAAATGCAGCGATTAATCGATCGCCACCTTTTTTGATTAGCATGATTATCGTGCTAGAAGATAATTGCTAAATCCATCAGACAACCAGTGCCGGTAACTTTACCGGGAGTGGGTACGTCTCCATGGAAATGTGACTTAAGTCAGCAGTATTTAAGATTTCCGTAGGTTAGTTCCTCATGCAAATCCATTCAACCTGCCCTTGCACCAAAATCTCCATTCTATTGTGCAAGTCACAGAAAAAACATGCAGATGTAATTAATGTATGAATTGTATCACATTTGTTATGTTAGTATTGTAGCCTCAACTTTTAAATTGTTTTATGTTTTAGATTTGTTGTTGGCATTAAACACCTTGCCCAGGGGCAACAGCTGAGAACTAGCTTTGCAGCTAATGCTGACACATTCACACAAATGTTCTTTAAAGTGCACTGTCCCTGTCAAAAAATCTAATTCTTTACCCACTACAGAAAAAGCATTTTCTGTGTGGAGCTGCTCATTAGCTGCACGTTTTGTATTGATGACAACAGTATAGTCCAAAATGTTACACAGTGTGCCTTTAAACACGTACTTCACGTCTCACTCAATATGACATTTACAGCAGACAATGAAGAAGAATATTTAATAATTGCCAAATCCCCATCATTTCTGCAGTTTCAGTGATTTTTTAAATGATAGGCAAATATCGTGATAATATTGTTAATCACAATTATTTGGGCCAAAATAATTGTGACCCCAAATTTCATTTTTCATCGTCCCATCCCAATCTGTAAATATGCATTAATGAGCACTTCCCCTTTGCCGAGATAATCTATCCCACTTCACAAGTGTGGCAATATCTTGATACCACAAGATATTGATTAAACAGCATGAGTATTGCCCAGGTGCGCCTTAGGTTGGCCACAATAGAAGTCCACTCTTAAATGTTAAATTATGCTTCATTGGGAGTCAGATAATCATATCCATTTGTTTCACACAGTGCAACATATCTCGTTCGAGTAGAGACCCCTTTCCCCAGACCTCCCCAATGAAGCAAAAGTAAACATTTCAAAAGTTTTGTCTTCAACGGCGCATGAAAAAAATGGGAGCAAAAACAACAAGTGCTGCGTTTATATTTTTTCAGTGTACATAAACATGTATAATTTAAAAAAACTTAAAGCACTTCCACAGCAAGTCTATGAAAGGTTGTTGTTTTGAGGCACTCAGCAGCAAAATTGTGTCAAAAGTTTGATTTAAACCACAGCAATTCCAGATATCAGTGCTTATGTCATTCAGTCAGTTTAATATCAATTTGACTCTTGCCCTTACCCCCCAAAAAAACTCCCAAAAAACATGTTACAATAGACCAGTATGAGTGATAGTGTCTTTGTGAGTGCGACAATGGATGGAAATGAGCCCTTGGCCAGGACCATGACATGCATGAGTCCCATGTGTGCTCATAAGCATGCACTGTCCCAAGCCAAAAAACAAAACATATAAAAGTAAAATGTCAACAATCTAAACAACATCCACCATGATCCTCTGCAATCCTAAACTAAATCCAGAGAGTTCCACACAATTTCTCCATGTTGGTTGGATCAATGCAAAACCAAATGCAAATCAACAAAAATGCTGCGAGTTGTGGGTGTGATCGGCTGTTCGTTATTTTAAAGAGAGGGAGAGGGGGCAACTTCAAACAATTGTTCTACTTTATAACAAAATGTCTATATTTAAAAACAAAAAAAGGAAAAGAATAAGGAATCAAAGAGTCACCTGTCCTTTTATTTCCTGCATCAGCGTTGCTTGTCAGGAGGGTTTCCACCACGCGTCAAATAAGGACACAACCAACACAGGAAAAGGCTAATTGACAACATGCATTTATTTTTCATTCACAGCTTGCTTATTTCTGCTCAGTGACCCTACAGCAGAGGTAGGAAACACTTGCCCCTGCGTGCAGCGTGTCTGCGGAGATATTTTACGTAGATTTTTAGCAGCAAATTAGCCGAAAACTATAAACGCACTGTCTGTTCCGTTCTGCTGCTGATGTTTATGGGCCCGCGCAGCAGCTAGCGAATCCGCGTTCCGACACACTCCAGCGCATAGACCTCTGTGTTTACCATGTCACTTTGTAGGAGAAATAGACAAACAAGAGTCTTTTCATACCCTTTAAATCAGGAGTGCACCCCCCGGTATCTTCCCTGTGCCTCGGGTCTTCCCAGTTGGATCTACAGCATTTTCAAAGGAGAAGCCGTATCCTTCAGACTGGGCACGGGTAGCAGCAGGACCATTTGCATTCCACAGTGAACACGTGACCTTGTTTTTGTCCTTAGCAGAGGCAGAAGGAACCCGGCTCATTACCGCCACCGTCTGTTCCGGAGTGTGCGCTGCGGGCAGACAGCAGCGATCCAGTGTTAATTTCGTCGACTAAAATATTTAGTCTTAATTTTAGTCAAAGTGATGTTTTTGACGACTAAAATTGGACTAAAACTAAATTAAAAGTTTTCATGAGACTAAAACTATGACTAAAATGTCCAGATATTTTAGTCGACTAAAATAAGACTAAATAAAAATGAAAAGGAGAGACTAAAATCATCCAAACTTCTGTTGACCGTCTGAAAGAGCCTCAGATCATGTCAATTCACTGTCAAAGGAGCAGCTCTGAGCTTTGTTCATGTGGAGCAGCTCCATGAAGCAGAGGAACAAGATTAAATATGATTATAATTAATATTATCAATACAAAGTCGTCTAAATTAGTCTTAAATTTAGTCGACTAAAACTACTTGCAATTTTAGTCGACTAAAACTAGACTAAAATTGAAGATATTTTTTTTGACTAAAACTAGACTAAAATCGAATTACATTTTCATCAAAAGACTAAGACTAAAACTAAATTAAAATATGTTGTCAAAATTAACACTGCAGCAATCCAACCCCTACCTGAACCGAGCACTTCTTCCTCCAGTTCGGCTTCACCCAAATCTAAAAGCTTCTTGGGGGAAAAAGTGTCAAAATGGCAAGAAAAATGAGACGAATACAAGGATGAAAACGGGACAAATGAGCAACGAATACGTGACGAAAATGTGGTGAAAACTCAACAAAAGAGTGGAGGGGGGAAAACATCTAAAAAGTGACAACAACACGAGAGAAAAAAGATCAATTTAGATGAGTTTTGTAGGTCTTAGCTTTCAAATAAGGTGTTACATTGGCCTATAGGCATTGGGTAAAGCTGAAGTGGAGAAAATGCACTCGGTTCAGGCTTGTGTTAAGAGGTTAAAGGCATTGCATGGCCCAACAAAGACGTCCTAGTGTTTCAGGAAGTAACAGAAAACCCCTGAATGACAATTTCTCTAATAATGACAAATAGATCCAACCAAATCAATATGGAGCAGAACAACAGCCCTGTGAGGCAACTTCAACACAGTTTTCCCTGGCATCGGCTTGACTGTGATGCAGTTTTTAAAGCACTTCCATAGCAAATCCATGAAAGGTTGATGTTTTGAGGCTAAAACAAGGCTTGAAATATCCACTCAGCAGCAAAATTGCGTCAAAGGTTTGTCTTCTCCTCAATTGATTTAAACCACAGCAATTCCAGATATCAGCGCTTATGTCATTCAGTCAGTTTAATATCAATTTGACTCTTGCCAGGATCCCTTACCCCCCAAAAAACTCCAAAAAACATGTTACAATAGACCAGTATGAGTGATAGTGTCTTTGTGAGTGTGACAATGGATGGAAATTAGCCCTTGGCCAGGACCATGACATGCATGAGTCCCACGTGTGCTCATAAACAAAACGTATAAAAATAGAATGTAAACAATCAAAACAACATCCACCATTATCCTCTGCAATACAACTAAATCCAGAGAGAAGCAAGCGTTTCACACAATTTCTCCATGTTGGTTGGGTCAATGCAAACCAAATGCAAATCAACAAAAATGCTGTGAGCTGTGGGTGTAGGTCAATAGTAGGTCCTATTTCAAATTGTATTGAAGTGGATGAATATACTTTATCTTGCAATTATAATAATAAATGCACATATGAACAAAGGCCTGATGAAGGTCCTTTGGCCTAAACATTGCAGCAGTAATACATGTCTGAAAGAGTGAGACGGTGTGTCTTTTGTTCATTTTTGCATCAATTTCCCTGTCTTCAACGCACCTGTAGCCTCCTGGGTGTGCGGAATCATCCTTAGCTGATAATAATAATAATATATTAACAAAACTTTATGAATGCAAATTGCTAAACCAATACAAAATTAAACCATCAAAATGTTTTAACTTGTTTTATTTCTTTCGGTGTCATTTTATTATTTCCCACCAGATGGAGCTGTTCCATAACAAGATTTCAGAGACAGGTCAAGTCAGGTCACACAAGACATGCTTTACAATAAAATAAATCAAAATTTATGGACAACTAACAAGTCGACCTTCGTCATTTATGTTCGTAAAAAGGTGTTTGAAATAACTTCCAAGAGCCATGTTAATTGTTCAACTGAAACAATGCAAAGTCCTGATGTGAAAGGCAGCGTGCCCTTGTGTTTGCTTGTGTTGGTTTTTCAAAGACTCTGCTTTGGAAACACCTGTTTTTGCTGTTACTTGAAAGTGCCTGGGAATGACGATAACGCAGCCTCCTTCATCAAAGTTTGATTATTAGCTCAAGATTTGTTCAGATTTATTTCCATTGTTGCAGTTGTGTCCAGTTCTGTCCTTGTGTTTGTGTAGTGGGGATGACCATTGTGAAGAAAGATCTGTGGACTCAAAAAGCGTCAGCAGACATCCCCTCCCAGCAGGACCAGGCTGACTTCTGAGAGGCTTGTCGTTGTCATACTTCCCTAAGGAAGTATGACAACGACAAGCATAAGTTAGAGGGTCATTATTGCAGAATATTTTAGAGTTAGGCAATCCGGTAAATTACAAAACTAGTGAATAATGATGCATATAATGACCCTTTGCCCTTTGCTGTGGGTGTCCAAACTTTAAGTTTCACTAATCAAAAATTCTCTAACATCATAAAAAAAAAAACTTAAGACAGACCTGTTTTAAATGCTCTGTGCCTAAATATAGATGTGGGTGTGCAATCAAATAATAATACACTAATTACAATTTAAAGCATTCTGCACTGTGCTCAGGCGGTTTCTCTGGAAATTACACGGCTTATTGTGATAACTGGAAGCCAATGAGAAACCACTTCCTGTAGAAAGTATTCTGTACTGCAGTTCCTCAGAAAATAAAATTATGAATACTTTACTGTAACTAAAGTTAAAGGGACACTGCGTAACTTTTGGACTATACTGTTGCCATTAGTGCAAAACATGCTCCTATTGACCAGCTCGACACAGAAAAATACTATTACTGCAGGGAATAATCAAAGAATGGATATGGATGAGGACCTAATCTGTTTTAATCTCAAATTCTACTAACTTTAGTCACATCTCCATGGAGACGAGCTGGAGACGTACCCACTCCCGGTAAAGATACAGTCTGAGCCGCTCACAGCAAAAACACTTGTTTGTTTGTACATATGTAGGTATTTTTCCAATGAGGAAATGATCTATCATAAAATAAATGCTAATATTTCCATTGTATTTATAAGTAAAATTGTACGTGGTGTGCCTTTAATTCAAGATCTACATTTGGACTCAAGCTAAAAACAAAGTATAAAACATGGACTTAACCAGAACTATGATATGACTTAACTACAACTCATGACACAATTAAATTGTGCAGCATTGGGCTGAATGTTTGTCCTTCTGTTACTTTTTTCCATCTCCACATGGGCTCTCAGCTCAGTCAGGGTCACTTTTGGACCCTTGACCTTGTGGGCTAAAATGATAATAACATTACACACAGAGCAATGTGAAATACATATACAAAAGTTGGATTAAAGAGTATAGAGATCCTCCATTGTAGCTTCACAAATAGACTTTGCACAGGAAACCCACAAATTTAACTAATGTCTACTTTAAACTCTAAAACTAGAGTTAAAAGAAGTTTGTACACTTCACATTTTATCGTCAGGTGAAACAGCACATATTTTGGCATAAGAAGGGAATAACCTTGCTTGGAAAAAAAACCTATGACCCAAACATTGCAGGACTTTTGTTATAAAAATTACAACATGGCAGTGAGGGTGCAAAGCTTGCTGCGTAGGAACAAGGACCAAGTGTTGTTGGGACGTCCTATGAATGAATGGCCCATGTAACACTTTCTCCCCACCTCTGTGCTCGGCCTGCTGCCTTGTACGTCTGTCTGGCTGCCAGAACATTATATAATAACAAGCAATCAGCTCACACAAGAAAACATGTGACTTGTTTTGAATTTATTGTCAACACAGCACACTAAACGCGTGTAAGTAAAGTCTAGTGACGCATGAAATCCCCTAAATCCATCTCATCCATATTCAAAAGACCAATGAGCCAGACACAACACATTCAATTACAGTCTATTTTGCATGCCATTTTTCTACACCAATTTTTTTTTATAGTGTCCAGCTAAGCTAAGATTCAGCTGAATGTCACTGTACAAAAACTACATTGGTTTCAAGCCTTTCATGATTTTGCTGTCATCATTTTAAATGGAGAGCTAGGGCCTGTCTCTATGAAATACCCACACAAAGTCCACAAAGTTGAACCTTGTCATTTCGTCTCCTTAGAATTAGATGGTTCTATCTGCCATTTTTGTCAAAACATATTCTTGTTCCTGGACCCCTTCTGTACAATATAAAACCTTTTTTGTAGAGTTTGGTGCATTTTTGAGGTTTAAATTACCAAAAGATAAGGCTCTTTCTGCAATTTTATTGCTTAACTTGGCGTTATAAGGTTCTATCTGTGTAAATCAATACCAACATAGAAAGTTACTAAACCGACCACATGCCGCCTCTCTTATAGCAGGATCTGAAAGGACATTTTATCACAAATTTCAGTGATTTATTTTGGGATATTATAATAAAGACAATGGGAATAAATGAGAGTTAAAGTTGCTTTCTTCCTTTTAAAGCATTTGTTGAAGTATTTTATAGGTGGCCGTTAGCTAGCTAACAACAACACGTCTATGCTCTCAGTTTGATATATTGATTTCTCATTGTTTATTGGCCTACTGTGAATGTTCCTTTAAATTGCACATACAACATTTTGGACTATACTGTTGCAATCAGTACAAAACATGCTCCTAATGACCAGCTCAACATAGAAAATGCTATTTTTGCCGTGGGTAATCAAAGAATGGATCTGGATGAGAACCTGACCTGTTTAAATCTTTAGTCACATCTCCATGGAGACAAGCTGGAGACGTACCCACTCCCGGTAAAGTTACAGTCAAGTCTTAGGAGTGCTGAGCCACTCACAGCAACACCACATGTTTGTTTGTACATTTATGAGGTATTTTTCACTTATGAAAGTATCTGTAAATGCCTGTATTTTAATTGCGTGATTTACTGGGTAAAATTCTACGCGGTGTGGCTTTAAGTAAGGTAGACGACTTGAAAAAAAACACCATTTTGACACGTAGTGACTGTTTGGGATGTGTTTGTGAATTGTTCTGAGGTTTGCTTTTCATTTAAAAAGTAGCCTGTGGCGTGGAAATAGTCGTTTGATAAAATGATAAGCCTGAAACAGACAGAACCTTCTACTTCTATGGGGGCATTTAGTCAGGGACTGGGGTCTATTGTGAAATACAGTATATTTCACTTGAGTTCACTTGCCCACAGATTAGACATTAAACATTCTGCCCTTTTGTCGTCAATCATGTGGATAAGCCCAGTAATTACACAGATATTACTGTAACCGTCCATAAACCAGGTAAAAGTATCTGCTCTTTGAGCAAAATCTGCTTTTTAATTCAGGCCTGACCACCACCTCATTGATAAAATAGACTCTTTAGAATGTTAATGATGTTAATGAATAGCAGCTGAAGCAAACTCTGTAGCCATAGCATTTGAAAGTGTAGAGAATGAGAAGACTATGATAACTGGGTGAGTCTGAAGGATGTATTTAGTTGCCAGTTTTCACATCTCACTTTCAAACCACAGTCACTGACAATAAATGCCGCCTGTTTCCGCTCAGCCAGCATCACCAGCCAACTAAATGTAGATGTGAAAGAGACCGTTTGGGTATTACTAGCTTAAAGACTCTAAAGCTAAGATATGTATACACTTCAAAGTACTACTCAAAATATGATCTATGGAAAGCAACAAGGAGTGCCTTCTTCACTTTACTAAAACTCATCAATTTGAACAAACAATTAATATTAATAACCAAAACAGGATTTAAATTGCAGCAGAAGCAGAGTATCTCTGTCAGTGTGCTTGAGTTCAAATGAGGTAACGGCACACCTCGATTTGACCTACATTTAGCTAAGGCTTGTTTAACTCTCGTAAATGTTTTTTTTATCTGATAAAATCACATGTGGCTTTCGACCATATTTCTAATAGATGCGTTGTGCTCAGACCAAAGTGAAAGTCTGGCATATGCTGGGCATGCGCTGTCTTTCCACTAAGTTGTGGTTTGACCAGAGAGATTTGTGAGGCTGTGACTGGGCTGAACAGGCAAACGTGAGGAAAGAGAGAAAAGGGGAGTGAGGCAAAGAGCACGTATGCAATGAAGGCGCTTATTCAAATAAGGAAGCAATAAAACTTCAGGATGAGTCATCTGAGTACACAAACAAAAAACCCGTCACTGTTGTATGTTGTGCCTGTGCGTGCATCCCAGTCTGTCAATCAACATGATAACAAATGTTTATTCATTAGCTGTAGCAAGCAAGCACTCAATAACTAGCTAAAGAATGTCAGAAAAGATCATGTATTAGCATTCTGGTAATAAAATGGGGAATGTGCCCATGACTAGTGAGTAATGGAACCAGTTTGACCTTGAGTCAAATTTAGAGAGCTCCACCAGCTGAAGCTGGCTGACGCTGCACACACTGGCTGAAGCTGGTTCAGACAATGACAAATATGCCTGACTCTAGTAACTATGTCTATTGGTTTCCTGTGTCGTCTATGAGCAAGTTATTGTGAGAAGATCTTTATTTATATAGAGCCTTTCACAGATATAGTCACAAAGCGCTTTACTTGAGACAATTTGTGTCGCGACTGCATCTAATCGTTGACACTTTACGACACCAACTTTATTACATATATGGTATTTGTGTATAATTAACTTTACGTCTCTTGAGATTTGTGATTCTTAACTTTCACTTTACTCAAGCAGGAAGGGATTGTAAAAATAAGAATTTAAAGATGATATAAAATGACATGGTATAAGAAGTGCCACATAGAGAGAGCATCCCAAACTGCTCTGTCACTGTCATGAGGCAGTGAGTAGAGTCAGCCTTCTGCACAGCGCCTGTTAATAATGCATCATGGGCAACAATAATCCGTGTTAGGTTTCCCTGTTCCATTAGGCTTTCTCTGTGGCTTATACTTTAAAGTGCAGTCAACTTTATGAAGCTCGTGAAGAATGAGAAGGAAAAAAGTCATTAAAAAAACTTTAAAATAAACACAATCCTCTTAAGTCAAGGCCGATATTGTATGAAAAGAGTAAATATTAGTCTTAAGCGGTGATGCTGTGTATGGGTCTATGGCTACGTACCGCTCTCCATGTCAGACTATTTTGTAATAATAAAAAACAAAAAGCAATTTATGTCCTAAAAAATACCACTTTGTTAAACACCACAAAAGCCGCCGAAGCTACGCAATGACAGCACGAGATTTTCTATGTTAAAACCAAAATGTCATTCTCTGCTCTGGTTCGTTTCCTCTGATCTCTCACTTCATCTAGCAGACCACAAACACTACAATGAGACGTTTTGTTTATAGTCGTTCAAGATTTTGGCTAAAACAATGAAACATTAACATGAGTGACATTTTTTGTAATTGGACTTAATGATCAAATGGAGGAAGGTGGGGGGTATTTCCCTTCACTGCAATTGGCACTTTCGAAACCTTTTGAATTTCCCCTTTGCTCTGCTGTGGATGGGCCTGCATGGACCACAGGCACGCTGAATGTTAAAGATCTAAATGGGGATTTTTTTGTCTTGTCTTTTCACAAGATAATACAATTACGGTTTTCAAGCAACCAAGAAAAGCTGTAGATGAAATAATGAATAGCTAGCACCTACACCTTAAATTAAATCATTTTACCATTTAGTGTTGGGATAACGCACACTCTCTCTCCACTCCGAGGACTTAATGGTCGAGTTAATCGGAGCAGATTTAGGGCCCCAAGGGTGCAGCCTTTGTGGGACCTAAAGACAGAGAATGGATTGTGTCAGCATTCTCAGTGCCACGTTTGGCTACCTGCCGAATGCCATGTTAAGGGTGGGCACTGGGACAGGGCAAACTGTGTGCGATGATGTTAAGGATTTGATAAGAAGATGAGGAATTCATTAAAATTACGACTATTTCTCTGCTTCTGAACAAACCAGTTAGTTCTGTTAAGTGGTTCAGTTATTTTTAGTGCCAAAAACTAAAGCATTTGTTTCACAAGATTTGGGTTATGCAATGCTGAGGGTCCAGGTTGATGACTAAGCAAATCCTTACTATTTTGATAATTGATAAACACACTACTAAAACAAAGTTACGCAATAGAAAAGGGGCTCAGGTGAACAGAGACAAACATATGTCTTGCTGTAAGACTTCATATCTTTGAGAGTGCCTCTGCATTTCCCTTGTGTTGGCGCAGAGTGATTGTTGTGTGTCGTAACATGTAAGTTAAGATATGATTGTAGTCGGGGACTCACACAATGCCTTTGTCCCTGTCTGTGCTCTATCTCACACTTTCACAACCCTTTTGACTGTGGCTGCTTCAGAATAAAGAGAATTGAGAAAGCTCTGCTCACCAGACCTGCCCTGCCAACTCTCTGAAGTAAAGGCCTTCACGTACTTTGGCAAACAGCAAAGCCCACAAGGCTGTTGCTATGGAAACAAAGGTGGCAGATTCTGATTCATTTAATTGTGCTGTATATGTATGTGAATGTATGTGTGCACTATGTTATGAAATTATCTACAGACCTTTTTGCATTTCAAAGGATCATCATTGACAGACATCTAATATTATTGTAGTATTGGGTTTCTCGATATAAAGGGGTGGCTCAGAGGAGCATTTTCCCACCTACTCCCGCCAGGGCATAGTGGTCAAAGGCGCATGAAGATGAGTGTCAATAGTTCCTTTATGCCAGGTGCCCAGAAAGGGAAGAAAAGCGCTTCAGAAATATAACAATATGCTTTTATTTCTATCTCCAAACAAGGCAAGACAGGGCTCTAGTAGTCTATAGTACAGAGTATACCAGGCTAGTTTATATTGTATTTGGGAGGTGTGGGCATGGTGTGGTGTAACTTTGCTTTATCTTTTCAGTTTTCACTTCCGCTTTTCTATTCACTGAGAAGTTAAAAGGATGAAGTTCCTCACAACATGGCTCATAAATGATGATTGATCTTACGCTAAAGTTTCCAATGTTCCAAGTAAATCTGAAAAAATGCTCACAATTAGGTGCAGTTGATTGGGAAATAAAGGATCTTGCGTATCTAAATACCCTGAAATGAGATTGGATATTTGTTACTGTCCTCTATATGACACTTGTGAGACTAAAGCTGTGTAAATTTGATTAGGAACTAGTGACTTCATATTTCCATGACACTGAAACAGACCTGGTAGTCAAAAACACTGCTAGAAACCTTTTCAATGTCACTTATCTGTTTTTGCAAATGAACTCCAGTGTATGTGGCTCTTGAATAAGTTCTGAAACCACATCATACCATCAGTTTTCTTCTGATATGATGTGAGTTATACTGGACTTTGATTCTAATTGATGTATCGTGCAATTTAGCTACATACTCTTCTTGTAGCTTGAATGTATTACTTCTCTCTCTTATTTGCAGCTCATCTGAGAATTAAGGATTAAAACGTCTTTCTTGGAGATGTGTTTTGGTATATGCAGCATGCCACTTCCAAAAGGTAAAGCAAACCTCAGATGACCTTGTGTTGGCTGCATCTTGGCTTTTGATTTCAAAGAATGAAAGAAATGGCTCTGCCAAGTACAAGCATTAGTGGTGTTATGTCATAAGCGTTTTAGTGCTGATTGGCAGTGTTTCATGTTTAATCAGTAAACTGTAGTGTAAAGTGACTACTGTGCGTGAAAACTACCTGTATAACCTTCTTATAGTGAATACAAAACATGAAATTTCTTTGGTCTTTTGGTGGCAAACAATGTAATTAAAAATCATTGTTTCATGTTTTGTAAAAGTTGTAAACATACAAGATTGGTCACCTAAAGCCCAGGTCAAAAGTCAGTGGGTGAGGGGTAAGCTTTAGACAATCAGGATAACACCCTGTCAGACCAAATTTGTCACTTTGAAACACTTACGGGGGACGTTTTTATATTGACTTTTAAAGATACAGCACTATTCGGAGTTTTCCTGTGTTGTCTGAAGATATTGCCTTTATCCGATACGGACGGTGGCTAAAAAGATAAATCTGACATGTTTAAAGGGGGTCCAATGGGATTGAGTGAAATTGTGCACGTATAGCGCTCAGGCTATCAGCCACTCCTGATAGAGCAGGGACAACAGAGATTAGTCACATGCACTTTCCAATTTTAGATGTGTTGGTATTGTGCGCTGTTACCAGACAGTGCCAGAGCATGAACAGAGATCCATGGAGAAAGAAAGCAAAGTCAGTAATTGTGCTCATGATTAGCTGTAAAAACAGAAACAGGAATTAATTGTTACTACTTTGGCTGTATGTGGGAAATTCCTATGGACAGACATGGCTAGTTTGTGTCCCCGGTCTGGGAATCTGCCCAATGAAGAATAAATATCACCCTGAAAGATGTTTTGTCTTACTTTTTCCACTTTTTTGGCACAGCATCCTGACAGAACAGACCATAGCCTTGGTTCTGTGGACATTTTAACAATGGGACAAGGGGAACTTGGGACGAAGAAGCTCAGCCAAGAGCATAACTTCTGGCCACCGACAGAAACAGGGTCCACAGGACGGTCAAGCTGCTCAGTTCAACTAAACTGTCGGGGGGTCATTTATTAAGGCAGGTGGTGTTAAATAGCGAGAGCAAGCTGAAAAATCAAATCTGCCATTTTGTGGGCATGTCGCACTTATAGTATCAGGCCCCCAAATCTGGTATGTAAATAAGACAATGCTGCATGAGTAAAAAAATGATGCTGATCCACTTTAACACATGCTACTCGCGTTGCACATTGCTAACATTTCAACAATTGTCCTAAATGATTAAAGTGTCAAAGAAATATATATATATAGAAAACAAAAAGTATATACCAATTCTGAGGTAAATTCCTTTCATTTTTCCTCATACATAAAAGATAAAGCCTCCATATAAGCGTTAGAATACTTCCTGAACCCCAAATTTAAAAATGAAAGATGCAGAGTGTGTATTGGGCAGTGTCAAGTCAAGTCAACAAACTTTGAAAACACTATGAGTACAAATAAGGAGATAGCATTCATGAAATTACCTGGAAACACAGACTCTCAGCTCCCAGACGAGGTCACAAGGCTTATTTTCACATCTCTCAAAGTTTCTTGTAAACAGTCAGGCACCACTGTTTTGACACAGAATCAAAGAGCGCCTTTGATGCATTTGTGTTGGGATGGACCACAACCCAGTCTGCAAAAGTACAGGACATAAATGTTGGTGAAACTGTATTCATTAGTATCCTAACATTATGAAAGTGTTCCTGTGACGTATACCGGACATACGATGCCTTTCCTTCTGATGGCGTTTTTCCCCAAATGTTGAATTCCTGAAACACAAAGGCGTGGGGTGAAATTAGGTCATTGGCATTAAAGAAGGACAGGATCTAAGTCTTGTTTGTATATACCTTTGGAATTAATGGGTAGTGACTATTTTACAGCATTATATCCAAGGGTTTACCCATATACATACATTGTTACAAGCTCAGTTGCAAAAACATATCTTTGTTTGAAAAAAAAAAACCTTGTTCAGTGGATTTTAATAAGAAAGTGTAGTTTTTGCTGCACTGAAATATCAATATTTACAAGTCTTTGCTGATTATTTGACACATTTTGGCAAAAGAACCCCTCAATTTACAATAAATTATGTCTGAAATAGCTCGAATAGTAAAATCTATGAAGAATGAAGCAAATCAGACTGAGGGGAAGCCATGGCACCCACAGCCGTGAAACCAGGTCTTAGTGGCATAAAGGATTACTATGGGCACTGAAGAGGAGCCTACGTGCGAGAGGGCACGCATTGACTCCTGGACAGTCTTTGTGCCCCTCAGAACATGAGCCGCCAGTGGACTCTGTGTAAATCCTGCTCAGATATCAGCCCCGTGTTAACAGGTCAATACCAGAACAGCAAGGATGCGTCAAAATACTGGATCAAACAAAAGCAAAATAACTGGAAAAGCTATAGTTTGGATAGGATATTAATAAAATGTCTAATGCAAACTAATGGTGATGATTATGATGTCAAGGTGTCCAACAGACTCACTTTTGATTTAACAGTCTTTGTGTTAGGTCATCTTTTATCATCAGTTAATGTATATATCATAGCAGGAGGATTGGGGATGGAGAATATTACAATCAAATCAAAATTACAACTAAGACGACAATTATTTGGCCAGTACAACACTACAAAGAACAAAATCATGTCTTCATGGAGTCTTATTGTGTTTAAAAAAGAAATAACTGCTAAATGAAGCACAGGCGTTAAATCAACCTGGGAGAGCATCACCTACCTCCAGCCAATAATCGCTTCCGTGAGGGCCACACTTCCACCTCAACCCATTAGCGTAAGAGCCGCACCACAGCCAATCATCGCCCTCGGTCCGAGTTTTAAGCCTCCAGCAATCATGGATTGTTTGCTTCCGAGCTGTGCTGCGATCCACCTCCGTCCCTTCTCCACCTCTTCTGCCACAGCTTCTCCCTGCTGCATCTTCACAGGTCTCCATACCACCACCAGTGTCCAGGCTCCGGAGGAAGACATCCCTAACTCCAAGCTGTTCATCCATACTGACTTGCATATATACATCGACGTCTACCACCAGGGTCTGATCGCCAAAACAAATATACATGTCAATAAATCTCCCTAATTTCTGCTTTTGTCTGAGTCTATCCAGGTTGAATGAACAGAAGTGTATCAAATCAAGAGGACGATATTTACTTTATATTGAGTATTTTAACTAGATTGAATATAAGTATTAAAGTATTAGTACTTAAGTATTGTTACTGCTATTAACGGATGTGTTTTCGAAATGTAACCACACATAGCTTAAGTGATGCCGCTTGAGGACCTGTTGATGGAATTAACTTAAAGTGTGTATGTTTTATAGGAGTGCTTTAAGAAAAAGTCATGGCAACTGAACTTGGTTTCCTCAAAGCTGCGCATGAGCACAAGCACATGTTTCTGTGAACAGTGTTCGTTTGAAAGCTAAGAACCTCCAAAGTTCCGCCACTGAGCTGTAACAACTAGAGGCTGCAGCACTGATTGGGAAGTTATCTGGCACAGGAGCTGGGATTATGGAAGTGAGAGAGTCCTTTTATGTTCATTTCTGAACTGGTGGATCTGGCAACAATAGGAGTGGAGCTACTGGTAATTTTAATAATCTTAGCTAATTCGAACTGTCCTGAGACACAGACAGATAATGTTTATGACATTTACAATGCAGAGAAGACTCTTAGCCTAACTTGAAAAAACAAATAGTTTTCCATCAAAAGTACTGAATTTTCATGTTATTTTTGCTTTGCTTTTTTTTTTTTGTCTGTGCCAACGAAAAGACCAGTAATCGTTTACTAAAATAGTTGTCAACTATTTCAATAATTGATTTGTTGCTTAATCAATTACTTGTTTCAACATTAATTGTAACAAAACTAATCTAAGGTCAGTTTTTTAGACACCAGGTACATATTTACAGTGAAAACTGAGGAAAACAGGGAATCACACCGGAGGAAACAAAAAGGGGTGTTCAATATGAGCATATATGGGGAAATGAGAGAGTTAGTGATTGAGTGATGAGCATGTTTTACAGTTTAGGTTCGAGGGTTTAAGTATTTGTTTGTTGCATGAAGAGTGAGTGTGGGCAGGTCATCGCAACAACAACAACACCACAGTAGTTGATGATCATGGGACCATATATTGACGCTGTTGGGTGGTATTATTGTTAATTTATTGGGCAAAGAGACATCATCTTTGAATTGCAAAGATTATGTTTGATCATTTATTGATTTATTAGAAAGATCTTACGTATGAGTGTATTGTGTGGCTTGTGGTGCATTAAAAAAAACAGGGTGTGTGCAGTAGGCAAGAGGTGTGTGTGCCCTCCTACGCTGCTTCACTCCTGTTTTACCCTTTTCTCTTAGTATTAATTATTATAGTTTGCATTGGTGTTACCGTTGTTATTGTAGGGAGCTCAAATATGAATTACATTTTTCTAGCATTTCAATGGTTTCCAAGTTATAAATCAAAACTAAGAATAGATAGAGCTACACTTACTCGCGGCAGCTTTGATCAATAACTTAACTCAAGTAACTCAATAAAGCTTATATTACAATAACTTTCAGATAAGATGAGATCGCATTATGTTTAATTGCAAACTCTGTATTTTGTTACCATTTTTTTGTTGTTGCTGTTTTGGTGCAGTAAACATTAAGGAATTACTGTAATAGACCTTTTGTTAAGAACATGACATGCATTACGACCTTGCAATGGAATAATTCTAGTTGTAAACATTGTGCCCAGTCCACCCTATGATCGATGGTTTTCCAGGGTGCTAGTTTAGGCGTGTGCACATAATTGTTCTTCACTGGTTCTATCATTATGTAACATTTACTGCAAATAACGTCTGATATCCGACAGGCATTTTTGTTTCCTCCGGTTTTCAATGTATCAAATGAGATGCAAGATAAACACATCTAAAGTCAAATTTGAAACCATTATCCTGTCTGACGTTTGAGCTTCTGCTGCAAAAACACCAGCATTTCCCTTCACTTGTTCCTAATTATTTTCACAACACACACCTCCCCTCTTCAAACAGTCATTCATTTGGAAAAGCTGTTTTTACAGGGTTTTGTTAAAACAAACTGGCCACATAGCAGACAGGACCCTGTGTAATGGGTAAACATGTCCCTCCACCAGTTGGTAGATCACAATGCACATAAGTCATTGTTTGAAAACCGAGTATAAAGCGGAATTAACATTTTATTACATATCTATATTTACAACTTGGGGAGAAAACAAAGTATTGGGGTTACTTGTAGTAAACAGCAAGAACATTCATTCCGCCTTTATTAAGCTGCAAACGTTTTTATGGCAGAAATCATAGCGACATGCTGTGAATTATACATTAATATAAAACATAACACATCCCTGAGCGCTGCACTCCGGTCGCCCACTGCTCCTTACAGGTCGCCCCAGCAGCATCGAAGGATGGACCAAACGTAGAGGACAACTTTAATTATTTGAGCATGCCAGTGAATTCATTCAAAACCTGTTCGGCAGAAACAATGTTTTTTATGCTTATTATTTTATTTAATAAAAAGTTTATTAGGGGAAAAAAAAGTACTTTACAGTACAACTTTTTTTTTTTCAGGATAGGATAAAGAAGAAATCACTACCTTATAAGGAATGAACATCCTTTTCTGCATATGGTGACATAAGGGCTGGACTAATACCTTTGTGCTGTATTGCTTTTTTTTTATTTTTTTTTACATATTGTACATCATTATCTATCTGTTTTTGATGCATGCACACTTTTTGCAACTTGCACTTTTACATGAATGTATTAAATTCAAGCAAATTCCAATTCAATTCCAATTTACCTGAGAAGAGACAAAAAGGAATTAAATAGCCTCTGTAGCCCATCTGTGGCATCTGTGGCATCTGTGCTATTTGCACAATGCTATCTGTGCTTTGAGTTTTGTATATTCCAGGAAATAAGAAAAACTGAGTCAACTTCATAGTCAACTTGAATCCAGTTCCCGTAGTGTCAAAATGGGCCCTGCCCATTATGGTCAGGCTCAGCCATTGGCGCTGCCGTCAGGGCGCTCCCCATTGGTTTACACAAGGAGGTTTGGTCTTTGGTCTTTCTGCGTAAACGACCAGCCCATTATCGAGGCGATATATGAGGTCCAACCGGCTGGTCTTCAGAGAAAAATCATTTTAAAACTTTTACAATCCCACATCTGTTTTAGAGGAAGACTTAACATCTTAAGCCCTATTTTTGACGAGTGGCTGAAAGACGCGACGATCCGATTGTTGTTGTTGTTGTTTTTAGCTTTTCTTTTACTAAACTTTGCTGCAGCAAATTCAGACAGCGAAAATGGGGGCCTTGTAAAAAAAAAAACTCAAGAAAACCAAGAGAAAGACGTAAGCTTCGATAGCCCACAAAGACAAAGTGATCTGCGTCGTGTTTTCCTGCTGCTGCTGCTGCCATGGACTCGGGCAAGGTAACCACACACCCCTAACACATCCCAAAGGCTGTCGGACCTGTTTCATGCGGCTGCTGTTGTCTTTGTATTTGTTGTGCTGAGTGCAGCAGCGTGCACTAAAGCTCAGTTTAAGGTTCAGGGTTCAGGTTGTCCCGGGTCCTGTTTCATCCATGTGCTTTCTGTTTGCTACGTGAATAAGCTGCTATCGCGTTATTACCGCTGTACGACCACCGCCACCACACAACACCGGCGCTATCGAGAGGGTGGCCGAGCTGTAAAGATGCTTAAAACAAGAATAAATGATCATTTCTTACGTTTTAAAGCTACAAAACCTATGGAGGAAACACCACGATGCGTGTGTTTCGCGTCACCACCGGCGTAGTTTCCTGGTTTTGATGTAAACGAGAGATGCCCGTCTATTAGCCATAAGCATCCTTTTATTATGGATGGAACAAGGACGCACACTTAGGCTACAGACTTTGTTGTAAACGTTGCAGTACTCGTTATTAATATAAACCTTCCTGAAGTACCAAACAGTAGCATAGTAGATTGTCAGATATATTTTCATCACTTCACTGGAATGATGGTATTGTTTGCTTACAGCCACCTCTTACACAGAACCAAAGTGGGTAAATTGTCTCCTCAAGACTAGGAACTTGTTTAAATGACATTATAGCTAAAGGGAAATTTGCACCAAACAAATGTGAATTGATGTAATTGTTCAGAAAGTAAATAATAGGGCCTATAGACTGTCTTCTTGCCGGCTCTGCAAAATATAAACTGGGATATTACTGGATCCCAGCGGTTTGTTTTGTTCTATTTTAATCCGGCATGTTATTGTGTCATGGCCTTTTCAGATGGACGTTCAGGGAATGGGTCCCTGTTCCTGTCCCGTTTTGGGAATTCACAGTATTCAAGGCTTTACAAGGATGTTTGCCTCCCTGCTCTCTCTGCTCTATAGTTGAAGCACATTCCCCGATTGACCTAGGATTTTATGGCTTAGTGCTTTAAAGAGCAGAGTAACAGGCCACAAGTGAACAAAAATATACGTATTGACCTTTTATATTTTCAGGTGTGTTGCCAAATAGTCGCGTGGGCGAGTTATTGAAAGGAACCACACAGGTTTACTCCAGAGCATGTTTTGCGTGCCAGCATTATGATCAGTAGCCATTCCTCTCAAAAGAATGAAAGTTATGTTAATTGTCACATTATCAGATTAAACCTGAACTCTTTACACACTTGATTACGCTGGACGTACTGTCAAACATAAGTGCTCTCAATCTGAGATCTACTGTGAATCGAATAGCTCTGTTGTTTATGTTGAATAGTGTCAGCCAACCTCTAATGAGGAATAACGAAGTGTTTTGCTGTGAATGTTGAGATTAAAAGATCTGGGTGGGATTTAATTGAAACGAACAAGCGAGTTTGTGTGTAACTCTTTGGCACACAAACAGGTTCATTGTGTTGCGAAATGGCTTATTCTTTTATGTAAGAGACATAATTCAAGTATGGTTAGTTCAAGTCAGGTCATATTAGCATATCTACAGTCTTGTTGACTTGTTAATTAAAATTAGTTAGGTCTTTTGGAGACAAAGACACTACATTCACTTAGCAACCACAATAACAAAACAAGTGAGTGAGCTAAAAGGCGGAAGACTTCAGTCCAAAACCTGTCTGTCAATAATCATCAATTATTTTAATTGCAGCAAATGATACAGAGGAATGGTATATATTGGACCCCACAGACGCGTTAACTGAGCTCTTGATTCAGGACCTAGTACGTGCTGAGCGACACATATACTCTCTGTGTGAGTCTTTGTGGCAGGATATGGTCTCATTCTTATTTGGTTGATGTGAATGTGAGTCTATCTTCCTTTACTTTGGTTTAAGTGAGTCACAAGTTTACAACTGCTCAGAGGAACTTGTGTTGTAGTTACCACCAGTCTCCCTCCAACACTAAAGTTAAACAAACTTTGTAACAGTTTAAAGACTAGGTTATATGTTACTCTGGTTGTTGATTAATTGTTTAAATGCTCTTTCGGTCCATGTGTTGATATTTTACCTCTTATGTCAACAGAAGTAAAGTCAGCTGGCCCTTTGTAAACAATGTTTCCTGGTCACTATTCTTTTTTTATTTTACTGTTACCTTGTAGTTAGTACAAGAGAATGAATCCTTATGAGGATAACTAAAGTATACCTTAACCTTAACAAGGAAGTCATTCATCTCAGTCTGGGCAGTGGAGACAACAAGGTTGTTCAGAAGCTTCCTGTTTAGATTAGTTGGAGATGGAAGAGGGAGTGATGCACCCAACGTTTGTTGTGAGATTCTCAATGTATTTACAAGCCTGCTGTCATTTTGTTGAACTGCTGTGCAAGCATTACAATGCAAATTTTGTTTTCCTGATAACCACCAACTCTGTCCAGGCACTACACCTCACGCCCTAATCTCACAGGCAAAAGAGTAGTATTTACATAAAGCGCTGTGTCACTCATGCTTCTTTAAAATGTATGAACTAATAATAAACCTGTATTAAAGCCTTTTGAGAATGGAAGCACGAAGCAGCAAAAGTATAAATTCTGTTCATCTTTTTAAATGGACATTTATTGTAGGATTTTGTGATTGAGCCAAAACATTTCAAAAATGCTGTCTCACAGTGAACATAACTCGTAAGACTTGCTAAATACCAGATATTAGTCATCCATGGTGTCTTTATCCAAAACAATTCATCCATGCATGATAGAAATAGAAACTTCAGGTGCTTCACAGATTTTAATTGGTTCTTCGCAACAACTTTGTGCTGACTATTATCATAAAATACCTTTGGAGGGTTCGCCTGCACCGTTTGCCAAAAAGGAAGCCGTACATTTGAGTATTTATACTTGTATTGCGTACTTCTATTGTGTACTAAACAATCAGAAGTTTTGGAGAGATCACTCTAACACTCTATCAGGGACAAAAGATGATTCAAGTTCTTGTTAGTTTTACCCAGAGTCAGAATCCTTTAAAATACCTCAATCGTGTTTAAAACCCAAGGTCAGTCTGAGGAGGTCCTGGTGTAACTAGGTTAAAGGTAAAGTCGTAGTGTATTCAGTTTAATAAGAACAGTGGCTTTTTACCTCCACTGTTGGTTTTACACATCCCCTACATAACCGGGTTTGTGCATACCAGGAACAGGACTGCCACAATACTTGTTTGTGTACTTGGTCTCCTATTGGGGCTCAGAGGCAGGACTAAACACGTCGAGGTTTTATGCTGCTACAATCCAGAACAGTCTTACTGAGATGTGAGACATGCTACTGTTTCTGATGCGATCCAGATCCTGTAAACGACTCTGTTCAGATATGATTATGACAAGTTAAAGTAATGTGCTATCCACCATTTACTTTTAAGGAGTAGTTTGGGCTGGGCTTTATTTGACAGGACAGGAGACAAGAGAAACAGGAAGAGACGTTCAGATATTTACTGTTTATGTGGTAGCTTTAATCACAAGACTATCAGCAGCACGCACTTTTTACTTTAACTGTATTGTACACGCAGTCATAGTTACGTTTTGTGTTTTCTGACTGTATCCACATTTAATCTATGCTGCTTTTATCTGTGAAGCACATTGAATCACTATGTGTATATTTATTTTCACCTCTTGCTTTGCCCATTTGGTCGTAAAAAGTAGACACTCATGCTGAAAGCTGCCTTGAGTTTGGTGAAAATCAACATGGCTCCGCCCCTCAGAAACTACAGTGTGTATACTGTGCCGAGTGTCGTCATGCACCGAGTGAACCGGCACATGAGGAAGCCATTGGTCCTCAAAAAGAGGCGTGACTAAGGGAAAGTGAAGACGCTCAAGTGGCTGCCTCCAAAAAATGTGGGCCGTGTTTTCCCCTTTGCTATGTTAGTAGAGTGACAGAGAAGAAAAAAGAAGGCAGCCTCAAATCCCAACATTTGAATGTTTTAATCCACAAGGTTTTAATGAAACCTTGTGGGGTTGTCTTCAGGAGGATTTAGCAAAAGTTATGTATGTCTGAAGTTCTGAACCATTTGGTCACAGGGGAATACTTAGTTGATTAAAAAGCTCAATTCCTCATTTGACATAGTATTTGTTAAAGGTCAACGAAAAATTTCACAAATATCCTCTTATTATTTCACAATATTGTAACACAAGCCCTTTCTTGGCTAACAAACGGGTCATAGTCATGTTTTTTCGGCAGATCTTCTGTTGCCATAATATAGCACACCTGATATGTCTAGCCATCACAGAGCTGGAGTCAAGCCATGACACGGGGAAGTGGCAAAGAAGTTGGAAACACTGAACATGGACTAAAGGGCAACGGGTCACCAAGCTTACATCATGTCGTACTGAGGAATAATATGACTAAGTTGTATGTTACAGTCTGAGGCATATCTGGGCCTGCGTCTGTGGGTACCCAGGGTGCTGAGGCTGCTACAGCGCCCACTAGTGGATAGTTTACACATTACAGGCAATATTAGATAAATAAGGAATAAGCACAGAAATAGCGTTTTGTGGTCAATCTTGTCTCTCAGCACCCCCTGGCCAAAATATCTTCCCACGGCTCGGCGTCTGTGATGCAGGAAATGGACATTGACATTGCTTTATTAACTTCATCGTATGAAGAAAATCTTCCCTAATCTATTGGTCTCTTCTGAGATTAACCAACAAATGAACTCAGGAATAACATGGAGCGACTGCTGGACCTCGGCCCAGACACAGGTTCTCTGAACAAGTACTTTGAGGCTGAGTCTCTCATGTAAACACATGCTACATTCATCCTGCAGCATTTAATCTTTTCAAGGAAAATACTTTCACCGTGAGCTCTAACAATGAACAGTGTGTTTATCTTCATTGTGGTGTAAACATTAGCCACTTTGTTGCATTCTTTAATGAAGTTTTATGATAACTTCCTGAAAGAGGAAGAATGGCCTTTTTTATTCACGAGTTTAGTTTCTTCATATAAAAGTATGTCATATGATCTGTGTAAAAGTGCTATTTGATTATAATGATGCTACTTTGCAAATAATTGACAACCGGTGTTTTTGTTTGTGTTTTCTTGCAGCAATTAACGTTCCCGTTGTTGCTGTGCGTGGGAACAGCTGTGATTGGCTCGCTACAGTTTGGCTACAACACAGGTGTCATTAACGCTCCTCAAAGTGTAAGTCATCTTTATTCATTTAATATGAACTGGGGCTGGGCTCTGAGTCATTGGAAAAAATGTTACGCTACCACTTCTGTAATATCAGGAAACCTTTTAAATCGATAACCAAGTTTTGATGCTTGGTGGGTCCATTTGCATTAGATAGGAGTCACTTTCTCCGAGCTAAAATAAATGATAAACTTCCTGATTTTGCTCAAAATTATAGTCTTTTTGGAATTTGTGAGCTTTATTTTTATAACTTATTTATTGTTCTAGTTAAGCATAGGAATTGGAAATATTGTTCAGGTATCAGCAGTACCAACAAGGTCCTAATGTAAGTACGGGCACTTCAAAAAAAGAACAATACCCAGCCCTGATGTTTAAATATTCCCCGCTTTCTTTGATTGTTTTCTTTAAACGTGGCGGGGGGGTGAGACACTGAGAAATAATAACAGCTGAGGCTTGAAGACCAGAGGGAGTGGATTAAGAGACCAGACTGAAGGATTTCTGTCTATATCCAAAAAACGTCATTCTTCTCATCAGGGAAAATGTCCAGAAGGGAGCATTGAGGTACCTATATTAACAGTGCAATAACAAAGAAGGAAAATCTAATGAGCAAATATCTTCTAGTAATAATATATATTGCATATTTTCTGCCGCCTCTGGATATAGTTGTATTGGATAATATTACCAAAGTAAACCAGTCATTTCCTGAATGTCCACCTGGTATTGTGTTGGTCTGGACACACCCTTTGGCTGCACAGCTGTCAGCCAGTAGTAAAATTTACCATCAGTCTTTGTCTCAGGCTGCCTTTTATATATTGTTTTACAACTCTCACCAACCTATGACTGCTCTTTGATGTCAAAGGATTGCAATGTGTATGAGCTGTTTTGAAAGGTATTGTTGTGTAGAAATGTGACTGTTTTTCCTTCTATGGGGTTTTGTGTTTAAATGGGTTGCTCATCATTGGCAATAAGTCCGAGTAAACCCCATAAGGTCACACAAGGTTTTCTCACACCTTGATACATAAAATGTAAAATTGAGAAGCCACTCAAGTAGAGTAGAACACATTAATGACATTTATAATTAGAATAATTCTGTTGAATATAGTGCACAAAACACAACATTTTTAACTTCACAAGAATGACAGTTACTGCAAAAAACTACCCAAGTTCATGTGCTTGAGCAACCAAACCTAAAATCAGTGTAATAAGAGAACAGGCAGACTGGGAACAAAGGGGACCTGGGACCTTCTCGCGGCAGTTTTTCGCAGATTATTTTGAAATGAAGATATGATATGATGTAATCCAGTGCTCGTTGGAACCGGCACGTGTTAGAATCTACGTGTTGCCTGTTACATCCTTAAGCTGGTGTGAGGCCCCCCGAGTCTTTATCCCCACTCCCTCGTGTCACAATGATTAGCACAGTCACATGTAACTAAGGCCGCTCAACAACACCTGGACAAAATTGCAAAACACTTGCTAATCTAGTAAATAGCCGAGTCATTGTTGACAAAATAACAGATGAAGAATTCATATGCACACACGGACTCTCTCATTTGAGTTTAAATGAAAGAGTCCAGGGATGCTGCTGGCTGTGACGAAGGCCTTGCTCCGTGCTACAGCGTCTATGATTAGATATGCTCTTTCAAGGGCTCCCTGTTTCTTCTTCCTCCTCCTGCTCTACTGCTTGTTCCAGTGTGCAAATGCAGTCCTTATTTGGAGGCCCATTCAAATTACATAGTTAATCATTTATCTTCACCATATCGTAAGGTCTTTCAAAAAGCTTCACAATTCGGGCCTGTATCCAGGTTTTTGTACAACTCAAGGTGATTTTGGCAGATAGCTTTTCAGATTTTCATGAAAAGTTTCTTTGTCAGTGCGGAGTGAATGTGAAGTTAACCTTGACAGCCCAACATCTAGTCTGAAACTGAATGAATAGACTGTGATTGTGTGGTTCAAATGCTGGTTTAAGGTTTTTGATTCCATGCCTAGAATTAGAGTGTAACTTTGTAATTGTCGAAGATAGCTGAAGATTAGATTTATGCACTGTATTATTTGTGGTATGTACACATCAGTATGCGCTTAGTTAGCAAAAGTGGTGCATTGGATATTACGGTTGATGAAGTTCAGTGTCACACTTTTTTATCAGGTCTATGATAGCACTAAGGTCATGTAAACGTTGACCTAAATAGGTTTGTCTCCTTGAGGGGTATGCCAAAAGTAACTTTAAATTGAAGTTGACTTCACACCCCTGCGATACCACCTCAGTTGCTATGTTCCCAAATGCACACAGAGTGTCATCTTATCTGACAGCCACATGACCAAACTGGAGCAGACCTTTGGTTGTGATAGCTGAGCGCAGGGTCAGGCGCATAGTGCTGAAGTCACCGAGTGGCAGAGTGGTCCAGCACATTTTTGAGTCATGTGAGACATTAATTCTGACGAAGAGATGACGAAACGTCTCACTACAGACACGGGGGCGGAGTGTATTTGTCAACATTATCATGGGCATGGCATTCAGAAATGTGACACATGCTCCTGAAACTTCCTGTTAGGATCATGATTGGACAACACCGCCCCCATCTGGACATACATGTTTGCATGTAGTTATAATGATAAGTTGAAGAAGAGGTTGTAATTCCAAACTCTGTGATTGTTTTGTGTTTTTAGGTTATTGAGCGCTTCATCAATAATACATATGAACAACGCTACAGTGAACAAATTACACAGAGCACACTCACTGCCATCTGGGCTGTTGCTGTTGCGATCTTTTCAGTCGGTGGCATCTTTGGTTCCTTTTCTGTCGGACTGTTTGTGAACCGTTTTGGCAGGTAAATTTGGGATAAAATCATAGATATTGCTGTCTTACTCGCTCTTCCATACAAACCTAACTCGGAATATCTTCACAGGAGAAACTCAATGCTGATGGTGAATGTCCTGTCCTTCCTCTCTGCCGGTTTGATGGGTTTTTCCAAGTTGGCGGGCTCCTGGGAGATGCTGATCATCGGGCGGTTTGTGGTGGGCCTGTACTCTGGGCTCTCCACCGGTTTTGTTCCTATGTACGTGGGTGAAGTTTCTCCAACTGCCCTACGAGGGGCTCTGGGTACCCTCCACCAGTTGGGCATTGTTGTCGGCATCCTGATGGCACAGGTTTGTGACTTCAGCTTGTTTTCTTATACACAATAGGTTACCATGGTTTTCGAAACACTTGTATTTATGTACATTTTATTGTGTACATCTAAAATGTATTGGATGTGTCTAAACGTTTTGTCTTTTTATTTCTTTTTTTAGGAAAGTGGTTTCTTTCTTTCTTTCTTTTTTCTACCTCTTTTTTCTTTTATTTAGTATTGTGTCAGTTACAGCCCATTCTGTCCACACACAAAAAAAGAAACATAGATTTGATTTGATGTACTGCAACCTCCTCCAATAGTATTCTTTTTGTATCTTTTGGGGAGTAATGTCCTATTTCCTTGGATTTTTTGCAAGTTCCCTGTTAAATGATATGCATAGTTGATTAATAAAGATGCATTTTTAGATATAAAAGAAGGTGAAACAGACTTAAGAATAATTAAAAAGCAGGACTTGCAAAACTGTATTTTAACTCCAATCCTTTAAAACTGTTTTTTTGCTACATATTTCAGGTGTTCGGATTGGAATCAGTCATGGGGAATGACGAGCTCTGGCCGCTTCTGTTGGGCTTCATTTTCATCTTTGCTATAATTCAGTGCGTCTTGCTTCTCCTTTGCCCCGAGAGCCCCAGATTCTTGCTCATCAACAAGAATGAAGAGAACAAAGCCAAGAATGGTATATTTCATCATAGATTCAGCTCTACTCAAAATAAAACTAAATAAACAGTTTGTGGCTCGTGTTGCTGACTTGCTTGTTTCGTGCTTGCTAGTGCTGAAGAAGCTCAGAGGGACCACAGACGTGAGCAGTGACATCAAGGAGATGAAGGAGGAGAGTCGTAAAATGATGACTGAGCCCAAAGTGAACATCCTGGAGCTCTTACGCTCTCACCGGTACCGCCAGCCCCTAGTGGTGGCCGTGGTACTGCAGCTCTCCCAGCAGCTGTCCGGCATCAATGCTGTAAGTTACAATGGCATTACACATTGAAAACGTTCTCAACTTTGATTTAACTCTGAATTGAACAGCATGACTATCTGTTGTAGGTATTCTACTACTCCACACGTATATTTGAGAAATCAGGAGTTGAGCAGCCGGTGTATGCCACTATTGGAGCTGGAGTAGTCAACACTGCTTTCACTGTGGTGTCTGTAAGTCTGCTGACTCTTCCTGAGAATTTAAAACGTTCTGTATTACATTTATTGTTTGCTTTAAAAATGTTTATTCTCCTGTAGTTGTTTGTTGTTGAACGCGCTGGCCGTAGGTCTCTGCACCTCATTGGGTTGATGGGAATGGCTGCATCCACCGTTCTAATGACCATTGCCCTGGCCTTGCTCGTAAGTTTAAGTTGGCAACTCATACTTGATCATTTAAATGTGTGGTTGTTGTCACTTTCTTACTTGACGTCGGTCTTCTGCAGGAGAAAGTTAAATGGATGTCGTATTTGAGCATCGTGGCTATCTTTGGCTATGTGGCCTTCTTTGAGATTGGACCAGGTCCCATTCCCTGGTTCATTGTGGCAGAGCTGTTCTCACAGGGGCCCAGGCCTTCAGCCATTGCGGTTGCAGGTTTCTCCAACTGGACTGCCAACTTTATCGTGGGAATGTGCTTTCCATACGTTGAGGTGAGACAAACACTGGCTTTGAGATTCATGAAGAAATGTGTATGAAATACGGTAATATGACAATCCCTAATTATTTCATCTTTGTGTTTTGTTTCCCCAGGAGTGGACCCGCCCGTACGTGTTCGTCATCTTCACTGTGTTGCTGCTCATGTTCTTCATCTTCACCTACTTCAAGGTGCCAGAGACCAAGGGCCGGACGTTTGATGACATTGCGGCCGGTTTTGGACAGACCGCGGTTGTTCGTGGAGAGAAGCACTCAGCAGAGGAATTCAGCAGCCTGGGGGCAGACTCTCAGCTCTGAGCAGTTTTAAATGGTGGACAATGGTCTATGACTCATTAAAAGTAGACTGGTAGTTTGTTTCACACTGTCAGCACATTTCGGGCACCATACAGTTACTGCCCTATGTGATTGTCCAACATGACATCTTCGCTCCCTGACACTGAGAAATGTTCCATAGACCTGTGGGATGTGATGTAAAGTGAAGAGTGGGTGAAGGATGGATTTGGAGGGTTCTGAACTATTTAACGCCTTAAGGAAAAGAAAAAAATGTGTCTTGTCTATTCATCTATTTTTCTAGTAACTTAATATTATAGTTTTGTGTGACCTGTTACACCTGGTAATAGAATACTGTAGAGCATTGGTCTGTTAGAGTTATACTTTAACACTGTTGACACTGTAATGCTGATGATGCCTTATATCCACTAGATGGAGCCGTGCCCCTTGAAATCCACTCACAAAGTTTGCACAAGCGAGAGAGACAATTTGAAGTGATCAGAGTAACAATTTTCAATACAGTTTTTAACATTTATGAATTAGATGAACCATTTATTAATTATATACATTTGCTGTAATAATTTCTTTTAGATGTAGTTTCTTATGTTTTAAAATTCATTCATTTTTAAATTATGAGATTATTAAGCAAACAATTTAAACATGCATCAATTCAGTGCACTAATGTGGTGAAACTTGGATTCTGTCTTTACATTTTCCCTAAAATTAAGAGTTCTGGCTCATGCGACAACCACATAGTATCGTCAGATAAATGACATAAACATGGACCAAATTGAATGTCAGGTTTTGGTTGAGGTTCCTATGGTTGGTAAATGTGCTTTTTATGAATCTCCCGTTGTGACTTGCACTCCCTGATCTCCGTTACTGTAAGTGCTGCAGAGGATGGTCTTTCGTAGCTGAGGTTGATTGTTACAGCATTGTGTCACTACTCTATGTACAGTTCACTGTCTATGACTGCTGTATCACTGCTTATAGAATGTGTTGTTTGAGCTTTGCGCAGCACTTTATGATATTCACAGTGACATCTCTTTTGACATCACACTTGTGTTCAAATATTTTTTACTGTATTTTGTACTCACCATGTGGAAACTTTGTTACTGACAAGACTGAAGTACTGCTGATGGGTTACTTGATGTTTTTAAAATGGAAAATGGAATTGTTTGATATGTTTATTTAAGTAAATATGCTCAGTTTTCGTAACCTAATGAGTCATGAATCCAAAATTACAACAGTAAACATTCCGGGTTATTTTCAAGTGTACATAGAGCTTTAAATTCACAATTGCATATTTGTAACAATACCATGAATGCACAAGGATGCAATCAATGACAAAAAACACAGTATGAAGTGTACATAAATATTCAAATACTACCTAACGCACATGTGTTGACAATAGATGGTCCACACAAGACATTATGTACATAGAAAAGCTCTCAGTGGTATTTTTTAAGAAATCCTTGTATATTTAGTACAACTTTGTATTCAGCGTTCACATTTGATCAATGAAGTACTGTATAATGTGATGAATGAACACTAATAAAATCATTCTGCCTTTTATTTTAATGACTATATATTTTCTCGGATTTAAGCAAAGATCAGTTTGGGGTTAATAAAAAATCCAGGTCTCATAAAAAGTGTAAATAAGTACCTAGAGTTGTGGATGATGCTGCTTTTGTTGATGTAAATTATAAAAAGGGAAAAACCACAGTATCCAAAAGAAATTTTAAAAGCCTTCAGATTGACCTTGACATTGATTAATCTGACCCGTGAACCAAAAAAGTACCTATAAGATTTAGTTTCATGGGTATTCCTGGCAAAGAGAGACCTATTCAGGCACTCCAGACCATAAGGCACAGGGTGCCTTCTAAATTTGCAGGAATAAAAATTACAGAAAATAATAATCAATTGCATTATTTATTTATTTAAGTGATGATGCATCACAGCAACAACTTGTTTGTACAAGGCACAGGGCGCTCCCAAAGAGTGGAGGACAGAAGTCTTTATAAAAGACACAGAACACAGTGAATCCTGGTCCACACTCAGGTGAACATCATCAACAAGTTCAACAGAAGAGACCTTACAACAGGCCTCACTGACACACACTGTCACCAAAACGTGACTCTGTTACAGCAGAAACACTCCCCTCAAAGGAGCAAATGAAATATTCAAACAATGTGTAAAGAAATTTACATTTGGCTTTCATTAAAAACAATGAAGCACCTGACAACATTCATACAACATGTATGACATAGAGGACATAGTTTGGTATTTTTGCTCTGCATGTTAACATGACTGTCACAAAAAAGTGACTTTGTTACAGCAGAAACTCTCCAAAATAAAGGAGCAATGTGCACATTATAAAACAAATGTGCAAAATAACATTTCTTTCATTGTGAACAAAACAAACTGGATTCATGCAACATGCATGACAAAGTGTCTTTCAAATGAAAGTTCAAACATATGAGATCATTTCCATAGGAAATATATCATAGAAAACATGTGACTTCTTCTAACACAGAAGAACAAGTCTTGAATCAGAAAACACTTCATAGTTGAAGTTCAAATAATTCTGTCAATCTTGACCAACATTTCCACAGGAAATGCTACATTCTCAATTGAAAAAGCATCAGTCCCAGAGGAGTTTCAAATGCAGGAGAACACTCCAGATTCAGACCAGTGTGGTCTCGAGTAACTGTGACAGTCTGAGCGGTGTGCAGGCTCTACCACGGCCTCCAGGGGGCACCGTTGCTCTGGTAGAAGCTGCTGTGTCTTGGGTTGTGCAGCTCAGAGCAGTGACTTTGCTGAGGGCTCTTCATGTGGCTCTGGGACGTGAAGTGTGTCTTCTTCTGCTGCTGCAGACTTGTGAGGAGACTAACAGTCATCTCCAGGATGTCTGCTTTCTCCAGTTTGGAGTCGGGCTGCTGATGGAGGAACTCTGGACACAGGAGAGACTTGAGCTGCTCAATGCAGCTGTTGATCCTCTCTCTGCGTAGTTTCTCCACCACAGGCTTTCTCAGCTGCAACAACAACAAGAGAGTCCATGAGTTACATTGTTCTACACATATAACTGATACAGCAGAGGAAGGATAAAAGCGTGAGTCGAAGCATGAGACTGGGTTTACCTTGTGAGAGAGGCTGAGGTGCTCCAGAGAGGGGTCCATTGCTTCAGTGATGGTTGGAGCCATGTGTGGATGTGAGCTGTAGAGGTCTCTGTGGAGAGTCTGCTGTGTGCTTCTTCAGCCTCATATTTATAGAGCCACATCTCCATATGAATGTGTGGGTCTAGGCCTGGGACTAGTTTCTCACACTCTGGACCAATCAGAGCGCAGACAGGGACAATGCTGTTATGGCCTGGGGTCAGGTCTCTGAGGAGCAGATTGATGCTGAGCACACGCCTCCTTCATCTCTCACTGAAGCATCAGTGAACTATCACATGTACATTTACTACACAGACTGTTTGATACAGTTTCTTTACTAACAACAACTGTAAAACTTGGTGTAGTTAGTTGGTGGTGAGTCAGAGTGGAGCCAGGTGAATGTCCCATGTGTCCTGTGTGTTCAGGTCAGAGGTCTTCATCTATTGTCCCTCTGCGGCTGTGAGTGTGTCTCCTCTGGTTTCCCACACTCTGCCTTTCACTGCAACAACAAAAGAAGTGTGCTCCATCCGTCACATCATTAGAAGTGACCATTTAGATAAGACTTCAGTCACACTGGCCAAAATTGATTCCACTATTTTCTACTTTACAGCAAAGGACAGCAAACTGAATGTAGATTAGATCATTGTTTGCACCAAAGTGTTTGGTCCAAACATGGCAGCAGTTTTTGGTGTGAAAATTGATCCACGCAAAGAAACAAAGAAAGGAGGAAAAGTTACTTAATGTTACTTAATTGTTTCCAGCTCTACTTTACAAAAGAAAATTGCGCTTCACATAGCGCTCTAAAACGTGTAAACATATGGAACAGTTTTTTAATCAGTGTACTGTTTCATTGGGCTGACAAAGAGATACGTCCGGACCAAACCTGAAGAAGTTCAGTTGATCTGGTGCCAGATGTTTGGCATGTGACCTGTGTTTTTAGCGCTGAGTAAAAAGCCTCTCTCTGTTTCCCACAAACTCTTTGTGTTGTGTGTTCATTGAACCATGAGGAGCCTGAGGAACAGATGCTCCCAATGTCGTCATGGAGACACACCATGACATCACCAGGGACTTGGAGGGAAAGGAGCCCATTGGTCGGACTTTACTATAATGCAACTTTTAAGATTATTGTGTAGAAGAAGAAAACAAATGGCTGTGTTTAGGCTCCTCTTCACCATCAGGAGGTGGAGCCTGTTACTGTGACACAGATACAGTGTAGGCTTATCACCTGACTTACTCAGGAATTGTTACAAACTCTAAATGATTTGTCACTGTTTAAATGTCAATGTCCCGAAACTATAGGACTTTAGCCCGTTTCATTTACATCATATTTTGACTGCAAAATATGATAAATGGTTGGATTATGATGATGGTCTGGTAAAATTAGCAGACGACAGCACTTCTCATAACAGTAGTTAACCCTGGCACATATGACCGAGGACACCATAAACATGCTCAAATAAAGAAAGTTAAATTACAGCCCAACACCATTAAGGAGAAATGCAGTGATGGACAAAACAATGTCTGAAATCACACATTCTGGGAGTGTAAGTGTAACCACAGTTATGTCACTCATGTTCATTTTGAGAATGAGCCAAAGAAGTCACTGAAGTTATTTCGGTGGTCACTGTTAATGATGTGACGGATGGAGCACACTTCTTTTGTTGTTGCAGTGAAAGGCAGAGTGTGGGAAACCAGAGGAGACACACTCACAGCCGCAGAGGGACAATAGATGAAGACCTCTGACCTGAACACACAGGACACATGGGACATTCACCTGGCTCCACTCTGACTCACCACCAACTAACTACACCAAGTTTTACAGTTGTTGTTAGTAAAGAAACTGTATCAAACAGTTTGTGTAGTAAATGTACATGTGATAGTTCACTGATGCTTCAGTGAGAGATGAAGGAGGCGTGTGCTCAGCATCAACCTGCTCCTCAGAGACCTGACCCCAGGCCATAACAGCATGTGCCATCCATTGTCCTTCTCTGCGCTCTGATTGGTCCAGAGTGTGAGAAACTCGTCCCAGGCCTAGACCCACACATTCATATGGAGATGTGGTTCTATAAATATGAGGCTGAAGGAGCACACAGCAGACTCTCCACAGAGACCTCTACAGCTCACATCCACACATGGCTCCAACCATCACTGAAGCAATGGACCCCTCTCTGGAGCACCTCAGCCTCTCTCACAAGGTAAACCTAGTCTCATGCTTCGACTCACGCTTTCATCCTTCCTCTGCTGTATCAGTTATATGTGTAGAACAATGTAACTCATGGACTCTCTTGTTGTTGTTGCAGCTGAGAAAGCCTGTGGTGGAGAAACTACGCAGAGAGAGGATCAACAGCTGCATTGAGCAGCTCAAGTCTCTCCTGTGTGCAGAGTTCCTCCATCAGCAGCCCGACTCCAAACTGGAGAAAGCAGACATCCTGGAGATGACTGTTGGTTTCCTCACAAGTCTGCAGCAGCAGAAGACACACTTCACGTCCCAGAGCCACATGAAGAGCCCTCAGCAAAGTCACTGCTCTGAGCTGCACAACCAAAGACACAGCAGCTTCTGCGAGAACAACGGTGCCCCCTGGAGGCCGTGGTAGAGCCTGCACACCGCTCAGACTGTCACAGTTACTCGAGACCATCCTGGTCTGAATCTGGAGTGTTCTCCTGCATCAAACTCCTCTGGGACTGATGCTTTTTAAATAGAAAATGTAGCATTTCCTGTAGAAATGTTGGTCAAAACTGGACTGAATTATTTAAACTTCAACTATGAAGTGTTTTCTGATTCAAGACTTGTTCTTCTGTGTTAGAAGAAGTCACATGTTTTCTATGATATATTTCCTATGGAAATGATTTCACATATTTGAACTTTCATTTGAAAGACACTTTGTCATGCATGTTGCATGAATCCAGTTTGTTTTGTTCACAATGAAAGAAATGTTATTTTGCACATTTGTTTTATAATGTGCACATTGCTCCTTTATTTTGGAGAGTTTCTGCTGTAACAAAGTCACTTTTTTGTGACAGTCATGTTAACATGCAGAGCAAAAATACCAAACTATGTCCTCTATGTCATACATGTTGTATGAATGTTGTCAAGTGCTTCATTGTTTTTAATGAAAGCTAAATGTACATTTCTTTACACATTGTTTGAATATTTCATTTGCTCCTTTGAGGGGAGTGTTTCTGCTGTAACAGAGTCACGTTTTGGTGACAGTGTGTGTCAGTGAGGCCTGTTGTAAGGTCTCTTCTGTTGAACTTGTTGATGATGTTCACCTGAGTGTGGACCAGGATTCACTGTGTTCTGTGTCTTTTATAAAGACTTCTGTCCTCCGCTCTTTGGGAGCACCCTGTGCCTTGTACAAACTACAAGTTGTTGTTGTGATGCATCATCACATATTTCCTTTAATAAATAATGAAAGTTATTTTATAATTTGCCATCTTTTTCTTAGCATTGAAACATGATTTACTGGTCATTGAATTAAGGATAAAGCTAAAGAATATATATGATCACAGAGAAGAGGCGAAAGGTGATTCAGAAGCAACAGGACAATGATTGACGTCTGTTAAAAAAAAAAAAAGATGCATTTGTATTTGGCTTTGTTGACAAAAAGTTAAATATATTAGAGTTGGTTTATCAGAAAGAAACATTTACATTTATGAAGAGTTTATCAATAAGCAGCTTTTAATTGTAAATGTTGTCATTTATATTTTATTATGTAGCCTTGCAGAACTGACTAAGGGACATGTCTGGACCAAATCTAAAGAAGTTCAGTTGATCTGGTGCCAGATGTTTGGCATGTGACCAGTGTCTTTAGCCCTGAGTAAAAAGCCTCTCGCAGTTTCCCACAAACTCAATGTGTTGTGTTCATTGAACCATGAGGAGCCTGAGGAACAGATGCTCCCAATGTCGTCATGGAGACACACCATGACATCATCAGGGACTTGGAGGGAGAGGAGCCCATTGGTCGGTTTTTCACAGTTAAAGTGAGTTTATGTCACAGGGCTTAGTGCCCCAAACCTTTAAAAAATTGGTCCCAAGAGGAGTAGGCCTGTCTTTAATAAAACAACAATACACAACACCGAGAAAGTGTATACAGTTTATTTGCTACAGAAATAAAAGGATTAAAAATATAGTCCCAGGCCTGGGCGAAAATAGTTTGAGAAGTGTCTAAAAGGGGGGATTTGTTGGTTGGTAGGTGCGCCGGTCTATCCAAGGGGAAGCCTCTGCTGACGTGGAGCGCGCCGTCCGGGGGGCTGGAAGTCGGACACAGGCAGTCAGGACAGTTGTTCAATTTTTTAAGAGGTGCCAAAACAGTGTTTCTGCCACTTGACGCCCAGAAATACGTAGGAAGGACACTTAGCTGAGAGGAGGGGGATAGCGAACTCTCCTCCTCCACTGCTCCAACGGTGCGTCCACTCCGCTCTCCACAGCTCCTTTTAGCTCCGATGGCGCCGCTCCGGAAGGGAAGCCTCGGAGAGGACAGGCCGTCACTACTACAGGCCAGTGACAGGTTAACGCTCTCTGGTAAGCTGGTCACACAAGGGTTATCTGCTACGCACGGCACAGCAAGGCACGCACACACACACTAAAAACACAGCACCGTCTGAAAAGCTGCCACCCGTCCCAGTCACGCACACCTGTGCCCCCGATGTCATGGGCCGGGTCACTGTCGCGCACACACTCCCACTCGCTCTGGTCACACCCAGCTCTCACACACAGTCCCCAGTCACCCCGTGACATTTATTTGGGCCAAAAGAACAAATGTTTCCCACCAGTAAATAAGAAGGTTGCACTGATGGCGCATCACTTTGGAGCTAATGACAAGGACGGAGTTTGTTTGGTAAATTCGACCACGATACCACAGCAAAGTGATAGAGGGAACGTTTAGTCGTTTAGTCTGGTGGAGCATTTAGAAATTTATAATAGTAAATCTACTCACATCACAAGTTCATAGTATTTTGCTTTATTTAAAGGTAACCAGGTGATGATGCATCACAAACACAACTTGTAGTTTGTACAAGGCACAGGGCGCTCCCAAAGAGCGGAGGACAGAAGTCTTTATAAAAGACACAGAACACAGTGAATCCTGGTCCACACTCAGGTGAACATCATCAACAAGTTCAACAGAAGAGACCTTACAACAGGCCTCACTGACACACACTGTCACCAAAACGTGACTCTGTTACAGCAGAAACACTCCCCTCAAAGGAGCAAATGAAATATTCAAACAATGTGTAAAGAATTTTACATTTAGCTTTCATTAAAAACAATGAAGCACTTGACAACATTCATACAACATGTATGACATAGAGGACATAGTTTGGTATTTTTGCTCTGCATGTTAACATGACTGTCACAAAAAAGTGACTTTGTTACAGCAGAAACTCTCCAAAATAAAGGAGCAATGTGCACATTATAAAACAAATGTGCAAAATAACATTTCTTTCATTGTGAACAAAACAAACTGGATTCATGCAACATGCATGACAAAGTGTCTTTCAAATGAAAGTTCAAATATGTGAGATCATTTCCATAGGAAATATATCATAGAAAATATGTGACTTTTTCTAACACAGAAGAACAAGTCTTGAATCAGAAAACACTTCATAGTTGAAGTTTAAATAATTCAGTCCAGTTTTGACCAACATTTCCACAGGAAATGCTACATTTTCTATTTAAAAAGCATCAGTCCCAGAGGAGTTTCAAATGCAGGAAAACACTCCAGATTCAGACCAGGATGGTCTCGAGTAACTGTGACAGTCTGAGCGGTGTGCAGGCTCTACCACGGCCTCCAGGGGGCACCGTTGCTCTCGCAGGAGCTGCTGTGTCTTGGGTTGTGCAGCTCAGAGCAGTGACTTTGCTGAGGGCTCTTCATGTGGCTCTGGGACGTGAAGTGTCTCTTCTTCTGCTGCAGACATGTGAGGAAACCAACAGTCATCTCCAGGATGTCTGCTTTCTCCAGTTTGGAGTCGGGCTGCTGATGGAGGAACTCTGCACACAGGAGAGACTTGAGCTGCTCAATGCAGCTGTTGATCCTCTCTCTGCGTAGTTTCTCCACCACAGGCTTTCTCAGCTGCAACAACAACAAGAGAGTCCATGAGTTACATTGTTCTACACATATAACTGATACAGCAGAGGAAGGATAAAAGCTTGAGTAGAAGCATGAGACTGGGTTTACCTTGTGAGAGAGGCTGAGGTGCTCCAGAGAGGGGCCCATTGCTTCAGTGATGGTTGGAGCCATGTGTGGATGTGAGCTGTAGAGGTCTCTGTGGAGAGTCTGCTGTGTGCTCCTTCAGCCTCATATTTATAGAGCCACATCTCCATATGAATGTGTGGGTCTAGGCCTGAGACTAGTTTCTCACACTCTGGACCAATCAGAGCGCAGACAAGGACAATGGATGGCACATGCTGTTATGGCCTGGGGTCAGGTCTCTGAGGAGCAGGTGTACACTGAGCACACGCCTCCTTCACCTCTCACTGAAGCATCAGTGAACTACCACATGCATTACAGCATGCGCAGGGGGGGCTTCAAGGAAAAAAGGTTGGGAACTACTTGTGGCAGGAACAGGTCTGGTCATGTGATCACATCACATGACAGTCTATAAAGGAAGGAGCTACACATGTCTACTTCCGCATGATGTTGCTTTCCGGTGAGCTGAAGAAATGTTTAGGTTTTAAGACTTTTCAATATGATCATTATTGTAAACAAAACACTGATGTTGTACATCATTTTGTATTCATTAAGGGTCCTAACAGTCCAGTTTAAAGGTATGCTTTTATCTTGCCAATATTGTTATGTTTGCTATTATTGTTTACTAATCACACTGTGCTTTTATAGGCTCAGTGCTGGTTGCCGTTTATTTTTGAGTTAGTTGTTATTTTGTTAATTTTAAACAATATCCCTCTAGTTGGTGTTGGCCCAATCTATTGACAGCTGGGGGTGACAGGGGTTCACTTTAGGTGGTGATTTTATTTGTAGTTTTGGTGGTGGTGGTGGCACGTGTATAAATGGGTGATTTCTGTTATGGAAAAAATGTACTTGTGTTGAACCTTGTGTTTTTTTTTCACTAATAGTATACCTCTCTCACCCCAACTCGAGGCCACACCACCACAGTTCAAATTCAACAACTACTTTTAGTATGTTTGTTTTTAGTGTAAATAAACTTAGGGCTCTCGGACCCACACTGACTGTCTGACTTTGTTATTGAAGCTTACCTGTAGTGTAAAACACCTTAATGGTGTTTCACACTGGATTAGATAATTGATTGCACCAAAGTGTCCGAACGTGGCAGCAGATTTAGGTGTGAAAATTGATCCACATGTACAACAAAGAAAGGAGGAAAAGATACTTCTTTTTCTTGTTTATTGCGTCCATAAGCTCCACGTTAGAAAAGAAAATCACGGTTCACGTAGCGTTCCTACATGTATAAACATGTGAAACAGTTTTTTAATCATTGTATATAACTGTTTCACTGGGCTGACAGAGGGACATGTCCGGACCATACCTGAAGAAGTTCAGTTGATCTGGTGCCAGATGTTTGGCATGTGACCTGTGTCTTTAGCGCTGAGTAAAAAGCCTCTCTCCGTTTCCCACAAACTCTTTGTGTTGTGTGTTCATTGAACCATGAGGAGCCTGAGGAACAGATGCTCCCAATGTCGTCATGGAGACACACCATGACATCACCAGGGACTTGGAGGGAGAGGAGCCTATTGGTCGGACTTAACCAAAATATAAATTTTAAGATTATTGTGTTGAAGAAAAAAAAACAAATTTAGGCTCCACCTCCTCTTCACCATCAGGAGGTGGAGCCTGTTACTGTAACACAGATACAGTGTAGGCTTATCACCTGACTTACTCAGGAATTGTTACAAACTCTAAATGATTTGCCACTGTTTAAATGTCAATGTCCCGAAACTATAGGACTATAGCCCGTTTCATTTACACCAAATATTGTCTGCAGAATACAGCTGAAATGGTTGGATTATGATGATGGTCTGGTACAATTAGCAGACGACAGCACTTCTCATAACAGTAGTTAACCCTGGCACATATGACCGTGGACACCATAAACATGCTCAAATAACGAAAGTTAAATTACAGCCCAACACCATTAAGGAGAAATGCAGTGATGGACAAACCAATGTCTGAAATCACACATTCTGGGAGTGTAAGTGTAACCACAGTTATGTCACTCAGGTTCATTTTGAGAATGAGCCAAAGAAGTCACTGAAGTTATTTCGGTGGTCACTTCTAATGATGTGACGGATGGAGCACACTTCTTTTGTTGTTGCAGTGAAAGGCAGAGTGTGGGAAACCAGAGGAGACACACTCACAGCCGCAGAGGGACAATAGATGAAGACCTCTGACCTGAACACACAGGACACATGGGACATTCACCTGGCTCCACTCTGACTCACCACCAACTAACTACACCAAGTTTTATAGTTGTTGTTTGTAAAGAAACTGTATCAAACAGTTTGTGTAGTAAATGTACTTGTGATAGTTCACTGATGCTTCAGTGAGAGATGAAGGAGGAGTGTGCTCAGCATCAATCTGCTCCTCAGAGACCTGACCCCAGGCCATAACAGCATGTGCCATCCATTGTCCTTCTCTGCGCTCTGATTGGTCCAGAGTGTGAGAAACTCGTCCCAGGCCTAGACCCACACATTCATATGGAGATGTGGCTCTATAAATATGAGGCTGAAGGAGCACACAGCAGACTCTCCACAGAGACCTCTACAGCTCACATCCACACATGGCTCCAACCATCACTGAAGCAATGGGCCCCTCTCTGGAGCACCTCAGCCTCTCTCACAAGGTAAACCCAGTCTCATGCTTCGACTCACGCTTTTATCCTTCCTCTGCTGTATCAGTTATATGTGTAGAACAATGTAACTCATGGACTCTCTTGTTGTTGTTGCAGCTGAGAAAGCCTGTGGTGGAGAAACTACGCAGAGAGAGGATCAACAGCTGCATTGAGCAGCTCAAGTCTCTCCTGTGTGCAGAGTTCCTCCATCAGCAGCCCGACTCCAAACTGGAGAAAGCAGACATCCTGGAGATGACTGTTAGTCTCCTCACAAGTCTGCAGCAGCAGAAGAAGACACACTTCACGTCCCAGAGCCACATGAAGAGCCCTCAGCTAAGTCACTGCTCTGAGCTGCAGAACCCAAGACACAGCAGCTCCTGCGAGAGCAACGGTGCCCCCTGGAGGCCGTGGTAGAGCCTGCACACCGCTCAGAATGTCACAGTTACTCGAGACCACACTGGTCTGAATCTGGAGTGTTCTCCTGCATTTGAAACTCCTCTGGGACTGATGCTTTTTAAATAGAAAATGTAGCATTTCCTGTGGAAATGTTGGTCAAAACTGGACTGAATTATTTAAACTTCAACTATGAAGTGTTTTCTGATTCAAGACTTGTTCTTCTGTGTTAGAAGAAGTCACATGTTTTCTATGATATATTTCCTATGGAAATGATCTCACATATTTGAACTTTCATTTGAAAGACACTTTGTCATGCATGTTGCATGAATCCAGTTTGTTTTGTTCACAATGAAAGAAATGTTATTTTGCACATTTGTTTTATAATGTGCACATTGCTCCTTTATTTTGGAGAGTTTCTGCTGTAACAAAGTCACTTTTTTGTGACAGTCGTTATGTTTACATGCAGAGCAAAAATACCAAACTATGTCCTCTATGTCATACATGTTGTATGAATGTTGTCAGGTGCTTCATTGTTTTTAATGAAAGCTAAATGTAAATTTCTTTACACATTGTTTGAATATTTCATTTGCTCCTTTGAGGGGAGAGTTTCTGCTGTAACAGAGTCACGTTTTGGTGACAGTGTGTGTCAGTGAGGCCTGTTGTAAGGTCTCTTCTGTTGAACTTGTTGATGATGTTCACCTGAGTGTGGACCAGGATTCACTGTGTTCTGTGTCTTTTATAAAGACTTCTGTCCTCCGCTCTTTGGGAGCGCCCTGTGCCTTGTACAAACTACAAGTTGTGTTTGTGATGCATCATCACCTGGTTACCTTTAAATAAAGCAAAATACTATGAACTTGTGATGTGAGTAGATTTACTATTATAAATTTCGAAATGCTCCACCCGACTAAACGACTTAACGTTCCCTCTATCACTTTGCTGTGGTATCGTGGTCGAATTAACCAAACAAACTCCGTCCTTGTCATGAGCTCCAAAGTGATGCGCCATCAGTGCAACCTTCTTATTTACTGGTGGGAAACATTTGTTCTTTTGGTCCAAATAAACTCACTTTAACTTTTATACCCATTTTGAAGTTTGAAAAACCGACCAATGGGCTCCTCTCCCTCCAAGTCCCTGATGATGTCATGGTGTGTCTCCATGACGACATAGGGAGCATCTGTTCCTCAGGCTCCTCATGGTTCAATGAACACAACACAAAGAGTTTGTGGGAAACTGAGAGAGGCGTTTTACTCAGGGCTAAAGACACTGGTCACATGCCAAACATCTGGCACCAGATCAATCAATCAATCAATCTTTATTTATAGAGCGCTTTTCATACACAGGTGCATAGCAATGTGCTTGACATTTAAAAAGAAATAAAATACATTATTATTATTAAACCGTCAGTGTACAGTTATCACAATACACACCTAAACCCCTACCCTTTACTCTACACTCACACACAGAATCAAATAAAGTACATAAGGCTGGGTACAGATGACCAAGGTGTGGAAACACCATCAGAGGAGCCGCCCCCCGGGAGCAGCAGACCAGCAGCGGCCACCCGGGCGCCGACACAAGGGTCCACATAGGAGGCACGGCAGAGACACCACACCTCCACCTGGGCACCCACTGGACAGCACCCGTACAGCCACAGCCAGTCACCGCTCCCGAGGCAGAGGGCTCCTTCAGAGGACACACTGGAGATTCTAAAAATATAAAAAGCAGCATAAAACATTGATAAAAGGTTTAAAAACAGTGAAGTGAAAACCAGGAAGTAACTAGAAATAGACATCAAAATATCAATAAATATCAGTAAATATCAAGTTATCAAAATTAATAAATAGATAAATAAATCAATGAGACTAAAATTAATAAATAAATATCAGCTAAAAGCTAAGCTAAAAAGGTGGGTCTTGAGCCTGCTCTTAAAAACATGAACGTTCTCTGCAACCCTGAACTCCTGAGGTCGTTCCAGAGGCGAGGACCGTAATATTTGAAAGACACCTCGGCGTGAGTCTTTTGTTGATTTTAGGAATAACTAGGAGATCCATGCCGGAGATCAACTGAACTTCTTCAGGTTTGGTCCGGACGTGTCTCTGTCAGTTTTGCAAGGTTACATTAAACCTATTTGAACGCGCTCCTCTATGGTCCTCATGGCGGGGACCTGACATTGCTGTAGCACCACCCTGTGGTGGCCAGTGGTGACTCCACGCTGGTCCGGGTAAAATGTTTTTTATAAATGATAACATTTACAACAGCTGCTCATTGATAAACTCTACATGTAGATCAAGAATGTGAAACCTGACAGATAAATGGGCTGAACTGGTCAACGTTCACTTTCTGATAAATCATCTGTCTCCTTTAATATATTTGACTCTTTGTCAACAAAGCCATATACAAATGCCTCTTTTTGGTTGCATCTTTTATTTTTATTTTTTTTACAGACGTCAATCACTGTCCTGTTGCTTCTGAATCACCTTACGCCTCTCATATACATTCTTTAGCTTTATCATTAATTCAATGACCAGTAAATTATGTTTCAATACTAAGAAAAAGATGATACAATAAAATAACTTTCATTATTTATTAAAGGCAAAAAGTGATGATGCATCACAACAACAACTTGTTTGTACAAGGCACAGGGCGCTCCCAAAGAGCGGAGGACAGAAGTCTTTATAAAAGACACAGAACACAGTGAATCCTGGTCCACACTCAGGTGAACATCATCAACAAGTTCAACAGAAGAGACCTTACAACAGGCCTCACTGACACACACTGTCACCAAAACGTGACTCTGTTACAGCAGAAACACTCCCCTCAAAGGAGCAAATGAAATATTCAAACAATGTGTAAAGAAATTTACATTTAGCTTTCATTAAAAACAATGAAGCACCTGACAACATTCATACAACATGTATGACATAGAGGACATAGTTTGGTATTTTTGCTCTGCATGTTAACATGACTGTCACAAAAAAGTGACTTTGTTACAGCAGAAACTCTCCAAAATAAAGGAGAAATGTGCACATTATAAAACAAATGTGCAAAATAACATTTCTTTCATTGGAACAAAACAAACTGGATTCATGCAACATGCATGACAAAGTGTCTTTCAAATGAAAGTTCAAACATATGAGATCATTTCCATAGGAAATATATCATAGAAAACATGTGACTTCTTCTAACACAGAAGAACAAGTCTTGAATCAGAAAACACTTCATAGTTGAAGTTAAAATAATTCAGTCCAGTCTTCACCAACATTTCCACAGGAAATGCTACATTTTCTATTGAAAAAGCATCAGTCCCAGAGGAGTTTGTTTGTTTGTTTGTTTGTTTGTATGTTTGTTTGTATACTTTATTGTCCCCGTACGGAAATTTGTCCTCTGAATTTAACCCATCCTTCGATGCCGCTGGGGCAACCCGTAAGGAGCAGTGGTCGACGCGCCCGGGGACCCATCTCCATGATGTGGAGCCAGGCTGATGGTCAGAATCACCTGGCTGGAGGATTCACCTATTGCACATGTTTTTAGTGGTAGGGGAAACCGGAGTACCCGGAGGAAACCTACGCAGACACGTGGAGAACATGCAAACACCACACAGAAAGGCTCCGTCTTGGTGGGATTCAAACCCGGGACCTTCTAGCTGTGAAGTGGAGGCGCTAACCGCTGCGCTACCGTGCCGTTTCAACTGCAGGAGAACACTCCAGATTCAGACCAGTGTGGTCTCGAGTAACTGTGGCAGTCTGAGCGGTGTGCAGGCTCTACCACGGCCTCCAGGGGGCACCGTTGCTCTGGCAGAAGCTGCTGTGTCTTGGGTTGTGCAGCTCAGAGCAGTGACTTTGCTGAGGGCTCTTCATGTGGCTCTGGGACGTGAAGTGTGTCTTCTTCTGCTGCTGCAGACTTGTGAGGAAACCAACAGTCATCTCCAGGATGTCTGCTTTCTCCAGTTTGGAGTCGGGCTGCTGATGGAGGAACTCTGGACACAGGAGAGACTTGAGCTGCTCAATGCAGCTGTTGATCCTCTCTCTGCGTAGTTTCTCCACCACAGGCTTTCTCAGCTGCAACAACAACAAGAGAGTCCATGAGTTACATTGTTCTACACATATAACTGATGCAGCAGAGGAAGGATAAAAGCGTGAGTCGAAGCATGAGACTGGGTTTACCTTGTGAGAGAGGCTGAGGTGCTCCAGAGAGGGGTCCATTGCTTCAGTGATGGTTGGAGCCATGTGTGGATGTGAGCTGTAGAGGTCTCTGTGGAGAGTCTGCTGTGTGCTCCTTCAGCCTCATATTTATAGAACCACATCTCCATATGAATGTGTGGGTCTAGGCCTGGGACTAGTTTCTCACACTCTGGACCAATCAGAGCGCAGACAAGGACAATGCTGTTATGGCCTGGGGTCAGGTCTCTGAGGAGCAGATTGATGCTGAGCACACGCCACCTTCATCTCTCACTGAAGCATCAGTGAACTATCACATGTACATTTACTACACAGACTGTTTGATACAGTTTCTTTACTAACAACTGTAAAACTTGGTGTAGTTAGTTGGTGGTGAGTCAGAGTGGAGCCAGGTGAATGTCCCATGTGTCCTGTGTGTTCAGGTCAGAGGTCTTCATCTATTGTCCCTCTGCGGCTGTGAGTGTGTCTCCTCTGGTTTCCCACACTCTGCCTTTCACTGCAACAACAAAAGAAGTGTGCTCCATCCGTCACATCATTAGAAGTGACCACCGAAATAACTTCAGTGACTTCTTTGGCTCATTCTCATAACTGTGGTTAAACTTACACTCCCAGAGTGTGTGATTTCAGACATTGTTTTGTCCATCACTGCATTTCTCCTTAATGGTGTTAATGCTGTAATTTAACACTAGTTATTTGGGCATGTTTATGGTGTCCATGGTCATATGTGACACTACTGTTTTGAGAAGTGCTGTCGTCTGCTAATTTTAGGTGATGAGGCTACACTGTAACTGTCCTGATTGGTTCAGACAGGCTCCACCTCCTGATGGTGAAGAGGAGCCTAAACACAGCCGTTTACACATGTTACATTTTTTTCTTCTTCTTCGCAATAATCTTAAAAGTTACATTTTGGTCAAGTTCGACCAATGGGCTCCTTTCCCTCCAAGTCCCTGGTGATGTCATGGTGTGTCTCCATGACGACATTGGGAGCATCTGTTCCTCAGGCTCCTCATGGTTCAATGAACACACAACACAAAGAGTTTGTGGGAAACTGAGAGAGGCTTTTTACTCAGCGCTAAAGACACAGGTCACATGCCAAACATCTGGCACCAGATCAATCAATCAATCAATCAATCAATCAATCAATCAATCAATCAATCAATCAATCAATCAATCAATCAATCAATCAATCAATCAATCAATCAATCAATCAATCAATCAATCAATCAATCAATCAAGCGGCACCAAACATTAAGGCAATAAAACAGAGCAATAAATATGACAATGTAAAGTTCAGGTGAATGAAGTATCCAGGCAAACATAATAATAATAAACGTCGGCAGCAGGTGGCGACAAGTGGGCGCGGGTGTCTTCTGTCCGTAGACTCTTCAGCACGACAAGGAAAAACTCAAAAGGGAGAAAAGAGAGACCTTGGGGAGAACCACAGAAGGAAAGATCCACTCCCATGGACAGACAGGCTATAGGGACCCAGGTCCGAAGGGTCCCTCAGAAGACAGGCCAAGATTGCAGACCGTCCAGTCCTCAAATTCCAGTTTGCAGGGTTCCTCCGTTCAGCCGAGGTCATCCGTTCGATCTAGACAGGCACAGATCAACTGAACTTCTTCAGGTTTGGTCTGGACGTGATGCCTCTGTCAGCCCAATGAAACAGTTATAATACAATGATTAAAAAACTGTGTCATATGTTTATACGTGTAGGAACACTTTGGTTCATCAATTATCTAAACTACATTGAGTTTGCCGTTCTTTGCTGTAAAATAGAAAAGAGAGGAATCCATTCGGGCCAGTGTTACTGAAGTCTTATCTAAATGGTCACTTCTAATGATGTGACGGATGGAGCACACTTCTTTTGTTGTTGCAGTGAAAGGCAGAGTGTGGGAAACCAGAGGAGACACACTCACAGCCGCAGAGGGACAATAGATGAAGACCTCTGACCTGAACACACAGGACACATGGGACATTCACCTGGCTCCACTCTGACTCACCACCAACTAACTACACCAAGTTCTACAGTTGTTGTTTGTAAAGAAACTGTAACAGTTTGTGTAGTAAATGTACATGTGACAGTTCACTGATGCTTCAGTGAGAGATGAAAGAGGCGTGTGCTCAGTGTACACCTGCTCCTCAGAGACCTGACCCTAGGCCATAACAGCATTGTCCTTCTCTGCGCTCTGATTGGTCCAGAGTGTGAGAAACTCGTCCCAGGCCTAGACCCACACATTCATATGGAGATGTGGCTCTATAAATATGAGGCTGAAGGAGCACACAGCAGACTCTCCACAGAGACCTCTACAGCTCACATCCACACATGGCTCCAACCATCACTGAAGCAATGGGCCCCTCTCTGGAGCACCTCAGCCTCTCTCACAAGGTAAACCCAGTCTCATGCTTCGACTCACGCTTTTATCCTTCCTCTGCTGTATCAGTTATTTGTGTAGAACAATGTAACTCATGGACTCTCTTGTTGTTGTTGCAGCTGAGAAAGCCTGTGGTGGAGAAACTACGCAGAGAGAGGATCAACAGCTGCATTGAGCAGCTCAAGTCTCTCCTGTGTGCAGAGTTCCTCCATCAGCAGCCCGACTCCAAACTGGAGAAAGCAGACATCCTGGAGATGACTGTTGGTTTCATCACAAGTCTGCAGCAGCAGAAGAAGAGACACTTCACGTCCCAGAGCCACATGAAGAGCCCTCAGCAAAGTCACTGCTCTGAGCTGCACAACCCAAGACACAGCAGCTCCTGCGAGAGCAACGGGGCCCCCTGGAGGCCGTGGTAGAGCCTGCACACCGCTCAGACTGTCACAGTTACTCGAGACCACACTGGTCTGAATCTGGAGTGTTCTTCTGCATTTGAAACTCCTCTGGGACTGATGCTTTTTAAATAGAAAATGTAGCATTTCCTGTGGAAATGTTGGTCAAAACTGGACTGAATTATTTGAACTTCAACTATGAAGTGTTTTCTGATTTAAGACTTGTTCTTCTGTGTTAGAAGAAGTCACATGTTTTCTATGATATATTTCCTATGGAAATGATCTCACATATTTGAACTTTCATTTGAAAGACACTTTGTCATGCATGTTGCATGAATCCAGTTTGTTTTGTTCACAATGAAAGAAATGTTATTTTGCACATTTGTTTTATAATGTGCATATTGCTCCTTTATTTTGGAGAGTTTCTGCTGTAACAAAGTCACTTTTTTGTGACAGTCATTATGTTTACATGCAGAGCAAAAATACCAAACTATGTCCTCTATGTCATACATGTTGTATGAATGTTGTCAAGTGCTTCATTGTTTTTAATGAAAGCTAAGTGTAAATTTCTTTACACATTGTTTGAATATTTCATTTGCTCCTTTGAGGGGAGAGTTTCTGCTGTAACAGAGTCACGTTTTGGTGACAGTGTGTGTCAGTGAGGCCTGTTGCAAGGTCTCTTCTGTTGAACTTGTTGATGATGTTCACCTGAGTGTGGACCAGGATTCACTGTGTTCTGTGTCTTTTATAAAGACTTCTGTCCTCCGCTCTTTGGGAGCGCCCTGTGCCTTGTACAAACAACAAGTTGTGTTTGTGATGCATCATCACCTGGTTACCTTTAAATAAAGCAAAATACTATGAACTTGTGATGTGAGTAGATTTACTATTATAAATTTCTAAATGCTCCACCAGACTAAACAACTAAACGTTCCCTCTATCACTTTGCTGTGGTATTGTGGTCGAATTAACCAAACAAACTCTGTCCTTGTCATGAGCTCCAAAGTCATGCGCCATCAGTGCAACCTTCTTATTCACTGGTGGGAAACTTTTGTTCTTTTGGCCCAAATAAACTCACTTTAACTATTATACCCATTTTGAAGTTTGAAAAACCGACCAATGGGCTCCTCTCCCTCCAAGTCCCTGATGATGTCATGGTGTGTCTCCATGACGACATTGGGAGCATCTGTTCCTCAGGCTCCTCATGGTTCAATGAACACAACACAAAGAGTTTGTGGGAAACTGAGAGAGGCTTTTTACTCAGCGCTAAAGACACAGGTCACATGCCAAACATCTGGCACCAGATCAACTGAACTTCTTCAGGTTTGGTCCAGACATGTCCCTCTGTCAGTTCTTTATGGTTACATTATAAAATATAAATGATAACATTTACAATTAACAGCTGCTTTTTGATAAACTCTTCAAGAAAATAGATCTAGAATGTGAAACCTGACCGACAAAGGGCTGAACTAGTCAACGTTCACTTTCTGATAAACCATCTGTCTCCTTTAATATTTGACTTTTTGTCAAGAAAGCCAAAAAAAGCGACTGTCCTGTTGCTTCTGAATCACCTTTAGCCTCTTCTCTGCTATCATGTATCGTCTTTAGCTTTATCAAAATTCAGTAACCAGTGAATTATGTTCCAATACTAAGAAAAAGATGGCAAACGATAAAATAACTTTCAAGGCAAGGCAAGTTTATTTGTAGAGCACAAATCATACACAAGGCAATTCAAAGTGCTTCACAGTTGCATTAAATTTCAAAAAGTTTCATTATTTATTAAAGGCAAAAAGTGATGATGCATCACAACAACAACTTGTAGTTTGTACAAGGCACAGGGCGCTCCCAAAGAGCGGGGGACAGAAGTCTTTATAAAAGACACAGAACACAGTGAATCCTGGTCCACACTCAGGTGAACATCATCAACAAGTTCAACAGAAGAGACCTTACAACAGGCCTCACTGACACACACTGTCACCAAAACGTGACTCTGTTACAGCAGAAACACTCCCCTCAAAGGAGCAAATGAAATATTCAAACAATGTGTAAAGAAATTTACATTTAGCTTTCATTAAAAACAATGAAGCACTTGACAACATTCATACAACATGTATGACATAGAGGACATAGTTTGGTATTTTTGCTCTGCATGTTAACATGACTGTCACAAAAAAGTGACTTTGTTACAGCAGAAACTCTCCAAAATAAAGGAGCAATGTGCACATTATAAAACAAATGTGCAAAATAACATTTCTTTCATTGTGAACAAAACAAACTGGATTCATGCAACATGCATGACAAAGTGTCTTTCAAATGAAAGTTCAAATATGTGAGATCATTTCCATAGGAAATATATCATAGAAAACATGTGACTTCTTCTAACACAGAAGAACAAGTCTTGAATCAGAAAACACTTCATAGTTGAAGTTTAAATAATTCAGTCCAGTTTTGACCAACATTTCCACACGAAATGCTACATTTTCTATAGAAAAAGCATCAGTCCCAGAGGAGTTTCAAATGCAGAAGAACACTCCAGATTCAGACCAGTGTGGTCTCGAGTAACTGTGGCAGTCTGAGCGGTGTGCAGGCTCTACCACGGCCTCCAGGGGGCACCGTTGCTCTCGCAGAAGCTGCTGTGTCTTGGGTTGTGCAGCTCAGAGCAGTGACTTTGCTGAGGGCTCTTCATGTGGCTCTGGGACGTGAAGTGTGTCTTCTTCTGCTGCTGCAGACTTGTGAGGACACTAACAGTCATCTCCAGGATGTCTGCTTTCTCCAGTTTGGAGTCGGGCTGCTGATGGAGGAACTCTGCACACAGGAGAGACTTGAGCTGCTCAATGCAGCTGTTGATCCTCTCTCTGCGTAATTTCTCCACCACAGGCTTTCTCAGCTGCAACAACAACAAGAGAGTCCATGAGTTACATTGTTCTACACATATAACTGATACAGCAGAGGAAGGATAAAAGCGTGAGTCGAAGCATGAGACTGGGTTTACCTTGTGAGAGAGGCTGAGGTGCTCCAGAGAGGGGCCCATTGCTTCAGTGATGGTTGGAGCCATGTGTGGATGTGAGCTGTAGAGGTCTCTGTGGAGAGTCTGCTGTGTGCTCCTTCAGCCTCATATTTATAGAACCACATCTCCATATGAATGTGTGGGTCTAGGCCTGGGACTAGTTTCTCACACTCTGGACCAATCAGAGCGCAGACAGGGACAATGGATGGCACATGCTGTTATGGCCTGGGGTCAGGTCTCTGAGGAGCAGGTTGATGCTGAGCACACGCCTCCTTCATCTCTCACTGAAGCATCAGTGAACTATCACATGTACATTTACTACACAGACTGTTTGATACAGTTTCTTTACTAACAACAACTGTAAAACTTGGTGTAGTTAGTTGGTGCTGAGTCAGAGTGGAGCCAGGTGAATGTCCCATGTGCCCTGTGTGTTCAGGTCAGAGGTCTTCATCTATTGTCCCTCTGCGGCTGTGAGTGTGTTTCCTCTGGTTTCCCACACTCTGCCTTTCACTGCAACAACAAAAGAAGTGTGCTCCATCCGTCACATCATTAGAAGTGACCACCGAAATAACTTCAGTGACTTCTTTGGCTCATTCTCATAACTGTGGTTACACTTACACTCCCAGAGTGTGTGATTTCAGACATTGTTTTGTCCATCACTGCATTTCTCCTTAATGGTGTTAATGCTGTAATTTAACACTAGTTATTTGGGCATGTTTATGGTGTCCATGGTCATATGTGACACTACTGTTTTGAGAAGTGCTGTCGTCTGCTAATTTTAGGTGATGAGGCTACACTGTAACTGTCCTGATTGGTTCAGACAGGCTCCACCTCCTGATGGTGAAGAGGAGCCTAAACACAGCCGTTTACACATGTTACATTTTTTTCTTCTTCTTCGCAATAATCTTAAAAGTTACATTTTGGTCAAGTTCGACCAATGGGCTCCTTTCCCTCCAAGTCCCTGGTGATGTCATGGTGTGTCTCCATGACGACATTGGGAGCATCTGTTCCTCAGGCTCCTCATGGTTCAATGAACACACAACACAAAGAGTTTGTGGGAAACTGAGAGAGGCTTTTTACTCAGCGCTAAAGACACAGGTCACATGCCAAACATCTGGCACCAGATCAATCAATCAATCAATCAATCAATCAATCAATCAATCAATCAATCAATCAATCAATCAATCAATCAATCAAGCGGCACCGAACATTAAGGCAATAAAACAGAGCAATAAATATGACAATGTAAAGTTCAGGTGAATGAAGTATCCAGGCAAACATAATAATAATAAACGTCGGCAGCAGGTGGCGACAAGTGGGCGCGGGTGTCTTCTGTCCGTAGACTCTTCAGCACGACAAGGAAAAACTCAAAAGGGAGAAAAGAGTGACCTTGGGGAGAACCACAGAAGGAAAGATCCACTCCCATGGACGGACAGGCTATAGGGCCCCAGGTCCGAAGGGTCCCTCAGAAGACAGGCCAAGATTGCAGACCGTCCAGTCCTCAAATTCCAGTTTGCAGGGTTCCTCCGTTCAGCCGAGGTCATCCGTTCGATCTAGACAGGCACAGATCAACTGAACTTCTTCAGGTTTGGTCTGGACGTGATGCCTCTGTCAGCCCAATGAAACAGTTATAATACAATGATTAAAAAACTGTGTCATATGTTTATACGTGTAGGAACACTTTGGTTCATCAATTATCTAAACTACATTGAGTTTGCCGTTCTTTGCTGTAAAATAGAAAAGAGAGGAATCCATTCGGGCCAGTGTTACTGAAGTCTTATCTAAATGGTCACTTCTAATGATGTGACGGATGGAGCACACTTCTTTTGTTGTTGCAGTGAAAGGCAGAGTGTGGGAAACCAGAGGAGACACACTCACAGCCGCAGAGGGACAATAGATGAAGACCTCTGACCTGAACACACAGGACACATGGGACATTCACCTGGCTCCACTCTGACTCACAATCAACTAACTACACCAAGTTTTACAGTTGTTGTTTGTAAAGAAACTGTATCAAACAGTTTGTGTAGTAAATGTACATGTGATAGTTCACTGATGCTTCAGTGAGAGATGAAGGAGGCGTGTGCTCAGCATCAATCTGCTCCTCAGAGACCTGACCCTAGGCCATAACAGCATTGTCCTTCTCTGCGCTCTGATTGGTCCAGAGTGTGAGAAACTCGTCCCAGGCCTAGACCCACACATTCATATGGAGATGTGGCTCTATAAATATGAGGCTGAAGGAGCACACAGCAGACTCTCCACAGAGACCTCTACAGCTCACATCCACACATGGCTCCAACCATCACTGAAGCAATGGGCCCCTCTCTGGAGCACCTCAGCCTCTCTCACAAGGTAAACCCAGTCTCATGCTTCGACTCACGCTTTTATCCTTCCTCTGCTGTATCAGTTATATTTGTAGAACAATGTAACTCATGGACTCTCTTGTTGTTGTTGCAGCTGAGAAAGCCTGTGGTGGAGAAACTACGCAGAGAGAGGATCAACAGCTGCATTGAGCAGCTCAAGTCTCTCCTGTGTGCAGAGTTCCTCCATCAGCAGCCCGACTCCAAACTGGAGAAAGCAGACATCCTGGAGATGACTGTTGGTTTCATCACAAGTCTGCAGCAGCAGAAGAAGAGACACTTCACGTCCCAGAGCCACATGAAGAGCCCTCAGCAAAGTCACTGCTCTGAGCTGCACAACCCAAGACAGAGCAGCTCCTGCGAGAGCAACGGTGCCCCCTGGAGGCCGTGGTAGAGCCTGCACACCGCTCAGACTGTCACAGTTACTCGAGACCGCACTGGTCTGAATCTGGAGTGTTCTCCTGCATCAAACTCCTCTGGGACTGATGCTTTTTAAATAGAAAATGTAGCATTTCCTGTGGAAATGTTGGTCAAAACTGGACTGAATTATTTAAACTTCAACTATGAAGTGTTTTCTGATTCAAGACTTGTTCTTCTGTGTTAGAAGAAGTCACATGTTTTCTATGATATATTTCCTATGGAAATGATCTCACATATTTGAACTTTCATTTGAAAGACACTTTGTCATGCATGTTGCATGAATCCAGTTTGTTTTGTTCACAATGAAAGAAATGTTATTTTGCACATTTGTTTTATAATGTGCACATTGCTCCTTTATTTTGGAGAGTTTCTGCTGTAACAAAGTCACTTTTTTGTGACAGTCATGTTAACATGCAGAGCAAAAATACCAAACTATGTCCTCTATGTCATACATGTTGTATGAATGTTGTCAAGTGCTTCATTGTTTTTAAAGAAAGCTAAGTGTAAATTTCTTTACACATTGTTTGAATATTTCATTTGCTCCTTTGAGGGGAGTGTTTCTGCTGTAACAGAGTCACGTTTTGGTGACAGTGTGTGTCAGTGAGGCCTGTTGTAAGGTCTCTTCTGTTGAACTTGTTGATGATGTTCACCTGAGTGTGGACCAGGATTCACTGTGTTCTGTGTCTTTTATAAAGACTTCTGTCCTCCGCTCTTTGGGAGCGCCCTGTGCCTTGTACAAACTACAAGTTGTGTTTGTGATGCATCATCACCTGGTTACCTTTAAATAAAGCAAAATACTATGAACTTGTGATGTGAGTAGATTTACTATTATAAATTTCTAAATGCTCCACCAGACTAAACAACTAAACGTTCCCTCTATCACTTTGCTGTGGTATTGTGGTCGAATTAACCAAACAAACTCCGTCCTTGTCATTAGCTCCAAAGTCATGCGCCATCAGTGCAACCTTCTTATTTACTGGTGGGAAACTTTTGTTCTTTTGGCCCAAATAGACTCACTTTAACTATTATACCCATTTTGAAGTTTGAAAAACCGACCAATGGGCTCCTCTCCCTCCAAGTCCCTGGTGATGTCATGGTGTGTCTCCATGACGACATTGGGAGCATCTGTTCCTCAGGCTCCTCATGGTTCAATGAACACAACACAAAGAGTTTGTGGGAAACTGAGAGAGGCTTTTTACTCAGGGCTAAAGACACTGGTCACATGCCAAACATCTGGCACCAGATCAACTGAACTTCTTCAGGTTTGGTCCAGACATGTCCCTCTGTCAGTTCTTTATGGTTACATAATAAAATATAAATGATAACATTTACAATTAACAGCTGCTTTTTGATAAACTCTTCATGAAAATAGATCTAGAATGTGAAACCTGACCGAGAAAGGGCTGAACTAGTCAACGTTCACTTACTGATAAACCATCTGTCTCCTTTAATATTTGACTTTTTGTCAAGAAAGCCAAAAAAGCGACTGTCCTGTTGCTTCTGAATCACCTTTAGCCTCTTCTCTGCTATCATGTATCGTCTTTAGCTTTATCAAAATTCAGTAACCAGTGAATTATGTTTCAATACAAAGAAAAAGATGGCAAACGATAAAATAACTTTCAAGACAAGGCAAGTTTATTTGTAGAGCACAAATCATACACAAGGCAATTCAAAGTGCTTCACAGTTGCATTAAATTTCAAAAAGTTTCATTATTTATTAAAGGCAAAAAGTGATGATGCATCACAACAACAACTTGTAGTTTGTACAAGGCACAGGGCGCTCCCAAAGAGCGGGGGACAGAAGTCTTTATAAAAGACACAGAACACAGTGAATCCTGGTCCACACTCAGGTGAACATCATCAACAAGTTCAACAGAAGAGACCTTGCAACAGGCCTCACTGACACACACTGTCACCAAAACGTGACTCTGTTACAGCAGAAACACTCCCCTCAAAGGAGCAAATGAAATATTCAAACAATGTGTAAAGAAATTTACATTTGGCTTTCATTAAAAACAATGAAGCACCTGACAACATTCATACAACATGTATGACATAGAGGACATAGTTTGGTATTTTTGCTCTGCATGTTAACATGACTGTCACAAAAAAGTGACTTTGTTACAGCAGAAACTCTCCAAAATAAAGGAGCAATGTGCACATTATAAAACAAATGTGCAAAATAACATTTCTTTCATTGTGAACAAAACAAACTGGATTCATGCAACATGCATGACAAAGTGTCTTTCAAATGAAAGTTCAAATATGTGAGATCATTTCCATAGGAAATATATCATAGAAAACATGTGACTTCTTCTAACACAGAAGAACAAGTCTTGAATCAGAAAACACTTCATAGTTGAAGTTTAAATAATTCAGTCCAGTTTTGACCAACATTTCCACAGGAAATGCTAAATTTTCTATAGAAAAAGCATCAGTCCCAGAGGAGTTTCAAATGCAGGAGAACACTCCAGATTCAGACCAGGATGGTCTCGAGTAACTGTGGCAGTCTGAGCGGTGTGCAGGCTCTACCACGGCCTCCAGGGGGCACCGTTGCTCTCGCAGGAGCTGCTGTGTCTTGGGTTGTGCAGCTCAGAGCAGTGACTTTGCTGAGGGCTCTTCATGTGGCTCTGGGACGTGAAGTGTGTCTTCTTCTGCTGCTGCAGACTTGTGAGGAAACCAACAGTCATCTCCAGGATGTCTGCTTTCTCCAGTTTGGAGTCGGGCTGCTGATGGAGGAACTCTGCACACAGGAGAGACTTGAGCTGCTCAATGCAGCTGTTGATCCTCTCTCTGCGTAGTTTCTCCACCACAGGCTTTCTCAGCTGCAACAACAACAAGAGAGTCCATGAGTTACATTGTTCTACACATATAACTGATACAGCAGAAGAAGGATAAAAGCGTGAGTAGAAGCATGAGACTGGGTTTACCTTGTGAGAGAGGCTGAGGTGCTCCAGAGAGGGGCCCATTGCTTCAGTGATGGTTGGAGCCATGTGTGGATGTGAGCTGTAGAGGTCTCTGTGGAGAGTCTGCTGTGTGCTCCTTCAGCCTCATATTTATAGAGCCACATCTCCATATGAATGTGTGGGTCTAGGCCTGGGACTAGTTTCTCACACTCTGGACCAATCAGAGCGCAGAGAAGGACAATGCTGTTATGGCCTGGGGTCAGGTCTCTGAGGAGCAGGTTGATGCTGAGCACACGCCTCCTTCATCTCTCACTGAAGCATCAGTGAACTATCACATGTACATTTACTACACAGACTGTTTGATACAGTTTCTTTACTAACAACAACTGTAAAACTTGGTGTAGTTAGTTGGTGGTGAGTCAGAGTGGAGCCAGGTGAATGTCCCATGTGTCCTGTGTGTTCAGGTCAGAGGTCTTCATCTATTGTCCCTCTGCGGCTGTGAGTGTGTCTCCTCTGGTTTCCCACACTCTGCCTTTCACTGCAACAACAAAAGAAGTGTGCTCCATCCGTCACATCATTAGAAGTGACCACCGAAATAACTTCAGTGACTTCTTTGGCTCATTCTCATAACTATGGTTACACTTACACTCCCAGAGTGTGTGATTTCAGACATTGTTTTGTCCATCACTGCATTTCTCCTTAATGGTGTCATGCTGTAATTAAACTGTAGATGTTTGGGCATGTTTATGGTGTCCTCGGTCGTATGTGCCAGGGTTAACTACTGTTATGAGAAGTGCTGTCGTCTGCTAATTTTAGGTGATGAGGCTACACTGTAACTGTCCTGATTGGTTCAGGCAGGCTCCACCTCCTGATGGTGAAGAGGAGCCTAAACATAGCCATTTACACATGTTACATTTTTTTCTTCTTCTTCGCAATAATCTTAAAAGTTACATTTTGGTCAAGTTCGACCAATGGGCTCCTTTCCCTCCAAGTCCCTGGTGATGTCATGGTGTGTCTCCATGACGACATTGGGAGCATCTGTTCCTCAGGCTCCTCATGGTTCAATGAACACACAACACAAAGAGTTTGTGGGAAACTGAGAGAGGCTTTTTACTCAGCGCTAAAGACACAGGTCACATGCCAAACATCTGGCACCAGATCAACTGAACTTCTTCAGGTTTGGTCTGGACGTGATGCCTCTGTCAGCCCAAAGAAACAGTTATAATACAATGATTAAGAAACTGTGTCATATGTTTATACGTGTAGGAACACTTTGGTTCATGAATTATCTAAACTACATTGAGTTTCCTTTTCTTTGCTGTGCGTAAAAATAGAAAATAGTGGAATCAATTTGGGCCAGTGTGACTGAAGTCTTATCTAAATGGTCACTTCTAATGATGTGACGGATGGAGCACACTTCTTTTGTTGTTGCAGTGAAAGGCAGAGTGTGGGAAACCAGAGGAGACACACTCACAGCCGCAGAGGGACAATAGATGAAGACCTCTGACCTGAACACACAGGACACATGGGACATTCACCTGGCTCCCCTCTGACTCACCACCAACTAACTACACCAAGTTTTACAGTTGTTGTTAGTAAAGAAACTGTATCAAACAGTCTGTGTAGTAAATGTACATGTGATAGTTCACTGATGTTTCAGTGAGCGATGAAGGAGGCGTGTGCTCAGTGTCCACCTGCTCCTCAGAGACCTGACCCCAGGCCATAACAGCATGTGCCATCCATTGTCCTTCTCTGCGCTCTGATTGGTCCAGAGTGTGAGAAACTAGTCCCAGGCCTAGACCCACACATTCATATGGAGATGTGGTTCTATAAATATGAGGCTGAAGGAGCACACAGCAGACTCTCCACAGAGACCTCTACAGCTCACATCCACACATGGCTCCAACCATCACTGAAGCAATGGGCCCCTCTCTGGAGCACCTCAGCCTCTCTCACAAGGTAAACCCAGTCTCATGCTTCTACTCATGCTTTTATCCTTCCTCTGCTGTATCAGTTATATGTGTAGAACAATGTAACTCATGGACTCTCTTGTTGTTGTTGCAGCTGAGAAAGCCTGTGGTGGAGAAACTACGCAGAGAGAGGATCAACAGCTGCATTGAGCAGCTCAAGTCTCTCCTGTGTCCAGAGTTCCTCCATCAGCAGCCCGACTCCAAACTGGAGAAAGCAGACATCCTGGAGATGATTGTTGGTTTCCTCACATGTCTGCAGCAGCAGAAGAAGACACACTTCACGTCCCAGAGCCACATGAAGAGCCCTCAGCAAAGTCACTGCTCTGAGCTGCACAACCCAAGACACAGCAGCTCCTGCGATAGCAACGGTGCCCCCTGGAGGCCGTGGTAGAGCCTGCACACCGCTCAGACTGTCACAGTTACTCGAGACCGCACTGGTCTGAATCTGGAGTGTTTTCCTGCATTTGAAACTCCTCTGGGACTGATGCTTTTTAAATAGAAAATGTAGCCTTTCCTGCGGAAATGTTGGTCAAAACTGGACTGAATTATTTAAACTTCAACTATGAAGTGTTTTCTGATTCAAGACTTGTTCTTCTGTGTTAGAAGAAGTCACATGTTTTCTATGATATATTTCCTATGGAAATGATCTCACATATTTGAACTTTCATTTGAAAGACACTTTGTCATGCATGTTGCATGAATCCAGTTTGTTTTGTTCACAATGAAAGAAGTGTTATTTTGCACATTTGTTTTATAATGTGCACATTGCTCCTTTATTTTGGAGAGTTTCTGCTGTAACAAAGTCACTTTTTTGTGACAGTCATGTTAACATGCAGAGCAAAAATACCAAACTATGTCCTCTATGTCATACATGTTGTATGAATGTTGTCAGGTGCTTCATTGTTTTTAATGAAAGCTAAATGTAAATTTCTTTACACATTGTTTAAATATTTCATTTGCTCCTTTGAGGGGAGTGTTTCTGCTGTAACAGAGTCACGTTTTGGTGACAGTGTGTGTCAGTGAGGCCTGTTGTAAGGTCTCTTCTGTTGAACTTGTTGATGATGTTCACCTGAGTGTGGACCAGGATTCACTGTGTTCTGTGTCTTTTATAAAGACTTCTGTCCCCCGCTCTTTGGGAGCGCCCTGTGCCTTGTACAAACTACAAGTTGTGTTTGTGATGCATCATCACCTGGTTACCTTTAAATAAAGCAAAATACTATGAACTTGTGATATGAGTAGATTTACTAATATCCATCCATCCATCCATCCATTTTCTTCCGCTTTATCCGGGGCCGGGTCGCGGGGGCAGCAGTCTCAGCAGAGATGCCCAAACTTCCCGATCCACACACACCTCCTCCAGCTGTTCTGGGGTGACCCCGAGGCGACACCAGGCCAGCTCGGAGACATAGTCCCACCACCGTGTCCTGGGCCTTCCACGAGGCCTTGTCCCACTAGGACATGCCTGGAACACCTCCCGCGGGAGGCGACCAGGAGGCATCCGAAACAGATGCCCGAGCCACCTCAGCTGGCTCCTTTCGACGTGAAGGAGCAGCGACTCTACTCCGAGCTCCTCCCGGGTAACTGAGCTCCTCACCCGATCTCGGAGGGTGCGCCCAGCCACCCTGCGAAGGAAACTCATTTCGGCCGCTTGTATTCGCGATCTTGTCCTTTCGGTCATGACCCAAATCTCATGACCATAGGTGAGGGTGGGAACGTAGATCGATCGGTAAATCGAGAGCTTTGCCCTCCGACTCAGCTCCCTCTTCACCACGACAGACCGATACAGCGACCGTATCACTGCTGACGCCGCACCGATCCGTCTATCGATCTCACGCTCCATCCGTCCCTCACTCGTGAACAAGACCCCGAGATACTTGAACTCCTCCACTTGAGGCAAGGACTCCCCACCGACCTGAAGAGGGGAAGCCACCTTTTTCCGGTGGAGAACCATGGCCTCGGATTTGGAGGTGCTGATCCTCATCCCGGCCGCTACACACTCGGCTGCAAACCGCCCCAGTGCGTGCTGGAGGTCCTGGTTCGTTGAAGCCATCAGAACAACATCGTCCGCAAACAGCAGAGATGAGACTCTGAGGCTCCCAAACCGGACACCCTCCGGCCCCTGGCTGCGCCTAGAAATTCTGTCCATAAAAGTAATGAACAGATTTACTAATATACATTTCTAAATGCTCCACCAGACTAAACGACTAAACGTACCCTGTATCACTTTGCTGTGGTATTGTGGTTGAATTAACCAAACAAACTCCGTCCTTGTCATTAGCTCCAAAGTGATGCGCCATCAGTGCAACCTTCTTATTTACTGGTGGGAAACTTTTGTTCTTTTGGCCCAAATAAACTCACTTTAACTGTTATACCCATTTTGAAGTTTGAAAAACCGACCAATGGGCTCCTCTCCCTCCAAGTACCTGATGATGTCATGGTGTGTCTCCATGACGACATTGGGAGCATCTGTTCCTCAGGCTCCTCATGGTTCAATGAACACAACACAAAGAGTTTGTGGGAAACTGAGAGAGGCTTTTTACTCAGGGCTAAAGACACAGGTCACATGCCAAACATCTGGCACCAGATCAACTGAACTTCTTCAGGTTTGGTCCAGACATGTCCCTCTGTCAGTTCTTTATGGTTACATTATAAAATATAAATGATTACATTTACAATTAACAGCTGCTTTTTGATAAACTCTTCAAGAAAATAGATCTAGAATGTGAAACCTGACCGACAAAGGGCTGAACTAGTCAACGTTCACTTTCTGATAAACCATCTGTCTCCTTTAATATTTGACTTTGTCAAGAAAGCCAAAAAAGCGACTGTCCTGTTGCCTCTGAATCACCTTTAGCCTCTTCTCTGCTATCATGTATCGTCTTTAGCTTTATCAAAATTCAGTAACCAGTGAATTATGTTTTAATACGAAGAAAAAGATGGCAAACGATAAAATAACTTTCAAGGCAAGGCAAGTTTATTTGTAGAGCACAAATCATACACAAGGCAATTCAAAGTGCTTCACAGTTGCATTAAATTTCAAAAAGTTTCATTATTTATTAAAGACAAAAAGTGATGATGCATCACAACAACAACTTGTTTGTACAAGGCACAGGGCACTCCCAAAGAGCGGAGGACAGAAGTCTTTATAAAAGACACAGAACACAGTGAATCCTGGTCCACACTCAGGTGAACATCATCAACAAGTTCAACAGAAGAGACCTTACAACAGGCTTCACTGACACACACTGTCACCAAAACGTGACTCTGTTACAGCAGAAACACTCCCCTCAAAGGAGCAAATGAAATATTCAAACAATGTGTTAAGAAATTTACATTTGGCTTTCATTAAAAACAATGAAGCACCTGACAACATTCATACAACATGTGTGACATAGAGGACATAGTTTGGTATTTTTGCTCTGCATGTTAACATGACTGTCACAAAAAAGTGACTTTGTTACAGCAGAAACTCTCCAAAATAAAGGAGCAATGTGCACATTATAAAACAAATGTGCAAAATAACATTTCTTTCATTGTGAACAAAACAAACTGGATTCATGCAACATGCATGACAAAGTGTCTTTCAAATGAAAGTTCAAACATATGAGATCATTTCCATAGGAAATATATCATAGAAAACATGTGACTTCTTCTAACACAGAAGAACAAGTCTTGAATCAGAAAACACTTCATAGTTGAAGTTTAAATAATTCAGTTCAGTTTTGACCAACACTTCCACAGGAAATGCTACATTTTCTATAGAAAAAGCATCAGTCCCAGAGGAGTTTCAAATGCAGGAGAACACTCCAGATTCAGACCAGTGTGGTCTCGAGTAACTGGCAGTCTGAGCGGTGTGCAGGCTCTACCACGGCCTCCAGGGGGCACCGTTGCTCTGGCAGAAGCTGCTGTGTCTTGGGTTGTGCAGCTCAGAGCAGTGACTTTGCTGAGGGCTCTTCATGTGGCTCTGGGACGTGAAGTGTGTCTTCTTCTGCTGCTGCAGACTTGTGAGGAAACCAACAGTCATCTCCAGGATGTCTGCTTTCTCCAGTTTGGAGTCGGGCTGCTGATGGAGGAACTCTGCACACAGGAGAGACTTGAGCTGCTCAATGCAGCTGTTGATCCTCTCTCTGCGTAGTTTCTCCACCACAGGCTTTCTCAGCTGCAACAACAACAAGAGAGTCCATGAGTTACATTGTTCTACACATATAACTGATACAGCAGAGGAAGGATAAAAGCGTGAGTCGAAGCATGAGACTGGGTTTACCTTGTGAGAGAGGCTGAGGTGCTCCAGAGAGGGGCCCATTGCTTCAGTGATGGTTGGAGCCATGTGTGGATGTGAGCTGTAGAGGTCTCTGTGGAGAGTCTGCTGTGTGCTCCTTCAGCCTCATATTTATAGAGCCACATCTCCATATGAATGTGTGGGTCTAGGCCTGGGACTAGTTTCTCACACTCTGGACCAATCAGAGCGCAGACAGGGACAATGGATGGCACATGCTGTTATGGCCTGGGGTCAGGTCTCTGAGGAGCAGGTGGACACTGAGCACACGCCTCCTTCATCTCTCACTGAAGCATCAGTGAACTATCACAAGTACATTTACTACACAGACTGTTTGATACAATTTCTTTACTAACAACAACTGTAAAACTTGGTGTAGTTAGTTGGTGGTGAGTCAGAGTGGAGCCAGGTGAATGTCCCATGTGTCCTGTGTGTTCAGGTCAGAGGTCTTCATCTATTGTCCCTCTGCGGCTGTGAGTGTGTCTCCTCTGGTTTCCCACACTCTGCAACAACAAAAGAAGTGTGCTCCATCCGTCACATCATTAGAAGTGGCTTCAAGAAAAAATATTATTAAATATATGTTTTCATGCAGAGCAGTAGCATTTGGAGAGGACTTGTCACTGTAATGTGTCTATGGATTTAGCTTATTTGTTCTTCATAACTTTCCTAAAAAACAAAACAAAACAAGAGATCAGATACAGCCTGGAGACCCCGAATACCATTGAAACAGTATGTCGCTCCATTATGTGTAGTGGTTTAATCTATAATAATGGTTTACGGATTAAAGGCTCGATCATCTACCTACTGTACACAAAATAATTCATGAGTGTGTTTCAGTTGCTTGACTTTTTCTGTTATGGACACTTATTTTAGCAAGATTTTTAAAATCTTGCTAAAATCACTCAAAACATGTTATCAAAAGATAACATGTTTTTTGTTGTTTTTAATTCAAATTTGTAATCCTTATGGTCCTCATTTTACATTTTATGTGAAACCCGTCGATAGTCAGTGAATATCTTTGTTGCTGGGAGCTGTTTCCCACACTCCTCACATGATTGCCCCGTCATCAACACAATAGAAGTGTGTCCGCCCCAGAGGCATCCCATCTGCCTCAGCTCAACTCTGGACCCATGCCATGGGAAAGTTGGTGCATCTTTGACTCCATCCATCCAATTGTTTGTGATGTATTTTGTCCAAATTAGGTTTGAAAATATCTATGTAAAACCCATGTGAATGCTTCATAGTTCTGTAATTTATCACTTTTTCCAGAGGTAAAGGTTTGATATTGTTCAGAAGAAAGATATTGTTTCGGACAGATGTGTAAGGGGTGCAGTGCCTCCACTTACACATCTGTCCAGGCATGAAGTGAAGATGCAGAGTCAAAATAATCTAACAAATATAAACCTGATTCACTGTCTAATCTTAATAAAATGCCAATTTCACAACTAAAACATTATACGATTGCCTGACTGTACTCTTCTTTATAGAATTATTATTATTTGTATTGTATTATATTATTATTATCAGTTTGTATAATCAAATAGGCCTAATCAATAGGAATATCTAAGGGCATTAATATTCCATGTCCACTTCAGGCCAGTCCTTTTCCCACAGACCTTAGAGGGTCCCACCTGTTCAGTGGGACCCGCATCACCCCCTCCATCCATTGTCCCACCCCTTCTGCGCTGCCATTGGCCCACGCTTTAGGATGGACTGCTTAAATATAGAGCAGTCGCACCAGGGCCGGCACAGACTTCAACTTGTTCCTGATCCCTTTACCTGCACGTTGCTTTGACAACAAGAAGCGGAAAGATGGTTGAGTACACTGATCTGGATCTTCAAGACACCATCAAGGAGAAGCTCTTTGGGTAAGATTAAAAAGATGTAGGTTGTATTGATGACTGTGTATAATCTGATGTCAAGATTTGAGATGGAGGGCATGCAAAGATTAGAATGTTATGTCAAGTGAATGTGGCCAATAGTTAGTTTATGATATGATCTAAGCAGCACAATAATTTCATGGTAATATGATGATCGTAGCACAGTAGGGACAATGGGAGACAATACATTTTTCTGCCCTTGTTTCCATATTATTATCAACAAATTACTGACCATGTTTCTTGGTAATTTACTCTTATACTGGGTCTTAGTGAGATGCATGTCCTCCTGGTTAAGTAAATCACCGCAATTACTGTTATTACACTCCATCTTGATCCCATGCCATGTGCCTTAAAGTGAAGTGCTACCAAAGTACCATTGATAGTGACACCTTTCTTTTAGACTGAACAATTAACAAACCATCTAAATGTAAATCCTGTTTTCCTCTTAGGTCTGCGCTGCATGTTTTGGAGAAGAAGTGCAGCGGTAAACTGGAGAGGCTGAGGGCTCTGCTGGAGGAACATCTACAGAGTGGGATCTCGATGTCAGAGCTGGTGGACAAAACATTGTGTTTAATCACATTGAGGAAAACCATTCTGACACACAACGGCTACTCCAAATACTCACGGGATGTTTTACGGCTCTTTCCTGACGCAGAGGATGACGTCAGTCCACTGTTGTTATAGACGAAACCGAAGGACTTCAAAGACAAATATACAGAGTTGCTGCAGATTGTACAATTTTGTGGTGAATTTGTGAGCCACAGAATGTTATCAATGAAATGTGATCTCATTTGATGTGAGACCAATGTTTTTATAAAATGCATTTTATTTATGACCTTGTTAAAAAGGTGCAAAAGTGACAAGAAAGCCTTTATTTTCTAAAGGCAGATTTATTGTGGATTTTCTCATGAATAAATGATTTGTGGAAAATGCATTGAGTCGCAGTTGCTGAACTCCTCGAGTTGTGCTCATGTGATATTTTAAAATAAAGAGCCCATTTTTTAGGTGGACATGTCAAAATCGTAGAATTTACCTTTGGGCTCTTCACTTATTTCAGCCTGGTTCATTTCTTTGATTAGATTGGGCCTACTCCCACGAGACAGAATCTATTTTTAATAATTCCACTGGTCTTAATAAGTGGTGGCATTATTCATTTACAAGGGCATGCATGACAATCCTTAACAATGAGGAGGTTTAGAACATGAAGATTCTCCCCGTGTCTTTGCAGGTTTCCTCCAGGTACCCTAGTTTCTCCTACAACTAAAAATACGCACAATAGGCCAGAATGAATGAGAGTTTGCTTGCCAGTGCGAGTGAGTGATAGTGATCGGAAGGGTCGAATGTGTATAGTAGCTTACATCACCGAAACTGAGTATGGCATGAATGAATAATGAATATATATATTTACATAAAATTGGTAAAAATTGGTAACACTAAAGTGCAATACAAGTGAAAGCAGTATCATTACTATTATTCTGTTTGGACATTGCTTTCAAAAAACTCCATAGTTCTACTGGCTTCTGCCCTCCTTTGAATTCCATAATGTTATTGTGACTCTATGTTTTTTGTGCTAGTGCAGTCTCTTAAAGGAACAGGCCACCGTTTTTCCATACTGTGATATGTTCTTACCTGAACTTAGACGAGTTGATACGTACCTGTCTGGTCTTTGTGAGTGCCCGTGGAAGAGCGTAGTCGCTTCTAACTTCACCCCGCTTGGAGCAATGCTGGGAGAGGCCAAATGCTAACACCATTTTTGGTCGATGAGCGCATGCACAAAGACCAGACAGGTACGCATCATCTCGTCTAAGCTCACGTAAGAAAATAACTCAGTATGTAAAAACGGTAGCCTGTTCCTTTAATGCTGCAGAATGGTTGACATGTTTTAGTCCTCTTACTTTGACTTCTTAATGCTGTAATGCACCATATGAGACTGAGAATAACTTCACCTATCATTATTTTATTGCTCTGACAGAAGAACATTCAGCTTGTTGTATGAGAAAGTGATTGGCATATAAGTTCTTCTCATTTAGTTTCCCTTTGTTTACACTGATAAGAAAATAACAAGGATCAATTGTGTTTGTTTTTTGTGATTGTTTTATTTCGCATCACTTGGCTTGAAGAGATACATTCATTTATGTTATTTAACAATAATCCCTTCACAGAAGGTATCATGCTGACACTCACAGAATCATAGCAGCATTTGGGTCTCATATAAAAAGAGCCTGTTAAAACAGACCACTGCACACAGTACAATATAATACGGACACCTTTCAACAGGTGTGTCTACGACATTCATACGATGAACATACAGTAAGTCTCCTGGAGACCTGGGAAATGAAAGGTCTGGCAATATTTTCCAATATGGAATAAACAATTGAGGACTACCAGACACTAGCAACATCTTTGAAAAAACAAAGAAGCAGGCTTTTGCATTACATATAGCCTTTTTAAAAGGCAGGTAAAGAAGCAAATGTAAAAACAGATGCAGTCTAACAAAATCCAGTGGCAAAAAGCCATTGATATAGTCCATTGTTGACCAATGTGGTCATTATGTGTTGGGGTAGGATCAGTCTACCACGGCCTCCAGAGGCTGATGCTCTCTTGACTCTTGTCTTTGCTGCAGCTGCTGTGGATAGTTGTGTGCGTTTCTGCCAGGTTTCTCTCTGTAGATGTCAAAAGCAGACGTTTCTGGGACGAACTCAACAGCTGCTCCTTGGACATGAATTGCATCATCTGCTGGGAACATCTGGAATAGCCTTGACCTACAGCTTCATGCTGCAGCTTGTGTAGACGTGTGAGGAAACCAACAGTCATCTCCAGGATGTCTGCTTTCTCCAACTTGGAGTCGGGCTGCTGATGGAGGAACTCTGCACACAGGAGAGACTTGAGCTGCTCAATGCTGCTGTTGATCCTCTCTCTGCGTAGTTTCTCCACCACAGGCTTTCTCAGCTGCAACAACAAGAGAGTCCATGAGTTACATTGTTCTACACATATAACGGATGCAGCAGAGGAAGGATAAAAGCATGAGTAGAAGCATGAGACTGGGTTTACCTTGTGAGAGAGGCTGAGGTGCTCCAGAGAGGGGTCCATTGCTGCAGTGATGGTTGGAGCCATGTGTGGATGTGAGCTGGAGAGGTCTCTGTGGAGAGTCTGCTGTGTGCTCCTTCAGCCTCATATTTATAGAGCCACATCTCCATATGAATGTGTGGGTCTAGGCCTGAGACTAGTTTCTCACACTCTGGGCCAATCAGAGCGCAGAGAAGGACAATGGATGATGCAGTGGAGTGAATGGGGTTATTGCCTGAGGGACAATGAAGGGCCTCTGGGGAACAGGTGGAGGCCTGGGGCTGTGGACCAACTCTGTGTGAATCTGGGAAAGTGCTGACCCTGAGTCCAATCAATGATGCACTCGTCACTCTAAAGTACTGAGATGGGAAAGACCTGTACTCAACCACACTGTTACTTTACAGCAATGTAACATTCACACAGGAGGAAATGTATATAAAGTATAATAGACATATGCTTAGTTCAATTTAACGTAATGCAAAGATTTGAGGGAAAAAAACCTTATTACACATATTTGATTAAAAATACAGCTAAAATACTTGAGCACAGCCAACTTTTATCAATACATTTTTACGACTTCTGTACTTTGTACTTCTGTACTTTGTATCCTTCTGTGTTAATATTCACAAAAAGCCCAAGCCCATCCCCATCTCAAATGCATGCTAACACACAAATTGCTACATTTTTAAAATATGTATATTTAGAAAATGACAAATTAAAACAATTTGTTAACGTTGGTATTTGCTAACCAACTTTTTCTAATGAGCAAGTCAGAGCCTAGTTATACAGACATCTGGGAGTTTGCCACATCCATGCCCCCTCAATAACCTGGGAATGTGAATACATGAATAATCAGAAAGCAAAGCAGGACTAAAATATCTTGTGAATGTCCCTTTAATCCTTTGCCTGTCTGCATTCCTCCTGGTTTGTGACAAAAGCCCTCTACTGATGAGTCTGACGATGGCAGAAATTTCCATTGAGTGACTGGTGAGACTGAACTCACCATTACTAACTCCATAATTAATGGGATGCACCCAGACACACTTCTTTTGTCCCAGCGCCAGTGAAAGGACGGAGTGTGGGAAAGCAGGGGAAATCCACTCACACATCGATGAGACAATACGAAGCAATAGCCTCGTCTGACTCGCAGTCCCGTTACATACATTTAAAGCACGCATTTAGTAAAGTCGGTGAGTTTGACAGGATGTAAAATAGATGTGATGAGCTGAATATCTTGTGAGAGGCTTTTATATCTCTATCACTGTGCATGTTTACGGTCGTTGCACACATTAAACCGTTCAAACTTTTAACACTTTTGAAATCTGACTTTTGTTTCTGATACCAACACTGCAAAAAGTAAATATCAAGCATTGGCTTAAATGACTTGAATTGAGGAAATGTATCTTGTTTTGAGCGGTTTTCCCTCATTTAGACACTTTTCCTGGTCCGATGTTTGAGGACATTTCAGACCAGTTCTAAGATAAATCTCGCTTGAAATAAGAAAGTAAAATTGCCAATGAGATAAGAACAATTTTCTTACCCCACTGGCAAAGAAAATGACCTGAAATATGGACGAAATGTATCAAAACGAGTCAGAAACATCTCAGAACAAGTGAAATAATCTAGGACAAATGCCCAAGAACTTCTTAACTAGTCAAAACAACTAAAATTTGGATTATTATGCTCAAATTGAGATGTTTGTACTAGTCTAGTTAATTACTTTTTGCAGTGAAAGTGCCTTTTTTTCTTCCAAACGTTAACATGCTTTCACTTATCATCACAATCAGGTCATTTGAGGCAAACAATTCTATTATCTGTACCTTCCCATCTCTCAACAATCTTTTCTTTTTGCACACTATAACTTGTCACATTGAGTTTACTCTTCAATAGTTGATCAATGAATGTCTTAACCAGTGGCGTTGGGACTCACCATCACCATAAGAAAAAGCTGCCACCCAGAACAGAATTGAATTACATAAATAATGTAAAATAGCTCAAATCATGATAATTAATAATCAAATAACAGTAATTTTAGGTAGATATTCTTTAAAGAAAAGAGCTGAAAAGAGCTGCGAACCACTGGTCAAAACAATAAACTCCGGCCAGTGCCTGTGGACTGTAGGGGCCCGATTAGCATTTAACTATTGTGGCACATGTCTAGGGTTCTTGGCCCCAGTCATTGGGCCGTGTGTGGGAAAGCAGTGGAGAGAATCGTCCCGGCTCACTCTCATTAACAGCTGCTGTCCGGTCTCAAGGGGGACCGGCACACTTCACATGGGACACTCCACGCTTTACAAGGTACATGTCTCAGTTTGGTGCCAATGCAAATGGTTTCCAACTTTATTTCAACACATTCACTGGATCACTAAAAGCTTTATTTCTTGTAACACACCGAGTAAACTTACAGAACAGACTGATAAAACAGGGATGATTGGCTTCTCCCTCTTTTCCTTTCCAACCAAACAGACTAAGCTGGCAGTGGCACTAACATAGAATAGAATATCATCAGCCATGTCCTTATTGGCTGACCTGGAAACCTTCGGTGTTTGTATGGGTAAAAATTAAAAAGAAATAACATTTAATCTTATTGTAACAGAAAAGTCACCTTAAAAAGTGCATAATCTAAATTTTTAAGCATAATAAGTGTGTAATGTATGTTATGTAATCAGTCTTTAGTCAAAATGTTTATCAATGTCTCCAACAAGAAAGATTTTCATGGTCATGGACAGCTCATCTCACGTCCGTATGCTTTAATTATCCCTCTGCTGTAGATTATAGTTAGTCGTATGTGCTGAACGAATGAACTCATGGACTCTCTTGTTGCTGCAGCTGAGAAAGCCTGTGATGGAGCAATTGCACACAGAGAGTCTCTCCTGTGTGCACAGTTCCTCCATCAGCAGCCCGACTCCAAGCTGGAGAAAGCAGACTGTTAGTTTCCTCTCACGTCTGCACTAGCAGCATAAAGCTGCGTGCCGATGCTATTCTAGATGTACCCAGAAGGGGAGCACTTCTTGTCCTAGGAGCAATTGAAGAGTACACCGAGTCCAGAGCTATTTTTACAGTCTATGGTCCGGACACAATAGAGAGAAATCTGACGGTAAAATTCGGGGAAGCACTGCCCCCTGCTGTAGGCGGTGGTAGACACAGCAGAGCACAATGTGACAACCAGTCTGCCTTTACACGCCCATTAAAGAACCATAATTATAGAAGAAAATAGGCTACGCTTTTATTGAAAAAAGATGATATTCTATTCCAAGTCCTGAGAAGATGTTGCCTTTGATAGAGTTGTTGCAAAGATTTGCAGCTTGCACATAATAGGCTATGTGCAATTACTCAGTGTGACTAAGATTTTGCCATTTTCCTGAACAGAAAGGAAAAGCGTCTCTGGCTGGCCAGGCAAACGTCTACGTCTATGTCCATGTTGGTGTGACCACCACCGTGTCATGTTTGTCTCCCTGCTACAGCCTTCTGTATATGCACTGGTTTTAATATGTGAATATGATATTGAAATGGGCTTTTAAATCAGCTAAATGAGTTGTGTTGTGTCTGTGTGTACTGCATGCTGTTTACACCATGGTTTACACACGTACAAGCCTACAGGCTGGCACACGCCCCCAGGCTTGGCAGAGCTGCTGATTGGTCCATAAGGACGACGCATGCACGCAGAGCACGCAGCGTCAGGCCGTAGTCCACCATGGCGGAATTTGTTGGAGTTGACAGCAGCACAAGTGCTCACACCATGGATAAAAGCATTATATTGCCTCCAGATGAAATTTTCCGCAACTTGGAGAACGCCAAACGGTTTGCGATAGACATAGGTATAAAAACAATGCACATGATTTATTTGATGTGTAACTTATGTGTCTAAACATCTTTGTTAGTATGCAACTCTGTCGCAGCAGTTCAGTAACATCATGTCGCGTTCAACTTCAGTCGAAGTTTAGTGTGTCTGTGTTATGAAAATGTTTAGATTTCTTGTTTATAATATGGTACTACCATAGACATAGTGGGTAGTACGAGAATCGGCAGTGCATTTTGGTTTGGGTCATAGTAGTACTCGTCAATCGAACGAAAAGCTCACGCAAATTGTCATTTGTAGCTCACAAACGTGAAACATTAGTCTCGATTTCGTGTATAACTATACCTATAGTATTTGTGTGTTCCCCAGGTGGTTCATTAACAAAGCTCGCTTACTACTCAACTGTTCAACATAAAGTGGCCAAAGTACGCTCGTTTGATCAGACTGCAAAGGTATGACATTTTTGTGTCAAGACAACATTAAATATGATTAATTATTCCTTTTTGTGTAGGTGTTTTGTGTATGTGAATAATACAATATCTGTCAATTGCCTATTTTTCAGGAGGCGCACAGTGACAAACTGTATGAAATATCAGTCCAGGAAGAAGTCACTGCAAGGCTGCATTTTATTAAGTTCGAAAACACATATATTGAGACATGCTTGGACTTTATCAAAGACCACTTGGTCAACACCGAAACCAAAGTTATCAAAGCTACAGGTGGAGGGGCACACAAGTTCAAAGATCTAATCGAGAAAAAACTTGGACTAAAGTAATAGCTTTTTGTTTGTTGTTTATTACAGTGGGGAAAAAAAGTATTTGGTCAGTTTCACATAGACATTGTATTGGATTTTGTCCAAATACTTTTTTCCCCACTGTATGTATGCAAGTTTATGCACATAATGTAAACATGTTTATTAGTCTACATCTACTGCAACTCAATATTTTCTCTCTTGGAGCAGAGTGGACAAGGAGGATGAGATGACTTGTCTTATTAAAGGCTGTAACTTTGTCCTGAGGAACATACCCCATGAAGCTTTTGTGTACACCAAGCACGCAGACTCTGAGTTTAGGTTTCAGACAACTCACCCAGACATCTTCCCTTATCTTCTGGTCAACATTGGCTCTGGTGTGTCCATCGTCAAGGTAATCTAACAAATCATTGTGATCAATTAGTATATTTGCAACACTTTAAATACATAAATAAATCAGTAAATGTGTGTATGCATGTCAGTAAGTATCACACTGTAGCTCATTTTCTTTTGTTGAAGGTTGAGTCAGAAGACAAATTTGAGCGAATTGGAGGAAGTTCAATAGGCGGAGGGACATTCTGGGGATTAGGAGCATTATTAACCAAAACAAAGGTATTTCCTCCACTGTTATTTTGTATTGTTGTGAAAGAGTAGATCTGATCAAATAGCCATTCTGTTTGATCTCTCGTAACAAAATGAGCTATGGAATCTGTCTAGTGCTTACAATCTATCTTTTTCATGTTTTTGGACAGAGGTTTGATGAACTGCTGCAGCTGGCCTCAAAGGGACAACATACAAGTGTTGATATGCTCGTAAAAGACATCTATGGTGGATCATATGGATCCTTGGGGTTAACGGGAGACCTTATTGCAAGCAGCTTCGGCAAGTCTGCTACTGCTGATAATGGTAAATCCTTATTATAGTACCACCGTTAATACTAAATATCATGTTAACAAATAAAGTACTGTTTTTTTCCTCATGAATAATAATGCAGAAGTCATATTGTTTGCCTTTGCTTCCTGAGTGATCACTTTAATATAACAACAACTTTGATTTTAGAGTTTTCCAAAGAGGATATGGCCAAGAGTTTACTACACATGATCAGCAATGACATTGGGCAGCTGGCCTGTCTCTATGCTAAGCTTCATAACTTATCCAGAGTTTATTTTGGTGGCTTCTTCATTAGAGGCCATCCTGTGACTATGCACACAATCACCTATAGTATCAACTATTTCACCAAGGCAAGTCTCTCTCTTTGCAACATTTAATGATTGATCAGCTGTTTTAATGTTCTGTATCGTCTTCAATTCTTTTGCTCTTACAGGGTGAAGTTCAGGCTCTGTTTCTTAGACATGAAGGCTACCTTGGTGCAATTGGAGCCTTTCTCAAAGGAGCTGAGGAAGACAGTATGGAGAAACCCAATCAAAATGTTTAACATTACATTTGTTTTTCACAGATTTAAACATGTGCACTTGTTTTTCTTCATTTGTAAGACCCAAATCAATATCGCTGGGTTGAAAACTATGCAGGAAGCTCAGGGCTCATGAGCGTTTCTCCAGACATGAATCCAATGCAGCGGGCACGGAGTGGAACGGTGAGTTACTAGTTTGGTTTGGCTCCGATTTCAGTTCTTGTCTTGGTTATTTTCTCGTATTGAAATGCCATTACTATTATTGACAAAAAATCATGATGATCCTTTTATTTCCACTCTTTTTCATTCTTGTTTGTTCAGTTTCCTGTAAGTACTCTTCACCATCAAACAATGTGTGCACTAGTGTGATTCCTCATGGCTTTAACACTTGTTTTTAACAACTAGAGTTGTTAAGTGCATTCTAGAAAACTCCTTGAAGTGGCATTGCTGCATTGCACTAAAGTAAAATACAGACTTAAATGGGCTTTATGCAATTAAATTACACAGCAAGTAATTTTAGCCGCTTTACTAACTCCCGTCTGTTAAAAATAGTATAACTGTAGTTGTTGTGATTGTGTCCCTACAGTTAATGAACCCACTGACTGATTTCTTTGAGTGGCATTGGCAACTTTCTTTTCTTTTTTCTCTTGTTTTTTAACCTGAGAGCAATGTGCAAACATTGCAAACTTATAATTTGTCACAAGGCGTAGAAGTTAATATACATTTTATTTACTTATTTTAAACTAAAAATATTTTATGTTATACAATTGTGTATATAAGCTCATATTCTCAAATAGTTGTATATATGACAAATCATGCAATTTTGTTTTGTGTCGTTTAGTTTGACATGTTAGAGATGGATCGAATGGAGAGGCAGCTCGTTAAACTGCCATTACTGCAGGACCCTTCCTCTTACGTCCCAGACACAGTGGACCTGACTGAAGATGCTCTCGCCCGGCAATACTGGCTCTTCTGCTTTGAGGATGCCCTTGACGGGGTAAGCATTTAAAATAGCTATTATAGGGGACTATATTGACTAATTACACAAGTATAAAATTATACTGGAGTAAAACTGTATGGTTTGATGTAATATTTAAAGTATTTTTCAGTTTAACGTCACATGCTCCACATTTTCAGAAAGGTGCTGTTTGTCCAAGTATGTTCTGTCGCCTTGAGCAGGTGGTGCAAAGAGCCGTGGCGAGCCAGCCTGACCTCCCAGAGGCCCCGGAGAGAGCAGAGAAATTTCGACAGAAATACAGACACAAACTGCAGACTCTTCGACACCAGCCTTTGTAAAGATCATTGCTTTTATAAGCTATTCACTGTGCCTTTCGTAGAATTATCTATTTAACTGCAGTAGAGCTATCTAACTGTCTACTTTGTATTTGCAAGATTTATTCTTCATTAGTGTTTAAATCTAATGGTTCATCATGGTTTGGTGCGCTCTCTTTTATCTCTTTTGTTGTTTGTGTATTTCTAGCTAATGTAGATGCTTCTCTTCTCATCTAGTGCTTATGGATCCCTCACTGTCAGAAGTCTGTTAGACACGAGGGAACACTGTTTAAACGAGTTCAACTTTCCTGATCCCTACTCTAAGGTCTGATATCTGTCCTCTCTTCTTTCCTTTCACTACCTATTTTATGGTAGTTTATTATATGGTAGTTTCTTTTCTTGTCTTTTCAAAGTCGGTTTTGTTTCAATGTCATTCTGTCTCTTATGTTGTTGTTTTTTATGTAGATTAAGCAGAGAGAGAACGACCTTGCTCTAAAGTATTATCTGAAGGCTGTGAAGGCCCTGGAGAAGTTGGAGTGGGAGGACAGGCAGCTTGCGTTGGTCAGCGGTGTGCTGGCTGGAAATGTGTTTGACTGGGGCGCCAAGGCTGTGTCAGAGTATGTGAAGTGGATGCTCTTTTTCCATTGACATTCATCACTAGCAACTTTAGCTCCTAGGGAATTGAAAGTTCATAATCTAATCTCACTAACTGATATTTTCTCACAGTAAACTTTAACTTTAATGTTTACGCTCGGTTTGATTTGTGTATGAGGCTTTCAAATGTTTAATGTTCCTTGGTCAGAAGTAAGAATAATGGGCAATCTTTTGTGCTAGTTTAATGATACTGTAAATTGAAAAGTGGCCAACAAATTCTTGAATATTTTAATATATATTACTGTATATAATTTACACATTTTGTCTTGGTTACATTTGCAGTGTTCTTGAGTCAGATCCTGAATTTGGCTTTGAAGAAGCAAAACGGCAGCTTGAAGGTCTGTTGTTTTTTTTGTATACCTTTTATTTTCTTGACACCTGTCTCTCTCAACATTTTGCTTTGTCCTCAGAGCGACCATGGCTTGTTGACTGCTATGACCAGTGGTTTGAGAGACTTAAGGTTAGTGTTATACTTTCTTCATGTAAGTGCTCACTGTTGCTGTTTACACAACCTTCCTCAGCTTAGCCTCAGAATGACTCTCCGTTCTTCACTTTCATGCTATTCTATCCGATCTATTAAAGCCTGCGGGTCAAACAATATCTTAAATTACTTGAAAGTTTTTTTGTCCTCTTGCTGTTATGTTTTTTTTTTAGCTGACTAGTGCTAAAATGTGGGTTTTCTCTTACAGGGTCCCCCTCACAAGTGTGCCTTGTTTTTCGTAGATAATAGTGGAGTTGACATCATTTTGGGTGTGATACCTTTTGTCAGAGAACTTCTGTCTCGTGGAACAGAGGTATGCAATCGTGAGTGAGCAATAATACAATAAAACAATTACTGTGAACTTAACTACATTTTATGCGCTTTCAGGTTGTTCTAGCTAGTAACTCTGGTCCAGCTCTAAACGATGTTACAAATGGTGAACTACAAATTTTGACCGAAAGAATTGCTGTTATGGATCCAGTGATACAGTGAGTGTTAACATTTGACCCTTTTTCTATTACACAGTAAACATTGTTCATCTATATAAGCTCCAAAAGGGTTTTGACTAATTTATTTTATGTCAAATACACAACATCAACATACAAATTAGTTCAGGATTAATGAGTACTGTCACAGCCCGTTTTTTCCTACGTCTTTTCCCCAACTCCACTTAGAGCCGTAAGGAGTGAAAAAGTTCATTGTTGGGACACACATGCATAACAGGGCTAAAGCAACTCATCACTTCATAGACAATTAACCAGTTATTGAAATAGTTGTTTATTATTTTAGCTATCGATTAATCATTTCTGGTGTATACTGTATACACAGACTTGGTGAGACCAAGAGTTGCATAGAAATGTTTCTCTTTTTTAAAGTATCTTATGCCCCTAGAGGCCACAAGCGCCACTGCGCACCACGGTGTGGCGCATATTACGTTATTTTACTCATTAATTGTTTGTGAGAGTAAATACTACACTGACAGAAAAGACAAAGGCAGCAAAGTTGCAAAGGTGGTTTTCTGGCCAGAGACACCAGGAGATGAAAGACCCCCCAATCATCCCATTAACACTACCCCTTCACTTACCCCCAGAGAGGCTACGGAAAGGATTTATTAAGGTTAACAAGTTACTTAGTATTGTTGTAATGAAAAGGGCATATTGTTTTTGTTTTTCATTTTTGGTATTAAAGACACTCAGTGTAAGATTTTCCTGATCAGAAACTGCCCAATTTTACCTGTAAGGCACAAGCAAAATGTCAATAATATGGCCTGGATATATAATAATATATAGTATACAGAGGAAATAATTAAAATAAAATGACACGGTGGCGCAGCAGTTAGCTCTTGTGCTTCAGAGCAAGAAGGTCCCGGGTTCGATCCTTGGGTTGGGCCTTTCTGTGTGGAGTTTGTATGTTCTCCCCATGTCTCCGGTTTCCCCTACCATTAAAAACATGTACAATAGGCCAGGATGAACGGGAGTGTCTTTCAGAGGGCGCATGGGGGACGACGGATGGAAATTAGCCCATGGCTACAATCTGGCATGGCGTGTTTACATGCATGAGTCCCATGCATGTTCATTAACATGCACTGTCATGACCAAGTTAAAAAAATCAAAATAAAAAAGATTTAAGCTTCAGAATGAAAATCTGAAATTTAAGCCATTTTGAGTGATTTTGTGTCACTACATGAAACGAAAAATCCGTATAGCAGGCGTTTCCGGGTAATTCAATTTGAAAATCAATTGAATGATTGATACGTGTATTGGGAAGGAGCAACTGATTTTGTTATAGAGATGACTTTTACAACCTCTACAATAATTCCTAATGTTGTTTTGCAGATCTGGACTGAGAGACGAGAGGTTGATGTTGGTGCAGAGTGGCTCCAGCTCGCCCTGCTTGGATCTAAGGTTAGAGTCACTGCTGAAGTAGTCATTCATATCGAATAAAACCCATGTTTTTTACCTTCAATTCAAGTAGAAATAATTAAAAGGTATCTTTATTGTCCCACCAGGGGAAATTATTATTATTATTCTTTTTAACAAGTCTGCGCACTCCAATAACAACTGCAATCAATCAATCAATCAATCAATCAATCAATCAATCAATCAATCAATCAATCGGGCTCCCAATAAAACAGATGCGGGTGAATCAGAAAAATGTGGAGAATGAAGACACTCATAACTTCATTCTTCATTCACCACATTTTGCTAATTTCAATTTCCACATCTTTGTATTTGCATATTAGACAATTTTTCACAAACTTTCACTAAAGTGTTTCTTTCAGATAGGGTTTCCAATTGTGGTTTTGAATGTATTTTTCCAGCTGGTTAGGCCTCTCCCACCCCAGCTTTTGGATGGTGCATTTTGCCAGTAGCTCTCTGGTTTTAACATCTAATTTTTTTTTATCTCGTTTAATTTCCAGTACACAATGTTGAAGCTGTATGTAATAACTGGTACAGCAAGGGCATTAATTGCTGTAAATCTATTGGCTGCATTCAGCTCACTTTCCAGAATCATCCAAATCCTCCTATAGTATTCTTTTCTTATGATTTCTTTCATATAAGAATGTTGGATTCCATCTCCTTTATATAGTCCAGTGATTCTTGCTCTAGTTCTTAATAATAATAATAATAATAATAACAATAACAATAACAATAACAATAACAATAACAATAATAATAATAATAATAATATTATTATTATTATTATTAGTCCCAGCTTTACAGCTGTCACTCTTTTGTCCTGTGACCAGAGGTCACAGCCAACAGCTATGATAAACACTACTCTTGAAGTATTTCTAAAAGGTATTGTGTTTAAGCTTGCAGCCCGAGAGAAAGCCTGTTCTTGAAAAACATTTGGATTGTAAAAATCAGCTATTATAACTGCCCCTTACCTGTATCAATCATCATCATCAATCATCAAGTATGCAAACCATGAACTTAATTATTATTTCCGATGAGCAGCTATTCCTTTTGCTTTCCAGTCGTCTGGACAAAGTGCTGGCCACACTGGTGCGGGAGCGTAAGACAGACTTGGTGATCATTGAGGGCATGGGTCGAGCCATCCACACAAACTACTATGCCATGCTCAGCTGCGAGAGTCTCAAGATGGCCGTCATCAAGAACTCGTGGCTTGCCGACCGCCTGGGAGGAAAACTGTTCAGTGTTGTCTTCAAGTACGAGGTACCAGCAGGGAAACCCAGCCAAGACAGTTCAGCTCCAACACCTTTGTGAGCTTTATGTAGCTCTTCAGTATTAAAGATGAGCCATTGGACAAGGATGGACAAGAGAAATGAATGTATTATGATTTTACTGCCGCTGGGAGAACAGGTTGTACATGATTCATTGGACTCTGTAATTGTGACTTTGGGCTTAAGCCAAATATGATATATTTTTTCACAAATTCATCCAATTCTCAGGCCATTATATACTTTTATCATCCCTGCCATTTGAACTGTTTGCACCTGTGGCAGAATGTGCTTTCTTGAGTTTTTACTGCCCCCAGTTACCAACAATGTCTGGCTGATATCTCTATTCATATACAGTATATAGGCTGTTGTGGCATGTCAGAAAGAAGTTTTGTCTCTCACACACATCAGCATGAGATGCTATTCTTTTCAATTATAGTCACACTGCCAAAGCACAACACTGTCCAGCCACTTTGGGGGATTGTACAGTTGGGCTTACGCTTGTTTGTGACCTTTTGTAAGAGTGAATGAAACATGTGGAGGTAATCACAGCTTTTAACAGCAGCACTCTCTGAGTCCATATAATGTGCCTTGAGACGGACGTAATAATAATATAATATTAATTATTCAATATAATATACTCAGACACTTGTTTGAAAGTCAATTGACGCCAATGACATGAAAGAAGTATTACATAGTCTATTAAGTGGGGTTCACTATCGCTTATGTAGCTCTTAAAATATCATCTGATAAATGCCAGATATGCAAGTCAGAGGAAAATATGATCTTCTCCACTAGATGGCACCATTCAAAGTAATCAGTAATTCAGTCGTTCAGTTCAAATAATGTATATTTATTAAATTACATATGAAATATTTAAATCTTTCTATTATCCATAGTGGTGTAAATGATGGTGTTTGTTTTGTTTTTTTAATGATGAATCTTTTATTATATTTGTTTTATTTTTTAATTGTGTTAAGTGGCACCACTTACATTTCAATAGATTGATTTGAGCTTTGTGGACATTAAAAGTGCTGCTTTGTTCAGGTGAAAAATAAAAGGTTACACTTTTAAAGAATCACATCCATTTAAGAGAAATAATGCCATATTAGAAGTCAATAATTAACATCTCAGTGCACTGTGTGACTAGACCTGTTCAGTTCATTCCTAAAAATGATTCACAAAACATGAATATCAACACTACACACTAAAACACTATGTTTATGAAGCTGTAAAAGAGATTACCCAAAGTTACAGAGACAGGATCACATTCATTCATTCAACTGCAGAAACTCTGCAAAACTCTTTTCAGTCAAATGATTGAAAATGTGTTTCTGTTCTGTTATAAATGAGGTTATTATTCAAATAACACAATGTAAATGGTGTGTATGCCATCTGTAGATACTTGTGAAATACATGTAATTATTCCAATTGAAGCACAATTTGGAGAGATTGTCTGACAATCAATTTTAATTAAATTATTTTATTTTAATCCATGTTTTTTTTTTTTCCTGTGAGTGAGTTTTTCTGGATCAGTCTGTGTCTATAGACAACTGTGAGTATTTGGCCCATAAAACTTTCTTTGCTCTAATTTTTTGCTCTATTTCACATCATTATTGTTTGAAGATTTAAAAAGCATTTTTCTGTGATTCCTGGCCGGATTAAAACAATTTACAAACTGATTTGGGGCCAATACATTTCTTGCTGCTTGCTTCGCTGCCACAGCTCAGAGGCCTCTCTGTTCCTCTGCTGCGCACTGAGCGCAGAGTCGCTATCGGCTTCTTCCCTTGAAAAGGGGAGATTTATTTAATTAGCCTATTTATTGTCCAATTAAGTAAATAGAAGAACAGTGATGGAGCTCACAGCAAAGCCAATGTTATGACCAGATGTGCTAAAGCAGTAGGCCGAGCAGAGCAAGGTTGAGATGAGACTGCATTACCAAAAAGAAAATCACTCAGTGAGTTGTGGAATATGGAAACTGACCGATGGATGAGTTTCGCACACTCTTCCACTAGATGGCAGTACTCAACTACAATAAAAACAACGTGGACGATGCGCGGACTGATCAACAGCCCATTTAGATGGTTGAACTGGTAAAGCATAAATTATGCAGTATGCTATAAGTAAATTACATTGTATTACATTATAGATTACAGTGGCTGAGATGGCCGAGCAGGTTGTCTTATAACCAGAGGGTTGGCAGTTTGAATCCCAGCGGTCAGCCTTGGCTGCACTGTGGGAATGGGTGAGTGGTTCCTTGATGTAAAGAGTACCAAAGGTAGCTTGAAAAGTTCTAAATAAATAAAGATCTTTTCCTATATAGTATTTCAAAACAAAATAGTATTGATAATGAAAAAGATATGACAAAAACGCAGTTGACTTCAGAATCAGATAAAAATATGTTAATCATAAAGTAAGAAAGAAAGAAAAGAAGTGCACACTCGCTATATTCCACCCTGTTGTGAAAATTGAAGGTTGGAAGGCAATAATTTAGATCTGTAATGACTGCTGAATAACTGTTTTTGAAAGCGTTTGTCAGTCAGCCTTATGATCATGCTTGGATCAAAACTCTGAGAAAATACTGTCTTCTGATATACATAATCACATGGAAAAACTGCAAAATATTTGTATTGCAAGTTGGAAACAGGCTTTTTTTTTATATATATATTGGACTTGCTGTTTCTCCTAAAATATTGAAAGTGAGTTAGATCACACACACAAATGATTTAGACTGTTTTCAAGACCGCGTGTTTAGAATCACACAATCCACACAATGAAATGAGATTTTAATAGTTTAATTTGAATCCATGCTTGTTCCTTGTTGAGTGAGCATTTCTCGATGTCGCCGCGTCTGTAGAGCACGGGGGATCTGCGAGTTGGCCCATATTAAAACACTAGTTCCTCTGGTGGTGTAAGAGCTTGACACCCCGGTACGTGCCGCTTGATTCCTGCCGGGAGCCTGTGAGCTGATAATGTATGAAGATCCTGGCAGGTGGTCCCACTGCTGTGCTTCCCCATCACAGCTCCAAATATTCTGCCAGGAAACCTCCAGATACGACGCAGTGGATCATAGAGATTGTTCTAATGCATCTAAATACCAAATTCCCCGCGCTTAAGACTTATATAGCTGCTGGAATAGACCCTAGCCATAAAGGATCCAATGAGATTAATCAGAAAGACATCAGAAACTAATGGCTCTTTCTTGAAACATTTAATCAAGATTTCTGAATGAAAGATTTCTGCAGTGGCTCAGACCATCTGTTGCTTTTCTCTTTCTAAATACATTTCTAATTATATTCAAGACTGAAAGCACATTGATGAAGAATCTAGAGTTTACAGGAAACAGTGCAGCATTGACTGTTCTCTAATTTTACAGCAGTAACAGTATGCAGCGATTTCTAAAGAGCAACTCACTGGAGTTATGAACGCCACACTTTGAGGCCAATTATCTATTGGGGTTCTTGAAGAAATGAGAATTTCAAAAGTCTGATCATTTTACGCATTTAAAAAAAAAAATCACTTACTACGGTACGAGGACGATGGATGGAAAGTAGCCTGGCACATTTACACAAAGTAACTGTACTGAGTGTTCATTAATGTGCACTGCCCTCTTCAAATAAACAAATACAGTAAAGTAAAGTAGTACTCTATAAAACTTCCTTACTTCTTCTTTCATAAATGAAACAAGAATAACAATAATGACCTAGCTGAGATAATGTTTTATACATTGTAGAGGTATGTACAGCTAACCCATTGTAAAATGTAATTTGCATCATATGACTCAATTAAATAAATAAATAAATTACACTTGATGATACACAGAAACTGCTTCATTTGAATTTTTGGAAAATCATTTTCAGCAGTTTAGTTTCACACCCAGGATGAACACAGTAGAGAAATTGTTTTGGGATGAAATGTGTCACTGTGTTTCATAAACGACTAACGAGACAGAAAGACTCACATAGATGTTTGTTTGGCTAACACGTTTCGGCATAAGCACTTCCTCAGGCTGATATAGCCCATGTATCTACCAGGTGGACAAGGGACAGATAAACCAACCATTTTACAATGCTCCTTAGACCTAGACATGTCAGACAGTCATGTTATTTGGGATGTTATGCTTCGGAGTCTTTATTACATTACAGTTAAAGCAAGATGTGAACTTGAAAAGGCAAAAAAAAAAAAAAGGCTGCTTCATCTATCAGACCACAAATCCCCAAGAGACATGGACATTCATTGGACCCATTTCCACACACCCTAGGGCATGACTGTAATTTCTTGTATCTTACAGGCTTGATACATTAACTGATGAATGCACAGTTAGTGGTTGTTTATGGTTTGTATATGACAAGGTTTTAACCCTGTAATGCTTTTGTATATAAAGCTAATACATTGAGAAAACCCATTATCTCCAAACAGCAGACTCACACCCACTGTGTTCCACAACAGTGTTAGTGGCTTGTCAGCATTGTCCTTCTTGAAACCAACGCTCTATAAGGTCGCCACATCTAGTGCATGTTCCACAAAAACAAAGAGCCAAATAAAATACGTCTAAATGTCAAACAACTCCCAGAGGTAATCGCCACAATCACAGACTCAATATATTTCACAGTTTAAACAGCCACGAGCCACATGAGCTAAGGTTGCCTTACTGGAGCTCTGCAGTATACGGAGAATGAACAGCCCATGAAAAATGCAGTTCTGCAGGTCTTTTGCAGCAGACTACACTATTCAGTGGTCTTTCTCACTATAGCGGTGGCGAGCTTGGTTACTGCAAAATAGTAGTCAATATTATTCACAACAGCAGTAGATGTTTGTCCATCTCCAAACACAAAAGGGTATAAAAATGGTTATATAAACACTGTTACATATAAAAATGCAGATCCAATCATCTGATCAAACTGAGGGCTAATTGTTTTACCTGTACCACATTTGAACCTCACAATTCTGATGTGAATAACAGCTTGTAAATAACCTGTCAAACTGGTTGGGACAAGTCTAGTGGTCCACATAATTGGGCTGCTATTGAGGGACCTGCGTGTACGTGGATGCGCAGAGGAGCAGGCGCACCGGTGGCACTGCCTCTCCTCCCTCTCCTCCCTCTCCTCCTCCTCCTCCTCGCTCTCTCTGACTGATGCTCCCAACACATCTCGTCCGGGAGAGAACGGAGCGTAGCAGCCGAGTTTGACCAGTCCTGCTCTCACATGAAGGAAGTCCATTGCAAAGGACGCACCGCAAAGTAACCCGGGTAAGACGCGTTCATTTGTGTCGTTACCTTTCACCCGAACTTGATCATATCCGTGTTGTCGGTTGGGATTCAGCAACTCACCCAGGAGCGCTTTAAGTAGGTTTTATGTGCCCCACACGCGCAACTCCGCCGTGGTTCACATGTTCAGCTTGTTCAGTTCGCGTCCCCCCGCACGCGCGTAAACGTCCCATCTCCGCGTAAGTACAGCGTCAACTTCACTCCCGCGTAATAAAGCACTTTCTCACTTGAATCTGCAGTAACGCGAGACACTGCAGGTGAGTAGGGGGAAAAAAGAGATGGCAATGTCTTTGAAACTTTTCTGTAAATTAAAATGTGCTGCATTTTATATTGTTTTTAATGTGTAAAAATTGTATTTGTGGTGACGAATTTGAACAATGGAGGTTTAAATTTATGAGCGTCTTTTGTTGACGTATAGCCAATCAGTCAGGCCTCCAATGTTGATCCTATTTAGTCTTTGAAACCAGTTAAGTACGAACTTGTGGAGGCAAAAAAATGGGGGAATAACGTATAAGATGGTGAAAGTTGGTGTCACAATCTTGAAAATGGCCTTTGAAGTCACAATTTTGTACACACACACATTTTGAGACACATTGAATCAGTGCAATAATAAAACAGCATATTCTGTGATTAAGAAATGCCTTTGTGTCCAAGTGATATGTATAATGTTAAGAGAAAAACAATAGCATTTTGAGTTTTGCCCGGCCTTAATAATGTTCAATTTCTCAACTACTGGGGCGAGGTGGGCCCTGGTACCATAACAATAAAGGCTTGACTCGGGCCAGTTTAATGACAGCGTTTGTTTCCTGATGTTCTGCCTCAAAGATGTCATTTCCAGGGCTGAGGGGAAGGTGGAGGGAATCCAAAATGATTGCAGAGATTAACTCCACCCTGACAGCTCGTTACCACTGCACACTAGTCTGGGTTATGCTGCATACGCTAATGGCCAATCATGTTCCCGGGGAAATGACAGGAGGAGATAGCCTTGACTAGAATAGGAGGGAGGGGGGGGGATATAAAGTTGGGAGTCATCATGTGGCATCATCGGATTTTTAAAAGTAAAGCAAAAATATGAGATATTTTTTTGGCTTTGGTGAGATGGTGGTGGTAATTAACTGGATGTCAGTTGGTGGGCTATGATCAGAGCGAAGGACCCCCTGAGTGAGCGACCTCGAGCAAAAACACAAGCCACATTCATTATTTGTTACATGAAAGACGAGGTAATGCGAGGACGCACTGTGTTGTTTGGTGTTCACTTTATTTCAATTATTGGCCCACATCTGAGTGAACGGTGTATGAGTCAAACACCACGTAGACTTTAAATGTTGAAACACAATCTGTTTATTTCAACAGAGAGACAAAACTGAGTCAGGGGAACACTCTCCACAGCCTGTCTCTAATTGTTCTATATAACATCTCACAACACTGGGTGGATGGATGGATGGATGGATGGATGGATGGATAGATGGATAGATGGATAGATAGATAGATAGATAGATAGATAGATAGATAGATAGATAGATAGATAGATAGATAGATAGATAGATAGATAGATAGATAGATAGATAGATAGATAGATAGATAGATGCACTGAAGGCAAGGTGGGTGAAGTGTCTAGAGTAGTTCTCCACAACTTTGGGGACTTCTTGTATTATGCGAAATCAAAAAGCATGCACAATCGATTAACCCTTCAAGAGCTCCTGATCATGAGCAGTGGCTGCCCCTGTGCCAGTTAGGAAAGGGTCAAATGCAGTGGACACGTTTTGCTACAGGGAGCAGAGCACCTTGGCATCTGAACTTATTTACTTTTGTTGTGAAGTTTGTTTTAAGTTTGGATGGTAAATTTTATTAAAAAAAAAATCAATCTTGGCTTGAACATCTGTTTGATCGCTCCACTACTGCAGGACTAATCGCTTGTTCCCAAAAACCTGTTTATTTTGTTCACTCATCACGCTTCACTGACAGTCTGGTCCAGGCAGCTAAAGCTTTGTTAACATTGGCTAACAAGTGAGCACCTTTAACATATAAAACAATAGTCTTGCATATACTTCCTGAGTACTTTTTTGACGAGCCAAAACTCAAATGAGCATCCACAACAGGAAAAAGTTATGGGGCTGAAACCTTCTTTTCAATAACATGTGGCTTTTGTGTTGTATTTCTAATAGTCATTGCAGGGAGAAAACAAGACCGAGCTAAACCAAAGCAAACTAAGGCTTGATCAGGACTAAAGACTCGCCGAACACAAGCGCAAAATGGCGCAGCACATTACAAAACTAAAACTCAATATAGGACTAAACTTAATCAAGAAAAGAAAAAATAGGGATGCTACTGTGTACTCTTGAGAGATACATTTTCCATTTAAACGAGATAAACTTGTGCTTTTATTTCCTCGTCTACGACTTTATGTATTCACTTGTCTTCTTACATCTCACTCTCACCCCCTTTTTTTTTTGCAAATCCTTGCTTTTGTCTAACTCATTCTCTCTGCTCTCTGCGGGACTCCTCTCGCGCTGCCACTGGCGCTGTTTATGTCTGACGGCTTTTTTCGAAACGCGCCTCTATGTGGGTGTCTGAAGGAGAATCCCACCCGCTGTTGCTGAATACTAGAGCGTGCGTGTGTGTGTGTGTGTGTGTGTGCATGTGTGTGCATGTGTGTGTGCGTGTTGGTTCCCTCAAAACCAACATGAGAGCAGCGAGATGTAACCATGCATCACATCTGTACCTATTGGACCAAATTACCAGCAGCCCTCTGTGTCTTTTCTATGGCCCATTTGCAGACAGATGGACCTTCCCTTATGGTCCTTTACCATCTACCACTTTATGCAATAAAAGCTGTAAATGTGTCATCTGTATTGTTTAGAGACAAAGCACTGTTAGACGACCTATGCTGCTGGGGTCAGAGGTCATCGTACAAGTTGTGTATTGAAAACGGCCTGCGACTAATGATTATTTCAGTCCAGTCGATCCTGCAGGCATTTTTGTTTTTTTATTTAATGTCAGCCAGATTAAAGTAAAAAAAAAGTATACTATAAATATAAATATTAAGTACCTGTAGCACTTTGTTATAAAATCTGTGTCTGTTTATAGTCCAGGTAACAGATATTAAAGGTGGAGTAATCAATTTATTTCTCTGGTAATAGAGTACATTTCTTTTTCCATCATAGGCCTGCCTACGTTCTAAACACGATTTTGTGGGAAATACAAAGACATGCCGTGTGCTGGTAGTATGTAAGTAGCGCATTTGTATCTATTGCTAATGCAGAGTGAGAGTACCCGGTCAGTCGCTCTGCCGTCTGAAAAAGCTGTGCATGAAACGTGTATATTATAGATCCACATGAAGAATCAGGATTTGTGAAAGTTATAAATGACTCGGGCCATCAGTTAGGCTGCACAATATGAGGAAAAAATGCAATATTTAATAAATGTCTTGAATATGATGATAATGATAGTATTGCAGTATTTTATGAGCCAATAATATAGTGTGTTTAAAATCAAGGCTATAAAGAAAAAAATCAGTAAAAGTTTGCACATTTTCAAGTTACCCAGTTGTGTTTCAGGCTGTGTAAGCAGAACAAGTGTAAATCTCAGATTAATGTCAGATGGAGGACCTCAGTGACTTTGTGATGTATTGCAGCTCCTTGGGATTTAGATTATGCGTCACCTAATAGGTGTGTTTAAGATGAGCCAGGCGGGATCAGGCGCTGCAGGAGCATCAGGCTGTGTGTGTCTAGTGCAGCATGCACCGCCCGCCTGTCTCATCTTAAACACACCTATCATTGCGATAACAGTAATTTGGCGATCGATTGTGTATTTCTACTAGTCGACCAGTCACTGGACTTTTGTGGCTCTATAATTAAAAATATTTACTTGAATTAAAACATTGACATTGAAGATATTTGTACAAATTAACGCAAGATGATCTTCTTTAGCACAGCTGGAAATACATGATGTAAAGCCTTTCTTTAAACTTGGTAATTAATCTGCCTGGTTTTCTTTGAACCTAAATCATTGAAGCTGTTTCAGTGTCGCTTGCTAAGACCTATTCAAATAATTTGTGCAACGAGGTTTGCTAGATAACTCAATGATTATTATTTTTTTTCTTTTGTGTGTATTTTGTTAGAAAAAGAGAACTTTCTACCTTGTAGTTTATTACAGTATTTTTCTAAATTAAATAAACCCATAAATAAATAGATATCTTTGTGATCTCTTGTCTCATTTGACAACAGTGGCATTGACATGAATTTGTAAATTCCATTGAACCCAAACCGTGTCAGATGAATCTGTCCAGATCCCCCCGTGTCAACAGACCGGCGACCACACTGTACCTGCTTTAATCTTTCAGTGGACAGGAGCCTCCTCTGTGTGACATGACGGCCCCTTAGTCGCCGTCTGTTCCTTTGGGCCTTTGTTTGTGACTTCCTTATGGCCCCGCTGGTTGCTACGAGAGATGAAACTGCAGGAGCAGATGGGGTTCGGAGACACAGCAGGTGAAGCTGAAAGATGAAGACAAACAGTGGTTTAACGCAGGACGCTAAAAACGCTCTATTAGCCCACTCTGTCTAAACTGGAGTCCATTCACTGACAAAGTCCCGCTAACCCACAGGGCGCACAGAGGACATTTCATCACACAGAAACCATGCCCTCTAAAAGTCTCCCCTCTTTGCAGTTTAGTGCAAGATGACCTATTATTTCAAACTCATCTCACTTGCACTCTCCCTGCAGACGGTCTGAAAGTGAAGCATTCGGTTATAACACAAACATTTGTTCGTCAACCCTCGGCTATATTAATTACTATGATTTAGAATTTATGCCTAAATGCAGTGCTAAAGTTGAGGAAAATAATCTCCTTTTTGTTCTTTTGTACTGATTGGTTATTTTGTTTATTTTGTTTAGTTCTTCTCTAATCAGGACGGATCAATAATGTGATCAGAAAGCAAATATAACAGTTAGCACAAACTTAAAACACTGCAAGATAAGGGTAATTCCTCCTTCACAGTTTTGTGCTGTTCATAGTTCCATCGTTTTGCTGGTTCATATAAAGCTATGCACAACAAACCCTCTACTTTTATTGCCACTTTTCCGTTAATTGTTGGATATACTTTGAATGTTGAATCTCCTTTTTTCCAAAACACCCATTGTTTTCATACTTGCCTCAACAAGGGATTTGAACAACTGATGCAAAGAATTGCTCAAGGCAACATTTGCTTGAAATGATTTGTGATAGTTCATAACTTCCCTCCTTACTCTATTTTCTCTCCATTGTTGTGTAAATTTCCCTTGATGTCCCAGATAATATGATTGTTCTCGGTTTCATATCATTTCTTATAACTAATCCATTCTTTCTTTTGAAACCTTCTCTTCTCTGTTCAGATCCAAGTGGCCCAGTTTTCTACTGCGGCAATGTTTACTCTGATCATTAAAACATTTTACACATTGCTGGAGCCTTATTAGTTATGTGAGTATTAACACTTGTGGCCCCTGCAGTAGACTCTCTTCTGGCTCTGGCCTACCTTTCTGACAGATATGAAACAGTTGCATGGTAGGAGGTTGTTGTTTGCACTGGTTGTTTATCAAATACCGACCTAGAAATCCCACCCCGAGTGCTCCATTATAGTGGCTGTTGTGGGTCTCCTCAAAGGACCACCTGTTAGCGGCTCATGTGAGGAGCGAGCACAGAAAGGAGGCCACTGCTGTGTTCAGACAACCAGCCCGCCTCCTTCCCCTTTCACTCCTCGCTTCTTTTCAGGTCTCCGGCTGCAGATTGGATTGATGCATGCCGTCCCCTGTCGACTGGTCCCTTCTTTTATGCCGGAGGATTGAGTTTGTGGAGTCAGAACATTAGCTTTTAACTGTTCTCATATTGTCCAGCGCTTTGGGATCATTTATCTCGAGTTTCAGTCAAGTGAGCAGATGTTGTCTGGATAAAACTGTGTTATGTTACAAGTGTTTTGCTCATTTCTTAGAGAATAACCTTTACAGTGAAACATAATCAAGTTAAACACAGTTCTGGAATATTTGGATATCAGCGGCAAAATCTGTTTTTTATCCATGCACAATCCACTCAAACTGATATCTCAGTCCCTCAGCAGTGAAGCCGTAATCCTGTTCAACGCTCCCTGTTCGATGCGTTAGGCACATTGTCGAAATAAGGTCTTACAGCCTCAGTCAGCTTTGTGCCCATGTTTGCAAACTTCACAGCTGCCCGGGTCCCGAGAGGCCAGGCGACAGGCGTTGACTTCAAATCTCACTAGGGCTCGGGCTGCCCTTGGCCTGCTTGTCCAATAACTTAAACAACATCACACTTTACTCCCTGAAACAACCCAATAAGGCGACAGTAAAAACCCAAGGGCGTGTGCGCTTTTTACTGTAAGAGCACAGGCCATATCACTGCCACAAATCCACTTTCAGATGTACATTCCCATGAGCAGAAACACACAATAGGAGCAGCTCAATACTACTCCTCCATTGATTTTCCGTTTGCCCTGCGGTCGTTTGTCTTTAAACACAAAAGAGAAGTCCACCACAGCTTTATAATGGAGTTGTGTATCTGGGGCAATATAACGCAGATATCCATATCATTATTTACAGAGACAAAAAACTTCCCACGGGGAGGAGTCAAGGCTGGTTGTAACTGTATGCCAGAGTAGCAAGATCCATGCCACACCAAAGACTGTTGTGGCATCATTTTTCTGACTGGTTTTGTACTTTGTTTTTTTCGATAGTCCCAGGCTGTTTGATTTATTCTTAACGTAAAGCCCTGTCCCTAGAGATTTAGGGACTTCATATCTCTATGCAGTCCCATGGATGGCTCTGCAGTGTGTGAATAGGTCCAGATGAAGGATGTGCGTCTTATGGAATCTCACATAAATGAAAGTACCTGAATGGAGACCGGAGAGTCGTTTATAACAAACTGCACAGGTGCCTCTCTGTTTCTTTGTCTCTTCTTAAAACCTCCAGCTCCAGAACTAATAGCCCACTCCAGAGGCAGAGGGGCCTGTCTGTGCAGGTGAAAGATGGCCAAGGGAGAATGGGATGAGCGGAAAATACTGCTCTGAAGGGCTTTCAGATTGTAGATTTTAGAGAGTGAAGGGAGTTAAAAGTACAGCATTCATTATTTGTGGTGCAGCTGTATACAACATTGTGTGCAATTTTCCCACTGTGGGACAATTACAGGTTTCTCATCAAAGCTCCGAACACAAACTCTGGACCTGAGCACTCCTTCTGACCATTTTAGCACAGGGAAAGTTATCAGTTATCATCATTTTCAATGATGGTTCTTCTTGGTCATCTTCTTTACTCTGTAGTTGAAGTCTCAAACGTTTCGCCTCTCATCCAAAAGGCTTGGTCAGCGAACTAAGGTTCAGCTCAGTCCGCAGCAGAGAAAAAGACCACAAGTTGGACTTGAGCTTGGCCCGGCTCCTCCCCTCTAATAACAGCTACTCTCACCTGTGGGTAAACACCTTTGAAGTAGAGCGTCTTGGTCTGCCCCGCCCTATTCTCAGCTGATCACTGTTAAATACCTGCCTATTGAGCTGTCATTAGCAGCATGTTACTATTATCTTTTTCTCAGCCCACAGGCGCCGTTGTTCTAAGACCATGACTCTTCTTTGGACTGTCGTCCTGGTCATCCTGCTGTCTTCCCTGGTCCTGTCCCATGGTGCAGATCAAGGGGTGCCACGTGGGAAAAGGAGACAGAGCTCAGCAGGGGGCAGCAACAACCTTCAGCACCCTCTACAGGCTCTACAAGGCTATAGCAGTGAGCACAGAAGGCATGATCGCCAGAGGTCCCGGGGCACGAAGGCTGAACTACTGTCCCACCGCTCTCTGCACCCCTTGAGACAGCCTGAGGATGAGGGACCAGGGCTGGAGGGCATGAGTCCAGTGCGAGTGGAAATGGGACCAGCGCGGGACAAAGATAGGGGCCGATTGAGTCACAACATTTTGCTTGGGACCAAAAAGGGTAGAGGTCATCTAAATGGACAGGAACGTCACATGGAGCACAGGAGACATGGAGGACATAAGGGGAAACATGGGAAAGGTGTGTTCACAACTTTACAGAATTGATAAGTAACAATTCTCACTGTTGATTACAAAGAAGTCTTTTTATTCACAGTGGCTTTTTCTGAGCTTTTACTCTTTTCTTCATCAAATTAATAAAGTGTTCTTTTGTAATTATTATTCGAGTTGACTGTCATTGTCAAGATTAAAACTATAGCCTATTTGATTGTCCACAGGCTTCTCCCCAGGTCTCGACCTCAGATCTCTCCATCACGACGGAGATGCTTTTGAGGAACCCCCTTTCCTAGCCCTGACCCTGCCCAGTGAACCACCCTCCCCCAGCGGGTCCGTCTTCGGCTCGGGCTCCTCTATGGTTACCACGGTTACAAACGAGCATCCACCAACGCTGCCCCCAGCCTCCACCAAACCCCAGGTAACCCCATCCCAACAAAGTACTCATTACAGGCTATGTCTGTTATGTCCCAGCATGACTCTGGTTTGAGGGGAGTAAAGAGAAAATAGGAGTGCATTTCTGATGTTCACTTTGCCATAAAACACACACACACACGCGCACACACACGCACACACGCGCACACACGCGCACACGCACGCGTGCACACACGCGCACACACGCGCACGCACGCACGCACACACACACACAAAGCTACAGATGAAACCTTATACTGTGAGGGAGCAGGTAGTGAAACATATACTTAATCTGGCTTAGTCTATTGGCTTTCTAATATGTGATATGCTATGTATCATAAAACTGCTGGCAGCAAACATGTACAGCCTTTATTAGAAATCGAGCTGTGTGATTAGGCCAGCAAAGGTGAACACATCATTGTGTGCAATAGCCACATATGGCAACATTGTAGTCAGACTCAAATGAGAATGAAGTAACCAATTTACAAATTGGTAAATAAATAGTTATATATCCATTTTTAACAGCTGACGTTCTTCCTCAAAGTAAAATCCTCACCATTGTATTGCTAGTTAATTATTAAATCTCAGCATTGCGCCGTGATTCCAGGCAGGTTGTTTGCTTGGTGTTTAGTTTACAAAACAGAGAACCAATTGGGAGCAGTCAATTAATACTGGACAACAGCGGAAAAATTATGACCCTCTTTTTTTCTCGCACAATGGTCTCTTAATTAATGTTCGATCGTCTGCAGATGGTTTAATGAGTGTAAGAACACCAGGTAGCCCTGCCATTAATCCTCTGTAATTGATATTCCTTTATAGGTCCATTTGCTACTGGTGAGGAAAGCACTTATTGATCTGTTTTTACCAAGGGGGTAACTTTCTGATAAATGACTAAGCAGCATTGTGTATATTTTACTAAGAAACTTGTAAGAGCCTCGCTTTGTCAATATTAATGGCTAACTTGTAGTCTGTATTGCTCAGTCTGCACCCATCTTGCTCATACTACCACAACTATGACTGAAGAAGTCAATCACTGTAAAGCTTTTTTTTAATATATATAGATTATTATTAATTTGTATTCATCATGATGTCCAAGCCTTTGAGTTAAGAAGCTTTGCCTCCAAGGCTTGTTTACAAATCAATGGTGCATTACTATTGCCCATCAAAGCCAACATCTGACTGATCTCACCTGAGGTTCCCACCAAGTATTCATGACAAATTTAGGATTTATGTTTAATACATGATTCCATTCACAACTGTATTATTGAAGCACAGACGATAACACAAAGCCATGCGACATGGGAGCTCATTTACATAAAGATTACATGTCTGCATATTTACATGTGTGTTCTGTTGTATTCAGATTCAGATTTTAATAGGCAGAAGCTAAAGCTTATTGTGCATATCCCAGTGTATTTGCTCCCTGTAAACCAATATGATATATCAGTTTGGGGGTTTTGTGTGTTTGTTTGCTTAGAGGTCTGGAAAAGGCAAGGGCCAGGGAGACGTGATGCCAACTCTAGACATGGCTCTCTTTGATTGGACAGACTACGAAGACATGAAGCCTGACGCATGGCCCTCCACAAACAGAAAAGGTTTAACATCATTACCAAACAAAACAAAACACACACACAAAAATCATGGTGGAAATGTTTTGCATTTTAAATTTCACACACAAATCCACTGATTTTTGTTTCCTGCTGCAGACAAGAGAAGGAGTAAAAATCTCAGTAATGGAAACGTTACAACTGATTTGGTTGAGCCGTGTGACCATCACTTGGACTGTCTTCCAGGTCAGTATTTTATTATGCTTTAATTATTTTATTTATGTTGTTGCTTTTATGGACTATTTCTCATATTGGTTGACCGAATGGGCAAGTGTTGAATACTGTCAGGTGAATGGGAAAAGCGCAATTTTCAAGTGACATTATTTTGTGTTTTGTGCTTGTTCCTATCAAGGTTCTTGTTGTGACCTGAGGCAATACGAGTGCAAAGCACACAACCGAGGCCTCAACAACAAATGCTACGACGACTGCATGTGTGAGGAAGGTCAGCCAGACCCCAATACCAATATTATGTGGTCAATAGTTGACCACAGTCATGATTTATATAGTCTGTAGTCTGCATGATTAATCTTAGCTTTTTCAAGTGAAACTGAAAATATACATCAAAAGTTTACCTTCTTTCCCCCCAGGGCTGCGCTGCTATGCCAAGTTCCACCGGAAAAGGCGCGTGACCAGGCGAAGGGGGCGCTGTGTGGTCCCTGAAACAGTCAACAGTGACCAGGGAGGCTTCATCACTATCTGAGCAATGGCAACGAAAACGAAGAAGGTGGAGAAAGAGGAGGTGGAGACATTACAAGACAAGCAGGACCCAAAATCATCACCCAAAAACTGACTCTTGATCTGGGTTTAAAATCTTGGATGCAAAGCCACTTTGTCCAAATTTAAGAACAATTAAATGTGAATATTCTGCCAAGTTCTCCATGCATCTTGACTGCTGTCATGTCCATAGAGTTTTTTGTTTTGTTTTGTTACTTGAATGCACTGTTAGCTTTTTATATAAATAAGCTGTTTATGTGAAAAAAAGATGTGTGCTTCATCTGCTGGAGTGGTAACTTTGATTGCTTGATTTATTATTTTTTAGAACATTTCTGTGTACTGTGTATCCAATTAGAGTCCAACATTTTTTTATTGAGACAAAGGTACTTGTAACTGTACTGAATGTTAGTGCGACCTAAAAAGATGCTTGTTGACTTTACCTTTTAAAACATTTGTACATTCTATTTATTATATCATTTTGTTGGTGTGTAAAAGTTGCATTTCTACTTTTTTGCTTTCACTATTAAAGAATTATTTGACTTTTTTATACGTTTCAATCTTCTGAGATGTAACTGTCAATGTCAACTTTCAATGCCCCGTGGCTCATAAGATGCATATTTAAAGGTGCGTCATGCAACTTTTTATGTGGAAAAAAAACCTTGATATTAGTGCATATTTGACCTTTTAGTGACCTTGTGGCGTTATGGGTGCAGCATGGCACCTTTGCTTTCCCTCACAGTGGCTTTTATGACACTACAGGATCAATTGTTTATCAGTTCGTACCAGAAACTGGCCAGAAACCCCAAAACAATTGATTCTGGAGCATCATAGACGCCACTATGAGGGAAAGCAAAAGAGCTTTTTTTTCACCTAAAAAGTTACATAGTGCACCTTTAATGGGTAGTCTACATGTACATTTCAGTCTATCCTGAACGTTTGTTAGACCACTAGATTTTGTGGGCATGTGAAAGGCATAACAATCTGTCTGATAAAAAAAGGGAACGCTTACAATCTTTTCAGGTCACAAGTTGAACAACATTGTGTTGACCAACCCAATCCTAAACCTATAAGCAAAGACATGAAAACATCCCTCTACATTGGGAACATTTCGAAAAGTGCACTCACACTGTGGCAGAGGTGACAATTATCTCGGGAAGAAGTGATAACAGATGTGAAAATATTTCGTTATCACGCTAAATTTATGCATAATATTAGCATAAACCTCCAGTCTTGGCACACAGAGGCAAGTATATTTTGACTAAACTGTCAGGATCAACTTGAAAAGGCTTCAACAGCTCAATTCATAAGGCAATGTTTTTTTTTCTTTGTGTTGCCATGGGAATCTAATCATGTGACCCAGGTAGGATGTAATGTACAGACAATATAAAAAGAGATGGTAAACATAAATGACAGGAAACATAAGCAACGCAGCTCACTCAGACACTCAGAGCACCCAGTGGGGGTCATTTATCAAGAAAGGTGCTAAATATAGACATTTGTGGGCATATTGCATATTGTGTTGCTTAATTTACCATTTGAAATGACCTGTATTACAGTTTTCGGTCCCCATATCTAATATGTAAAAGACAGAATGCTGCGTGCGTGTGTAAAAGATGGGTAAAGGACTCTGCTGCTAAGCCACATTTGCACGTGGTGGTTGTTTTTGCACATGAGACTTGATAAATGACCCCCTTTGTGAATGATTGCAGAGGTGTTCAGGTGCTCATTTACATTTTTAATAAGATATGCAATAAAAAACAAAAAGATTACGGTTATGAAACTCTTTCTTTGAGGGCAAAATATTACATTTACAGCATTTTCTTTGTGAAAGTGACCTACTCAGGGGCGGATCTAGAAAAAAAATCACGGGGTGGCAAGCAGGGTCAGGGATAATTTCTCATTTTACAACGTCGAATGTTTATAGTGGGGGTACGCAAGTTTTGCTTGATCGCAAGGTAGTTTTTTTGTTGAGATGCAGGCCGAGCCTCCCAAAATTAACCCCCCAAACAAAAACACAAATAGTAGCATTGTCCATAATATTGTAAGTAGGGGGTTTCTAATTCAGGTAATATTTTAAACTTTTGTAATAAAAAAATAAATAAGATGTAAAAAAAAAAATCATCTTGGAAGGCACAGGAGTTGGCACCTCGCCCCTTATTTAGCTCTAAAGTTGTTATAATTCTTTGTCCTTTCAAAAAAGTACTAACAGAGTGAGCCTCTGTAAGCACCCAAGTAGCTTCTACAGCAGATGTGAGACATCACATGACAATGGGGTGGCAGCTGGGGTGGCAAGCATGCCACCCCTCTAGATCCGCCCCTGGACCTACTATTGTTGAAAAGTTGCCAATAGGCTACTATAAATGTAATATCAGATTTCTTTGATTGTTTTCTCTTTATAGATTATCATTTTTTCTCTTTTGTGATGATCTTCTTTCACCCTAAGCCGGCCTCAACCACACAGAAATGTTGCATGTAGAAAATGCATGTATCACATGCCAATTTGTACCATGAAAAAACATATAAATAAATCATCTCTGTGCCATCCTTTCCAGACTGTAACCCGCCTTGGATTAGAGCTGCTGCAACACAAAACTAATGTGGGCATAAGATGTATGTTTAGTCACTGTCTTATATATGCTTTGTTTTCCAGAGTAGGTCCCTTGGTTAAGGCTGAATGTTTGTTATCAGGCAATGTCCAATTTAGAAATGTTGATGGGAAACGGATCTTTTACTTGCCTGTAAACAACTCTACTTTTGACTGACTCACTATTGACAGCAACTTTCTCTGCGACCGAATGATAGAAAATGGTAAATGGTCATCACTCATCAACAGTCGGTATTACTAGGGCCCGACCGATATGGATTTTTGAGGTCCGATATCGATACCGATATGAAGGGGTTGGCCTGGCCAATACATAGGCCGCTATTTTATTAATTAATTTAAATTTATTGTCATTTTTCCACGAATAGCCTCACGTTAAACATTTATTATTAAGTCTCAATCATAGTATCTGTAGCCGCCTAGCTGAGAGATGAAGCGTACAAGTGGATGTGTTTGCCGTCTTTATTTTCCATAGAGTACACAGTACCACCGTAAGAGCTAAAAACAAACATATGTCAGTTCAACCAATTCAATAAACATAACCGTTGTACAATCAAAGTTACCTTTTATCCGCCTTTCAGCCAGGAGCTAAGAGTAAGTTAGAACCATATGATGCCTTCCTCCCGCCGTGTCAACATACACACGTTTAAACACTTCCTACCATGATTACCGGAGATGACGTGCCCAGGAAACAGGTCAAATTAAAACAATCCGTTACACTCCCCCCAATCACGAGTACAAACAATACGAGTGATTCCCATCAAGAAATATAATCATTAGATATTAGAGTGGGCAAATACCCTTGAGGACACGAATTTAAGAAATGGCTTATTGCTTCCAAAATGTACATTGTGAAGTGCTGTTGGATGTCTGCCACTACAAATGTTACAAAAGTGTCTATGCTGACAGTCCTTTACTGCATGATCTTGTTCCAAACATCCGTAACACAAAGCCTTCTCCCTTACAAAGACACGCCGTTCCAAAAAAGGCAAATCCATAAATTTCTTGCAAACCGTCAGTTCATGAAAGTTATGCTCACAACAAAGGCACAGAGATTTCGGTCTTGTGGAAGACCTAGGTCTCGAGGTAGAGGTAGTCAGGGTACAAGCCCTGGGCCCTTTTACTTCTGAAGATGAGGTGCCCTTATCCAACAAATGAAGAGCATGGAGAGAAGTAAATGGATTACAAGCAATTTCTGCTTCAACTGTGATGAATGAAACAAAATCCTTAAAAGTGGGAAACACATTAGATTGCATGAGGCTCTGAGTGACCCGTCTGTTCCAGCTGGCAATAGTCCAATCGGGCATTTTGGAGATGATTTTTTGATTCTCTTCACAATCACTCAAAATCTCAAGACCTTTAACATAAGGCATGGCTTTCAGACAGGAAGTAAGGAAATCTGAATAAGCCCTGAGTCCCTCTGCATCTTTTCCATGAATTCTTGGCCAGTTATTCAATTTTAGCCTGAATGCCCTTTGTATTATGAAAGGTTGACCAAAACGTTCATTGAGTCGCTTCCATGCATCTTGATAAGCTTCAGGATCAGTTCGGAAAAAAGTTGCATCTAACATTTGTCTAGCAGAACCGCCGACATATTTCTTCAGATAATACAGTTTTTCCTCCTGTACTATATCCTTTCTGGCAATGAGTGTCGTGAATGCAGCCTTCCATTCAATGAACTGAATTGGATCACCTGTAAAAATGAATGGTTCAGGCGTCGGAAGTCTACTTGAAGCAATATTGTCTTGGACAATTTGAATTAACGAAGAAATTTCACAATTATCAATTAGCACAGGGGGAAGTGTCTTTGAAGAGACTGAGACAGGATCTTGAGTGGTTCTGCAAGCAACGTTTTTGACATGATCATCAGAGGGTGAAATAGGAGCAGCTATAGCACTGCCATTCTGGGCATAATTCTTAGAGAAAGTATCCAAAATCCCACTGACAAACGGGGCACTTGTAGATTTCACAGCTGTAACCGTGGCCTTAACCTGTGTCTTATTTGTCACGGTATGTTTTGCAGGGGGCATGACGTTCTGAAGTTCAAAACATTCCATACCGTCTGTATTAATTTCATCATAAACCTTCACCCTCGCTTCTGCAACACGAATTTCTCTAGCTGCTTGAAATCGAATTAACTCAATTTTTTTGTCTTCCATCTCTCTCTTTTGTTGTTCCTCAAGTAGAATTATAGATTTTCTTATTATTTCCTCTTCAAGCATAAGTTCATAGTTTGCCCTTTTTGCAGCCAGATCAGCAGCAGCTTCAACTCGTTTAACAGCTATTAATTGTTTGTCAGAAAGAAAAGATGCCTCCGATCCATAAACCGACATTGCATAATCCCGGGAAAGCATTTCATGTAGTTTACTTCTTTCCTCGTCCTCATCAAAATTCTCTTTGTCATCAATAGCTCGGCCATAAGCAATACTAATTAAAGCCGCAAGCGGCATCGAACGGCCCTCGCGGGCCGTGCCTCCTTTAGCGCCTCTATATAACCGTACCTAAGGCGCCAGCGTGAACGAACTGCATTTTATTGTCCTGATGAGCCATTAATCTTTGTGCGCAAACATCTCAGCTACATTTTTAGCCTCTCCGTGTGAACAATGGCTCCAGCCTGCAGAGGGCGCTAGCGCGCCCGTAATCTTTTTAATTTCACAAGTAGCATCAGACGCCCCTGACGGGCCGTACTTCCACGTCCACTGTCCACAAGCTCCTGACAGGGGGCGCTAACGCGCTGTAATGTTATATAATGTGAAATTTATGTGTCAGCCCCATTACAATAACATGGGGGGCCCCGGGCGTCACCATGGCAACACCGTACAAAAAACGATATGCGTCTCATTGGCTTTTTGGATCGGGACGCCATCAACTATTTTTGTACCGAATTTCATCCATTTGCGACAAACTAATTTTTTTCCCATAATGCAATTTTTCTTCTGCACCTATAGGGGGCACTATCGCGCCCAATGGCACTTTTTTCACATTTGTTGTGTCCAGGGGTGAAAGGTCAATAAAATGTATATTTCCGATTTTTAATCGGAGTTTGTTTGAACGAATGGGAGCAATTGTTATTTTACAATTAATCGCAAAATTGTTCGTATAGATTGCGGCTTCACCGCAAACAAACCGTAAAACATAAACAAAAAATTTGGATAACTTTTGATGCCCCACATCTGGAGATGAGCTGGAGCGATTTTGAGCTCATTTGGTGAAACGCCCTAGGAGGAGTTCGTTAAAATGCGATGTCAGCGAAAACAATGACTCAGCATTCTCCGGACTTCCTGTCAAAATGGCGGACTTCCGGTTTGTCAGGGGGCGTGGCCACAATAATAATTTTTGTTTGTCGTCACATGACGAATATCTGTACCGAATCTCGTTGCTCTACGACAAAGTTGACGTTGGCCACGGTCGGTCCCGCCTCCATAGACGCAATGTATTTTGATTCACCATGGCAACACCGTACAAAATACGATATGTGTCTCATTGGCTTTTTGGATCGGGATGCCATCAACTATTTTTGTACCGAATTTCATCCATTTCCGACAAACTAATTTTTTTCCCATAATGCATTTTTTCTTCTGCACCTGGAGGGGGCGCTATCGCGCCCAATGTCACTTTTTCACATTTGCTGTGTCCAGGGGTGAAAGGTCAACAAAATGTATATTTCCGATTTTTAATCGGAGTTTGTTTGCGCAAATGGGAGCATTTTTTAGTTTTTGATGAATCGCAAAATACTTCGGAAAGATTGCGGCCTCGCCGCAAACAAACCGTAAAACTTAGCCAAAAAATTTGGATAACTTTTGATGCCCCACATCTCGTCATGAGCTGGAGCGATTTTGAGCTCATTTGCTGAAACGCCCTAGGAGGAGTTCGTTAAAATGCGAAGTCAGCGAAAACGCTGACTCAGCATTCTCCGGTCTTCCTTTCAAAATGGCGGACTTCCGGTTTGTCAGGGGGCGTGGCCACAATAATATTTTTTTTTTGTCGTCACATGACGAATATCTGTACCGAATCTCGTCGCTCTACGACAAAGTTTACTGCGGCCCCTCCCCCATTGGCGTAATGTATTTTGACTTTTGTAGGTGGCGCTGTCGCGCCATTTTTTTTCCCCCCAATATGAAACACACATTTTAATTAATTTTTCACCGGACCTGAATTTTGGGCAAAGTTTGGTGAGTTTTCGACTATGTTCAGGGGGTCAAATTCCTGCTCAAAGAGCAGAAGAAAGAAGAAGAAGAAAGAAAGAATAATTAAAGCCGCAAGCGGCATCGAACGGCCCTCGCGGGCCGTGCCTCCTTTAGCGCCTCTATATAACCGTACCTAAGGCGCCAGCGTGAACGAACTGCATTTTATTGTCCTGATGAGCCATTAATCTTTGTGCGCAAACATCTCAGCTACATTTTTAGCCTCTCCGTGTGAACAATGGCTCCAGCCTGCAGAGGGCGCTAGCGCGCCCGTAATCTTTTTAATTTCACAAGTAGCATCAGACGCCCCTGACGGGCCGTACTTCCACGTCCACTGTCCACAAGCTCCTGACAGGGGGCGCTAACGCGCTGTAATGTTATATAATGTGAAATTTATGTGTCAGCCCCATTACAATAACATGGGGGGCCCTGGACGTCACCATGGCAACACCGTACCAAGTACGATAGGCGTCTCATTGGCTTTTTGGATCGGGATGCCGTCAACTATTTTTGTACCGAATTTCATCCATTTCCGACAAACTAATTTGTTTCCCATAATGCAATTTTTCTTCTGCACCTGGAGGGGGCGCTATCGCGCACAGTGTCACTTTTTCACATTTGTTGTGTCCAGGGGTGAAAGGTCAAAAAAATGTATATTTCCGATTTTTAATCGGAGTTTGTTTGCGCAAATGGGAGCAATTTTTAGTTTCTGATGAATTGCAAAATACTTCGTAAAGATTGCGGCTTCGCCGCAAACAAACCGTAAAACTTAGCCAAAAAATTTAGATAACTTTTGATGCCCCACATCTCGAGATGAGCTGGAGCGATTTTGAGCTCATTTGGTGAAACGCCCGAGGAGGAGTTCGTTAAAATGCGACGTCAGCAAAAACCATGACTCAGCATTCTCCAGGCTTCCAGTCAAAATGGCGGACTTCCGGTTTGTCAGGGGGCGTGGCCACAATAATATTTTTTGTTTGTCGTCACATGTCGAATATTTTTACCGAATCTCGTCGCTCTACGACAAAGTTGACGTTGGCCCCGGTTGGTCCCGCCTCCATAGACGCAATGTATTTTGATTCACCATGGCAACACCGTACAAAATACGATATGGGTCTCATTGGCTTTTTGGATCGGGATGCCATCAACTATTTTTGTACCGAATTTCATCCATTTCCGACAAACTAATTTTTTTCCCATAATGCAATTTTTCTTCTGCACCTGGAGGGGGCGCTATCGCGCCCAATGTCACTTTTTCACATTTGTTGTGTCCAGGGGTGAAAGGTCAATAAAATGTATATTTCCGATTTGTAATCGGAGTTTGTTTGTGCGAATGGGAGCGATTTTTAGTTTTTGATGAATCGCAAAATACTTCGTAAAGATTGCGGCTTCGCCGCAAACAAACCATAAAACTTAGCCAAAAAATTTGGATAACTTTTGATGCCCCACATCTGGAGATGAGCTGGAGCGATTTTCAGCTCATTTGGTGAAACGCCCTAGGAGGAGTTCGTTAAAATGCGATGTCAGCGAAAACGCTGACTCAGCATTCTCCAGGCTTCCTGTCAAAATGGCGGACTTCCGGTTTGTCAGGGGGCGTGGCCACAATAATATTTTTTTTTTGTCGTCACATGACGAACGTCTGTACCGAATCTTGTCGCTCTACGACAAAGTTTACTTCGGCCCCTCCCCCATTGGCGTAATGTATTTTCACTTTTGTAGGTGGCGCTGTCGCGCCATTTTTTTTTCCCCCAATATGAAACACACATTTTAATTAATTTTTCACCGAACCTGAATTTTGGGCAAAATTTGGTGAGTTTTCGACAATGTTCAGGGGGTCAAATTCCTGCTCAAAGAGCAGAAGAAGAAGAAAGAAGAAAGAAGAAAGAAAGAAAGAATAATTAAAGCCGCAAGCGGCATCGAACGGCCCTCGCGGGCCGTGCCTCCTTTAGCGCCTCTATCTATCCGTGCCACAACCCACCCAAGGGCGCCACACTGCATTTGATTTCCCTGATGTGCCATTAATCGTTGTCAGTAAACATCTAGGCTACATTTTTAGCCTCTCCATGTGAATAATGGCTCCAGCCTGCAGAGGGCGCTAGCGCGCCCCAAAACTTTTTAATTGCACAAGTAGCATCAGACGGCCCCAACGGGCCGTATTTCTATGTCCACTGTCCACAAGCTCCTGACAGAGGGCGCTAACGCGCTGTAATGTTGCATAAGGTGACATTTATGTGTCAGCCCCATAACAATAACATGGGGGCCCCGGACGTCACCATGGCAACACCGTACAAAGTACGATAGGCGTCTCATTGGCTTTTTGGATCGGGACGCCATCAACTATTTTTGTACCGAATTTCATCCATTTCCGACAAACTAATTTTTTTCCCATAATGCAATTTTTCTTCTACACCTGGAGGGGTCGCTATCGCGCCCAGTGTAACTTTTTCACACGCGCTGTGTCCAGGGGTGAAAGGTCAATAAAATGTATATTTCCGATTGTTAATCGGAGTTTGTTTGTGCGAATGGCAGCGATTTTTAGTTTTTGATGAATCGCAAAATACTTCGGAAAGATTGCGGCTTGGCCGCAAACAAACCGTAAAACTTTGCCAAAACATTTTGATAACTTTTGATGCCCCACATCTCGAGATGAGCTGGAGCGATTTTGAGCTTATTTGGTCAAACGCCCTAGGAGGAGTTCGTTAAAATGAGACGTCAGCGAAAACGCTGACTCAGCATTTTCCGGACTTCTTGTCAAAATGGCGGACTTCCGGTTTGTCAGGGGGCGTGGCCACAATAATATTTTTTGTATGTCGTCACATGACAAATATCTGTACCGAATCTCGTCGCGCTGCGACAAAGTTGACGTTGGCCCCGCCTCCATCGACGCAATGTATTTTGATTCACCATGGCAACACCGTACAAAATACGATATGGGTCTCATTGGCTTTTTGGATCGGGACGCCATCAACTATTATTGTACCGAATTTCATCCATTTCCGACAAACTAATTTTTTTCCCATAATGCAATTTTTCTTCTGCACCTGGAGGGGGCGCTATCGCGCCCAATGTTACTAATTGGCATTTGCTGCGTCCAGGGGTGAAAGGTCAATAAAATGTATATTTCCGATTTTTAATCGGAGTTTGTTTGTGCGAATGGGAGCGATTTTTTGTTTTTGATGAATCGCAAAATACTTCGGAAAGATTGCGGCTTCGCCACAAACAAACCGTAAAACGTAGCCAAAAAATTTTGATAACTTTTGATGCCCCACATCTCGAGATGAGCTGAAGCGATTTTGAGCTCATTTGGTGAAACGCCCTAGGAGGAGTTCGCTAAAATGCGACGTCAGCGAAAACGCTGACTCAGCATTCTCTGGACTTCCTGTCAAAATGGCGCACTTCCGGTTTGTCAGGGGGCGTGGCCACAATAATATTTTTTTTTTGTCGTCACATGACGAATGTCTGTTCCGAATCTCGTCGCTCTACGACAAAGTTTACTTCGGCCCCTCCCCCATTGGCGTAATGTATTTTCACTTTTGTAGGTGGCGCTGTCGCGCCATTTTTTTTTTCCCCAATATAAAACACACATTTTAATTAATTTTTCACCAAAACTGAATTTTGGGCAAAGTTTGGTGAGTTTTCGACTTTGTTCAGGGGGTCAAATTCCTGCTCAAAGAGCAGAAGAAGAAGAAAGAAAGAAAGAAAGAAAGAAAGAAAGAAAGAATAATAATATTTCCGAGAAAAACAATATCGTCGCTTTCGCGACGATATCATATTATACATTTTTGGAAAGCTCTAAGCGATCCGCACGCATCCGTGGGGTTCCTGGGTGGATGACGAGCGCTTCGCGCTCGTCATCCACTATATACCCCCATTTACACTATATACCCCCATTCATTTTAATGCAATAATAAGTATAAAGGCCCCACACCTTCGGTGTGGGTTGTCACTGTTTTACATGGTGAGTTTACGGTTGACATGGGGACAGCGCTTCGCGCTGTTTTTGTGCGCTCCGCGCACTTAGGTTCAGTGCGCTGCGCGCACTGCGCTGTGATTGCGATTACAATAGGCCCTTGCGACGGCAGGCCGCTCGGGCCTAATTAAAGCCGCAAGCGGCATCGAACGGCCCTCGCGGGCCGTGCCTCCTTTAGCGCCTCTATATAACCGTACCTAAGGCGCCAGCGTGAACGAACTACATTTTATTGCCCCGATGTGCCATTAATCTTTGTGCGTAAACGTCTCAGCTACATTTTTAGCCTCTCCATGTGAACAATGGCTCCAGCCTGCAGAGGGCGCTAGCGCGCCCGTAATCTTTTTCATTTCACAAGTAGCATCAGACGCCCCTGACGGGCCGTACTTCCATGACCACTGTCCACAAGCTCCTGACAGGTGGCGCTAACGCGCTGTAATGTTGCATAAGGTGACATTTATGTGTCAGCCCATTACAATAACATGGGGGGCCCCGGACGTCACCATGGCAACACCGTACAAAGTACGATAGGCGTCTCATTGGCTTTTTGGATCGGGATGCCATCAACTATTTTTGTACCGAATTTCATCCATTTCCGACAAACTAATTTTTTTCCCATAATGCAATATTTCTTCTGCACCTGGAGGGGGCGCTATCGCGCCCAGTGTAACTTTTTCACATTTGTTGTGTCCAGGGGTGAAAGGTCAACAAAATGTATATTTCCGATTTTTAATCAGAGTTTGTTTGCGCGAATGGGAGCGATTTTCAGTTTCTGATGAATCGCAAAATACTTCGTAAAGATTGCGGCTTCGCCGCAAACAAACCGTAAAAGTTAGCCAAAAAATTTGGATAACTTTTGATGCCCCACATCTCGAGATGAGCTGGAGCGATTTTGAGCTCATTTGGTGAAACGCCCTAGGAGGAGTTCGTTAAAATGAGACGTCAGCGAAAACGCTGACTCAGCATTCTCCAGACTTCCTGTCAAAATGGCGGACTTCCGGTTTGTCAGGGGGCGTGGCCACAATAATATTTTTTGTTTGTCGTCACATGACGGATATCTGTACCGAATCTCGTCGCTCTACGACAAAGTTGACGTTGGTCCCGCCTCCATGGACGCGATGTATTTTGATTCACCATGGCAACACCGTGCAAAATACGATATGGGTCTCATTGGCTTTTTGGATCGGGACGCCATCAACTATTTTTGTACCGAATTTCATCCATTTCCGACAAACTAATTTTTTTCCCATAATGCATTTTTTCTTCTGCACCTGGAGGGGGCGCTATCGCGCCCAATGTCACTTTTTCACATTTGTTGTGTCCAGGGGTGAAAGGTCAATAAAATGTATATTTCCGATTTATAATCGGAGTTTCTTTGTGCGAATGGGAGCGATTTTTAGTTTTTGATGAATCGCAAAATACTTCGGAAAGATTGCGGCTTCGCCGCAAACAAACCGTAAAACATAGCCAAAAAATTTGGATAACTTTTGATGCCCCTCATCTCGAGATGAACTTGAGCGATTTTAAGCTCATTTGGTGAAACGCCCTAGGAGGAGTTCGTTAAAATGCGACGTCAGCGAAAACGCTGACTCAGCATTCTCCGGGCTTCCTGTCAATATGGCGGACTTCCGGTTTGTCAGGGGGCGTGGCCACAATAATATTTTTTTTTTGTCGTCACATGACGAACGTCTGTACCGAATCTCGTCGCTCTACGACAAAGTTTACTTCGGCCCCTCCCCCATTGGCGCAATGTATTTTGATTTTTGTAGGTGGCGCTGTCGCGCCATTTTTTTTTTCCCCAATATGAAACACACATTTTAATTAATTTTTCGCCGGACCTGAATTTTGGGCAAAGTTTGGTGAGTTTTCGACTATGTTCAGGGGGTCAAATTCCTGCTCAAAGAGCAGAAGAAGAAGAAGAAGAAGAAGAAAGAATAATAATATTTCCGAGAAAAACAATATCGTCGCTTTCGCGACGATATCATATTATACATTTTTGGAAAGCTTTCAACGATCCGCACGCATCCGTGGGGGTCCTGGGTGGATGACGAGCGCTTCGCGCTCGTCATCCACTATATACCCCCATTCACACTATATACCCCCATTCATTTTAATGCAATAATAAGTATAAAGGCCCCACACCTTCGGTGTGGGCTGTCACTGTTTTACATGGTGAGTTTACGGTTGACATGGGGACAGCGCTTCGCGCTGTTTTTGTGCGCTCCGCGCACTTAGGTTCAGTGCGCTGCGCGCACTGCGCTGTGATTGCGATTACAATAGGCCCTTGCGACGGCAGGCCGCTCGGGCCTAATAATATTTCCGAGAAAAACAATATAGTCGCTTTCGCGACTATATCATATTATACATTTTTGGAAAGCTTTCAACGATCCGCACGCACCCGTGGGGTTCCTGGGTGGATGACGAGCGCTTCGCGCTCGTCATCCACTATATACCCCCATTCACACTATATACCCCCATTCATTTTAAAGCAATAATAAGTATAAAGGCCCCACACCTTCGGTGTGGGCTGTCACTGTTTGACACGGTGAGTTTACGGTTGACATGGGGACAGCGCTTCGCGCTGTTTTTGTGCGCTCCGCGCACTTAGGTTCAGTGCGCTGCGCGCACTGCGCTGCGATCGCGATTGCGATTACAATAGGCCCTTGCGACGGCAGGCCGCTCGGGCCTAATAATATTTCCGAGAAAAACAATATAGTCGCTTTCGCGACGACATCATATAATACATTTTTGGAAAGCTTTCAACGATCCGCACGCACCCGTGGGGCTCCTGGGTGGATGACGAGCGCTTCGCGCTCGTCATCCACTATATACCCCCATTCACACTATATACCCCCATTCACACTATATACCCCCATTCATTTTAATGCAATAATAAGTATAAAGGGCCCACACCTCCGGTGTGGGCTGTCACTGTTTTACATGGTGAGTTTACGGTTGACATGGGGACAGCGCTTCGCGCTGTTTTTGTGCGCTCCGCGCACTTAGGTTCAGTGCGCTGTGCGCACTGCGCTGCGATTGCGATTACAATAGGCCCTTGCGACGGCAGGCCGCTCGGGCCTAATAATATTTCCGAGAAAAACAATATAGTCGCTTTCGCGACAATATCATATTATACATTTTTGGAAAGCTTTCAACGATCCGCACGCACCCGTGGGGTTCCTGGGTGGATGACGAGCGCTTCGCGCTCGTCATCCACTATATACCCCCATTCACACTATATACCCCCATTCATTTTAATGCAATAATAAGTATAAAGGCCCCACACCTTCGGTGTGGGCTTCACTGTTTTACACGGTGAGTTTACGGTTGACATGGGGACAGCGCTTCGCGCTGTTTTTGTGCGCTCCGCGCACTTAGGTTCAGTGCGCTGCGCGCACTGCGCTGCGATCGTGATTGCGATTACAATAGGCCCTTGCGACGGCAGGCCGCTCGGGCCTAAAAATAATCGTTTTTTGCCAAAAAAACCTAAGCCGTTGCCGTTACCACCACATGCTGTACACCGTTGGAAAGCTCTGGCTAAGGCGCACAAAAAAGTTGTGGGTCATTTTTTTCTGGCGTGTACGTGGAGCGCGCGGTTGGCCGCTGAAGCCCCCGGGAGGTCTTTTCTGCAAACGCAAAAACAATATAGGCGTTTTTCCATTGTAGCTGTTTTTACACATTAGACATTTTCGGAAAGCTCTGGCCGAGTCCTATGCCTCTGTCGTGGTCGGAGGTCGCTGTCGTGTCCATTGTGCACTCCGTACGCCATCGAAGCGCACCCTGGTGCCCCCCTGCGTTGCAGAAGCAATAGACCCTACCGCCATGTATGGCGCTCGGGCCTAACAAGGGTTCCCGTTGCTCGAAATACCATATATTATACATTTTCGGAAAGCTCTGACCAAGGCGCATGCAACTGTTAGGGTCGTTACTCTCTGGTACGTACCCAGTGAATGAGTGATGACATTAACATGCATTTTATAGGGGGCGCTGTTGGGTCCACTGCCACCAAACCTCATGTCATGTATGCGGGGGTGAAGGGGCAACATGTGTATGAGTTTTGGTAATAATCCGAGCTAGTTTGTGCGAACGGGGGCCATTATTGAGGTCTCAGAAATCGCCAAAATAAAGGTCAACTTTCGGGCTCCACTGGACGAAGACCGCAAAACGTAGCAAAATTCTTTGGATAACTTTTGATCCCCAACATGTGTAGATGAGTTAGAAGCGATCAGAAGCTCATTCGGACAAACGCCCACGGAGGAGTTCGTTCAAATGCGACATCAGCGTGGAGGCAATTTGACTTTTCCTCATTTTTCCACTCAAAATAGGGGACTTCCTGTTTGTCAGGGGGCGGGGTCATAATAATGTTTTTTGCTGGTCACGACCTGGACAATGTCTGTGCCCAAAGGCGCGAGTGTGTGTCCAAGTTGGTGGAGGCTCTCCGTCACTGAATTATTTTTTTCAAATTTGCAGGTGGCGCTGTTGTGCCATTTTGCACGTCCCACATTGGACACTCACATTTTCGTCAATTTTTCACCAGACCGGATTTTTCGGTGATTTTTAATTGAGTTTTCGCGCACGTTCAGGGGGTGAAAATCCAGTTTTAAGAGGCGGAAAGAAAGAAAGAAAGAAAGAAAGAAAGAAAGAAAGAAAAATAATCGTTTTTTGCCAAAAAAACCTAAGCCGTTGCCGTTACCACCACATGCTGTACACCGTTGGAAAGCTCTGGCTAAGGCGCACAAAAAAGTTGTGGGTCATTTTTTTCTGGCGTGTACGTGGAGCGCGCGGTTGGCCGCTGAAGCCCCCGGGAGGTCTTTTCTGCAAACGCAAAAACAATATAGGCGTTTTTCCATTGTAGCTGTTTTTACACATTAGACATTTTCGGAAAGCTCTGGCCGAGTCCTATGCCTCTGTCGTGGTCGGAGGTCGCTGTCGTGTCCATTGTGCACTCCGTACGCCATCGAAGCGCACCCTGGTGCCCCCCTGCGTTGCAGAAGCAATAGACCCTACCGCCATGTATGGCGCTCGGGCCTAACAAGGGTTCCCGTTGCTCGAAATACCATATATTATACATTTTCGGAAAGCTCTGACCAAGGCGCATGCAACTGTTAGGGTCGTTACTCTCTGGTACGTACCCAGTGAATGAGTGATGACATTAACATGCATTTTATAGGGGGCGCTGTTGGGTCCACTGCCACCAAACCTCATGTCATGTATGCGGGGGTGAAGGGGCAACATGTGTATGAGTTTTGGTAATAATCCGAGCTAGTTTGTGCGAACGGGGGCCATTATTGAGGTCTCAGAAATCGCCAAAATAAAGGTCAACTTTCGGGCTCCACTGGACGAAGACCGCAAAACGTAGCAAAATTCTTTGGATAACTTTTGATCCCCAACATGTGTAGATGAGTTAGAAGCGATCAGAAGCTCATTCGGACAAACGCCCACGGAGGAGTTCGTTCAAATGCGACATCAGCGTGGAGGCAATTTGACTTTTCCTCATTTTTCCACTCAAAATAGGGGACTTCCTGTTTGTCAGGGGGCGGGGTCATAATAATGTTTTTTGCTGGTCACGACCTGGACAATGTCTGTGCCCAAAGGCGCGAGTGTGTGTCCAAGTTGGTGGAGGCTCTCCGTCACTGAATTATTTTTTTCAAATTTGCAGGTGGCGCTGTTGTGCCATTTTGCACGTCCCACATTGGACACTCACATTTTCGTCAATTTTTCACCAGACCGGATTTTTCGGTGATTTTTAATTGAGTTTTCGCGCACGTTCAGGGGGTGAAAATCCAGTTTTAAGAGGCGGAAAGAAAGAAAGAAAGAAAGAAAGAAAGAAAGAAAAATAATCGTTTTTTGCCAAAAAAACCTAAGCCGTTGCCGTTACCACCACATGCTGTACACCGTTGGAAAGCTCTGGCTAAGGCGCACAAAAAAGTTGTGGGTCATTTTTTTCTGGCGTGTACGTGGAGCGCGCGGTTGGCCGCTGAAGCCCCCGGGAGGTCTTTTCTGCAAACGCAAAAACAATATAGGCGTTTTTCCATTGTAGCTGTTTTTACACATTAGACATTTTCGGAAAGCTCTGGCCGAGTCCTATGCCTCTGTCGTGGTCGGAGGTCGCTGTCGTGTCCATTGTGCACTCCGTACGCCATCGAAGCGCACCCTGGTGCCCCCCTGCGTTGCAGAAGCAATAGACCCTACCGCCATGTATGGCGCTCGGGCCTAATAAGTTCTGATGTAACAGCTTGACAGGTATCAATTCGTTGTCTTACATCAACTGCTGGCGTAGCCATTTGTCTGATTTCATCGAAAATTCCCGTAACGCTTTTACTGCTTGCCTTAAGATGATCAATCAATGACCACGATTCCTCTTCAGATATGTACTTCATGAGTCTTTTCCTTGCATCACGGACATCGGTTTTCCATTGTTCATATAATGTAAGCATAAGTCGTTCCTTCCTTTGAACATCCTCTGTAGAATCCATACATTCTTGTTCAGCGTCTTCGTTTGTACCTTGCACCATTATTATTAGTTTTTTTTTTTCTTTTCTTTTACATATTTAAAAAATATCTAAGATTAAATGTGCCAATACAAGTTCAAACAGTGCAACATTATCTCCAATGAAAAATTACGTAAAAAGGTCCACCGTTGCATTTTAAACACAAAAAGGCGAATCCCATTATCTTCTTTTATGCAACTCCATCAGTTCATGCGGGTTAAGTTTTGTTCGTGGCTCCGTGTGGCGCTAGTTTAATTGTAGCTCCGTATGACGGTTCAAGCTGGAAGTACTCACAGCGCCCACGGGTCAAACTTGTCCAACCAGTGCAGTGCAGCATCGAGAAGAGCGTGCGGGTCCCCGAAATCCAAATGCTTCCTTCCTTCGCTGGGTAACCGGGGCTCAGTTGATAAGGAGCCCACAAGCTAGCAGGTTAGCAGGCGAGTAGGTTTATGGGCGACAGCCAGTTCGGAAAAGCTCTTACTGTAGCCGCCTAGCTGAGAGATGAAGCGTACAAGTGGATGTGTTTGCCGTCTTTATTTTCCATAGAGTACACAGTACCACCGTAAGAGCTAAAAACAAACATATGTCAGTTCAACCAATTCAATAAACATAACCGTTGTACAATCAAAGTTACCTTTTATCCGCCTTTCAGCCAGGAGCTAAGAGTAAGTTAGAACCATATGATGCCTTCCTCCCGCCGTGTCAACATACACACGTTTCAACACTTCCTACCATGATTACCGGAGATGACGTGCCCAGGAAACAGGTCAAATTAAAACAATCCGTTACAGTATCTATAAGAGGTCGACCAATATATCTCAAGTAGGCTAGTTGCCTACTTGAGAAAATACGTTTTACTTGGGCAATAAATGATTTCAAAGTGCGCAGAGTGACTATTTTAGGAACTCTCCCCACCTCTGTTTACCACGGAGAAGCGCGCGCACTCGGCCCCTCAGCAGCCACGGGGAAGATGCGGGTGAGATGGAAGGGAAGGGGCGGGCGGATCCCGGGAATCAGTCACATGGGTCCGAGTCATGCTGCTGTCACATGGCTCGTGTTTGCAGCCTGATGCCTGATCTGAGGAAGAAGAAGGAGGAGTTATTCGGCTTCAAGAAGTTTTGTGGAAAAAAAACCCAAAAAAGTGTTGCGATTTCTTCATGTATGCCGCAAAGTAACAACAGCAAATTGGATCAAGGTAGTTTTTCTTTTAGAGCTTTAAACACTGACATGGAAATCCCAGCGATAAATCTGAAGGTAAGTGTTGATGAACGTTAGTAGCATTTTAATTCATCTGTTTTGAGGTTACTGTTCCCATCAAGGTGAAATTATTAAGAGGAAGCAGCTTTCTTTACAATGTCTTTGGTTCTCTTTCCTATAACAAACTATTCATAATCATTGTTCTTATTTATTTGTTTGTTATTCTTTATGACCATTAGTGATTCTTCCACTGACATTTGTTTTTATATTGATGTGGTAAACTAATCTGGATTTGTCATATCGTCATGAAATTCAAGTTTTAATGTATTTATAAATGCACCTACAAAGTATTGTGATAGTTTTTTTATTCCCATGGTTAATCAGTGTCTTTTGTTTTGAAGGCAATAGTCCTAGTTCACTGGCTGCTTACAGTATGGTGAGTACTCACACGTTTTTCTTCACAAATATGAGGAATGTCTCTCCTCCTCACTGCTCCCACTATGTGCAGACAGGCACACACTCAAGTTATAGTGACCAGACATTGACCCAGTATCATAAAGTCTGTCCCAATGACGATAACTTGGTGATTATTGACATGATGTTCCCATGTGTTGCACTTAGGGGCTCTATGGCATGGCTCCCCCCTTCATACGCATGGGGAAACTTCACAATGCTCGCGCTCGGGGTGTGGGCCATTGCGCAGAGGGACTCCATTGATGCTGTGCTTATGGTGAGGTTATTTACTTTTGTTTACCTTGAAACCCCTGCAAATCATGTGACACAGGAAGAGGAACACTGGCCAACCATGCTCTTTAGGCTTATGTGAAATCTGGGACAAAACATGAACATTCACAAAGAGTCATTGCTTTAGGCACACAGCAGGTAAGCAGGAAGCGACACTAAATGCAAGTTGAAGTGAAAATTGACATTTTCGCCACAACCAGACTAGAGGGACGAGAGCTCTTTTTTAAAATTGTCTTCAAACGGCAGTGAGGCGTGCCACAGTAAATAGCCTATGTACCACATTTGGGACCTAATAGTTCTTTGGAGGTCACCTGGCGCCTCTCTGTAATGGGTCTAATGTAATTCAGCGCATATAGAAAGGCATTGTTTCGTGTGCAAGGGCCATCAAGAGCCGGTAAAAGCTGTTTCAAGCAGCAGCATGATTCGTTTCTATGTATAGAAATGTCCGGGCCGATACAAACTGAGTTCCCAACATCACATGACTGATGACAGTGACACTCTTTCAAATAGGGTTAGTTCCAGTTGCTGCTTTTGGTCACGATATACCTTTACACATTTTACACATTTTAGTTGAAAATGCTGAATCTGCTGTTTACAAAAAATACTATATATACTGTTAGTTACAAATCATTAAGGCTTTTTTTCTCTCTTTTTCTACAGTTTTTAATGGGGACAGTTGTGACGATATTGACAGACATTGTTCATTTTGGGATTTATTACCCCACACATGATCTGGTGATTCCAGATGTACTTCGCTTCAGTGCAGGAATGGCCATCCTCAACCTGCTGCTCAAACCGGTGTCATGCTTTTTTGTCTATCAAATGTACAAAGAGCGAGGAGGGGACTACAATGTCAACTTTGGTATGTATGTCACATGCATCCCATTACACCAATATGCCATTTTTGAGCCACAGATCAAGGTAAATGGCAGCAGTATCACAGATGTGACCCATTGAAACATTCTTCAATAAATTAGGAAATGAGATGAGCATGATCCCACCCTATTTTTAAGGAGCTACGCAATCATCATAATCTTCCCTCATGACATACTTTTGATTTAATAAATTAAAATCTGGATGTGCTCATCTCTCAAGTAGGCCATCTGTTAAAAGATTAAAAGTTTACAGACAGTGCTGAAATAAAGCCCTTGGCTCAGGTCTACATCCTTAAAGCAGGGGTGTCCAAACTTTTTTCATGTGGAGCCGCATATTGAAGCGTACACGGGGTGAAGGGCCATAGATCGGTAGTTAGTGCTTCGACTAGCAGAGGTTTAAATTGTGCCCCATACCTCTATTTAAGCTTAAAACCTTCATGCCAGCTCAGTCTCACAGTAAAATGTTAGTTGTTCGGTTAGAATTGTATAGAATTATTACATTTCAGAAAAAAAGGTCCATCTCTGGTGATGTGTACCGATACAGCAAGAGGCCGAGGGCCACCATAAATTGGTCTGAGGGCCGCATTTGGCCCCCGGGCCGCACTTTGGACACCCCTGCTTTAAAGTAACACAGACTGCAACATTTACCGATGCTACAAACTTTTGCAACAATTCTAAGCAAAGGTTTTTTTAACTATCACAGCAAATTCACTGCAACTATAAGGTCTACTGTTCTTCTATCAATAGTTAAATGAAAGAAAAGCACCATACAGTTTTATTCTATCAATACCAGTAAACATATTGTAGAGTTGATGCTAAATCACTTATACAGACTTTCAGCACTAAACCACTTGTAGATGATTCCTCGGTCAAACTAATTTGTCACAGTCACAAGACTTTGAAATACTGTGCGTCAGTTTGGACTGCAAAGCAAATCGTTTCTCCACAAGTTTGTTATGGTAAACTGTGTGGCTCATTCCAACCACAATTTTGAATAGGATAACATGTTTTTCATACCGAGTGCAACCTAATTTTACTAGAGTCAGATTGTGTTGGGCAATGGTACACTTGCTCCACTGAAAGAGTCCTCAAAATGATGGGTCCACCTCACTGTGATGTCCACTGTACTTCTAAATGCATTCCACAATTTGAGCTGGTGTCATTTTTATTCGATTGTGGTTTTTCTATTTCTGGATGAGCCAAAACAGACCTAGGATTCAAGTACATGATGAAAATGTTGGACGTAATTCTGGGACTGCGACGCATTCTCCAGACCGCAGTTGCAAAAATACATGCGTCGATTTGCCTGTTGGAGGATAATTGAATATTGATGAAGCTGCACACTCAGTCAGCAGGTATTTCCCAGGCCATGATTGACTGAGTACAGGCTGATGGAGGCAGAGACTAGCCGAGGAGAGAATGTCTTTTAATTGCTGCCTGATTGCAGAGGAGCTGTCATTATCATATCGCCCTGCTGCTTTTTGCTCTGGAAAAACCAGTTGGTGATATTAGTTTGTGTGGTGCTCATGACTTGTAAATGCCGATAAATACCGTACTTTGTTGTGAGACCGATTTCAAATTTTCACAAAAATGAGATATCACAGCATTAAGGTCGTCAGGTGTGATAGTAGAGTAAATGTCAGTAGGTGGACTCGGGGCCAAATCCGGCTCCCCAAAGCTCCCATCTGGCCTTTGCCAATCTCAAGCAGATCTCTAGTTACAACTGTATCGTTATGAAATCTCTGCTTTTGGTCGTAAATTATCATCGTCATGCCCCCCAGGCCTTCTGCTTGGCCATGAAGTCCAATTTACAACATTTAATTCCTACAATCTTCCAGCTGTCTTTTGTTTAGACTACCTAATTTTGTCCTGTACTGCCTTTTTCATGTCATATGTTTTTTTTTCTTGTCTTCTCCTCCTGGCTGACTTCTGACCTTTCAGACTTTGAGACCTCTATGGACAGCCGCTGCACTACGGACAGTGCTGACAGTGCCTTTATTGGCCGTCGCTATTGATCGCCTGGCTCTTTCCTCTCCACCTCCTTTTTTGTATCATTCTCATCCTCTGTTCAATCTCCCATCACCTTGACTCAAAATTGACTGCTGGAAACAAGAGACCCCCTTTTCCATCCCCCTTTTTTACCGTTTCATATCAATGTTGTCCTTACATTTTCTACTGTTCTATCCATGTTGACGTACTTTATTTCTACCTGTGTTCTTTTTTTTTTTTTGTATATGTTAATGTTTTGTTTGCATGCATGTATAATTCATATTTCATAGTCTCTTGGTGCCCAATTTGTGTTGTGTCTTCTGTTTTATTTTAAGCCGCACTGTGTGATGGTGCACTTTATCAGCCTAATTAAAGTCAGCACACTGTTGACTCCTAATAGTCAATTTCTCTGTGAACTTATCCGAGCAATGCTAGTCCTTGTGAGATCAAGTCACTTTTTCGAGTAGCACTGAAGCTGTGATGTGGGTCCGTAACGTATGTGATGACTGTTTTTAGGTTGGAGAAATTATCCAATTATCCAATCATTTAAAGGCGTTGGCATACTAAGTTATGCAGCATATGGTGCATATTTTAGGTACCTATGATAAAGGTTAAGAATCAGTTCAAGCTGTATGAATATTTCAACTACATTTCCAGATACAACTTTACAAAACACAGGGCGGCGGTGGCGCAGAGAGTAGAGCGGGTCGTCTAGTTCAAATCCCGCAGGTGCACACTGTCATTGTGTCCTTGGGCAAGACACTTCACCCACCTTGCCTCCTGGTGTGTGAATGGGTGATTGGTTTCTTGATGTAAAGCGCTTTAAGTGCCTAAAGCAGGTAGAAAGGCGCGATATAAATGTGACCATTTTTCAGTCTGCGACAAATATACAACCTGTGACGTGCCTGAAACGTACCTGCAATGCTGAATTTGAAAGGCACAAATTCACAACACTTGAGTTTTGTGACCAGATTAACAAGATACTGTATATTGGAGTTCTTTTTATTTGCACATAAAAATGCAGGGTTTATAGCTCCTAAAATACCTGATAGTTCTTGAGGTTGCCAATCGTCATTGCCACGTGTAAATCTATTTCAATAAAACTGCTTTCTATAAATTAATAGAATTAAGTGCAATGTTGTTGTACAGTCTTGGTGATTTTAGGTTATATTATAAGCAGTTTTTAACAATAAAGGCATTGTTCATGATTATTGATCCAATATTTATGAGCACAAATTATTTAGCTCTCACATTTGATACATTGCTGCAAGTTCATAGATTTAACTTTTATTCAAATGCTTAAATATGTGTAAGTTCAAATGAATCATGATCTGGCTAGTCTGTCAAACGTCCTGCTGCTGAAATATCGACTCATGTCTAACCCAGGTGTCTCTGCCACAGTTTGGGTCATGTTGAGGTAAGAGTGAGCAAAGGCTTTGAACTTGTCATCTGCATTCAAGCCATGCCAGAGCCAAGGTTGTCCTGGTAGAGACTCTTCTAACTTATGTCAGAAAATGGCTGGAGCAGAAGCAATTATGAAACTTTACCTCTGTTATATATCCAACAGAGGAATTCAAAATGATGCAGACATTTTGTGAAAGACTTTTTGCCCTTTTAAAACATAACAGCACAAAACAACATGGCAACTACAAGTGTAATTACCATAATATACATGGTTATTACTCATGATTTATTCCATATCATCCTAGTCACTACCATGCTAATTACAGCCTACTACAATGCTTTTATTCTCCCGTAAAGCAAAGTGTATTTTCCCCTAATAGCATTCGATGGTTCCTGGTTTGCTGGTGGACAGCGTGTACTCTCATTTTGGAGAAGCAGAAGTGTATACATTCTCAACATGGGCTTTGAATTTGTGGTTTGCAGGGTTCCCGTCTGTGTCTAAAAACCGTGACACCTACCAGTCCATTGACCAGCAAGACCAGGAGTCGGCAAGTCCAGCAAACCCCTTCAACCAGGCCCAAGACAAACCAACCCGGGCATACTGAAAAAAGTTTAGTACATGAGGTAACATAGTCCGTTACTGTGTTGCTTTTCCCTCCCATGTTATTACTTCTATTTGATGATGGTACTAAAATCTATGCATTTCCTATGGAGAGACATTTAACTAAAAGATACACTGGAATGCTGTTGTTGCTTATTTTATTTTTGTTTTGTTTTAATGATGTTGCGTAGAGCATTTTTTCCTTCTTTACTGATTTGTTTGAAATACTTGCAAAATAGATAATATGTGTTCACAAGCACTGTCCAGTTTTACTTTTCTCCAAGCATCATAAAGTATAAACTAATAAAACTGGCTATAGAACAACAACAACAACAACAACAACAACAACAACAACAACCTGGATGTAGGTTTCCATTTTGAAACATAATAGGCATAGTAACAGTCCATTTCATTCATTACATTCAACTTGTGAAAAACAAGGTCAAGTGTATGTGTATGTCAGGATCTCATTAATTTATGTCAATGAATAAGTCAATAACATAGCGATTATTCCTTTTGAAAGCATACTTAAAGTGTGCATTTTTTGTTTCCCTGAACAAACTGCCTTACCAGTTCTGTAAATGAAAATTTGCATTAAATTGTTACTGAAGACCTTTGACTTTTTTTTAAATCAAATGTATATTACTTGTATTTTTATACAACTCAATGTCCATTGATAGTAATTGCTTCAATAAAGACTACTCTCTTTTGTATGACACATGTTTGACACATACTGGAAATGCAGATAAAATGTTGATAACATTTGTTTCTGTCACGTTGCACTGTGTGTGCTTGAGGAATCTGTCCTCGACGGAACAATACTTTTTGTTACAGTTGTTATTGTGAAGTATGTGGTGCAAGGCCTTGTAAATGTACTGTATGTTGGCGCAGAGCCTTGAGTTGTTCTGAATAAATAAACCATGAGCAGTTTTGCACACTTCTTGACAGAAAATACTTAAGCTATACTTTAAGCATATAGTAGTTACAACCTGCGTCTAATATTTAGTCAGTTGCTTGGTGGCGGGCAAACTCAACCACACAAATGGTAGCGTTGAACATAGAAGTGAAACAACGGCGGTCAAGCAGTCCAACCCCAAAGAATTATTTAAAGGAATTGACATCTTTGTTTTTAAAGCATATTATTGTAATTCTTTACAGTATTATTTATTATTTTTATGCATATTTTAACAGCTCTGTCGTATGCTGTATGTTATAATTCTCAAATTTTCACGGGATCAGAGGACACATGCTGAGGAGCCACAATTGGCTCTTAGATTGTATTATTTTGTCAGTGATCTTGAATGCATTACATTACATTTACAGTCATTTTTATAAGTAAAAAGTTAATATTATTATTATTAATGCAGATTTGAGTTTCAGGTGACATTACAGCGCTCTAATGGCCTACAGGTGGCAGGTAAACAATTATTTTGTTTTTGAGGAAATTTTTGGTCTTGTACAGAGAGATCATGGACCCAGTCAGTGATATTAATGATCATTTTTGTAATGGTCTTTTTAGATACGACTTGTGAAAGTGTAGTGCAGTCATACCGCCTTTGCTATTCCCGATCCCATCAGACCCATCAGGGAAGGGCCTGATCGGTACTTGGATGAGAGACCGTTTGGGAACACCAGGAAGCCTGGGTGAATGGAGTGAGTGAATGGTCGAAGGGGCTGAATCCAATCATAATGTCTTTGAGTGCATTATTATGCATCGGTTTTATATTGGTTTTATACAAACAAGGTAGTGTAACATCATCACATTCTAGAACTTGAAAACAACCAATAGTTATATTGTAGATTCATAAACCTGTTGAGCATCTAGGTTCAGGCTATAACAACTGCCATCCTCCTCTGCAGAGCTGTAGCCGAAGTGCAGAGAAGAATCATCAGATTGTCACAAAGGTGAAGCATGACTTAATTATATGGCTCATTAAACCACTTTACTGGCAATACTTCCATTTTGCTCAATCAATACGTGCGTTAAATTACTCGACCCAAAACGCGTGCTCTGGTGGTCCACTCTTAAGTTTGCACAAATCAACCCTCGGTGCGTAACCGTGTCAATGATTCCTTCCCACGCAGAGCTTGAGAGCGCACAGAACCAGAAGGCGCAGGAAGGAGACCGGGGTGAAGGTGGGGGTAGAGGCGAGTGGGACAGCTCCGTATGGCCGACCGGCACCAATAAGCGGTTGATTAATTCGTAGCTGCAGGGTTTGCCTTCTCAACTACCTCCCCCACGCGCACTTCTGTGACAGTCACGTGCGGCGTCTGATTCCTATGAGCCAAGGACAGGACACGGAATGCGCCATTGTTGGTGCATGCAATAAAAGAGAACTCAATTTGTCAGCGCCGTTATTGCATTAGTGACAATCTCCAGGGACGTTTCGAATCAATGGGTTTTTGCGGCCCCATAGCTACCGCCGACTTCCAACGCAATTAGAACCGTCTTAGTTACTGCGTCGAGAAGTGAAAGAAGTTTTTTTTTGTGTAAAATCACATTACCAAGCACATTTTTAAAGATACAATATTGCTGCTGTGATTTGTGTTAATAACTTCTATGTCATTATGCCCAGTAGGCAATTTCAGTGCACTACCCCAAGGGGCACATTTGAATAGGAGAATCACCCAGTTTTCTATCTTTTTAGCAATTTGTATTTTTCGTCAATACCAAGTGAAATCTGCTTGCAACACACTTGAGTAATGACTTTAATAATAGCCTTTTCTACCTAGAGATGTGGGTCGAAATAACCTTGTTAATAAAAGAACAGAATGTTTCAAGACCATGAAGTCTTTTCCCCCATGTGCTTTTCTATGTCATGTCGCTTCAGCAAAAATCTCCTTATTTTGCCTGTTTTTAAAGATTAGCTTATGCTACCTATGTCAATTGAGAAGCTCACCTTTTTACTTTAATATGCTTCGTCATTATTCCCAGCTAATAGCCTAAATCAAAAGTTTGAAGAGTTTCTTAACTATTTGTTGCATTTCCATTTCCATTAGTTACTGCCACTTCGACCAATGCTCCTGATGTCCAGTGCCATTGAAGGATGGGTTCAATGAAGAGGACGATAAAGTCACCTTCTGCTGAGTAGGTTAAGGACATGTACAGTGTCACTGTGTCACCCAACACCTACATGTCTTTCAAGTGAGCATAATGGCCACACACACATAACTCAGTTAAAGCATTCTTATCCATCAGCCTTTGTGGAATAAAAATGCAGTACTCTTCTGTTTCTTTGGTATGCAGAATCAAAACCTTTGGCATTGGAGGTCACAGAGATGCGCCGGGTGTGATTCCAGGGTTAATGACATTGAGGGACCAGTCAGTGATGGAGGATATATTGATGTGCTTTGACCTATACGTCTCTGATTAAGATGGTTGCATGGGAAAATAAAGGCTGCCGTCATTGTCCTGGGGGAAACTGCTTGGGGCAAAACCCGAGACCAAAATGTGCTTTTATGTAGGATTGCACATATACTGCCTATAGGACTGCAAAGCTAAAAAAACATAAAACGGCTGTGTCATTGAGAGCTCTATAAGAGAGGAGACATTTTTATGCCTGCAGCATTTTGAGTCCCTTGGGCCCGAGTGAGACATCTAGACCTTTGACCTTTTTACACTCTGGCCTCACGCATCTGTCACAGACGATAACTGCATCAAAATTGATCAGTTACCCTCTGCTCCGCTGTAAAACAAAGGTACTAAAGGTGGGGGGATTTCTGAAGACAAAAGATGTAGCTGCAGATAAAATGAAAGCACTTGCCAGCCTGATAGAGTCCATATAGTAATATAATACAATTATTAGTAGGCTTTGTGTGCTAAACTCTTGTGTGGTAAATGGGGATCAGTAGACTATGCATTTCATACAACACCTAACAGCCTTTTAATTTCTGGCTGAAGATTTTTGCTCATCAGTAAGTAAAATTGTTTTATGGTTGACCAGAGACTACTTTGTGTTTAGTCAAATTCAGCGTTCATGTTTTTGAATTTGTTCAGCCCTTGATTTTGGTTTGCCCTGGTGTCCACATTACTTGGTTGATGTTTTGCTTTTAGAAGACACATGCTCCTTATTGCAATGGTAAATGCAAATGTGGCTCAGATGGCGGTCGTCGGGTCGTGTAACCAGAGGGTTGTCGTTCAATTCCCAAAGTCGTGTCCTCCAGTTAAAGCACCCTGAGTGTCGAATGTAGCTGGAAGCGCGATATAAACTGAGACCACTTACCATCATAGTAATGTTACATAAAGATTTCGGGCAGTGGTTCTCTACTGGTGGGTTGGGACCCAAAAGGGGGTTGTGGGACAGTTTTCAGTGGGTCACAAGCATTTCCCAGGAAACATTTCTTTTATGCACAGAGAAAGGAAAAGTCAATTACGTTATATTTTACAAGTCTAAGTCATATTTGGGTTGCGGCTTATCGTCTCAGGGTGATTGTGGGTCCTGCCGCCACACCAGCTGAGAACCACTGATCTAGGGTTTATGTTCCTAAGTCCTCGCCATGTAGCCTTGTGTAAAGGTACATCCTGCAGGGGATTGCATCATTCATTTGTGATACAGAAATTCACAAACAGCCATCTATCCATTATCACATTCTTTCATGAGCATTCATACTTGCTCTAAGTCAGTGTTTGTCACTTGCGTTCTTTGGGGACGCTGAGGGGAGGTCATACCCAGAGAGAAGAGAACACAACAAAGGCAAAACATGGCAGACATGAGGAGAACATGCACACTCTATATAGACTACTCTTTGTCACTGTGCCACCAAGGTAATGCAATAAACACTTAACATCAAGCTATTTTTTTTATTATTTCAATGACACACTGTGGTTTCATAGACTCTGCTTCAAAATGTGTATTAATTTACTTCTGTGCCATTGCTGTGATGTGACATATCCGTACAGTGCAGTTCTGACAGGATCATTCCCTATTTTTAGATGCAACATAATAAGAAACATGAGTCCTTATCATATAGCCAGCAGCTTATGATCATTTCAGTGCAGCTGGAGTTGGGTGGTTCCCAGAAAATATGAAACTATTGGGGTCACGGCAGCCGCAAGGAACAGCGGTGCTCTGTGGTGGAGTCAGAGGTGCACATTCATTAAAAATACATTTGTGACAGCACAGTAACAAATGGCTGAGGTCCTGTACGTCCTCCCAACACTCATTCATCATCCCGCCGCTGCTACCTGCTCCGGCACACTGTTCATTACTCTCTCTCTCTCTAAACCTCTGCTGGGCCACCTCGCACTTACCGCTTCAGGGGAATGCACAACTCCAAAGGTTATTTAACATCAAGAAGGAGCTGTTTATGGCAGCAATGGTGAAAAGTATTTACAAATGTATACTATTTTTTGCTTGCGTTTTGTTTTTATTATTAAAGTACAATGTTGCATGTGTTTTCTGAGCATATTCAGCCCATAGGTGGGTTTCATTCTCTGCAATGGATACTGTTTTGAGGACCATTTGATTATGCATGAGATAATATATGTATATTTTGGAATTCTTAATGGCGATAACAGTTCTCACTTTCAATGCGTGAGCGCTTTCTGCCACGTTTAATGTACGAGAAGTTGCCAGTGGTGGAAGAAGTACTCTCTTTTTGTACTTATTAACTATAAAAACACACAAAATCACTTCAAAGAGTTAAAGCAGTTAAATGTACAGTATTGTTATTTTAAAAAAATGGTGCTGCTGTTTTCAAACCAGGACTAAACCAGCTCTTCATTTGGTCAAACAAAAAATAATGTTTATTATTTTGATGTTTCTGGTCAGAACCACTTTAGCCTACTGCAACTCTGGATTCACCAACTAAATTTGCAAATTGATCCTTTTGAAAATTAATGTGTTTTAACCACCATTCAAAATGTGTTTACTTAAATGTAGTGGAGTAGAAAGCACAAATACCTGCTAATAAATACTGACTGCACCTGCTGTAAGTAAGAGCATCATCACTGACTTGAATAAAGTAAAAGTACCTTAAAGAAGAACTTAATAGCTTGTTTACCTTAATAAATCCTCTCGGGGTGATACAAGTGTTGATTGGGGGGGTCTTTCATCTCCCTCTGGTGTCTTGGCCAGAAAACCCCCCTTGCAACTTTCCCTGCATCGGGTCGGAGGCCCCAATACACACTAATGGAATCACGAGGAAGAATCTAACAGGCTAACGGGCAAAGCTAACTGTGGGCTAGCACCACTTAAACAGTACAGCTAAGTTTGAGTGAAAAAAAATGATCTCCATTGTGTAATTAGGTTGTGGCACAATGTACAATATCCATCTCTCCCTTTGTCTTAATGAGTAAAAAAAACGCAACATACGACACCTGCAGTGGCGCTTATGGCCGCTAAGGGCACAAGTTACCTAGTTTTGCTTTAAATTTGTAATGTTTTTGTACTATGTTGCACATAAGTGATAGCAGAACTGTAATAGGTGCAGTAAATAATGAGTGAAAGTACTCCGACAGTTGCAGTTTCATTGCACCATTGGAGACTTGTTTTGAAACCGTGATCATCTTCAATCATGTGTTAAAAATGAAAAATTAACAAGATAAGAAACAGAATGAAAGTTTAATGATCATAGCACAAAAAATGGGGCCAAAGAAGATATACATTTCAATGGAGTCAGTGCAGATAAATTGGCATAAAATGAAAATGAGGAGCTTGAATTATGCTGCGCACACAAGAGTGGAATTAAATCAATTAAATGTAAATTCATATTAGACCATTTTCAGACTAATGAGATATTACAGCGTTTGAACTGCGTTGTGGGGAGTGTATGGAGACTCGTGCGTGCTTCTGTGAGACAGGACTGCGGTGGTTTTCTTGAGTCATAGAGGGGTAAGAGATGGGCCAAGGACAAACAACAAGCAATAACTGGGGCATATATATAATAAGAAGCACTTGGATGCACTTGGATACACACATAAACCCCACACACCCAACTCAAAATCTTGCAGTGATGTCAATTATTTCTCAAATATAGTATATAGTGACCTGGACTAACAACTCCAGTCAGCAAAAATACCAAATATATCAATTAAAACAATATCTTTATTGAATTTTAGATTTTATACACAGTTTATGTACAGAAATAGACACACAAAAAAAGTTTAAATCTTTGCAAATGCTTTCACCCACACATTGCCAGAATTATGACAGAAAAATGTCATAAAAATAAACAACAACAAAAGAAAAACTCAAAATAATCAAATAAATAAATCGAAAACGTGGACGTCAGTGTAGTTCACATCAAACAAACTAGGCCATTATTGAATGAAAATAATGAAATGCATTTTGAATCCTTCACATCAAGATCTACTGGGGAACAGAAGATTATCACACAAACTACTGCTAAACCTGTGCCATATCGTTGGAGTAAAAAACTAACATCATCCCATATCTCATTCACTTGAAAGCTCATTTGCATATTGAATATAAAATGAATTCAGAACACAACAGTCTAAAGCCATATAACTACCGTTCTCCACGAGAGCTAAATAATTTGTAATGATTTTGTTGCACGTAGACAGCGATGAGGCTCTGACCTCCACCCGCCCGTCCGGGTAATGTTAGTCCGTGAGTTCACCTTGGGGAGTGCTTGACAGTTATTTATGCTGCTGTATCAGGGCAGCAGCAGCAGGAGTCCCGTGTGCTAAAGTGTGTTGTGCTTGCATTAAGGCACGTAGCTGCATAGAGGGGGGATAAGGGAGGACAGAAAATCAAATGCTGGCGTTTATGAAGGCGTCTCGTGGTGACTGGTCGTCTCCGTGGGGCCCCTCTGGTGGACGGGTCGATTGGTCTTGACAGGACTCTCCCCTGAATCTGGGATCAGCAAGAGGCTCATGTGGTCCCTGTCTGGTTCTGTGAGGCCTGTATTACTGTGGATGGGAAATAAATTCGATACTTATATACAACTCTGGAGATTCAGGAAAATGTTTGACCACAACAAACTAGACAGAGTTGTGAATCACCATGTACCGGCATATGTTGGCTCAGCAACTACAGTATTGTTGATGTTGTTGGCAGTGTTGGCTGTAATCGAATACACCTATTTAGAATTTGTATTTATAATATGTATTTTGAGTAACTGTTTTCCTGTACTTTTTCATTTGCTAATTCACTCTTTCATTTAAGAGTATTTAGGGGGTCATTTTCCAATTGTTTGCTCACGTGCAAAGTGGGCAGCAAAAGCAAAACTTTATTTATGCACCAAATGGTAAACTAAGCGCCAGTGTTGGGGGTAACGTATAACAAAAGTAACGAGATACAAAAATATATTACTTTTTTCTGTAACTAAGGAATATAACATATTACTTATAATTACACATTACAATTTAAGTAACTTGAGTTACAAGAGCATTTAAATGATTTGTTGATGTACAAACTCAAACCAAAAAAATAAAATGCATCAAACCAAATCAAGTTTCACACTGGTGTACACGATATGCAGTTGTGTGTCGCTAAAGTTGTCAAAACAAAACATGAAAGCAAAGGGAAAGGAAATCTTTTACTGTTCGTGGCATTTTTACTATTTTCAGTTTTTATTTTGCAAAAAGTAACTCAAAATGAACTCAAAGTAGTGTAACTCAGCTATATTTGAAACAGTAATATGTAATACAAACATACTACATTTTAAAACTGTAACCACTAATATAGAATATATTACAATTTTAAAGTAACTTGCCCAACACTGCTAAGCGCACCTTGATAAATGACGCCCTTACAGTACAGTTACGTTCCTAAAATCAAAAGAATACATAGCGGTATTCTCAGTCATTACATTGTAGCTTCACAGAGCACAAAATTAATAATAAAAAAAAGTTAGTTTTAGTTAAGCTGATTCACTTTTAATAATCAGTGATCTGTCTCTCCTCCCAAAATACAGATAAAGTTTTAAAACTCCTTCTGTCTCTGCAAACATGGAGCTTATGCACATTGTCACTGGTCCTTACACGGTGTAATTGCATCTACCGTTGTAGGATACTGTGCTGTGAAAAAGTGGTTAGTTTTTGTTTTTTTACACTTACTTAACATGACTTTGTTTTTGCAAGCCATTGTCTTCATAAATCTTTAGCATCGTTTCAGTGCGGTCGTCATGAGGCTCTTTCGGTTCACAACATCTGAAGAAAGAAACAACATACTGCATTTTTAAGACAATTACTGAACATAAAATACAACAAGACAGTTAACCTGATCTGTATGGTCGCAGCGTTCAGCACGAGCGTGTACTATCTAAGCCATCATTTGTATTGTACCTGGGCTCTAGTCTCTCTTTGACCTTGGCTATGGACATGATGTAGGGGCTGATTTGTTTGGTGATTGTGGTCAAGTAAGAATTCTCCTGCTTCAGCTGCTGTAGATCGTGGAGCTGAGCTAAAAAAGATGAAATTTTGAAGGAGATTTAAAAAACTGTTAACGTGTTACAGTATATTTTGACTGTCTAAACTCACCTTCATAGATTTCCTGCTCATTGGTGACTCTCTGGAAAGTATCATCCCAGATCTATAGAGAGTGGAAAAAAAGCATGTCTGAAATCTACAATTCACCAATATACATGAACCTCCTTTGAATAAAAGAGAACAATATAAATAGTCAATGAAGCACAGTGCTGGCTCAAAGTCATAGAAATGATCTGCTAAACTGACACATGCATTTCAAATGTTTCACATGTTGGTAATGGCTTCATCCACAATAAACAATTAACAGTTATAAAGAGCCTTTGTTAATCTGTGGTTGTAATAAAGCTGTTCTGATTGGATAACCCTTACCCTATAATTATCCCCCATATCCCTATTTTGCTATCATGCTAATTCCATCTATTACCGTTATATTACTGTGCTGTAAAGTGAACAAATGCTTTATCCAGTGTAGTTTAAGTGTCACCGTGGCCATGCAAATTGCGATTCATCTTGCAGTGCTACTTCTGATGTACCTCTTCGAACATGGCTCTCATGGTCTCCACAGTGGAGTGCTGCGCAGTTATCTGGTTGTCGATGTGGAGCGACCGCTCCATAATCTCTCCCATCTTCTCTGTGTTGATGATGGAGTGGTGCTTAGTCAGATCTCGGTGCAGCTCCTGAACTTGATCCTTCAAACTCTGGATGTCCGTCTGCAAAGTCTATAAATCAACACAAGGGAAGCTATAAACTATTAAGAAGTAAAAGGAGGACAGAATACTGTGTGTTCTGAATCTGAAATGAAATAAAAGTAAACGACTAAATGTAACATGAAAATAACTCACATAATGACAAATGATATTTTAGAGGTAAAACATGTCGTTGTTGTGCTTCAGATTTATTCATAAATTCAAGATCAGCTTAAGTACCTTTTGAAAAGTATTTCTCTGGCTTTAGTATTATAGAAACTCTGGGATCTATGGCAATGTCTTTTCAGCAGCAATGTATCACACGTCAAAATGTAAATATGTATCAAACAGCACATCCAAACCACAGAAGAGAATTTACTTGTAAGATTGTAAATCAGTACAACAGCCAGACCACAGTCATGTCTTCAGGACATGTAGGATTTGGAAGTAATTGATGAGACTAAAACGATTATTTAAGTTTGCATTTATCTTCCTATTAATGAAGACTGAATGGAGGTGTGGGGAGGGGACGGGAAACATCTGAGCTTCAGTAACGGAGTTTAGAAGAGCCTCATGCCGTTTAGGTTCACAGCCGAGGGAGCAGGTCTGTGCTTTGTTCATGTGGGAGAGGCTTTAAGGAGCAAGAACATGATTAAATATGTTTGAACAGAGTGATGAATGTGAAATTGAAAAGGTTCATTTTGGTTCGGGCTGACTAAAATGATTTGAATTTCTCCTAGAAACTCGAGAAGAACTGGAAAGAAATGTTGAAACAACTGAATGACGCTCAAAGATATAAAACTAAACGAAAACACAAAGTACATGTGTTTAAATGCACTACGTTTAAAAGTTTAGATGACCTGATATTACTGTATAAGGAAGATGTATCTGCTACCTGTTTTTGTTTTCTTCAATTATTATTATAAATTTTATTTTCATTTGGTTGTGTGAAACACACAAACTCCTAGTTCTTTAATTTGTGCTGCACTGACCCTGTAGTTGTTCTCATAGCTGCGGCAGTGTTCAGTGAAGGGGGTCTCCCTGCCCTCTGCCAGCAGAACCTTGGTGCAGACGTTTCGATGTGAAGTGGGTCTGCGTCCCAGCATGGAGCCCACGGGCATCTCACAGAGGGACGGGGAGCGGCAGTAAACAGATAGAGGCGACTGCAGCCTGGAGGGAACCACAGAAATCAATGACCTGCTTTTTCCCTTTAGTGTATCCCAAAGCGCTCAACAATTTCCTCGTTATTAAAAGTCCTGTTCTTGGAACATGTTCCTGAGGTATATGTTTTAAGATGTAATTTATTACATGCATTTTTTATTATTATATATTTTACTTTTGTTTATCAAGAGCAAACACTTAGAATTTCTTCCGTTGCATCATAACTGTGGTCCATTGTCACTGTATGTTTGTAACACTGTTGCATAAATTTCAAGTAACTATTTCCCTTCTTTGACATGTTCTGAAGTAAGGTTTAGTTGTCCACTAACTTCTGTCTACGGGAACAATGTGTACTTTCAAAATCTCAATAACACTGTATCACTTGTAAAACTGTTCTCTTGTGATAATCATCCTTGTGGGTTTTAGACACAGCTGGGTCCTTGTCGTGACTAAATGCCAATACTAGCTCTATAACATGATGCCTGAGAAATGCTCCATTGAGCATTCAGGTTACGTCCCAACACAATCACACACTATAAACTAGAACAGTCTCACTTAGTGAAAAAGAGCTGAAAACAGCATTATACCTCTGCTCCATGAAAGTGAACACCTTGCCTAGACATTTACCCAACAAGAAAATGTACATATGAATGTTTTTTATCACATCATATGAACAGTTAATCATATGGTGTGAGAAAAAAATAAACGACAATGTTTAAAACAAAGGAAACATTTCTCACATCCTATTTTACAAAAATAGGATGACATTTGAGTAAACATATACAAGGCTTTTACCTGCAGCTTGATCTCCTGCCCAGTGTTGAACCAACAGAGGATCTATGTACAATGTGCTTCCCTCATAACCTGCATAAACTACTCATTCAAATTAACAACTGCGTCTTTGCTAAAGCTCTGACATCAGAGTCCTGGGACAGCAAAGATCCGCCCCCTCCCCCCTCTCCAACCCTCAACCTGACGACTTCCACATGAATCGGAGAGAGTTCTGTGAAATCGCGATAAAAATAGTGCCAGACGGGATGGCCACCAATCCCAGCCGACTTTGCGTCTTGTGCATTGGCAGCGCTGTGAAACCAGTTGGATGGGAAAGTTGTCAGTCTGTTGGCATTACTGAGTGGGCTTAAGAACCTGCGAACAGTTGGGAGACTGTAATGTGGACAAAAAATTACCATCAGTGTGTGTGCACAGGAATAAAAAACAAGATACACAGGACTTTGTTCTGAAAATTCTGGATAAATATGAATGGCCATTCTCTTTGGGGGCTCATTCTGTAACACTAGAAACAAAACAAATTATGGCCAGTCAGGTCAAGTGGGAAAGGCTGCAGCCAAGTCCCTGCTCCGCAAGTTTGCTGATTGTTTCCTGACTCTTCATCCCCTTTAGCCCCATAGTATCCTGTCCAATAAAGCCAAGGGCCAGAAAACAAAAGTCCTTTAGTACTTTTCTCTCTCTTTTACACCCAAGTTTTTGCTAAAGTAAAAAAAAACAAAAAGTTTTTTAAATTATTAAAAATGTTTCTGTTACAGATTTGAACATACTCACATTTCTGTGGGTCCAAAAATACTTATCAAACAAAATTATTCAAAGACATAACGTACTGCGTCTACCTGCAACAATGACCAGTGTCCTCTCCCTCTCATCCCCCTCAGCGAGTACAGTGCGTTACTAAAGTGTGTTACGTAAACATAGGAGCGTCCACAGCTTACTGATGGACAGAATTACTGCCATAGTGGGACTCAGCGTGGCGCCTCCCCTCCTCCCTCTGCAGTCATCACCGTCTACCATCTGTACTCTCAGCCATTCCAGGATTTGAAGTTGGGATGTTTCACAAGTGTGACATTAACCATCAAAGACTTTCTTGTTCTTGGAAGAATCCAGGAAACACTTCTACGACCATAGCAGCAAAGCCCACACATGGAGCAAGGATCCGCCAGGTCAGGTCCTAAAGGATTCAGCGGGAGGTACACACCTGTTGGTGCAGCCACTGACAGAAGCAGGGCCGCGCTGTCCGATCAGCAGCAGCGGCTCCAGACACCGGGCAAACTCACTGCGATAGTCAGTGTTGATCTAAAAGAAGGAGCGCACACATCAAGTTGTAGCTTTGTGGCTTTGCTTTATACTGTTCAATAAAGATAAGGTGTCACAACATTTGTTCTGCTGTTATTTTGCTGATGTTTCCTTTATAAAATAATAACAAGAAAAATGATCTCTAGTATAAAACAAAGAAAGGTCTGTCCATGTATGTTTATGGTCAATTTAACTGATATATTATTGCATTGCTATTTTCAGCTTATCATTATTGGTTGATCACACCACGTTTTGTTTGTTTGTTTTTCTTGAAATAACAGTAATTTATACACAATAGTGTCCTGAGTAAATGTATTTGGGCACTGTAAAGTGTGTACTGACTCACTTTGCTGCTCTGCACTGGTCTGAGTCGATGAGGGAGCGTTACGATCCTCTGCAGCCGCTCCATCAGTTGCTGTGTAAGCAAGAAGATCCGGGTGTGACTCTGTGATCTCTTTCACCTCACTCTGACACTCTATTTAACACTGAGGAGCAGGCTGGCTATAATGCTTTAAAACGTCTCTGTAGATTTGCCACAAAACCGCATCAATGGAGAGGATTGGCTGTACTTACATATCCCATATCCAGAAACTCAAACTTGTTGGCTGAGTTGAGAAAAGCAGAACATGTAACCAGATGAACCTGACAATGCAAATACATACAGTTCAGGATTCATTTAATTAAAACAGAGTCATGTTTAAATTGATTGACATGAAGGCCAATTTACAGAGTATTTGTATCGAGAAAACATATACAAATAGTCCAGAAATCATCGGCTTGGATATGGGCCCTTTCTGTAAAGAGTTTGCATGTTCTTCTTGAATTGATTTCAACCCCAAAATTAAACACAATATGAACCCTGAATATATTCCTTTTAGCGTATTCCTTGGTCCTGATCAAGATCCTGGCATAAGATTTATAAAAAGTATACCATTAGTTATGATTTCTGTGTTTTTACCTGACTGCCAGCTGGGATAAAGGATGAACCTGACATAGAACTCTTTTACATCTATTTTTTGTGATGAGGCTTCACTAACATTCAGAAAAGAGAAACCCTTGTTATGTTTGAATAATTCTGCCGTTAGAGACTACCTGGAGTGTGGGGAGGAGAGCAGTGAGGTGTGAGTGCTGCTCCTTCAGGGCCTTCTCCTTCTCCTCATGTTGACTGCAAACACACACAAACATGTAACTTTACACCATCCCATCCGCCTTCACAAGTCTCCGCTCAGGAAGTGCAACCAGCCACCAGCGTACATCATGTTTCCAGCAGCTAATCTATCTGTCTCCCCACTGTAACAAACACGAAAGAGACGGACACACAAAGCATAACATAAATAGCCCTTAACAGCCTTCCGGGAAGCCTGCCGTTGGATGTCTTCCAGGCAAGTGATCGAGAGGGAAGTAATGGAAGACACTTGTCACAAAAAATCTCATTAAATATCCCCACAGAGAGTAACCTGATACATTCACTGGCATACACAAAATTGTTCTCATTGCCTCATGCATCCAGACCGTTGGAAAGGCAGACGGAGTGAGAACTGGCCTGGGTTGCTATCTAGTCATTTTGAACAGGCGTCGTTTGGAAAAGAGATTTCACACATTCACACTGTGCAGCCTGCACATGTAACACAAACTGTTTGATACAATTTACCCACATTTTCTTCCGGACATATCTGTGCCATACATACAACAAAACATTGATACTTTAAAATGTGGAATTATTATTCTATCTGTAGCTTATCATTCATATCTTGTATAAACCAGACCACACTTGAAGTGTTGAGGTGTATGCTGATGATGGTCACCACAGTGACTATTCAAGTTAGTGTTGCTGCAATGTAAAAGGACTGAGCAAGTCTACAACATTTTACTTTTAGGCGGTAATGTTTTATTTGAATTATAAGTTATAAGTTATTTTTCATCACTCTAAGTACAATGCTGTGTAATTTACAAGCGTGAGCTGTATGCTAGGATTAGTAGTGGTAGAGGTTAATATTGTATCATGAGCTTTGCAATAACAATAGAACTGCACAGATTAGGAATACAGTATACATTACCTTTGTGCTGCTTTTAACAGAATCTTCTTTCTTTCCGCCAACTTTTCCTGCAAAAAAAAGAGTCCTTTTTACACATGCATGCATGGGTTAGGCTTCCAAAAAGAAAAAAGAAAAAAAGTTAGGCTTCCAAAATAAGTTTCAGCTGGATTGCAATGGCAAATGATATTTGTCTTCACAAAATGGACACTAGAGACCCCCAGTGGACAGTCTGTGGTAATAATGTCAGATGGGCCATAGGGAACGGGGCAGTGTGAAAGATAAGATAAGTCTTTCAGGTCCCAGAACATTTATTTTCATTTTTCTAATCTGGTTTTCATTTTGTTTCACTGCTTCTAAAACATACCCTTATGATGCATCATTCAGTGTTACATCAAGAAAATTGCATTGAAAAAGAGCAATTATACAACCTGTAAGCTGTTGAAAAGAGTACAAATAGCACTCTCCTCTTCTTCAACATTCAAGCAAACTTCACCAATCATCGCTCTCAACAGATCTATTGCCTCTCGAGCTGAAGTCTGGAGCTCTTTCACCACCTAGAGGAAGATGTTATGATAAAAATAACAACAACATGTTTTAGACATTACCATTATGAAGTGTATAATTGAAAGGCATTGTCATACCAGGACGGCCTGGTCCAGCATCTCACAGCCCTGCACATATGCAGTTTCAATATCAATGCAGTGGGTCCGACTCTCTCTGCAGTTGCACAAAACAAAACCCACTTTTAAAGGCAGAGGAGGAAACACTTTTCAGTGGTAAAAATATGATGTGAAATCACCCACACTTGCATGTCTCTGAAGCACTTGATGCAAAGCATAGACTTGTTCTGAGTTGAGAAGAGTATATAGGGCTCCTGGTGAAGAGCTGCAGAGATACAGGTGCCTTTTAACATCAGACTGTGTATTCTGCTACTGCACAGTGCGGGCTTTGACAAACACTTAAAAGAGGACACATTATAATATGGAAAAAAGCAGTTTGACTTTTAAAATAGAAAGAATGACTTTTACATAGACTTGGAAGCAGAGAGGCAAAAGCAGTGCATCCTAGACCAGTGGTTCCCAACCTTCATTGTCTTGTGTACCCCTTGGGCCTTTCAATGGTCATCCGTGTACCCCCTACCTCAGGGGTGTTGCAGTTTATTTAGGAAGTAATTACTTAAAAATGGTACTTGTAAGAAAAAGGACAATGTTGCGGTCAAAATAAACCTAAAATTCTCCCATGGCAACACATTTTACTGAAAAATATAGCTTTTCCTATCAAAAATTATGTTAAATTTCCCCCTTTTTTCAATCTGAAATAGTTTCAGGTACCCCCTGCTAGGTCCTAGAGTACCCCCAGGGGTCCCCGTACCCCTGGTTGGGAAACACTGTCCTAGACGACCGATGTAAATTACCAAAGCAGAATATGATTGGGGCCTGAGCAGAACACAGGAGGACTCCGCTTCCCATTAACTCAAACCTGCACATTAGGACTAATTCGATAGAGCAGCAGTGACCTAGTGGCTTTGATTTAACTTGATTAGAGGCATAACTCACTGCACATCTTGTGTTTTGCTCGGGTGCGCTTGGCCAAGGACACAATCTCATGATGGGCAAACATTCTGGCTTTGTGTGTCAGCTCCCAGCAGGAGACACACAGGGGCTGGCTGCACGTGTTACAGTAGTACATTACGGCTGGGTCCTGGAGAGAATAAGTAAATCATATATATGAACACAATTTTAACATAATGTTATATGCTATATCGAACTATATCATTATCAACCATTTTGCAACTCTCCTGGTCACAGTTGGCACACAATACTGTCTCCTCAATGTCTGTGTTGCTGTCAACTAGAAACTTCAACAGACGATCCTCTGGCGGAAGGGCATTATTCCCTTTTAGCATCGATGGATAACTGTGACAAAAAAGAATATTTGACAATGAATATATGTACAGCAGTGTTAATTTTGACAACATATCTTAATTTAGTTTTAGTCTTAGTCTTTTGACGAAAATGTAATTCGATTTTAGTCTAGTTTTAGTCCAAAAAATATCTTCAATTTTAGTCTAAAAATTGCAAGTGGACAGAAGTCGACTAAATTTAAGACGAATTTAGTCGATTTTGCATTGATAATATTCATTATAATCATATTTAATCAGGTCCTCTGCTTCATGGAGCTGCTCCACATGAACAAAGCTCAGAGCTGATGCTTTAGCAATGAATTTACATGATATGAGGCTCTTTCAGACGGTCAACAGAAGTTTGGATGATTTTAGTCTCTCCCTTTCATGTTTATTTAATCTTATTTTAGTCGACTAAAATATCTGGACATTTTAGTCAACTTTTAATTTAGTTTTAGTCCAATTTTAGTCGTCAAAAATAACACTTTGACTAAAATTAAGACTAAATATTTAAGTCGACACTGATGTACAGCATAAGAATGTTTAAATTACATTTTTATTATTATTATTATATTTTTCTAAGTTGGTAAAAAGGGTAAATGCATCTATTTTATCAGGTCTAATATTTTATAATAAATTCCACTGGGGAATATTTTTCCCCAACCCACGCCGGCTGCATTGTACGCTATGTGTAGTAGTACCGCAAACATCCCGTAGAGGCAGTAATGAAACGTTTGACACCTCACATCCACAAAAGAAGAGATCCCGGATGCGGAAGTAACATTAAAGCAAAACGCGTGTGCTGCCCAAACTGCCATCTAGAAACTTCGAGCACTAGACAGCGATCGTACTTCGGTGCGTTTCAGAGAAGAGGTGTTTAATTTAACGAGTCAAAAATGTCTGGTATAAACGAAGACGCCGCGCGAGGAGGGGACGTCATCAGAGACATCGGAACAGACGATGACTGGCAGCCCACCGAGATCGAGAGCTTGTGCATGAACTGCCACCAAAACGGCATGACTCGTCTGCTCCTCACCCGAATACCTTTCTTCAGAGAAATAATCGTAAGCTCCTTCAGTTGCGATCACTGTCACTGGTCCAACACGGAGATCCAGTCCGCGGGAGAGATCCAGGAGCAAGGCGTACGTTACACGTTAAAGATCAAAACAAAGCAGGACTTGAATCGCGAGGTGGTGAAAGCGGACAGCGCAACCACCAGGATTCCCGAGTTGGATTTTGAAATACCCCCTTACACTCAGAAGGGCTCACTGTCAACTATTGAGGGGTTGCTGGAGAGAGCTGTGTCGGGTTTGGAGCAGGATCAGCCGGCGAGGAGAGAGGCTGACCCGGAGGTGGCTGCGAGCATCGACGAGTTCATTCAGAAGCTGCAGAAACTCAAAGACGTGGAGGAGGAATTTACATTAGTGATAGAGGATCCGTCAGGGAACAGCTTTGTTGAGAACCCAATGGCCCCACAGAAAGATGAAGCCCTCACTCTGACCAGGTTTAAACGGACCAATGAGCAGGACAGGCGGCTGGGGCTCCGTGCTGATGATGACGAGGGTGACAATGAAAATGATGGTGAAGAGCCTGCTGGAAGTGACCTTGAAACCATGAGAAGTGAGGTTTTGGTTTTTGACACCAACTGCCCCGAATGCAACCGGCCAGCCAAAACTAACATGAAGCTGGTCAGCATCCCTTACTTTAAAGAGGTCATCATCATGGCGACCAACTGTGACATCTGCGGCCACCGGACCAATGAGGTCAAGTCAGGCGGGGCGACGGAGAAGCAGGGAACCAAGATCACCCTCCACATCACCGACGCTTCCGACATGACCCGGGATGTGCTCAAGTCCGAGACCTGCGCTGTGCTCATCCCAGAACTGGAGTTTGAACTGGGTATGGGAGGGCTTGGTGGGAAGTTCACGACAATAGAGGGGCTGCTGAAAGATGTCAAAGACCTTATTGTGAACAAAAATCCCTTCGTCTCAGGAGACAGCGGGGTCTCCGATAAAATCCAGAAGCTCAGTGAGTTTGGGGCAAAGCTTGAGAAAATTATGGCTGGTGAAATGGATGCACACATCATTTTGGATGATTCAGCGGGGAACAGCTACCTGCAAAATGTGTACGCTCCTGAACCAGACCCCGAGATGAAAATTGAGAAATACACGCGCACTTTTGAGCAGAATGATGATCTCGGACTGAACGACATGAAAACTGAGGGATACGAGCAAGAAAAGTAAAATAAAACAACTTTTAGATAATCGAACAACACAGTGCACTTATGTCCCCATGTATTATTCAACTTTAGTTTAAAGTTAAGTTGAAGCATTTGTAAAATAGGTTTATGTTGATGCTGTAACCTCAGGGGGATTTTAAGTTGTCTATGATTTCCATGCTTATGTGAGGGATGGAATGGAAATTGCATTTGTTTTTACATCCCAAGTTGGGCCTCTTTGAAATAAGTAATCTAAATAAAGCCATTTAATTTCTTCATCTATGTGGTCATAATTTATGTGTTGCATACAGGTTGCCCCAGCAGCATTGAGGATGGGTCATGCAGAGAATGAATTCCCCTACTGAGATTAATAATGTATTCCTTATCCCTTTAATGATGCATTTCTCTAAATTGTAAGGAATAAAATATACAGTCTTGACGCATGGTACATCTGTGCAATAATTTTTTTTTTGTCTAAATGGGAACCCTATTGTGCTGAGCTAATTGCTGAGTAGAGTGACCTCTAGATACTCAGTTCTTGAGAGTGCAGCTGTTTGAAGCCTGTTACTGTTTATGAAAATAGAAGCTATAAGGCAACGGGGCTTTGTATCTTGAACCCACTGGCTCTGTACCCACTAGGTTACAAAAACAAAAAGTCTAAATTTGAACACAGTTATCGGTATGTTATACTTGATCTCAGTTGGAGAGCATTACAAACCTTGTATAGTATACTAGCATCTAAATGCATATAAGGTTAAACTATCCTGATATTGTAATTGGTCTGGTTTGTAGCAAATGTGATTAAAAAAAAAAGTGTGGAAAATAAGCAACACATGAAGGTGACTGGCAGGGCATTTTTTATTAGGGGCTGAATAGGTTGACATGATGTGACTGGATTTGATTGCCAGTGCCAAATGCCACCGTGCTGTCTTTGTTGTGTGACTGATTGGACTTAACAGAACCCACTGGCCCCAGTGAGAAAGGAACCGAGTGCTATATCAGCGACGTAGATGACCATGCAGCTGCTCCAGCCACTCAGTGCCAGCTACAACAGCTTCAGGCCACCAGTCACTGCAGCAAAATAGATAAGATACTCATGTTTGAGAAGATCAAACAAAGCCGTCTGCCATCGTACTGCCAAGGCGGACCACAGTACTCAGTTTCAAAACTCAAGTACATGGAGAAACCTTTTCATGCAACTACTTCTTAGAGTAGTTTCACCACACACAGTACTTTTTACTTCTACTTCAGTAATACTATAATTAAGTATCTGTACTCCTACTTGAGTAACAAAAAAAGGTACTTGCTTCTGCTGTTAGTAAAACCTCCATGTGACAAACATGTGATATACTGGTAGTTTGTTGAATTAGTACTTACTCTCACTTGAGTAAATATTTTTGGCTACTCTACCCACCTCTGGTTACATGTATAGAACAATGTATGTGAGTCACTGTACCGGAGGAAGATTTCTGTTTTTACCTTGGAGGATACAAACTGTTACAACAATACAACAAAAATACATCTGACTCATTGTTACGCATTGAGAAATAGTAAATTGTGCAAAATGAGGGATAAAAGTGCAAGACATTTCACTACTATGTCTTACCCACAGAGGGGGCAGTTGAGGCGGCTGTCATTTGTGCGGCCTCTTAAGCAGCGGGCACAGAAGATGTGGTAGCAGTCCAGCAGACATGGGGACTGGTACTGCTCGTGACAAAGGTGGCACATAAGAGGGTGGACATTACTGCAATCCAGGTTACACGGGTTGTCCAGGTTAGTGAAGATAGAGCCCGCCATCTGCATTAATAAAAAATAAATAAATAAATAAATAAAGGAAAAAGGCTGCTGCTGCTGCTTATGTCGTCTGCTATAGTTATATTTAGGGTAAAGTTTGTTGTGCAGGGATTATTTAAAGATTGTATACATTATCTAATGAAGCTACTAAAATGTGTGCTCTATAGGAAGGGATGGGATTATACTCTTACCTTTTCAGTTTAACAAGAACTATCCTTTCAATTTCAGGAAAAAAACAAAACACCAATTAATTTCTCAAAGGTTGCCAGCAAGACAATATATAAAATGCAACATTAAAAGCTGGTGTATCCACAGAAAGCACACGAGCCACTGTCTTACCTCTCAGTGGCACCCTATCTGCCCCCTCCAGCAGGAATGACAGCAATGCAAAAGCTCTTCAGTTGTAGGCCAAGGGGTCCCTCCACCAGGCAGCGGGCTGTATTGCCTGTGCCCGATGCCTAGTGTTGCTAAAGTCCAAACGGGACATGTAAAACTTGTTGCATGAAGATAAAGACTCAAATATTTAGTCCCATCCCCCCCAAGTTAATGTCTTATCTTATCTTAAAATGTAAAGTTATAGGCAGAGTAATACAACAAAAGCCCAAACATGCAAATATGTAAAATTGTTGAACAACAATAATTCAATGAGACAGAACCCAGCTGCTCCATAGAAATAAAAGAAAAATAAATATATCACTTTTTTCCAAATGATGAAAGCCACATGAATGCGCTTGAATAAATAAGTAACCAGACAATGTGGGCTATTATAAGTGATTGGTAAATATGTTTTGTACCTGAAATCAATATATTGGTTGCTATCTTTTTACGAAAGAGTCAGACTGTACTTGTGGTTGGAGCTTCGTTCATATGGTGTTTTTTGCTTCTATCAGACAGCTGCAGTACATCCAGAACGCTGCTGCTCGAGTCCTGACAAGAACCAGGAAATACGACCATATTAGTCCAGTGCTCCGGTCTCTGCACTGGCTTCCTGTCACTCAGAGAATAATCTTTTAAACAGCTCTGCTTGTGTACAAGTCTTTTCATGGTTTAGCACCAAAGTACATCTCTGACATGTTAGAGCCGTATGAACCATCTCGGGCCCTGAGAACTTCAGGGAGGGGCCTCCTGGTGGTTCCCAGAGTCAATAACAAACACGGTGAGGCTGCGTTTCAGTTTCATGCAGCTAAAATCTGGAACAGTCTTACATGAGGATGTGAGACAGGCCTCGACTCTGACAATGTTCAAATCCAGGCTGAAAACAGTTCTTTTTACCAATGCATATGACTGAAAGTATTTTATCTGCACTCTTGCTTTTACTGTAATTGATTAATTTTTTGTTGATGTTTTTATTGATTCTATTTGCTTTCTTGTATTTATGCAACTGTGAAGCACTTTGAATTGCCTTGTGTATGAATTGTGCTCTACAAATAAACTTGCCTTGCCTTGCCTTTGTGTTGGATGCAAAAGCTGTCTATGCCAGTCCACTCCAGTCGAGTGCAGATCAGATAAATGGATGGGTTTGACGCTCGCAGCGGTCCTTATCCACCCTGCGCAGGCGCGCTTCTGCCTTTTTGCTGAACGTGTCAGCCATGGCTCCGATTGTAAGTGGACAAACGAACAGAAAAAGTGCATTTAACGAGCACACGGGGTGTCATTTTACCCACTGTATTACGTTACTCCTTTCGGAGAACTGGTGGAAAGGATCATGATGGTTTTGAAGTCTCACTGTTTGCTCATTTAAAGATGACAGCTTAAACCACGTTGGCTAAAGCGCGTGCTAACGCTGCTCTAGCCGAGATAACATGAGCGCTCGCTGTAAAATGGGGAAAAAAAGGTGTTTCACCGGAATTTAGCATTATGAGTATGATTATGTAAAGAAACAAGCTCGTAAATATTGGATGATTCCTAAAGTGTTCATGGTGTGATGATCAGTAAGATGTTTTATGTTTAGTTTGCCTGTTTTGGACCGCGTATTCTGTGCTTGTGTCCAGCCTAAGAAGAAGCCGCTCGTGCGTAAGCAGGGGGGCAAGAGGAAGAAGCAGCTCCTGAAGTTCACCCTGGACTGCACCCATCCTGTCGAAGATGGCATTATGGATGCTGCCAACTTTGTAAGTGCTTTGTGTCAATCCTCCTGTCAGAAGTAGTGGGGAAGTGACATACAGTAGGCTACGGTATGGCTTAAGTCACCTGCCCAGCAATATTTGCTTTGATTTTGTTTTATACACGGTATTAATTTATTTTATTTAACTGTAGTATGAAATGGGAACTTGTCAATATAAATACAAAGTTCCTAATAACATGAATGTCAAAAAATATCTATTGAAGTACTGATATTGCTTTACTTTTTCTTTTCTTTTTTACACTTTTTTTTCTGAATTAATCTTTTTAACACAATGTGTTTAGGAGCAGTTCCTGCAGGAGCGAATTAAAGTAAACGGGAAAGCTGGAAACCTGGGAGGTGGAGTGGTGTCAATCGAGAGAAGCAAGAGCAAGATTGCTGTGAACTCTGAGGTCCCCTTCTCTAAGAGGTATACAGTGTAAAGACTTCAAGCTTTTCAATTCAGTGTTAACTTCAGATTATGAAAATGGCAAGCATTTACTATATTTGCATTTGTGACGTGTTGGAAGTTGTAGCAGTTACAGACAAAGGGAGTATTCCTGAATGGCAGTTTAGTCTCAAATATCTGTGTTTGTGTTAATTTACGCATGTTGCCCTGAGAAGACATTCAAGTGGCATGACTTCAATGACAACTTTCTATTTTCTGATTGTTCAGGTTATCTAACTTTTTGTTGAGGAAAAAAACAAACTTTACTATAGCTGAAAAGCCTACCTACTTACTACCCACTAATCAAGATGAGCCATCTCCCTGACATTTTTGTGTGGGCGGATTGACTAAAGTTAAGATATTAGTGTTGAAAAAGAAAATCAAGTGAGATACTACTGATGTGCACGGAAGCTCATTTCCGATATTAAAAAGTTTCAATCTTTTAAAGGGGGAGTATTATGCAAAAATGACTTTTTCAAGCTTTACATCATGTTATTAAAGGAATAGGCCACCATTTTTACATACTAAAATATGTTCTTACCTCACTTTAGTCGAGTTAATATATCCCCGTCTGGTCTTTGTCCGCGCGCTCTGTCACGCAAACGGAGCACATACGCAGCCTCTCCCACATGTCACATAGCTCCGAAAAAGCTAACGATAGAAGCTACCAAGCTCTTCCACGTGTTCCCTATTTAAATAAAGTTACGTGAAGTGTTTTCATGCAAAGTATATTTACACAGAAATGTAACATGTCGATTTTATAAGCAAATAAAAAGGGGGACTATATTGTGAGGCGTAATGATACGAGGAGCACAGCGTCCGCGTAGTAACTCCTAAAGACTTCCCCCGCTCACTTCCGTCAATAACCTTTAGGAGTTACTGCGCGGACGTTTTACTCCTCGTATCATTACGCCTCACAATATAGTCCCCCTTTTTATTTGCTTATAAAATCGACATGTTACATTTCTGTGTAAATATACTTCGCATGAAAACACTTCACGTAACTTTATTTAAATAGGGAACACGTGGAAGAGCTTGGTAGCTTCTATCGTGAGCTTTTTCGGAGCTATGTGACATGTGGGAGAGGCTGCGTATGTGCTCCATTTGCGTGACAGAGCGCACGGACAAAGACCAGACGGGGATATATTAACACGTCTAAAGTGAGGTAAGAACATATTTTAGTATGTAAAAACGGTGGCCTATTCCTTTAAGTCATTCCCTCATTAAAACCATGCCTGAAGTGTTGCCAGGGCACATTCACGTATTTTCGAGTAATCTGTAAAAACTCTGATGGCGGCCATTTTAGGGATAAAACGCCTGATTCCTTCAGGAAACGCCCTCGACCTCCAGGATACGCCTCCGACCTTTCGTCACCAACCGAGTAACCAACCACTGCTCCTCAGCAGAACCCCCTCCCCGCAGTGTCTAGCCCTAAGACGTAAACAGAGTCATCATGGAGGATTAGCTTCATGTGTTGTGAAACGGAGCCACAGCAGACTTTACAAAGACACACATCAGTGTTTCTGTTACCTAAACACCCAGGATTAAAACCGGTGACAAGAACGCTTAATTCAGTGTCTGGTTCTGCGCTGGGCCTTGATGATGCACAGAGCCTCCGGAGAAAGCTAATGCTAAGCTAAACCTCGAGTCATCACGTGGAAACGAGAAATATGCACAAATAAAGTCAAGGTTTCGTCATCATTGTAGTGTGCTATAGACTGGTGCTATGTGGCTGAAAAAAGCATAATACCCCCTCTTTAAGTTTAGCAGTCATAATTATTAGTGCTGGGACAAAATATCGTATCGGACATGGATCGCAATACTTGTGATTGGAAGAATTTTTGTCCTGCTCGCCTTTTTTTTTTTTTTACAGCTACACAGAACTTTGTTACATTTTGTGTTAATGCACTCTTCAATCTTAACACTTCAATAAATGTCAAAAGACATTACACATTTTTTTTCATTTTACATATTTTAAAGGGATTATAAGGAGTTTAAAAAGGTAAAAATTATGTATTTTCCTCCCCCTGCAATTTGGGGGCAATTCGGTCCGAAGCTTAATATAGATGGTGCAGTTACATGTATGACCTGAGGTGGCAGTAGTGAGCATAACATGGCTAACTTGCATCTAGCCCCTTTAAGGTAGACATGTTATAATTACTTACTGTATAGCTATAAGTATCGTGATATGTATTGGATCGTGACAAGCGTATCGTCCCAGCCCTAATAATTATGACTTTCGGTCACGCTCTTATTTAAAAAAAAAATTGAGACTAATCTAGAGATTGTCCTAATGATTAAAAGTCTATTTTGCTTTTGTGGAATTTATGAACATTGTTCATTCAACTGTTTTTTAATCTCTGGATATTATGTAATGTAGCATATTTACAGACTATAAGACATGAGTCAGGCTTTCACGCCTGAAGTTTGTGCCACGGTCAGACTTGTCAAGTGTTTTATCTTTTTGGTTTGATCAGCAGCCTTTTGTTTTGCTTTCCCAGCTGCCTGTTTGCGCCTCAAATCAACATGGGAAAAATGCGGACTTTCGACTTTCATTTATACAACGCATAACCAGACCAAAGACTGAACCAAGACCTCCTCGGTCATTCCTTTTTCTGGTTCAGATTAAAGAAAGAATGCTCTTTTTGGTCCGAACCATGGTCCATGAGAACGTTCACATCTCAAACATTTGATCACGCTAAATACAGAAGTCTGGACCAAACTGCAAGTGTGAAAACGCCTTTTTGTTGCTCAGGGGTTTGCTGTTAGAGTCAATTGTCGATAATATATGAAACTAATACAATATCTAATACAATATCTTGAGCAGGCCGTTGTTTTTAAAGCTTCGAGACTAGGCAGTAACATTGGAGGTACACATTTCTAGAGCTGCCAGCAGAGGGTGACACTTGATTGGAGAATTTGCAGTAACTAGAGTCACTCACCGCTGTTGCATTGTGTGTCATTATGAAAGTCAGGACTGAAGTAAAGACACAAGGCAATCCGTTTTTCTTGCTAATACGTCTCGCTATTTCAATGCCTTTCAGGTACTTGAAGTATCTCACCAAGAAATACCTGAAAAAGAACAATCTCAGAGACTGGTTGCGGGTTGTGGCCAACACCAAGGAGAGCTACGAGCTGCGCTACTTCCAAATCAACCAGGACGAAGAGGAGGAAGAAGAGGATTAAGCCCAACACCTCTTTTAATAAAATGTCTGTGGAGAAAAGAATGTGTCTGCCTTTTGTGTTTTTTTTTGCTTTTATACATTTTAATATTTTTTGATATTTTTCATCAAGTTGAATATGCTGTTGGGCACAATATGTTTTAAGAAGACTTCACATGTTGCACTTCAGTCTAAAACTATTCTTTAATCTTTTAAGAAAGACTATTTTAATGCACATATTTGGTAACCGCTCTTACCCATCTGTGTTCTATTGTTTTGCTCATCTGGATATAATGGAGCTCTCTGATTAATATGGATGTTGTAACCAAGACAACCGTTATCATGATTCTCGCATCCAGAAGTGATGCCGAAATCCTGATTTAGTAACAAACTTGGGTCTAAATGTCCTAATTCTTTGTATTGGCGGGTTTCTACTGCGTGCAAAGCGGCTGTGACAAAGTAAAGTTGAGCGCCCGGTCTCCAGTGTTTCTAAAGGAAACGTGCCAGGGACAGGAGCGGAACGCGACTCCCCCGTCGTCAGCGGCGCAAAAGCCTGCTCCATGGCGCGCGCGTTTATGCCACGGCAAAACTAGTCAAAAGTGGCAGACTAGCGGAGCGCACGACTTAACTAGTTGTGGTTGAAATTATGGGATGCATCGCCATGGCAACAGACCAGACGTCACAATCTGGGCATGTGTGTTCCATTTTTTTGTCTTTCTTATTTTTCCAGACTGGGGGGATCCGGATAGTGATCAGTGCAGAAAATAAAGAAATAAATGATTTTCAAGAAATTTCCTGAAATTGCGAGCGCAGCGAGGCTGTTTTTGTGGATGGAGAAAGACGCAGAGCTGCGGCGTCTGGAGGGTTAACTTTCCTCAGCCTAAAGGGTTTTTTTTGGGGGGGCTATGAGATAAAGATGCCGGGGTCGCTGAGTAATGAAGACGAGGGACCGGACGACATGGATTTTGAAGGCGATATGCCAGGTGAGGGAAGCGAGGGGGGGGAGGCGGGGTGTCCTTCACATTATTTTGCGCCGCTACGCCTTGAATGCAGGGAAAAGGGCTTGTCCTGCGTTCTGGAGCCCACAGACTTGGGGGAAAGGAGGGGTGGTGGTGGTACAAAAAGCACAGTCATACTATTTTAAGGTGTTGTTTTGTTTTTTTGTCAACCCTCTCTTATCCTTCTGTGCATTTGGTGATGACGCGGGATTGTCTTTACCTCTGTCAGATTAGGGGCAACGTTGCTGGCTGCATGGCTTTTTGTTCTGAATGCATAAAAGGCTTAATTATGGCTTCACCATTTTGACACAAGTCTGAAACTAGTTTTGTGGAGATTGCATGACATTAAAGTACACATGAATGCCCTTTGGACGTCTTTAGGATGATAGTGCGCGTCGCCATTCTTTCTTCTCTTTGCTTTCCCGGCACAGTAACAAGCATCTATGGTCACGTTGTGGTGGTGTTGCGATCAACTTGGCCGCAGAGGTGTGGAAGCCACGTGTTAGGCTACTCTTTATCATCAGCGTTGATCCAGTTTGGACTTTGGAAATAGCTTGACCCAAAAGTGTAGCATTTCCTCAAGTGGAGTGAACTGTATCACCGCGCTACTTTCTTGGTGGCTATTGTTCAAAATAACATTAGCCATAAACAGTGGATCAATATTTCTAATCAGGGCTATCCAGGAAGTACAGTTAGTAGCCTATTGCACTGTCCTCTTGGACTGTAATTTAGGCTCCTAGATCTTGACTGCTGCTACATTTTACTGACACATTAAAAAAATACACTAGGCTATTCTAGTAAATTATTTGGCCTATGTGTTTCCCACAATTCAAACTGAGATGATCTAACTTTTGATTATGCATGCCATCCAAATACATCTGCATTTTCAGTCTAAGCTGAAGACTTATTGTTTGCTTGTTTTAATTTATTGTTTGTTAAAGTTGATCTCAGACAAGATTGGCCTCTACTTATGGAGTTGCGATTAAACTCATGTAAAACTTTTCTTCTTTTTAGAAAAAAGCACAGAGACAAACAAAACAAAGCCCTGACAGTAATAAGGGCAGGTCTGGTCATATGTGCCATGAATACTAATTGGTGCAATGCACTATGTATCTATGTCTTTGTTATTATTTCCATTCCACACCCTCACTAACTAAGGTTAAGGTTGTGTTGAATTGTATGGATTAAGCTCATAAATCTACATTTAAGTGAACAACCATTCCGTATGACGTCATTTACCTTGTATTCGCTCAACAATGAATGCAATTTAACTGCCATTGAGGACTAACTCTGTGACCTCTGCAGAACACATCAGGCTGTCAGATAAGGTCAGACGTCCCTCTGCATTTGAACCTCCCACACAATTAAAACTCATTAAGACATATCCTGGGGTCCTATCGCCACAGACTTGCTTTGCTTTGCTCTGACATTTTAATAATTCCCTGTGTTTCACGGCTGCCAGTGCCACAAACTATATCCTCTATTTTAAGTATTTACTTCTATCTCCCAATTAAAAGATTGTCTTGGGCTTTTGTGTTGCTTCAATGTTGCCCCCAATTGAATCAAAGTCTATTTTTGAACTTCTCTCTGTGAAAGTTGACACCATTTTTTGTATGTGCACATTGGCAATGCATTAAGGCTGCACTGGTTGCAGATGAGTATTGCAGTGGTTTTGCAACATCTTTCCCTCACCCTGACTGTCTATCTATTTTTCATTCAGATGAAAACCATAAAGATAACATTTCCAAATGAAAGATATTATACTGTATTTCTATAATGGTGTTCAGGCCTTGAGCTTGTATATACACTGAATCAATAAAGAGGAACCTTGATGAAGTCTGCTCTTTGCAATGCATGGCAACATTAAAGGGTTTTTCATTTAGAGCTAAAAGCACCATATTTATTTATTTATTGGGGAAAAGACATAGCTTAGGTCTTAACCATGGCAATATTATTTTGTTTTGCCCAATATAAAAAATGCATATGTGGACGTTGCACAATACTGGTATATAGTTGTTATGTATGTATGTTCGATTTGGTTATAGGCCTTTTAATTTGTTTCTCCAGTTTCAACTTTTGATATCTGCTTTGTTTAGAGTTGTTTATTACTTACATTGAAGTATTTTATTTGACTATTATTGAACCAGGATAGTCTGAGATTTCAGAGAGTCCTGGTCCCAGAGAGGTCTCTATTGTCCACGGTTTGTGGTGAGGAAAACTAAAGCGATGAGGAAATCCACGCAGACCCATGGACTCCAATAAGACCACGTGTGTCTTGAATACCTTCACTATCCTTAGTACAGGCCCCATGGAACAGGATTTCTGGCAAAACCTTTAACCACAACTAACCACCGGTAGTGACTGCCTTGTAGTGGCAGTCGTCTGTGGACAGAGAAATGACTGGTTGCTGCAATGAGGTGCTGGATTTCCCTGTGTGCAGCCTGTGTGTTTGTGGGGGATGCCTCCTGCTAGCTGTGCTAAATAGAGGATAAGTGGCTGGTGTGCTGTGTCTACCTCCAAGGAATCCCTCTCTCTGACGGCCCAGGGGAGTGACACACTGCAGGGCTAAAGAGCTGATTGACTCTCATCCACTTGCTGCATTTTCAGGCACCAGACTGTCAGAGTGAGGATCAGGCCCAACCAGCTGGAATATATAACGTCACAAACAAATGAAGCTTATCCCTGTGTACATTTACTGTGTCTACTGACCCTTATGATAGCTCTCTGTGGTCTGACCTGACTCCTCTGTGACCCTCTGAAGTGTGCTGTGCTCAGCAGTCATACATTTGCACACAGCGAGACAGTGCCGTGACAGGCAGCAGCCGGTCCTTTTGGTCCCAGCATGCATTAAAGGTAATAGATACATTCAGTGAACCTGAGCTGCAATGAGGGACCCATCTGTGAATAGGCTACATACTTTCTACTTCTTTTTACTTTCTCTTTTTATCGAACAATGCCTGATCCTTTTAATCTTGTGTTTTCTGTCCAGATGAAGATGACGAAACTCGGCGTAGCATTGTCCCTCTCACTCCCCTCGAGAGCTTCTTCTCCGATGATGATTCTCTCAAACAACAGAAGCCCAAGAAAGCCAAAAAGATGAAAGAGGGCAAAATGCCTAAAGTAAAGAAGAGAAAGAAGGAGGTAAGCTGGTACTTCACACACACAGCAGCTTGGCTTTCACATGTGCTCTGAGCAGCAGTCTTTGTTTTGCTGTTTTGTTAATTTTGCAGAAAGATGAAAGGCATATTGTGGCAGAAACATTTTTATAAAGGATTTTTTTTTTGGCCTATAGTCTTTATTTGACAGGACAGCTCAGGAAGAAAGATTTAACTTTACCCATCTCGTTGTTGTTTTGGTCCTGGTTGTCCCTTCATACTGATGTGCGTACATAAAGGTACATATTTGTTAAAGTTATACTACGCACAGTACATACAGTACAACCTGTCATGTTGGGCAGTTCAGGGAGTGCATTTGTGCATGTGAAGCTGATGATGGAGGTGGCCGGTCAGAGAACAGGTTTGTGTCAGGCTGTAGCTGTAGGTGTGAGGTCAGGGTTGAGGAGGGACATTTTGACATTTCCTTTGTCATATTTTCAGGCTTTTAGTCGCTGACATTTAGATAACAAGTTTAACAATAGAGCTGCCAAAAGCATTTGCGCTGCGTTAAGCTGATCACGGGGAGCTCTTATGAGACTTACAGTCAGAACACTACAGCAAACATTTGTATCAGAACAAATTGTATAAAACAACATAGATTACTCATTGATCAAAATTATCCTTTATAAATGATCAATCAGCAAGAAGAAATTATGATTTGCATAGTCATTTTTCACAGCTTTTCTATGCCATATGCCCGACCCAATGTGCAGAGAGTACACTGGCCTGTGACTTCTTGTGTCTGGATTATACTTGTGAATCTGTGGATGAAAAACCGCGAGGCCTTCTCCGTTTATCCACGCTGCATGCTTGGTTGTGCTGAACTGTCCCTTGTGTATTTCTGCTGCTCGTGGCGAGGGCTTGGACACGGCCAAGATGTTCCCCTCTGCTGGCTGGAGAGGGGAGCTTGGCTGGCCCTTTAGCGGCTGGTGGTAAACACTGAGCTCTGGGTCTCACTACGGGGCTAATGACGGGGGAGTCCCTCTGACACGCTCCGCTCTCACACTCACACTCAACAAGCTGCTGTCCTCCACTCTGTTCTCGCTGCACCTGACTCTGCCCTGACCGTGCGGCACACAAGGCTGCTCATTCTGTCCACCGCAGCCTCTTTTGTTTTGGCTCGGTCCGTTGTTATTAGTGGGTTTTCCAGCCTCTCTGTCAACAATGAACGCCCCAGTGGTGTTTGTCAAGCCTCAGGCAGAGGTCAATTGGGGTCTGAGTTGGACACTTCTGTGTTCATGTTTGGGTCAGATGAGCAGGCGGGAGGAAGGGGGAATGTGCAGTTGCGAGATTTACACAATATAACCCCTACACTTAAATTGTTTATATACTACTGTCTGTTTTCCTAACAATATCAAAGCAACATATTTTATATTATTAAAAGTTATAGTAATCTAGCACTGGAACATCCTCTGACCCTAGGCGGTGCAACGTTTGCTATGGCAGTGTGGTGACGGAGTGGTTTAAACATTGGCAGTACAGCGAGAAGGTGCCAGGTTCAATTCTCTGAGCTTTTCTTTGTAGATTTTGCATGTTCTTCATGTGGGTCTCTTTCGGGTGCTGCTGTATCTAGGAATAGAACTTGAATACACATCAAAGGGTGGGGTGACAAGACAATAAAAAGGCTCACATATTTGCTTTGTAAATATGTTTTTTTTCTTTGTTTTTTTCTGAAGATGTACATACATGCTTATGAGTGTGTGGTTTTCATGGTTGTCGAGTGCGAGACACTCTCGCCCACTGTTCCTGACAGGTATAGCCCTGAGGCACTGGTTGAAGGATGATCAAATGCAGACTACAGATTTTCCTACAAACTGGATTGTTCGAAAGTGTTATATGTAGACAAATACCCCATGCATAGCAGCTTTGTTTGTGATTAAAAATACGCTTTTTGAATGTAGAAATAACTTTTAAGCTGCTAAAACAGAAAGGAAATCAGCAATCAATAACATGCTAGCAAATAAATAAAGAGTGTAGACAGCTACAATACTGGCAAGGTGGCAATATGAAAGACATTTTCTCTTATATAACCTAAATGCTGCCAATATTATATGCTGCCGCTCTTCAGTGCTTCCATAAGTCACATGTTGTCATTTTTGATGAGTTATAGTGTCAAGGTTTATTGTAACACTTGCATCAACTCCCCCATGGTGCTAAAACATTTATAATTTATCAGATGATGCTTCTGCTGCGCCATAACACCAAACGATTCTCGTACTAATTTTCTTGATTTTGTGCCTTTGTCTGTTTGATCAGTGCAGTATTTTGGTCCATGTGCGAGTCAACAGAGAAAGAGAGAGAGATGTTTCTCAAACCTTGCTGAGGCTGTTGTTTTAGGACAGGTTGCACATTTCAAAGTTCATTTCTTATTTTTTGTGACTTTGTAATTTCCCCAAGGAAGCGCCATTATGGGAATGCATCTAATTTGATTATATTATTAGCGCTTATCTAATTTTTTTGCTCTTGAATTCAGAAAGGCCATCTTTTTCGTTTGTTGCTTTGTTTCCTGTGCTATTGGATCCAGGCCATGCGCTGTTTGCACAGTTGTCTTTACATCAATAGTGGGGTATGCTTTCATGCTTATTGCACTCTACCATCTTCCCTCCCATCCCCCATCACAATCCTCAATTCTTTTTTTTTAGTTTCTCTCTCTCTCTCTCTCTCTCTCCCCCTCTCTCTCCCCCCCCTCTCTCTCTCTCTCTCTCTCTCTCTCTCTCCCTCTCTCCCTCCCTCTCTCTCTCTCTCTCTCTCTCTCTCTCTCCTTATGCATAAATGAGATTTGTCTAGACGGGTGCTGGTGGTGGAGTGCTACTTGGGCAACCATAGGCCTCCTCTGCCTAACCAGTTCGTTATGCAAACGCCTCTGATTGGATGGCACTGTTCCATTGGCTGCTGCTGCTATAGTGTGTGGATGGAAAAAAAAAAAAGATGGGTTGATAGAGGAGATGAGAGCTTGAAAGAAAGCCGACCCTGTAAATAGGGTGAGAGAGAATAACATAAGAGTGAGAGATGAAAAAGTGATAGAAAAAGGAAGTTGTGCAAAAGGGTTGGAGGAGGAGGGGAGGGTAAGTAACAGAAAAAAGAAAGAGGGAGAGAGAGAGAGAGAGAGAGAGAGAGAGAGCCAGACACTGCTCAAATTCGGTCGCCATGGTAACACAGGCTGACTGCTGCTGAGGTTGGCTTGTGCTGCAGCAACGTGAGCCTTTCTACAGCTCTGCGCTCTCTCCCTTTCACACACGCACACACACACATACACACACACACACACACACATGCGCGCTCAAGCAACAGGCAGCAAGTTTATTCAGTTCACAATTAAATACTATTTGGAGACAGTAAGACGGTCACAATGAGGGTCAAGTGTAAGACGGGACAAAAACGCCTATACAGTAAAACTTTGTGTTGCAGTTAGTTGGCTTTGTACCTAATCAGATCAGGTAAATATGATTCACATGAAACAACATTTTGGGGTGAGAATGTGTGTGGTTTTACACTACAACCAAAAAAAACTTCCCCACCTGGATTTGACTTAGCAGTATGATCTACTTAACAGTATGATCTGGGGTTGCTGCAGTTGGTCTGGTTTCGGTGCAACAACACTATGTGCACAAAGGATGAGATCAGCAGAGTACCATAAATGACCAGTTTATTCCATCAATGGACTTCTTTCTTCCTGAAGGCATGGGCGTATTCCAAGATGACAGGATTCATCGGGTCTAAATCTTAGTCCTATGGAGAATCTTACACATGGGTTGTAGAAGGCTTTGCACGGTGGTCACACTGCCCCATCAACAGTGCTTGATCAACAAAGTATTAACAATTTTGGACAATTATTAGCACGGAGGAATTAGCCCCTCTTTAACATGTCAGTTACTCCTACATCACTTACAGTACTAAACTGTGTACCTCTGCACATATTTCAACTTCAAGACGTAGAAAGAAAATAAAAAAATACACAATACCACATCTGCATAAATTCTCTCCCATTGGAATCACCCATTGTTTGTTGATGCTGCTTATCTATTCTTTTTTTAAACAAAAAAATGAATAAATACTGTTGTTTCAGTGACCACTGGTGACGCAGGCACCTGGATTTAACAACAATAGACAAGTAAATCTAGCAAACTGTCGGGTCATTAGTGCATTAGGCTAGTGTGATAGCTGGACTCCTCCTTAAAGGCACACTGTGTAACATTTTGGACTATTCTGTGCCATTAGAACAAAACATGGCCCTAATGACCAGCTCAACACAGAGGACCCGATCTCATGTTTCTAAACGCAGACTATAGCATAGCATTTTGTGCTTAGGAGGAGCACACTTTGAAATCTTGCAGCTCCTAGACTTAAAACATTTAAGTGGGAAGTATGTGGGGTGGAGAAACACCCATAGTCGATGGTGATGTTATTGACAACAGCCTTTTTCCTCCAACTAGACTCCTTGGTCGGGAAGGGCAATGCAATTACGGCCGAGCAAGTGCCGACCTGCACCACAGTGGGACCAGCTGTAGGCTACATCGCTTTCTCTTGTGACACGAACATTGTTTAGGGGTCAATCAAGTTTTTGGTTTGACCTTTGAGAGCCTATAATGGTTAAGGAAGAACACAAGGCAGTGTGATGTAAACGTGTGAATGTGCTCTCAGTGCTGCTTGTAATAAACCACTTCTTCTGCAACGCCCTCTCACAAGTGGTGCAGGCACATCGTGCAACTGTTACACCTATTGGAAGATAACCATTGCGTTTAGAGTTTGTGCTGTCCTTGCGCCAGGCACAAGAAAATGTTATTACTGCTGTGGGTAATCAAAGAATGGATTTGGATGAGGACCAGTGGGGGAAGAAAGCCCTTCTCTTTGGTCTTCATGGCGGGGAGCTGACATTGCTGTAATACCACCCCCTAGTGGCCAGGGGCGACTCCAAAAGACTCTTGGTAAACGGGATTCCTATGTAGCTTTGGGCCTTGTTTAAGCTGCTTAAAAGCCTGGCTCCAAAGGATTTTTCTTTAAAAAAAACCCCGCTATGACCCATGTGACAATGTTGGGCTATGTATCATCTTTTTAACCCCGCTGGTTTTTGTATACAGTATTAGAAATAAAAAGTGGAAGGCTCTGGAGCACTGTGGAGGCTCGTAGCCGGTCCGCCCGCCCCACGACTTTTTCCCTTTTAAGGAGCAGGCTTCGTAGGAGGAGATTGAGCAGCCATTTTAATTTCACAGACCACTCAGTATCATTACTATGTATGGGGATGAATGGAACACAGGTGATCTCTCCTATCTTACATCTATGACGAGAGCCTCACCTATTTAAATCTCAAATTCTGCTGACTTTAGTCACATCCCCATGGAGATGAGCTGGAGACATACCCACTCCCTGTAAAGTTACAGTCATGTCTTAGGAGAGGTGAGCCGCAAAAGCACATGTTTGTTTGTACATTTATGAGCCATTTTTCATTGATGAATGTATCTGTCATAAAATAGATGCTTATATTTCAGTTTTATTTATTGGGTAAAATTCTACATGTGTGGCTTTAAGAAATACGTGGCCTTAATCTGGATCTGAGCAGGAAAAGGCAGCTCTCAGCCTTTTCCTGCTCAGGCCAGGAGGTGCTCTTCTCTTCTACCTGGCCACTTCACACTGGGCTGTTGTGTGCCAAAGGGCAGGATTAAAATTTTGGTTCATGAACTTATCTGGACATCATCTGCAAAGCCCAGAAGTGACCGAAATAAAAATCAAACTCCTTCTGTACCCACCTTGTTGTAGAGCTAGAGCTCCGATTGCCATCAAACTGAAATGGCTATTTAAGGGTTGCCATTAACAAATCACAAAGACTTAAATTACTGTGCAAGAGCAACATCTACCAATGGTTAACCTGATCTAGGCACGTTAATCTTTAGGCTGAAAGTCAAACATCATACCCATGTTTCCAAATATTGCTACCACTCATCCACAATGAGAGAAAAATTGGACCATAGTTCATATGTGCTGACAATGAAAACATTTAACTATACGTTTCATTTGGATTGTCCCAGTAATTACAGATATTAAGCATTATCCAAGTAGAAAAGAACTATTTATTTTGATGGTCATCATTGTTCATTCATTCATTCATTTACTAGAGTCAGTTGCAAACATAAACAAATACAAAGACATGAACACAAAAAAGGACATTACAGAAATAAACCAAAAGCACCCCAGCTTCACAAAGTCACATTCAGTTGTTCTTGTGAATTAATTTGATGGAGCGTGGTACAGAGGAGCCCTTATAGCGGTTGTTTTTACAGAGGGGGATCCTAAACCTCCTCCCAGATGGCAGCCGCTCATACTGACAGCTGAGCACATGAGTTATAGTCACCACCATAGAAACTGTAGCTGCCCTCCACCTCGATTATAAACTATAGGCTGTTTAGAATGTTGTGATGTCACGTGAATTGATAATTATGTAAACCTTCTTTATTTAATCATGCCAATCCTTGCACCAATCGTCATATTCCCATGTCGTTCTTTGTCACAGGTAGGCCTATTACCTAAAGTGGACAGTGACCTGGAAGAGCACTCTGAAGTGGAGGAGGGCAGAGGACGTCCTGAAGTTGGATATGAGAGTGAGAACAGCATGTATGAGGGCAAAAAAAAGAAGAAAAAACCCAGAGAGAAGAAAGAAAAGAAGCCCCGAAAGAAGAAGAGAGATGATGAGGATGAAGACGACGATGATGATGATGGAACAACGAAAGTAAGTTTGGATGAACTCTTTCTGTTTTAGAAATATCTGCGTGTTTTGTTCTTTCTATTGATAGTTAGAACTGTTTTGTTTGTATCTTTCTAGGAGCCCAAATCCTCCAGTCAGCTGATGCAGGAGTGGGGTCTTGATGACGTCCAGTATGGCTTCACTGAAGACGATTACAAAACCATAACTAACTACAAGGCGTTCAGCCAGTTCCTCAGGCAAGTGTCTGACTGAGTGGGATTATTATGTCATGTTAAACTGCTTTGTGCCGTATCCTGTCAGTGAGCAGCCTCCAACAGAACGACTACAGTGAGACAGAAAGTGGTGTGAGCAGCAACACAGCACTTTGTGTTTGAGCTCCTGTATAAAGAATGTGTCTCACCTGGGGCTGTCTGGCTCTGTTAGCTCCCGCTGCGCTGTGTGCAGTCAGCTGCTGACTGGATGCTGTGACAGCTGGGAGGCACTGGGACTCTCTCTGACCTACTATCTTTCACAGGCCACAGAGCCGCGTCTCAAGCTGCTGTATGACAAATCAGAGCAGCTCATAGGCATGGGGAAAGCAGGGAGAACAAAACTAAAGGAGCACAGGGCTGACAACAAATCACACTCAGATCCCTTTGGTGCTGTGTGAGGCAGAGCTACATCAAGGAGAATGAAGTGTGACATAATAAAGCTGCCGTTGTTAACCTCTCTCCCTCTGGCTTCCCACAGGCCGCTCATCGCCAAGAAGAACCCGAAGATTCCCATGTCAAAGATGATGACAGTGTTAGGGGCCAAGTGGCGGGAGTTCAGTGCCAACAACCCATTCAAAGGCTCGTCTGCCACTGCTGTGGCGGCTGCTGTGGCTGCTGCTGTGGAGACAGTAACTGTGGCTCAGCCAATACCAGTGAGCAGCGGCCAGCCGAGCACTCAGCCGGGACCACTCAAAAAAGCCAAAACCAAAGAGGGCAAGGGTAAGGTCTACTGAACTGTGACTTGGTACTCCTTTTAGATTTAATAGTTGCTGTTTTACATAAGGTATGCTGGGAGATGCTTAGAATACCAGCATTTGAGAGTCCCAACATGTTTACATGTACCCCTGTGTGGTTTTCAGGACCTGGAGTCAGAAAGAAAAGCAAGGCTGCGAAGGATGTAAAGAAGAAATCCAAGGCGAAAAAGACCAAATCAAAGTCAGGCCAAAGTGGAAAGAAGAAAAAGGCGTCCTCGGTATATCCTATTTTTTGCTGAATAAGTCTGTTTAAGTCAATCCATCTACTATATCGTGCTGTTTTATACAGATGCAACTCTGATGTTTGCTTTCTGTCTGCGTGCTTTTCAGAGTGAGGAGGACTTCTTAGAGGAGTCTGACTTTGATGACATCAGCATCCACAGTACCTCAGTGCTTTCTGACATACCGGGGGCCACAACCACAAAGAAGAAGTCTCGGCGCGGGAGGAAAAAAAGGAAAAGTCTGTGAACAGTAATCATGGCATGATATTTGTCAAATCCAATTTCTAAAAAATACACATTTCTTTACTTTCCCAGAAGAGGATGGGGATGGATATGAGACAGACCACCAGGACTACTGTGAAGTTTGCCAACAAGGTGGTGAAATTATTCTGTGTGACACCTGCCCCAGAGCGTACCACCTGGTCTGTCTTGAGCCAGAGCTGGAGAAAGCACCCGAGGGCAAGTGGAGCTGTCCCCACTGTGTAAGTACCGTACAAACTTGTAATCGTAGTAATGCATGATGACTTTGGGGTATTTTTGAAAACTGACAGTCGTCTTCCCATTACAATTTGGCTACTGTCAGTATTGTTTTTACTGCTTGCCTACTTTCTTCCTCCGGTAACGCATCAACTTTAGACAAGCTGTTCCTAATTTACCCTAAATTCACTTCGACCTTGCCCTTATTGGCCATGATCTGTGCTTTCTTTGCAGGAGAAGGAGGGAATCCAGTGGGAGGCCAAAGATGACGAGGAGGATGAAGAGGAGGCTGCGGGCGAGGAGGAGGATGACCACATGGAGTTCTGCAGAGTGTGTAAAGATGGAGGAGAGCTGCTCTGTTGTGATACCTGCCCTTCATCCTACCACATCCACTGCCTCAACCCCCCTCTACCAGAGATCCCCAATGGAGAGTGGTTGTGTCCGCGATGCATGGTAACCTCAACCATATTGTCTAAACTATCTATCCTGCAGATATTCGGGATTACAATTAAAAGATGCTAAGTACTCTCTATAGACTTGCTAATTTGCTATTTCATATTGATTTTTAGTGCCCACCTCTGAAAGGAAAAGTGCAGAAGATTTTGCACTGGACCTGGGGAGACCCTCCTTTACCAGCAGAGCAGCCTCCTGGAGCTGACGGGAAGCCCATCGATCCTCTGATCAAGCCCCCGCTCAAGGGTCATCCAGAAAGGGAGTTCTTTGTGAAGTGGGCCGGTCTGTCCTACTGGCACTGCTCTTGGGTCAGCGAGCTGCAGGTGAGCGACCAGGATGGTCTTGATTAAGTCCCAAAGATAAGACGGTCCTTTTCACTTTGTGCTGTATTTCATTGAGCTAATATATTTCCATACATGTAGCTTCCAAACTAAACAAAGTCCCTGTCCTCTTAAAGTTGGAGCTGTACCACACGGTCATGTACAGGAACTACCAGAGAAAGAACGACATGGACGAGCCCCCTCCATACGACTACGGCTCTGGGGAGGAGGAGCTGAACAGCGAGAAGAGGAAGAGCAAAGATCCTGAGTATGCCGCGATGGAGGAGCGCTTTTACCGCTACGGCATCAAACCCGAGTGGATGGTCATTCACCGCATCCTCAACCACAGGTGAATCCCCCACACGAGCACTGATAACCTGCTAACAAGAGTGAAGACTGTGCATTGTACCTGTCGCCCTTCTTTGCTGCCGGGTCATGAAGTCAATTTCTTCAATTCTTCAGCAATGTTAAACAAAAGCGACAACATGCACAGTAGGTCAATCCTCCAGTCAAGTGATTCTGACTATAAGCCTGGCTCCCCACTGCTCCTTATGGGTTGCCCCAGCAGCATCAAAGGATGGGTCAAATGCAGATGCAAATTTTGTGGAGCAAAGTAACGGTTTACTTTGCTCTTGCTCAACGGCCACAACAGCTGTTTTTTCAAAAGTTCCTGGCAAAATGATGTTGGTCTGTTGAAAAAAACGTCTAGTCACTAACAATAATTGGTGTTGTTCAACGCATGTTCATTTTCTGCTTTGATATTTCTTTCAAAATCAGTGCCTCTCCTATTGAGTTACATCGGCACCAGCCCTTACCCCATCTGAAATAATGACAACATGAATGTGAAGGCAACCCATTAGAGTTTTCACTAGTCACAATAATGGTAATTTAAAATTTCTTATGTAAAATTATGTACCTCCACATATTATTGCTACAATGTCAACCTGTTGTTTGTTTGGACATCCAACAATCAATACATCCATCTGGATCCAGATAAAACAGCAGAAATTCACACCCGTCTCAACAGTTCCCTCTTTAGCGGTTTAGGTAGTTCATGCATGCAGTTAAAAGGAATGTTATTGGGATCAAAGTGTTGATAGCCAAAATGAAAACCAGAATCTAAGTATTTGGCGGTGAAAGTCAAGCCCTAATTTATTTTTATATTTTAAAACTGGTTCTTTGAGATGATTTACTTACCGTACATAATGAAATGTATTGTTTTATTGTTGGCTTCCATTGTAGTTTTGATAAGGATGGAGATGTGCATTATCTAATCAAGTGGAGAGACCTTCCTTATGACCAGTGCACATGGGAGTCTGATGACTTTGAAATCCCTGAATACGACGGCCATAAAACTCTATACTGGGACCACAGGTTTGTTGTTATTTTATCTTCTGTAGCTACTGATGCCTTGACTTAAATATGTCCTCAATTCCATTAGTCATTTGCTTTTGTCCTAATCACTTTATAGGGAACAAATATTAGGAGAGGACCAACGCCCTCTGGTGGTGAATAAAGGGAAGAAACCCAATGAAGAGCGTCCGAAGAGAGAGAAGCCACCTGATACCCCAATTGTAGATGTAGGTTTTTGGATGGACCTGTGTTACAAGTAAATATTCTACCTCTTTTTGTTGCTAATGAGGCTTTTTATTTTCCAGCCAACAGTGAAGTTTGACGACCAGCCGTGGTACATCAATGCCACAGGAGGAACGCTGCATCCATATCAGCTGGAGGGGCTGAACTGGCTCCGATTCTCATGGGCTCAGGGCACAGATACCATCTTAGCTGATGAGATGGGTCTTGGCAAGACTGTCCAGACGATTGTCTTTCTATACTCTCTCTATAAAGAGGTTAGTGTTTTTATTATATCCGTAATGTAATACTTGCAACATTGTGTACATGTGTAAAGTGTTGGTGTGGATTTGTGTTATCTACTACGTCTTCATCATTTCTTATCTTTTTAGGGTCATTCTAAGGGGCCTTTCCTTGTCAGTGCTCCTCTCTCAACTATCATAAACTGGGAGAGGGAGTTTGAAATGTGGGCCCCAGATTTCTACGTGCTGACTTACACTGGAGACAAGGACAGCAGAGCAATCATCAGGGAGAATGAGTTCACTTTTGAAGATAGTGCAGTAAAACAGGGGCGCAAAGTGTTTCGAATGAAGGTAAACTGTATTGTAAAACTTTATTGCTTTAAATGTGACTAATAAAGTGTTATCTCTGTGTTTACATTGCAGAAGGATACCCCAATCAAATTCCATGTGCTCCTTACATCCTATGAGTTAATAACCATCGATCAGGCCATCCTTGGCTCAATTACGTGGGCTTGTCTTGTGGTAGATGAGGCCCACAGACTCAAAAACAACCAATCCAAAGTAGAAATACTATTTAAATTTCACAATGTATGCATTAATACTGCATTTTTAAAACATTTAACCTTCCATGTTTCCTGTTCAGTTTTTCAGGATTCTCAATGGTTATAAGATCTACTATAAGCTGCTGCTCACTGGGACACCTCTGCAGAACAACCTGGAGGAGCTGTTCCACTTACTCAACTTCCTCACTCCGGAGCGCTTCAAGTAAGTGTGCTTTCATTGAGAACTCTCCTTAAAGTGATGGTCTGTAAGGTTGCGAACTGAGGAGAGAGACACACACACACTTACTAAAGTAAACAATCAAGCCCCTTCCCCTGCCCGTCATGAATGGGCATGAAAGCCATTCTTCATTCCCGGTGCACAGGAAAACTCGTATCATTTGTGAATTCTGCCAAATGCAGAAGGTCAATTATTTGCATTCTGTTAAATTTGTAATAGTTTCACAGACTATCACCTTAATATGTTGCATCCTTCCTCATGTGTGGTGTGGTTATGCGGTGTGGTTATAGCTTAAGATTAAAAATAGTCCATAGCGCAAATAAATGTGTTCACACTGAAAATAGATTAATGCAAATGGTAACACTTTATAATAAGGGTACATGAAGTCATGCATGAATAACATGAAATTATGCATGAATTAATGCATGATTTCATGCTGTATTTAAGCATGACGATGTCCTAACTCATCATGAGTTAACATGACTTCATGTTCTTTCATAGATGACTTCATGAATTACTTAAGTAACTACTGTAATGAATTCATGAGAAAATCTTGTAATATATCATGACCTTAGAATCATGATGAATTCATTAAACATTTAGATTTTTTTAACAAAAACATCAACTAATCATAATTATGAAGTTTATGCATGAATATCATGATTCATCATGATTTTTAGAAAATGAATTTGCAAGTTTTATACCTTAATGCAACATTTACTGCTGTAATGAACTCATCATTAGCTAATCCTTAGTTCATTCATAAATTCATGATGATTGCGTCCCCTATACAAAGTGATGCACTTTTATGCTTTGGACAATAACCAGGACAAAGGACAAAATAAACACGAACATCATAGACATTATAATTTATAACTGTCCTCAAAGTATTAAGAGTTTAAATTAAGTTAATGTTTTGTGGTCCATTACATTTCGCTTACATCAACAAAACATTGCCTATTGCTTACATCTATGCTTAACTTTTTAAAAACTTCTATTAAGACTTATTCATGATGTAAGTATATTAAAAATATAGCACATTTTTACTCTTGCACAAGTTTGTCCAAAGCCTAAAAGTGCATCACTTTAGTATAGGGGATATCCTGGCTAACACCAGACTAAAATCACAAGTGATATTTAGTTTGGGGACCACCAATTCATTTTCTCGTAGGAGAGGTGTGGTTTACGATCGTCTATAGTCGTTTATTGGGCGCTACGAAAAAAATAAAAAGTCAATCATGAGTCTGCACGTAGCCACAGCCAATCGTGTCATCGTATGAGATGACGTATGACGTACCCGCTGTAATCTTTTGAGCTAAACTATTTAGAACAAGGTCTAAAGCTTGATCGAAAAATACCATCGCGTCTGCTGCTGTTGGATCCGTGAATAAACTTTTTTTTAAAATCTGTAATTAAACTACAAGCTTCCGTATATCGAATAGCGCGTCATCATCTTGCCGTCCCTTCTCGTTCTGGGGTCCTTCCCTAGGCTGCTGTGCAGTTCAAAATGATTTGAGCGCACACAGCAGTCTGGTGTTAGCCAGGTTATATAGGGGACGCAATCATCAGGAATTATTGAATGAACTAAGGATTAGCTAATGATGAGTTCATTGCAGCAGTAAGTGTTATATTAAGGTATATCTCGCAAACTAATTTTCTTAAAAATCAGGATGAATCATGATATTCATGCATAAACTTCATAATTATGATTAGTTGATGTTTTTGTTAAAAAAATCTAAATGTTTAATGAATTCATCATGATTCTAAGGTCATGATATTTAAAATTTTCACATGAATTCATTGCAGTAGTTACTTAATTAATTAATGCATGTCTATGAAAGAACGTGAAGTCATGTGAACTCATGATGAGTTAGGATATCGTCATGCATGAATACATCATGAAATCATGCATTTTCATACATAATTTCATGTTATTCATGCATGACTTCATGTAACCTTACTATAAAGTGTTACCATGTATATATAAACAATTTTGTAAAATAAAAAATAAATAAAAATAAAACACACACAAAACACACGGCTTCATATGCCTGAACAGTCCCATTATTTAATACTGAGAGAATTATAAAACAACTGAATTAATTCAGGATTAAATTTAAATCCAACATACATGGTACTCAATACACATACTTTACTGGCATAGTCCCATCCATTGAACACACCCTCTCTTGTCAGTGACTTATTTCATAGATGTGCTCTTGTGTATTGGCTTTTTTAAGTTTGAGGTACAGTGTTGTTTCGTGTGCAGTAACTTGGATGGCTTCCTGGAGGAGTTTGCTGACATTTCAAAAGAAGACCAGATCAAAAAGCTCCATGACCTGCTTGGGCCCCACATGCTCCGCAGGCTAAAGGCCGATGTCTTCAAGAACATGCCTGCAAAGACAGAGCTGATCGTCCGAGTGGAGCTCAGTCCAATGCAGAAGTAAGGCCTGCTGCTGATTCATTACAGCTGTCAGCCAAATGTGATAAAACTGGGTAATTTTACAATGACTAATATATCGGACTTTGTAAAAGTCACTTTGGGACTGGCTTTCTGCTCCAAATGCCAGTAGAAATGTCACTTGAATAACTTTGAACTATAATATGATTCAGATTTATTACAGTAATGGATTTTCTTTGACAAATAGGAAATATTACAAGTTCATTTTGACAAGAAACTTTGAGGCTTTAAACTCCAAAGGAGGCGGCAACCAAGTCTCATTACTCAATATCATGATGGATCTGAAGAAGTGCTGCAACCATCCATATCTGTTCCCAGTGGCAGCTGGGGTAGGCCACACTTTTTATATTTGGGCTTATCATTATTTAATCCACATCTGCATGGATATTGCAGTTTTCAGATATTATAACATAGTAACTCACACATTTTATAGGAGGCTCCTGTTTTACCCAACGGATCATATGACGGCAATCTCTTAGTGAAATCCTCAGGAAAACTGACGCTGCTTCAGAAAATGCTCAAAAAACTGAAAGATGAGGGCCACAGAGTTCTTATATTCTCTCAGGTAAAGAAATACAGATTTTATTGTGTACTTTTTAAGCTTTCTTTTAACCGTGTCCTCAAAGTGTTGTGTTTTTTACGCAGATGACCAAGATGCTGGATCTGCTGGAGGATTTCCTGGAGTACGAGGGGTATAAGTACGAACGCATTGATGGCGCGATCACAGGAGGACTGAGGCAGGAGGCCATAGACCGCTTCAATGGTCAGCCTAATTTTTCATAAAGACCCTCCTTGTTTGTTTGTCGACTCCATTTGACTTTGCAGCTTGTTTGTTTTTTCTGTAGCGCCTGGAGCTCAACAGTTTTGCTTCTTGTTGTCGACTCGAGCTGGAGGTCTTGGCATCAACTTGGCCAGTGCTGACACAGTTGTTATCTACGACTCAGACTGGAATCCTCACAATGATATTCAAGTACAGACAACTGGCTATTGCTAGCACTTTTACTGCACCCCTATTGTTCCTTCTTTAATTAGTTCAATATATTTCTTTTAATCTTAGGCGTTCAGCAGAGCCCATCGTATCGGGCAAAACAGAAAGGTGATGATCTACCGTTTTGTGACCCGTGGCTCGGTGGAGGAGCGCATTACTCAGGTGGCTAAGAGGAAGATGATGCTGACTCACCTGGTGGTCCGACCTGGTCTGGGCTCGAAAACAGGATCGATGTCCAAACAAGAGCTAGACGACATCCTCAAGTTCGGGACTGAGGAATTGTTTAAAAATGAAATGGAGGCAGTAGGTTAGTGGTAATCTAAATCAGTCGTAAACCAAGTATCGTTAAAGTACCGGTATATAAAAGAAAAGAGGGTGCCCAGCCCTTATTACAAGGCTGGGATTAGAAACAGGAATACATGTTTGTTCAAGCTCTAATGTTTTGTTGCACAGGTGACAACAAGGATGGTGAGGAGGGTAATGTGATTCACTATGACGATGACGCCATCTCCAAGCTGCTGGACCGAAGTCAAGATGCGACAGAAGACACAGAGATCCAGAATATGAACGAGTACCTGAGCTCATTTAAGGTGGCCCAGTACGTAGTGAAGGAGGAGGACGGAGAGGTGAGCTTGTTCGAAAGTCTTGTATTGTTGTATCATGTTCATCAACAAAGCATACATTTCTATAAATATGCCAAGTTAACCAGAGGGATATTTATCATCTGTCCGTAGTCCCTGAACAGATTCACGTGTCAACCTAAAAAGGAGTAAAATTACAGTTATAAACAATTCATTAAAATCTCACCAGACAAATGTCAGATATGGATAATAGACACATACAACTGACAGTGAGGAATAATGTCAACTTTATTTGTATAGCACATTTACAACAACCTTAGGTGCCCAAAGTGCCCACATACAAGTCAAAAAGACACTATATAAATGTAAAAATATTGAGCAAAAGACACTTAATAAAGAAAAAATGCAGCTCAAGTTGGATCGAACGCCAACGCAAACAGATGTGTTTTGAGGGCAGTTTTAAAAGTTTCTAAAGTTGGAGCAGCTCTATTGTTTTGGGGTAGCCTGGGAATACTCATGCTGCTTGTGAGCATTGAATTATTTCGAACTGCTCAGCAGCCTGGAAACAAAGGCCGAAATCTTCACTGGGGTTTGGGGACCAATCACAGAACGGGGAGAGATGGCAAGACAATGACGCACTATTGGACAGACAGACGCTTGTAGAAGCCATCTTTCGATCAAGCTTTAAACCGTGTTAAATAGTTTAGCTCGAAAATGTATTTTAAAAGAAGAACAGCGTTTGGCTGACATACGTCATCGGGTACAATTGATACGATTAGCTATGGCTACGTGCTGCAGACGCATATGATAGACATTCGTAGAGCCCAGTAAACGGCTATGGACAATCATAAACCACACCTCTCCTATGAGAAAATACATTTGTGGTTCCCAGACTAAATATTAGCCAGGCTAGTTTTGGGGGAAGCTGTTCCAGAGTTTGGGAGCTGCCACAGCAAAGGCCCTATATCCTCGCATCTTTAAACGCGATCTGGGCACGTTCAAGAACATGTTCATAAGACAAATAAGAAGCGACAATAAGAACTAATTATGTATTCTTAGGACTTCAGTAGTTGTTGCTTGAGAGCAGTGTAGAAGAAACTTTTACTAGACATGATAGCTTTAATGAATTGAGCAGCATTATAATGTAGCAACTTTAGTTTTGTGTAAAATTAACATACATTAAAATTCTCGAGTTCCAAGTACCATGCATACATTCACGTTTCTATTCCATTATTTGATATTTGTCACCGTGTAAAAAAATACTGTACCAATGGGATCATGAGCCAGTCCTACTTTTATCCTTAGAATATGGAATTGCCCCTCCTCCTATCTCACTGATAGTCTGAAACTATAATTAATACTCTCCACTAACATTATTTCATCAAACTAAGAACTTATTTTAAAATGTGAAAGCCTGTCACATGCCCTGCAAGCTTCTTTTTTACTGCGCTGTTTATGCTGAACTGTCAGTCTCCCGTGGATTTACATCTACTGCTTGAGTCAAGACTAAACCAATCTGGAAAATGACTTGCTACATTACCATTGAAAACTCCATTTACCACTCACACACGCTTAAAGGAAACTAAGTCGTGATGCTTCCATGGCGACATTTTGTGTGTCATTCCTTCAGGAGGAAGTCGAGCGGGAGATTATCAAGCAGGAGGAGAACGTGGATCCGGATTACTGGGAGAAGCTCTTGCGTCACCACTACGAGCAGCAGCAGGAGGACCTGGCCCGCAACCTGGGCAAGGGCAAGCGCATCCGGAAACAGGTCAACTACAACGATACCACGCAGGAGGACCAAGGTAGCGCCTGCAAGTTTTTCTGGTCGCAAATATTTATCAAGTCAAGTCATGAGGTATTGGGTGTGGTGTTTTGTGATGGGTAGTTTAGGTGCTTGGAACGGTAAGTATCTTTCTTTTTTCTTTTTTTTTCAATCTGGTGTGAATGACGATAGTAGTGCAGGAATAGGAGGCTCAAACTAGGTCACCGTTCTTGGAGAAAGACCGTAGAGATTTATGGATGTAGTGAAAAAGGACATGAAGTAGAGAACAGGGATGGGCGGATCAATACCAAACGGCTACTTTTTGAGTATCGATATTGGGCAAAAAGTATCGATGCTAATTTGCATATGTAAAAAGAAGGCGGGGCAGCAATTGTCAACCCAAAAGGATGATTTATTTCTTTGTTCTGAGCCAAAACAGTCCACAACAGCAAAGGATTGAACTGAGCCAGGCATATCATTCTGGTCTAGGTTCTGTTTGTCATTGAAGTATTAATTTAAAATTTTGTTTATGTATTTAATTTCACATTAGTATTGTTTAATTAACCAGTTAAAGTAATATCATTTTAATTGACCAGTTAATTCTATATAATAACCAGTTTTAGAAATGTATATTGAAGTACATTCACCCATATGAAATGACCAGTATCGGTACCGGTATCGACAAAAATGATATCGTATCGTATCGATTCCAAAAAATGTGGTATCGTCCGTCCCTAGTAGAGAAACTAAAGTGTCTGATTTGGTCTAAACCCTATAAAAGACATCATTCAATAACTTACATGCGCTAATGCAATAAAAAGCAATTACGGCATTAATTGCTTCTTCCTGAAAATATCTATCAAAAGGCCGGCAGTAAATTCCTGTTTCATAATTAAACCTCACTTGGGTACACAAACCATTACACGCTTTTTCCTCAACAACCCTTTGCTCCAACACCCAGTTTTGAATAGATTTTTCCTTAAAGTGCAGGTCAAGAGCACTTAGTCATCATCAACACGTTTTGATTCATTTTGATGTCTCGCTAACGACCCGATTCTAATTCAATACCAGAGCAGCAGATGCAGCAGAGCAGGTATCTGAACTGCAGCCTCATTAGCCCGCTAACAAGGTGACAGTATCTTCACATGGAATAATTTGGATTTACCGGTTCGGGAAATAACTGCGTAGAAATTAATCACCTTGTTTATTAAATCCTCTTAGCCTCAACAAGAGCTTTTGACCTTCATTACTTCAGCGTGAGAACTATTGTATCTTTTATGGAGCATTCCCAATTGGTTTTGAAACGCGCAATCTAATTGGTTTTACAGATAAGTATTTTCTGAAGTACTTTCAAAGCTTCTATTTACTCCAGGTTAATTACAGATAAAACCACAGGCCACAAAAGCCACTGTGGTTTAAGATACAGTTCAAGGCAGCTGTATCGGGAGGCAGCAACCTCGGGGATTAAGAAGTGATAGCCTATTAAGTAGATAGTGCATGATATAGTGGTCTGTGGTAACCTGCAGTGCCATGGCGCCCTCAAGTGGCCACCAGTGGGAGCGATTGTGCAATGTACTGTTTCTCTCTGATGTGTGACTCAGAGTGGCAAGATGATCTTTCAGACAATCATTCGGAGTACTCTGTGGGGTCCGAGGATGAGGACGAAGACTTTGAAGAGAGACCCGAAGGTGAGTCCAAAGCTTTTAATCCCATATAGTTTGGCAACCCTCTCACAAAAATCGTATTGAAGAAAAAACATTGCAGCCATAGAAGAGGAGGTTTGATTAAAGTATTCACTTTTTAGGTGGAAGGAGACAGTCGAGGCGGCAGCTCAGGGGTGACAAAGACAAGCCTCTGCCTCCGCTGCTGGCACGGGTTGGGGGCAGTATTGAGGTATGAAGCATGTGGGGATGTACTGCAATGTGGGTGCACTTTTGGTTTCTCCTGAATGTGGTATTTGCTATTAATCACAGTTCCTATAACAAATCTCAATAATCAAGGTAAAAGAAATTGCATAATGGAATGCTTTGTCATGCTGGTCAATAGATACTAGATAAAAAAGAGAAAGCATAAGCTCATACACCTTTAAAGCAGGAGCCTTCAACATTTTTAAAATCAGGATCTCCCAAACTGACTGCGTGATAGACTGCCGATCCACAACTTTCATTTAGTTATTACATTTTTTTTGTCTATATTTTATATTTTGTACTTAATAGTTTTCCATAACTTAACAACAATGCAGCGATAGTAAACATGCTCCTGAGGCTCTGTTAGGTTAGATTGTAGATCGGCCCAAGACCGCTCTAGTTCCAACTGCATTTACTCCAAAGTTAGTTCAGTCCGTGTTCACTCGCGCCCCCACCAGACATCGCACCATCAGCCACGTAACAACGATCTGTTCAACGAACTTATTCCCATGACAACCGGCATCGACCTGTCAATGTACCGACATGTGCGCACATATGTGCACACTTACCCGATGTTACGTGGTGGTCACTTCTCTCCCTCGTGGTTAAAAACAGTGAGGCTGATACGCAAAGCGAGGAGAAATGCTCTTTTATCGACTCACGAAGAGGAAAGTTTCACTGAGGCAGGAAGGGAAAGACGGGCAGAAGAGAGACATGCCTTGATGATTTAAAGTTGATCCATTATGCCTAGTCAGAGCAGTAATCCAAACGTCCTCATGCAGCACATGTTCGTTCTTTCTTCGCACAAAAAAGAGGTGTCAAAGCGAGAGGAGTTCAGGCCGAGGTCGGCCGCATTCAACCACACCAAACCTGCTAAAAGGGCCACTGTCGGCTCAAAAGCCCCTTTAGGTCGACCTAACTAGAGCCTGTGCGAAAACGCCTTTAGAAAGTGAAATAAAGAATTTGGAATTGGACATGATGTAATAAATGCCATATTATTACAGTAAAAGCAAGGCATCAATATCTCCATCACGGAGAAAAGTTGTTTATCCATAACAACATCCCTAATGAATGAAACGCCTGTATTTTCTTCTATTGGTTGGGTGACATGTTCCACAGTATGGTTTCTTTGTTGAAGACTCCTGTTTTAAAAGAACAAAACTGCATCATATTATAATAATCTAATATCCCTAAGTGTAAGTCTCAACCTAAGCCCTTTATCTTGTGTTTCTGTTCAGGTGCTTGGGTTCAACGCTCGCCAGAGAAAGGCTTTCCTCAATGCCATTATGCGCTGGGGCATGCCTCCTCAGGATGCCTTCAACTCCCACTGGCTGGTCCGGGACTTGAAGGGGAAGAGTGAGCGAGAGTTCAGGTAACTCCCAAACACTATCTCAACAGAAACCTGTCTCTTTATGAATGATTTTTAGTGGTCGTAACATAAATAACCTTTGTAATTAAGGACTGTCAGGTGTTCTCTGAGATTTATTTCATAGAATCTTTTATGGCTAATCATAAGTTAATGGTTCTATCATTGGCCTAGGAAATGTCTACTATCTGATTTTTAAAGTTAAGATACTGACACTATACGCTGTTTTACTATTTTTATTTTGACAGAAGTAAAATGATATGAATTACATTTTACGTTTTCCAAGCTGATATTAATCCAGTTCCTTTGTAATGCTGTATGACATTCATTTATTTTAAATATAGCTACTTTCTGCAGTTGCTATGCACAGCGCCCATAGCAGGAGTTATACTTCTTTGGTCTAGCTTATCGAAGTGTACTGTTCATCCTTTTTGCGAGCGTTTCTGGGTATTTAATATTTCATGTTGAAGCTCATGATTCATCCCCCTCATTAAATGTAAACACAGAAGGGATGATAAACTGTTCAAACTTTTACTGCAGTTTTCCCCAGTCTAATGCACCAAACACTGTTCTGTTTGGAAACTTTTATGGAGATTGCGCTCGTTACAGGTTTCAATACTCTGCTTTGATCCTCCATTTATCTGACACAGTTTTTTTTCTCTCCTTTCTTTTTTTTATCAGAGCCTATGTGTCTCTCTTCATGAGGCATCTGTGTGAGCCGGGAGCAGATGGAGCGGAGACTTTCGCTGACGGGGTCCCGCGAGAAGGACTGTCCCGTCAGCATGTCCTCACCAGGATCGGTGTCATGTCTCTGGTTAGGAAGAAGGTACAAGTTATTCTGACACAGACGAGATATTTTTTCATTCCTGTTCCATTCTGTTCTGCCAGGGCACTTTGAGATTAGACAAAGTAGGTCAAACTGTCTGGGCACAGGCAGGCAAGAAGCACATGTCGTCTTGGAGCTGTCAGACTAAAGCAGTTTTTAAGAGCAGAAATAGTCGCTCTCAGGTTGTTGTAAGATCTGCTATGTACATTACACGCTTGGGGGGAGAAGTGAATCATACCACGCAGTAGTTATCAGAGGGAAATTTGTACTCTTAACACATCCGTCAAGTGCATGTATAGCACATACTGTATATAAAGTACTTAATGCTGCTTTATTCACTCGCATTGTTCCTGCTATTACTACTTCTCCCACTCCTCTCTTTTATAGGTTCAGGAGTTTGAGCATGTTAACGGCAAACTGAGCTGTCCAGATCTGATTCCTATCGGGATGGAGCTGAAGAAACTGACGGAGAGCGTATCCTCAGATCCTAACACCCCAGTCCCTGCTAGTCCGGTCACCACACAACCCAGCACCCCCGTCCCACCAGGTTAGAATAAGAGTCCAGGCATGTCAACATGTCCACTACAACTACATGTGATGTCCTACAAGCTGTTGTTATGAGTGGCACAGTAATAGCCAAATAAAGGGGTAGAAATGGCATGGTATCTTAAAGGAGCATTGTGCAACTTTCGATGCCAAAACAAAAAGTTGATATTTATGTGTATTTCACCTTGTAGTGACCCAGCGGCTGTATGAGAGGTCAGCATAGAGCCTCTACTTTTGATCACGGTGGTCTCTTCAACACTCCAGGATCACTCCAGTTTTGTAGGTTTTCTAGTGAAAGGGTCCGTCAGCAGTGAAAACCTTCCAAACAATTGATTATGTATAGTATATGCGTGGTCTGGCATCATAATTACAAGACCATGCACATATTTAATTTAATGTAATGTGAGCTAATGCTAAGCCCTAGCCCTGAGCCAGTATGAAATCTGTCATTTACTATTTTCTCAGACATATTTAGCAAAGTTGTAATTGCAAAATGCATTATCACTCGTTTTCCAGGCTATGTCCATCCTATTGCCACATTATTGCGGCGATGTAATGTAAAGTGCAACTGTTTTCTGTACTGCAGAGAAACCAGAATCTCTTTTGGGAACGGCAGACGACAAGGAGACTGCAGAGCAAGAGAGCAAAAAGCAGTCAGACCAGGAAGTAAGATGTTCTCTAACTTATTAGTCCTCATTTTGAAATTGGTTCTTTGCATTGTCAGCATGTACAATATGCTGTGCTTATAGCAAGAAACATGATGAAGATGCACATTATTATGTTCATCCTTACGCCATATATCGTAGCTTTCATTCAAACTAAACAGTCTCATGATCAATGCTTGAATCAAACAAACACTGTAAAGTATTACTGTACTTTGATTAAAAATGCGCTACAATAGGGAGAAACTGCAAATCCTTTTCCATTATAAGTTGAAATTAATATTTGAATTTGGGTTGTGGCTCATCACAATAAGATGAAGACGTGTCCCTAAGTCACACCAGTTGAAAAACAACATACAGTAGTTACAGCGCTATACTTTTCTAATATGTTACCCCTCCCTCTTCCCTCCCCTCTTCTCCACTGGACCTGTGCTTCATCACTTGCTAACTATACCGGACACTACACCCTCTGTCAGACTTCAACACCTGTTAACTTTTCTTACTGCCCTTTTTCTAACTCTTTCGCTCTTTCCTGTCTGTCTTCCTTTCCCCAGCAGACTGCCAGCTTGGAGATGGCGCCAGCAGCTGCGCCTGAGAAGTCGGCTGACAGCGAGGAGGCCAAGGCGGGCTCCGAGGAGAAACCGGGAGATGAGAGGGACCCAGCCCAGCCCCCTTGTGCTAAGACCGAATCATCTGCCAGCCTCAAAGAGTCCTGTTTGAAGCAGACAGAGCTGTCATCCAGTCAAACTTCGCCTAAAGGTGAGTACCCTGCACCTGACGCCGCGCTGCAAAGTTTATTTTTTTCCGCAAGGCTTGTATAGGCTTTAATTGATGCTTTCGGGCCTGTGCTCCTCAGTGGACGCTGCCAAAGAAACAGAGAAGAATACGGAGAAAGGAGAGGCTTATTTCCCTCTAGCGAAAAGCGAAGACAAGGAAAATAAGCCAAGTAAATGCAGTGGATATAGACATAGAACATATCTTCATTGTCAAGGTGGATGTGGCAATGCGTGTCTTTCTCTAGGTCATTCTTGTGTGTCTTTAGCTGTTACAGATGAAGTGAAAAGCGAAGATCTTTTGGAGGGACGGATTAATGGAGACAAAGACACACTGGACGAGATGGAGGAAAGCAGGAAAGAGGACAAGAACGGGTACAAGACCAAGTTCATGTTCAATATAGCTGATGGGGGATTTACAGGTAAGTGTCTGTGGCCATCTGATCAGTTGCATGAAAAAAAAAATTAGAATGAACCCAAATGTTAAGACTGAACTAAGGTCTTCATTGTGGCTTTAATACTATAAATGAAATGTAACAAGCCCCCAAGTGCTCACCCAACTCACACTTCGTAGAGCACATTACAAGAGTGTGTGACACTAGCACATGGCTATAATTGGAGGTAAACAACCAGGGCTGCCCAAAATGTTTGAGCAGCGACCCCCAAAATCACCAGACCAACAGCTCGGGACCCCCTTCACTATAAAATGTAATAATTTGAGGTGCCCATCTTTCAAAATGTGGTTTATTAATGTTTAGTTTTGAATGTTTTGGTTTGTTGTTTGGCCTAAATTCACACATAGAATATACTGTTTTGAAAAATACATTAAAAACAGTGCAATACTTTTTGAAATCATGTCATGACCCCCACCATAGTGTTCCCCGACCCCCACTTTGGGAACCACATCCCTACAAGGAACACGATAAACACTGCATTGACCGCACGCAAACAAGATAATAATACAAAATCTTCATCCAAATGCAGATGGTTTCACATGCATTTAGTATTTTTTTTAAACTAGAAGCACTCTCTTGTCCTTTTGGCCGTAGTCTTGCATGCTCAATATCTTCTATAGTCATTGACATTATGATATTCTAAAATACCTTGCCATTACAATCTTGATTTCTGCCTCATACTTACACATACTTACACTCTCTGATCACTAAGTCTCTGACAGAAACATAGACCAACTATGGACATTTCAGCAATTTTCAGTGGAGCGACAGAGGTGTATTTAAGGTGACTCTAATCCTTTTTATCATTGGCCCACACATTTTCTGGCTTCTGCTGCCCAAAATCCAAATTCAAATTTAGCAGTAAAGCCTGCAGTCTGAACGTAATCCTTGCGCACCATTTTTCTCTATCCCAAGATATTTGCCAATAGTTTATCATGATCCAAAAAGACTTCAATTTTACTCTTGAACCTTGAATACATTTATGTGTAGTGGATGGGAGAGGGAATGTTCCTGTCTATTTGCTCTGTGACGGGCATTATCCAGGGTATACATTGCTGTTTACAACCTGGATAGACTAACATGTACAGTATTTGAGTGAACCATGATCATTATGAACCATGATCAGTATATTTAGTATATTTATTTACCCTAAATTCTGCAGTTTGTTGATCATTAGTAGAATATAGAGCATGAAAGCTAATGGATAGTTTTTTTTGTTTAATCGATTAGGATGCCCATAATCTTCTTGAATTTTTCTTGAATGTTTCTTTTGGTGAATTTGTATGTCTGTGGTTTTACTCCACCAGAGTTACACACCCTCTGGCAGACCGAGGAGCGAGCCGCGCTGTCTTCTGGAAAAATGCATGACATCTGGCACCGTCGCCATGACTACTGGCTATTGGCTGGCATTGTAACGTATCCTTTCCCAGATGTGACACCGAATAAGAGTCAACCTCTGGTCGAGCAGTGATGGCAGGGGGTTTAAGAGGATGGAAATACTTGTTGGAGAATATGAAGACTACATTATAGGCACTGAGTTTCCATGAAGAATAATTTTTCTTTGAAACGAGGGGCAAAGCGGTGGCACTGGCAGGTGATGCATTTTGGTGACAATAATGGCAGTGTACAGTTCAATAGGCCGACCAGTTCTTTATATAGGTGTCGATAGTGCATAGTGTTTTTTGTGTTTAACCCCCCCCTTCTCCCTCTTCTCCCTTTTTTGTTGAGATTTTGTCAGTTTTTTGTGTTTTTATTATTGCGTTTTCGTCACATTTTTGCCACTATTTTGCTGCACTTATCGATCTTGTTGTTTTTTGGTTCTATTGTGGCATTGGTTTGTGACTTTAGCACTTTCATCACTGTTTTGTCACTCTTTTGGGGATTTTCTTGTGGCTTTTTGTTGCGCTTTCATCCTCATTTGCTATTTTGACCCTTTTTTCCAAGAAGCTCTTCGACTTGGGTAAAGCCAAACTGGAGAAAATGTGCTCAGTTCAGGTGGGGGTTAAGAGTAAGCATGTCGGATTAACAACTTTTGTGAAAATGTTTGTTTTCCTTAGCCTAATTTTATATCTCAGACACGGCTACGCCCGCTGGCAGGACATCCAAAATGACCCCCGTTACGCAATTTTGAATGAGCCTTTCAAGACGGAGATGCACAAAGGCAACTACCTAGAGATGAAAAACAAGTTTCTGGCGCGACGATTTAAGGCAATTGTTTTTATAATTAAAAATAACAGCTTTGGGCTGAAACAATTAGGATTAGTGGATGGATTTCTCACAATTAAAATACATTAGCACACATTGGACTGGCACAAATGACTTATTACTTATAGTGTTTTTCTACTATGCTTCTTTATGTTTTCCTCAAATCAAAAGAAAGTACTATACGCAGAAGACAACAAAATTCCTTTCAATAACGCATCAATAGCAGTTGTACATATAACATTACGTTTTCCTTGTTTTTTTTGTCTCAAGAGTCTTTATTTCATAACAGTCCAGTTACTTGTTCCTGTGTGTAGTTGCTGGAGCAGGCGTTGGTGATTGAGGAGCAGCTGAGGAGAGCAGCCTACTTGAACATGACCCAGGACCCCAGTCACCCGGCCATGGCCCTCAACACGCGCTTCACAGAGGTGGAGTGTCTGGCAGAATCCCACCAACATCTGTCCAAAGAGTCTCTCGCTGGGAACAAGCCTGCCAACGCAGTGCTGCACAAAGGTATCTGCTCCACTTTCAACAGCTTTAAATAATGCCTTATATACCCACTTGGCCAAACACAAGAGGGCTGCCCTGTAAACCTTTAACCCTACCCAGTAATTCAAAGGCTGGAGTGTCCATTCGAGCATTAGTCATAAAGAAAATACACGAAAAGGCTAAAGCAAGGAAAAGGAGCTCAGATCTTGGACAGGAAAGCTTAGTTCGATGATTAACCTATTTGCAGATGATTGTTACATGAGCCCTCACCTAAGTAAGGACTAAAATGGTCTTTACCAGCATTGAGATATTCAAGGTTTTGAAAATAACATGGGTATGGATCATTTTTTATTAGTTAATGTGTCATGACATTAATTTCAGCTTTCTGGTGAAAACACATGAATCCGTCAAAGTAATTTCATACAGCGCGTTGATCTATCCGCTCAAGAGTCTCAGTGGCTGTTAATTGAAAGCCTGTTGGATGCTGTGGCTTAATTAAGATTTAATTCGGCAACGGTAAGAAGTTTGGGATGTGTTCAAAAACCAAAGAGGGCATTGAGTAATATTCCTGCCTGTGACCCGTACTGATTCATTTGCCGGTGAAAATATTTTATGACATTTTCTTCTTGGCAGCTGTTCATTTTCTAGCGTTGGATCACGCGTTAATCAGTTTTAATTGAGGTCGCCCACAAGTTCTAAACAGGATTTTCCTGCACTTTCTGTGTATTTTAATTAGCAGAGGTAATATCTTGTATTTCTGAAAATGATGTGCTTCAGAGCCAACCACATCCCAAGCCAGGACACGGTACAATGATAATGAAGGCTGGAACAGCAAGTGCAATATGAAAGGCAGAATTATTTAATTGTTTAAGTAAATGCAGTGTGCTTGTTTGCTTGTGTTTATTTCAAACATGTAAATAAAACGTTAAAGGGATATTTCAGGATTTTTGACATAGCGCCTCATTTCCCAGAGTGTTGTTGATTTCTGGATTTTTTTTTTATTCCTGCAGTCCTTATATTTGAAGAGTTTAGTGGTGCTAGGCTTGTGCTAGGCTAGCGCATGTCTATGGTAACTAATCTGCATTAAAAACCTCTTCAAAATCATTGGGTCGTCCTCCAAATGTTGCCATATCTGGTTTGTTAGAACTCTCTTTTGTGAATTCCACGTGTAGTAATGCCGGCCGCAGATAAACAAACTACTGTAGATCCGGTAACCGAGTAGATCACTCCGCCGCTGCGTAGCTTCCATAAGGAAGCTGATGCTGCTCAGATTCTTTTAAATGCGCAGTGTGGTTATATTCAAAAAAAAATTCAGTCAACACGGACATTTACTATATGGGTAGTCTGGTGTTATTAGTGATTTGCCCCCCACCACTAAACTCTTCAAACATAACGACTGCATGAATTAAAAAATAAAAAAAAATCTTCAGAAATCAACAACATTCTGGTAATGAGGTAATGAGGCCCTATGTCATACATCCTTTAAGCAAACAATAAAGACAATAGTTTGAATAAAATAAAGTATAAAGATGCAAAAATTATGTACTCTAAGCAAGCCAACTATCATCCAACTATCGTACATTTCATACACATGTTTGAAAAGGAATATTCCGAGTGAGTCACGGTGCCCCTCCAACTGCCATGGCACTCATGATATACATACTTTGTCAAGGTGGGTGAATTATCTTGCTCAAGGACACAACAACAGTGTGCCCCAGACGGTGCTGGGAGTGAACCACTGTCCTCGGCGTTTATGAGCGACCGCTGTCCCTTCCCCGAGGGCTCGACAGAGGAGCTATTATTACTGAGCGTGTGTTGTAATTGTGCAGTGTTGAACCAGTTGGAGGAGCTTCTGAGTGACATGAAGGCAGATGTGACCCGACTGCCCAACATGCTGTCCAGGATCCCCCCGGTGTCTGCGCGTCTGCAGATGTCAGAGAGGAGCATCCTGAGCCGCCTCACCAGCCGGGGCACCGAACCACCCCCTCAACAGGTGAGAACATGCTTTAGGCGGCACAGTGTCTCACTCAATATGCTTCATGTGCAAAGAAATTCTGGAACGATGGCATAATGTGTGGAAATTAAACAGAATATGGCAGTAAATTTGATAAAACTGCAACAAAAGTGACTTATAAATAGACTTATTTTTGTAAAACTATCTACATCACACAGCATTTCAGGTAATATTTTAGCTTTCACTTGAAGGTGAAACAACGTCAAAGCTTCAGGTCAAGAGTTTAGAATGATTGTCTATGTTTAATACAGCAATTTAATACAAAAAGATATACATATAAACAATTTTCAATTTAATGGAAGCAGAAGTAGTTCATTATTTGATTATTTGTTCATTTGAGCAGTTAAAATTCTGCTCAAAAGGAGTAGGCCGAAGCAAAAGCTTGATCGCAGTGAATCAGTGAAAGTTAAGTTCCTTTTCGGGAAGACTGATAAAGAGGCTGCTGAAGTGTCTTGCCAAGGAGCAGAGATCAATAATAATAATGGCTTACACTTGTATTGTGCTTTACAAGCCTGTATTACAAGTTTCTCAAAGCGCTACGCTGTAGTCATTATTCATTTGCGCCATACTCGATGGTGGTAAGCTACTGTTGTAGCCACAGCTGTGTTGGGGTAGAACCGAGGCAACCAAACAGCGCCATCGGCCCCTCCGACCACCACCAACCACTCACTCACACACTACATTCACCCACTACATTCACCCACTACATTCACCCAGGCTTCCTGTTCCCAAACAGTCTCCCATCCAAGTACCTGCCAGGCCCTGACCTGCTTAGCTTCCGAGATCTGACGGGATCGGGCATAATAAAGGCAGTATGGCTAGAAATGGATTTAATACTGTTATCTGTGCGGGATGTACTAAATGTGATGATCTTTATGTATGTATGTATTTATTTATGTATGTATGTATGTATGTAGGTGTGTATGTATTTATTTATATGAGACCTTGAAAAGTAAAATAACAATATTGTCATAATACTTTAGAATATAATAAATGGTCACTGATTTTATATAGTGGGAGAAAAGATTTGAGCCAATATTGAATGGTTCACTGTCTTCTGTGAAAAAAATGTTTACCCAGAGGTATTTGGTTTCTTTTAAGTTTTCATTTCAGCCTGCAGCCCAGTCTTAAAATAGACGCCACTTTTCTGTTTTTCTGTTTTATAGTCTTAATTATTTCAAATAGAAGTACTTGTAATAAAATACTTTGAAACAGCTATCTTGCGACTCGATTTGAGGTTTTTATTTTTGTGAGACCCTTTCTCTAATGGCCGCCATTTACTGAGGATGCTTATTGTTAACGGGATTAAAGACTCAAGCTCATTAGACTGAGAATCGGTGCTCTGTAAATTTCAGAAATAAAACACTATGGGTACGCAGGCTTTGAAGTGTTGTGTAGTCACGACTGCTGCCAAATTGCCTCTTCAGAACACTGTGTAGGCGGGGTGCTCTCCTATCCCCCACAGAGCAGCTTCCCCAGGTGCAAGTGAAAAGAATTCCCCAAAGTTGTTTACTTACACTTTTTCAGTCTCAAAGGATTCAACACAAGCTGGATGCGTTTATTGCTTTTATGGATCGCAGAACTGTGCACAGGCTACTGCTGCTGTCTGATTTGAAGAGTTTCTATGGAAAGGAATTGTGTTGTCATACTGCAGCGAAGCTCGTGTAGTAGTAAACCAAAGCTGATTCTGAAATGTGAAATACACAAGTTTAGATGCTGGATGTATATTAACTTTTCTATTTCTATTCTTTTTTATATTGAATTGGCTGACTCTATAGACGTTGTTACATGCTTGCCACACTTTCATTCTACATGTATGATCTTAACATGTATGTATGTTAAGATCTTATGTAATCTTGATCATACTCCTTCTCATGATTTGTTTCATGTGTAGGTGTATTATGTGGTGCGACTTTCAATAGAACTCCCTTCCAACTTGTAATTGGTCCCATGGAAACTTTGGTGGCGCTGTAGTTACCCGAGTTCGAAAATAGAAAAAAAAATGTCTCTATGTCTGTAACTGGACCTCAGCAACTCCGATAGAACAGCTTTTCCAGACCTGAGCTCGAACCTCTGATATCAAATCGTAGGCAACACTGGTGTGAAGTTTGAGAATTCTTGTCTAGTGCGCGGCCGTCCTGTTGGTGTGAGCTTAGCGGGGCTTGTTTCTGTGTGCTCTCGGTTTCTATGGTAATGTGTGTTGTAACCCCCAAAGAGAGTCAGAAATCTTGCCTGTGCTTTGTCATTGTGGGCAGGGTGACCGATCTTTGATTTGTGCGTGTCTTTTCCAGCCGTTTGGTCAGGGAGCGTTCGGCTGCTCCCAGATGTACAGCAGCAGCTTCGGTGGGGGGTTCAGAGGACCTGGAGGCCAGCCTATGGTGAACTACAGCCAGATGCCCATGGGACCATATGTCAGTGGTAAGGGACACTATAATCAGTGACACGGAACTCAAGGAGAAGAAGCAAGGCACGTTGTTATAAACAATTCACACAGTTCATTCATTTAGTAAGAAACTTAAACCTGTTGTAAATGTGCAAGCAGCATTTGTTATTTTACATTAACATTGGTCTCAAATGGTAAATGGTCTCAACTTATATAGCGCTTTTCCACGAACATCAGGAACCACTCACCCATTCACACTCTCATTCATACTGTACACCAGTGTACACAGGCACTGGAGGCACGGTGGTTGAAGTGTCTTGCCACAACGACACAACAAGGACACCACGGCGGTGTGCACATCCAGGAGATGGGATTTGAGGTGGGTGACCTTCCGATCATGAGAGGACCCGCTCTACCAACTGCACCACTGCCGCCCTTAAACTACTAAAGCGACTTTGCGGGTCATTTACCTAACATTTTCTCATGTGCAAAATTAGTAGTATATGCAAAAGAGTTATTTACGCATTGTTTAATCACACAGCATTCTCTAATTGACATGTCACATTTGAGGCGGTATTACTGTGCTGCGGGTATTTTCAAATGGTGATTAGCGACAAAATGCCCCACAAAATAGCATGTTTTATTTTTCAGCTTGTGCTCGCTATTTAGCATCTAACTTGATAAATTACGCCCTATGAGCGTCAGGAAAAGCGCTATATAAGAACGCATTATTATTAAATAATACTAATTTTCTCGAACAAATTCATTATTTTATAGTAATTACTTTAAAAATATACATCTATATTTTACAGTGTCATCAAATGGCCCCCCTACAAGCCTTCTTGATAAGAAGTCTTTAGAGTCTCTCAGAGATGTGGCCACGCCTGACATGAAGTCCAGCAAACCCAGTGATGTCATCTGCATTGAGGATTAGACTGAACTTGCTTCACTTCACTGACCAGTGGTCAGACTCCCAGGGATGGTGTCTGCAGAGATGACTTTCTCCTTTAGCCACTTTGAGCTCTTTCTTCTGCTCTTAATTCACCCAACTCTGACTTTGAAAATAATCAAGCTAATGACATGGAGATCATTCACCTTTGGATCAATGCAGAGATGTATCTATTATAACAATTGCACTTTTATCTTTTAAGGATCCAATGTCAGTATGTCAATCAATATTAGCTTTTGCTAGCTTGTGCCAGTGAGCTGAAGAGTAAATGAAGCAGCAGAATTCAGGAGTGACTGAAGGTAAACTACAATTGCATTTTTTTTGCGTTCATCTCAAAGGTGTAATTTATTTGCTGTGATATCTTGCCCATATTATTTTTGCCCATGAGCCTATCACTGTGCACTGCAACTGTGCCCCAGCGGAGCCAGTTTCATGTATAGTGAATAAACTAAGACTTCTTCAGTCATAAATAATAGATTAGCACTTCCATTTAATGCTTGTCTTTAGCCATTTATGTGTTTTGCAAAAACAATGTCTGATTTGAAGTTTGCAGTAGCTGAACAATCTCCATAGACACCCTAAAAGGAGTGTTGCCCGCCGTTTGTTAGGCTAGATAATGTGACCTACACATATTATTCAAGCTTGCCATGTGACATTTTTGTACTTAATATATGCAGTCTTCTGTTTCCTTGACATCATACCAGTCTAATCAAATCAACAATACAAAATACAGTCAGCGTAACAAATGTAGAAATCAGAATGACTGATTACTTGCATATTTAACAATATTTGAATATTAATAGAGGTAAGTTTAACTGCGGGCCTATAAAGGGAACACAGATCCTGGTAATTCACACATACAGTAACTTGAAACAACATGATTTCTTCTAATGTTTTGACCTATGCAATAGGCTATATCTCTCAGAACATATTTTATGGTTAATGTCCGTGGTCTGAAGTCAAACTAAAATGACAGACTGTGTGATTATGATGGTCTGAAATGTATCATCTCCTATTTGTAAACTAAGTGCAATGTTGACCCAGTATAAAGAAAAGGCTTTACCTGATATGAAGACAGTTAGATTATCACTGTCCAAGTACATTTCATCTTCTCCTTAAGTACTTAAGACTAAGCGAACACTTTTATATTTTACTTTTTGAAAAAATAATAAGCAGGTTTAAGGTTTTTACTGACAAAGCTCAATTTCTGCTATTGCATTTGCAATAGTGTGACCTTGCTAAATGATTGTTTTTTTTAGATCACTCAAAAATGAGTCTGTTTCCTTTAATGCCATTGAATGTTTGTCTCGCGGTGCTTTTGCCATTTCATAATTAAACTTATTCATAGGTTTTAAAGTATCATCAAAGTAAAAACAACCGAGGCATATATTTCTTTTGTTAGTGTTTAGACCGTGCCGTTTAGTTGATACTGTTTCTGTAGGAGCCATCTGCTACTTGAAAATGTATTAGGTTGCTTAACAGATAAAACCTCAGAAAAAATGTAAATACTTGACGGACTTTTTCAAGAACTACAGAGCTGAAACAGTTGAATGTTTGGATGATGTTGCCATAGAACTGCAGTGTGCACTTATGTGCCATCAATGTCATGTCCTTTGCCCTATGGAGTGATGACAATGAGAAGAATTAAACATGAAATGCAATCAAACTGAAGTCAGTATGAATGTAATATCTGTGAGAAAAGACTTCAGTCTAATGTGTTATCAATGTATGTGTATGCTTATTCCGTGGCTTCTAAAGCTACCAAAAGACCCTGGTAAAGGCACCTTTGTTGCAGTCAATGCACAGCACGTGAAGCGTTTTTAACGGTTCACTTATAGGCAGAGGCTGCTATTTTAGCATTTACAGAAAGCAAGCTCTGAGCAGTTATTTGTGCTGTATAGCAAATAAATGAAACAATTAATGGTCATCTTTTTATTTGTATTATGTGTATTTGCTCAATGTGTTTTAATAAATTTACTTGATGACAGTAAAATGGAGTGATTTATTTTGACTGTGAAGTTTCTCTGTGTTATAATCTATGTATTGCTGAAACATGAATTCTGGTCATGGTTTGTACAGTGGTCAATTATGCATTTCCTTCAGATGACACTGTTCTTTCACCCACGACGAGTAGACTTAATCTTACACCTGAGCTGAAGTAGAAAAGGCCATGTTGGTTCAAAAGAGGTAAGACTGAACTTTCAGCATCCATCTAGGCCTAGGACAGTTTAAACATTATGCAAATTGATATAGGCCGATAGACTACAAAGTACCAGGACACACATGTTATCACGGCCATGCTATATAATAATAACCAAATCTATTTTTATAGGCTAATAACAAGGTAATTACAAATCAACTATTTCTTTTATATCTCGCTCAGATTGGCCAAACGTCATACCCAGGCTATTCAATAAGCTTTTTAGCCTTTAGACTACTTCTTAGGCTTTATTCGTTTATTATGCAAACAAACGAGTTCCTTGAGAATGCCTGGTCCCGAATACGGAAGTTATCCTTAATTCTCTTAATTCCGCCTACTTTAAAGCGTGCTCCCTGATTGGACCAAATGCCGCTGGCTCGCCTCCCTATTGGCTCTTCCCTGACTGTGCCACTGTGCCATTGGTCAGCTCCGTCCGAGGATCCCTTGCCTTGTTTAGCCGCTGTCCGGGCAACAGCGAGGGGTCCGGAGGCTAGTAGGCGGGAGGGGAGCAAAAAAAAGACTGTCAAGAGAGCGGGGCAGGTTTTGGGGGAAGGACCCGCAAAAATAGAGGGACACAGGGATCGATCAAAGGGGAATAACACAACCAGAGCAAAACGCTGAAATAAAGGGGAGGGAGCAGGCGAGTAACCTCATCCCGGGCAGCCTTAGTGCGCACGGTGCAAGAGGGAACTTGTGGGAAAGTAAACAAGAGAATTCAATCTGTGTTCGGCCACTCCGCAGCAGCCCTCGCTGGAAACTATGAGGATGAGTAGGCTGGAGCCGGTGGTGGGATAAAAGCGGACGGAGTGTTTATGGGAGGATTAAAGTGTCACCGGGGAGTTCCTGACGCTTCTTCGAGGACAGCCTGAGGACAAGTAGGTGAGAACTGTCCCCTTTACTGCACACTTAGCCCTCGTGTCCTGCACTTGTGTCCGTCCCGGGTCTGTATCCATTGTCCGAGTGGTTAGCATGTTGCACTGACAGGATGGAATCAGGTTGGGGTCAGTCTTTCCCTCTTTCTCTGTATGACAAGCACAGTGACGTTGTGGCCAAGAGAAGAGTGGAAGAGAGATGAAGAGATGAGGCTGGCAGATACTCTTGTGGGCCTTTGGCAGAGTACACACATCCATGGACGATTAAACCTGAGCCTGCCTGAGAGAGTCCTCACTCTCAGCCAGAGGGCTAAGAGGCCTGTTGTGTTATAGCAGCCGGTCTCAGAAACCACCATAGGATGAGTGATTTTTTTCAGTGGGTCAGCGTGGAGTTGACTAAACCCTGGGCTGGATGGTTGGCTGCCTTTCAGAAGCAGTGTTCTCAAGGCCATACAAAGCCCTGGCCTACCCTAACTACACCACTTTTGACGGTTGCTTCCCAGAGTACAATAGCCTCTCCCAGGATGGATTTCATGCTGCCTCTGCACTGTGTCCTGAAGAGAAAGGGGAGTTTGGGAGGAGAGAGAGGGGGAGTGCTGCGGGACCTCTGACCGGCTCATTTGCATTCTGAGTAAGGGCACTGTTTCCCCTGCTTTCGCCGCCGGATGTCCGAGGACCTCCCCATCCTCCTCCTAAAGCGTTTTGGGGGAAACTCCATGGACCCACTGTATCAGATTTTTTTTCCTCCTTAGTCACAGTCCAGCACTTTGCAGGCACAAGAATCCATGCACGAAGAGCTGCCACAAAGACTTCTCTATCAAAGGCCACCCTCTTTTCTACTGACTGACAGTGCAAACTTGTACTCATGGAATTGTATAGCACACATTCAAGGCCTTGTGAACAATTAGTCATTTGATAGCATGGACTGCCCCCCCCAATGTTTACTTGTGTGCAGTATTACACACAGTGGACATTCCTTTGGGGATGTCCAGATAATTAGCACAAAGACAGTTTTCAGGCTTATCTAGCGCTTAGTCACATTAACATCATCCCACTGCCCAAAACCCCTTGTTCTCTTCGTTTTAAAATCATCTGATTACACTTTCCCATAATGTCTGACTATGTTGCAGCACACACACTGTTATGAAGACAGGTCTGTGTTGACAACCAGTGTAACTGGTTCATTTGTGGTTTTATTTCTCATCAACAACATCACTTAAGGCAACATCACTCTATTATGCTATATGATCACTGCTGATTCAAATAATGATCTCAGAAAACTTGAGCTACAATATAATTAGTAACAGCACAATATGCAATAACAGCATTATAAAGGCTCATTTTCATGTTTGTTATATTAAGTAATAACAGCAACAGTGATAGTGTCCAAACGTACATTATGGAAATAAATGTAATTAAATACAAAGCAATGCTGTTGTAACAAACAACAAAAAACAACAAAACATTTGTTGATCTTGATTCTAAAATATATTATTAAGTATTATTCAAATATTTTTCAATGTTTCAAAAACAAAACCTCAGCTTGAACAAAATAATAATAATTCTTTACTTTAATGTACAATTTAACACATGATAAAACCTGTTTTATTCTTGAAAGTGTAAACTCTAAACAATGAGCTGTCTCTGCTACATATGTGACTGTAGTCCTGTCAAAAAAGTATGCAAAAGTATGTAAAAAATGTGCAATAATGACTGGCTCTTACGGTTTCCATTTTGTCGTTCTTACACCATTGGAAAAGTGTAACAAAGTGTCTGAGTTCCTGCCTTTTAAGATACAGCACTCACTGTATGGCTGGCTCTAACATGATGAACAGCTAGTGTCACTGTGTCCTCCGAGGCAATCTCTGCAGAAACCGAATATTCACTGGCTTATTAGGGAAAGATGGAAGTCTGTGCCACGAAATAACCTTTAAAAAATGATGACCCTATAATAGACTCTGACTTGATAGGTCAATCTATTATTAGGATTTTTTTGTTCCAGCAAACAGTGTCCTTCGCCCTTTAATCCTAAATCCAAGTTATAAAACAACCTTGTAAAATCTTGTAAAATCTTCATTGATTTGGGATTTACACGCAGGAGTTTTTGAATGACATCTGAGTCATGCTTACCGCAGTGCGTTGCTCTATTGTGTTGAGCTTCAGTGGCAGATGGGAGGTGTCCGTTCCGGCCTCTGTGCTTTTGTCTATAATGTCACCCGATCGTCACTGCTGCTTGGAGTAAGTTGTTCTATGAGGGCACATAAAGGCCAGACAAGCTCATCGATAACTTATACATTTCTGCTTGTCTCAAGAAAGAAGTAGCACTGAATTACACTCAAAAATCCATCTCCTCTTTTCTTATTTGTTTTCTGTGTAATTTGATGTTCATGGCCGTTGGCATATTCAGTTATCTCAAAGTGGAATTTGAACTATTTATCGGATCATTTTAAATGCATAAGACTTGGGCATCTTCTGGGTATGAAAATCTCACGTTGAGAAATTAATTGACAGAGTTTGTTGAAGTCAATCCATAGAAGCTAGAAATGCCTGAGGGCATCCCGCTATTGACTGCTGGCTTTATACTGTCAAAGTTTTTCACCTGATATAGTCATAGATACTCCATATTGCTGGTAAATTGGCTGACTCACACATCTTTGAGCATCATGTGGGATTCCGAAGGTTTAAGGAGAAGCAGATTTGTTAAGTTATAGCACGGATTGTTCCCATTGGTCTCCTATAGCTTCTGCTGAGCGAAAAATCTGGCAGTGCTCCAAAAGGCTTTCCGTAGTTTCTGAATTTGCTTTAAAACTCAATAGCCTTGATTCCAGCTTTTGTTATAAAAGGCAATTTTGTCAAAAGTTTGCACTCAGGAGTTTGAATAACCAATACCATGCTTGCCTGGCCTGCCAGACACTCCTCTTTTCTGTTCAAAAGAAGAACCGTCTGGACAGCTCCTCGCCGCCTATCATTTCACGACTTTACCCACATCGGTCCAATCACTCACCGAGAGGCGAGTGATACGATGTTTTCTTCTGCTCTTTTGTCTGTTTTAAATCATTTGAAAAAAAAATGTAATCACTAAAACTGGAGCAAGAAACAGTGTTCGAAGCGTTCCTCATAAATAAGGACGTTTTTGGAAATCCTTCCTGCCGCTTGTTGCTGTGACATATCTAGCGTTGCACTGATTGGTTGATGCCGTCTGTCAATCACGCCCGCCGGGAAATCGTTGAGATCAAGCTCACTCCCAGACTGCATGTCTCTGAAATATCTATGAAAAAGCATGTAGTTTGGCAGGCCAGGCAAATACCATACAAGACGTCATCCCACACAAACCTGATGAATGCTCGATTATTGGACAAAAGTAGAAAAATGCTTGATTTTTGAGTGTGTAAAAAGGCAATTGACAACTTACCAGCTTCTTATATATACAATCAAAACAAAATGTGGAGCTGATCTCGGGTGTACTTCCATAGAGGCACATTGGAACAGGTTACTAAACTCAGCACACAAACACTATCAGCTAAAGAACACAGACCAATTCAATATTACACTCCACATCGATTAAGCAGATTAGATAATGGTATTTCAGTAAACGTTGTGTAGTTGTGCTCGGTTCAAGTCCTTCCTTGTACTATGTCATTAGTGCGGTGAGTAACCTTGAATCCTGCTCTCATGAATGAACTGTTTTCTTTGTGGACGCCAGACACGATTTTATATTCAGTCTGGTGTAAACTACGTGATTTTAAATGGGCATGGACCCCTCTTTTGAACATTTTGACTCAAAGGATTGTGGAGGTTTTATTTGTTGTCGTTAAATAACTCAATAGTCTTGCATCGCTAATATTCTTTTCAACCCTTTAACCCCCACCTTAACCAAGTGCATTTTCTCCAGTTCAGCTTTACCCAAATCTTAAAGCTAAGACTGATAAAACCCATCTAAGCTTCTTCCTCTTTATGATTTTTTGGTGTCCTTGTATTCATCACATTTTTGTTGCTCTCTTTTTACCTGTTTTGGTCACATTTTTGTGGCTTGATCACAGTTTTATTACACACACACAAAAAATGAAATGCGGCCAATATGCTACAAAAGAGCACTGGGAGTGTGACAATAAAGCAAAGAAAATGAGAAAAAAATGCGGCAAAAAAACATGACAAAAAAGGCAGCAATGGAAATGCGACAAAGAGTGACAAAAAAAGCAAAAAGCAAAAGCTTTATTTAAAAAAAAAAAAAACACAACAAAGCAACTACAACAGAATAACATAAACAAGGAAGAAGCTCAGATGAGTTTTGTCAGTCTTAGTTTTCAAGTGAGACATTACACTGGCCTGTAGGCTCCAGCTTTTAGATTTGGGTGAACCTGGAGAAAATGTGCTTGGTTAAAGTGGGGGTTAAGGGGTTAAGCCCCTGCAGTTGCTGGTGTTTTTTGTGTGTAATTAATGGACTTTTCCCACATTGAAGTTTGCTTGGGTTGCATGGCTGGGTGGACATTGTTCTCTATAAATCAGAGCAACATGTGCTCAACCAAGTTTTATATTCGAAACAAGTTAACCTTTAATGATTTTACGGCTCTCAAAAACAATTAGGCCAGTATGATTCAGTCATTCTTTGTGACTCGCTGTAAACTGCAGACCAAAGCAGACCTAAGTCAAACACTGTTGGCAAACATAGTACATTGATCAGGCATAACACTGTGATAACGGCTGCTGAAGAGGCCTGGGTTAGCTCTTCGTCATTTATTAGACACATGAAGAGAGTGTTGTTGTTTTTTAGTTAAGGGTCAAAATAGATATGTACATATACGCACACAAAAATCCCTCATATCAAAATTGTTGACGAGATAGATAAAAATAATCCTCAGCACAAACAAGAAATGGATGTTTTCCACTCAAGGACAATTACCAAAAGTGTTTTCCCCCTTCAAAGTCCAAGAAAACTCCACTCCAAACAACAGTCACAGGAGGATGCAAACCGGTAATTACTTGGAAAAGCCTAAACCCTGAAGTACAAAATCATGGCTGCTCTGTTAAATTGAACAGAATGGGGGATCCTTATATTCCACACAACAGTCTTGCACTCATTACCACACGCGGCACATGGAAGAGAGCCTCGGAGCTTTATGTAGGTCAGGGACTGGGTGTGTAGGAGTTGGATTCATCTCCAGTCAGTGAGGGATCTTGATTTTCCCCTCACGAGGCTTTGTTTTCTTAGACTGGTGTCATTTTGATGTTCTCTCCCAATACTTATTCTGACAAACTTGCGCAAAAAGTACAGGTGCTTTTGATCCAAACAGAGGTGATTCGGAAGTTAATCTTTGCCTTGATCTGAGTCCCAGTCTGAAGTGAACACTGAAAGGAAAACTGATCTCAAATGATGCTATCATGAATCTTGGGGATTTTATGATGGAAACACGTTACAAGTAGAGCAGGTGATGTGACAATGAAAACTGACTCGTAATCTGATCCTTGTGACAATCCTCCATTTAAAAATATAGGTAAATCATAATCAATCCTCAATCCTTATGTTTTCCTCTGTTCCTTCCCTCATGTGCATCCACAGCTCAGACGTGTGAGCTAATCAGTACTGTACTGCAAGTATTGAAACAATGCTTTCTAAGGCTGCATTTAGTCCTCTCACAAAAGGCCCTTTGTGGTCCCTGGCTGACTGTACCATTGTGTGTGGTTCATGGATGCGAAAAAGCCATAAGACTTTACAAAATGTACTTCACTTTTAGGCATGCACATTTTCTTCCATTTCTGTGATAAAATATAATATAGCTTTCCTATCAAACGATCGGCTTGTATTTTACATTTCATAAATGTACATCAAAGCGCTTTTTTCACTTATAATCATGAGCCCTGAACACTCTACATACCCTCGCTTTAACCTCTTCACCCCCACCTTAACCAAGTGCATTTTCTCCAATTTGACGTTTACCCAGATCTTAAAGCTTCTTGACTGGAGAGCTATGGGCCAGTAAATGACTTGTACTTTCTTTCCTTTACATGTTCAAGCCCATCATGGCAATTAATGATTCACCAAATAATCAGGAACCTCCCCATTTGATATGAATGCTTGCGCATAATAATGATGTACTGTGAGCACTAAGCATGGCCTATCTTTGGATTTCAAAGAAACAAAAGTAAAACAGCGATCACCAGTTTTTAATCTGTGTAATATTTGTAAAGATAAGATATTAATACGTTCGAGTGTCTTCTACTTTTCAAAATCATTAAGATTAGCTGACAATGTTTCGCAGATGATGCACATGTTAAGACCTGCTGAGGCTTGTCAGACAGGCTGTGTCCTCACAGTTAAACCGAGTGCAGTTAAGTGCTTTATGACAGCGTGTTGGAGCCTCGTCTACTGCTGTTCATAAACATTTAATTAACAATTCTCTGTGTTGCTGCGACTGTGATGTTTTTTGTTAGTTTGTGGAATCCTTTCATATTGGCTTTGCCCGTCATATAAAATCTGTGTTTTTAAGCGAACCACGTGACCCGGCTAAAAGCTGGAGGATGCTGTCACCAGGACTTCATAATCATTCAAATGACTGTAGTCTGCAAGTAATGTTTTATTTATATGCTCTGATAATGTCATATTGATTGCAGCTAACGGCAGGCCAGGCCCTTCACTGTCTTGAGTCACAATCAGTCTTGGTTCTATATTTTCAGGTCATACCACTTGGTTGCTGTAGCGTTGATGTTGCAATACCCATGAATCGTGAACTTTTTTTTCCCCCGCCAGCCACCGCCTCTCCATGCTGTCATTTCCCAAAGGATCCCAGCAAACTGCCCAATCAGGAAAATGTGTCAGTGATCTCCATGGCGCTCAGTGCACAGCTAGTAAACATTCGAAACACAAGTTTATTTCAGCACTGTTCCTCAGATAAGGTGGGAAAATCGACTGAATCAGTTGTTGATCGCATTAATAATTAGTCTCCTGCTCGGTTTCAACTGTGGCAGAAGTCTCGCCACACTGTCTACAGCTGTGATGGTAGAAGACATGCTAATTCAACTCAAAGACTGGATCAAGGATCAAACCAATAAACTCACTGCAGGGAAGTAGAAACACTTAGTGGTCTGTCAATGATCAAACACACGGTAATCACACTGACACTTGTTTGAGCGCTGATGAGGCACAGTAAGACATTATGAAATTAGTCGATTACACAGAAGTCTGCCGCGCTGGATGCCGTGTTTTACCACCTTTGTGATTGTTTCCGTGAACGCACAGTACCTTGCTCTTGCATTTGCGTTGTAAATTGTTGTTTTTTGTTTGCTTCGCTCAAACTGATTAGCATGTGTGGCACAACTGTGTGGCTGCCTGCTGGAGTTAAGTTTTGCTTCTGACCAGGGGATGCGAACTGCTAAAAACTAATGACCTTGTTCACCACATTCCTTATAAATCTCGTTCTCCTCTAAGCCTTGTTATACCAGCTACAACTGTTGCATTCATGGGTGTTCAATACCAGAAATCATTATAATTGTACAAGCTGCCATCTTCAACCTGCTTTGGTGTGTTACTAAACACATAAGTGCATTCCAGAGAAATAGATGGAGATACTTGGCCTTTCGTGAGCTTCAAAGAGGATGTTTTCTCCTTCAAAAGCTGGCTATTTTAAGACAAGGCGGGTTTTTGAAATACTTTCGGTCAAAGTTCCAGAACATGTACAGTTTAGGTGTGTGCAAGCAGGTTTGGAAATTGACCCCTTAACCCTCGCCTGAACCAAACACATTTTCTCCAGTTTGGCTGTGCCCAAATCTAAAAGCTTCGAGACGAAAACAAGGCAGAAAATGCAAAAAATAAAAAAAACATAAAAAAGTGACAAAAAGCGGGGGAAAAAAAGACAAAAAAGTGATGGAAAAGGGGACAAAAACGCAACAAAAGCCACAAAGGAGCAGCAAAAAATTGACAAAAAACGGCCAAAAAAGTGACGACAACACAGTGAGGAAAACGATCCGTTTAGATCTGTTTTGTACATCTTTCAAATGAGACATTACACTGGCCTATAGCTCCCAAGCCAAGAAACCTTTAGATTTGGGTAAAGCTGAACTAGAGAAAAAGCAATCGGTTAAGGCGGGGGTTAATGTTCATTTTTTATAATGTCCTGTCTATAATCCTGTGTATGATGTTTCTGAACTGTAAAATCCATTAGTGCTCTGACTGCAGGGGCTGCTTTATTAGGGGCACAGGGCGGATTTATTCAGGACATTCATGTTTGTAGGCACTTCAGAGGGAGCTACTACGTAGATTCCAAAACTAAAATCTGCAAGTCTCTATTTCTTATGGTTCTGAAACTATAAGCAAAAGTCTGTAACATAAAATATATAAATACCTCCGAGGTGTACAAACTTGAGACAGATTTTCACCGCTATATTTCTCAGCTGCCCTGAGGCCTACGACCTTGTTGGAGGGCTCATTTCAAGGCTCTGACTGAGCTCTTTCTAGTGCAAAAACTTAGGGGAAGTCTCTGTCACCTCTAGAGATACCGGCCTTTTATCGGCATTACATCAGTCGCTCGCCAATATTGTAAAATACCCATATATTGGCCTGACTCGGACGACCCCTAAAACAAAGCCTTCAGGTCCGCGCAGGCACTGAAACAGCGGCTCCCAGTTACTCCCAGTAAAGACGGACAGATCCTGTGTTGCCTTCAGCTGCAGACTGTGGACACAAACATGTAGGAACATACAGAACCGTGTAGTTAACCTCGTAACCCACGCCTTAACCGAGTGCATGTTCTCCAGTGCGGTTCTACTTCTTCTTACAGCCTAAATGGATCTTTTTCCTGGTGTTGTTGCTCTGTGTTGTGAACACTTTTATTTTTTTTTCATCGCCTTTTTTGTTACTTTTTTGGTCCTCTTTTGTGTTGCGTTCTGGCCACTTTTTTTTGTTGTTGCATTTTTTGTCACTTTTTTGTCACTTTCTTGTTGCTGTTCTGTGGCTCTCTGTGTTCCGTTCTTGTCACTTTTCTTTTCTTTTTTTTTTTTTTTTTTTAATTGCAAAAAGTGCATATTTTACAGATGTGCAGAGAGGACACAATACATTTAAAGAAAATAAAAAGAAAAAAAAAAAACAGAAAAAGAAAAGAGAGACAAAACAACACACATGAGGTATGGCATAAGCCAGTAGACTATTTTAAGCTACAATTCGTACCATTAGTGCCACTGTCAAATACAAACACCACAACTACTATCACCACCACCGCCACCTTCCGTACCCAAACGCCGCTGTCGCACAACCATAACCACCACCATCACTATCACTACCACTACCACCAGTACCACCATCCACACCAGCATCACCACCACCACCACTACTAAAATCAAAGATTTGAGTTTATAACAACAGATGACAGATGAATAGAAGAGAAGAAAAAAAGAGAGAGAAAAATAAAATAAAAATAATAATAATAATAATAATAATAATAATTAAAGCCGCAAGCGGCATTTAGAGGCCCTCGCGAGCAGCGTTGGCCGGTTGGCGCACGCCGTCGCACGCCACCGCAATAACCGGGGGGCGCTGCCGCGCCCTACGTGGTTATGCCGTCCCTGCCACCCTCGGTCGAGTTTATAAAAGAGCAAAGGCAAGAAATGCGCCTTCGGCGCCAGATCACGCGATGTTTCCCAAAATGGCCGACTTTGTGTGGGTTGCCTAGCAACCACGTAATGTACTTTTTTGTTCGGACAGTCATGACGAAGGTGTGTACCAATTTTGGTTTGGCTACGCCAAACTTTATTTCGGGTCGTTGCCATGGCAACACGGTGGGAAAATGGGCGTGGCCATAATTTATTTTTTGATCGTGGTCACGTGACGGACGTCTGTGCCAAATTTTATTTGTCTACGACAAAGTTTACTTTTTTTCCCCATTCATTTTTATTCGGTGCTCTGCAGGGGGCGCTATTGCGCCCATTTTCAAAATTCCCATATCAAAACATCCGGGGCCGACGACTCGACCAACGATTCAAGTTACACTAAAATCGGCCAAAGTTTGTGCGAGTTATGACTCTTCGAAGGCGACGGCGAACGCCAAAAACGAACGCCAAATTCATGGCGTTGCCATGACAAAACCGGAAATCCTATTAGAAAGTTTTTAATAACTTTTAATGCCCCACATGTGTAGATGATCTGGAGCAACCGGGGAGTCACTGCGTTAAACGCCCTAGGACGAGTTCGTTCAAATGCGAGGGCATGAAATGGCGCCTTCGGCGCCAGATCACGCGATATTTCCCAAAATGGCCGACTTTGTGTGGGTTGCCTAGCAACCACGTAATGTACTTTTTTGTTCGTAAAGTCATGACGAAGGTGTGTACCAATTTTGGTTTGGCTGCGCCAAACTTGATATCGGGTCATTGCCATGGCAACACGGTGGGAAAATGGGCGTGGCCATAATTTACTTTTTGATCGGGGTCACGTGACGGATGTCTGTGCCAAATTTTATTTGTCTACGACAAATTTTACTTTTTTTCTCCATTCATTTTTATTCGGTGCTCTGCAGGGGGCGCTATCGCGCCCATTTTCAAAATTCCCATATCAAAACATCCGGGGCCGACGACTCGACCAACGATTCAAGTTTCACTAAAATCGGCCAAAGTTTGTGCGAGTTATGACTCTTCGAAGGCGACGGCGAACGCCAAAAACGAACGCCAAATTCATGGCGTTGCCATGACAAAACCGGAAATCCTATTAGAAAGTTTTTAATAACTTTTAATGCCCCACATGTGTAGATGATCTGGAGCGACCGGGGAGTCGCTGCGTTCAACGCCCTAGGACGAGTTCATTCAAATGCGAGGGCATGAAAAGGCGCCTTCGGCGCCACGTTGCTCTTCTGGCCAATATGGCCGCCGTATCGTTGGTTGCCTAGCAACCGCGTAATATCTTTTTTTTTTTGGCTTCACGCGACCAATCACTGTGCCGAATTTTTTCCGTCTACGACAAACTAAAATTTGCTGGGTTTTCGGGATTTTGGGGGGTCTGGCCATAGGCCGCAATGTTAACGTCGTTTTTCCAGGGGGCGCTGACGCGCCATTTTTTTGAATTTTTAAAATTTGGAGATGTGAAAGTTTTTTTTTTCACCTAATTGAATTTTGGGCAAAAATTCAGGACTTTTCATCAGTGGGAAGTGGCCGAAACGGCCTCCGGGGGGGGAGAAGAAAAAAAATAATAATAATAATAATAATAATAAGAAAAACCCTTACAATAACAATATAGCGCCGCCTCCGGCGGCCCATATTTATATCGTCGGAAAGGTCTCACGTCCAGTAACCCACCCGTAAGGTTCATTGTCAAATACGAGCGCGTTGCGCTCGTATTTTACCACTTCTTTGTCAATATTTCTTAATGCGTTTTTTTTTCAGATTTTTGTGCGAGCAACAACAAATATGCCGCTTTCGCGGCAAACACCTATATAATTGGATAGGCCTTAATGCCCTGAGTCACTCTAGTAGTGTTTTGGGCATTGGGGAGTGGCCATGGTCGATGACGAGCGCGTTGCGCTCGTCATCGACTACTTTCTTGTCAATGTTGCGCCTTCACTGGATTTTTCACCTTTTTTCACACGAGCAGTTACAAATGTGCCGCTTTCGCGGCACACGCCTATTTCACCGGACAGGGCGTGGTGCCGGGAGTCCCTCCCATTACTGTCTAATGCATGGGGAACGCTCCGCGCTCTGTTTCTTGAGCGCTGCGCGCTCTTTTCGGGACGTGCGCTACGCGCACGTCTTTCTTCAGTGCGCTCCGCGCACTGCCGTACAATTACAATAGGCCCGAGCCCTGCCAGGCCGCTCGGGCCTAATAATAATAATAATAATAATAATAATAATAATAATAATAATAATAATAATTAAAGCCGCAAGCGGCATTTAGAGGCCCTCGCGAGCAGCGTTGGCCGGTTGGCGCACGCCGTCGCACGCCACCGCAACAACCGGGGGGCGCTGCCGCGCCCTACGTGGTTTTGAAATCGCTGCCACCCTCGGTCGAGTTTATAAAAGAGCAAAGGCAAGAAATGCGCCTTCGGCGCCAGATCACGCGATATTTCCCAAAATGGCCGACTTTGTGTGGGTTGCCTAGCAACCACGTAATGTACTTTTTCGTTCGGAACGTCACGACGAAGGTGTGTACCAATTTTGGTTTGGCTACGCCAAACTTTATTTCGGGTCGTTGCCATGGCAACACGGTGGGAAAATGGGCGTAGTCATAATTTACTTTTTGATCGAGGTCACGTGACGGATGTTTGTGCCAAATTTTATTTGTCTACGACAAAGTTTACTTTTTTTCCCCATTAATTTTTATTCGGTGCTCTGCAGGGGGCGCTATAGCGCCCATTTTCAAAATTCCTATATCAAAACATCCGGGGCCGACGACTCGACCAACGATTCAAGTTTCACTAAAATCGGCCAAAGTATGTGCGAGTTATGACTCTTCGAAGGCGACGGCGAACGCCAAAAATGAACGCCAAATTCATGGCGTTGCCATGACAAAACCGGAAATCCTATTAGAAAGTTTTTAATAACTTTTAATGCCCCACATGTGTAGATGATCTGGAGCGACCGAGGAGTCGCTGCGTTCAACGCCCTAGGACGAGTTCGTTCAAATGCGAGGACACGAAAAGGCGCCTTCGGCGCCAGGTCGCTCTTCTGGCCAATATGGCCGCCATACAGATGGTTGCCTAGCAACCGCGTAATATGTTTTTTTTTCTGGCTTCATGCGACCAATCACTGTGCCGAATTTTTTTCGTCTACGACGAACTAAAATTTTCGGGGTTTTCGGGATTTTGGGGGGTCTGGCCATAGGCCGCAATGTTAACGCCGTTTTTCCAGGGGGCGCTGACGCGCCATTTTTTTGAATTTTTTAAATTTGGAGATGTGAAGTTTTTTCTTTTCACCAAATTGAATTTTGGGCAAAAATTCAGGACTTTTCGTCGGTGGGAAAGTGGATTTCTGGGGGAGAGGAAAAATAATAATAATAATAATAATAAGAAAAAGAAAAACTCTTACAATAACAATATAGCGCCGCCTCCGGCGGCCCATATTTATATCGTCGGAAAGGTCTCACGTCCAGTAACCCACCCGTAAGGTTCATTGTCAAATACGAGCGCGTTGCGCTCGTATTTTACCACTTCTTTGTCAATATTTCTTAATGCGTTTTTTTTTCAGATTTTTGTGCGAGCAACAACAAATATGCCGCTTTCGCGGCAAACACCTATATCATTGGATAGGCCTTAATGCCCTGAGTCACTCTAGTAGTGTTTTGGGCATTGGGAAGTGGCCATGGTCGATGACGAGCGCGTTGCGCTCGTCATCGACTACTTTCTTGTCAGTGTTGCGCCTTGCCTGGATTTTTCACCTTTTTTCACACGAGCAGTTACAAATGTGCCGCTTTCGCGGCACACGCCTATTTCACCGGACAGGGCGTGGTGCCGGGGTCCCCCCTATTACTGTCTAATGCATGGGGAGCGCTCCGCGCTCTGTTTCTTGAGCGCTGCGCGCTCTTTTCGGGACGTGCGCTACGCGCACGTCTTTCTTCAGTGCGCTCCGCGCACTGCCGTACAATTACAATAGGCCCGAGCCCTGCCAGGCCGCTCGGGCCTAATAATAATAATAATAATAATAAAAAAGAGAAAATAATAATAATAAAAAAGTAAAATAAATAAGATATAAAAAAAAAAAAAAAAAAAAAAAAAAATTGAAATAAATAAATAATAATCTTGTCACTTTTCTGTACGTTTGAGTCACTTTTTAAATGTTTTTTTTTGTCCTTTTTATCCTCCTTTTCGTCTCACTTTTATCGCCCTTTGACGTGTTTATTTTTCCCCAAGAAGCAATGCACTGTTGTGGTGGGGGTTAAGAGGTTAATAGCTGAGGTAATAGAGGTATATTAAAAAATATATCCCTGTACATCAAATCCTGTCAAAGCTGCTGTACTTTAGAATATGATTTATATAATATCAGGGCTGTGCAAAAAAAAAGAACAAAGTCTCTTATCTTTTCTGGGGCAAAATGTGTTCCTATGGTAATACTGTATCAATCATTTTGTCATTCTGGCTGATATAACTGACATTTCAAAAAAAGACATGTCTATTTAAACCTGATGGTATCTCTCTTGCAGTGATCATGTCGACTGTGATGTCTGAACAGCCCCAGAAGGAAGACGACGGAGAGGAGGAGGAGGAGGATGAAGAGCAGGGCGAAGAGTTTGTGTTTGACGACAGCGCCGATGAGCAGGACCCCACGGAGAACCGCAAAGCCGATGCGGCGGAGACCCAGCCTTCATCTAAAATGGAAAATAATGAGACGTCAGAGTGCGACTCACAAACACGCGCGCAGAATGAGATCCAAGATGCTTGCGTAGCCGTACCTCCCGCGGGACAGGAGGGGGCGCCAGTGCCAGATGTAGCACCCATTCCGGATTCAGGTAATGACCTATTGTGCGCAGACCTCTGTCAGAAATGTGAATGTCCTATGTGGATGGTTCTCAAACTGTGGTAAATGATAGATTATATTGACTTCTTTGGTTGCTGTGCAAAGGCAAGGCAAAGAACTGTTTTCATCCTGAATGTTTTCGGCCTATTCCTGGCCCTGCATGTGCACTCACTGCCTCTGACTTCACGACACTATGCACAATGCTAATCAGAATAACTTTCCCTCATATAGCTGTAGTATACTCCTGCTATAGTTGTCTATCTCTAAATGCAAATGACTGAAATAAAGTCTGAAAAAGCAATCCCAACTAAAAAACATGAAAAACATTCTCTATGCCAGTTCCTTGTAAGACAGGAACTTGCATAATCTACTTTTATTTTAAACATTCGTGTCATTACTTTTCGTTTCCTTATTTCACACGGCAAAGGAGTTTGTTCACAATCAGCGCATTTAAACTCCGAACTCGTTTACGATTTTATTGTGACCGCTTTTATTGGGCAGGCAGTTGCAGGGCTGACAGAGCTATACATTGACAGACATTTTGACTCATCTATTCAGTGCATAAGACATTTTGGATTTAAGAAGAAGCTGGAGGTAACAACCTTTTTAGTGTGACAATTTTATTTTAGGTCACACAATGTTATGTTGTAGAATTTAGAGTATGCTTACAATAATTTTGTCTTTCTTTTTGTTTTTGTTTACAATTGCAATTAAGTTTGCAATTTATGTGTCCTGATTCAGCTAACTGCACATTTTCAACTCACCCAGAAGCACTGAATGAATGAATATATGATATTAAAACAAAAATCACATGCATTTCAGCTGATTGTAGACACCTGATCCCACTGAGCGACGATATTTCATTGTTAGCAAAGGACACTCTCCAGCCTTAGTGATTTTATAATTGTCCCCATTGAAAATCAAATAGTCTTTTTCTGATATTTGAGAATAGATACATTATAGCAATTAATGTGAGCAATTACATTTTTTTTAATCAACAGTATTAAAGACGGGAGATTGATTTCGATTAACTACTGTAAACATGGTCGAGTGTAGTTGCATCAGTGTTTAATCCTCTGCTGAACATGACCTAATTATCACCTTAAGAAGCGAAACACAGTTATCTCTGCCCTTCCAGACTGCTTAGATATATGGGAGATATTTAACCGTGATATATCAGGCACTCGGCTAATTTCGCTAAACTGGCAGACCAAGGTAGAGCTATAGGGCCTAATGTTGAGCAAAGTGAAGTGATTAGCGCTTAATTAAATAGCTTTTTCCACCAAGTCCGAGCGTGCTAATCCGTTAAGTGGGCTGCGTGGAGACGTGTGCGGGGATCCTGGGTGTTGATAATAGCATGTAGTGGAGGTCTGTTATGTAACTGGGGGCAGCTCAGTAACAGCGCGGGGAGTTGGGGCCCTCTCTCACCAGATGACATTAGTTTATATAGTGGTTCTCTGAGAAAAAAATCGATCATGGCATTTGTTTAGCAGCACTTTCCTTGTACCCTCAGTGTTGGCAAATACAGCAGCGATTCAACAACTGTGTTTTATTTGGCCTCAACAATTAAATAAGGGTCCTTTGAGATATTTATATCTACCTTCTGAAACCTATTATACCGCTCTACAGCCCTTCCCTGACGTTGTACCTTGGCTGTCGTCAGTGCTTTAAAAAGCTGCTGCACATGACTCTAAATGAATAAAAATGCATTAGTGAAAGATCCAGTGGCATAAAAGCACTGCCCGCTTGGTCTGTGTGTGTCACTGAAATGATTGTATTACACGGTACCATCACACATTATTACTTTTCCTGATATGATATTTTAGTTTCACTGCACAATATTTAGTCTTACTTGAGATCTTGTATTATTATTAGCATTTTTTTTTCAATTTCCAAAAGGAATACAAAAAAAAATCTTGTTTACGATGCAATTTGGTTTTAGTTTTCAGAAAACCATATTAAAAATAATGCTTCTATCATTCTATCCGTAAGTATCAGATTTTTTCAGGATTGTTGACATGCCTCATTTCCTAGTTATCCAGAGTGTTGTTGATTTCTGGAGATATATATATTTTTTTAATTCATGCAGTCCTTATATTTGAAGAGTTTAGTGCTGCTAGGCTAGTGCATGTCCATGGTTTCTAGAAGCCTGCATTTAAAACCTCTTCAAAATCATCAGGTAGTCCTCCAAACGTTGCCATATCTGATTTGTAGAAAGCTCCACGTGTAGTAATGCCGGCCGCAGGTAAACAAACTACTGTAGATCCGATCACAACCAGGAAGCTGATGCTGCTCAAACATAAGTTCTTTTAAATGCAAAATGGTTATATTTCAAACATTATTCAGTCAACACAGACATTTATATCGGTAGTCTGGTGTTACAAGTGATTTGCCTCAGGTGCACTGCGCAGGCTTCTAGTTACCATAGACATGCGCTAGCCTAGCACTAGCCTAGCACCAGTAAAATCTTTAAATATAAGGACTGCATGAATTAAAAATATATATCTCCAGAAATCAGCAACACTCTGGATAACAAGGAAATGAGGCCCTATGTCAAAAATCCTGAAATATCCATTTAACCCCCACCTGAACTGATCACATTTACTCCAGTTTGGCTTACACACATCTAAAAGCTTCTTGAAAAAAGTGTCAAAATAGCGATGAAAACAAGAGGAAAACAAGGGTGAAAATGTAAAAAAAAAAGTAGCAAAAAGGTGACCAAGAAAAGCCACAAAATAGCCACAAAAATGTGACCAAAAAGTGATGAAAGTGAAGTAAAAAATGGACAAAAACTGTACATAAAAAAGGCAAAAATATAGTGAAAAAGAAAGTGAAAAAAGTGACAGTAACACAGCAACAACGCAAGGAATAAGATCAGTTTAGATCACTTTTGTAGATCTTGGCTTTCAAATTAGGACTGGAGCTTACACTGGCCTATAGGCTGTAAGCTCCAGTCGAGAAGCTTCTAGATTTGGGTAAAGCTGAACTGGAGAAAATGTGTTCTGCTAGGGTGGGGGTTCAGAGGTTTGAAAAACATTTTTCAATATTAATGGCAGTAATTCACAGGAACATTTTCACATTGGGGAAAAAAAAGGTTTCCTGTAATGCCTGCAATAGTTAGTCTTAAAGTCAGATTTAAAGATATTATATGTAAGTGAAACTGAGAGACTGTTGCGGTTTACCACAGCCACAACTCAACTGTCTTCCTCGCTGCGTCAGAAAGTGCAAAGTCACATGCAGCTTTTGAAAGTTACTTTTAATTGTGATGATAAAGTTGTGCGTCTTGTGTTTTTTTGTTGTTCGAAAGCCTTGTCTAATGACCGCTGTTTTGCCTCACTTTGACAGATGTTCCAGTTACTGAGTCACCCAGCTGGTAAGTTGCCTCCTAATTCCTCTCCCACCGTAATGTTGATGTAGAATCTATCTCCACATAGTATCCATCAGTGTTATGTCAGTGTTTTGTCATTATGTCAGAGATAATGTCATGCTACACTCCTCCAAATGAAGCGCATCGATAGCAGACTCTGCGATGGTGTGCCACATTCGCCAGATGGCACGTCACACCTGGAATGACAAGTGGAAAAAACAATCCAAAAAAATCATTTTGTAGCCAATAAATTTCAGACTGGTTTCGCAGATTGTGTTTTTGTGTGTATTTTGAATTTTAATTTGGACAAACGTGTGATATGTTTTCTGTATTGTAAAACATAGAGGATTATATTAAACCTTTAGCACAAAGAACCATATCATCAAAAGGGAACAGATACTTGAATATAGGGCTGAGATTTGTCTTTTCAATTAATGTTTAATTGACAAATATGGGAAATTGCAAGTCAGGGTGCATTCAATTGTGCTTAATTTGCACATCAATTATATTATAAGCAATAAATTTTGGTATACGTGCACTAAACTGTTATGACCTTTATCATTGGACTTACATCAGAGTACCGTATTTTACGGACTAGAAGTCGCCCTTTTTTCATAGTTTGGCTCGGGGTGCGACTTATACTCAGGTGCGACCTAATTTTTTTTTATTACTAACTAAAGAACTGAAAATAATTATATAAATAAATAAATACATAAATAAATAAACAGTACACCAATCTGCTACTCCTGTACCACTGAAAACAAACAGTTATCGAGTGGCAGAAAGTTTGGAGTGAGTTATTCTTACTGCAATGAAGAAGACTAAAAAGCTCTTCGTCGGCTGAAAGCTAGATGGCCACAGCTAGAGAAACAAGTTCACAAATGGGTGCTTGAACACCGTGCTGCCGGGAGAGGCTTGACAACGGTGCACAAGCACCGACTTATACTCCGGAGTGACTTACATATGTTTTTTCTTCTTCATTATGCATTGTTTGGCTTGTGCGACTTATACTCCAGAGCAACGTATAGTTCAGAAAATACTGTACTTTGACTGGGTTTTAAACTAAGGCCTGTGAGCTGAGTGCACTTTTCCTTCATCCATAGTTCAAAACTTCATAAACTATTCGCACTCAACGGTTCACATCTGCAGAGGACTTGATTAGACAGGTGCTGGAGCATTCTGCTGAAACATTTTGTGTGTGAAATCAGAAGCTTTCAGATCTCTCCACTTCGGTTTGCATCTTGTGAGCGGCTGTTTGGTGCTCGCGGTACGTGAGGCGTGCGCATTGATGGAGTAGCGATGATTACGGAGAGGCCCACACCTGGCTTTGAGGAAGTGTGCTCAGGGAGCCAATGTTACACTTCGGGTTCTGTATTCCTATGGGGTTTCCTGTGCTGAAAAGAGCCCATATTTGTGCACAGGTGTGGGTACGTGCATATCCCATGTGTGTGTGTGTGTGTGTGTGTGCCTCATAATGTGCAGTGTAATGTGTGCCACCTCTGGGGTTGCAGCAATTTCTCACGCTGGGAGCTTTCTGCTGAGTGCACATTTCCTTTAGCTTCAGTCAATAGTGTGCCTTTTAAAGAAGAGCTATCAATAGCACTTTTCCACCATCAAGGTGTTAAGACTGTCAGCACGTCCCACTCATCTGTCAGCAGTTTCAGAATATTGCCATGTTTACTTTGTGATTGTTGTTGCGGAAATATTTGCTTTTCTTAGCCGTGCCATGACACCAGTTGTTGTTAGGCTTGAAATCCCTTTTTGAGCTTTTAACTAGTTATGTTGTTGTTTCTACTTGTTTTTCTTTCTTTATTAATGTTTAAGCAATCCTGCATCGGTCTCCTTCTTAAGAGTTCAACATGCGGCGTTCTACCTGCAGATGTCACAAGGTGATGCTCTTCTATGCTTTTAAAGTTTCATAATTAACTTTTAAAACGCATGAATGGCAAAAATAGTAACTTGTTTTTAAAGATTTGGGGAAAACCTAAAAAGGATCTTAAGTATCCTATACACAAACCAAGTCATGAAAAGTTGAGGACCAGCCGCCATGACGGTGAGGCGTAACTATATTTTTAATGTGCACACAGTAGCTCTCACCACCGAGCACATCGCTTTTTATTGGACTTTTGTGTTTGTTTGTTTTCCACCTTTTCACCTGTTTGGCGCCCGGCTGAACTCTGCACTTTTGTCTTTCCGAAGAAACTCATTGAATGTGGCTGAGAGAGAGCACATTGTCGACCCCCTCACCTCAGTGTGGTGTGCTGTGGAAGCTCAAATCAAAGGTTACTACATCAAAGACAAACATTCATCAACAAATAGTATAAAAGTTGTCATCTAAATACCTTCAGCGACCAGACTTATTAGCGTGAGGCTTGTCCGGGCATACAGGGCTCAGACACTGCTGCCTCATTTGTCAGATTGAGCGGTAGCTGCTCGTTCAGGGCCCTGGTATCAGTATGGTCAACACAACGTGGGTGCAGTTAAAAAGAAGTGCTGCACCAGGGAGAGACCAGGGGGCAAACAGGTAACTCAGTGGCAGCCAGCACTGCCCTGGCACCGGAGCTGAGGGGAATAGTAACAGATGGAGGAGTGAAATTTGCATTCTGCCTGCTTCTACTTTGGGCTGTGTTCTGCCCTGGGCTGTGTCATTTGCATTGAAAAATGTTTCCTTCTTCTATCCTTGAGCTGCGCGTATCACCAGGGCTTATAGGAACAGATAAGTTGTGAAGGCCTGAGCGATGTTACGCTCCGATCAAATTCTGCACCACTCGAATCACTCATGCCTGACACGAATGCATACAGACAGATAGGCTTTTATATTTCTTGTTGCCTCTTCTTCGCCTTTTCTCATTATAACAATTTTGAAGACTAGAGCCGGATTTTTTATACGCAGTGACAAATCCCCCTTTGTTTTGTTTCCATGTGGGGCGAAGTCATTTCTGTTTCTGAGATGGTGATTAATGAGCTCTCGTCACAGATGTTTGAGTGTCCTAATGCTTCACAGTCATTTGCTGCTTCCCCAGACTGCAGTGCAACTTCTACAAACAGGTGACGAATGAGAGGAACATCTCAATAGGGTGATGTTCTGCTGTGCTCCTATGTACAGAAGAGCAAGACCGATAACAAAATGTATCAAAGCGTAGAAAAAAAAGTATGCATTATAACACAACACTGATAGCAGCTGCTCATAACAGTGTCTGCAGTTTTTGATTAGATTTTATTTATATTGTTGTCTACCTTAATGAGCGGTTCATAGAGGAAGTGCTTAAGTACTGCATAATAACCAAAATAATACAAACAAATAAACAATTAAATCTGACAATTAACGACAAGGAGACATAACAGTTTCAAAATCAAGCCTGCGACAGGTAGGGAGCCTGTTAGTTAAACAGTCTCTACATCTGTACATTTTGTACAAATTGTTCCTCTGACCAAAATGATCAAATTGTTCATGTATGTGTATTACACCACAGTAAATTAGTAACCAAAGGGTCTTGGCGTCAGTAATCCAGGCATGTTTAATATTAGCAAAGATAACGCTTCAACGAAATAACTTAGTTCAGATGACAACTCTTAAACCCTTTGTTTCTAGAGGGTTACCAGATAAAAGTTGGGTATGGATTCATAGGTCCACATAGTGCAGTTTAATGCCTGCAATGCATCCTGCCAGATTTCTCTTGAAAGCATCCATCCAATCGCTGAATACAGATAATCTTGTAACAAGGGCTGCTTTCCTCCAGGTTCTACGCCACTGCACATTCTGAGCACATTATTTCGCTGGCTGCCTTGTTTGTCTTTGAGATGTCCATCATCAGCTCTTTCGTCTGCCGCTGCTGCTGGCACTGTGAGACGCACCAAGTTATAACAGGAGACCATATTTAATTAGTGTGTCGGGGACTCTCCTACACACCGCATCCTGTCATATTATCACTCTTGTGGGGGAGGACAATCCTTTAGCAGTAGCTTAGACACACTCCATGTGATGGCTATATCAGCAGAATGTTCCCATGTGAAGTCAGTGTGTACTTGAGCCGCTGATATGCTGCTACCATGTCTGATTTTCAAAATGCAGTGGTAATTATAATAATAAACTGCATGTAGGGCATTATTATTTTAGGAGCAAGTTTGAGACATTAATGTAATACATGATAGGTGGGTGTGTTGTCTGGTACTACTAGACTTCTTTTTTGGTGCTCATTTTAAAACTGGAATGTATTTGTTGGAGCTAGTGTGTCATACTTAAAGATTTCTTACGTTTTTACTTCTGATTTGTGTCATGTTTTTAATTTGGTAAATAATACATTACCCATCATGATCCTCTTTCTAACAGTCCTCCATGTGTCTTGTGTCAGACTTGGGGAGTGTACAAGTGGCATGCTTGGCTAACAGCAAACTATTTTAGGCCCACCTCCAGACATTTAACCTCCCTTTCCTCTCTCTCTGAAATTAACTTGCTTCATTTACTCTAGTGCAGATTGGCTAATGTTTGGGTACATTTCAGGGCCGCACCAAATGTTGAGTCTGCCAGTGCAGCGCCTTGTCCAGGGGAAGTGAAGCTCCCTCAAGCGGAAGACCACTGTACAGAAACCAACCAGGAAATCTCCAGCTCGGGGGACGCCTCTGAAGGTATGGAATGAAATTGTATTGACAGAAAAAGCCATGCAGCTCATACTGTAGTAGATCAAGAGTTCAATTTCAGAGCAAAAAGATTAAGCCTACGGTTGCCTGGGGAGCTGGACTGGAGTCTACCTATTCATTATAGCATACAGGTTGCTGAAAATCTGATAGAAAACTGATTTTACCACCACAGTTGCGTAAACAGAACCGAGGGCCACACTATAATGACATTGCCAATATTGGATGTGTATTTTGTTAAGTCGAACACAGCCTCCCGCGACCTTGATCAAATGTGAGGAGAGCACCATATTACACCCACATGTATCATTGATTTCATGGCATCAGAAACGGGGATTCTCCCAGTGCATAAACACACACCGCATTTAGTGTTTTTTGTGTTGGTAGGCGGCGCACACGCCTGGCTAACACGCGCATTTTCTCTGCTGCTGATTTGATTTCTGCACAGACATGACGTGAATCCAATTAATTCTGGATGCGGATCAATAGAGTACCATTTCCATGAGGGAAAATTGCTTTTGGATTTTGACTCAGTCAGCAATGCGGCTGTTATTTGAAGGTGGCATAGGAATGAAAGATGTAAGGGAACACAGCACGGCCACCTTTGTGTCTTTAATCTTTTTACATTGACGTGTATGTTTCTTTGACATTGTGAACACTGACATTTGGGTGTGAATAATGAGTATTATGTACAGTAGGAAAGACAAAAGAGAGAATGAGGCATACATTATTTGTGCCCAAATGCCTTGGTTATAATTGCACAGAACAATTAAAGTTGGTCGCAGCTTATTTTTCTCTATAAGACGGTACGGTGAAACTGATAAATGTGAAAATGCTTTTTTTTTCCTATGAATTCTTGTATAAGCCTGAAGAGTCAGTGTGACCTGTGAAGGAGTTTTATTGCATCGCTTCTATTCCTTTGGAGAAAAGTTAGATAAAGGTGGAAAGGGAAAACACAGGAGGAAGTTTGGGTTTACTACATTTGAAATAACAAGCGTTTTCCCAAGAGGCCCAGTCACTTTGCAGATATGCTGATAGTCAAGCTTATAGCCCAAATCCAGTTGTTTTCTTCTTGAGCTGAATCTATTCTGAATGCAGCAGTGTAGGAAAGGGAACAAGATAGAAGGAGCGTTTGTATAGCTAATCCTCTTTTGTGCAAAGACAGTTGCTCTTTGTTGTTTCGCTGGATCGTGTCCAAGGTTATTTCAAATTTTAGACTAAACTCAGCAGAATAATCCTTGACAGAATACACATCTCCAATCAGATTAGTTGAAAACAGCGATTGTGGTCATTGAGGGCTTAGGAGAAAGTGTTACAGACAAATCACAGTTTAAAACCAAATCAATAAAGCTCACTGAGCTAAATTAGGCTGAAACGCTCTCAAAGCAGTTAATGACAAATCCTGCCGTGTGTGAAGATAGAATGGGTCAATAGCTCAAACAAGCCAAATACAATCATGTCGAGACACATGGACAAAGCCATTACAGCAACATGCCCAGAGGACATGCCAGACGTCCCTGGAAACACCAGCTGTAAATGCATACTTAAAATATACACTTTCAAGCCATTTCCAACCATAGCCGGTCATGTTTGTAAGAAGTATACAGATCACAAATGCATTCTTTGTACCCTTTGTTATGTAGAAACTTCAAATAATGCTTTATTTACGTATCAAAGGGAAATACAAAGCACCCAAAAGCCTTCTCTTTAAAAACAAACCCAGACGCTTTGCTCTGATGCTTTTGTGTTCAGCAGCAGCATGTGAGGCTGGGATTTCAGAGGTGATCTATGATGATGTTCCAAATGAGGAGCCCCTCTCTCCAGAAGAAGGTTACAACACTTTGTTTATTTAGACAATTTTCTCTTTGGATGGCCCCCGCTCTGAATTATGGATGTGCAATACCCTGTGTGTTGTTGAGCAGATATGATCTATGAAGACGTTCAAAGTAACACCGGGCGAGTGGCTGCGGACAATGGATGGAGCTCCAGTGAATTTGAAAGCTACGATGAACAGTCCGATAACGAGAGCAAACTGCCAACACGAAGCAAGGTAATATTGCTGTATGGACTCGTGCCTAATACAACACTTCATCTCCTTTAGTTTTGTTCTGCGACAACTGGCAGGGCTCGCTTTAGATGAGGTTTCATGTGGGATTAAAGTAAACAAATGGCTTTTCTAGTTTGGAAGGCTTCAGCCCCTGTATTGTTTGTTCGGTGCCAGGTCTGCTGTTCATTAGAATGGTGCAGCAGTGCGTCTGAGGACTGCTCTTCCACATGATGGCACTGTGTGCACATTCACATTGTGCTGCATTGCCTTCAAGCTCCACTGCCCTGCAATGCACACGGGTCCTTGCAGAAATTTTGATCATAAGCTAATGCATGGACAAAAACATTTTTCAATCGGAATCACTCACGATCACATAACAGTTTAATACATATACTTCCAGCTAAATGTACCACATAATCTGGTGAAATACTGGTAATACAACAAATATAAGATATAGGATTTTGTGTAAATGGGTTAAGTGTTACTAGAAAGAAGAAGTGAAGTGTTGCTGTGTCCTTGGGCAAGACACTTCACTCACCCAATGAATGCAAATTAGTCGACGACTACGATACTTACATCTCATATATCTCATTGACATGGGCTGTGCTCACGTTATAATCAAAAACAAACAAAACAGACACTCAAACAAGACAAGGTTTCATTATCTCTGATGTGCTCTTTTTAAAATGTGATTGTGCTTCTGGTTACTTAGTAAAAGCCCCTTGCTGCTGCGCTGTGTGAACAATTAATGATAAAGCTTTTAAAGTATTGAGCCAGTAACAGTTTGAACTCACGCAGCCTTCATCACAAAATGGCTTTTTTTTAATCAGTCACAGCTAATTAATATTTTAACAAGTGTTCCTAACGCCATCCCTTTACTTCAGTTCATCGCCTAATTTGAACAGCCTGGGAGAACAGTGACAGTTTGTTTTTGTTTAAGCTGACTGCTCCCCCGTGCCGCGCTTTTACAAATGACCGACGCTTTTACTTTCTATGCTCATGATTAATTCCTAATGTTGCAGTAGTTTGTTGCCCTTCAGTTCTATTCTCTCATTGCTCACCCTGCTTTTTCCCCCCTTTTGCTTCTGTGACTAAAATGAAACCTGTGCCTTTCCCTGTGACCCCGCCACGACCCCACCTGACACCCTAGCTCTCCCCCGATGTGCGCCGGCTGAAGGAGCGCTGTGCCTGGACCAAACGCGAGCTGGCTACGAGGCTAGCCGGCAAGCGCAACTATGACATCAAGGTATCGCACCTGATATGATTGAAGCTACAGTATGCCAGTCAGTTTCCCAAGGAAGTTTTGCTGCGTTGTATGCTCAGCTGACTCCAGGGCTTCTTCACTGTGTGCGCCATACTTTCCAGCTTTCATTGTGCTCTCTGTGCTCCGAGGCATTCTGTTTCTAGTTCTTCCAGGTTCTAGAGCCACACTAATTCACAATGGTATGCTGGGCCATATGTATGTTGCAAATATTTCGGCTGTAATAACGCAGCTCATGTTTGGACATGGTGAGAAATGGCATTGAACCTGTTTCTCCAGAGATCAGCTATGTGTATTTGGACACAGACCTGACTTACACTCACAGTTTAACGTCAAAGCTAGAGATGCAATATCAACCTTGCTGTTGCAATATTAAAAGCTTTAAAATACAACCAGGGTCTTATTGCTGTATTATGTTGAGTTGCTCTCCTATGCCTGAACGCTCTGTTTTGTTTCAGCAGCATGCTACTGGAAACTAAATACATGGTTCTTTGCCCTATTTCATAGAAACCAACATAAAGAAAACACTTCTAAGTCTAAGTCGTAAAGGCTTTTAGAGGAAATGTTTTTTTTTTTTCCAATACCATTAGCCTCCCCATTACGTTCACAGCAAATATTGCACTATGTAGTGTATAAGATAAGATAAAGTAGCATACTGTATACTTTACTGCAGTGGTTTCCAAACTGTGGCACATGTACCACCGGTGGTACTTGGACTTCTTCAGATGGTAGGGTCATCTGCAATTTTGTCTATACATAATTTGCAGCCCCAGCTGCCCTGGGGTATACTGATGGAAGCGAGGCTGCCAATATTTATGAGGTGGGAATTGGTGTGAATGTTTGGAGGGCCACTGCTTTACAATGTTTTAACATTACTCAAAAAATTGAGATGTTCACTAGTGGTAACAAGAATTACTTGGTACTGATTTGACTGAACCGGATACAAATCTGACCTGATTAAATAAACTCATGATTTACAGGTGACACTCGAAAAATTAGAATATCGTACAAAAGTTCATTTATTTCTATAATTCAACTTTAAAAAATGTGAAGCTAGTGTATGATATAGACCAGGGGTGTCCAAACTACGACCCGCGGGCCAACTGCGGCCCACGGCCAAAATAAAAAATATATAAAATTGAATTCTTTTTTTTTTTTTTACTTTAATTTAATATGAAATAAATGAAAATCCATTAATAGAAAGCTGTGATGAAGGCTGTTTTTTTTTTGTTTTTTTTACTTTTATTATGTTCAATTAAAAAGCATCAGGGTTTCCCACTAATACATTAGCTTGTAGATAAAAGCTCTACCCTGTGTATATTAACCAGAAATGATTCTTTTCATAGCGGCAAAATAGTTTTTATTTATTGCTTAAAATGCACCAGAATCCAGGAAAACAGATTTTTTTTTTTTTTTTTTTATCTTGCGGGGGAGGTCCCCACCACTTCTCCTTGGAATCTACAACAGAGGTGAAGTTATATATCTGACCTCTACTGAGTGTGGCCCAATTGTTTGTATAATTTTCCGTATGTGGCCCTCAGTGAAAAAGTTTGGACACCCCTGATTTAGACTCATGACATGCCAAGTGACATATGTCAAGTGTTTGTTGTGGCTTACAGTCCATTTATAAAATATTCTAATTTTCTGAGATTTTTATTTCAGGTTTTTTCCAAGCTGTGAGTCATAATAATCAAAATGATAACAAATAAAGGCTACATGTGTCACTTTGCATGTAATGGGTCTAGAAGTAAATGCATGACTTGAGATTGGTTGATGTACCAACCAAAAAAAATTGCACTCAGGAAAAAAAGGACCTGTGGAACATAGATACGCACACCTTTGTAACAATGTTTTTTGTTGTTGTTTTGTTTGTATACTTTATTGTCCCCGTAGGGAAATTTGTCCTCTGCATTTAACCCATCCTTCGATGCCGCTGGGGCAACCCCTAAGGAGCAGTGGTCGACGGCAGTGCCGCGCCCGGGGACTTATCTCCATGATGTGGAGCCAGGCTGATGGTCAGAATCACCTGGCTGGAGGATTCACCTATTGCACATGTTTTTAGTGGTAGGGGAAACCGGAGTACCCGGAGGAAACCTACGCAGGCATGGGGGGAACATCTCTTCACACAGAAAGGCCCCGTCTTGGTGGGAATCGAACCCGGGACCTTCTAGCTGTGAAGCGGAGGCGCTAACCGCTGCGCTACCGTGCGCATCTAACCCTTGTACCTAAGGGTTGGATACACAATGGAATATTAGTACTTTGCAGGTACATAATGTAATAAGACATAAGACCTGTACTCTAACCCTAACCTTAAGTCCTAACCCTACAAGTCGTATGTTTTATTACATTATGTACCTGCAAAGTACACGTTATTCCATTGTGTATGTACTACATAGATACAAGTTATTACAGATTGTTACAAAGCAGATTACATTGCACTAAATTTTGTTAGGTACAATGTATCAAGTTAGTGTAAAATAAAGTGTTGCCTATCATATATTAGTTTCACAGTTCAAGTTCAGTAACAGAAGTGAATGCACTTTAAAATGATATTCTAATTTTGAGTTTACAGTTAGTTTTCAGTTTCGTTTCAGCTGTACTCAGACCATGAACAGTGGTTACACTTAACTGTCTTGTGTTAATTTTATAAACCAGTGTGCTTTTAATTTACAACCTCCTCGACCCACGTGGTGCCATTTAACAAAACGACCACACCGGGGCTCTTCTAGGGCTTGGTGCAGTCATTTGAATTGGCTCTTGTGTTTCTCAGTGTGGAATATGTGGTCAGCAAATTCTCCCACGTCGATCTATTATCATGGTGAGGAGCTCACACTGTTCCCATAATCTCTCCATGATATGCGGGTATAGCCTTCCTGATTAGGGGCAACACAGCGACCCGCAGGGAGTCGCAGATGGTGTGATTCTTGATGAGCCTGTGGAGCTGCTACTTGTGTCTCAATCCATCTCGGCTCGCCCATTCTAGGTGGTCAAGCCTCCACAGCACGGCACTTTGATCGCGTGCTAATGCTTCCCTGTTGTTTGTCTCAACTAGGTTCAGCAGCTCATGAAGGCGGCCAGGAGTGGGACGAAGGATGGACTTGAGAAGACCAAAATAGCTGTCATGCGGAAAGTCTCCTTCCTTCAGAGAAAAGATCAGTTTGGTAATACTCAGGAGTGATTTGCATGTTATTAAGCCATTGCTAGAAATAGGCAGTGTGGTATTTGAGATTGGATTTATGCGTTTCATGTTTATGTCAGCTTGTATATGAAATAGGACAGACTTGCCTTGAGCTGGAAAGTAGAAAGTGTATATTTTTTTCAATAAGTAACAATAAGTAACAGTGAACAAAACCTAAATCTGTCATATATAATAATAAAACAACATCAAACTTATATAGCGCACTTACAGACACTTGACATGGGTAGCAATACAAACTAAAAATGAAGGAAATGCTGTCACTGTCACGTACTTAATTATCTTGATTAAAACCTTTAGACAAGAAATACCATTAACATTAATTTTAACTATTTATGTTTAGCTGTGGTTACTTCAGTGCATTATTTCCTATTAGATTATCATTATTGTTATGTTATAAAAGTCAAAACTATTTGATGCAGCCTTATATAATTAATTTATTGATGAATTGCAAAGGGACACTTTCTTTTCGAACTTTTAAGTTAACACTAAGTTGTGCTTTTGACTTTTCTCTCTCAAAGTTTTTTTTTTTCCATTTATTTTGAAACTTACAAACCCGCTTTAGCAACGATGAAGTATATTGTATGGACTGTACGAACTGTGAGCTGTGTAACCTGAAAGACGTTTCAAAGTAACACATTAAAAGCGCCCTCTTTTTGGTGTGCAGAGAAGTCTTTACTGGCTGTTTCTGTTATCTTCAATTCAGGAACACCGAAAAACTAGATATTACTTTTGACATTACAGAACAAAGTTTTGATTCTATGTGCAAAGCAGGCAAAAAAAATTTCTGCTCTTTTTTGTCAACACACTTTGTGTATCTGCTTTATTCTTATTAGATATTTTGAGCAAAGACGCTTCCTCACATCCATCTTGCTCTTCCAATCACACTGTCTATTTTTCTTTTTAGATCTTAGAGGTAATAAAGTGTGTGCCGTAGTGAGTCTTTTGCTGCATTGAGATCTGAAGGCTGCTTCTCTATTCTCATGTAAAAATGGCCTGTGTCACTTTTGAAAATCATTGTGATTTTCAATAATGTTTCCTTTGTAACCTTGAGCAGAGGAGGAAGACGATGCGGGATATCTGGATGTGGCCATGTCCGAGGTGAAGCATCCTCCTCCACAACTGAGCCCAATGCCAGAGGGACTGACCAGCCACCAGGTGAACTCACCACTGCCAGGCAGCTCACAAAGGACATATTACACTACATTCAGGTTCTTATGGTATTGTATTAGCTAGCTGTAACATGAAACCACTACAATATGAAAAATGCCAATTTTAAGAATAGCTGAAAAAGTTGAGACAGATGACAAAATTACTAAATTGCCTTTTTCCACATAAAATGAAATCTTTTTTTATGCTTTTGAGGCTTGATGCCAAAAAAAAAACAAGCATCCAACAAACTTTGAATCGAGTTTCAGAAATATGTGTATAGTGGGTATGCAGATGATGTCACGGGATGGCAACAGAAGCTAAATGAGTGTCAGCATTGGGTTATGAAATTTTTTGGGACTATTTTATTCCGGCAACACTTTACAATAACTACACCTTATTTAGCCTTAACAAATGAGTTAACACTAAATTCATGATGAACAATTAATTAGTTAAAGTGATATTTCAGGATTTTTGACATAGGGCCTCATTTCCTAGTTAGTGTTGTTGATTTCTGGAGATACATATATATATTTTTAATTCATCAAGTCCTTTTATTTGAAGTGAAATATCTCTTTAACAATGAATAAGTCAAGTATGTGAAGAACTATTCATTATGAGTTAGTCATTAACTGTAGTTAAGTAGTTTTTAAGTGTTAGTCCCACTTGACTAATTAATTGTTCACGATGAATTAAGTGTTAACTCATCATTTATTAAGGCTAAATAAGGTGTAGTTTTTATAAAGTGTTGCCTTTATTCCTTATTAATTCTGCGTCTCGTTCATTTAAAAAACCAAGTCATCAATCGATATGTCAAAACAAGGGTTCTCGTGTTTTGCGGCTTTAGTTGTGAGCTTGTCCGTCGTTCTGTCGAAACAACTGTTTTTAGATTTGTCTGCGCTGTCTCGAATTGAACGTTTGGCTTGTGTTCATACTGACTTTAAGCCTCCTCTTCCCATGACAAACACATGATTACTGTGTGTAGTCCGTCAAACCCACACCGCACTGAACAAAACGAACGGCACCTTATCATGTCCTCTTAGCGTGGTGCCTCTTGACTGGTTTTGTTTGTCTGTGCAGGTTGTCAGGCGCCATATCCTCAGCTCCATCATCCAGAGTGAGCGCAGTTACCTCGAGTCTCTACGAAGGATCTCACAGGTGAGCTGTTCAGCCCCCGTCGACCTCCCCTGCCACATGCAATAGGCTGACAATTATACTGATAGGAACAATGCTGGAAGGTGGAAGTGGTGATATCCATCAAATTACAGAGGTGTCTAAACACAAACGTACCTGCCAGATTGTCCTCATTTCAGTGGTGGTAAAGGAGGTGGTTAGGAGACAATGCCAGAAGAAAATGGGGTGCGGGATGCTTTTGAACTGGGGTAAATAGTACTATATTTCAAATATAGCAGTCTGTACGATACTGACATGCTGTGGAATGGTTGCATTCTTGCTGTAGAGATTCTGACATGACCTCAATGTTCTGCTGTCCTCCTTTCTCTGATCTTTTCTCCTTGTGTGCTGTCTATTTCCTGCTTAAAAGATACAATTGTTGTCTTAGTATAGGTTTGATGATCAAAGGTGGTCAAAGTTTCACAGAATCAATAGACCTTTTTATTTCTTGCATTTACTTTTCTCATTTATTTCTTCAAAACGATGAGATAGTTCCATGAATAATATTATAACAATGAATCATTTTGATTGCATTAGTGTGTAAACTGATGATTAATATGTCGGGTATGATGGGTTTTTTTTCTAACTATTTTTGTGCCGAGCAACTGTTAAGAAAAAATAGCTCATTTAAACTTCCTTGTCTTCTTCACTGGTTAACAATGAAAATAGATAGATAAATACGAAATAAATATAAAACTCAAGAATCTCATTGCCATGAGGCGGGGAATGTAGTTGTCTCGTCTCCAGATGTAATTGAAGTACTGAAGGCCACAGCCATAATTAGACATTAAGCATTGCTACTTTTATTATTGCCATCAAGCAGATTGCACAGTTGTGCCGGCTGTCCATGTTCCTTCTGTCAGTGATTTAATTTGCAAGAATCCACTTGTGAAATGTCAACAAAAATTACCACCACTGTAGCTTGTAAAGAGTATTTCTGTCATTTAACACTGTTTTCATCTTTGTGTTTCCGGCACTAAAGTAATATTATCTATGCTTGAACATGCTCAGATGTAAAGACGCCATGTTTACTTGCCTGCTTCCCACAAAGAGCCTGTCAACTCATGTCTGTAGGCTATGCAAATATCCCCATGTGTGCCGACTGAAGAATCAATCACTGCCCTTTCACCGGGTTTTCTCCTGCTTCTGTTACTCTGCTGGGAGCCGCATTTTGCCATTATTATTCTGGCTTTTATGATAACAAGACACCTCCAGTGGTGAACATGTATGCTACTGGCAATTGCAGTTTTACTGGCAGAATCTTGGGATGGCAGCTTCAGACAACATTTTCCAATTCATTTTATTAGGTGTGCTGTCCCAATGTTTTCTGTTTATCTTGGCTGATGAAAAAAGATGGGAAGCTTTCTCGTGTTTGGCCCTGTGTTCTGAAGTAAACAACAAATATAGCGTAACATAGCGCACATACAAAGCTGGCAGTATTACATTAAATTGCGTATACATGGATGTGCCTTCACAGTTGAATGGTGTTTAAGTAGAGGTATCAGAAGAAGTAAATACATAAACAAATAAGTGCATTCAGAGTAAGAGTGCTTTGCCATTCAAGTGCCCAATGTTTTGACTGCAGCTCCTACTACTGCTTTTACTTTACTACAGTTTCCTTGCTCGATATCAACACCTTAAACATATGTGCTCCTATTATCAATAACAATCCCCCCCCAATTGTTTTCCAGGAATATCACCGGCCGCTGTTGGAGGCTGACCCTCGTATCATCAGTCCCAGGAAGATCCGGCCCATCTTCTACAGAGTCAGAGAGATCACACAGTGCCACTCCATGTTTCAAATCGCACTGACGTCACGAGTGGCCGAATGGGACAGCAGTGAGAAGATTGGAGACCTATTTGTTGCATCGGTGAGTAAAACAGATTATGTGCTGAGCTCAAGGTTATGTCGTCAAAACCGCTGAATAGATATTCCATAATAACACACTCATAGAGATTTTAAAAATATTAAGTAGAGTAACTGTTCAGCTAAAAGAATTTGGATGCCACAGTGTGTTTGGTGACTTTACCAGCAGTGACCCAGCAGCTTATGAAGTGTCTTTTCTTTGCTTTTTTACAAAACGCTGCAGCGCACTCAGCACCTTGGGTTCCCACGCCTTGAAATGTAGGAAAGTTCCCCTAAAATGGCGGGTTCAATTTATAACATTCCATCCCAAACTGTAGAATTGTTTGTAGTGTCATAACACATTTTCTTATTTAAATTATAGTTGTTCATTTTTATTTTTGTTGTTGTCATTGTGAATGCTCACTGTGTTTTTTTGTTTCTAAGCAAAACAATTACACAAACAATTAAAACAGCAGATGAAGACTCCCATGAGTGGAAACGCGCCAGTGCTCCCTCCCTTCCTCAATTAAAACAGCAGTTTTAGAACAGTCAACACAAAAAGGGCTTTAAACCTCTTCTCACTGACGTCATGAGACAGTTTGAGGCTAATCTGAAGTGACCATTTTAATGAATTTGTCAACAATGCAACAAAAAAAGTGTCCCAAAACACATTCATTTGCAGGTTTTGTGAAACGCAGTGTCTATAGAATCAAACTCTCTTCACTATTTAACCATCTCCTTATGCCAAGTAACCATGAACAGACCAACATGTTTTTTGTACATTTTTTGCACTTGGTAGTGGTTTGAGAGACAAAACAAATGGATAGTTATTTGACAAATCCAATTTAAACTGTCATTTCATTATATAACTGTAAATAAACCTAACCCAAACCATTTGCCTAACCTTAACCTTAAAGCAGTACTAAGTAACTTGCTAACCTTAATAAATCCTTTTCGTAGTCCCTCTGGGGGTAAATCAGGTGTTGATGGGATGAATGGGGGGTCTTTTATCTCCCCCTGGTGTCTCTGGCCAGAAAACCACACTTGCAACTTCGCTGCCTCCGGGGTACGTGCCACCAATACACACTAATAGAATCACGAAGAAGAAGCTAAAAGGCTAACGGGCAAAGCTAAATGCGGGCTTGCGCCACAAAAAATGATCTCCATTGTGTAACTGGATGTACAATATCCCACTCTCCCTTTGTCTTTTCTGTCAGCGTAGTATTTACTCTCACTGACAATAAGTAAAAAACGTAGCATGCTCCGACACCTGCAGTGGTGCTTATGGCCTCTAGGGGGATGAGTTACTCAGTACTGCTTTAAGTATTTCCCTGTTTCTTTACCAGTTTGATATTGTCCATCAAAAGAACACCCATTTCTGCACAAAAGTTGTGTCCATTTACATTAAATATCCCAAACTTTCAGAATTCCTGTTTAGTGGAATGATACAAATACAAATTTGCAGCATTATATATATATTGCTTTTAGGGATTAATAAGCAATAACTACTTCAACCTGTTTAAGGCTATTAAAAATTGTTTCTCCTGAGGGGGAAAAGTAAATTAGGTTCAGTTACTCAGGTTTATTAGGCTGATTATAGTTGTGCAGTCGAAAGTTAAATGCAGGAGATGATACTACAAGGCAAACAGTATGTCCTATTTGTCTACACCAAAACAAGGTCTGCCTGTTCTTTTTGTTTGTTTGGTTTTTTTCTGGTTGCCTCAAAAAGCCAGCAATTCGATGGAAAAGTTCCTGTTTCTTGCAGTACATCTGTTCTCCGTTTGTAATTCTATGGGCTTGTGTGGTGTAATCAAAGCTGCATCTTGTCGGTACAATTGATTATTTGCTTTCTTTGTTTTTCACTCCTTTAAGTCTGTCTCCAAAGCAAGATTTTAAACTAAGCCTCGCATTTCCTTGATTTAGAAAGCAGGTGTAATCAAATCGCCCATTAGGTGCTTGTTGGAGACTTAATTGAGTGAATTTCTGCTGTTGAATTAAAAATGTATCAGGACAATGCGTTTGCTGGCTCATCGGTAGAGTATTATTTACATTTTTTCTTTTTTTTTTTTGCAGACTGAATCTGAATGGTAATGTTCATAAATCAATACATTGGTTACGCTTTATGATAAGAGTATCGTGCTTGATATCCATGAATTAGAAGCGTTACCAAGATCTCCAATCTGTCACTAAATCAAGTTGCTAATGTAAGTAATTATAAGTCAGTTCAAAGCACCTCAGTTCCCCAGTAGCCATTTTGCTGTCCTTTGATTAATATGGTCTTAAAACAGAGAGAAAACCCATTGCTTCCTCTCCCTGCCCCCTCAAACACAGTCACCCTGTTTTTCTTTGCCTAACCTCTTAAATGGCCCGTGAAGGAGACTTTGATGGTAAACAAGCCACTTTTTAAGCGCTTTACTAACTGGCCATTTTTCAGGCACTCTTTTCCCTGAAATTACCTTTGCCTCGACCACGAAACAGGATGGTTAGCGAGGCATTTTCAGACGTCGGGGAAAATTACATGAATCTGTGTGTGAAGGCAAAGGCGCTGGAATAAAACATGGCAGGGCACTAAGCTGTTTCATTGTAAAGCTGTTGTTGCACATTTAGTTTTATTTGCTTGTTTCTGTTCTCCACAGTTTTCCAAGTCTATGGTTCTGGATGTGTACAGTGATTATGTGAACAATTTCACCAATGCTATGGCTCTGATTAAAAAGGCGTGCCTGTCCAAGCCTGCTTTCCTGGAGTTTCTAAAGGTGAGTTTTAACCTGTAATTTAGCGTGAAAATTGGCCTGCGATCAGCAGCTCTCTGTGTAACCATCATATGTGCATGTGGATGAGCTGAATTTTTTAGCTTTAATTGTTTTTTTTCACAGAACCAGATCCGACCATTGTGTATTACCCCTTGTTACACATGTCTTCTCTGTATTTGCATGTACCTACTGAAATGACTCTCTTCTCCCTCTGTGACATTTGACAGCAAGAATATGACAATTTTCATAGATTTTCATCATGCTCCTGCACTGCAGACAGATGCTCTGAGCGTTGTGATAAGTGTATTCTGTAGTCAAGGGCAATTTCCTTAGATCTTGCTTACTCCTTTTGTTCATTCGTGTCAATCTAAACACGCACACACCGACACTGTCTGAATAGTCAAGCACTGCCCTATTTCAATTCAAGTATGTAAGTAAGTATTCAGAAGTAAAACATATTATCTGGGTTCAGCCTTCGAGTGTTTTAATTATTTCTGCTCAGTAGAAAACACAGAGAATATTTATCATGTCATTAATGATTTCAAAAAGTCAAAAAGATAAACACTTGGAGAAAAATGAATACAGTCTGAAGATTTACCTGTTAAAAGATAGTTTTAATCCTGTCTGGAAGCAGCAGTGACCTTGTGTTGCTGAGTGAGTAGTCTCTGACAGCTCATGGTTTTCAGTTGACTGCCTGAGATGTCTGTGATGGTATGTATGACCACCTTTAACATTGACAGTGGCCCAACTTGGTTCTGTCTATTACACACAGGCTCTTAATCACATGAGGTTACACTGGTCATGCTGCTGTGATCAAAGAGCAATCTGGTGAAATGTTTTGTGCGGCCTCACGCAGCACTGGTGCCACAGGTTTGGGTGTCTTTGAGTTTAATTTAACAGGCCTAACAAGACAGACATGTGGAGAGGCTTCTCCTCGAGACACAGTGTTTTCATGGATTGTTTTTAGAGAAAATCTGTTTCATTTATTAAAACAAAATAAATATATTTTACTGCTACCAACATGTGTCCAACCCTTCTAATCATCACCTACATGAGTGACATAACTATTGTCTCTTTTAACATGCACACTGGGCCTAATCTTTAGTCTGATAGGGGAGTGCAGGTCATCAAAGGTGCATTGCAAATAAACAGGAAGAACCTAACCACTCTATGTGTTTATTTTCCCCACAGAAAAAGCAGGCATCCAGCGTTGACCGAATAACTCTGTACGGCTTGATGGTCAAACCAATTCAAAGGTTTCCGCAGTTTATCTTACTGCTGCAGGTGAAATATGTTGTTTTTCATTCTTAAAGTAAATCAACCCAGGCAGTTTCATCCAATACAGAACACCACAAATTAAAGATTCAAGAGCGTGTACTCTGCATCAATACAAATGCAAGCCAACTGAGACATTCAATCCATTGTGACTTTAACATCATCCTAAGTGATGAACCCATAGTAAACATAGACTGGGCGTTCACCAAAGAGGCTTGCTCCCTCCATTTCTTTACGTCACTCTCTATTCTGGGCAAAGGTTTTGGATTTGAGCTTCACAAAGCAGGAACTCATTTCATCCCTCACTGGGCATTGATTATCCATGAATTCAAAAGATAAGTTATGAATGTGTATCAGACATTTTCTTCTTGCCTAAACTGAGCACTTCAAAAAGTAAACTTCATCTGTTTGTACATTACTTAGAGGCAAGGTTTGATTCAGTGTGACTTGCTCTTGAATGAAAGCTATTCATACAGTGTAAAATATGCAAAAGGATTTTTTTTTTCTTTCTGTGTGAAGTTTGCATGTTCTCCCCGTGCCTGTGTAGGTTTCCTCCGAGTGCTTTGGTTACCTAATTTAAAGTGAAACTTTATGTTTTTGTTTAATTTAAGCACAAAAATACTTAGGGAGTTAGGGAAAATGAACTTTTTTTCAAGACAAAAAATGTGTTTGTGTAGAAAAAATGTTCCCTGGCAAAAGCTCACCCCTCGTGACCCACTTAAAATGGTTCCACGACCCACGTTTGTGTCCCGACCCACCTGCTGAGAATCACTGTCCTAAGCTTCACTGAATGCCTTATTGTATTGTTCTTAAGTCTAGTTTTCAAAAAGTAAATGCGTCACTGTTGCTAGGACATGCTGAAGAACACACCGAAGGGCCACGTGGATCGCCTTCCGCTGCAGCTGGCTCTGACAGAGCTGGAGATGCTGGCAGAGAAATTGAATGAGCAGAAGCGTGTGGCAGACCAGATTGCAGAGACTCAACAGCTCGCCCGCAGCGTTGGCGATCGACTGCTTAGTAAGGTGACTGCACATTGGTACATATGCACAGTCTGAGCACAGCAATACTGCCCTGTGCCTGTTATCAGACGACAATAACACACCTTTAAATTAAACTTGTAGAGCACTGGCTCGTATCAACTCCTGCATATTTATTTCAGCAGGGTTCTTTATATTGAAAAAAGCCCTGTCCTTTTTAAAGAATTCATCTTATCAAACCTAAACATTATTAATAGAACAGCACGAGCATAGCTTCTCCATTAACACACATAAATTACATTTCTGCCACTGCAAATGTGAACAAATGCAGATTTGAATAAGAAGAATTAGGGGGTAAATGAGACATTTAATTGGAATCTGCAAGAGTGCTGTCTCTTTCAGCCGGTCGCACTGCCGCTCCATCTCCACATCACCTCCCATAGCGCCCCTTGTAAAATTGGTTGCTTACTTTTCACTTCAATTATACACTCTTATTCTGCTGCTGTGGTGTGACTGAATCTCTCCGCTTCCTATCCTCTCTTTATTTCTCTGGATCAGGCCTCGCTTTCTTGGAGATGAGCTGATTCGGCCAATCTCCACAGCTCCACACAGGATTCCATTTGCTGCGGTGACACTGCAGAATTCCAATAGCAAACAGCCGCCTCTATTATCCCCATAACCATCCAATGAAATATTCATTTTTTGTCCCAAAGAATCCTAAGTTGGTGAAATAGGCCAGATAACAATGTGAGTGAGAATAGCCTGCACAAAGGCACACACATACCGTTGCACATTGTAGTGTGAAATGCCCTTCGTTCCTATTGACGCTTTAAGTGCGTGTAGGGTAAGCTCAAAAGCAACTCACCTCTTTAGGGAGCTGTACCATTTTGTGTGGCTAGAAAAGATGGTCCAAGTTTGAACATGGAGACATTTTGTGCTCAGTGCAAACTACGGCCAAACTCAGCTGTGGATTGCAGATACTGTAGATAGGACTTTCCTTTAGAGTGAAATATGTTGACGCATTAGAGCGGTCTACAAGAATATTTAACACAAGCATAAAAGTGTGGCCATATCATGATCATATCTTGACCTGCTGTGCTTGGCATTCAAAAGGCTTCACTTAAATTGTGATAAGCCTGGATTTAGATTGATGGCGCGTGCATTAAATTGAAAGTATTGATTCAAGCAGTCATAAAAGACGTGAGAGCAAAGTGATAAAAAGCATGTTTGCTCATGCCAAACATATGGACTGCTGGAATACCTAGCCACGCCAACAAAGCATAAATTGCATTTGTTATTGGCTTCTTTTAGCCGCATCTCTTGAAAGGAGCGAATGTAGGGGCTGTTTATGGAGTTGGAGCCAGTGCTATGAGTGTTTGCTTTACACAATATGAAGGGGGAAAGAAAATGTGTATGTCCAGGTGTAAACCGTGCTGATATTTTGAATGTCATTTTGTTTGAATGTTAAAGATTTGGAAAAGATCAAAAAGTTTTACATTTATTTTTTTTTGTTATCAGGGCCTACAGTTAACACGCTGTATCTGTAAATGAACTGACCTTGAGTGTCTGATTATGCTATTAATCCTCACTGAGACATGAGTTCCTCCAGCCGAGTCCCCAGGCCCTGAACTCCAGGGACTGGCCCTTTGTGCTGCTATTTCTCTCCAGTCTTTGATCTGATTTCTCTGTCCTCTTTAGCAACTGAACTCCAAACAGGGGTCACTGGTTCTTTGTGAAACCCTTATTGAGACGGTGTATGGTGAGCGGGGACAAGTCCTCAAGTCAAAGGAGAGAAAGGTCTTCCTTTTTGATGACGTTCTCATCTGCGCCAACATAAATGTCAAGTAAGTCCCACTTGTCAAGTCGAATGTCCTTGTATTCAAATTACCCTGCTAGTTATTGGCGAATGTCTAGTTAAAGTTGGAGATGGAGTCAGAGTCTGCTTTGCTACTGTTTTTGCTATTGCTATTAGGTGGCACAGAGCTTTAATGTGATGCCCTAGGTATTACAAGGATATTTTGGCAAATTCATCGTAAAGAGAAATAGCTGCAAGGGGTTTTGGGCACTATCAGGAGTCGCAGGAGCTTTATCAGCCTTAAACAAATGGTAGAATGCCTAACTACAGCTACAGCAGCCCTAGATTACTGACATAAAACATTTTTGGGTTTCTTTCCAATTTATCTTCTGTGACAGCACCATTGATCACATCTAGCCCTCCCCACTCCCTTAGCAGCAGTAAACAGGGAAAGGATTACGTAGATTTTGCAGAGCTCCTGTCAGAGATGTTGCCTAAAGCCCTCTCATTCAGGCGTCACAGTAAATTATCCCTCAACGTCTCATTCAAGTGGAGTGTACTAAAGTTGACTTTGTCTGCCCTCCACGGTCTTGACAAACCAATCACAATGTTGATTGTCTGCGTGATTACAGGAATACATGAATATCAATGAACTCCTCACAAAGAGCAGTATGATTTGGTCGGGAACACGGGTGTTACACAGATTTTAGACCACATTTTTGGTCATTACTTTTTACAACAAGCGGCATTCTGGGAAAAAAAAAAAGGGAATCCAAGTGCCATTTAATGTGCGAAACAGGACCTAAAGCTCGCCCAGATCTGTGGAATAAGAAGCTAAACCATGACATTGATGCCAAAATGTACTTGTTTACAATTTTAACAGCAAAATACTTGCAGTACCAAGCCCTGAGAAACAATTTAATGAAAATGAGACTTAACAGAGTAATTAAATTATAATCCCTCTTCTCATGTTTATCTCCACCAGGGGGCCTCCCGATATCAGCAGCTTGGTCCCAATTGGCCCCAAGTACACTATGAAGTGGAGTGCCCCATTACAGCAAGTGCAAGTCGTCGAAGTGGGGCAGGAGGGTTCTCAAAGCAAAGACTCCTTCACTTTACAGCAGAGTGGCGCCAAACGCCCGCCCAGCGCTACGTGCTCCTCAGGTAAACAAACAAAACAGCATCCACTGATCCTCGCCCACATGTCATCCTCCTAGTTAATCTCATCACTTTCATTCGCCGGCTCTGACTCAGCAAGGCTAATCTGTCTCCTCTTCCCAAGTGCCCCGCTCGAGGGGCTGAAGGCGCATCCTCTGCCGCATGTCAGTCTGATTGAGGACGTGCGTGTGAGGAGGATCGCGATGACGGTCACTTGTTCCCATCTGCCTAGGGTGTTTTATCTTGGACGCGACTGCAACGGCATCCCCAACAGTCTCATTTCACTCTCTGATAGACCACAAACACGTCGGGAGTGGAGTCATCAATCTGCGCAGATTATTCCCGCTCTTTCTTTTTCGCAGGGCCCAATTAGGGAACAACGAGGAATAGATAGGAATCTGTGGCTGAAACACTAGCCCTCCCCCACCGCTGCCCCCGCCGCAGATACTCCAGCGTATACACAGCAATGGCGAGATCCCTGATAAATGTTCCATGGGGAAGGGGAGATACAAAGCCTTATCAGGATGTAATGGAACCGGCTTTTTAAAGTTGCAGCTCCCAGCGTTAAATATTAATGGCTTCTTCTCGAGAGCTCCTTGTGTCATGCTCTGCTAGCAGCTGCTGGTATAGAGTCTGACTGAATGAAGTTTTCCTTGTTGTTCTGAAAAGATGTATACTCACACACAACTCTGTGCTAAGGTTTTTGAGAGCATTTAAGGTTAGCTCTTGGCGCAGCTGTCTCTTACCCCTCCTTCGAATGGCAAATGTTCCACTCCAAGGAGAGCGCTGCATTTTTTACCAAACGTGACACATTACAATTGATCATTTCTGTAGAGCCTTTTATCAGTTTCACCTTTTGGGGGTTTAAATCTTCCTCACCATCAGCCTACTACAAAATTGGATTGCTCCAATGTTCTCCTAGTGTGAGTCTTAGTTTATTTTTGAATCTGGCTTTCTAAGTGATAAAGAAATACATTTTCACTTCATCTATTTTGTTACATTTTCCCATAAATACCATGCACTTAAAGCAGCACTAATTAACTATTTACCTTAATAAGTGCTTTTTGTAGTCCCTCTGGGGGTAATACAAGTGTTAATGGGATGATTGGGGGGGTCTTTCTCCCCCTGGTGTCTCTGGCCAAAAAAACACACTTGCAACTTTGCCTGCTCAGGGGCAAAGCTAACGGCGGGCTAGCACCACCTAAACAGTATTTAAGTTTGAGTGACAAAAATGATCTTAATTGTGTAATTTAGTTGTGGTGGCACAATGTTCAATATACCTCTCTCCCTTTTCTGTTAGCATAGTATTTACTCTCACGGAAAATTCCATCCATCCATCCATTTTCTTCCGCTTTATCCGGGGCCGGGTCGCGGGGGCAGCAGTCTCAGCAGAGATGCCCAGACTTCCCGATCCACGCACACCTCCTCCAGCTGTTCTGGGGGGACCCCGAGGCGACACCAGGCCAGCTCGGAGACATAGTCCCACCACCGTGTCCTGGGTCTTCCACGAGGCCTTGTCCCACTAGGACATGCCTGGAACACCTCCCGCGGGAGGCGACCAGGAGGCATCCGGAACAGATGCCCTAGCCACCTCAGCTGGCTCCTTTCGACGTGAAGGATCAGCGACTCTACTCCGAGCTCCTCTCGGGTAACTGAGCTCCTCACCCGATCTCGATCACGGACAATTAATGAGTAAAATAAAAACGCAACATGCTACGACACCTGCAGTGGCGCTTATAAGTACTTAAGTACTTAGTTCTGCTTTAAAAAAAATCTGCAATTTAGGATGTGGGGATGTAGATATAGAGAGTGATTACAGAAAACGTCCAACAAAATCAAGGTCTTTCAAATCACAATGATCACGACTGAATGACTGAATAATCACAGTCACTTTTACTTGTACTTTTGATACTTTAGTGGGTTTGTACAGACAGAAGACACCATTTTTTTTTGTTTCTGCATGTATCTCCAATTATAATCTCGAGAATGTTATGAAATCACATGAGCACAGCCTATTAATGCCATTACTTGTAAGACAGCTATTAAAAACTAAATCTACCGTACTGTCTTACTCCCGATAAAGTGGCGACCCCTGTGGGCTCTGTCCTCCTAAAACCTGGTGAGCTATGTGCCTGGAGGTTCCCGGCAGATATCCGTGTCCAAGTGTGAAAACCATATCCTGCCTAACCAACGGGATTACGCTGGATTACAACTCAGCACATTCACCTCTCAGGCCGTAGCCAACAGCATACCCCAGAGAAACTCCACAACACCTGCAAAGTGGCCGTGCCGTTTGTGTCCATAAAGATATATTTGTCTTAGGGCCTGTTTATATTTAGACATTGTTTTTTTTTGTGCCCAGATGACATATGCCATTGGGCGCTCCCCGTCTGCGATCCCATTAAACCGTTCGAGCCACAATAGAACACTCAGAACAGCCCCAGCTAGTCCAATTTTTTTTTTTTTTACACTTACAGCTTTATTCGCTCAATTTATTCGTAAATGTAGTAGGTGCCCTTAGAGGTGCTTGCCCGACTTTGCATGTCTACAACGCAGCTCTTGTGCGGGATTAGTATGTGGCTGCGGTGACAGTACGGGACATCTCGGGAGCAAAATCTGCCTGCAGAATTTAATTAGGCTGTTCTCGTGGACTCGTCTGCCTGGTAGATACAGGCCAGGAGAGGTGGGACAAGGGTAGCTCGCTCCTAGAGACACTGCGATCGATTCACGACAGTAAGAGAGAGAGAGAGGGGGGCGCCTTGGAAGTAACGACCTCAAATCAATGCTGAATTTTTACCTCTAATGAGACACCTGCATTCTTTTGGCCCGTGAAAGGTCATCAAATAATAGTGCTGCTTTTATAAATGCACTCACTGTACCTAAGCCAAAAATGAGGATTGATTATTTGTGGAGCATGACTTTTGGCAATAGAGATGTTTCTTTTCTAGCTGAACTTTTTGAGCAGTGTAATTATTATCAGTATGTCGGGAACTTAAGCAGTAGAGGTGCCAAGGTATAATAAAAAAGTCAAATAATTCTGATTCCAAAAATGTAAATCTCACTCTTTTACAATATATTTTTTTCTTGTTTGCATTATCATAGATATTTGCATTAGATTATGCAGTGTGTCTGCTTGTGTTTCTCAGGGAGGGCTCTCCTGGGACCACCGCGCCTTTACCAGGAGCTCCAGGAACTTCAGCACGACCTCTCTGTTGTTGAGGAAGTTACGCTTCTGGTCGGGACACTGCAGGGCACCTACCAGGTACACAGCGCATTGCACTCCATTACCTTCCTATTATAATATTCACTCATGGTGTTGCATATTGGAGTGGATTCTGCTTTTTCCTGTTATTTTACAATGTGAAAATAGTCAAATCTCAATAATTCATGGTGTGTCATACAAGCTTCTTTGTCAATTTAAAACAGCAGGAATCAAAAGGAAAAATTAAATGGCCACATTGTGTTTTTGCTGTCAGGGAGTACACAGTGCCAAAAAGTAATTAGCTAACACTGTGTAATGAAGATTCACTAGAAGCCAAAAGGAAAAGAAGTAACTCTTGAAAGTGCTAAGAATGAACCAAACATAGATATATATATATATATATATATATTTTAATTTTTTATCCTTTACCACAAAGTCTGTAGCTTTAAAGTAAAACAGCAGGCTCTACTGTCACATTGCATTATATTTCACATATTGGGTAAAAACAACTTCCTGCAATCTTCCCTGTGATAGTGTACAAAAGTGAAATAGATGCAGGAAAACCAGCTAAAAGCTTCCTATGGTGTTCAAATTAGGGCACTTCTCAGTAGTTTACCCATTCACATGAATATGCACTGCATAACAGAAGTGGCAAAGTGTACAAATCACTAAAGAGGCTCTTGGTATAATGGCGGCGCCCAAAGAACTCTATGTCCTCCACAGCAGTTGAGGATGTGCTTATTATTTGTTCACCCTTGTTATATGTTATTTGAAAGAAATGGAAATACTACAAGTCCAATGTTAGGGGCTAGATGCAAGTTAGCCATTTTATACTCACTACTGCCCCCTCAGGTCATACGTTTAACTACACCTTCTATAATAAGCTTCTGCACGACGGCACTTCAGACCCAAATTAACACCTTTTTGAGTGACAGTGCAGGATTTTAGAGGCAGTTGTGGTGAACATGCCTGGGCTCATTCTACACCTAGACATTGGACATAGGACATTGTTGAAACATGTAGGGGGAGGAAAATACTTAATTTTAACATTTTTAAACTCTGTATAGTCCCTTTAAGTAACATTTATTTATTTATTAGATTTTTTTGTACAATTAGATGAAATTGTTTTTGGTAGATCAACAATTGTATGTAAGGGGTACAATTAATAAAGTAAAATAAAACAGGAATGGGAACTTTATGGGTTAAAGTTACAAAAAAAAAACGTGTGTATAATTTTCATTGCAACAGTGTAATCAACTAAAATTGCAGCTCAATTAAATAGGCTTTCTTTTGAAAAATGTTTCAACGTCCTTGGCTTTTTAGCCAATCCAGTTAACCACATTTAAAACTCTAAAAAAATGGAATTCCTGGACGAATGAAAGACTGCACAAACATTTTATGCTTTATGTCTTTCTAGATTTATATGCTTAAGCCTGAACCGGCAAAATGAAAACAGAGACTAACTGTCCAGGAACTTTTTTAGTTTAGTTTTTTTTAGTTTTTTTAATATTATTGTTTTTATTTAGTTTTTTATTAAAATGTTAAATCAATGTGGTTTGGGCTTTGTACTGCAGCACAATTAGTTTTGGATCATTCATGTAAACCTTATTTAGCGTGTGCCATTGCAATATAAATACAGTACTGACACATCTATGGCAACTGTTTATATGAGGCAAACACCAAGCTTTCTGTTCAGTCACAAATGGTATGCTAATATCCTCGCTCGGTGGCCTTTGATAGAAAGTTTTCAACTGTCTTTATTTTTGCCCTTACAGAATTTGAACACCACAGTGGCCCAGGACTGGTGTCTGGCTCTGCAGAGACTTATTCGCATCAAAGAAGAGCAGATCCAGTGCGCTAACAAATGCCGCTTGCGCTTGCAGGTGCCTGGCAGGCCAGACAAGTGAGTAGCAGATCAAATACAGGCTGGGATCTTATGCACACATACCGAATATCTTTACACGAGAGGCACTGAAGTTGCAAACTCCATTGTATTCCACATTTTTCAGAGCTTTGATGCCACAAGACTGCTATAATAAAGCCTGGCATGACGCCTAATGTCACAGTTAGTATTGTAGTATTCTAATAAAACATATGCACTCAGTGAACCTAAATTTAATTTTACTTTTTTTTTAATAGTTGATATTGGTGATTCAGAGCTAGCTGAGAGAAATAATTTTTATAATAACCGCAAACAAAATAAATCAATGCTTCTCATCAGAAATATTAGTAAAATATGAATACACAAAGAAAGAGCATATAGCATTTGTCTACGATCCACTGCTGTGTATGAATGATTTAATGATTAAATTGCCCACTTAGACAAGATGTCAAGGAGCGAGCGTATGATTAGCTTCAGCATGGGAGCAGTAAATAATGGCACATCATAAGGTTCCTGCTCTGCGCCTTACATAAGAGTCACAGGAGGACAGAACGAGCTTGACTGAGATGCATGGGCCTGCTTCAGACAGTCTGAAGGAGAGGAAGAAAGGCAGCGAGAGTGATGATCAACCTCTCCCATGAAAGGTTTGGCTCGGTGCCGGCGGGGCAGTAGCAGGCAGAGCAGAGGGCCAGTGCTTCAGAGCCAGGGAGAGTCTGACTGTGCCAAGCCAAGCTAAAGTGACAGCTTGAGCAGGAGGAACTGTGCACATCACTTCTCCCACATCCCCAGGCTTCCTCGTCGGCTGTCACACCAGGCCGGCGGGGCCAATCTGCTTACTCAGATGTTTGGTGCAGCCAGATGTCATGCTTACAAGAGAGTCCCCCGAAATTCCTCTCTTTTATGGGACACCCTATTTACGGCGGCTCTGTGACAATGTCATTAGCAACTGTCTGAAAAGGAGGTCTTCCGCAACAGGGTGTGTAATCCTGAAGATCAAACACTTTACCAAACTATAGCAAAGACTGGATTTAAACTTCAAAAAGTTTGGATAAGTAAAAAATAAATAACAATGTCAAGTGAAAGAGAGAAATCTCCTGTAGGGAAAAAGGCAATCCTGGTCGTGTGATAGCGATCTAATTGAGACTGGGCCTCGGAGGCGGGTGGCTGGACCTGCAGTGCTGCTCTGGGCTGGGGGTGACAGGTGCACAGTGGGTGCCCAAATCTGTCAGACAGCACCAAGGAAGCAGGGGGACAGAACACATATTCCAAAAATGGATATTTACCTATTATTTTTTATAACTAAATAACTTTTAATCTCCATCATATCAGTACTCACATTAACACTCGGCATTGCGAAACACAAACCCTGGTATATGGGCGCGCTCTCTGCCTGGGCACTGCTGGTGTGCGAGTGGAGCCACAGCGGGGGCCCCCTGTACTGAGCAGACCCCTCCTGTCTGGCCCTAAGCAACTCACTGCAGCACATCACAGCTTCCCTACTGCAAACAGACCCGGGACGTGGGAAGAATCCAGACTGCTGCCTCAAAGCCACAGCCTACGTGTGACAGCACTTCATTAACATCCCCCTTTTACTGCGTCCCCCCCTGCACACCAGGATTGCAAGGGTAATCGCAATCGAATTGAAAAAATTAAGCAAAAACACTCTTAAATACAATACTGCAATTTATTATTGAAAATAACTTTTATTTTTAAGTAATGTTGAAAGACCTCACCTTCTTTTTAGATCTGAAATACCCTCCAAGTACCCGTTGCTAAGTGCTCGCACACCCCTTGGGGTCCCCGTACCCCTGGTTGGGAAACACTGATTTGGACCTCTACGAGCATTGCCTGAATCTCCTACTGTGGGGACGAAGCCATTCAGCCAGGGCTTGAAAACAGAATTTCAGAGTTAAACCAAATGGGCTTCTTTTGTCTCATCTGTCTTTTCTAGCAGCAGTAGCTGCACAGGAGGACAGTAAAGCTTCTTTTTGTTCCCGAGTGCTTATCGACTCTGCTGCCTACCTGCTAGGATAATGGCAGATCACACAAAGCTCCATTTTGAGGTTGTTCTGGTGAAGAGTCTTGTCCAAACAGATAATTCCTAAAGAGGCGCAGGAGAGTCTGGCTGAGCTTATCTTAGCATCTGAACAGCAGCCGGCTTTCCGTTATTGCGACAGCTCTCTATGGGGGTGTGTAGCCGTGGAGATATTTCAGCAAATTCCACTTAAATGGAACGTTGCTTCTTGTGATTAACACCGAGGTTAATTGAACTGTCAGATTAAGAGGCTGCCCCATGAATGTTTGTGGGTTTTTGAAAAGCACATTTTTCAAGTCATGATTCTTTCTACGTCAGATTATTTACAGAAAAAGACACTGCAGATAACTATAGTTCCCCAGAAAATGGATCACTCTAAATGTAAGTTTACAAAATACAACATAGAACTGCTCTGCTGTATACTTTGGAAGTAATGGGGGAGTTAAAAGCTCAATGTTCCTTCCCCCTGAAATGAGGCTCCCATTCAGAAAATAGCCATTAGTATAACAGCACTGTAGTTACATGCTTGCACTCGCTACACATACTGTATATATTTTCATTTATTTATTAACAGTATTTCTGTTTTGAGGGCGTGTTCCCGGAATGAGTTAGTTCTGCTAAATCTGTTCGGAAGGGAGATTTTACATACCAGTTTGGTGTGTTGATTGGCGTCGTGCTGGCTGCCAAATTAGGGGAAATCAGCTGCTTGACCCACTTTTATTTGTATTTGGGCGAACAGAGTGAAAGTGCCTGAAGATAACAAAAGTAAGAACTGCAAAAAATCTTTGATTTATTAGTAATTTCTGAAATGGTAAACTTTTAATCTGTCAAGTGTATTGGACTTTAGATTGCACTGGCAAACTCTCCGCTCCCTCACACCACTTAAATGTGGACACTTTTCTGCCGCCACTGACAGCATAGTTGTGCCTGCTTTTTAAAGTCTCAGTCCAAACAGAACATTTGTCGCACTTTCTCTGGACAATTTGTTTCTTCGCAGAGTGACACCAAATTGAAGGGTAGGTGCATGACGGGCTGCCACTCACCGTCGGCCCTACATCTGTCCTGTCCTTGGGCATTACTGTCACACGTGTGCTCCGTCACTGACCTACCCCCCATGAATCTCCTTGTCTCATTCTCTCGCAGTGTGGCCTCCCCTCCCTCCTGTTTGTAGTTTCTGACTTCCTCCCCTTGTGTTACAGCAGCCCCTCTCTATCAGCATGCTCAAGTCGACTTCCTCTCTGTTCTGGCTGAGCTGCACCTGCGCTGCGGCTGTCAATCAGACGGCAGGGAGGGGAGGGGGGAAAAGAGAATTGGTTAGTGCTCAGTTTAGCATGTTGTGGGAATGAAGTGTTGCCCAAGGATCCCAACCAAGTATGGGGTTGTATTTCCGTCACACACCGTCTCTTTTCTGTCTGCGGCAAATTGCTTCTGCGGTATTTAAGCCCAGAGTGTACTCGCGTTTCCAGCATGTCAGAGAAGTTTGAGATGTCACTTCTGTCTTTTTTCTTCCTTGACTTTGTCTTTATTTTCGGGCTGTTGAGTGGTGGGGGTGAAATTGCATTGGACGAAAACAAGAGTCTGCTCCAGAGGTGGGTATAGTAGCCAAAATAAGAGCGAGGTTTTGTAAAAAAAAATATTTAAAGCAGTACTAAGTAAGTTGTTCAATAAATCCTTTTCGTAGTCCCTCTGGGGGTAATACTAATGTTAATAGGATGATTGGGGGGTCTTTCATCTCCCTCTGGTGTCTCTGGCCAGAAAAGCACCCTTGCAGCTTTCCCTGCACCGCATCGGAGTCACCAATACACACTATTGGAATCACGAAGAAAACAGTATTTGCAGCCAGGTTTGAGAGAAAAAAAAAATCTCCATTGTGTGATTGGATGTACAATATCCCTCTCTCCCTTTGTCTTTTCTGACAGCATATTATTTACTCTCACAGACAATTAAAACAGTACTATGTAACTCATACCCATAGAGGCCATAAGCGCCACGGCAGGTGTCGTAGCATGTTACGTTTTTTTAAATTCATTAATCGTCCGAGAGAGTAAATACTACGCTGACAGAAAAGACAAAGGGAGAGAGGGATATTGTACATCCAATTACACAATGGAGATCTTTTTTTTTTACTCAAACTTGGCTGTAAATTGAGTTTAAGTGGCGCTAGCCTGCAGCTACCCTTGCCCGTTAGCTTCTTCTTCGTGATTCTATTAGTGTGTATTGGTGGCACCTGCCCGGAGGCTGGCAAGTTGCAATTGTGGTGTTCAGGCCAGAGACACCAGGGTATTACCCCCAGAGGGACAACGAAAAGGATTTATTAAGGTAAAAAACTTACTTAGTACGGCTTTAATGAGTAAAAATAACCTAACATGCTACGACGCGCTTACGGCCTCTAGGAGCATGAGTTACTTAGTTCTGCTTTAACTGCAAGTAGAAGTAAACTGTAGTGATCCAGGTGATTAGTCAAGCAAGAGTCAAAAGTTCTTGGTGAAAATGCATTTCCTATAAATACACCATAAAGATTAATAAAAAACAACAACAACACAATCAACACAAAACACAAGTCATTATTAAAATACAATACATTTTTTAATTTTATTTCAATATTTTTTTATTTATTTGTTCACTTATAATCATTGTTGTTTTTCTTGAGTAAGAGTGCCATTAAAAATAATATCACTCAAGTAAAACATACTGTGAGTTAAACTACTCCAGGAAATGGAAAAAACTATATATATATTTTTTTATGTTTTAAGTCTAAAATAATTTAGCACCACTATAATACACATTAACCACTTAAAGCTCATAGTTATAGTTGCTGGAATGTACCTAATATTCATATCAGTAACAACACAGGTTGCTCTAGTCTTCAGTTGTTGACGGATGTTCAAAAGGTTTGTTTTACTACAGACAAAAGGTTTATAAGCATGATAATTTATTGATTCAAAACTGGCACATAGTCAAGAGACACTCAGTTCCTTCTTTATATCATTCTTTGCACTCCCTCAATCAGATATGATAGTACAAGAAGAACTGAGCACCAAAGGACAGTTCAGTTATAATGTGTGCTCCATATCACAGTGAAATGTTTAATACATGTCTAATTCTACTCCCAAAGCCATTGGGTGCCTTTGTAAACTTTTTGGCATTCTCCTGTGCTCTGGATGGCAGGTGCACTCAGCTTGAATTCATTATCGTCATAATGGATTCCTACTGTGACCTAGTTTTGGGGGTCGTTATTTGCCAGCCTACTGGGAATGTTTTGCAATTAAAAAAAAAGATACTTAAAAATCAAATAATATCACGGAAACTGCTCTGAACAGCAAAGGATTTCGTGGATTTCATTTATAAAGCTTTTGTGCAACAAAGGCTACTCCTCATTATTTTCCATAATTTAAAACTTTTTAACCCTATTTCCAGAATGTGCTTGTTGTTTGTAAAGCAATAGTCACATTTTCAGATTCCCCCCCCACATGAATGTAGAGCACTGTTTTACCGAGATGATGTAAGGCATGGTGGCCTCATAGAAATAAAATACTCAGGTTGGACTATAGGTAATATAGTATGGGTTTACCTTTTACTTATTCTTGCTTTTTTAGTGAATAGCCACATAAAAGTATAATCACATGTATGTCTTTATTATTAAATGGACTGTTACCGGTAATATGATGCAAAATGTGCTGTAGTCTCTAAAATTCAGTTTTTCCTGTTCAGGTCGGGCCGCCCTGTTAGCTTTATGGTTGTGTTCAACACTCCTAACCCTCTGAGTAAGATCTCCTGGGTCAACCGTCTGCACTTGGCGAAGATCGCTCTGCGTAAGTACAACACCAGCATGATGTAACACACTGAAATGTTCAAGTCAAAGGTTCAGAGGCATCATCAGCAGGCACCATCTTACTTCAGCTTACTTCCTGCTGGCCCCAAACTATTATGACCTCTTAAGTGAGAAGGTTTCTTAATTATGTGTAATTGCACTGTAAGGTTAAGTTAAAGCGTTTATGTGGATCTGGTAGAAAAGACAGAAAAGCAGCGGTCATTATATTGTGATGAGAATGCTCAGATGCTGCCCAGCAGGGAGCAGCACATCCTTTTTTTCATCTATTGCCTCTGACTTGCTATGCATGCTCTGGTTTGACCTTAAATGTGCACTCTCTTTGCTATTATTAAGAAGCAGAAGAGATTGGAAGACCTTTATGCTTGAATGATAACCTTTGTGCACTTCACACAAGCTTACCAAACTTAAGGCTGTACTACAAACAACTATGTTGCACTGTCCTCTCCAAAAAGATACACTGAACAGTTTCACCAACCAGATAATATCTAATCTGCCTCTAACTGCTGATCTTTGGCGTTTCACTGGTCGGTATTTTGGACATCCAAGGGAAAAATATACAATGGCACTTCCAAAACGATAAAATGGCCTGTTAGTGTTAGTGTTCTGGTAAGGGCTCTGGCTGTCTAGTTTATAATAAATGTAAACTATAGATACAGTCAAATTAAAGCATATATATGTAGGTTGAAGTTATGTAATGGCAAATGTTGCTGTTTATACTTTAATGCTCAGTTAAAATTGAAACACTTTGAAGAGGACACGTGAATGTCTAAGTATTGTAAATTATTTACTCGTCTATCTATTTACTATTCATAAGTTTCATCATGAATGTTCTTCTGATCTTATTAATAGCTTTGGCAGCAATATATACATATAGGCAGTTTTATACCATCATCCAAATGGAAACATTGCCCACTAAAAAGCTACTAAAAATAAAAATCATTTTAAATGTACGATATGTTTGACTTTTACTGATGGACTGGAGATTTCAAAGGCACTTAAACCTTTGAAATGTTTTTTTTCCTCATCACCCAAGAGCCCACCCAACCCAAGTTCCTCCATTTTGACTCATTAGAAGCCCACCATCAAAACACTGTGTCACTGTGTTCTCCCGATGAGCTAAGCTTCCTGTATTTTTCAACAGTAAAAGGAAAAATATCTATTCTACTGTACATTCTAAAACATATGGAATCGTCTTCTTCACAAAGTTCCCAGTTGAAATTAGTTTTGAGATGATTTGAAGAACCATTTGCTCTGAAAGGAATGAATCACAGAAGATGGAAAGACATATGGATTTGCCTATGAACATCTTTCGTAAAGTCTTTTAATAAAAAAGGTTGCTGTTGTCACACATCTTGAGATTCTCCTGATTTCTCCCTCAAAAAATTGGCCACCTCACCGCACTGTATTCTCTCCCATACATCTGGGCTGTTCCATGGCCTGAATACAGAGGTGCACAAAGGAGACATGCGGCAGAGCTCCCCAACTGTGTGTGTGTGGCTCATGTCAGAGTGGCATCAAAAACAGGCAGCACGTAGTAGAGCATGCGGTGTGCTGGTGGTGGAGCGGAGCATACGTAGCCTTTCATTGTTGCTCACACACCTTTATCAGGGACACAACAGGCGTACTGATGAGGACAGCGCCATGCAACCCACTCTCTCCCCTATGGAAACATGTGCAACATTAAAAAAGAGCGCTGTGAAAGTTCTGCATAGGTAGCTTCAGCCGGCAGGGCACATCTAAATCCGGCACATTTAAAAAGGCTTTGACCGCACGATTCAAGGCTAAATGTGGCTCCTGCAGATAGCACACATAAAGATAGAGGCAATGACACAGGGAATGAGCTGTGCAAATGTCTGAATACCTTCAACTATGAAAGGGAAATCGACACAATGTAGTTTCTGATGTTGAGCTTGTATGGGGTTGGTGTATATTCCTAACACTACAAGGAAAAACAAGTTTGTGTTGATGGGCTACATATTATGGAAATAGCAATATTCAATCAACTGTTAATCAACTGTCTTGAATATTGTGATCATTTTGATGTCGCATTTTGGCCAGCATTTGCTTTTTTGATCTGTATGAGAATTTGGTTGCGCATTCACAACACCTCAGAGAAACTGGACTACACGAGCAAACACGCTTGGACTCAAATCAAAGGGGTGTTGTGAATGTGCCTAAAGCATGTCTTATGCAGCAGGTATTCTAGTTTGTGGATGATGGGAGAAGGTTCCCTGACCACAGCCATTAAATAGAAATAGTCTTGCTTCACCGATGTCCAGCTGTGTATGTATGAGACAGCAAAAAAATAAATAAAAGGTAAAAGATGAGACAATGGGTTTGACGGTAACAATCACAAACAATACCAAGATTTCCGATATGAACTGCAAGTTTTGGCAGCATTAGGCTGGAGAGCTACGGCTCTTCATTCAAGTGGAAGTGTCTTTTTTTTCTCTGTTATTGATTCTCTCATGTCTCGTTCAGATGACAGACAGCATGTATTTAAACTTGAGCTCAAAATTGTAATGTTTTAACTTGGTGGGAGCTTTTATGGCAGATTAATTGATGCTTTCCATTCGACTATTGTTGAGTCTGACTTAAAACCCCACCATTTATTTGAGTAGTAATGATCAGCATTCAGGCAAATACAGCGAAGCTTTCACTTTGTGTTTGGTGAGGGATATGAATATATGACAATTATGCAGGGGTGTACATTCTCTCACTTGTCGTTAATAGGGTTCCATGCATATTCATTTCCAGCAGCCCACACAGCATTGGGCCTCTCCATCTGCAGTCTCATGTACCTCATGAGCTGAGGTTAATGGAAGTGTTTATTGTGATTAGCCAATAAGAGCTGGGCCTGCATAAACACAAGCATATGGCCTTAGTTACTTTGACAGAATTATAAAACCATTTGCTACATTCAAAGCAGATGACACTGAACTAGCATCATTGACACTGGACATATAACTGCTTTGAAATGTATGTAAACATATACAGTTCACCGTACACCCACGCATTCATTTTCCATACCATTTACAAAGGATTTATCAAGACTTTTGAGATCAGCTTCTCAAAGCCTCCTTAATGCAGCTAATACGCATTTAGGAACATTGCAAGGACGTTCCAGTCCAATCCAACTTTATTTATCATGCACTTTAAAAACAACATAGTTGACCAAAGTGCAGTACACAACAGCAAAAACAATAAAAGTAGGAGTGTTTATTTGAATCAAAAGAACTGTTAAACAGCAAATATTGTTTCTACTGACCTTCACTTTCTGCCTGAAATCTAAAGTTTTTTGTGGTATAAATAATATAATATACAGAGGCACTTCAAATAACTGTCTTCCAATACTTGCAACACACAGAGTAACTCTAAATGTATTTACACTCATATGAAAAGGCATGGGGGGTTGATGCCGTACACTGATTCCCTGGGGGAAATAGATCAGCCTCAACCTGGTCAGGATGACAATTACATGTTAATTGTATTACACCCACACTTTGCCTTCCCATTTAACCAAGTGTAATTACAATAAGGGAGTTGTTGATTTAATTTCACGGATGGTGTACTGTCACTGAAGCTTCCTCGTCATTGCAGCCTAAGGCCGTCCTGCTTCGCGCTCAGGGAGACCTATAGCCCAATCAGCATTTGAAATGCAGCCAACCATGTTCTTGTTTGGTTTTAAATGGGTACCCTGCTTCCAAATGTCCCTGAATGGACAGCAGAAATAGATAATGTTCTCATGCATGATTTAGTAAGAGATTGGACATCACAACGCTCATTTTCACATAGCCATCTCACAGCACTTTTGTTAGCTCCACTCTCCACCGCTCATGTCCTTAATACCGGTATCCAAGAGGATATTATTCAGCTACAATTTCTGATTTCATTTCTGCTCAAGTCTGCAATTGGAGGTTTTATGCAAATGGACACCTGTATTTTTTATCCATTTTTGATTAGATAAAGTAAAAATCCACCTTTATAAGGCAGGCAGATTGCCTCTGTCACTGTGAGCATGGATGTGCTTTAGTTATGAGCCCATGACACAAAGAGAGAATCACCTCTGTGTGCTGTGGTGCTGGGGCCGCGGGCTCCATTAATAACCTGGTGTGCCTGTGCATCCTTCATGTGTCTCTGAGTGCCGGACCGCTCCTGAAGGCTTCAAGTGAAATAGGCACAAGTATTGCCTAATTAATGGCCTTTCTCGCTGCACAATTAATTTCTCTCCGCTCCGTAGTCCATAGCTTTTTCAAACAGGGTTACAACCGAGACTTGGATGGCTCTCACAGGAAGAACGTCAAGCGAGAGCGCTGCCACAATGAATAGGACTAAAGTGAGGGAACTGCTGGTAATGCATGCATTTGTGGTTGTGCTGATGGAGGGCTGGGGTGAAAGCATGATTGAGACGAGCAATCAGCTCCACTGTGGTGAACAGGGGGCAGGCAGGGGGCTGCTGCCTGCGGTTACCCTGCTAAGTGTGCTGATTTTCGCCGTGTTTTTCCCTTCACTCACGGATCAATAGATGAGTGGAGTGCGGCTTGAGGTTGTGGCACGCCTCCTTAATCCACTGTGTGATAACCTGTGCCATAGCGGCGTATACAGCGCCGCAGACAAACACGGCAGGAATGCAAAATCCTCCCTGCTGTTCGGGTTTGAGTGGAGACTATTGGGGCTTTGGTCTTATTAGCCCACGGATTCACCAAGATGTTGCTATGGTGACAGATTTTTTTTTCCTTTTTTGTACATCTGTGGAAATAACAATTATCTTTCCGCCTTGTGTTGTCGTCGCAATAAAGTAGCAGGACGGATTCCTTTAGATAAGACTTTTTAATATTAGCATGGCGCTGAACTCTTGCCCCTTTTAAAAAGCGCTCGTACTCTCCAGTCGCCGGGCAGATTTTCCCCTCGCCTTTTAAAATTAATCTGTCAGACAGCTAAGATTATCTTGCGATCTTGCTGAGCTCAAACATGAGAAGTGTTTATGATGAGTAAACATTATCCGGGATTTAATTAACAGATCCCACACTTGCATTGATCCATGGGAAATATCAATTGCACTGGTGTATTTAATTAGTCTATATCTCTGCTCTTTGTGTCACTGAGGTTGATGGAGCACCGCGCTCCGCAAATTAATCTTCATCAGCAAAAGGCTTGAAACAAAGACATGATTAGAATAAAGAAACAGAGAATCCTAATCTTTCTGCTCCATCCCGCGCACGGCACATGGTGTTGTTATGTGTGATTTAATGATTATACAGAGTGCACAGCAAATGACCTTTTAACTTGAGAAATTTGACGATTTATGCGTTCCACTTCTAATGAATGTTTAAATAACGACTTAAAAACAACTGACATTTGGCGTCTGAAGTACAGTATTTGTGGGTGTAATATTTAGATCAAAGAAATGTTAAAATGTGAGATTCGCCTGGCGTGGTTGTCTAAAATGAATGAAAATTACCATATAACACTGATTAACATCTGCAAAGAAAGTTATTGTGTGGGGTCTCTCTCCTTTTGATTCATTTTTTTTTAACTTCTGAAACATTACAAAATAGTGTCATTTACTTCAGATGCAAATAGTGAGCGGATGACAAAAAGATTTATTCATGTGACTAAATATTGACTTCCCTGTTGACGTCCATATTATTATTATTATCAGAAATAAGGTCATCCATTGTACTCTTTAAATGCTTCTCAGCTTTATATCTGATAATTAACAAAGCAACATCCAATAAACAACAGTGCTTGATCTAGTCTGCACACATTGCTGGCATGAGCGGCCCGGGTGGTTCTCGCACTACGTGTTGACATACATTTGGTCTTTGACACTAATTGGTATAAACTGGAAACCACAATAAGAAGCATGTCCTAAACTCCAGCCTGTAATTACCTTCAGGGAGCTGACATAAATGTTTCATAGCTCCCAAGTTGGTAGTTCTTGTTTTTGCCAAATCCATCACAATGAAAATGTGGAACAATGTACTTTTTGCTTGTGCACCAGAATGCAAAATAAAGAACAAGAAAATGATTTGTTTTGATGATAAGTGCAAACTGTAATAGATGTACAAACAGGACAAGCAAAACAACAAAATAAACGAACAAAGAAATAAAGCGCATAAGGAACATAGGATACAACTCTCCCTACATGCTTTTCATACTTTTGATATTAGTGGCTGCTAACAAATGTATGAAATACAGAGGGAAGAAAAAGTAAGTACGCTATTTGGAATTTCTCACATTTCTGCTGAAGAGTAAGGAGTTTTTCACTCCTTCTCCTGTGTTGTCCACTTCCTAATTAATTACCCAAACGTCGGACAACACCAAGCGTGTTCAACACTGGAAGAAGAGTTATTGACAAACAACGCTACACTACCAGCTAATAACACATACCAGCACAGATGACCCAGGATTCAGAAGTTTAAATCACAAAGGTTTATTTCCCTAACAGGTCATCTAATACAGAGCTCTGCTTCCCTAGTTCCCTAACATCGAGTCTACCAGTTGTCCATTTCCATAGGAGACTGGATTTTTTACTAGGAAGCAGAGTATTTGTATCACATTAAACATTGGAATATTCATGAACCTAAAACTAAATCTCATTGGTTCCTTTGGCTCCAGTGCTTCTGCTGCATCACATAGTTCCGCCCTGCGACCCCCAATTTTATGTCTTCAATGGAATGTGGCAACTGATAGGATCCTTCTGGAGGAAGGCAGTTGTTTATCTTACTTTTGGGGCACGGGGGTTTTGTGCTCACACACTTTGGTGCTCTGGTACTTTTCCGCTGTAACAGAGAACTGAGAATACTTCGCATACATTTTGTTAAGTCAAGCTAAACAGTAATAAGAATAAAAAACAGTATAAAACCTTGTATATATTTTATAATTCTTCATTCCCCCTTCTGATCTCGATAGAGATCAACTAAAACACTAAGTCCCTTAATTAATAAATGTAAAACCTTGATTGAACAGTGATTCACCGTTTCTCTGAATATAAAAACCACCACCAGGTCTCCATCTTCATCTGAGTATATTCAATCAGTTCCTGAGGAGTTTCAAAATCATCTTTTTTTCTCCCAGACGTAATCTCCACTCACCAACCTTTCCCAACGAAAGGTCAGCGATGGAGTACCAAGGTCAACAGTACACTTTATTTTTCTGTGCCTCGCGCACCATCACGTATTGCTATAAAAATAAACATTCCTGCAACACAAAGCACAACAAAACAAAACAACACTCTTAAATGTTTGGTTAGATAAAATCTCCTCCACTTTGTCCATCATAGCCTTCGTCTGGGTCCAATCATTTTTAAACGCCATTCTGGCTCTTTCAGTATACAGATCTTAGACGCCCCCTTCAGGCGTCTCTGTAAAACCCATCTCCAGATCCTCAGGGCCTCCTGAGAGGGCTAAAGCCCTGGTTATCATGCTGCGAATGAGAGGTACAACACAACAGTAACACAACACCTATTATAATACTCACTTTTTGAAGGATGTGGATCCAGGAACCGGACTCTAGCCAATTCAACCAAGTCCATTGTGGATTTTGGTCCTTGAGTCTACTCACCTTATCTCTAATTACGGTCCAATTTATTGGATTTACCCAGTTTGAAAGGTTAGCATAGTTAGCATACTCCTTGCAACCTGGGTGTGTGTATTTTCCTTTTTTATTCCAAGTTTCAATCGCTTGTTCTGTATAATGGGTAACCCATTATAAGTGTGGCGGTTGGATACTACTCCTCGCCTTTTAACCAATATCATTCCGATTTGATTACAATAAATGACTACATTTCCACCTTGTTTTTAGCCTAACTTTTTTACACATGTTATACAGTGTCTGTTTTAATTCTTTCACTGATTGACCTTCAACCATTTTATCACAATTGTTTTGATCTTCTAATTTTAAAGCCATTAATATTAGTAGTATGCAGAGAGCTAGTATTACACCCCACACCCCGTATGGGCACCTAAGTGGGCCTAGCTTTTGTAGCCATGACTTTAGAGAGGAGCTTTTGTCCTTCTTTGTCTCTAGTTCAAGTTTATGGGTTTGTGGGTTTGCTTGCCCACCCCCTTCAGTGGGGCTCCCAGACCCACTTTCACCATTATTAGGCAAAGTGTGGGACCAGTGGTAGCCGGTCTTGTCCGAGCAAGGTTTCAGATGTGTCCAATGAAACCAGCTGTCTTTTCCCTGCACTTTAACTGCTGTAGCAGTCCTCTAAGTCACTTCAAAAGGTCCTAAATAACGGGGAGAGTTACATAATTCTGTTAAGGCCTGTTCTATGCCCTGTCTCTATTTATCATGGCGAAATGGCCTCTGGGGACATACACATGTGCACCAGGAAGCACCGTTAGAACCACTGGATCAACTTTATTACAATGTCCGATATCAGCGGGCCCTTCCGCCCACAGCTCTCCTGAGAACCCAGCCAACCTTTGAGCAGCCCCCTCATGATCTGTAAGTTCACAGCCGTGTGACCGTGAGACTACAACTGCATCAGTACAAGAACCAATGTCAACTTTATAAGCTTTTTCAAATGGACTATACATTATGCCAAGAAGTCCGGTCTGTTCCCAATCCAGGGTGTGGTTCAATTTATAAGTCAGAGGCCCTAGTTCGCGCTCTTCATGACCAGAGCCTAAGAATAGAGACATATGTGGGTCAGTAAGCAAGTCTTCTTTTATAAAAAGGTTTCACAATTTCAGGCAGGACAACTGGGGCAACAACTCCTGTTTTGTGGACATAGAAATGGGTGGCTGTTATCGTATATGTGTTTCCCTTTAACTCTTGTTCAAAGTCTAACTGATATTGAGGGTCTAATGCTCTATCATATAAAAGAGTGCAATGCAGTGGGTCTTTGGGAGGGGCTTATGGGTGCAGCATCGAGAACCATGGTTTCCATTCTTCTGTGGGGTATCGGGTTCAAGGAGGAGCCAGTAGATTGAAACACCAGGATATTCAGGGTCCTCTCGAAAAACAAAGTCCATGAGAGGTTGAAGGTGTGCAGGTGATTTTCTGTCCATTAGACCATGTGACCTGCATTGCGTCCGGGGAGCATTAGATGGAAGCTCCCGTAGCTTGTAAAATGTCTCTTCAATTTCTTTGTCATCCGTAGAGGGGTCGCTTTTCCCGTGTGCCCTGAAAGGTTGATGTGTTTATCACTTAGCATGTGCGGGGCAGCCTTCCTCATCTTAGAATGCGTAGCACCTGTATCCACGAGCATCATCAACTTTTCCCCACCAACCTCTACAGGAACAAACGGTTCTGGGGTGGAGACAGGACTCACCGGGCACCCCTAGCAGTGGTCATCCCTGTCGTAGGGAAAACATCCTTGGGTGTCGTACACAGGGTAGTTATTACCTCCACCCCCACGCCTCCACGGTGCAGGGCCAGGCCCTCCCGCTGGATTTCTCAGAGGAGACCCACCTCGTCCTCCTGGATTAGCTTGGGCTGGGGGTTAGGAACAGTCTCTAGCCCAGTGATCTGTGGCTCCACAATTGTAACATCCTGACTGAGGGCACTGTTTGGCCCAATGGTCGGTTCCTCCACATTGGAAACATGACTTGTCTCTGTTATTTTGTTGCTGCCGTCCCCCATAGCCCTGCCCGCCGAACCCTCTGCCGCTAAACTGTCCCCTATTATTCCCTCTGCCCCTCCCACCTTAGTTCCCATGTAAGTGGATGTGTGTTTGGGTTTGGGGCATTGGTGGGAGCATGTTGGAGTTATGTTGCCCTAAGGGCTGTGATTGGGAGGCGTATAAGGCGCTTGCGGGTGATGGGGCAGGCGTGTCTGCTGTTTCAGTTGTCGAGGTTGTTGCCACCATTTGCCCCTGGGCCTTGTTTTTTCAGTCTTTTCTCGCAGCTGTGGCCTGTTGCCGTGCTTGGTTCAGCTGAGATTTTAGCAATTCTTCTTGCATTTCTTTAAAATTTGTTTCGCGCTCGCGTTGTTTTTTGTTATACAGATCGGCGTGATGTTTTAAATGTGTCAAAAAGAGAGTTGAGTCCGAAGACAATCCTGGAACACTCATCAGGCTTGTTTTAATTGGTTCCGGCAAAACATCCAGCACCCCCTGGAGGAACAGACACATTGTTTGGGGGTTTCTATATGGGTGAGTTTGCATTGAGCTAACATAAACCTGAACACATTCTTCCAAGAATTTAGTAGGGCACATCCCAGGTAAATAGGCGAAAAAGGTTAGGGGCTGCGGGTGTGGAGGGGGATACATTAATTCCACCACCGCTAAAAAGCCTTCCACATGTGGGTCAAAAGGTTGATGCAGGGGCAGATTGTCCAAACCGGATGTTCTCAGGAGTTGATCCACTGCGTGCGGAGGAGCACACGACGCCACCAGGCCCCTCAAATCTCCTACTGCTAATGTGGCATTTGAGCACTGCATTTGAAGAGTGCGAAACCACTTCCTGCCCCCTTCCTGTAGGGGTGGCAGGGTGTTTTTCATCTGTTGTATTTCTGTACATTTAAGTGGTTTATATGCCATAGGGAGAACATTTCCCACCGCTGGCGCCCCAGTGGGAATTAGGGGATATGTTCCTTTTGCCACTGGGTCTGGTTTGGCTTTAAGTGTGAATTCCTCTAGTTTCCGTCTAAGCTCATCAACTTCTGCTTTCCTCCCTTCTGCTTCCTCTTTCATTGTTTTAACCTGGTCTTCATAAAGTTCTCGTTGTCTTTCCAATGCTGTATCATGCGCTTCTTTGGTCATTTTCTGAATTCTATCGAAGGCTTCTCGTGCCTCTTCTTTCGTTAGTTGGTCTGATGGAGCCACATCCAGATCCAGAAGTCCGTGAAGTGATTTATGAGGGTAGAGAGAGCCACCAGCTCTCCCCGCCTCATATGAAAGGGGGGCCAAAGGGCCCAAGACGGGGCCTCCTCCCTGTGGGAGGGGCTGTTTTGTCCCGCCCCCCGAAGTGGGGGAGAAAATCTTTTTTTCCTTTGTCCATTTAGATACGGCAGCCTCCAAGACCGGTTCGATTCTTTGTTTGATCTTAAAATATCTTCTTATTGTGAGGTCTGTAAGTTTTAGGTCTTGCTTACCCAATTTTCTTGTTTTCTTCATTGCTTCCGCATCTTGCATTTCCATAGCGCAGAGTTCTACTCCCGCCGTCAGCGTTCCACAGAGTGTTCCTAAATCATGTGGTTCCTTAGGATTTCTCTTTTGTTCTTCATACATTTGTGCACACGCCTCTGTTGCCTTCCTTACCTCTTTCTTTGACCTTCCCTTCAGGAAGCCCGTTCCCTGGCACAACCACATAACCCATTTCTCACAATCGTGTTTTCTCGACATTTCTCTTACCTTCTAGTCGCTTTTTCTTTTTCTTTTTCTTTTTCTTACCTTTAATTCCTTTTTCTCTCTCCGCGAAAACAACTTCACGTATCTCTGTAATTCACTTCACACATTATTACACTTCTTTTACACTTCTTTAATTAATTTCTTTTTTCTCACACTTCTTTAATTAATTTTTCTCTGCTATTTGGGACTCTAACCCACTATTTTAGACGGTCCCCAAATCCGTCAACGACTTATTTCAACGTTTTAATTTTAGTCCACGCGTCCGTGGGCTTGGGAGGTCCTACCTACGCACCTTTCGGCTTTTAAAGGGTAAAACCCAGCGTGCAGTCCTCTACTTCTTCTTCTTCTTCACTATTTCTCACTTCTTTTGTCATTTCACTACTTTTTCTCTACTTTATTTTCAACAGTTTATAATTTTAACGTGTGTCCCTTATTCCTTCCACCATCAATTCACAGATTATACCAGCCAACAGTCGATTTCAGTAAAAATCTTTAAACTAAACTTTGGAAAATAGCCAAATAGACGTACTTTGAGACTCACATTTTAGTAGAAGTCAAAAGTCGTCTTACCTTAATCTAATTGGACGTCCGTGAAATCGCTGATGGCTGGATGTGGAAAAGAATGTCTGGTATGTCTACCGCAAATAGTTTTAAGGAGACCGGACCTCAGCCGCGTCCCGTGTTGTCTGTCTATAATTCATCCTGCATCACGTCGGGGTCACCACCTGAAGAGTAAGGAGTTTTTCACTCCTTCTCCTGTGTTGTCCACTTCCTAATTAATTACCCAAACGTCGGACAACACCAAGCGTGTTCAACACTGGAAGAAGAGTTATTGACAAACAACGCTACACTACCAGCTAATAACACATACCAGCACAGATGACCCAGGATTCAGAAGTTTAAATCACAAAGGTTTATTTCCCTAACAGGTCATCTAATACAGAGCTCTGCTTCCCTAGTTCCCTAACATCGAGTCTACCAGTTGTCCATTTCCATAGGAGACTGGATTTTTTACTAGGAAGCAGAGTATTTGTATCACATTAAACATTGGAATATTCATGAACCTAAAACTAAATCTCATTGGTTCCTTTGGCTCCAGTGCTTCTGCTGCATCACATAGTTCCGCCCTGCGACCCCCAATTTTATGTCTTCAATGGAATGTGGCAACTGATAGGATCCTTCTGGAGGAAGGCAGTTGTTTATCTTACTTTTGGGGCACGGGGGTTTTGTGCTCACACACTTTGGTGCTCTGGTACTTTTCCGCTGTAACAGAGAACTGAGAATACTTCGCATACATTTTGTTAAGTCAAGCTAAACAGTAATAAGAATAAAAAACAGTATAAAACCTTGTATATATTTTATAATTCTTCACTGCCTAAATTGGTCACTAAATGTGGTCTGATCTTCATCAAAATCACAGGAATGAGTCTGCTTAAAGTAATACCACCCAAACATTTACATGTTATCATATTTTTATTGGCCATAACATGTAGACATTCACAGGACAGGGGGGAATAAGTAAGTACACCCCCTGAATCTCGTCGAACTGCAACAGTTTTGTAAAGATGAATGGTTCAAGATTCATCGTGATCGTTGTGAAAGTCTAATCTGCAACTACAGAAAAGCAGTTATTGCTGCAAAAGAAGGATCAGCCAGCTGTTTAATACAAGGGTTCGCTTACTTATTCCACGCTGTTGTGAATGTCACAGGTTTTTCTGCAAAATATTTTCTTGGAACTTGTGAATTATTTTTTTCTATTGATAATAGCACAATGTCCAGGCCCTGAGGCAACAAACCAGCCCCACACCATGATGCTCCTGCACCATACTTCACAGTAAGGATAGGGTTTTGATGTTGATGTGCTGATCCAGTTTTCCTCCACACATGACGTTATGTGTTCCGATAAAAAACAAATAACTTTGGGTTAATCAGTCCACTGAATATTTTTCCAGTAGTGCAGTGGAGCATCCAAGAGCTCTTTCACAAACCAAAGGTGACTATTTTGGGAGGAACACACAACGTCATGTGTGGAGGAAAAATGGAACAGCACAGCGACATCAAAACCCTACGCTCACTTTGAAGTATGGAGCAGGAGCATCATGGTGTGGGGCTGTTTTGTTGTCTCAGGGCCTGGACAACGTGCTATCATCAATAGATTGAATTCACAGGTTTATCAAGATGTTTTGCAGAAAAACCTGAGACATTCACAACAGCGTGGAATAAGCAAGTGAACCCTTGTATTAAATAGCTGGCTGATCCTTCTTTTGCAGCAATAATTGCTTCTCTGTAGTTGCAGATTAGACGTTGACAACGATCAGGATGAATCTTGGACCATTCCTCTTTACAAAACTGCTGCAGTTCAGTGAGATTCATTATTCCACGCTCTCCTGTGAATGTTTACATGTTATGGCCAATAAAAATATGCTGACATTTAAATGTTTGGGTGGTATTGGTTAAAGCAGACACTGTTTACTCATTCTTATGATTTTGATGAAGATCAGACCATTCAGTCATTCATAAAATGTTTATGACCAGTTTAGGCAGAAATGTGAGAAATTCCAAATGGTATATTTTTTCTTCCCACTGTAGGTCCCAGGTGATATTTCATCAATAGTATAACCATATCAACTGCCTGTACTAGTAGTTATAATAAATATGTTTTTCTCTAGTCACAATAGTAAACAAACTATTTACAATATTTTAGCACTGTTTTCATCTAACTATATATACTATAAAATGCTTGCCTGGCCAGCCATCCACATCTGCTTTCTGTTTCTGTTTAAAAGCGTCTGTAAAGAATAGGATAAGCGTGTAGTGTGGCTAGCCAAGTTAATAAAATACTACAATATATGTTGATTTTTAAGACGTGAAATGTCGCCATGTCACAAGAGCAGCCATAACTCAAAATATAAACGCACATGTCAGTATAACAAACATGCTCATCATGTTCAGCTAAACTCTGACAACATTCTTTAGCCAGTGGGTAGTCAAAACAAAACCTTTGGAAGAGGAGGACCAGAGGTATTTATGAGTTTGAGGAAAGACGAGCCTGTTCACATTAGAGGCACATGTAAATCTTTATTAATAGATGAATGTGTATTATTCATGATATTTACTGGGGGGAATTTTGCATTATATTACATTTACTTATCACTTGCCCAGGATTATTTGTCATCATTGCCCCTAGACTGCTGACCGAGGCTAATATTGTGCAATCATGTAACCACTTATTTCCTGTCCATTTCATTCTTTATTATTTGTCTATTCATTGTTCATTTTGATTTGTTCTTTTTTGTTTTTTTCAAACTGACACATTTAGCTGAAGCAGCATGTGGACCAAGATGGGGTAATACATATGCTAATCTAACAATTATCCAAAGAAGGATGATTACACACAAGGTAATGAAAATCTCCAGACCTGCCACATCACCTGCGCAAACTTGCCCTCAATTAAACCCCTCTATTGAGTGACCTGCACACCTCAGAATCCAGGCAGGAGCAGAGCGGAGAGAGAGGGCGGCCACCCCAAAGTTAATAATTCAACACCGCCTTACACTCAGAGTGACTGTAAATACAAATGACTCAAATATTTATAGGTTTATCATTATCTATCTGACTTTGATCTGATTGTAGCACTAGCTAGATAGTTTTGGTTTTCAATTTTACACAACTTGTGCGCATTGATACCTTTTTCAGTAGGGCTGCTCAATATGTAAACAATTATTTTATTTTAGGTGGTGCAATATCCATATATCATCTATCTAACAGCCTAAAACAAAAACAGATGGTAACTCATACTGCAAAAAAATAGATAAATAAAAATTGTGATTTTCCGAAACCATAAATTGTGTTTATACAATAGAGTATATAGAGTTGTGTTTTTGAGTTCAGTCAGTTTGGACTTGGTGCAGCTTATCAATTGAGAAAAACTGTAATCAAGCTTTCAGTTCAATGAGTGAAATGTCCTCAGTGAAATGGAGTCTCTAAACAGCTGTTCAATAGTTACCGAACCTTAGTTGCTGGAATGAACCTCCAATTGATGTGAACCAAGACAACATTTGTACAAACCAGATCTTTATATATAGACAGTTACACATACTCAGTAAAACTTCCTCGGCCCTGCTGTTCTCTGGAGTCTGAAGTGAGAAGTGACAATGTTATGTAATTCAATTAGCATTTACATTTGGGACAACAGTTGGCACTGCCTGAGCCTTGTAAAGTTTATCAATAAGAAAAAAGTGAAAAAAGCAATCTCTTTCTCCAAATTTCTGTTTTCTTGTTCTCATTTGTATAGAGATTTGTTTTCTGTCTTCTTCACCCAGTTTGTTTGTGGATATGCTGCTGGTACTAGGTGTTCCGAATGCCGTATCATGGTAGAATGAACAATTTTATCCCCCAGATAACTGATGTGTGTTTTCACCCAACTGGCTTGCCTGCCTCAGATGCATGTGACAAAAAGTCACATGCAAAACTTTTTAAAGTTGCATCATGATCACACATTTTTCGTATTTTTATTTTTAAATTTAGTTTAGTTTAGTTTGCTTGCTTCACACATATGCAAGAGTTAGGGCACTGTACTGTGTAAGAACAAAAAAATCCTAAAAGGTTTGATGAAATTTGCATTAAAATTAATGTATATATGGTGCAGCCGGTCTAGTGCAGTGTTTCCTAACCAAGGGGACAGGGACCTCCAGGCACTTGGAATTACGGCAGAAGTTGTAACTCAACATCATTTGAATATTCTTTTGAAATGAAAGTTCTTTCAGCGATGTTTTGCAGCAATTTTAGTATTGCTGCAAAACATTTTCTAAATAATTGGCGGCGCCCTCGACATAAGGGATACTTGAAATATAGATACCGCTTTTGCTACGCCCGATCCCGTCAGATCTCGGAAGCTAAGCAAGGAAGGGCCTGGTCGGTACTTGGATGGGAGACCGTTTGGGAACACCGGGAAGCCTGGGTAAATGTTGTGTGTGAGTGAGTGAGCGAGTTAGTGAGTGAGTAAGTGGTTGGTGGTCGGAGTGGTGCAGATTGGCAGCCTCGCAGCTGTGGCTACTATAGTAGCTTACCACCACCAAATATGGGGTGAATGAATAATGTAAAGCCTCTGAGTACAACAAATGCATTATTATTATGATGATGATGATGATGATGAGTATTATTATGATTATAATTATTAGCATCATCTCAGCATTTGAGCTGGTTCGTTCACCAGGGGCCAACCAGGTCCCTCAGGTTTGGCTCAGGTCTTCATATCAGTCAAGGACTCTTCGAAGTATGCGGGCAGTCCCCAACAGCACCGTCTTTTGTATTTCTTTGGCACTGATTCTGCAAGGGAGTTTGTCCAGGTGATCTTGGAGCCCTTTTTTGGCAGTTCCTAAAGCTCCGAAGACAATGGGCATAATTTGAGTTTTGGTGTCCCACATGCGCTTGATTTCAATCTCCAGATCTCAATACTTTGTGATTTTCTCTGCTTCTTCCTTTAAGATGTTTGTAAGATGTCATCTGGGATAGCCACATCAATCAAATAGCACATTTTGTTGTTCTTGTCATGGACTGGCCGATTTGCCGTGATAGTCCGGTCTGTTGGGATGGTCATGTCCCACATGAGCACACAGTCACCATTGTCTACCACTTTTTCAGTTTTGTGTTCGTACCACTTCTCACTTGTCCCTGTGCCCATTCTTTGGCATAGTGCCCAATGGAGGTAGGTTCCAACCTTGTTGTGTCTGTCCAGATATTCTTTTGGAGCCAAAATTTTACAGCCAGAAACCATATGACTGATGGTCTCTTCTGCCTCTCCACACATGCGACATGTGCTGCTGACCTGCATGCCCATCACGTTCTTCTGATGGTATCGTGTATTTAGAGCTTGGTCCTGTGCAGCTATAATTAGGCTCTCAGTGTCGCTTTTGAGTCCTGCACTCCACAGCCAAGAGTATGTGAGTTCTTTATCCTCATAACGCTCTTCAGCATGTTTGGCAAATTGGCCATGCAGGGGCTTGTTCTTGTAGCGTTGCACTCTAGCTGCCATTATATTGCATTTGAGCAGAACCTTTGTTTTCTCAGCAGTGTTATTTGATCTTGTGGACACATTGTACTTGATTTTGATTTCATGCCCTCTTTGAACTATGTACTTGCGCTGTACTTGCACCTTGTCGAAGTCTCTCAGGAGTCTGATTAGGCACCCATCGGACTGCTCCAGGTATTCACACAGCCCTGCTATAGCAGCCTCTTCAGCTGTTTCAAGCTGTAGCAGACCTCGGCCTCCCTGCCGGCGTGAGATGTACAACCGGTCTCCATCCGCTCTTGGGTGAAGAAGTCCATGCATTGTTAGCAGTTTCCTCGTTTTATTATCCATATTCTTTACATCCTGCTTTGATACTATACCAAAGCCATAGGTAACCACTGGTACTGCTAAGCTATTGATGGCAGCAATCTTGTTCTTTGAGTTCAGCTCCGACTTGAGGACTATTCTGATTCGCCGATAGTTCTCCTTTCTTATTTTTGTTTTCATTCGAGCATGCCTGATGTCATCACTCTCATCTACACCCAGGTATTTGTAGATACCTCCATGCTCCAGGGTCTTGATGATTTCATGATCATTGAGAGCAACATCTAGAGATGCTACGAGCTTGCCCCGATGAAATGTTACTTTGGTACTCTTGTCCAGGCCAAATTCCATCTGCGTGTCGTTACTGAGCTTCTTGACTACATTCAGCTCTTCAAGTAGCTCATGATCTCCTTTTGCAAAAAGCTTGAGGTCGTCCATGTACAACAGATGGTTGACTTGCTGTCCTTTTTTAACCTCATAGCCCAGCTGTTCTTCTCGGTTCAACATGCTACTGAGTGGAATGAGTGCAATGCAGAAAAGCAACGGGGACAGCGAGTCTCCCTGAAAAATTCCTCGCTTGATGGTTATTTCCTCCGTCTGGATGATGCCATCACAATAGATTAAGCTCATCTGTGTCCTCCATGTTTTCATAGCACTTGCCAAAAAATCTGCGATTGTTGGGTTAACTCTATAACACTCCAGGCTTTGCAGGATCTATGAGTGAGGTAGACTGTCGAACACTTTCTTATAGTCTATCCAGGCCGTGCTCAGGTTCTTCATTCTGCTTTTGGCATCTCTGCTCACCATTTTGTTTAAAGAGACTATACGGAGTTTAAAAATGTCAAAACTATGTATTTTCCCCCAACTACATGTTCCAACAATGTCCTAGGGTGTAGAATGAGCCCAGACTTATTCACCACAACTGCCTCTAAAATCCTGCACTGTCACTCAAAATGGTGTTAATTGGGTTCCGAATTGCCGTCATGCACGAGCTTAATATAGAAGGTGCAGTTACACGCATGACCTGAGGTGGCAGTAGTGAGTACAAAATGGCGAACTTGCATCTAGCCCCTTTAAGAGGAGCTGATCTTTGCATCCCCTGCTCCCTCTCGTACAGCCTTTCTGTTCTTCAGGCAGCATGTTGTTCATCAATAGGTGGTCATAGATTTTGTTGGTAAGTATTATTATAAGTATTATTATTATTATTATTATTATTATTATTATTATTATTATTATTATAAAACAAAGGTCCAAGGGGTACTTAAGGCAAAAAAGGTCGGGAACCACCGGTCTAGTTGTTACAGCTGCTGCCATGTCCACAGAGCACTGTTCTGACCTGAGCATGAAATGCTCCCTGCTCTGTATCCTTTTTCGCCCTGTGCTGTCCTGTCTGATAAAGTCTGATGGGCCAAAGGTCCAGTAAATAAAATATACTGTTTACTGTAAATAGATATGTCTCTGAAACAACAGCGTAGCTTCTGCCAACCTGATTAACACATTCTTGTCACAGTCCCTTTTCAGTCGTGCACCTGTAGTGCAGCTTCTGGTACTATTTGCTGGGTTGGTGCATAGACCAGGGAGGCCATTATTATAACTCAAATCCAGCAGTAGCATTTTCCCGCTGGGGCTGACGCTCAGTGTTGATTAAGTGCAGCCTTAATCACTGCTGAGGTCCTGAGTTGGCAGGATTTGGCCTCGCCTCCTACAATGGGGAGTGATTATTACATTCACATGCTCATAATGCCTTTCATTTTACATACCTCAGGTGGCAAATGCTTGATTACATGTTTATGGTGATGATATATATTATTCAAGTGCATAAAGTTGGTCAATCATCACAAATAGTCTCTCTCTCTTTGCAGGTGAAGAGAACACGCCAGGCTGGTTATGCGGCGAGGATGATGGAAAGACAATGCCGCCTTTTTGGTTTCCGCTCTTGGCCTGTCACATGCCTGTGTTTGCAACAAAGTCACCTGAAAGAAAGGTATGGTTTCTTTAGTGCATCAGAGATATTTCATTAATTAAGTTCCCCAAAGGAAAAGGATATAGAAATGCTGGTTCTTCATTTTTTTCTTTTTAAAAAGCAGTTCTATATGTCTAGACAAGTTTTATGAGTCCAATTTAATTACTGCCTTGATCACAACTTATCCAGTATATATCAAGGCATATTTATGGATTATTTTTCTCTATTTGCACAAAATAGTGGATAGTGTTTGAAGTTTTAATACATAATGTGTAAGTAAATTTCCACAGTTACTTAGTTATTCAAGACTCCAAGCAGAATCTTAGACCCTCCTCCTGGGCCCTTCTCCCTGTGCTTTCTGGATTGTTCCCTCTCCGTGCCTCATCAGTGAATGCATGAAACTCATCCGGTTCTTTTTAGAACTTAATGACGCTGACAAAATGGAAAACATTTAGCTGCAAAGATGTTTTCAGTGCTAAGATCTTCCATTGATTTATATATCAAAAGACTGAGTTGACCTTGTGAGAATTCTTTTTCCTTTGCAAACTGCCAAGGCACTATACGTACAGCAGAATCTTTTTTCCCAGGGATTTTGTTAAAGCGATGATAGCGCTATTTAACACTACCATTTTCTCTTCAAAACTATCAAAGTGTAGTTGCTATCCTGCAGCTAAAATAGCCAGAGTGTATGAATTACAAGGTGACACAAGACCAACTGCTTGAGATGCCAGCTAAAGATCCAGATCAATACAAGTTGTTAGACCTGGTGAGGGGTGGACTAAGAGGTTTGGAAGTCAGCGGAAATGGTCCAAAATCAATTTGTGGATACTGAAAGATGATATTTCCTCGCACATCCTCTATTGCTATAATGCGGTTACAGGTCTTTCGGTGCAAGGTGGAGAGTGAGGCGAGCCAAATTACCATGGCCACCAAGGGAGGATGTTATAAAGTGATCATGCAATTATCTTAATGGCTGTGGGACACCCAAGCATAAATCAATGTTCCATCATTAGATTAAGACCTTTACGCACCAACCGGTAGTCTGCTAGCCATACCGCGCTGGATAAAGGTGAGAGGAAACAGCATATGGAAGTGCAGAAAGTGTAGCTCCGACATGATGGGAGCGAATTTCCCTGCAGACCTTTCCCAGCGTTCCAGGGTATTCCGAAAAAATGTGTTACACCTGGCTGGAAGCGATGCCAAGTCAATTAATACATTTAGTGCCAGTGGGAGGAGACTGTCTCCAAGGACCTGCTCATATCCTGCTCCTCAAACAAACAAATGAAGCGCCGAGTGTACCAGTGAAGGGCACATCAGCTGCGTTACGTTGCTGTTTGCTTGAAAGCTTCAGTTATGAAAACCACATTGTAAAATGTCTATGGTTGCTCAGGTTTGACGAGACATCCTTAACTTACAGATGATTATGTGCATTGTAAACGATCCCATTCTATATTTTGTTAATAAATAATATGTTTGTCCTTGAAAGGGAGAACTTACAATGGAATGAATGGAAGCATCAGCTCCATATCAGATGATGATTCATGTATGTTTAAGGGGGTTTAATGGGAATGACGAGCTAGAGGGTAATGGACATGAAAAGGAATGAGTACGTCAGAGCAGGTTAGAAAGATAAAGATTATTTTGCGGAGGAATTGTATACACTGTAATGATAAAAGATTTTGGAAGAAAAAAAATATATATATTACTGACGAGTAATGTAATTAGTTTTGTGCTTTGGAAGATTCAGCCCATTTCGCAAACTTTAAACAAGATTTTTTATTGTTATGATTCTAAGAATGGCAAAAAAAAATATGTGAACAGATTAAACTTATTTTCCACCATACTTTGACACAATATCATTCACTGGCTGTATTTGTTTTCGCTTTTGGTCGTCTGGATTTTTAATAGCGCTGCCAAATCTTAGCCAGTGTGGAAGGTCATGTCATCACAGGCAGGTGAAAATGGCGTCTTAATGTGAGTGAACTAACTAATCCCCAAAATCTTCAGCCGGGTCTTATCCTCCTCTTGAAAATGGCCAGGGGATGCGTTTTTTAGCAAGTTTAAACATTATATCATACTTGTATAAAGGCCTGGAAATGCATTTTATGGCAGTTCTAAATCCTTGTTTAAATGGCCATAGGATGTTTCTTGACAGGCTTAAACATCATTTGGTCCTTGTGTAAAGTATAATTACAGTAAAATTTGTCATTCATCGCTTTAGTGAAGTGGAAAGTTTTTTTATTTCATTTTTGTTACTAATGTGTCTGGGCACATCGACGCCTCAAGCCTATTCGAGCGATCGCGATGTCGTCACATCCGTTTGCCGTGGTAGGCATTTTACATTTTCATATTTGATGAACATTTTATTAAAATCCTATGATCAGCAAAAACAATGTCCATAAGCAGGGCATTGCTTCTCTTGCGCTGTAACAGATCTATCATCTCATAAAACCGAGTTAGAGTCCTGTATGCATCAGCTGTTGCCTACCATTCACCAAAACATACGGCGAAAATTGCAGAAGTAAACATTAACAGCGATCGCTCGTATTGCTGCTTCTAGTGGATGCACTTTAATATATTTTCGGCATGCATGCATCTGTGGGTTAAGTGTTTTGAGTGCACCTTAGAACATCAAAGAGTATGCATTTGATAAGAATGTGGGCTGAAGCATTAGAAAGCTGAAGAAGAGGTAAGCAGTAGTATTTCTTTCCCAGTTTTTGACTAAGGAGAAGGTAGCATTAAATGGAGTGACTTTAAGTCCTTCATGCAGAGCAGACTGTGATTAGGGGTTTAACTCTGCAGCAGCGTCTTTCCTCTTCTCTCTCTCCCTGTCTCTCTTTTCGCCTTAGCCGCAGCCTTTGGGACATATACGCCTCTGTGCGCCAAAGCTCCGTAGCATCTTCCTCCTGCTCGGAACTGCGTCTCCTGGCAGTCTGACTTACAGTGAGCAGAAAGGATGAAGAAAAGAAGGCAGGGGAGAAATCCCAGATTAAAAGAGATGTGGCCGTGGGGTCTTCAGCCATTTCCGGCGGAAAATAAAGTTGTAAAGCAGCAGAGCAGAGCATCCCGCGTAGGTCACCTAAGGGAGCTGAACTGGCCCACTGACAGTATTGTGCACCCCTGTGGTTCTGCAGCAGGGAATGGGCTGTTCTTGTTAGGGCTGTAGATGGAGCTTACAGGTTGAGAGGGAACATATAGACTTTCACCAAGTGGGCACACAAGTCAGGTGACTATGATGATCAATGTTCAAACACTGTTAGCAAGGAGAAACTAATGACTAATGAGAAAGAAGATATTTGGTGTCAGTGCTCTCAAAATTTGTGTGTGGCTTTAAGGTCGTACATTTTATGTAGATTCATATTTGTGTCAAGTGAAAGTCTTTGGTGACATTTTGGTTAGATTATACCAGGGGTCACCAACCCTATGCCCCGCAGGCACCCAGTTGCTCTTTGGGGCATCCCCAGTTGCCTTTGAGACTTTAAGAAAAATATATATATAACAGTTGAATTTCTGGCATCTTGATGTTAAAAATATAGTAATTTGTCTTCTAGAGACTCAATATTTGAGCATTTGTCATGTGATATGCTTAATAGTCTATAATTAAACAGTTTAACTTTAAGGGTCAGATCTTGTGGCGGCGCACAGGGCGGCGCAGGCTCTTGGCGAATTATTTTCCGAGTGGCGGCGCTATATGTGCCATTCGCCTCCGCCACCTGTGAGGGGGCGTCACAAGAGGAGGTGACTGCACTGATGGAAACACGGCTGACATTCACTTCCTCGTTTACTTTGCGCTGTCTTGTGTTCTTTCTTAAGCCTTAGGCTCTCACAGGTCAAACTAAAAACTTTATTTACCCCATCGTGAGCTAAACGATGTTCACGTCTCGAGATAAAAAGAGCTACAGCGTCCACTGTGGCGCGGATCGGCCCGCGATTGGCGTGAACGCGAAGCTAAACAAAAGCACATGTTCACCCCAAACAACCACTCTCCTGGACGCGGAGTCGATTTGGTTGGAGGAAAATGTGTATGTCTCAACCCACTTAAATGCGCTAAGTCTGGAGTGGCAAGATCACAAAGTGCGCTCCGACTGAGCGCAAAATGTCACGCTATCGTCTCTGTTTTGATGCACAAGATCGGGCCCTAAGTCTTTGTCCTCAGCATTATGGGTTTGGGTCTCAGCTCCGACAATTTGCTGAATGTCTCTCCATACTCTTTTCCTTATACCCTGAGCTTTCCTGTATAATAAAGCTTACGAACAAAACATCCTTAAAAACACAAGTTTTGCAAAGCGGCTATATTTCACCAACTGCCCTGCCGAACACAAGGGGGAGCTATTGTGCCCCTTGTCTCCCTTAATATTACAGTATTATTGCTACTTCCTTTATGTTTATTTTTTTCAAGGATTCCTCATTTATTCTAAATATTATTGAAGTTATCGGCGGTGTAAAACTTCTGTTAAAGTTTTCCAAATAATTTGTTGCCACGCGTCTGCACAGAGCGAGCCACATCACGGCTCTTTTACAGGCAGGCATTGTGGCTTTTTAATAAGTGAGAGAAAGACAGATATAAGTTCCAAAACAGCCGCATTTGGAGTTCTTTCTTGTCCCTTTACTGCGGCTGCGTCTTTGTCCTCAAAGTTTACAGCAATCCCTGTGTCAGTCACAATCCCAGACCAATGTATTATGTGCAGAAATTAAACATGCCGCCGTGTCTGCATCCTTTGGAGACTCACCGTGCATCCGGATATAAAACATCTTTTGTTCATGTTTCCACAAAGATTTAGTGGTTTATTTCAAAAAATCTTGCCAGACTGCTTCAGTCTGATGTCTATGGTGGCAGCCATGTTGTTTACTATTAAAGGCCTGATTGGCTGTGCCAAATGGGGGTTCAATGCTTAATGTGAATATTGATATTTTTACTAATGTGAATATTGATATTTTTACTGATGTTAATATTGATATTTTTTCTATTTTACTAAGTTAGAGTTAGTTTCTACCATTAGTTCTTCTGAGAATGTCTTCCATATCCAAGTAAAATTGGTACCGCGTGATCTCCTTAACTGAATCGAAAATCAATCAAATCAAATCGTGAATCGAATCGATTTGGGAAATCTGAATTGATACTCAGCCCTATTTTTCGGGACAGTTTGGGCTAGATTTGGGACAAAAGCCTCTATTTCGGAACTGTCCCAAATTTTTCGGGACGTTTGGTCACCCCACGTGTGTGTGATATGCATGTTTTTGATTGGAATGACGAAATGGAATTTTTAAATTATTTACATTTTTGTAAAACAAACATTTTGAATATCTATATTAAAAAAAATGCTCTCGGGCCAATTTATCAGCGGGCCTTTACGCCTTTACTAAAAATGTTTCTCGGCCAGTTTGACAAACAGGAAATATTTTGGCTAACAGCACTTTACGATCCATGTTTGAAGAGTCTGCTCACGCGCTGTTCCTCTGCCCTCTTCGCTGTTGTGAAAGATGAAACAGAGCAAGTTTGGCAGTTGGCCCAGGGGGAGGCGCTAAGGTGGATGGGTTAAGGGATTAATAGGAGATACTACTTCAGAAATGGTTACAGCTTAACAGCAATCTTCAAGGAATAATTATCCACTAAATGCAACGGCGAAAACCACTCTGCGTCAATGTCCAAGTTGAGCAATTGAAGTAAACCTGACATTTATACCCATAGGAAGTCTTCAACATTCTGTATGAAATGAATGAAACACTTGCTTTCCGAGGGCAAGTTTGTCAGAAGTTACTTTGTATTCAAGGGTGGACTGAGGACAGAGTAAATTGTCGACGCTTAGGCACTCTTAGTCTTCATTGTGAGAGTGTATTAATAGGTATATCCTGTTGTTTTTCTTTAGTCACTTCGGATAGGCCAAAACTATAAATACTCAAATTAAAGTTTTAGACATGATTTTTTTTTACTTAGGGTTCATTTTAACCTTGTTTTTGTCCTGATTTTTGTTCTTACAAATAAACAATTGTTTACAATTTTATTTATAATGTACAGGTTTGAACTTGTTAAGTGAACTTTCGCAAAAATATTGTAGCGTAGCAATATTCGAGGCAGATATTGATATTGCATTTTTTCCCCCTCATAGTGTGCAGCCCTACTTAGTAAATACACATTTCTATCTAATACATACATTTCAGGAACCCAGTATTGACTCAAAATATTTTCTGAATGTCTTTTAGCACAAATGGTTGGTTACAGGCATCATGACTGTGTGCTCTAGGTTAATTATATTTCCCAGTGGTTCTACCAAATGTTGATTCTAGACTTTGGTCCTGACATTCGAACTGTGCTGTGTTTTATCAGTGAAGTAGAGGAATCCCAAAGCCGTAAAATAATTCACCAATGGCCCATATCTTGTTCAGCTGCAAAAAACCTTAACTTCTCCAAATGATGCCTAAAGCAGGGGGGCTACAAAGAGTTTGAAAAGAGGAAAGGGGCATGTTTCCAGACTGCGTTTATGAGGCATTAGGCTATGACAGGGCTGCTCTGGAGCTCTTATAATACCTTGGGGATTTCATCATGTATGCTTTGAAGTGCAGAATGACAAACTGGGAGAGGGTTTGGGCTGCGTCAGGGTTAGCTTCCTTTCTCTTTTATGAGAGGATTAGCCTCTCTGTCTCAGCTCGGGAAGGAGCTGAAAACCCTGCTCGGGTCTTACACTTAAGACTCTTTACTAGTTTATGTAGATCAAGTATCATCAACATTGTTTGTTTTATGTGGCTTTCGGGTTAATAGGCCACTGTGTTTATTTAAAGATGATAAATGAGTAATACTTTTATACTTTAGTTTATCTTATTTGTTTTAAAGCAGTTCTAAATCAGTCTTTTTCTTTTCTTCTTCTTCTCTCTGGGGGTAATACAAGTGTTAATGGGATGTCTGGTGTCTCTGGCCAGAAAACCACAATTGCAGCTTTCCCTGCTCTAACCCAGAGACCCAATACACACTAATGGAATCACGAAGAAGAAGCTAACATGCTAACGGGCAAAGCTAACTGCAGGCTAGCGCCACTTTAGCAGTATTTACAGCCAAGATTGAGTGACAAAAATGATCTCCATTGTGTCATTGAGTTGTGGCACAACTCTTTTCTGTTAGCGTAGTATTTACTCTTACGGACAATTAATGAGTAAAAAAAAAACGCAACATGCTACGAGACCTGCAGTGGTGCTTATGGCCTCTAGGGGCATGAGTTATTTAGTTCTGTTTTAATATTTATTTATTTAAAGGGACAACACATTTACAACATGTACAATGTGCAGCCTATAATCCTGAATTTAAAAAGCAGGATTATAGGCTAATTTCCATCCTCTGTCCCAAACCAGACCAGGCCCGACTATCCACACACCACTCACTCAGCAAAGCAATCTGTACAAACACACCTACACACACACTTGATCTCAATGAGTTTTATCCTGGATAAATAAAGGTCAAATAAAATAAATAAAAAACTCCCATACACAGTGATGCTCTTTCAACACTCCTCCCATGTCCACTCTTCCCATTCCCACCCTCTCAAATCCGCACCCGTCCACCCACACTCATCTTGCCTTCCCTTAAACTATAGGGAGGGCAGGCATTTGGATCCTTTTCATTCTACACAGAACGTCATGTGATAACGTCATAATGTCATAGCTCGTGTAGCTAATAGTCTATAGTGGTTAAAGCTGTTGCACACATGGAGGACTACTGTTCCGTCCTCATCATCGTGGGTTCGTGTTTTGGCTTTGAGAAACTGCTAAATGTCTCTCCCAACTCATCAGCCCCTTTCACACTCTACAGTTCTGTCAAATAAAGCCTATGGGCCAACAACACATCATAACCAGAGGCGGGTAGTACTCAGTTACATTTACTGAAGTACATGTACTTTTTAATCATACAGTACTTTTTACTTCTACTTGAGTAAAATTACAATGAGGTATTTGTACATGATAATTGTTACTTTTTCCATTGTAAGAAAATATGTAAGTTGCCAATGCCTTGTTTTGATGTATAAAATAGATGTAGATTGTCTCGTGCACCTTATTTTTTTAGATTTTTTTAGATTTTTTAAATTTAATATTATGTTTTTCTGTATTTTCATTTCTGTTTTTCTCTTGGAATTCTCTTTGTCCATCCATCCATTTTCTTCCGCTTTATCCGTGGCCGGGTCGCGGGGGCAGCAGTCTCAGCAGAGATGCCCAAACTTCCCGGTCCACACACACCTCCTCCAGCTGTTCTGGGGGGGACCCCGAGGCGACACCAGGCCAGCTCGGAGACATAGTCCCACCACCGTGTCCTGGGTCTTCCACAAGGCCTTGTCCCACTAGGACATGCCTGGAAGACCTCCCGCGGGAGACGACCAGGAGGCATCTGGAACAGATGCCCTAGCCACCTCAGCTGGCTCCTTTCGACGTGAAGGAGCAGTGACTCTACTCCGAGCTCCTCCCGAGTAACTGAGCTCCTCACCCGATCTCGAAGGGTGCGCCCAGCTACCCTGCGAAGGAATCTCATTTCGGCCGCTTGTTTTCACGATCTTGTCCTTTCGGTCATTACCCAAATCTCATGACCATAGGTGAGAGCTTCGCCCCCCCGACTCAGCTCCCTCTTCACCACGACAGACCGATACAGCGACCGCATCACTGCTGACGCCGCACCGATCCATCCGTCCCTCACTCGTGAACAAGACCCCGAGATACTTTAACTCCTCCACTTGAGGTAAGGACTCCCCACCGACCTGTAGAGGGGAAACCACCTTTTTCCGGTGGAGAACTATGGCCCCAGATTTGGAGGTGCTGATCCTCATCCCGGCCGCTACACACTCGGCTGCAAACCGCCCCAGAGCGTGCTGAAGGTCCTGGTTCGTTGAAGCCAACAGAACAACATCATCCGCAAACAGCAGAGATGAGATCCTGAGGCTCCCAAACCGGACACCCTCCGGCCCCTGGCTGCGCCTAGAAATTCTGTCCATAAAAGTAATGAACAGAACCGGTGACAAAGGGCAGCCCTGGCGGAGACCAACACGCACCGGGAACAGGTCTGACTTACTGCCGGCAATGCGAACCAAGCTCCTGCTGCGTCATACAGGGAACGGACAGCCCTTAGCAGAGGGCCCCGGACCCCATACTCCCGGAGCACCCCCCGCAGGGCACCACGAGGGACGCGGTCGAACGCTTTCTCCAGATCCACAAAACACATGTGGACTGGTTGATCGAACTCCCACAAACCCTCGAGCACTCGATGAAGGGTATAGAGCTGGTCCAGTGTGCCACAACCAGGACGAAAACTGCATTGTTCCTCCTGGATCCAAGTTTCGACACAGTACTCAAGTAACATTTCCTCCAAGTGCTTTTTACTTTTACTTCAGTAATTGTTTGGGTTATTACTTTTTACTTAATTCATTCAAATTAATTCAAAGTAACGTTACTCTAACTTGAGTAAATATTTAGGCTACTGATGTTGACTTTTCAAGCTTCTGTTGCTCTGACATCATCTGCATACTCTTTATTTACTGAAAATAAGTATATACCTACTAAACAATAATGTCCTAATAAACCAGCCCTCTGCCCCTAATAAAGCGCCCCCTTCTGTCACAGATAAACACTTGACACATTTTACAGTTTTAAAGCATCATCATACACAGGATTAGAGACGAAACATTTGGAAAAAAATATCAGCATTGCCCGAAAATTGGCATCAACATATGCCTTAGAAAAACCCACATCGGTCACCCTCTATTCTTCATCCACTCTTCTGAACTACTTTCACATCAGATTGAGTTTGACTTCCCTCTTTGCTCTTAGTATGCGAGCAGCTTGATGCGCAGCACTGCTCCTTGGATTATTCGCCTGTTTGCGGGATGGGCTCAGGCTTCAGGGGCATGTTGTTCGTGTCAGCCGTACTCAGTGTGTCATCCATCTTCCTCACTGATGGACTGATAACTGAGGTGCATTGTGCGTCGGACAGACACATGAAAGTGACTAGAAAATGTGCTTGTTGAGTGGCTTTCTGGGAGGCGGTAAATGCATTGTTGCGTGGCTACGTTTCTTTCAACATTGTGGTGAGAACGACATAATGATTCAGAGCTCTTAGAGAGGAAAAAAAAAGAAGAAAGAGAAGTAAGTTGTGCATTTCTCTGGAAAATTCAGATTGCAGGCAGCAGTGGCTCAGTTGATAGAGCCTTTTCACATGGACTCAAATGTTAGTGTTTCAATCACAGTCTCCAGTGAATACTGTCAATGTGTACTTTAGTAAGACATTCTGGGTGAGTGGTTCCGTGATCTTGTTAAGTTAAATAAAATAAAATAAACATTATGTAGAAAGTAGAGTTAAAGTAATTTGTTAATGACTCATTTCATAATTTACATCGGTATCTTAACATGAATGTAGAAGGTTTGTGTCATGATATCCACTCAGCTTCCTTGAGTCTTAGTCCTCTTAACATTGACCAGACCCTGCTGCTGTGGAGTTTCCAGGGACTTCTATCAGGTCAACAGAGTGCTGCTGTGGAGTGGCACGTTTCATTCAAAAAGATCACAGTAATTGTTGCGGATATCAGTGACGCATCCTGCGCTTTCTTGCTCTGTCGAGCCTCAGCACATGCTGAGTTACGGCTCAACAACTCAGCATGTGCACATCACCATGTGAAATGCATGGAAACACATGTACAGGCATTGTACTTTAGTCCTAGAGGCATACGTAATATTTAGCCCTAGTTTTTACTTTGTAGTTTCCTTCTTTGCCGGGTTACTTCCATAGACGTATTGGTCACTACAGCATCCCACTGCTCAGCACCAGGGGGTTAGGGAGCAGATATTTACTCGCCTCATTTAATTTAATGTATTTTAACATGATCATTTCCCAATTTTGCGTTAACAATCATTTCCCCAGCCCTAACAAGTTTAATACATTTTCAAATATACTGTACTCTACCTCCACTGGGCTCCCAAAGTGCTTTGCAAACTATTTACCAGTCACACTCTCATTCACACACCAATGTATGCAGACACTGGAGGAAAGATGGGTTAAGTGCCCTCTACTAACCTACTAACTGAACTGTTGTAATTCCAATAGCTTTACAAGTCAGGCTGGGACACTATATAGGAGTAAATGCTCCTTAAATATCAAGCAGCTTGGTGATGTTTTTGGGCATGAATCATGGCTTAATGTAGCAAATAAATCAACAGGTTCAGACTGTGTTGTTAAATGCAGATACAAACCATTTCCATATGCTATAAAACAGCTTTTATGCTTTTAGGAAGAATCGCTCTGCACTCCCTGCAGTCGTTTTGCTATGGATCCGCTATAAAATACTGTATCTCTGCATCCATTGGACTTTATGAGCCTTATATGGTAAAATGGAAACTGAAAATTAAAACCTGAAGTCCTGTTATAAATATCGGTTTATGGTAGAAGCTTGGGATTCATTTTCCTATAAACTGATTTTTGGAGTTCACAGAGGGCAGTTGTGATTGGTATGCACACTGCAGATTGAAGTGTCAATCAACACGTGGAGCTTGACTACAGCGGAGCCATCGCTGCCGCTAATCCCACCTGGCCTTTTTGGCCCATGACTTGGGTGTGCACAACTGCACACCACACATCCCCAACACATCACCAAACTGTCAGTGTCGCCAAAGCAGGGGTCAGTGACAGCGCAGTGCCCTGACTGCTCAACACTCGGCACCAAAGAGAGCTCCTCTGGGAGGTCAGGCCTCAGGCCACCAGCCACAGTTTGGCATCTGCAGAGAACAACTCCAGCAGAGTTGTGACAGCAACATCTTCACATGCACAGGATCAGGCACCTGTCTTTACAAGGCCCAGAGTACATGAGGAAAGGAGGGTATGTTGGTACACTTCCACTTTCACATGCCAGATCATCAGTGTGCATAAATCGTTATTTAAAGTTAGTGAAGCTAGTGGGAGGTGGAACAGAGTAGTCCAAATTGCTGATTGATATTCATGTTTGATACTGAGTAGTATGTGCAGGCATTATGAACAGAGTAACTGAATGGAACCTTTCCTTGTAGACTACTGTGGTATTTACTGTAAGAAAGACTTCAAAAAGTCTTATGACCCCTGAATTGCATGGTGCTCAGAAATGCCTAGTATTCTGCACATTCCCCTTTAGTCCTGTCAAACTGAAGCACACACTGTATATTTAGCACTTCTTTATTACACTCCTTGCCAATGGAGGGCAGTGTAAAGCCTGTCTTAATGTAGCGCCCACCCAACCCTTGACAGCAGGGTCACTTGTGAAGGGTCTGAACATACTAATTACAGAGAATCATAGAGAATGCCTCTGAGTCAAAGCCTCCTCCTATGGCCTCCAAGTTTCTTCTCTTTACTTGTCAAGATGACAACCAAGAGAAAATTATGCACCCAGGAGGGAAAGCCTGCTAAATGTATTGATTTGGTCTCTGTCATATTCTATTGTACAAATAGAAATAATACCAATCAAATATTTCATAATTTATAAGCAAAGGCATATTCATCTTTGATTCCCTATCAGTGCTCTATTTCATCTTTACACTTTCTCGTTTTCTGTACTTTGCCAATTAGTCTTTTCACTTGCTGCTTTAAGAACATGGACAAGCAGCCTAATTTATTTCCTCTGGCCAGTGTGAAGAGGTTTGAAAGCAAGGTGCTGTTAACTTTTTACTCCATTGTAAAGTGAATGGATTCTGGAATCAAATGTTCTAGTGTTTTGGAAACAATTTTGTGGTGTACAGCTGTAAGAAAAACAATCCTTATCACAGCAAGTTGTTAAAATGTTATTTACACAGTACTAGGGGTACAAGTTTTGTTTGCCCTGACAGTGTGAATTGATATATTTTGGGTTTGTTTGTGTCTTTCTTTGCCAATCAGGCCACTTTTGAATTACAAGGATTTTAAGGGCAGACTATGCATTTGAAACTTTGGCAAATGTAGCCACACGGTGAAAACGGCGCTGACACCAGAGCTGTGCTGTTTTGTTTGGAAGTGTTTGCATTGGTCTTGCTTGGCCTATCAGCTTGTATATAATCAAACAAAACACATCCGTTCTTTGGTGTTGGGTTGATTTTTGAATCATTGTAGCACATCAGGCATCACAAAGACAATAGGTTGGTTTCAATTTGCATCGATAAACTTAAAGTGAATCAAGTTGTTTTTTTTCTTTACATATTTACTTCTAAAACCAGTGGGAACCCAACGTGTGTCACAGGACCATTTTGTAACGTGGCTGCTGTGTTGCTGCTAATCACACGTGCTCAAATAATCACTAGGGGTGTCGGCCCATCTCTGCATTTTTCCTCCCTCTCAAGAATGCGGTAAAGACACGCAGTGTTAAACATTAAAAACGTGCTTATTCTACTCAGAAACCCCCCAAGCTGCTGCCGCTAACCCGCTGTAAAAAGCGAAACGTAACGACTTCGTATTGAACAAACAGATGAGCCACTTGCTCTTTTCTTCATTCACAAATACCCGAACTTAAGAGTTTCGGCTTGTACGTGCACACGTGTGCATGCTCCCACGTGCACGTCAGCGCGAGCTGGTGTCAACCCACTGGACCCAAGCTGAGAGGCTGAACAGGCTTTGGCTCCAGTTCATTATTTTACTGAAGTAAGTTTTAATTTGGACTCAGTCCCCAACAGCCTACAGCCAAATCTAACCAACAGCCTTGTAATCCTTGATTTAGTAAATAATAGTAATAATTAAAACAACTTTTTTTTCTTTTAAAGTACCGTGAGAGTATCGAGAGTATCGATAAGAGTAGTGATAAAACCTTAACGATACCCATCCCTTCCCAATACCACAAAATATAAATACATTTTTTTGTGCAACTGAAATTGTTCTGAAAATCTTTGATGATTAGAATTTTCCAGTATAAGGTCCATTATTTAATGATAAATAAAATAAATAAATAAAATAGATATACATTTAGTATGCATTAGAAAGATGTATTTACTATATTAGAGGTTTTTTGACATATGTTGTTCAATGATAAACTCAAACTCTCTGGAATTCTACTAAATAATTTTACACCTATTGTCACATGTCTATCACAGACGAGCGGTTTCTCGGAGTGGTGGGTAGGTTTCTCACCTCCTGCCTGTTTGAAGTGTGTGTGTGTGGATGTCTCTTCGCTTCTGTGGGTCGACAGAGAGGCACGAGTGATTGACTGCGCAGAAAGCTTTGGCCTGTACTCCTCTGAACCCATTAATGCAGGGGCAGTACACCGCTTTCATTCAGAGCTGGCCGCGGGAGCCACTGGGGTGTGTGTGTGTGTGTGTGTGTGTGTGTGTGTGAAAAACGGGGCACAGCAAATTTGCATCACATTCGTTGGGGGTGTTGCAATCTCTGGGCGAGGGGCGGTGAAGGACACGGGGAAGAGAAATCTCATCCGTGAATATGAGTCGGCGATGTCCTACTAATGTCGGGCCGTGGCTCTGAGCGGTGCTATGCGAAACCTCACCGCAACTTCATTCCACTTATTGCTGATATGATCCGTGGGGTTGCCGGGGGAGACGGCGACTTATTACTGTACAGACTGTGGACATTAAACGTGTGAGAGGGAGAATGTCCTCAGTCAGTTTTAATAAGAAGCTGATAGCCCGATGATTTCACTCCCCAGCCCTAAGCGCCTCCAAAGTGTTCACTGCGGCATTTCTCAGGAGTGTCAAATCAGGTGTCTTGTTGGTACGCTGGCACAGATGGTTTAATGTTATTGTCTTGACTTGAATATTCTGAGCGTAACTCAGGCCTTGGGCACAGCAGGTGGTTGGCCCTTTGATCTTGGTGCGGAGATGCTGGCTGAATTTAAATCACAGGGCGACATCTCGGCTCCAAAAGCATCCTGCGAAATCCGAGTTTCAACTTTGATGTCATTGTCCTCACGGATTAGCATTATTAGTCTGGGATGTGTATGCAAACCGACAATGCACAAACCACATTTTGCTCTCGCCATATGTTTGTTCCTTGGTCTTCTCCAATTTGCATTTAGCTGTCTGTCAACTATATGCACCGTAAAGCGAAGAAAAGGCTCGCCAAGACTTCAGAAAATGACAGCGTTCAGTAGAAATAATTCAGTTTCCTCAACTAACAGTATTTTTTATTTTTTTTTACTTTCAGTATTGCAGGACTACCTTTGTTATGTGGCAATATTGTCTAGACTAGTCAATTATTCTTTGCTTTTTCCCCCCTTTTATAATCTCTTAACACCCGTCTTGACCAAGTGCATTTTCTCCAGTTTGGCTTTACCCAAATCTAAAGGCTTCTGGACCAGAGCTTAAACGAGGCATTACTTTATAGGCCAGGGTAACGCCTCATTTGAAAGCTAAGACCTACAAAACTGACCTCAACGTATCTTCATCCTTGCTTTTTTCATGTTCTTTTTCCATCTAATTTTTTCCACTTTTTTTGTTGCGCTTTCATCGCTTTTGCCACATTGTTGCTGCTTTTTGTTGAGTTTTTCTCACTTTTTTTGTGGATCCATTGTGTTTTTTTTCACTTCGTCACTTTGTTCATCGCATGTTCTTTATTTTGACGCTTTTTTGCTGCGTTTTCAGCTTTGTGTTTTTCCCGTTTGTGCTCGGTTCAGTTGGGGGTTAAGAGGTTAATGACATATTATTTAACATCAACTTTATTCGTTAAAAATGGCTATGGTTGGTAGGTAATGGCTAAATGCATACTAATTAGCAATCTCCTTTCACTCTCTGATGTTCTCCTTAGTGGTCTGCTCCACAAAGCATATGGTTTCCTTTCATATACTCTGCATCTTCAATCAACAGAAGTTCCACCAATGTCTTTCTCTCTAGAGACCCTCTCTGACAGCTCCAGTCCCAGCATTCTTGTACAGCTATAGTTGCGATATTTTCCTTGAGAATCTCCAAACCATCTCGTACTGCCCGCTCTGATTCTATCTGCTCAACATCCGTCCCAGTGAAGTCGCTCCTAATCCGTCCCTTCCTTATCACTTTCACGAGAACCTCAAAATGTTCAGCTCTGCCACTTCTGCCCAATCAAACTCAAAATCACTCCAGGTCACACAGAGATGAAAGAAATAGCACATTTATTTCATCGTAGCATATCTATTAGTTATCAAAGAAACATGTTGTCCTCAAAATTGATTGTGTTTGAAAAGGTATAAGGATTTCTTAAAGATTTCTTCGGTCACAGCAACAGTAGCTAGGAAAACAAAGTGAATTTTTAATATTTGGACTCAACTGGACATCATCCCGGACTTAATTTATTTTAGTTTTCATTTTTTGGTGGAGAGAGAGGGTGGGATGTGGGTGGGTTGTGTTGTTTGTTGTTCCTTCTCGACTACAAGGTTAACATGTTTTATGCATATTAATCTCCATGGAAACACAGGATCAATTAGTTCTCTGTAGAGGACGTTGCATAAACTAAACAACCACAGTCTTTGCAATTTGCTGTGACCATTCAATGTGCAATTGCAGTTTCATTTGCGACTAACTTGCGGCTCAAATTTGACATTTATTTTAAAGCATAAATCCACCCCATTCTGTCTTGCAGCAAGTTTGATAAGCTACCTAATAGTGCACACTACCTCTGTGTACCGCTACAGTGTATCGAAGTAATTTCAGGATGACCAGCGATTCAGTGGCTGTGTCTGCTGTAGCCTTAGGCGGTGGGGCTGCAGTGGGTAGGGAGCGCCAGCACCAGTCAATTACCAGTTAATAAACAGCGGAAGTTTTCTATTAGTGCTTGTTAGTGCGTGTAAAAGATTGTGGCTATGCGAAGCCGAGGGAAAGCACTGTGACCATGGAATTAGAAAAAAAAAAGTGCACCCACATTCCCTTGGTAATACTTGGGCTATTGATATAGGCCTGTGGTTCTCACACTGAGGTATGTGCTGCTCAGATACGACACAGATTTCTTCCACAGACACACAGAGGTCTTAAATTTAGAGTCTGATTTAGTTAGATTGTGGGGTATGGAGTGTGACCACAGTCTCTTTTTAAAGCAGTACTAAGTAACTTGTTTACCTTAATAAATCCTTTTCGTAGTCCCTCTGGGGGTAATACAAGTGTTAATGGGATGGGGGGTCTTTCATCCCCCCATGGTGTCTCTGGCCAGAAAACCACCCTTGCAACTGTCCCTGCACTGGGTCGGAGGCGCAATACACACTAATAGAATCACGAAGAAGAAGTTAACAGGCTAACGGGCAAAGCTAACTGTGGGCTTGCGCCACTTAAACAGTATCTACAGCCAAGTTTGAGTAAAAAAAAACTCTCCATTGTGTAATTTGATGTACAATATCACTCTCTCCCTTTGCCTTTTCTGTCAGCGTAGTACTTACTCTCACGAACAATAAATGAGTAAAAAAAACACCTGCAGTGGCACTTTTGGCCTCTAGGGGCATTAGTTACTTAGTTCTGCTTTAAATGGCAATACAAAGTATCAAAGCAAACTGTGTTGTATTAGTGGGTGAAATGCCTGCATGTTTTTTCGGGGATAATCTGATTGGGCAATGTGCAGTGGACTCAGGAACCCCCCCAAAAAAGTAGATACAACATTTTCACCATGGAAAATGTTTCTGTAATTATCAACAAATGAACTTTTGTACTGAAATCTTTGGAGACATACTAAATTGGCCATGTTTATCAAATATTACAAAACTCTTTAATTTCCTGTCCTTAATCTGTTTATTCTGCCTTTAGTCCTGCTCATGGTAGTGTGGGTGAACATTTAAAGAAGGTGAATGTTTTCTCCTGGTTTAGACTTAGAATAATTTAGTGTTTGTTTTGACAGTCAGAATATTAGATGGCTATTCACCACCAATAATAGATGGATAGCTGAATGCTGAGGCTAAAGTTTTCGTATATAATCCCTTAGGAAATGTTTATATTGCTGCATTATTAGATTGTGCCATTGTGTATTGCAGAAATAGGCCATATTTTGTATTTTCCTGCCCCTGGAAAGCAAAATACTTTGTGTGGTGGTGTGCTATTTTGCTACTTAGTTTTGGCAGGTTACATTTGATATTGTCATGCTTGCAGTCCAAAAATGTTAACTCATGATAATTTTGTTTTGGAACATGCTGCAAGTACTTAGAGCTACTCACTGATAACATTAGAATCTGAATACTTGGACCCCGTGTGGGAAGCCATAAATGTGTCCTCCTACAAACCTTAGAATAGATTTGCTTACTGTGCCAAAGTGCCAAAAGCAAAAACCCTGCATGTCCTATAGCCTTAGGAAGTAAAACATTAATTGGATTTAGGGGAGTCACTCTTGCGCTGAGAACACAACTCTGACAGCCTGACAGCCATAACCTGAATCATTAAACCCCAACGCGTGTCATACTAGCGTCTCTTGCAGCTTACTATGTTGGCACATGTACAAGGCTAGAAGAGTTAACTTGTCCAGCTTGGCAAAACACGCAAAAACAGACCGCAACAATAAACATCCTCCAATGAGTACCATCACGTTTACTCGCCAGCGCCACCTGGAAGCAGCATATGGAGTGGCGCCCTCTTGGGGTAGCCGCCAGGACCGACTTTGTGTTGATTAGCAGGTCATTGATACAAAACAGCTGGGAGGCCACCCTAACACGGCACCTACAAATCTCACCGTAATTAGCCCACGAGCCTGTTTCCCACCTCCATATTTCTCCCCCTTTTCCCCCAAAAGCCCTCCATCAAACTAAACCTCGCCATTGTTCACCCTCACCTCTCCTTCCTCGCTCTTCCCCTGCCTCGACGCCTGGGAATTAGCTTACTAACTGCAGCGGCTCAACAGACGCTAACAAACTGCGCCATAAACGGGGACAGGCAATTGACTTCCAAGATAGCCAGATCCCATTGATTTCTAAGTGGAGCTCTTTCTTTGATAGGGCATTAGCATGGGGACGGGCCACTGATGCGGTCGTGGCTTTAGACTCCAGATTTTCCCTTCAGCGCATGTCGATATCATTTGCACATGCACAGGTGAGAAGGATCTTTGTTGTTCCGCGCACACACACACACACGACTCCCGCCAGCGGCTATTTAAAAAGTCCAATAAACGCACTGTGGTCTTGGTCTATTGATCATGCCTGGTTGGTAATGGGAGCAAAATCTATTCTTTGAGCCTTAGCATGCTTACAAGGCCTTTGAGTATTGTACATGTAGTGCTGCTGCAAATAACAGAGAGATTGTTTATCTATTTGTCAACATACAGCAAAATACATATTGTAAAACAGATGATCTAGTCATATGTTAAATGGTCTCAACTTATGTAGCGCTTTTCCACCTACATTAGGCACTTAAAGCACTTTACAGTAAGGATCCACTCACCCATTCATACACCAATGTATGCAGACATTTTTGTCACTGGACACTCTCTTTCCATTAGGGCTTTCAGAACAATAGTAGTCAAATCCTACAGTTGTAAATTCAAAAGATACAAGTTATTAAAGGATCTATATCATGCTATTTTAGCCATTCCAAAGTTAAGTATAGGCATTTATATGATATATTGTACCTCTACCATTATGGAGCACTCATTTTTGTGATAAATATAAGTGTTTTCTGGAGGTATTTTTCGAACCCGGAAGACAAAACGCTTCGATTCAGTTAACTCCGCCCCCTCTCTCCGCACATACAACAGCAATAAGTGAAATTGCTTCACGATGCAGTTATACAGAGTTGACATCTGCAACACAGCTTCATAAATGGCTAACACACATGCTAATATGCTAACACACAAGCTAACACGCGTTTGGATTGACTCACCGCTCTGGTCCATCGCTGTTTACATTATGGGACTCGCGTTGGTTATAAAAGTTAATCCACTTTGGTTCTGGCGAAGGTTCACCAAACATCCATCAGTGACAGTCACAGAAAAACAATATTTTGGCTGAAAGTCGCTGAATCCCGGAGAAAAAAACAGCTAGACGAGTGGCCTCTTCTTGAAAAAGGTTGAATAAACTCCTCGTCCTCGTAGCCAAACGCGCTTCTTTTTCTCCGTGACATTATCGTTAGTTAAGAATAAAGAACAGGTGTGTCCAATGTAGGTAACGAGCTCCATCTTCAGCTGCAGCGCAAACATGACTGATCTGTTCAGACGCTCAGGGATGTGTTTGTTTTGGCCTCAGCTGACCTGGAAGCACCTCGGGCACATCCTTTTAATTTATTTTTTTTGTTTCTCTCTTACGACAGAAATAATGAAAACGCTGTTTTACAAATTAAAATCAGGCTGTAAGACATTACATTACAGACGTCGAGCACTTCCGTTCCGCTGTGACGACACAACTGAACACTCAGTCGTTCACCAGGAGAGGGCGGAGCAGCTGCTCAGAGAGCAGGATTCAGGAAGATTGCTGAGAGCTGCGTGAATGAAGCCACAAACCACTCTGGGGGTGTTTTTGATAAGGAAATAGCATAACAACATGGCTAAAAGCTCCAAAAAGTCGATTTTGCATGATATAGGACCTTTAAATAAAAAAGCAGCAATTATTAGGAACACTATTATGATGTCTTGTATACTAGTTTTTTTTTTTGTTAGTGTAGTTTATTTCCACAATTTCACACATTGTATTTGTTGCTACTACAGAAGCAGTGTTGGGGGCAACGTATTACAAAAGTAACGGCCAACAAAAATGTATTACTTTTTTCAGCAACTAAGGAATATTAACACATTTCTTACACAAAACATGATAATATATTAGTCATTACAATAAAAGTAGCTCGAGTGCCTTTAAATGTATGAACCACAACGACAAAAACCTCTCCCCAAATAAAATGCAGCGTGCCAAATCAAGTTGGACACTGGTGTATAAGATCTGCAGGAGGTTGTAGTTAACATCAGAACAAAACACAAGAGAATGGGGAAAGAGAAGGAATAGTAAATCTTTGACTGCACCGCTGCCCAGTGGCTTCACTACCAATTCAGTCCATATCTTGCCAAAAGTAGAAGCAACACAAAGTAGTGTAACTCAGCTAATTTTTTTTTTATACAAACACATGACATTGTTAAAGCCATAACTACTAATATAGAACATATTACAATTTTAAAGTAACAACACTGATCAGAAAAAAATAATTGTGTTCTATTGTGAAAAATAGACTCCCGTTTGAATAGGGGTCCAACGTAAAATATAGAGAGTGTAAGAGTCTAGTGTCAAACAAAAAGCTGTGTCAAATGTTGATTGATTTTAAAACCCATACTGTTAATCAAAATCACTGTAGTCTAAAATGTATATCAAAATTGTGCAGCCACTGACAATAGAGGCAACAATTTTAGAGGCAAACGTAAATGTTCTTTATTGATTAACAGCAGCATTTATATAATGTCATCAAGATAATTACATGTTTCTAATTGCCAGTCTATTCAATCCACTTCATTTACACATCAGGGCCTTCTTCTAAAGAATCCCTTGGCACTTTTCTGTCTTTGAATTTCTCATAAGGTCCGACAAACCCCTCTGGTCTTGCTACACTCACTCTTGGGACCACTAACATACAAAGCAATCTGAGCCTGTGAAGATTGGCCCTACGATGCTGGGCCGTCTCAAGTGACTGATAAAAATCCTCCGTCATTGAACTGCCAGAACCATCGGCTGTTGCGCCGCATTCCCTTCGGTCCACTGCGAGCCGCTTTGCCTTTACCACAGGGCTTCCATATGGGTTTTCAGTTATAGTGCCTTCTTAATTACCTATCAAAACACATTGGGCAGCACTTGATGGAGTGGAAGCAGAAGGGTAAAGAGAGATAAAAGGCAGACAGGGACAGGGGAGGACGTGCTGACGGGAAAAGTGAAAGAGTAGCTGATGGGTTGATAGATAGCAGGACTAATGCATTTGCACATTCAATTTTAATAGACTTGGTCAGAACGTTTTACATGCAGATTGAGAGATGTGACTTATCGCCTTTGCCTTGTTAATTACAGAGCAACTACTGCATGTAAAGTTCAAGAGGCAGCACAAAGTAAACAAGCAACATCCAGAAGGGCATGTGAAGAGTATTATCAGACTAATCAGACACTGGCGGGGGCTTTCTGTGTCTCCTCCCTTTTTTCTGCTCAGCTTTCCCCTACCCGCTAAAAAAAAAAGTGTACAACAGGATCCCCTTTGGGGCCAGGCCTCCCTTAAAAAGAGATTCTTTATCTCTGTGGGACTTCCCGATTTATCTGGAGTCGTGACCTGACGGCAGAGATAGAGCACATTTGGAGCAGCTGGTGCTGGTTCCTCAGACCCAGCCCAGCCAGGTCCAGCGAGGACGAGCTGCTGTGGTTCGCGATGGACAGCTGGCTGACGGGGATTAGTTTCTGTCTGTCCGGTGCAAGGAAGCGCGTCTGTCCCGTGCTGCTTGCAACACATTGATGCGTAAATTCAGACCACTCAAACTCAATCCTTCCCTAATATAGCAAAAGGCTACTACCAGGGCCAGATGGGCTTTGTGAAAAGGGTGTCTTCTTCGGTGCTTCTACCCTTGCTTGCAGAGCACCGTAGCGTCGCTGCTTGTCATGGTGATCTAGACTCTGCAAGCTTTTGTAGTGCATCTGTTTAATCCTTATTTATTCATTCATTCCATTCTCAGTGGTGACAACCTGCTTTTGTAGCCTCTGCTGCCCCAGCTTGACAGAAGCATGGCTGCCAATCTGTGCCATCAGTCCCTCCAGCAACCACCAGCCACTCTCTCTCACGGACTTTTATTTTATTTTATTTTATTTTATTTTATTTTATTTTATTTTATTTTATTTTATTTTATTTTATTTTATTATATTTTATTTTATTTTATTTTATTTTATTTATTTATTTTTTTTCATTTTTTTTTATTTATTTTTTTTATTTTTTTTAAGCCAGATATTTTCTCACCCAACCGGTAGTACCTATCTTGTGATACCGTTGATACATTTAACCTATGAACCCCCACCTTAACATAGCACATTTTCTCCAGTTCGGCACAACTGTATAACTCATTTGAAAGCTAAGACCTACAAAACTGATTAAAAGTTTTTTTTTGGTTGCTTTGTTCTCATGTTTTTGTTTACAGCCTACAGGCCAGTGCAATGCCTCATTTGAAAGCTAAGACCTTGTAGTTTCTGAAGATATATATAAGGTTTGTGTGAGTAAAACACAGGTGGTAGATGGCAGGTAACTGGTTCATTTTTTCTGAAGGTAGAATGATTTTCTGTTGCCTAAAGGTTGCAATCTAATCACAATTCATGTTCATTTTGCCATAAAACAATCGTAAATTCTGCACATAAGATTCCCGAAGGCTTTACACTTTCTACGTAAAGATTAACAGTGTGGATTGATTTTTTTCGTGTTGACAAAGCCCGGTGCTTCACAGAAGATGGGAGGGCCCTGGCCACAGTGAGCTATAAATTACGTGTGATTGATGCTTACCGTCGCCGAGTATGACAGTAAAAGACACGCTGCTCCCGTCACTGACCCCCATCCACACACCCCTACTCACCCCCCATTTACCAAACCACGACTCCCTGACTTTCACCCCCGCCCCGCACTGCAGAAACAACACACAATTAGCTTTTCCGTCTGTCACATGGCCCCCCTCAGCGGTCATACTACGGGACGATAATAACTTCCTGGCAGGCGCTGCACTAGTTCGCAGAGCAGATTACGCTGTAGGGGGTTTGACATACACTTTAATGTCAACCTCCGTCTTTTAGTTTCATGGCAATAAATAGATTTGTTGCTTGTCTGTGGCTATTATTTGATATTATTAACCTCACTTTTGCATATATTCTTTCCTCCATCGCTTGTTGTTGCTTTCGTTGAATGTATTTATGGAATCAGAAACTCAATCACACCAGAAAATGGAAAGGATTTGTGCCTGTTAGGACTATTCTGTTTGCCTGATAGGAAAAACAAATAGAAAATCAAGTTTAATTTAGATTGATATTTGATAATAATAACTACGGGGGGGCACAAAATAATAGCATACTCAGTACAGGGAGGAAGCTTGCAGTAGCATCTGCCGTTTTTCCACATCCGGAAATATCACTAATTCAAATTTCCACCAAAGGAATTGGCAGGTTTTAAGGCTATAAGATAAGATAAGACTTTATTGATCTCACGATTGAGAAATTCCTTTACAGGAAAAACTAGAGAAAGTGCTCAGGAAGTCAATAACAAAATGAGTTTTTTGGGGGAAGGTGCTCTTTGGTGTTTGGGGAATTAAGACTCAAAAGAAAAACAACAAACCAAGGCACTCCTCCCACATCATAATTCTCTATTTACAGTTTTACAGTTACTACACAAAGGCTCGTTGGAGCCGATACGCGTGGAAGAAACCAGCAATATGTTTTGTTGATTTTAAGATTTATTAGCCCAGCACAATAAAGGCTTATTTTTCAATGTAAAATGAGAAATGTTTCTTTTCTTTCTTTTTCTTTCTTTCTTTCTTTCTTTCTTTCTTTCTTTCTTTCTTTCTTTCTTTCTTTCTTTCTTTCTTTCTTTCTTTCTTTCAGCTCCCGGCTAAGTAAAGCAGCCAACGCAAGAGCTGAAGTTTTAACTTCTTTAGAAAATAACTTATTTTACAATATCTATTGTTCTCTAATGAAATCCAAGAGACCACAGGATGCATGTTAATCTTGTACTATTCTTTAATTCCTAGTTTTTATGTTTTTAATCCATGGCTTAAATGTGGTAAATTATTACAGTATCACACATATCTATTAGGGGTTTGCCACCGATGATACTGTACTGGTGATGTGCCTTTGCAGTAGATTTTTAAACCTCTTCCTCTTCCTGATGTCTTCTCCAATATTCACACTATGATACGCAGAGGATTATGACCCTTTGAGTGAAACATTTGTTTGTGTAATTGACCACTACTTTTTTTTTTGTATTTCAGTGTGGTAGAAGAAGGCAGTATGAATAAAAAGGATGTTTCACTAGTGAGCCATACCTCCATAATTAATTCCCTTTTGCTGTTTGTAGCTGGAAGCTGCCCTGCACCATCCTGTTCACTGCGCATTGTTGGGCTTCTCTGCAGCGAGCACCTCCTTACCCCAGGGCTACCTTTGGGTACGTAATGCGCCTACAAACACACACACATAATTCACTTTAATGCATGTCAGAAGAATAAGAGCGCACGCTGATAAATCCCACTTTCAATTACTGTAACATTTAAATGACCCTTTTAGTCGCCTCCTCGTTTATTAAGCAGGTATAAAATGTATCTTAAGGCACTGGCCATTTTTCCCGGTAAAATATCTTGCTAACTGTGAATAAATGTGCTCTGGAAGCTAGAGGTAGCACAATGCTTTATGATGAAGGAGCTAAACTACACAGCAAGACTATATAGCATTACATTGTCTCTGGACTAGAGGGATTTGGAGAAAGGTGTAAAATGTATGAGAAACGCTTGCTATTAATCTCTGAACATATCATTGCCCCCGCCAAACAAAAAAAGGTATGCAATTTATCGCATAATTCTTATTTGGCCTAAAATGTAGCTACCACAAAGTGTAGTTGTAGTGTTTCTATTACACAAGGGTGCAGAGATATAATAAAAGTAAACATATATAAACAACAAAACTATGATTTTTGACATAGGGCCTCATTTCCTAATTATCCAGAGTGTAGTTTATTTCTGGAGATGTTTATTTTATTTTAATCATGCAGTCCTTATTATTAGTGGTGCTAGGCTAGTGCATGTCTATGGTAACTAGTAGCCTGCATTAAAAACAGTCTGACTCAAGCACAGTGCATTTGCTTTCTACAAATCAGATATGGCAACGTTTGGAGGACGACCTGATGATTTTGAAGAGGTTTTTAATGCAGGCTACTAGTTACCATAGACATGCACTAGCCTAGCACCACTAAACTCTTCAAATATAAGGACTGCATGAATTAAAAATATATATATATATATTTATATATATCTCTAGAAATCACAAGAGTCTGGTCAAAAATGTCCTGAAATATCCCTTTAATTTTCTGTTTTAGTTTTCATTAAAGATGCTGCATTGGAATCTATGTTTGCGTTACGTTCAGAAGCTCAGATGGAGAATATAAGATAGTGACATCTGTTTATAAAGTCAACCTCTGAGGTGACCTTTTGCTGCTGTGACCCTCATGGCCATCTAAATAAAGACACATGTTTCTTAACCCTGCTCTTTTATGGTACAGGCTACGGAGTGTGAATGGAACTGGGGTCCAATGGGTTATTACTTTTTACACTATGTGCTTACTGCTTATGTGCCAGAGGGAATGCATAACTACAGATACGGAGAGCACAAATGAAGTCAATATGCACGAGATAATGGTTTTGTAATTAGGTTGTTGTTTAGCGTAACTATTTTTCACTTAAAAAAAAAAAAGGGTTTCTACTTAATTTAACTTTCGTGTTCCACACACAGTGCCATTATCCCTTAGTTCTGAATGCCTGCACATTACGAAATATGCGCATTGCAGCAATTTGCAAATTAAAGATTTATTATGAAGGAATTGGACCAGGACTCACCGATAAATATTGAAGCTATTTCAAAAAGGTTCAAATCAAGAGTAAGTAAGTGCTTGCGATGAAATTGTGTTCAGGTGTTCAGGTATTGATTGAAGCTATTTATAAAAAACAGACATCGGACTATATAACTTGTCTCTTTCGATGCATTTTTTTTTTTTTTTTATCACAGCAAGAGCCATAATTTCCAAAATGTTGTTCATTCATACTGTATAAACACCCATAGGCACCCATAGTCCAGCAACATCTGCACTTTCACTTCACACTCAAAACTACAAGAGGATGATGTGTTACAAGTTAAGCTTGTGAATATACAGTAACATTGAGGAGTTGGTTTTTTGCCAAATTGACTTTGTATCCCCTTGATTCAATAAAGCAAAACTAGTGACCTCCTGCTGCCTTCTGAGCATGTCATAGAGTTAGTCTCCGATTGCTCCATAAAAGGAATTACACTGGCCTGTGTACTTTTGGTGAGAATAATTAGCATTGGAGAATTCCCGCCTCCAGATGTTCCCACCTCCCTGGCAGGCTTGTCAAATACGGGCTGACACTAATCATATTAAAGTGAGATGGGCCATAGGGATTTGTGTGCTTTGATCAAAGTAATGACATTGTGTATAATCGGCCTGATATCCTGCACATCCCTGTTTGCCAGCACCTTCCTCGTCCCACTTTTTCAAACAGTGTGATTCAAAGTTGGACAATTGTGTATTATTATTAATATTATCACAGTAAACTAGACTTGAATACTAATTTACCTACATAATAACAATAAAGTAAGCTGCTTTTATCATTACCAGACTTGTGGGATTATTTGCTACTCATACAGTCAAGGTTTACTTTCTCAAATTTTATATTAGAATGGGACTGGCAAATGTAGTACCAGTAGTAGTAGTAGTAGTAGTAGTAGTAGTAGTAGTAGTAGTAGTAGTAGTAGTAGTAGAAATGTATTGTCCCCCTGGGGAAATTCATTTACAGTGAGTAAAAGTACACAGCAATGACCATAACAGACAGATCCAAAAATCGACAACATGTAAATAAACAGGCCTGAGCTAAAACCACGGCCCATCGACCTCAATTTAAATTATTATTATTATTTTTTTTTTCTTATTTGTCCTTTATTTATCCAGGATAAAACTCATTGAGATTAAAAATCTCGTTTTCAAGAGTGTCCTGGCCAAGATGCAGGGGAACAGGTTTACATACAAGTTACAATTTTACACACATAATCACAAAATAAACATTGCATAATTTAAAGTTTAAATCAAGATAATACACTCAGATAAAACAGCTACATGTTGTTTCTAGATTTTTCAATAGTGATTCAAAAGTATGAAGTGATACAAGTTCTTTTATCTGAAACTCCTTCTGTAGCTCATTCCAAGAGTGCGGAGCAGCAAATCTAAAGGCCTTTTTACCCACTTCTGTTTGCACCCTGGGCACAGAGAGCAGGAGAAGGTCCTGAGAGCGCAGGCTATAGCTGCTGTTGCTCCTCAGCTCAGTGAGCTGCTGCAGATGCGGAGGGACAAGTCCAGCAATACATTTATAAATCAAAAGATACCAATGTTTCAATCTACGAAATGACAAAGATGACCAGCCCACCCGGGCGTAAAGGACGCAGTGATGAGTCACGACCTCATGTTTGTAATAAAGCGCAAAGCTCCCTGATACACAGTGTCCAAAACACGCAAAGAATCTGTGGAGACATTCATATATATAACGTTACAATAGTCCAAAACAGGCGTAAAAGTAGCATTCACAAGTTTCTTTCGGGCTTCAAATGATAAGCAAGACTTAATACGAAAGTAGAACCCGAGTTTTAATTTTAATCGGTGTATCAGTTAAAAACGTTACCTACGTTCTTTAAAACCCTCTCAGACAGACCAGCTGTACTGAATGAATAACACACAATTAGCTACTTCATTAGCTTCACATCATCTTTGTGTAATTGTAAAATGACTTGTGGCACAAATGACTGCCTGGTCCTGTTTATAGTCAGGGCTGGGCACCTGTATCTTCGCCCTGAGGGAAGCAGCTCAAACTCTCTAAACAGAGGATGTTTTGAGTCTGATAATATTGGACCTGCTTTATCCAGGGCTAAAGCAAAATAAATGTCCTGCAGACCCTTCGGAGGAACGCCTAGGATGTATACCTTATCGAACCTCTTGTGGCCTTACAATGTCGCAATGAAAAAGTTTCATTTATGATCATTTACCTGCGTTCTATTGTATTTGTTTTAGAAGAATCAGCCCGATATTTCATGACAACCACAACTTGTTTTTCCTTCTTCTTCATGACAACAATTACAGGGGCATAAGGAATAGCAATTCTCCTCCCACTACTTTTGATATTTCGTTTTGGAACAGTGGATGGGATCTTCATATTGAATTGAATCTTTGTCTTCAAAGCACTTCCTGTCTGCACTCAAGACCATTACCCCATGCAATCCTTTACACTCTGCAATTCCTCTCTGTGGTTCTCTTTTATTACAAGGAAACACAATTAGAATAGGATGGTCCATTACAAACTACTCTTCTTTCTTCAAGGCTTGTCTGCCATAATAACCGGGCAATCTTTATTCAAAAGCCTCGATAGATTGAAGCTGTTCGGGTTTGAACTTATTCCAAGGAAAATAGTCAGCAATCAAAGCTGTGTGCTCCTGGCTCTGCGCAGTCCGTCCATGACCACATCATCTTCATCTATAGATAGTTCTGACATGGAAAATGTCCTTTTTGTACATTTACACAACTGGTTATATCTGGACAGTGTATTTTCCTTCGGACTGGGAGTTAGAAGCTTGAGTGCGTGTGTAGCGCGAGGGGCTTTGTTAGCTACAGATGGATACAGATTCTCTTTTAGGCGCCAGTGCTGTAAGATAAGTCCTTCCTATCTTCACCCTTTTTTTAGCCTGTGCAGTGGACCATTATTTGTTCTGGCTCATTCTCGAGAGCCCACAAGGATCGCTCCTGTCCAGATTCGGCACGCTGATACAAATCAAACAAATGATTGCATGCAAATAAGGGTTGAGCGCGGCGAGGAACAGCTAAAGACTATATTTAGCTCCTGTCACATCCGCACAATGTGATTCAGAGCATAAATCTTGTACAGCCGTGTGCTTCTTCTTTTTTTTTTTTTTTTTTCAAAGGACGTTTTGTTCTTGTCTGGACATTCCCCATGCCGCACACAGGGGTAATGAATGAAATCATATTGAAAACCTGCAGTGACACTTTAATTGTTTGGAAATGGGAAAAATCGGAATTGCATTAGGGATAGGTTGAGGGGCTCCCGCTGCTTGTTCCCGCAATTTGCATTGACAGGTTTTTCACAAAGGCCAATCTATCCATGGCAGCACAATATACAACATTATCTTTCCCACTTTTGCAAACTCAATTCCGAATAAATTGGGGCGCTGAAGGAATGTAAATAAAAACAGAAAAGTAATAATCTAGTGAAGCCATACTTCTTTCCGTGTTAAAAAGCAACAATAGAGCACACGTGGAAACTGAGATATTTTAGCATTTCATGAGAAAATTCATCGCATTTGACAGCGGTACAAGCAAAGACAAGGGCCTCAAAAATAAGTGCTATTACCTGTTGGAAAATGTTACTAAGTCTGCAGAGATTTTCTATGTGACAGGGCACATCCTGTAGTAATGGATTCTCTACTTTTTCAGGTCACGACACACAAAATTACAATGCACCACTGCTGTAGCAAAGCGTTTACAATCTGGATTATTGATTTGCATGAGAACAGTTAAAGGGATATTTCAGGATTTTTGACATAATCCTGAAGAGTGTTGTTGATTTCTGTTGATTTTTTTTTAAATTCATGCAGTCCTTTTATTTGAAGGGTTTAGTGGTGCTAGGCTAGTGCTAGGCTAGTGCATGTCTATGGTAGCTAGTAGCCTGTATTAAAAACAGTGTTACCCAAGCACAGTGCACCTGAGGCAAATAATGTATAACTCCAGACTACCGATATAAATGTCTGTGTCGACTGAATCATTTTGGAAATATAACCATTTTGCATTTAAAATAACTTATATTTGAGCAGCATCAGCTGGTTGCAAGGTACGCAGCGGCGGAGTGATCTGCTCGGTTACCGGATCTACAGTAGTTTGTTTACCTGCGGCCGGCATTACTACACGTGGAATTCACAAAGGAGCTTTCTACAAGTCAGACAAGTCTGGCAACGTTTGGAGGACTACCCGATGATTTTGAAGAGGTTTTTAATGCAGGCTACTAGTTACCATAAACATGCGCTAGCCTAGCACTAGCCTAGCACCACTAAACTCCTCAAATATAAGGACTGCATGAATTAAAAAAAAAATCAAAATCAAAAACACTCTGGATAACTAGGAAATGAGGCCCGATGTCAAAAATCTTGAAATATCCATTTAACTTTGTTATTGGACTTCAATTCACAAATACTAATTGTTTTGAACTAAGACCCAATGTCATTATTCATCAAACCTTTATTGCAGACTCGAAGTCCGGCTATTCATTGTTTTGTTATTTTGGAATCATGTCAAAATCCCCCAACACAGTGACTTCCTGTGACCTCCATTTTGTGAATTACTGCTCTAGTAAACAGAAGGTGGACAATCCGTTTTGTTTTATTTTAGTTGTCCCTATTTGCAGAATTGGTTATTTTAAGAAGTTTCAACATGTAGTTGCTCAGTCAGAATAGAGACATATTTCCATGGACGTTGTTGTCCCAAATACTGCAGTTGTGTCCAATAACATGACACTTTTAACTCTAAACATTCCCATTGTATTTCTTCATCCATGGGTGTTTTTATCCTTATCTTCTCGATTGGTATTCTCGTGAGATCCCTTACGGTTATTTGATTACAAACTTCCCTAAACTTGTTTCTTGACTCTGCCTTCAGATATTGAAAACATCTCATTGTTAAACAAGTGATAGCTCTCCCAGATCTACAAGAGCCCTCTGTTCTGATGAAAAGGCTGTAGCGTTGGAAGAATTTGTTTGATCTGCAGCGATGACATTGTGGATCCATTATATAATATGTTTAAAATTCAGTTATTATAAAGGAATCTGAAGAGTTGTACCAAAAGGGGTGCAAAAGACCAGGTCTAAGGGAATTATACTTGACTGAATCTGAAATAGCTGTAGTGAGAAGGTGTTTAACTGAAGACACATTTTGCAAAGATTATTTCTATTTAACTTTAAGTAAGAGTCTGGTCTCTGCTTATCTTTGTCACTCTAAAGGTGTATGTTAAATGGTGTGTATTTGCACTACAGAATGGCAAATAATTAAATACTAATATATGATGATGTAAAGTGTGTAAAGAAAGAATGTCCATTTGGATATCAGAAATATAGATATGAATAACTTGCAATGAAAACATAGCTATTTCTGTATGACTAGTATGTATGAGTATCAATTTCTATATTATAAATCCATATTGTAGTTTGTGTGATTTGTTGTTCATTCATTGCATTTTTCCTCTGATACTCTGAACTTTCTCTGCCTGTGAGCAGAGATTGGACAAACAGTTTTCTATAGAGCTGTATTTTGCAGAGTCAATAATTTCTATCAAAGTGAAATGTTAGATTTATTCGTTGTTACACTGATGTCAAGGTAAAACTAAATAATGTGCAAATCACTAACAAATTCATTGTTTCAGGTTTTGTTGGTGAACGTCTATAATAAGCCCGGACTGCTCTGATGCTCTGACCTCATCTCTGCCCTCTCAGGTTGCTGGTGGAGGAGACCCGTTGCAGGGGCAGATAGAGATCTTCTCTCTCAACAGGCCTGTGCCCAGGGCAGTCAAGAGCCTGCAGCTGGGCTCTGCTGTCTGCTGTCTGGAGTATGTGCCGGAGCTCTGTACCGATGAGGATGAGGATGCAGTTCCCAAGTCTCCCACCGCGAGCAGCGCCAACCTTTGTGTGGGTTTGGACGATGGGCGGTAAGACCACAGATCTAAGACGCTCATGATTACAAAACCCTCTGAGGCTGCACAGCAGAAGTAAATAGGACTGAGACAACTTTAAAATTGGATTTGTCAGAATAGATACACTGTGAAAAGAATAAAAGATAAAAGCCTAATAGAATGCCACAATGTTAACTATAATATCCCATGTAATCTTTTGTTGGGCCCAGTGAGGTTTCCAGCTTTTTAGATACGCCTGTCAATAGTTCATCTGAGCCCAAAATCAGAGATGATACCCAAACACAACATCAGTGCTGCTTCTGCTGCCTAGATCACAGTATCATTTTCTAATTCAATAAAGTGTCAGAATAGGGCTACGGTTTCATCATCCTGTCTGCACTTTCCGTCTCTAGAATCTTACAGCACTGATTTGAACAAATTGTAGTTGGTGGCATTTTAAGTGATGACTTTATTTCTGGATTTAGATCGTTTCTGGTCACTGCACACACCAATAAGCGCTATTCAAGAAGAGTAACATTGCTACTTGTATGTGTCAGCCACAGTGCAGTAAACAGCTGTCCGTTTGTCATCCTGAAGAAGACAATGATACAGTGAGGCTCAGATGGCATTTCTAACATGAGAAAGACAAAGTGGTTCCTCATAAGAAGCGCTTTGCTCTGCAGTGCACTATTAAATCAAACTGTATGAAAACAAGGCACTCTGTCTTTTGAAATGACACTCATTTATCACGTTGGCTTGTTCTGCTTTGGTTATTCCAGGATTCTGGTGTACGGCAGCATGGACACTGCAGCTCAATGTGTATTGACCCTTCATAACCCAGAGGGGTGCCCGGTGCTTTGCCTCAAGCACTCTTCTCAGTTCCTGTTTGCTGGCCTACGGAACGGGACAATAAAGGTTTATAGAAGAAACCGCAACGGTGAGACTCAGCAAGGCTGTTTTGATTCAGAATAAAATTATGGTTTTGATATGAAGTACAGTGTGTATTGTAGGGCTGAAACAACAGATCAGTTATTGGAATATTTGTCAGTTATTTTAGTGATCGACTAATTGTTTTCTGTTATATACCGTTGACTGTACAACCTGCCATGCTCTTAAAGAAGAGGTTTCTATTCACTTTTTATTTTGGATGAAAAAAAAAAGAAGGTAATAGTATGCTTTTTTTGTAAATATTCTAAAACATGTCTCTGGATTAATCTCAAGACAATCTTCCACTCAGAGAGCAGAATGAGCCCAGCAATTGCTGCTAGATCTTATGGCTAAAATCAGTTTACAAATGAACTCATGGACTCTCTCTCTCACAATCCCAGCACCTGCTCCCAAGTCCTCCTTAGTGCTAGTGCAGCCTCCAATTAAAAAGAAAATAGAAAATATGTGTAGTGTTTGAATAAGGCAAAGGTTTTGAAAAGCTGGAATAAATGCATTAATCCACATACCATATTTTCCGGACTATAAGTGCCACTTTTTTTTCATAGTTTGGCTGGGGGTGCGACTTATACACAGGTGCGACTTATATATCCAAATATATGATTTCACATGTTTGCTATTTTCCCACTGACAGCCGCTAGAGGGAGCTCTAGGCTTGTGTACCAGTATCTGTTACTCCTGCGCCACTGAAGATATAAAAAACGTCAATCAAGCAGCAGAAAGAAAGTTTGAAGTGAGCGAGAAACTTGTGAGGGACTAGTGAAAAGCGGAGGTTTCTCTTGCTGCAATGAAGAAAAAGATAAAAGGTAATCGCGGGATTAAAGCTAGATGGCCACAGCCAGGAACAAGTTCCTAAATAAGAGCTAGAACAAAATAATGCCAGGAGAGGCATGTGAACGGTGCAGTTACGCCTCCAGGCCCAGGTAGTTGCCAATGGTGCGACTTATACTCCGGAGCAACTTAAATGTTTTTTCTTCTTCATTATGCATTTTTTGGCTGGTGTGATTTATACTCCAGAGAGACTTATAGTCCAGAAAATACGGTACAAACTTAAGTGGTCTTCAAAATTGGTATGGTTGGTGGGCCTGTTTGGTTTAACCCAACACATGACACAAATCTGTAACCCACTAATGATAACAGTCAAGTGTACGCTCATTATATTTCAACACACTGTGATGGCAAACCTCACCTTACTTACCCCAATCTGTGTTATTCAATTCAATAATCAATTTAATATCCTGTACTCAGTGGAAAGCACAATTGTGTTGAAAGATATGGTGTCAAATTCAATATGTGGTGAATTAATTTGGATAAACTTCCTTTAAATGGTTACGTTCATGCCACGCGTTTCCCGTATCTATTGATTTTCACACTCGGCATGCATGAAAGTAACACTTGTGCGTGGTGCTGTATGTGACATGTTTAGCCAAGCATTGCACTGGGCCAAAGGAGGGCGGCATCCTATCTCAGCACTGGCACAATAGCTCCATCACCATTCATTCTTACCTGGCCACAGTAAGTCAGTCTTCTGCCTCCTCTGCTCCTCTCTCCTCCCAAGCAGAAAGAATGATTAATTACACCAAGCTGCTGGCTGCCGATTAAAAATTACTATTCATGCTCGGGAAAAAAAACAAAAAAAACAGAGAACATTCAGAAAGCTTTGGAGGCTGGTGGAAAATGTTAGTGGATTTGCAATGCATTTTACAAATGTATGCCCTTGACTAGGAGACTGCTGTCAAAAAAACACTGCAGTAGTGAGAAAAATGGCAAAGTTTGAATATAGCCTTGTATCAAAAGGATAACAATGCATAAATCACTATGGAGAGATTTGAGAGGAGTGCATCCAAGTTTATATGAGACACCCGTCAAAATTATAGTATTTTGCCTTAGTCTCAGACAGGTTTTTAAGAGGGACTATGAACAAACATGTGCATCAGTTCAACAGAATTGAAATGGCAAAAAAATAAGTGAAAAAGGCACATTTTGAAGACATATACTGTACCTTTTTACTTGCAACTAAACTACTACTATCAACTAAAACTAGTGATTTGCTGGTTCATTGTGTCAGGTTAATTATTCAACATTTCTTTTGATTAGGTGTGTGGTCCATATTAGCTGTGCCATGTTTCTGATGAAGCCCCGTCTGACTGCTGAACACAATTTTCAAGGCACAGCTAGTATTAAAGCGGTACTAAGTGACTCATGCCCCTAGAGGTCACACGCGCCACTGCAGGTGTCGTAGCATGTTACGTTTTTCTTACTCCGTGAAGGTAAATGCTACACTGACAGAAAAGACAAAGGGAGAGAGAGATATTGTTCATCCAATTACACAATGGAGATATTTTATTTCACTTAAACTTGGCTGTAAATACTGTTTAAGTGGCGCTAGCCCGCAGTTAGCTTTGGCCGTTAGCCTGTTAGCTTCTTCTTCGTGATTCTAATAGTGTGTATTGGTTACTCCTACCCGGTGGCATTTGCGGTTTTCTGGCCAGAGACATCAGGGGGAGATGAAAGACCCCCCAATCATCCCATTAACACTTTTTGTATTACCGCCAGAGGGACTAAGAAAAGGATTTATTAAGGTAAACAAGTTACTTAGTACTGCTTTAAACGTTTCTGAACAACAATGTGTCATTTATGGGGGTTGATTTTATTTGCATCTCAAATTTTGAACTGCGGTCATTGATTTGAAGCTACACTATAACTGTTGTGCTCATGTGTTATTACTGACCAATCCTAATATTTTCAATAACAAAAAACTGAAAATAGATGATTCATATTTTTTGCATGCTCCTCCAGTCTATTGCCTGCAAATCTTCACTTGATAAGAAAGACCAGCACGGGTTAACTCCAAACATTACATAAAAAACAACAAATACTCCCAACATCCCAAGCTTTTCATCCGTAGAACTATAAATGCACAAATGAACTTAGAATGTTTATTGAAAGGGAGAATGCACTTTCTTCTCTAGCTTCAAAACACTGATCCTTGTGTAATTCACTTTATATTAAGCTGTTGCAATTGAAGGAAAAGAAAGACAAAAAAGGAAGCTGCATTTGTTAAAGAAGTTGCAAGGTGGATTAGTGTTCTTACGAAGTCTTATTAGCATGTGGGTGGTAACGCTGTGTGATTGTACACCACACTGTGAGTACTTCCACTGGAACCGAAACGCTGTTGAGTCAAGCCGGCATTTGTGTTGGCTCTCATCCTTTTTTAGTTTTAGTTAAAAAAAAAAAAAAAGAAAACCTTCTCTTAGTGATTTCCTGAGAGCATTCAGCAGCTCCACAGCACTTCACTCGAAACACCAGGCCACCATGCTGAGGAACAAGTGGCGAAGAACTGAATTGAATTTGCAAACATAGAAGGGAGGCATCAAAATTATTAATGTAAGAGTTAGGCTGGCTGGGATAAATGTGGGCGATTAGTTCTTACCATGATTTTGTTTGGCATTGTAGGATTGAATAACTTGGAGTGAAGTGTTCTTTCCTTTTTCTTTTCTTTTCTTGGTTTTTGGGGTCAGATGAACTTTGGGAGCCAGAGCCGTGCCGATCAGTGAGTTTTGGACCAGAGCCGGTGCGGACGCTGTTAGTGCTGGATGAGAATGTGTGGGCGAGCAGCGGGAATACAGTAACAGTGATGGACACCTCCAACTTCGACCTTCAGGTAAACAGACAAACTACGAGTTTGAGGGTGTCTGATTATTCCTATCTCATGCTCTTACACGCTGTCAAATTGCGCGATGCTTTTATTGGCAGTAGTCCAATTAGTTTTTCAAGGTCAAGCTGCCTAAGTGCGACGACGAGCTGACAAACTTGCCTGTTGACTATAACATTTGTGCGTCATAATAATTTTGGTGTTATATAATTTAATAAAAATGGTTATGTTGGAACAACACTGCAGTAAAATGTTAGCTGTTTCGTAGGGATACATGTCAGTGCAGTCTGAATTAAAACAAGCCAACATCCTTGGCTATTGTCACACCTGTCAAAGAGAGAAAACATGTGAAAAGATTTCTTTCCCCTTGGTGTCTTCATAGCTCAAACCGACTAGCACACCACATCAGTTGACATCCTGTAATTAATCAGATTATATGTAGAGGTCGACGGATATGGGTTTTCCTCAGGCCAATACCAATTTTGGGGATTTTTATTGGCCAATCCTTTCAAAACATGAATACTTGGCCGCACCAGCCGTGGCTGATTTTATTTTATTGCTTTAGGTGATTGTATCATAGTTTTTGTCCCAATCTTGATTAGTTGCTGTTAGCATTAGCATACTGCATTTTGCACGGCGAAAAGTGCTACCTCATTGATTGAATTCTCCCGATTCTAAGTAACTCATGCCCCTAGAGGCCATAAGCGCCACTGCAGATGTTGTAGCATGTTGCCGTTTTTTACTCATTAATTGTCCGTGAGAGAGAGCTAGCTAGCCTGTTAGCTTCTTCTTCGTGATTCCATTAGTGTGTATTGATGGCTCCTACCCGGAGGCATTGAAGTTGCAATTGTGGTTTTCTGGCCAGACACACCAGGGGGAGGTGAAAGACCCCCCAATCATCCCATTAACACTTGTATTACTCCCAGAGGGACTACGAAAAGGATTTATTCAGGTAAACAAGTTACATAGTACTGATTTAACAAACTTGTAGCTAACCAATTTTCATCTCGAAGTTTCTCTGCTCCCCTGAGGCCTAGGACGTTGTGGGAGGACTTGTTTTTTTCCAGTACAAAAGAAACGGGAAATCTCTATCACTTTCAGTCCCGAGATCTAGGCCTTTATCGGTGCTAGATTGGGCTGATAGCCGATATTGTAAAATAACCAACCTCTAATTATATGTGTCAAAAATCCATCCATCCATCCATCTTCTTCCACTTGTCCGTTGCCGGGTCGTGGGGGCAGCTGTTGGAGCTGCCCAAATCACATTGCAACAGCCCTTATGGTTCCTCCTGCAGGTGGTGGGTCCACAGAAGGACGGCCTCATGGTTCTAACCGGGCCTGTTGGTCTCTCATAAGGGGCTTCTGAACCGCTCTTTGTCTGACCCGTCACCTAGGACCTGTTTGCCTTGGGAGACCCTACCAGGGGCACAAAGTCCCAGACAACAGAGCCCCCAGGATCATTCGGACGCTCAAATCCCTCCACCACGTTAAGGTGGCGGTTCCCGGAGGGGGTGTCAAAAATCCACAAAGATAATGTTACAGTGATTTGATCCCTGTGATGATTTGCCAATTAGGAGATCCTCTTTTCATTGCAGTTCTGTGCACAACTACTGACACTACTGAGGTTGTGCTTGTGATGTCACAACAAAGCTACAGCATGGTAGTTCGAATTCCACTGTATCCGTTCAGATTTTAAATGTGTCACTCGCACATCGTGTCTCAAGTGATGAGTGAGTCACAGACCAACTTAACGAGTCACAGTGAAATGTGAACTTTCAGAAGCAGTAGAGGGCTTCAGTTACCTCTTCAAGCAGAAACCAAACAAATAAATTGATGACTTTTAAAATGCCAGCACAATTACTCCAAATGTTATGGTCAAGTAAATATACCATTATGTCATTTCAGTTCAAGGAATAATGGCTTTGGTCACTGTGGGTAATCAGAAGGTCACTGGGAGGGAAATGGCGGAAAAGCGAGCAGTCTCATAATTTACTGGCTTCCAGCTGGTCTGACTCCCCCTCAGAGTTTTACAGTATTTTTGTCATGAGAGAGTTGTTAGAAAGTAAGCGGTGGGATAAAAGGAAAGGCACCAGTTAACTAAGAAGAGAAACGTCCTCTTCTTAGTTAAGTGGTGCCTTTCTTTTTTACCCCCACAGAGTGAAAGCAAGGATAGCATCACATGTCATAATACAAAAATGAGAGCATGGAGTCTATGTAGTTGCCGAAATAGAAAAAGGACACACGGACATCACTAAAGAGCTCACTGAAGCAACCGGGCTTCAGAGGGGGACTGAATAACAGGCTGGGTGTTATTAAGACTGACATCAGGGAGGTGACTATTAGGGTGGAGGAGGTCCAGCACAGATTCACTGAAATGGAGGTCGGCACTTGAACTGCAGGGTCATCTACAGGCTTGACTTGAAGATTTGCAGGCATACACTCTAAGAAACGCACTGCAAATCCATGGCATAGAAGAAGAGGCCGAATAAAATGACTTGTTGGGAATGTTGGGAAAGTTTCATCAAAGCAGAGCTGATGCCCCCTCCCAAAAAATGAAGATGTCACCACTCACTCGCTGCTGAAACTCTCTAAGGGGCCAACCTGAGATCCATCGTCCTCTGCTTTCTACAGTTTCGGACCAAAGTGCTTGAACTTCAATCTGCATGGAAGATAGAAAAAATCCAATACAAAGGGAGACACCATTTTTTCAAGCACGACAACACAAGTGACATTCTGGCGATCACAGGAGCACGAAAAAAAAAAAAGAAACTTGCTTGCCAGACACTTCACCCCTTGTGACTCTGTGCATATTTCCAAACCAGCCCCGTAATTTACAAAGACGTGCAGGAAGGCGCAGGTGACCTGAAGGGGAGAGGAATGAATGATGGACAATAAAGCTTCTTTTCAAGTGACAAAACCCAAAGGAGCCTTCTCGATCAAGGATGGTACAGTCGGCGTGGCCAAAATTCTGAGGTTTAAACGCATTCAGGGAAGAGTAAAAGAAGGAGACAAAAACGCAATGATGAATGATTAAGGTTCACACTCAGTTCACCTCATGTTTCTGATGCCGATACGATACGATACATATATACATACATATGATACTTTCTTTGATCACAAAGAACGTTACGATAAACAATACATTTTGGGCTCAATATTTATCGTCACCCTAAATAGGTTGTATTACATTGTATTTCATATTCATAGAGGGATATTTTAAGATTAAATGCTTTTTAAATAAAGCTTAAGCATCAAAGTTTAGAGTTTCTTATGTCATTAAAAGGTCTTCAATAATATCGTTTATCGTGATATTTTCGTGGCTCAGTATATCAAACTTCAAGTTCTGTTCTCGTGCCAGGCCTATTATCAACCCCATCGACATAATAGGAAAAATGTACTAAGAAAGTTTTGGATAAGTGTGGAAATGTCTGGGGTAGTGATATGTGGTGGAGACTGGAATATTCCCTTGGACCTGCATATTGGTCTCCTCATCTAGTACAAAAACGATGGAATCAGAGGCACAACACGCACACAGGAACAAAACAGAAACTCTGATCATTGCTCCTGTCGCGATAAAACATCCCTGGTGCCAGTCTGTTAAAACCAGTCCCTGAAACCTTGGGGTTGTATTTGATCACTGGATTTTTCAGTTTTGTTATACCATGGTCTGGGTGAATACTGGATTCTGATTGGCTGGTGGGTGCTAACAAGTGTGCATTATTTTGGTATAACCGCACACGTAGTCCGGTAGTTAAATCACTGGGATATCACTCCGCTGTGGACATCGCCATAGCAACGCATGACACAGCTGAATCAGATAAACGCGTAATTAGTGACTGACAGGAACGTATGAGATGGATTTTGTTTAATTTCAACGTTTTTGGCCAAAACAAAACGTTTGATAAATGGGAAGTAGAGGAGAGTAAGCAGCTAGGTTAGCTACTGTTAATAAAATATGAGAATAGGCACTATTCATAATTTTCAGGCGTACATAAAATGATCCTGCATTTAAGCATATTTGGCTGGATTAGTAAAGTCAAACATAAAAGTTTCAGTTGGTGGGGCCCAGGTGTAAGCGACTCCACCGCAGCTGTTTCCATAAACAGTTGAGTTTGTTGAGCTAGCTAGCTTCAGGTTAAACAGCGTAAAAGTGAAATAACTCCTGCCCACGAGTGCCGCACATCGGTGTTTACTTCCACGGAAAAGTGCCGGGTTAGTCCTGTTGTGTTGTGATTCTGGCGATGCAGCGTGTGCTTATGTTGTTTCGTTGTGTCTGACTGAGATCTTCGTAATAGCTGCGGAGAAAGTCTCGCTCTGGGACGAGCCTTCAGACAGTGACCGGCTAATAACCCACATAAAATAGTCCCGGTAGTCTGGCATATTTAGTGAGTTTAGTAAATGAAAAAAAAAATATTATTAATGTTTCTTAAGTTGTTTTATTTAACCATCATGTACAGCACTTTGTGATTTCTGTTTGAAAAGCACTTTATAAATAAACTTAACTAGCAAAATATTGTCAGAAAAAGCCAGGATGGAATGGATAGACCTGCATTCATGTAAAAAAAAAAAATATATATATATATATATATATATATACACACATTATATATATATATATATATATATATATATATATATATATATATATATATATATATATATATATATATATATATATATATATATATATATATATATATATATATATGTGTGTATATATATGTGTGTGTGTGTGTATGTGTGTTTTTGCTTTTCTTTCCTGCTCCCATTCAGTTTTCTACACTGGATTTTTTATTTTTTTATTTTGATCCTTGACTGTGATATAGGTACTAGAGGTATATCTGATCTCGCTGTTGTTTACTTAACAATACGTTTAGGTGTTAAACAAAGGGGAAGGGTTCGGAGTTTGAATTCTAGTCTCTTTAATGAGACAAATATGTAATGAAAATTATGAAAGGCTAATTTGGAGGAAGAAGAGGCGAGTTTCTCAAGATGTCTACAGTCCCTTTTAGATATAGTCTCAAATGTACTACTGCAAATGATGTTCGATAAGTGTCTTTGGGAGCAGCCTGCCTGGAGGTGCTCTTAATCTTGAGTGAACAGAGTTCACCACTGCTCTTCTCCCTGGCCTTGTCCTCCTGAGAGAGAGAAGCTTAATCAGCCCAATGGCCACGCCGCAGCTGCTCCGTTCTGGTTCAGCCTCTCTCCCATAGAGCTCAACAGGTCAAGTCTGGTTACTTCTTGAGCTAACCTTGTCTTCCTTACTAATGTGTCCTCCAGGGGCCAATAGCTGCCTAGGGCATCCATGCGTGTCAGCCACATGGAGGAGAGTGCTGTATAAATATTTAGTCTGTACTTCGTAACACAATACACAAGTCATTTATTTGTTTTCTATAGGTAGTGGAAAACATTTGAAAATGTAAACCTAAAACAGAAAAAGATGACAGCATTTGTTATGCAAAATATGATGACTCTGTTCTGTGTCAACCTCGTATAAATGAGCTAAATTCCTGTTCAGAACTTTTCCTTATTATGATTCAGTGTCTGTCTATAGTCCAAATATTCTGAGAAAGAAACCCAAGGGTGGATCAGCACAAATAGGTTTTTATTCTGTGTTCCTCACGTCATTTGATTATGCACACAGCCCATTCTTCTGGGACTACAAGAAAATTACAGTCCTGACAAAAACCTCCACCGTAAAATGTCTTGGGAAGTGACAGACAAGTAAGAAAATGTGAAACTCATAACATAAACATATTTTCTTGCTGTGCTGCAATAAATGAAGCCATGGGTTTGGATTATATACTGCATGTAAACACAGTTATAATAAGACCCAAACCCAAAAAAATATATGTATGTGCAACTGCAGTTATTGATATACTGATGTATGAATTATCTACAGATGTTTTCATAGAAAAAGAGTTTTGTGTTAATTAAAGCTGCAGTATGTTAACTTATACTTTATTCATCTCTGTAGAGAAATCTCTGTAGAGAAATTTGTAAATGTTGCCATGTTACTTTCACAATATGACAAGTGACACAATGTCTACCATAAGAATAACACAATACGTCGCAGTATGACTGCTCCATGTGAGTCAGATTGACACGTAGTTTGCGAATACAACAAACACAACTGATTTAGTACCATTTGATACTATTGTTTGAATTTAATCAACTGTACTAAAAAAAAGTTGCAATTATATTGTTCAACCCTATACTTTAAATGATTGTTTTCCTGTAGCACAGCTTAGAAATACTGTACAGGTATGTACAGTGGGAGGAAAAAGTGAGTACACCTTATGGAATTTCTCACATTTCTGACTAAATTGGTCATAAAATGTGGTCTGATCATCATGAAGGATCAGCCAGATATTTAATACAAGGGATCATTTACTTATTCCACGCTGTTGTGAATGCCTCAGCTTTTTTTTATAAACCTGTGAATTAATTTTTCCATTGATGATAGCAGGTTGTCCAGGCCCTGAGGCAGCAAAGCCTGACGCTCCCTGCACCATTCTTCACAGTAAGGATAGGATTTTGATGTTGATGTGCTGATCCATTTTTCCTCCACACATGACGTTCTGTGTTCCGCTAAAAAAATGAAACTTTGGGCTAATCAGTCCACGGTATATTTTTCCAGTAGTGCTGTGGAGCATTTAAGTGCTCTTTCGCAAACCAAAGTTGAATAGTTTGAGCGGAACACACAACGTCATGTGTGGAGGAAAAATGGAACAGCGCACCGACAGCCTTATCCTCACTGTGAAGTATGGGGCAGGAGAATCATGGTGTGGGGCTGCTTTGCGGCCTCAGGGCCTGGACAATGTGCTATCATCAATGGAAAAATTAATTCACTGGTTTTGGTTTATCAAGACATTTTGCAGAAAAACCTAGCACGTTCACCGCAAGGAATACGTAAGTGAATTTATTGCAACTTATTCTTTTGCAGCGATGGCTGCTTTTCTGCCGTTGCAGAATAGATGTTTGCGATGAATCAGGTGGAATCTTGGACCATTCATCTTTACAAACTGCTGCAGTTCAATGAGATTCAGGGTGTACTCACTTATTCCTCCCTGTCCTGTGAATGTTTACATGTTATGGCCATTAAAAACATGATCAAATGTAAATGTTTTGGTGGTATTAGTTTAAGCAGACAATGGTTACTCATTTTAATAAAGATCAGACAACATTTTTTGACCAGTTTATTCAGAAATGTAAGAAATTCCAAACAGTATGCTCACTTTGTCCTCCCACTGTAAGTACTGACAATGAATTCAGCAAGAAAATGTATTCAGTGAGGAGTTCTATTCAGTCCACTGAACGACTACTTAACTCCTGACCTCTAGTGATTCACCTGCTTGTTCTGTATGAAATGTAAGAAATGTGTTCAACAAGACATTTAGAATATTCTGCAGACCAACATGTTCAACTTTCAACAGCCAGCCCCATAGTCCCCAAAGTGCACCAACACAAATGTCGCTCGGGGGGAGCAGAGGTCCACGTTCATTGCCGCTAATGATTACACTGAATTGGCCCATAGAGAATGCTGGATATGTCACAGCAAGCCAGTGCCAGCGGCTACATTTTACCCCACTTACCGCCCCAGGAAAAAAATGGTCTTTAAATGTTGATGAAAATGATTAAATTGCACACAAGGTCATGGTTACTCGTTTTTAAGATTTCTGTTTTTTTCTCTTCATTGTGTCATTGACATAGTTTCACCAAATAGTTTCACCATACAATCTTTTTTTTAAATCCTGAACTACATTCCTGGTAGTGATATGGGTTATCATGAAAGGTGGGCTTATATCAGTCAGAAGCATCCAGCGGTCTTGATTTCTCTAACTTCATGAATATTTCTACTTGGAATATTCCTCCTCTTTATATTCTACTTTTGTGAGCGAAAAAGTCACATGAACTTAAAAGATAGATAAACAAGACTTTCTGCAGCATACTGTACTTCAATAATTTTGATCAAATGCAATCATCTACCATTATAATTAGAGATGCACCGATTCAGCTTTTTACTACCAATACCGATACCAGGGTTTGAGTATCTGCCGATATTTACAAGAGACTTTCTTAAAATTGTCTTTTTTTCTGAGTGACTGACTCTTTTCTCCACTTTAAAATCAATAAAGTCATATTTTATTGTCATGATGTTACAGATCAGTTATTAATTATATCAATGATAAACTCTTGGGTAAACATTTAACAAAGATCACTGGACTTTTCTATGCTAAATATCCTTGGGTAAATGACAGGCTTAGGTTACATTAATATAAACAACTCACATGAAGTGATCTTATCATTACAAATAGATTAATTATTTCTTAAACAAAAATACAAACACTTGGCTTCAGCAGTGGTTATTTTATTTTATTTGGCTACTTTAGGTGTTTCTATCATAGTTTCTGTCCCAGCCTTGATTAGTTTCAGTTAGCATGAGGCTAACTGGGGCATTTTGCAAAAATACATTTTTGGAGGTTAAAACTAACTCCCCGATTGAATTCTCCAGGATCTGAGCTTCAGATTGATAAACAGCATGCCCATATACTTAGATTTAGGTGGGATTTAGGTGGTAAAAGTTGTGTTTTTAAAGCGTTGACAGCCAAAACTGGTTTTGGTTCATCCCTAATTGTAATGCATGTTTTTCTTAAAGTGGGTAATCAGTGTTGAATTGGAGGATGTTTTAAACCACCATGTGTAATTTTGGGGTCAAACAGAAACACCAAAAAGTGTCATGTGCTGTAGATGACGTGCAGCCGTTGTTTGGGATAGTTCTTTTGCCCATCTCAGAGCCTCAGGGCATTGATAGAGTGTTGGACAGTTATTAGCCTGCTCCACTAACTCCTCCGTCGCAAGAGACATTTCCCAAAACGCTGCTGCCTTAACCTACGAGGACTCTCTTGGCGTCTGGACTCTGATCAGTACTGACTGGCAGCTTCCTGTTCCTTCCTCTTCCCATTGCTTTTTTTTCTTTTTCTACCTGCTCTCCTCCCTCTCCACTCGTGCCGGTTTGTTGCGTGGCAAAGGACTGGACTGTGTGCTCAGCCAGAGGACAGAGACTCCTTGTCAGTTGGCGTAATGAAGGGCTAATGAGCTGTTCAGTGCAGATGTAGTGCAGCACTACCTGTTGTCCACCCCCCCTCCTCCTCTGCTGGAAGACTGGTCCTCGGATGTTGATGTTGTTGCGATACTGCCGAGTTGAGTGTAAAGGGCACATTACTACTGTCAGGCTCCAGTGAGCAGCTCATCTCTGTAAGCAGTGTTGGATTTAGCACTCTAATAGCAGGTGGCTGGTTGGGGCCAACAGTTGTGCCGTGTTCTTAGCCTTTCATTGACACAGAGCATGTTTCATTGACCCTGCACACTATATTTTGTCCAAATTTATCCTCTCTGTTCATGGAGTGTGAATACTTAGAATTCATAAGTGGTAGCCCGGTAAGTCTCATACACATCCATATTGTATATCACATGAACATAAATTTACACAGCAACTTGATGTGTATTGAATAAAACCATCTTATGGGTTTACTACAGTATTTAGGTCATTGATGTAAAAAGGTTCAGGAGAAGGCCATATTCTACATTATGAAATCAAAAACATGCATGGTGCCTATTGTGCAGTCAGCATCTTCTGTAAGGTTTTGAATCTAAAAAGGAAAAATATCAATTATTATCAATAATTATTTCACACATATGGCAGGCAATATGATACACAATCATGTCCGTATGGTGGCGAGTTATTGGATTATTATGTGTTGCATATGTACCCTCAGTGTGTATTCGAAAACTCATTCTACCTTCTACCTACCTCTTATGGTATGAAAGACTTGCATATACAGTACAGTAGTTCAGCAATAGCGTGGAACAACTGAATTAAACTTGACAGATGAAATGGCTTTGTAAAGTTGAACTCGCTCATATATTTTGGGTACATTCTCTCTGGAAGCTCCCACGGCGCCTATAGAGGGAATGCATTTACATCATTTTCAGTCTAAACAGAACCCTCTGCAGTGTTTAATATCTCAACGTTGACACTCATTTGGCTTGAGTTTCCAAGCTGTGACATCATCTGCATACCCTCTATAGCGTTTAGTAATACTGGTGAGCAACTGAAGGTGAAATTTGCACTTTTATTAACAATATCTTGTGTTTGTTTGCCACCATCTCCCAGACGGCTCATGCATCTGCAGCTGAGAATTCATTTTAAAAAAGGGGGAGAAAAAAACCCACACACATCAAAGTCTTCTTCTTCTCTCTTATTCCCTTATTTCAAACAAAGGAGGGCCCATTGGCAAGGGCGCAGTAACAGGTGGTAATCCTCCACTGCACTTGTGTTGAGGAGCTGGGTGCGCCTCTCATCTCTACTGGCTGACTAATTGCCCGGGCTGGTGCAGTGACAGCGATAGGGGCACCAAGATGGTGCCCAAACCAGCCCCTGTCACGCCTTGGACCGCAGGGGATGCATGCGTCTCCATGATAAGGCTCATTGCTTTTACACCCAGCTACTCATTAACAGTCGTCGCCTCAAACTCCTTTTTTCTCATTGTGCACATAAAAACATAGCAGGCAGAGGAATGATGCAAAACATGCCCCACGCTTCACAAAGTAAATGACAAAATTAGGAGGCACTTTATTTACAGAACATTTAAGAGTGAATCATTATAAAAACATTATGAAACACAAAATACATGTATAGGCTATCCTAATTGTTAATAGATTTATTGTAAAGGCTTAATAAAAGTGAACAAATGCTTAGACTAATGGTCAAAACTTAAGATCCCTGTTAGTAATGTCTTACTTTGTACAGTATATTGTATTTTCCCACCGTCAACTAGCTCAAATGATTCTTCTTACTTCTTATAAATGCTTTATTACCAAGTAACAGCTTTATCATTTGCTTTATCTTTCCTCCTTTTCAGAGGTTTGAAGTGCATCCGGACCCGATGGTGAGCGTAGCCCACATGGCCCAGGCCGGCGGGGGAGTGTGGATGGCGTTCTCTGAAGGCTCTTCCATTCGCCTTTTTCACACTGAAACACTGGAGCTTCTGCAGGAGATCAACATCTCCACACGCTCCACGATGCTCAACACTGGTATGTCTGTCCCACAGCGGAGACTGGCCTCTCCTCTGCTGAGGGTACTTTCTCCTCGCATAAGGAAAAGATGAGATGGCACAAGGGTAAAACGGTCGCTGCTGTCCTGAGCTGAATAATATTCCAGTCTTGTTCATGATACCTCTTGGTTCCTGCACCCTGGAGACTCACCTGAATATCTATCACGCTCAAGCACTCACCAGAATAGAACCTTGTTGAAAATGGTGAATTAATGAAAATTAAATAACGTGGTTAAGGAATGGTGAAAAGGCAGCTGTAACGATTTTCAAAATGGAGGTTCCCATGGAAACATTCTGCTTTTTATTTAATGTTGAGGCACTGCAGGTATTTTACCCCTTATTTGCTTCACTGGCGCAGGCTCAGTGTTTTCTCTTTTCAGCTAATATTTACTTTCTGCCCCAATTTCCCACATGCTTTATATCCAGAGCTCTCCTTTCAATTTGTCTTTTCCAAAGTCTCACTTTGCTTTGGAATGTCACTAGACGCATATTAACCTGCTTCTGCGAACAGTCCTTCAGGTTGCAATAGCGATATTCACTCCATTTACGAGTAGTTTTATTCTTCTGATGCTATCTATGAAAGAACAAAATAACACAGCACTCTTTGCTTTATATGCACACACTCAGTGCCCAATAATGAATGTAGTGTACCCGGAGCAATAGTGGAAAAGGAAATACATACTTCCTCAGAAAGATATACATTTTAATCTTGATTGGTCCTGTTTACCTGTTTTTGGCTTCTCGGATCTTTCGAGCGCTCAAACCCCTTTATCAAATTAAGGTGGTATTCAAGGAGACGTGTGTTCATTATTCTGTTAATTGCTAAAATAAACCTTCAGCAGAGGGCTTGTGAGAGAGTTTCCATTTTAGATGTGTTGATTAACCAAATCTGATCGTTGGAGCAGAGTTTTAACTTTAAGGCGAAAGAGACAGAAGTTGTCAACAATATCAAATGATTGTGTTTTCCTTCTTTTTAACGCAGCTGCTTCCTCTAACAAACAAAGATACAACACTGTTTAAAAAGCTATTTCACATTTGTGCGCTATTACACTGTATCGCTTTGTAAGATTTGGAGATATTTTTGATTTTTGAATTATGATTCCTAGGTCATGCTATTCACAGTGATATGGTGACCCGGAGGTCCCCCTCACCCAGCTCTACCTCTTCTGCTGAAATATGCAGCAGCTCTGAGGCTGGGTGGCAGCCCGGTGGAGCAGCCCCGCGGGGAGATCGAGGGGAATATCAGCTGATAGGTTCATGTCTTCAGGGGATATAAAACGGGAAAAAGAGCTTTGAAATACGTCACTATATGTGGGGCTCACAAGAGAAAAGCTGATCCCCTGATGCTTTACAGATATGCTTCATAAAATAGTAATAGTTTCTTTTTATCACTGATGACCTTGCTCCTTTAGGCTTCTCTTTGACTATAGGACTAGCAGTCATGATGCAAGCGCCTAATCCCTCCCTTTTTAATGTGTCTCTCCTCTACGGGGAATTACACCCGCAGTAAACAACAGACAAGTTTCAGAAGCAGGCGAAACTGCTGATCTTCTCCCTGCTAATGCCTTTAATAGCACCGTCCTCCGGGTGCCAAAATAATACACCAAAATAAACTTTCTTTCTGTGACATCTCGTACGGGAGGAAACATTTATCTCTGACATCCGTCTTTTCCGACACAAGTGCCGCAATGGAAATGAAAAGCAGGTGCGAGATTGCTGTCGGTTAAGATGCAAACTCTTAAGTTGCTATTGTCATGCTCTTCTGTATCATGGATATATTTGACAGCAGCAGAGTGGGCATCCGCATCAAGCATCATTTCAAGCCTCCAGCCAAAATACAAATAGACTTGGGTGAGCAGGTGGCAGACGGTATTAAGAAAGGGCTAGATTGCAAGCAAATAGTGACCCCGCTAAAGTCTTTGTGTCAACCCATCTGCTGTGCTGTTTGCTGTTTAGCTCTGCATTCTCCCCATAGAGACGTTTTGATCTTATGATGACAGGCAAATGAGGTCTAATCTTAGACAGACACAGCAGACATCTTTTGCATATTTGTGTTCACATGAAATACTGTTGTCATTTGATAATTTGTTGCATATGTATTATGTTGACATGACGTGCTTGTATCTATCGCCAGAAAGATGAATGTGTGAACAATATCAAGATGATAGTAACAAAACAAGGGATAATGTATAGAACGCTGGTCATTATCGGGAAAATAAGTACCGACAGAGCGAACCGGTCTTGTTTCGCCCTGAAGGTTCTTATTTTCCCGATAATAACCAACGTTCTATGCATTATCCCGCTTATTATGCGGCCATTTGTCAACTGAACACACACAACATAAACTTCGTACACTTTTATGAAAGCCGAAAGGTTTATTTAATGACTTCCGCTGCAAATAGTTCCCAAAAGTTTGCGCGTTGCTTGGCAATGTTTGGCAAGGTTAGTAGCAGCAAGGCTAGTAGCTAGCCTAGCTACTTAGTTGAAGGTGCAGTTGGAGGAATGGTGGTGAATCTCTAGGTAAGTTGAAAGTCGGACTCACGTTAACTTAACGAGCGATTCCCCCAACTTCTCTCGCAGTGACAGGGACAGAGATAGTGTCTGCTACTACGTACGTGCGGAGTGATATGAAAGACCTGTATTACAAGCACGAATTCTGTTGCCATTGGCAGCGGTCATTATTTTTCTCAGAGGTCCACCATCAAAAAATAATGACCGGTAGAACGTTGGAAAATCCTATTCAAATCAATGGAGCGTTCTACTTATGCTGTGAAGAGCCGTATAACAACAGTGAATAAAAACTAGCCTTTACTGCTACTTGGCAACAGAGCTTCCTTCTCTGGTTCCCTGGCCCAATCAGACAAACAGAATACAATTCTGCAAGTCCTGCCAGTAAAAATTATTTTCATTAGAGTGGGGCAATTAAAGGTTTCCTTAATTACTTACTTACTCAGACATAAAAACTGAGGAGGTGGGCAGCTGAGAATTCTATGTTTTCAGTTATGATGATTTCAGGATGTTGGCCAGAAAGAACTGTCTGCCAAAAGATTTATACGGCAAGTTTGTGGATCTAGCCAGGACCAAATAATGATCAGGTTCAACATTCAATATACTATTTTGAGATTTCTTTCAAAAACGGTGTCTCTCTCACAGTTGTTTTGGTCCCTGCTCTCCATCTGATATTATGACCACATCAAATTGTAGAACGTGAACACAACCAATAAAGTTATAAAGAACTATCTTCATGTATGTTGTTGAAGTTGTTTCAAATTTCAAACACTGAAGAGGATGCAAGGGTTGCATTTCTAAGTTTTTTCTGTTAACTGGGTTTGCAGAAAACAGACAAATCCAATATAAACTTATGCTATGTGTACCTTAAGCTGCCTGGGGTGTAAATTTGCTGAACTTGGCAAATGCCACACTCAGTGTTTGAGCTGTGCCTAAAGCTTTTTACCTTTACCAGCCTTTTATGCAGATGAGGATCAAATTCAGCAGTTAATTCAAAAAGTTTAGATATTTTTTTTCCCTGAATGTGTTTTTCTGTACATGCAGCACATTATTTAAACTGAAGGAGAATAAGCTGCTCTGTGGTTGCAACAATCTGTTCTATTGCATCAGTGAAAATTATATGTGTTTTATGTGTTGTTTTCTGTTTCAGGTCAAAAGATGCGAGTTACGAGTCTGCTAATTTGCCAGGGGCTGTTGTGGGTTGGCACTGCTCAAGGTCTAATTGTCACTCTACCTGTTCCGAAACTGGAGGGCATCCCCAAAATAACAGGTATGGTTCCAAGGAGGCATCTGACTGAGAGAACAACCTCTCCAGAGGTCAAAAGCAAAGCAAAGAGGTTCTTTATGATAGAAAATTACTCTGCACTGCCCATTATTGAGGTCACACTTCACATTTTCCTCGTGGCACTAGGAATCAGTGCAAATAGTGGGCAAAAGACCAATCATACACTATATATATGTGTGTGTGCGCGCGTGCGTGCGTGCATGTGTGTGCGTGTGTGTGTGTGTGTGTGTGTGTGTGTGTGTGTGTGTGTGCGTGCGTGTGTGCGCGTGTGTGTGTGTGTGATATTCTTGCAGGGTAAAAGATGCCAGTTTATTTGATTTGGTTTATAATGCATGCTGAATGAGATCACTTGCACCTTACTCAAGTCCACCTTTTATTACCATTTTATTGAATGACATAAATATAAATAACCTGCAGCAGTAATTAATGCAGACACAGTCTGTCAATTAAAAACAGTTGAGGACACATTATTAGAAATGTGTTCACGTCAGTGTGCTCTTCAAATTAAGAACTTGCTTTACCCAATGGCATTAGCTGGTCAGTTTAAAACAGCTAATGGTTGAATGGTTGAGAGAATGTTTTTCGATGACACACTCAAGTACTTTGTGCTACACACACACGCTTTTGGCTGTCTCTATTTCTCAAATAAAATTTTCATCCTGGAAGACTTCAAACCTTCCAATCTAGAACATAGAAATATGATTAACAATCACCTAAATATAAATATAAATGAACTAAATAAATAATAGTCATTTTGTATGATGGGGATGACGTGTAGTTCAATAAAATACATTTTAATTATTTCTTCATTTAATAAAGACACAATTAAGGGCCGTACGGCCCCTTAATTCACGCAGTTCTCAGCAATCCTCCTGAATCCTGCTCTCTGAGCAGCTGCTCCGCCCTCTCCTGGTAAACCACTGACTTGTGACACGTTTTTTTCATCATAGTGTCAAACAGGAAGGGCACGACGTCTGTAATGTATTGCCTGATTTTAATTTGTAAAACAGCTTTTTCATTATTTCTGTTGTAAGAAAGAAACAACACTGAGCGTCTGAACAGATGTCATGTTTGCACGGCAAGCTGTGAAGAAGGAGCTCTTTCTAACCTATTCTGGACACGCCTGTTCTTTTTTCTTACCTAGCGATAATGTCACGGAGAAAAAAAAGCATGTTTGGCTACGAGGACTTTATTCAACCTGCCAAAGTAGAGGGCACTTGTCAGAAGATGTTTTTCTGTGGTATTTTTATTTGTACTACAGTAAAGTTGTATGAGCGGGAAGAGGGAGTGGAGTTAACTGAATCGAAGCGTTGTGTGTTCCGGGTTTGAAAAATACCTCCAGAAAATAGTTAAATTTATCACAAAAAATAGTTCTCCATAGCGGTAGAGGTACAATATATCATATAAATGCCTATACATTGCTTTGGAATGGCTAAAATAACATGATACAGATCCTTTAACCGTTTTTTGGCATATGTAGTCTCATAGAGAAGTTCTTTGTCTGACAGGAAAGGGGGTGATTTCTCTGAACGCTCACTGTGGGCCTGTGGACTTCATTGTGGCGGCCAGCAGCTCCCTGTCTCCGGATCTGCTCAAGAGGGACTCCTGGTGCGATGGCCCGGACTCAGCATGCGGCGGAGAGGAGCGCAGTGACAGTTCCTCTCAAGAATCATTGCAACAGGCCTCTTCAAACCAGGGAGAGTCCAAAGGCAGGGGCCGCGGCGTGCTCCTCCAGTACAGGCTGCGCTCTACTTCAGGGCTGCCAGGACGACCATTAACCGCTCAGGGTGACGAGGTGTCCCAATCCTCCCTGGAGTCCTTGGAGCACAGTGTGGAGGACGGCTCTATCTACGAGCTGAGTGACGACCCTGAGATGTGGGTGCGGGGGCGCCCATGTGAGCGGGACGGGGGGCGCAGGGACCGAGTCAGCTCTGTGGCTGTTATCTCTGGAGGCAGGGGTTTCCGCAGACTGAAGGAGAGAGGAGTCAGTAACAGGACCAACACAGAGAGCTCAGAGAATGTCCTCATGGTGTGGCAGCTCCCACTAACTGTGTAGTCATGTGATGTATTTAAAGATGTCAGCCCACATTTGGTACACAAACTCCAGGAATTTAACATATGATTTAGTCCTTTTAAACTGTTTTAAGTCTCTTTCAAGCAGAGAAAGCCAACTGAGCACTTGTGGTCCCATGCGGTTTGAAAGGTGGAGTAAGCTACTCTTACACTCTTCTGTTTTCAATGCAATGCACTTAAAATCCAGAACTCAGCAAAACTACTTCTGAGAACTCCCTTTGCACATTACCCATAAGAATTAGTTTTTTAGTATTAGAATCACTCCTATCCTTTTTATTCTTTTGTTATTCCAGGACATCTCATTGCTCTCTGCACGACTGTTGTCGGCTGTTGTTTTTGTTTTGCCTTATTCTCTAATCAAAAAACACATTAAACAGCAAAGCGTTAATGAGAAGACAGTTTGCAGTGGATTAGAATGGCTTACTCTGCCTTTAAGACTGATGCCTGCGTTTAACCTCATCATCATGGCGTGTGCTCTGCCACATTCATTTAAAGTGAAGCTCTTTTGTGTGCGCGCCCGCGGATGGCACGGCTTAAAGATGCAGCCTTTGTTGAATGTGCCATGCTCTGCAGACTTGGAGATGGACGCCTTTTATCTGATCCTAAGGGAGAGATCCCATCTGTTTAGAGCTGAGAGCCTGGGACTACCACCGCATAACAAAGCACATCACTTTATTAGCTCTGCCAGCCATTCCCACATCCCATATAATGTGAATGTACAAAACCTTCCTTCAGATCAGAAAGGAATGTTTTTAGTTTTTACGAAACAAGGTAATGACTTCACGAGGACTGTGCCAGTACAAGAAAGACCTTGCTTATTGCCTTATGTCATCTTCTAACAGGGTGACTCTAAAACTAAAAACAAAACACAAGCAGAAATAATCATGTGAAAGAAATCTTTCTCACACATTTTAGATCAATTTGACTTTCACTGTGCCATGTGTGTTTATGCCAGACCCTTCAATCATTATCAGTGAGTTGTAAATGATGTCAAAGTCAAAGCTTTGGCAGGACACATAGCAACAGCTAATATTGGAAAATAATATAAACAGGAAACAAGCTTAATGACATTTATGGTACGATTTTATCTCATTTATCTATACAATAAACAGGATTTGTGCTGCTGCATGTCGATGAATTGGAATGTACTGGAAAAGCTTTACTCTAGCGCGTCAGCACAAAGAGTTTTGTTCTCCTCGGTCAGTAATGTGCTTATTTACATGGAGATCCTTGTGCTTATGGCTTCCACATCTGGACTAAAGGAAAGGTGTAGCTGAACTGCTGACAAGATAACTTTTCCATGATATTGTAATTTATTGATGCACATCATTGGACAGAACAGAGTAGGTAATTTTGTAAATTGTCAGTATTATTTCCCTTTGAATTTGTTTGAGGACTGTATTTTATGTGGGAAAGATATTTATTAAAATTGTTTTTACTAACCAAACTGTTGTGCGTGAACTGAAATAATGGCGTGCCGAACACAGCTTTGATGGGTTTTGCTCTGCTCCTTGCAAACAGATAACATTAGTGGCCTTGCCGACATGAACTACTGACATCAACAAAACAATGAAGAAAATGTGTTTTCGCTGATAGCTAACAGGTGAGGCCCACCCTCACATCATTTCATTGCCACGATGGATAAAAAAAAAACATTGAATATTGTCTTTTCCTCAATCTCTGTTTAGCCTTTCATCTCATACACAGATCCCCATCTTATCCCTCCATCACTGATGAAGCATAAAGTTCACGTTTCAGATTTCCCCACAGGCAAATCGAGCGCTTTCTCTTTTTTCTCTCTCACAACCAAATATTCAGAAGCATTTCAACGACCGTCATTCAAAACACTGTTATGAAGCAAAACCCGCCCTTGAATGCTGTTTATTCAAATGTAAATCTCAGTAACTCAGAGAAATGTTGTGTAATTCAAGGGGAGGTTAGTCTCATGGTCACTGCATGTCCACTCACCCACGACCAGCCCATTATGGTGTATCCCGCACCGCTGGGAGGATGAAGAAATGTTGCTTCTGTTGGCATTTCTGTGCACTGAAAACTGATCTACAGTTATCCGTAGTTTGGATAAAGTGAAACATTTAAACATGAAATTCCAGTGGCTTGTCCAGTTTAGCTTTTTTTTTTTTTGCTTAAAGAGACACTGAATATTTCTGTCAAACGACATACTTGCATCCTCAACAGATTAGATATTGCACTGTAAACTATAATAAACCTTGCATTATACCTACCAAAGACTAATTTTTTATATTATATTATTTTTATAAAAAATAAAATACCTAAGAGCAAAAACTTTTGCTTTGCCAATGACCAGACAAAAGCATTGTTTTGTTATTGTGCAATAAGGGACAAAGCAGATTAGCCTAATCTGTTGTATATTCAAAGGTTTCAAGTCATGTCATCATACATTGTACATGGTTCAACTCACCTCCTTTAGTCCTAACAATTAACAGTAAATCACTACCTTGACATTTTTGTTGTATACAGTATGTTTGCCTTATTATCATGTTAATGTCACACTTTTCTTTATAAGTCAGGAAGAGAAATCCAGTCTTTGATCTTAGTGCTTGCTTATTTAAATTACAATGAGTTGCCAGACTCCCGTTCAGTAATCCGCTGATTTAAAAAGGCAACGCAAGGCTTTATGTAAAAGACGGCACACAGTCTAGACAGGAGGAGAGACATAATGTGACTTATCATTTGTTAACTACATTATCTTTTGAAGGGCAACGCAATATCCCTGCATTCATCTATGGATGGATCTTGTTCAGTTGAAATTTTAACTGCTGTGTTTAGCTCACCTAAAATAATTCTATATTTTTTATTTATTTATTCATTTATATATAACATGTTTTTTTGTTGTTGTTGTTTTTCTTCCCTCCACCCTCTTCACCCCCCAACCCCATGCCACACGTCTCAAAACACAGAAAACTGAAAATAAAATAGATATCACAGCTACGGCAGCAACACTATGTAGACAGATACATCATCGAAAAAGAAATCATAGTAATAATAATTAATAATAATAATAAAGTGAATGTATACATATATAAAAGTATATAAGAAAAAAATTGTAGAGAGAAAAAATATATAAATAAACATCAACAGTATCAATAACATCTTAAAGGCCTAGTTTTCAAACTGTTGAAAACAGTTCTTTTTTCCTTTATTTATTTTTCTTTTTTTTATTTATTTTTGCTTCTTTTTTACTTTTTTTTTCTGTCTACGATTGTTCTTTCTAATTTTCCTGTCTATACCCATCTTGTCACATAAAATAATGATATTTTAAACAAAGAGACTGCTTTACATCAGTGTTAGACAGCTGGAAACACCACTACTTACGGATTCAATTCATTTAAAGAGTGATTGCTTGGCTCCACATAACATGAGTCAATGAGTTTCTATCTTCAGAAACGTCTTCCTGCACTTGCAAGGCTGGTAACACACAAGCTATAGAGTTCGGGAATGTGATGTCATATCGCTAAGCATTATGGGATTAGCAGCAATTGTAAACTAATGGAGATTTTATAAGTTAAAATACTGGAGTTATTGTTCACCACAGTGTGTTAGATGTATTTACCAGCAGTAACTCAGCAGCTAACGGAGTTGTTCCATGGCTATTGTCTCCCCTTTTTATACTGTTTTTAGCCAATGGGAATGTATGCTAACAGTTGCAAAGATGGCGGATCTCCATGGCAACTGTGGTATTGCCCGAATATAAGAGGCCTATTTTAACAGCCCACTCCTGAGGGAAGGGGTCAAGAATGTCGTTATCGCACCCATTCCTTGTTTACACATACAAAAAAGGTTTTCGAAAAAATTGTCTTTACTGGGGCTCAGGGCAAAAGTCATTAAAGGAATAGGTCACCGTTTTTACATACTGAGATATGTTCTTACCTTAGCTTTGACAAGTTCTTTAGGACCTGTCTGGTCTTCACCCGTGCCTTCAGTCACGTAAACACAGCGCAGACGGCGTTAGCATTTAGCCTCTCCCTCTCTCCACTATAGCTCCAAAACAGGTCAAGATAGAAGCTACCAAGCTCTTCCACGTTTTCCCTATTTAAATATGGTTACGTGAAGTGTTCCACTACAAAGTATAATTACACAAAATTAAACAATGTGGATTTTCTAAGCGGATGAAAGGGGGGACTATATTGTAAGGCGTAATAATACCAGGAGTAGTTTGAAATCCGCGCAGTAATCTTCACTTTACTGCGCAGTAATCTTCACCTTACTGTGCGGATGCCAAATTACTCCTGGTATTATTACGCCTTACAATATAGTCCCCCCTTTTATCCGCTTAGAAAATCCACATTGTTTAATTTTGTGTAATTATACTTTGTAGTGTAACACTTCACATAACCATATTTAAATAGGGAAAACGTGGAAGAGCTTGGTAGCTTCTATCTTGACCTGTTTTGGAGCTATACTGGAGAGCAGGAGAGGCTAAATGCTAACGCCGTCTGCGCTGTGTTTACGTGACTGAAGGCACGGGGGAAGATCAGACAGGTCCTAAAGAACTCGTCAAAGCTAAGGTAAGAACATATAAATATAAAACATATAATCTATTGTAGTGGTAGGAAACCTTTTGTGTAAGCCCATCCACCACTTCTCACTCAAAGCACTTTTTCTCTTTAGTTGGAAGTTTGACCTGTCATGTGAAGTATGACTGTGAGTGGACCATGGTTGTTCTCGCTGCAGATACATCAAGGTTTTTATGAAAATCTCCAAAGCAAAACGCTCAAGTGGTGCTGTAAGTGCTTGATCACAAACATACAGTAAAAAGTGGATCTGTTATGTATTTGATCACCACAATGAATGCCCTTGAAGACCCGGGAGTGTTGAGTCAGGCATAATAAATACATTGGATGATTGTGGTGGAATGAAAGAGAACAGCATGAACCCTGTGCTTGGTGGTGTATCGCAAATATTTATCGCTAAAAATCACTTGACATGGCTTCTTTAGGGACGGAGTTATGAGCAAGTCGAACCACAGGTGATCTCACATGGGAAAGCTTACCACTTTCTATTCTGCTCACATCCTTTTTTTTCGGTCTCCCTCGCGGTGTTTTCTTATACGTGTCAGAAAAGTCAGCGGCCAAACCAAATCCACTATCCATCATCGAAGGAAATGAAGCATGGCAATTTCCTCCTGCCCTGTCCACGGGTCAACGTGCCCCTTTGCCTTTTGACCTGAAACTTACATTAATAGCATTCTCCTCCTTCCAACCCGGGCACCGAGCAGTCACGCCACGTAACGGCTTGTACGCTGAGCCGACAATGTCATCTGAAGGGAGGCCCGTGGAGAGCGGGAGAGCTGTTCCTCTACTGATATGAGGTACGCAAGTGTAGCCTACAGGAAATAAGCACACAAAGGTTGATACAAAAATAAACTATGAATGACAGAACAAACAGGAGCACAGTATTTAAGGTTTAGATGACGACTTTATTTACCATGTCTAACTCTGTTAAAGCTGATGTACAGTCTAAAGACTAAAACAGTAAAGTGGAGCATTTGAACAGTATAACAAAGATATCCACATGAGAAAATCTGAATAAAATGTCATTACTGCGATTACTGCAGTACTATGTAACTTGTTTGCCTTAATAAATCCTTGAGTGTTAATGGGATGATTGGGGGGTCTTTCATCTCCCCCGGTGTCTCGGGCCAGAAAACCACACTTGCTGCTTTCCTGCACCGACCCGGAGGTGCAATACACACTAATAAAATCACAAAGAAGAAGAAGCTAACAGGCTAACGGGCCAAGCTAACTGTGGGCTAGCACCACTTAAACAGTATTTACAGCCAAGTTTGAGTGGAAAAAATGATCTCCATTGTGTAATTTGATGTACAATATCCCTCTCTCCCTTTGTCTTTTCTGTCAGCGTAGTGTTTACTCTCACGGAAAATGAATGAGTAAAAAAAACACAACATGCTACGACACCTGCAGTGGCGCTTATGGCCTCTAGGGGCATGAATTATTTAGTACTAGGGCTGCCAGGTCTGGGCAGCCAAATCTGCCCAAAAATATCTGAAAAACCGCGGAAAACCCGAGGACGTAGGGTGTGGCTGGAATTTTCAATATTGTTTACTAGTTAACAGAGCCCATATGCTCATGCGATGATGAGAAACTGCCCCTATCTCCCTCCCTTGTTGAAAAAGCAGCTCATAGAACCTTGGATTTGAGATTTTGTCATTCAAAATAGTGATTTTGGCTAAAAATAAGATAGAAATAGCCAATTTTACATTGAAAACAACAAGGCAAAAACCCGCAGATAGTTTTTTCACCCACTAAATGGCTTGAAAAAAATGCCCAAGCCGCGGACCTGACAACCCTGCTTAGTACTGCTTTAAAATGCAGTTGTTGTTGTTGTGTTGTGTTGTGTAGTGTTGTTGTGCATTTTTTGCCTCTTTCAAACCCAATTTTCTCGATTTTTCAGGATGGTACTTTGGAAAAGTGAAATTAAAGTGAAAAGTTTGAGAACCACCGATCTAGCTACTTTGTCACTGCGTTGTTATAATTGCTGTTGATTCAATTGTCGTGCCTCCTTAATGTCTTTCACACTATTCTTTTTTCCCACAATATTATTTCCACATATTGCAGCTTTAAAAAGCGCTATTTGATGTAACACATCGCAAACAAAACAAGCTTTGATCCTATTATTTTCGTTGTTTACTGTTGCTGCACATCCTAATTTTTATTTATTTATTTTTTTTCTCCCAATTTTGTCTCTGAGCTGTTGTCCTGGGAGTACCCACAATACAAAAGCAATAAGGATCACCTATTACAGAGAGCTTCCGTAAAGCCCATGGAGAATAGTGAATGTAATGCTGATGCGATAAGGCAGTGCTGAATCGTGCCTTGTACCTGGATCAGCGCTAGAACACATCCAAGCCTTCGAGCCAAATGACAAAACGAGAGGCCAAAAAACGCAGCGTGCGCATTTCTATCGCAGACAGTACAAAGCGCAAAATGCATCTGCTTCTATTGGTCCTCTCTTTTTCCCCCCTTTTCTCATCCTTTCTATAGATATTTTCTGTCAATTAACCCTGCCGGCGGAGAGATTTGCCTATCTCGTAGGCCAGCTTTGCCCCTGTGCAGCTCGCAGCGCTACTCTCCCCATACTTCTTCTCAGGTATAATTTGCATGGCTCGGTCAAGGCTAAACTGAAACGGATGAAGCGTTACAGTTTTGAAGGTCTAGCCCCCTATCCTACCACTTCTCTTGCTTCATCGGCAACACGCTGAAAAGCTGGGCTGTCTTTGCACTGCGTTTTATTTCCGGGGAATGATAAAGGAAAGGCCTACTGTACAAACGCTTGTCTAATAAGGACACTAGTGATCGGAGAGTTTCAGGTGAAAAAGATAGGTAAGACCCACGATAGCCTGCCATTTTGGCAGTAGATCTGTGTGACAGTTTTTGTACTTTCAACACATTTTTATAGATGTCCTTACAGGTTCGTATGCGTTTATTATGCAGTTGGTAATGGCTTGAGAGATAAACAATGTAATTATTATTAAGTAATTATTGTTCTTTATTATTTGATTATTACATCCATTGTATATAAGATACCTCTGTTCACTATTTAGTTTGTTTGCACATTTCCTGTCTATTTTGCGCACCCTGAGTGTTTCTTGAGAGCTGATGGAACAAGTGAATTTCTCCATTGTGAGATCAATAAAGGCTTATCTTATCTTACTGGGTACTTTTCCACCTGCACTAGGCACTTCAAGCTCTTTTCCATCACGGAAACACTCATTCACACATTGACACTGGAGGCAGGTTTCTGGGATCGAACCTCTGACCTTTGGATCGGTTAGCACCTTATGGACTGTGCTAACGCCGTCTCTATAATAATTTGACAGCGGTGTTTTGAACCTTAACAGCAACTAAAAGTTCAGTCACAGCCTCAGAGCCATATGCAGTGCGCAGATATTAGTAGCACCAACAAACATTGTCCCTTGTTTTAGTAGTAATGCAACATTTAAAGGGACTATACGGGGTTTAAAGATGTTAACATTATGTATTTTCCTCCCCCTACACGTTCCAGCAATGTCCTAATGTGTAGAGTGAGCTCTGCACTGTCACACAAAAAGGTGTTAATTCGGGTCCGAAGTGCCGTCATGCACGAGCTTAATATAGAAGCTGCAGTTACGTGTAAGACCTGAGGTGGCAGTAGTGAGTAAAGAAAATGACCAACTCGCATCTAGTCCCTTTCAGGTATCATTTGCATGGTTTGTATGGTGATACTTGGACTGGCAGTGCATTTTATTTCTGGCCGTTCGCCGACAGGGGATGATAAAGGAAAGGCTACTGCACAAACCTGGCCCAACAAAGGGGGAGCGGTGGATGTCATTTGCATACAGGGAGCTCCAGATATATCGGGAAAGCCTCAGGTGGTGTTATCCCCGCCGTGTATCTGCCTTGAGCTGATGCCTGCCAACAGGCTGAGAGGGGGCCACGGGTCACATCAACGTGTAACATTTGGCTGACGCAAAGCCAATCTCAAGGCATCAACATGAAAGGAGGAAATTCAAATCGAGGTTAGAGTGTGTTTTCTAAGCAATGACAAATGCTGTGAATTGTTTAAATCTGTCAATCTTCTTGCATTTTCTTCTTTTTTTTAGGGGCCCGGGTCTGTGAAACTGCTCATGCATATGTTTTATTTACGTTTTGTATTGAATCATGCAAAAGATTAATTAAAGTTTTATCAGTTTACATTATTTAAACAGGACCCCAAGGATTCTTTGCCTCGTCCGTGACACTCTTGGATAATCTCAATTCACACTTCATAACATTTGTCCTGTGTTTTCTTTATTTTCTTTTATTTTCTATTTACATTTATGTTCCTTTAGTGTAGTTTTGATCAATTCCAGCAACTATGGGCTTTTTCGATGGAGTACAAAGAAGCTGCTATGTTGATGGGTCGCACATAAAGTACATTCAATCTACTGTCTTCTTTATGGATCACCACCACAAATTGTCTCCGTCGAGCAGTTTTACCTTCATATTTATTTGACTTTGCCTTTTCTGAAACTCTGAAAGGGGGCTTAGAAATTTTACTTAAACATGCTCCTAATGACCAGCTAGACATAGAATACAATATTTTTTTCTTTTTGCAGTGGATAATCAAAGAATGGATTTGGATGAGGACCTGACCTATTTAAATCTCATATTTGGCTGCCTTTAGTCAACATCTCCATGGAGACGAGCTGGAGATGTTTGTTTGTTCATTGTTTATGCATGTTTCAACAACAGAAATGTATGTAATAAAACAAATGCTAGTATTTTATTCTAGTTCTCGATTGGAATGTTACGTGGTGTGGATTTAAAGGAAACACAATGTCTGAACTGATCACATGCATGACCTTGAATAGAATGGGAATAAATACACAGGGTATAGATGTTATGCAGATGATATGCCGGCAAAAATAATACAGCAATGCAGCAGAAGCCAATGAGTGTTAAGTCTGCATAGTTATCATTTTCTATACGACACTCAGTAGGAAATGTTGAGGGTTCTATTCAGAATGAAAAGAGTGCGTGCACATATCCTCCAGTATGCTGGATCCACTGAGAGAGTCGTCAAATTCCTCCTTGAAGCAGTAAACAGTACGTTTGTTTTATTATATGGCTCTTTCTTGACGCAGCCTTTTTACTGCACATTATCTTTAATGTTTTTTTGTAAAATAATAACACGTGATGTGCCTGTAAACAACTTTAATAGACATCTTTTACTATTTGTCGCGTCTCGAGCCGTTATCAGCCCCCACATCCGTCTTTATTTTATGCATCCTCTTCTAAACAGGGAGGTTTAAATGCGCCACACTCTCTCAGTTGCAGCGGAGTTTTATTTTGTAGGACTGTTAGGGGCCTTTGAAGAGTGACCTTCACTTTGTATATCTGCTACTATCTCAGTGGGACCTCTGTGCTCGAGATAACATTTCTTTTTATGTCTCACGGTGAATCAAGTCACTTTTATGACAATGCTTCTCCAACTATTTCAAACCAAATGAGAACGTTAGCATTCTCCTCCAGCCTCCCCCCCCCCTCCCCCCCCCCCCCTTCCTTTTACATCCCTGTTGAATTTGGATGGCAGCCAGTGTGCCCATTTCAGAGGTAAATAATGTGCTCGCTGTGGCTGTGAACCTGGCTGAATTTCACCACAGTGAGCCAAAAGATAATACTATGAATAATTGTCAATATTACAAAAGGGACAGGGACAATGTGAGAAATAGAAAAGAAAGATGTGATGGGCCGCCAATCTTGTAAACCATGTACAAGACCAGACAGTGTCATATGTTACCGTTTGCACTTTTGCCATTGCAACAAGGTCTTGGGTGTGGTTCCCATCCGGTTTGGTGGCCTTTCTCTGTGGAGTTTATTTGTTCTCCCTGAGTCTCCATATGGATTTCATCTGGTTTCCCCCATACCACTAAAAACTCATAAAAAGGGTACTCCCAAAAAAGATATTCTGTAATAAGTATTAAGTAAGTGCTTTATTTGTCAGTGTACAAATAGTGTTCAGGTGTTAGTCCTGAGCCGCTGCAAGTGAGCCGCACTGTCACTGCGGGTTTTTGGAGGTCGGGGAAACCGTAGCACCCGGAGGAAACCTGGTTGGCTGCCCTCAGTCTCCTCTGATCCTCTGAAACGGTGCACTGCCTCCTGGGTTTGTCCCTGTTTCAGAGCGTGGTGTCCTGCACTGATCAGCTCCACCTGCTTCTTCCTCTTCCTCCTGCACAGCTCCCTCCGCTCCACAACAGTCCTTCACCATCTTCTGGGAAGAGCTTAGTAGTTAATCTGTTTTATTCTCCAGTGAACGTCCATTAGCCAGAACAACAGCACGGATGTGTGGCTTAGCTGTGAGTCTCACCCGGATACCTCCTCGTTTGTCCCTTTTTTGCTTCCTGTAGCTCCTCTTGTGCTACAGGTGTTGGCGGCTCTTGATGCCTCTTCAGTGTCCAGAAGAAGACATTTGTAGGTCTTAAATGGGTTTATTATACGGCTCTTCACAACGTAAATAGAACGCTCCGTTGATTTGAATGGGATTTCCCAACGTTCTACCGGTCATTATTTTCTGATAAAGGACCTCTGAAAAAAATAATGACCGCTGCCCATGGCAACGGAGTTCGTGCTTTCATATCACTCCGCGCGTACGTAGTAGCGGACACTATCTCTGTCCCCGTCACTGAGAGAGAAGTTGGGGGAATTGCTCGTGAAGTTAGCGTGAGTCTGACTTTCAATTTACCCAAAGATTCACCACCATTCCTCCAACTAAGTAGCTAGGCTAGCTGCTAGCCTTGCTGCTTCTAGCCTAGCCAAACGCTAGGCTAGAAGCCTAGCGTCGGCGAAGCGTTTGGCCGGACCCCTCCGCTTCGCGTCGGGGTCCGGTTCGCCCTGTCGGTACTTATTTTCCCGATAATGACCAGCGTTCTATACATTATCCCTTACTTAACTGATAAGCTAGCTGTTTGTTTCTTTTTCAAAAGCTGCTTCTTCAGCACCATTATGGACTCTATGCAGTAAAAAAGTCCACCAATCCCCACAAAAACACAGCAAAGACGTACAAAAGTATCCATTAAAACAATGTGGAACACAGAAACCACAAATGCAGTTTGCAGAAAAAAGCAGAAAATGCAGCTGTACCGAGAGAGAGGGAGGTTGCTGCCTGTTTACGTGCACATTGCCATGATTACATTCTCCTTTTCTTTACATTTTAGCCAATGTTCTATTGGAACTGAAGATGCAATTGGGGCCCAAATATTATATTTATGTTTCAATTTTGTTCATATTAGAAACAACACCAGCTGGATCCAGTCTTGTTTTCTGTCTGCATGGAAAGCAGTGGTGATGCAAGTGTTGCACTGATGACTCTGTGGGATTCTCTGAGTGATATCCAGCAAAAGGACACTTGTTTTAATGGAGGCAGATAGATCGTGGAGTTTGGCCCCGCATGTCATTTCCTCCCCTCTTCAGCACTGCTGCCTCCCTGCTCTTCCTCCCCCGGGGGCTCAGATGTACTGTACCTTTTAGTGCCGTTGTCCTCAAAAAGACAGATGGAGCCTATTAAAGCGCATTTTCATTGTATTACAGTAAATAACCAACAGTGTTTTGTGGGGCATTACCGTTCCCAAGACTGTGCTGGGATGAAAGAAATACGCAGAGCAATCTTGTCACGGCTTTGCAGAAGTATGCATGTTTGTGTTTCTCAGGGGTGCACAAAGTTTTTTGTCGAGGTTTGCTTTGATCATTGGGAAGGGAAGTGTCTGTGGGACAGCAAAGCTTTTAAAAAGAATACAGCACAGAGTTTAAGTTATGTATGTCCTTGAATCAAACAGAATGACTGCTTCGGAAGTTTAGAATGTTTAAACTTCGTTTCTAATCTATTTATTTATCAATTATTACTATTTTTTCTTTTGTCAGATAATGTAAAAGTCCATTGATTTGCAGTGTGTGTGTATTTAGTTTTGGTAGTGTATGAAAACACCTTTTCTAATCAGTTATTATCATCAAGTTGACGACAATGTTGCTAAAGCCCAAGTATAGGCTGCCTGGCTGAAGTCCAAAAATTCCTGCTTCCCTCTTACCTTTCCAGGGCGCACCTCTGTCTGGATTGACAACTTCATATAAGATTGCTGTTTCTTGAGAATGGTGAGAGGCAGTATCAGAAGTGGCGTGTGTGATATTTATTCAAAATGCACTCCCTCTCTTGACTAAAAGAGGAGAGGAGCTTTGGCTTTGCAGAGAGCTTGGCAGCTTGGAGGCTGTCTGTTTTATAGGCTGGACATCCGCAGTAAGCGACAATGACAGGTTCTATTTTTACACATCGCAGTCCCTCAGAGAGAGCCCAAAATTGAAGGCTGTCACCATGGGGGGGCGGCACAAGGTGGAGTCTTCTTTAAAATGATAACAGACTATAAGCGACCACTCCCCAGTAGCACTCATTTGGAAGCCACCTGCTCTACAGAAATTCTCCACTCGATGGCGATTTAACACATCTCTTTTAAAAGATCCCGAATTTGATAGCTTCTTCAAGAGAGAGTGGACATCCTTCATGGAAATAAACGACTCCCCAAAGTCTTCAGCTTCATTACTTTGGGAAACATGGAAGGCAGTATTACGAGGCAAAATAATATCATTTTCGGTCCATAAAAAGAAAAAAGAAAAAGAAACACAAATCCACTTAGAAGAGACAATAAAACAATTAGAGACAACACATGCAAATAATCCTTCAGATACTATTCAAAAAGAACTTAGGAAAAATAAACTCCTGTTAAACGAAATAACTAACAAAAAAACCACATTTCTTATCCACAGGCTAAGACAAGAAGCATTCCAACACAGCAATAAATCTGGCAAGTATCTAGCAAACCAAATAAAAAGAAATAAAGAAAAAACAACAATAACTTCCATCAAAGACTCAGCAGGGAAGCCAACCAACTCACCTCATCAAATAAATAAAATATTTCAAGACTACTACACAAATTTGTATACATCTGACTTGGATCCAAACGAAGAAGACATAAACCAATTTCTCAGTAACCTAAACTTACCCAAACTTAACTCAAATCAAACGAATGAATTAGAATTACCAATCACGGAAAAAGAACTTCACTCTGCTCTTACCTTAATGCCTAACAATAAATCACCAGGGCCTGATGGCTTCCCTGCTGAGTTTTACAAACATTTCTGGTCAACTTTGGCACCATTATTCTTAAGAACAATAGACAAAATAAAACAAGACTCTAATTTCCCAATACATATGAACACAGCACTAATATCAGTCATCCCTAAACCCAACAAAGATCCCACCCTTACATCAAACTACCGACCAATATCTCTCATAAATGTCGACATGAAAATTATCAGTAAAGCTTTAGCTCACAGAATAGAAAAAATCATACCACATGTTATTCATCCAGACCAGACTGGCTTTATCAAAGGAAGGCAATCATCTAACAATACCCGTAGACTATATAATCTTATACATTATTCATCACTACAACAAAAGGATACAGTTATAGCCACCTTAGATGCAGAAAAAGCTTTTGATAGGGTCAATTGGAAATTTCTATTTACCACACTACAAAACATGGGCTTTGGGGAGTCGTTTATAAACTGGATTAAGATTTTATACACTTCACCATCAGCCACAGTTACAACCAATGGACTAACCTCACAACGTTTCACACTGCACAGAGGGACTAGGCAGGGATGTCCACTCTCTCCATCTTTATTCACCATTTTTATTGAACCCCTAGCAGCAGCAATTCGCCAGAACCCACTCATCAAAGGCATTGAAACAACCCAAGCTCATAAAATATCATTATATGCTGATGATATTCTCCTCTTTATTCAAAATCCCCAAGCATCCATACAAGAAGTAATCAAAACAATTCAATCATTTTCTAAAATCTCAGATTATGCAATCAACTGGAACAAATCATCCATTCTACCTCTACATAAAACTAAGTGGGATGTTGCAGTTCAGCAATCACCTATCCCTTTATGCACAGGTCACATCACTTATTTAGGCGTGAGGGTCTCCTCCAAGCTGTCAGAGTTGAGTGCCCTCAACTTTACCCCACTACTGAGAACAATAGAAGAAGACCTACTCCGCTGGCTCAACTTACCACTTTCCATAACCGGCAGAATAGCAGTAATAAAAATGACAATCCTACCCAAATTAAATTATTTATTTTCAATGGTTCCAACTCACCCCAAACCCAGCTGGTTCAAACAACTAGATTCAGTCATATCTCATTTTTACTGGAAAAATAAAACGCCAAGGATAAAACTCACCACCTTACAAAAAAATAAGTCTCAAGGGGGGCTAGATGCTCCAAATTTCCAATACTATTCACTAGCCAATCAATTACAATACATATATAAATGGACACACCCCACTCATCCTGACATTGTATGGTTAGACTTGGAACAAACACTCTGCAAGGACATTCACTTATCAGACATCCCATTCCTTACCCAATCCATTAAACACCACGCATGTTTCAAAGCAATCACAATTGCCTCAGCTCTGACGGCTTGGTGGAAATTCCACCAAATCACCAACTGTACACTTGCCCCAACTAATTTCACCCCACTGTGGAATAACCCTGATTTTATTAGCAATAAAAAAATTCTTCACTTTCGCACATGGGCCACAAAGGGTATCACTCACATTAACCATATTTTCAAATCAAATAAATTAATACCCTTTCCATTACTGACCCAGGAGTTCGGCATCGGGAGCAATCAGTTTCTGAAATACTTACAGCTCAAATCCTCACTTCTAGCAAAAATAAACAGATCTACAAATCTTCAACTACCACCTGCAATATCGAACTTCCTAAACATTTCATCGTCCAAAAAACTACTCTCAAAAGTTTACAAAATAATATCAAAACCCATTCAGTCAATATGTATACCAACAACCAAATGGGAAAGGGACCTCTCAATTGCTCTCGATGCTGACTCCTGGAATCAAATCTGTAAAAATATTTATTTCATGACTAAAAATGCCAATTTACAATTAATACAGTACAAGACACTACACCGAACTCACTACACAGGGGAAAGATTAGCAAAAATGGGATTTACATCAGACATCTGCTCACACTGCACCCAAAATTGCACCGATACATACACTCATGCCACCTGGCACTGCACCCCCGTCAAACACTTTTGGGTAGAGGTCACACAGTCACTCTCCTCCCTGCTGGACTGCCACATCCCACTATCTCCCCTGCTCTGCTTGCTAGGGGACCTCACAATACTCAACAATAAAACAATAAACCTCAAACTAGTTCTCATAGCTCTAACCATCGCCAAGAAAACTATCTTCATAAACTGGAAAAACCGAAATATCATCAATATTACTCATTGGAAAAATCTACTAACCGACTTTATTTCAATGGAATACACACAACCCTCTTACAGTAACTCAACCCGATAATCCAACCCTTTCTGATTTGATATTGCTTTAAACTAATCTCTTTTGCCCCGTCTCTTACTCTTCTGTCCCAGATTTTTCTCTCCTCTGTCTGAGAGCCAACTCCTTGTAAACCCCTCTCCACACCATTCATTACACCACACACACATACGCACACACACACGCACACACATGCACGCACTCCTAACCCATTTCCATGTAGTTTTTGTATTTTTTGTTGTTGTTATTGTCATTATTATCTCACCATCTTTTTTACCACCCCTTAAGTGTTGTGGTAGTAGTAGTGGTGGTAACATATTGCATATTAACTCAATCTCTGTCTGTCCCCCACCATCTCTGTGTCTTTTAATGCATCACAGTGGAATAGTACAAAAAAAAAAAAAAAAAAAAAAAAAAAACACACACACAAATGATACACAAGCTCTCAGGTCGGTGGGAAAGTGCTTACAGGGACAGTATTTCTGCCCAGGTGAGCACTTCTTGTCCTTTTAATGCACCTTAGCCCATTTTAGGGTAAAACAACAACAAAAAACAACAACAACAATACAGATATAGATCAGGGGCAGAATGGTGGAGAACAAATGGATGAAAAAAATAAAAAAAATAAGTAATTTCGTGATCATACGACTATTGAACATGACTTTGATTATGAATATTATTATTATTATTACTATTACTACTACTGCTAGCATTATTATTATCCTATTATTAACAGGGTTGTTGTTGATATCTGTGTGTATGTCTGTGTGTGTATATGTGTATATATGTATGTGTATATGTATATGTGTGTGTGTGTGTGTGTGTGTGTGTGTGTGTGTGTGTGTGTGTGTGTGTATATGTATATATATGCAAATATATAATAATCATAATTGTGATTTTCATTAGATACAGTATAATGTCAGTATGGATGACGGTGTTGATGATGACAATGACAACAAGGATTAGAATTGAATATAATTTTTCTATCGTCTATTTTTTTACTTTTCTTTTTTCCCATTACACACGAAAGCTCTCACATGCACGCACGCACATAAGCGCACCCACACACACCCGCCCAGTACGCCTACCTATACAGCCTATGAAATTCTTCCCAAAAGTTTTCTGGTTTAATGTCACATGAGATCTGTTGTCTGTTCTTTGTAATGTCTGTTGTTCTTGTTTTCTTTTCTTTGTAATTGTCACAATAAAAAAAAAATAAAATAAAATAAAAAAAAAAAAAAAAAAAAAGATAACAGACTAAAAGATTGAGTGCGAGGATGGGTAAGAGTCAGACGTGTTGAATCATTAATAGCTACTTGTGCCACAACGTCCTGCTGATAAAGAAGTAGCACCATAGATGAACTTTGGTTTTATCTGTGCAATGACTCAGATTGATTAAGTGTCAGAAAGTGTCAAAAGAAACATATATAGTTTGTATTTGCAATCTGTGCTGATGCAAGGTATGTTTATGAACTGAAATATACCGACCTTTTATTTCTAAGTGGCTAAATAATTGCTTTTCAATTAGTCAAAATAAAACACTATATGCTTGTTGTGTTCTTTAAAGGGACTATACTATACAGGGACCTACATGTTCCAGCCATGTCCTAATGTGTAGAATGAGCCCAGACCTGTTCACCACAACTGCCTCTAAAATCTTGTACGGTAACTCAAAAATGTGTCACTTCGGCCCGAATTGCCGTCATGCACAAGCTTAATATAGAAGGTGCAGTTACACATATGGCCTGAGGTGGCAGTAGTGAGTATAAAATGGCGAACTTGCTTCCAGCCCCTTTTCAGAGTTCACGATAATCTAAAGCATGAGTTATGCTGTGTGCAAGTTCTTGTTTTATGTCCGATTTTATGTCCAGCATAGAATTAATAAAACTTGGGTAGGAGAAAGTCAGAGTTTGAACAAACTAAACTAGCCGTGCCCTACCTTTAAAGTAAAGAATAGAAAAAACAAATGACTACAATCCTTCTCTCTCTCTCATCGTCAACATCATACCCTAGAGTAGTGAGTACTCCACTTTCCTTTGGTTATATCTTCTTCAAAAGTGTCACAGGAGTTGCTAACCACATTGTTGAAGTTAAAGTATGTTTTAAATGTGTCATTCCCACCGCTGCCTGCAGAGGGAGCTCTATGCAAAATTCTGACTAGCTCTTGCCCTAGTGTTGTAGTGTGACTGCCTTACCTTTAGACATGGACATTATTCCAAATTCTAAAACATAAAATATCTAAGATAGCTAACCTAAGGCATCCAAAAAGATTACATTTTTCAAAATCTAAATTGTGTGTGTGACATCATCACTTTAAGGTTCATTAACGTATGATTTAATTAAGATGTTTTAGTCTAGTAGTTTAAAAAAAAGCCAACCTGCTGATATAACTTGCAATGTATTCTTTATTACATTCTTTATGACAACAGTGCATTCAACCTTGAACGGCATACAATAAGAAATACATATATTTGATAAGCCATGTTTTCAGTGACAGTTCTGCATAATGAGAGTGGTATTACATGAGCGACGAGCAGTTTTTAAACAGATGGAACTGACTTCTGCAGTTGTATCTTGGCTTTGCTTGAGGTAGTTGTCAAGGAATATATTTTATCTGAAAAGGGGGCCATGCCAACGAATCTGCCGTCAACTACTGAAGCGCTTCCATCGCTGCCACAGTTTGAAATGTTTCTGTATTTGGTCGTGTCAGCGGGTTGTGCGTGTGTTTCTTGCCTCTGTTCTGGTGCTGGATTACCGTGCCGGAGTGTGGAGCACGCCGCACACCTGAACAGTTTCCAGTGCTGTTAGCTTGCAGGGAGCCACATGTTGAAGATATTAGCCACTGAATAAACTATGTCCCCATGGCCCTTTGTTGTGATATCAACAAACCAGGTAGCGGGAGGTGCATAGCAATCACACACAGGTAAATGCTGTGACATATTGGGTTGGTCGGAGTGTCTGATGTTTGAATGAAACGAGAACTGGAGCAAAAGGGACTGAGAATTGTTTCTTCAAATTGACCAGTTGAGACTTAAAGGTGCAGCAATAATATAGAATTGTGACGGGGAAGCTTATATTAAAGATTACTCGAACAATCGCGAGTGGCTTATTAATGAGCAGACTTGGTTACTGTGGAAGACAATATCACAGTGGGATGTTAACAACAATTTCCCAACAAGACAACCATGTTCTCTTGTGAAATCCATGTTTATTCATGCAGAACGGCTCCACTTGTTATTAGGGCTGGGTACCGTTTTTTTTCGATACCACTACTTTAACGATACCTGCTTTTCAGTACCGGTGCCTTAGCGGTACTTTTTTTGATACCTATGTTATTTTAATTGAGTTAAAATAATGTGTATAAAAAGTATTGTTCAGGAGAACAAACAGCACAGCGGCACAAACACGGCACATCAGAAAACAGGCGTAGCAGCGTCACCTGTAACTTCATTTTTGAGCAGAATTCCCACTAAAGCAGTGATAAAAAGAGAGAAAGGACATTTTTTACCTTCTGAGCTGCAGGAACAGACCAGATCCACATCCGGCACCGTTTTCTTTCAGCTAAACTTTTCTAAACTCACTGCGCTGTTCGACAGTGAAAGCGCATCACACGTCAAAGATCTGTTACATAATGAGAGCGCTCACTCTGTCACTGAAAATGCACCACAACTGTTCCAAAAATGGCTAATGCAGAGTGAGCGCTCACCTTTTCCAAAAAACAATCTTTGATCCCAAATGCTCTGGTGCAGCCATTTGGTGCAGCATGGAGTTGTAAACAACAGCGCGTAACTTCTGCGGGGCTTTCGCTAAGGTAAAGCCAATGTGTTTCTCGTTGTCATACCGTGTTGTCACTACCGTGTTGTCACTGCTTTTCTATTTGTCTAAGAGCTCTAGATTCTTATTCAGTCCTGGTTTTTAACCAATTTACTGTAAGTCCTGGTTCAGTCCTGGTTTAGTCCTGGCTCAGACCGCGGCTCTGCCATATCTGAGTGTGAGTAAGTTATAGCTTTGCTTCGCTTCTGCATTTGCGCTGAAGCTGCTCATGAGTTCAGGCTTTTTCAGACTCACTGCGGATCATTTATTGACCTTTGGAGAGAAAAAGTACCGAAAAAATCGATACCACCCCCTACCGGAGCTTTTCGGTCGGTACCAAGTAGGTACCGTTTAACGGTACCCAGCCCTACTTGTTATGAAGGTAGGCTGTTTTTTTGCTTGAATTTTGACTGCAAGGAGCGACATATAAACAGTTCAGATAACTATAAAGAACATATCAAACTCTCACTCCAAATTACTAAATCCATTGAAATCTTCATCCTCGGTGTCACAATCGCCTTGGCAACGACCCGGGCACGGAGGCACAACTACACTGTTCACAAGCCTCTCCCGGCAGCACGTTTTTCAAGTTCTCATTTGTGAACTCGTTCTTCCAGCTGTGGCCATCTAGCTTTTAGCCCGTGATTAGCTTGTTTTGTTTTCTTCATGTAAGAGTAACCTACGCTTTTCGCCAGTCCCTCGCACGTTTGTAGCTCACTCCAAACTTTCTTTCTGCTGCTCGATTAGCCTGCAGTGCTCTCTAGCGGCCCGTGAAATTAAACGTTTGTTAAGTGGTGACGTCACAGCTCTACTTCCCCGTCCTCATAATCAACACCGTAAAAACTCTTCAATACCACAACCAATATTTCTGAAACTCAACAGAGAGTTACTGAACACTGAAAGTAATATTTTGTAAAATTGCTACATCCAGGTTAGCGAAGAAAAATGCTAACATCGGCGCTTCAGCTACGTTAAACCTGGAAATAGCGACTTTTGTAAATACTACCTTTTTAGCAGTATGTGCGGCATTTTTGGCTAATGAGTCTGAGGAATAATTAGGTTCAGTAACTCTCTGTTGAGTTTCAGAAATATTGATTGATGTTTGAGTTTTTTTTTCTCACATATTTGCCGGTCTGCTTGGACCCGAAAGCGGAAGTCGTGACGTCACACTTAACAAACGTAAAAATCACATACACATGCCTTTCAGTTAGTGCCTTTTGTTGTTATGGTGGCCATTTTGAATATTGAAGTAGAATTATGCAGAACTACAACATGTAACAATATCTCTACTCAGGATATAAAAGCAAGACAACTGATTGACAGTGGCATTTTTACTCGTAATCATTGCTCAAGAAGATGATAGTAAAAACACGGCACCAGATTGCATGTTGTAAGGGATAATGTATAGAACGCTGGTCATTATCGGGAAAATAAGCACCTGTTTCGCCCTGAAGGTGCTTATTTTCCCGATAATGACCAGCGTTCTATACATTATCCCGCTTATTATACGGCCATTTGCCAACTGAACACACACAACATAAACTTAGTACACTTTTATGAAGGTCGAAAGGTTTATTTAATGACTTCCGCGACAAATAGTTCCCAAAAGTTTGCGCGTTGCTCGGCAACGTTTTGCTAGGCTAGAAGCAGCAAGGCTAGTAGCTAGCCTAGCTACTTAGTTGAAGGCGCAGTTGGAGAGGAGGAATGGTGGTGAACCTCTTGGTAAGTTGAAAGTCAGACTCACGCTTACTTCACGATTGATTCCCCGACTTCTCTCGCAGTGACGGGGACACATAGTGTCCGCTACTACGTACGCGCGGAGTGATATGAAAGCACGAACTCCGTTGCCATTGGCAGCGGTCATTATTTTTCTCAGAGGTCCTTTATCAGAAAATAATGACGGGTAGAACGTTGGGAAATCACATTCAAATCAACGGAGCGTTCTACTTACGTTGTGAAGAGCCGTATAATAATATGTGATGAAACCAGTGAGTCAATATTTAAGCTGCTGACGTTAGCATGCTGCTGGTTAGCATTTAGCTTCAACAGCTCAGCTCCAACCTCTCTAAGAGAATGCACTGAACCACACTCCAAACATCTAGCCTTGGATACAACATGTGAAAGAGGTCAGAGCTGAATTGTTACTGTAGTATTTCCTCTGTGTTTATAGATGTAAGACACACATGTGTTTATCGTGTTGAAGCCATTGATAGTTGATGACAGTTGCTAACTGGTAGCATGCTAAAGTCTTAAACAGCTTAAACACTGATTCAGACTGAGACTCTGTTGACATGAAAACTGTAAAAATCACAGAGAAAGGTTTTCTGTTTTCTCTTTGATGGTCTGCGGAGTGAAGCAGGTCTTTGGTCAATCCTGCTTAAGCTCGACAGACAGAGCTGCTTCATCTGTGCTACATTTGCTGGTTATATCATAAACGTGTGCTCTCTGGGGCCATGTTTTAACTGTTATCTTCTTGAGCAATGATTACCAGTACATAAAAATTCCACTGTCAATCCGTTGTCTTTCATGTTCATCCTGAGTAGAGATATTGTTACCTGTTGTAGTACTGCATAATTCTACTTCGGTGTTCAAAATGGCTGCCTGAACTATGCGTGATGTCATTGGAAATGCATGTATTAGTCACTCAGGAGTATAAGACTCACCCCAAGCCAAAGTGTGATTTATATTCTGGAAAATACATCATAATACGTAATATCTGTTTTTGTTGACCATTTCGAATTTCAAATGTTACACCTTCTGCTTGTGTTCAGTAATGTATTTTGTTAATGTCAGTCTAACATTCATCTGTGTATATAAACCAAATGTCAATATCTCTTGTATGACAAAGAATCAATAGAGGCCAATATGAAAAAAGATAAATGAATAAAAAAATAGCCAATGGCCAATATGGAAACGCATAGAAAGCATGACATTTACGCATCGCTCTTGAGGCACAACCCCAAGGATTTCCAACACGGGACCAACGCTTAACTTTAATGCCTTAACTTTTTTCCTCTTAAAGGTTGTCACAGTACTGCTGTCGGTCCAGTCGTGACATTTACTACAAAAAGTCATGTTATGTAACACCACTTTCCTCCCTTTTCCCGCAGCACTGTCAAACTATAGGATTGATATGTCGAAAAGAGTTTGCTTTAATGAATTGTGGGGGTGCTAAAAAACCTCATCCCCTCCAGTGAATCCATGACAGTCATATATTACTAAATATGGCCGCCCAATTGGACTATTACTTTTATTTATAGTTGCAGTTAAAAAGATGGAGCATTGTCACAATATAATTAAACCAGTGTGTAATCCTTTGGACATTCAGTGTGAAATATCAGGATGTCCCCAAAACTGCTGAGTGCTCCAGACTCGCTGCGATCAAATGGTGGTCCAGAGCACACGTTTAGATCAAAACCACATCACAGCCAGAGGGTGGGCTTGCCTACTGACTTCTATATTTTGATCCTTTGCCATTTTGAGAGGGCATTGGAAAGGTTAGTGTGTCAGGCGTTTGGGAAGTGGCTGTTGTCTTGTAGTAAGGACAAGGAAGTATATGTGGGCTGTGGCTGCAGGTCATCCTAGTATCCTATTTACTGGAATAACATTGCAAGCTTGGTGAAGTTTTATTTTTATTTTTCGTATATCGTAAAGTTACAAGCTCATGTGCAAATCTCGCAAGTCGTTTCACTTTGATTTTTGTCTCAACCAGAGAGATTTAAACAGGCACAGACAAACAAATGAGATGTTATTCTTGCTGTATTGAAGATTCATCTTGGCTGAAGAGAGAGGCTCGGAGATATCAGTGATGCAGTTAAGTCGGAGGAGAGACAAAGGTATTCGATTTGTTGGAGAAAATATCTACCCGCCACGCAGAGGGGAGAAGACGGGGCGGCTGCGGTGGCTCCAGTGTTCTCCAGCTGCCGGGCAACAACAAAGGGAACGGGAGTGTGCAGAGCCGGTTCTTCCTATACGCAAACTAGGCAAGGTGCGTAGGGCCCCCGCAGCCGCAAGGGCCCCACATCTCAGTCAAACTACGGTGTTGTTTCACTGATTAATCAACGCGTTGTTACGGGACAGGCTCTTCCAGCGCGCACTCACTCTCCGCCTACTTCGCCACATATAACACCAAAACGGAGCAGCAAGTGAATAAGCAGCAGAGACATACCGCCTTCCCCCTGTCTCTTCAAAAGCGCAAGAGCTTCTCCGCTCGTGTCCCCGCTCGGCCGTCTGTCTCCCGGTGCTCGCTTTGCCTCATGCGCGGCTGCATGTCACCCGTGTCCCGAGCGCTGCTCTCATGTTATCTCTGCGCGGACTCTGGGCTGCAACTCTGGGCCTCACTCTCATTTAACTCTCTTCTTATTGTGTCTGGTGAGTCTAGAGTATCAGGACAGTAGTTTGGCGAGTAGACGAGAGTAATTGCCGTTCTCCGTGGCCTTTTTGTTGTGTTGAATCCACATGGTTCTCATGAGCACAGTAACTTACAGTAACTCTGGTTCTCTGAATGTGCATAGTCTAAAACGGGTTGGGCGACTCACAGGCAAATTCTCAGCGGTAAGACAGAAACAACCGGTTTCAGTTAGTTTTAAATCAGCGGTTCCCAATCTGTGGGTCAGGGACCAGAGGTGAGAGAATGGGACCATTTGCCATTTACTATTTTAAAAAGGGAAATAGACTAGTAGTCGTCCTAAATACCAGTCTCACAGTGGTTTAGTGGTTAATGGTTCTCACACAGGGGGCAGGGCCTGAATTGAGGTCTGTATGTTCTGCTTCTGCCCTGGAACAGTGGAACTGTTTTGACCATAAATGGATTCTGTCTTCGTCGAATAGCCATGGGACGCTACTGTAGGGCCCCTGTGTGGATTTTTGCTTAGGCCCCCAGAAGGGCCAGCACCGGCTTTGGGAGTGTGTTTAGGCCACGTGAATGAACTGAGATGGAATTGGTCCATCTCCCAACCAAGGAAGGCCAGGTTTTGCTGATATACTGTGACGAGGTTGAACACGATGGAATAATCATAAAAATAGTACCACTACTAATACTGTAGCTGCTGCAACAACTAATGCTTCTGCTTCTTGAATTTGCCAAACAAAGACAACAAAAACAAATTACCACTGCTTCTGCTTAGTTTCTAGACATTCCACCTCTTCATCAACTTTGTGGCATTTGCAGTCTTTGTAAAATATAATCACTGCTCTTGTTTGCCACTTTAAGAAGTACTCCAGCCAAGCCTAGCGTGGGTTCTTTAAAAAACACTTTCACTCGCAAAATAGTAATTACTCAGCCCTCATTAGTGAATGGGTCAAGCGTTATCACAGAAATTGTATTTTATCTCAATATTACACCCGTAAAATAGCTGTAGCCACAACAGTCCTCAGACTAGTTATCCCAGGGGTTTTTCCAGAAGCGACTTAGTGTAAACATCAGACGCTGTTTCCTTCGGGCAAAGATGGCTGCCTCTAGAGTGTGTGTGTATTCTCTTCCAAAGGTATAACAATATTTACTATACACTGTAACATCTGTTGGTACTCCAGGACAAAAACAGCCTCACTATAGGCAAGCTGCGTGTGATTCTGCAATCCAAAGGCATCCTCCAACCGAAGAAATGTGTTTCCGTTGACCTTGACAATTATCCCGCGGTTTTGGTGCGGTCAGATCTTTTTTTTATTCGCACAGCAGCGCCACTATAAAAGGTGGTTCTAGGGGGATTGTTAGTGTGAGCAAATGCAAAGAGGGAATATAATGAGGCCTGCAGGTTGTATTTTTGCCTCCTGTTACCTAAAGCAGCTCTAACAAGGGTGCGCTCACAATACAACGCTGTCATCTTGATGTGGCTCTGAGCATCGAGCATATGCATCCGCGACTGCAGTCTCACTCTCCGAAATGTATGAATAATGCAGGGACGACTCGTGAGGTGGTAAATTCTCAAGTGTAAAGCTACAAAGCCCATGTACAGAGCAAGAGTGTTTTTGATTGTAAAGGAAGGAATGGCATTCATACCAATTTGCAAAAAAGATGAGAAATGAAGACAGCTCATATTGTTACCAAAGCAACAGCAGGCAACGATTGGGAGGTTTATTTTGCATGTCGTCCATGTTCAAGAGAAGTTGTCGGGAAACTGATCGCAGAAGTAATAGTGGTAAGAAATAAACACTAAATACGCGCTTTAACCTTTTACGTTTGTTTCTGTTTGGTAACCCTTGTTTGAATTAAATATAGTATATTTGCTTTGACCTTTCATTTTATTGAAATAACTACCGAACAGCTTCTTTACATTTGGTTTGACTCAGACATGTGCTGCTACAGTCGTATGCAGGTGACCTCTACCTGAGTTTAATGCTATATTTGGGTGAATGTAACCACTTACCTTGCCTCTGGCCTAGTACAACCTGCTTTTTCCAAAGGGTTGAAGACGACAAGTTTTCTTCAAAGCCACCAGCTCGACAAAAACAGCAATTTTATCACCTCTTGCCGTGTTCTCTGCACTTTCGTCAATGGGCTCTGCTGCCTTTGATGTCAGCAATATATCTTTCTTGGCAAGAACTTAGAAGAAGAAAACCCCCAACCATACATCAAGACCATTTATGATTTGATAGTAGACCTTTTTGCTCAACCTGTAAAAGCTGGATGTGTACTTGAAAAAAAAAACTTTCTGTAGAACTTACATAGTAATTTCACTGCAAAGGTGCTCACTGCGCGTTTCTGAAAAAACCTAGTGCTATCGCTGAGCTCTAATTTGTGAATGGAGATTGTTCCCTGATTCTTTGCTTGTGTTTTGATGACAGTGTAATAGTTTTACAGTTAAGCCTGCCTTTCTCTGACACTTAACACGTAACGCAAACCTCCCTGAGTTCTTTATTGCATCTGCGTACATGTTTTCAAAATGTATTGAAGCTTATAATTCCTCTGATCCAAAAGCCTGGGATCAGAAGAGGCATGTCGAACCACAGCTAAGACTGGGCCACTGTACAGGCACAAATTGTCGTTGCATGCATACATAATCAACAATAACTCAGTAGCTCTCCTCTCCTGCTCGGTGCAGAGTCCTTGCCTCAAGTGGAGGAGTTCAAGTATCTCAGGGTCTTGTTCTCGAGTGAGGGACAGTGATGCGGTCACTGTATAGGACTGTTGTGGTGAAGAGGGAGCTGAGTCTGGGGGCAAAGCTCTACGTTCCTACCCTGCACCATTGGGAAGAGGCCCCCTGGAAGACCCAGGACACTCTGAAGAGACTATGTCTGAGTTTAGCTTTAGTTATGACCAAAATGCACAAAACTTTTTCAATCAAGGGCCGAATATCAAAGTGTATTTGGCGAGAAGGGCCAAGGATCAGTGGTCAGGGCAGTGATACATTCACCTGGGTGCATTTAAAGGAGGTTTAAACCGTGCCCGCATATTTATTCAGGCTTGGAAACTTGATGCTCTGTTTCACAATAAAAATGTTAGTTTCTGAGGCACAGTGGCGCAGCGGTTAATGCAGCGGTTTGCGCTGGTGCTTCACAGCTAGAAGGTCCCGTCTTCAATTCCCACCTGGACGGGGCCTTTCTGTGAGGAGATTGCATGTTCTACACGTATCTGCGTTGGTTTCCTCTGGTACTCCGGTTGCCCCTGCCACTAAAAAGACACAGAGCTCACCTTGGGCTTGATTTGAAACTATTTAATTGGAGAAAATAAAATAATAAGAACAAATATTTTGATACCACATCATCACATTCATTTGTGACATCCCATAGAATATGTTACTGATAATAAAAGTATTATAATGGCAAGATTATCCTGAGTATGTTGTTTGCCAGATGGTGGACACACAGGCGCCAGCTTCTAAGCAGGTATGCCTTATGACCGGGAACTGCAGGACATGGCCTAAAGATCTTAAAGTGGCCTCACTGGGGGTCTTTGGAATGGGCATAGGGATATGCCTGCAGAGGGAAACCAAGGGATAATTAGCCCCATGGCAGGGTACCATGTTAGTATTTCCAGGCTGGCGTCCTGCAGAAGTTGCCAGGTCCTACAGCCAGTACCCTGTTGGTTACCATCTGCAAACTCATGCAAAGCATTGCACTCTGCATGGTTCAATGGGATACGTTAACTACGACAACTATGACTTTTTGTTTCCACTAACGGAAATATATTTTCTATTGTTGAACCAAAACCATAGACTAGTGTAACAAGAATTTCTTTAGTGCACAAAAGGGCAAAGGTGGGAAAAAAAGCTGTCCAGTTGACCTTTACAGTGTATTACTCAAACTAAGGAGATTGTGGGAAATTAGTAGAATCCCTTTCACTTTAGCCCTTTAAACTACATGGATCATCACAAATCTGCTTCCAGATCTGCCTCCTTATGTAACAGTCTCACATTTACACTTGGCATTATAACAGACAGTGTGGGGCTGCTTTCCAATTAAACCTCTGTATATATGTGTCTTTGAGCAAAATATCAAAGTTCAAATTCAGCACCAGGCACAATGTGTAACACTTTAAATAGAGTCGAATGTGACGCTGGACTCACTCTTTGTGCATCACCTGAGAGATTGTGCTTTTACATGCACTCAAGAAAATCGTCAACTTTTTTTTAATTCTTGGAGAAAAGCATGTGAAAATGTTATTTTAAACATCACTGCGGGGGGGGGGGGGGGGGGGGCATTAATTTTACAGGTAAGGTAAAAAACAACAACTTTCTAATTCTGCTTAATAGGACACTGCAACTAGAAAATAGGAAGTAAAATTATGTTGTTTTTTTTACTTTTTTGTTGCAGGCGGGTCTCAAAAGCATGCATTTATAATGAGCCGAATGCCCATCTCGGGTCACCCGTTGCATTATGGGTAATGGAATTTATTTTGACTAGCGTAAAGCAACGAAGAAAGCTCTGATTTGGACCGTTTAACTTTTTATTTCTATGGTTTCAACTGCTGGAAAGTTGATGATTTAAAGCGTTTTTGGAGCTTGTTACAATATTAGCATAAAGTCTATTTTTACAACCAGGGCTGCGTACGGAGATAGACAGAAACAGAAAGAACTGAACGACCGTTTATATGTAGAGATGCTTCAAAGGTGACGACTAGCCTAGTCCTTGTTCACATAGTTGGAATAACTATGTGAGAAAAACATTTTTGACCCTTGAAGGCGATTGTTGGACAAAGCTGAAACTGTGGCCTCAGGTCGCCGATATTCATTACATTTAAACTGAATGAGAAGTAAAAACATAGAATCCTTGTTTTGTTTTGTCAATATCGAGGTGGACAGTAAACAAAATCTTTGTTTTAAAGAGGGGGTATTATGCTTTTTTCAATCACATAGCACCAGTCTATATCACACTACAATGATGACCAAACCTTCTGTTGGTCTGTAAATGCAGTAAATTAGAATAACTGCCTTGTATAAAATTGCTCTCTCAAAATGGCTGTAGTGAATGTCTTGAAATAGGCCTCTGTCTCTTTAAGAACCTCTAACCCTTTCCGACACGCCCCCTCCACACGCTGTCTGTGGCATCAGTGGGGAGGGGGTTCTGCTGAGGAGCAGTGGTTGGTTACTCGGCTGGTGACGAAAGCTCGGAGGCGTCTCCAGGAGGTGGGGGCGTTCCTAGGAGGACTCAGGCAAACCTATCCCTAAAATGGCCGCCGTCAGAGTTTTTACAGATTACTCAAAAATACGTGAATGGTAAATGGTCTCAACTTCTTCAGGCAACACTTCAGGCATGTTTTTATTGAGGGAATGACATAATAACATGATGTAAAGTTGATTTTACATAATACCCCCCCCCCCCCCCCCCCCCTTTAATTGTGACAGAGATCCACGTACACATATAGGCTATGCCAAATTTTCTTTATTTGTATAATATATTTTACGAGTGATCTGATGGTGAACAACATATCTAATCGATCGCTAATTTAACAGACGGAAATGTATTTAACATCAACACCGTTTTGAAACTTTCCCCTGTGATTTCAAGACAAATTTAAATGATTTAAAAAGTGGCGGTGCCTGTGTCGGGCTGATCCCAGGTCCTGTCCGCTATGGTCCACTCCTGCCTACGGAGCCGCCATCCTGACTTTTCCCTCACTTTCAAGATATTGACAACACAAATATTTGCAAGAAATATCACTTGAGACTTATAGTCTTTAAACCGCAGTCGAGATGGGCATTTGGCTTATTGAAGTCTATTGGGCACAATTTAACAAACTGGGTTTACACAGAAACAAAAAATACACCAAAGTCAATCCTCCCGGTGATTATCCACACTGACAGGCCAATCACACCGATAGTAGCCATATTTTAAAAAAGTGTAATTATTAAATTATTTCATTTATTCAGCATTGCTGATGGTTGTATATGGCAAATACAGGCATCTAAATGCCAATGATTACCTTGACCAAACAATAATTTTAAATAAAATGCAATAATTCTAAAGTAACACTTTTTTTTTAAATGTTGTCAGTGTGACCGGCCTGTCAGAGTGGATAATCACGGGAAGATTGACTTTGGTGCATTTTTTGGTTTTGTGTAAAAAAAAAAAGGTTGCCTTTGGGAGTGTTTCGTTCAATCTGTGCATTTTGACGATTTCGACTTTACCCGGCAATAAAATCCTCAAATATTTCTTTCTTTATTTTTTTTGTGAAGGGGTTCCCTTGAAAATTACTTGGTGCTTTGATATTGCCATAACAAGCACACACTGTGGTTGAAACATGAAAAAAAGAATGATCTGATGAAGGGTATGCCGAAACATTATCATCCTTTATTAAAAATTGGACATCGGCTACTTGAGTGTGCGATGCTGTTTTTTTGATTTATGAAGATTTTCCTCAACATCTGCACTGAGTACTTCTGGTGTGCGTTGCTTCTATTTTCTCATTGATATTACCATAAACCCTTAACCCTTTAGATGCCATTAACAAACAACAATTTTACATAACATTCAATAATAAAAAAAAAAAATTCAAATTATGGGTGTTGTCCGGGCTGTCAGTGTGGATAATCAGAAGGAAGATTGAATTTGTGGAATTTTTCGTTTTTGTGTAAAAGTACAAAAATGTCTCCTTAGTACAATCTGTGTATTTCGATTAAACTTCTTTAAACTACCATCAAATTGTCAATGATTAATATTTTCAAATATGATTTTTTTCCATGAAAGAGTCCTCTTTACATTGACATATGGACTTTTTAATTCCATCCGGGGCCGGGTCGCGGGGGCAGCAGTCTCAGCAGAGATGCCCAAATTTCCCGATCCACACACACCTCCTCCAGCTGTTCTGGGGGGACCCCGAGGCGACACCAGGCCAGCTCGGAGACATAGTCCCACCACCGTGTCCTGGGTCTTCCACGAGGCCTTGTCCCACTAGGACATGCCTGGAACACCTCCCGCGGGAGGCGACCAGGAGGCATCCGGAACAGATGCCCGAGCCACCTCAGCTGGCTCCTTTCGACGTGAAGGAGCAGCGACTCTACTCCGAGCTCCTCCCGGGTAACTGAGCTCCTCACCCGATCTCGGAGGGTGCGCCCAGCCACCCTGCGAAGGAAACTCACTTCAGCCGCTTGTATTCGCGATCTTGTCCTTTCGGTCATTACCCAAATCTCATGACCATAGGTGAGGGTGGGAACGTAGATCGATCAGTAAATCGAGAGCTTTGCCCCCCGACTCAGCTCCGTTTTAAATTATCAAATAGTATTAATGATTTATGGTAGTACTGTATATGAAAGCCATGTCATTTTAAAAGGAACCCCTTCACGAAAAAATAAAAATCCAAATCCATTAATATTTGAGGATTTTATGGCGGTGTAAAGCAGTAAAACATACAGAATGTACGAAACACTCCCAGAGGAGGCATAAAGTTAACAGGGCAAGAGGGTTAATATATTTTAATAAATACAACTCAAACACATATTTTTTAAATACAGCCAGAGCTACCAAGCTAGGCAAGACACAGTCAGATATATTTACCCACCTTTTCACTACTTACTTCTCTAATCTTGACTAGGACTGTTAATTAGCACAATAATTAACACAATAATTAGGAGTTCCGCATTCGCTGGAGGTGCAAATAAAAAAAAAGAAAATTGCCTTTGTAGTGAATTACAAACTCACAAACAAACCACACCAGCGAACTTACTATAAAACACATGAATAAGTGAAGGTCACCACACACAGGACCATTTCACACATACAGGAGGGCAGAAGAACCAGTTTCTTCCATTTATTATTACATAGACCTCAAATACTACTCAAACGATGCCCTGTTGAAGAAGAGCAATCCAGATCTTAATGATTTAAACCATTTCAGACCATTATCTAATTTACCTCCAAGGAAAAATTTTTAAAAGTACAAAATGTCCTGGAGAAATTTCAGTCTGGCTTTAGGGTAAACCGCAACACTGAGACGTACCTTTTAAAGATTTTAAGTAATTTTAGATTAAATCATGATTCACAAAAGTTGACAGTGTTGGTTCTATTGGATCTGAGCGCTGCTGCGACCACACTATTTTTTAACTCTTTGGTGCTAAGTATAGACACCTGTTACTCTAAGACTCACTGCCTCCCATCACTGGAACACAGTGCCTCCATCAGTAAGAGAGGCTCCATCTTATCAGTCTTTTAACTTGAGTGCCAGAAAATGGGTAGTTGAGTCGCAAATCTGTGAACACTAAACTACTATTTGAGTGTGTGAATATAACTTATGCGGTTGTCTTATCTGTTATGTCCGCTTACACTGTCCATTTTATATTGTATTTCACTGTAGTATGTGATTTTATAATTAATATAAGGGCAACTGAGAACGTTCATGTTTTTAAGAACAGGCTCAAGACCCACCCTTTTAGTTTAACTTTTAGCTGACTATTTATTTATTTTAGCCCTATTTATTTCTATGAGTGATCACTATTGTTGTTTACTTCCACGCTTTTCACTGGGTGGTTTGGTGAATGATAGGCAACAGCGGATGCTTCCAGGCCTCTAACACTGTTTTACAAAACAGTGACCTCTTACCGTGCAAGGGAAGCAATGACCATTTGTGAACATTGTTTTTCATAGCATAGAACTATTTCATTTATTTAAAGTGGGGGGTGGAATGAAGGAGGCTATTTCCCTTAATGATTCAAAACTGAGTGGATAAGAAAGATGCATTTTGTAAACACATTTCACCAAAGTTTTACACTTGCTTTTGAAACCATTGGGAGGAACATAGTAACATTCAGAGTGACTAAACGTGACAGCAGTGTTTTCCGTCTATCATCTTTAGGCCTTGAGGTGGTTCTGCTTGTGGGGAAGTACCTTTCAGCTCCTCAGTAACACACTGTAAATCAAAACGGCCTTTGAATCACTCTTATGCACCAGAAATTCAAGAGCTGTGTTTGGCATATTGTGAGTCACCTGCAAGTTTAAGATGAAATTTGATGAAATGTGTTTATTCATGAGTCATCTGTTTTGTTTTGTTTTTCATTTAGTGTGACCAAGTGCTTCATGTAACGAGACTGAGAGACAAAAAGTGTTTTTTATTTCACAACAGGGATAACATTTCATATTCATGTGGATGGTTAAAATAGCTGACAGCTGGGTTTCATCAATGAACCATGCTTAAAACCAAGTTCTGTGAATATTTGGTTAAAATTGTAGAAACTGTATTTACAAACTCCAATAACAGCAGCAAAACAAAACAAAAAAAACACTAGGAGAGGCCCAAAAGGTGGCTGGGACCTTGATCCTGGATATCAGAATGCATGGGCATTTCTCCCTTGATGAGGCCTGAATAAGACCTTTTTTATCTGCACACATGTCACTCAGTGCTGTTAAGCTCTCATGGCCATTTCAAACCTCTGTCCCCTCCCACCAACTTCCTGTCTCCTCCTCTACCCCTTCACAGGTGGCTGCAGGCGAGCGGTGCTTGCCGAGCACCGTGAACACGCCATGAGTCTGGGAGTGCAACATTTGAGATAAAAAAAGGACACAGATCATTGAATTTGGAGCAACATAACCCCCTCTACATCATAAAGACACACAGCAGCTGTGTTTTGAAATGCCTTTCCTGAGCCGAGGCATTCCGATCAGGGGAATTGTACACTTCAATAAACTTATGAAAACACAAACGCGCTGGACTACAAACATGTTTAAAGGGGATTTTACCATGACATGATCGCTGGACAGACAGGTGGCTACTGCACACTCAAACCACTCAATATTGTACGCTGTTATATGAGGGAGGAAACTGCTGAGATTTTAAGTGAGAAGAAAAAACTATTCCACTCGTCACCAAAGCACAAGCAAAGAATCAGGAAACTATTTTCATTCACATCTTAGTCCTTAGCGGCAACAGCTGTTTTTTGTTGTTTTATTTAACAGCAGTGGCTCCTCCTGCAGTGAACACATACGAACGTCTTATTGCAGCGTCCAAATAGAAGCAGCAGTGCGATTCGTCCGGTTAGGTGTGAACGTACCTCAAGAGGAGAGCTTTTTTTAATCATCTAGTTTTATTCCCAAACTGTCACAAACACGAGGCCCTGCGTGATCTGAGGCTCCTCTCTGTTCTCGGGGCCGTCATGTGTCCGCCTTGATTCCAGGTGCCTACCTATTAGTTTAGTTAAGTTCATTTCCATAATTTCACACCTTACATTTGTGTACTACATTAAGTTCTTCTGGTGTGTGCTCGATTGTACGTTCTCGTTATGTACATTTCTTTTTGTTTGGATTATTTTTTGCTTCTGAGTTTTATGGCAGTTTTATGGTTCCCACCCCGTTGATGTCATCATTGCATTAATGTTGTTGGAGCCAGTAGCAGGGCAATGCATAACAACCTGATGGCAACAATCAGCACAATGATCCCAGCCAATCTCAGCTGCAGCAAGCCAACAACCCAACGACACATCAGCAACGCACCAACGCTGCCAAGCCAGTGAAGTCAGTATGACCACAAAAACAATTTGTTGGTCTGAGAAGTCTCAAAATGTTAACAAGCTTTAGTTAAGAAAAGAGACAATAATTCTCATGTAATTGCAACAAAACTGAGGGTACAGCATCACTATAAACTCAACAACCTAAGCAGCAAATTAGTGTGTACTGAGTTTGAACCTTGGGATGAAGGTAAATGAAGCTATGAGTACATAATAAGTTAAAGCCTGTTAAAATTCCCAGAACAAAACAGTGTTTAATCACTTCAGTGATTCAAAGTATGAAGGTTAAGGCGCTCATCACAAAGGATTTTCTGTATGTGTTGTCTGTTGGGGCACTGTAAGGACAAACCCACTACTTCCACTACTTTTTGATTAAAGTGGCACATTTTATACAGTCTATTTGTGAACATGCTTGGTTCAACATAATGCTGTACATTAACCATTATGTTGTACACAAATGGTTAATGTACAGAATGCACTCTATATTTTATATTATACATGCTGTACATTGTGCATTAGATTTTAATCCTATGAATTTCAAGTACAGTCAACTTGTGGCATTGCGAGGGGTAATTTGAAAGTTTGGATACTTTAGCTGAAGAATTAACATCAAACTTGCCTCAAAAAGGCACACGAGTACATGAAGGAAAATGACAGGCAATGTTCCATTTATGTAAAAAAATGTATTTGTACAAATTAATTCTTAGTTCAATTGTATTTGTATTATACCAGTTAGCTGGTGGGGATGCAGCACCGGCAGGTACGAACCTAAATGCAGATGATGTTTAAATTAGAACTCCGTTAATAAGTGGACTACACTAATACACTTATTTTACCTGCTAGGGAAGCAGGGAGGACATAAGTTTTCAAGGCACTATTCAGGAATGCGTTGGAGGAGTTTGAATTTGTATCACTACATTAACAGTTGAGTGAAAACCTTCACATATTTTCTTGGTAATGTGGAAAATTACATGTAAAAACCAAGTAGTGACAAAATACACAGAAACCAATTTCAGGGAAGAAGCCATTACGGTTCCCCCACAACACTCTCCACTGAGACTAATGGAGGATGAAACAGTTCACCCGTTTTGCAATCGAATAATTAAAGATCATATGTTCAAAATTATCTCACTCATTTTGTTGCCTAATATGGAGCCCATCAAAGCACCCAGCTGAAACTAAAACAAACCAGCTGGAGACTGTACTTTTCTTATTTGACAAAAGCGAACATGTTGATTTTTAATGGAATATTTATAAGAATTTTCTGAAAAACATTGACTGGTATGCAGTACCAGAGTTTAGTTTTGAAAAGAAAATAAGTGTGACTGCCCAACTTAAGAAAGTGATTTGTTTTTTAACTAATAAAGGGCCACCACAACGTTGATGGTCATGGAGATGGCTTGAGAACTGTGTCCTCAATGGCCTGTTTTTTCCCCCCACCAATTTTTCATTTGTCTTCACTGATGGCACGAGCATACTGTATTTCAATAAAAATGTTGGGATTCATTGCAAAGATTTTCAGTGTAGTAATGTCAAAATTCTGCTTTCATTTGAATGCAATTAATCTTGGTCTTGACATCTTGCAACATGTGTAAACAGGGAAGAGTGAATCCATGGATTGAATCTGGTCATACAGCCCTGTACACCCAAGGCTCTCAAGTCTCACGCATTGGCTTGCATTTACATTACTCACGCTGAAAAACGTAATTCTAAAATGTGAGTTTTTAGCTGAATTTATGCCATGTTTTTGGTGACTTACATGTCAAGATAAATTCAGTGCCAATGACTGCTGGAGGTGTCAAAGGCTCTGAATATACAGTCCCGATCAAACATTTGAGATCAGTTGAAAAATGGCAAAACATTTTTACATGGTTTGATCTTAGCGATGGCGCGCTGCGAGAGGCCCTGCTTATGCAGCTCAACAACTCGCCCAGGGTTTTAAGTATATATTTTTTGCCTTTGCCATCAGGACTTCATGACTTCTGACAGAAAAGGACACTGAATAATACCGTACTTCTAAAAGATGAAAAAATTGAAAAAAGGTTTAATTTCTAAATTATGTAGTGAACTGTTAGATATGGAATATATGCCTTCACTTAATCACCTACGAAGCTTGGCAACAGGACATTGGAATAAACATCACTGCCTCTCAATGGACTAAGGTTCAAGACAGCGTCATCTTCAGTCTGTGCTCATCATCATCATCAATCATCAATTCAAAGTATTGCACAGGCTACACCTCTCCAAAGTACTGCTTTCCAAAATGTTCCATGGGGTGAACACAGCTTGTGATCGTGCGACCAGGAAGAGGCTTCTCCAGCTCACACTTTTTGGAGCTGTCCTGACAAAACGGCTAACTGTTCTAACATTTTTAAATTGATGTCTGATGTTTGTGGAAACCCTTTGCTTGCACTCTTTGGAGTACCTCCAGTAAGATAAGATAAGATAGGATAAGATGATACTTTATTGATCTCACAGTTGGAGAAATGGAATTCGATGAGAGAGCATCCGGCAGCAGCACCCATTCAGTGTGCACCACTCTTTTTCCACTCTTTCTTTCTCCACTCAGTAACTGCTAATCTTATTAACAAGTCAGATGGTCTGACAGATAAGGAGGGGCAAGGCCATTGAGGGCTTTAAAAACAAAAAGCTATATTTTAAAATCAATCCTACAGGTAGTAGGAGCCAGGGAAGGGAGAAAAGAACTGGGGTGATGTGTTGACGTCTGGGTGTGTTTGTTAGAAAATGTGCTGCCGCATTTTGCACCAATTGGAGGCGGCTGAGAGATGACTGGGAAACACCGACATAAAGTGTGTTGCAATAGTCTATTCGTAAACTGATAAAAGCATGTTCACAAATAGACTGTATAAACTGCGCCACTTTAATTAAAAAGTTTGGGGGGATAAAGGGAGGAAATGACACTTGAATCCAAATTTTTGCACAGATTTTGGCTTGTGATCCTAAACTTTTGATCAGCTGCAAAACAGCCTATTTCAGTTTAATGGTTGTTTTCAATAAAAGATTGACTCTCTTTTTATGTCTCAATCCAATTTCCTTTTTGCATATTGAAGTTCTGCTTGGCGTCTTTCTTAGATCCAACCATGCCTAAAGGGATTTTTATTACCATTTTTCAACTGGTCTTAAACTTTAGATTGGGACTGTACATGTGGCGATGTCATGGGAAAATATAGTGCGCTGCAACGTTTCAGACGTGTGCCCCATGTATCAAACGTCCAGTGATTATCCAAATGAAGGAAGTCATCCCAGTGCACGCCAAGCATTGATCATCACTTGAGGGCCCTAACTACAGACAGTTGACTTTTCTTTGGCCACACAAAGAGTGTGGGTGGGTGCTTCTGTTACTGATGTTACTCTTACTTTTCCATTAAAAGTGTTGCCAAAACACTTTACTTAACAGATAATGGAAAGATTACAATAATTACACAATATATATATTTTTTTTGCCTACTGCTCCATTACAATTAATGAGAATCATGCACAGAACAGCATGTACCCATACAGTAGTTTCAAGTTCATCCCTGTCCCTTTTACACCTTAAGCCTTAGCTAGAGTGGCGCTAACAGCAGATCAGCACATTGTTCATTTCTCCTCTCGGATCACGATGACAGCTGTGGACTCGCAGCAGAGCTGAGTGACAGGAGGAGTGGTGTGAAGATGACAGCTTCAGTACAGGTCCAGAGCAAAATCCAGATGTGATGAGTTCTATGAACACATCTGAGAGAGGAGAATATGGGTGCACAGAACCAGGGCTCCACTTCAGGTATAAAGGGAAGAACAGCTTTCAAGTGCCTTAAGTGAGTGTGACAGTAATATAATCAGAATAGAAATGTGCTGCTAAAGACACATTTAAGCTGTCATATAAAGCAAATGGAAGCAACAGGGGAAATGGAAGCAGTATATGAGTGTAGTGTATGAGTTAATGTGTAGTTCTCATGTAAAAATGCTGGGTACTGAAGTCCACAGGGAAAAATTATCTAAAGGTGAACATTCTCCAACATCATTACTACACAGGATATTGTGGTTTTGAATCCAGTCTCTGTTGTACTTGTAAACAAATCTGTGAAGCAATGACGAGAATACATTATAAAACACCTGCATTATAAATTGAGGTGTAAGTCTGCATTTCCTATGATCAATTCCGCAGCGTAAGTCCTCTCTAGAAATAGCATGCTACATCCTCCAAAACACACATGCAGTTTATGCAGGTGGGTTACTTTATATTTATGCTGATATTTATGTTTATTTGGTTGTGACAATGCATATTCATGAACACACATGAGACTCATACATGCAACACATCACATCGGATTATTGCCATGGGCTAATTTCCATCCATCGTTCCACATTAAACTCTCTCTCCTTCATTCTGGCCTATTGTACATTTTTAGTGTTAGGAGAAACTCCACCCAGGACCCTCTTGCTGTGAGGAAAGATTAGTAATTGTTGAACCACTGTGCCAACTATGTTGGATGACATTGATGAATGGTACTGATCACATTGTCAGAGGTACAAACAAAACAAGACTCAATCCTGTCAATCTGTCATAATCACATCTCTGTGTGTCCAAGTAAAGTGTCTACAAAAGTGACATGTAGCAGACCATATGACAATCAACGTGACTCCAGCCTGTATTTGTTTTAGTTCATTACACTTTTATCATTGCATTTGTTTTGTATCATAAGCCCAGGGGTTTATTTTAATGTAGCTTTGGAAAATCAGAAAGCATTACCAATTCTTTTACAAACATATTAGTCACAGTACTGCATGGCTAATAATAAACATTTAGGCTATAATTACCCAGAGAAGAATGACATAAAAAATATGTATTTATTTTATTTACATGATTTGCCTCAAGTGTCAGAGAAATGTAGGCTGGTAAAACTATTTCACTTTCACCTAAGTACAAGCAAAGAATCAGGACACCGTTTTCATTCACATCTTAGTGCTTAGCAGCAACAGGGCAGAGGTTTTTTTTCAACAGAATTGCTCAGCAGTGGCACCGCCTGAAGTGAACACATGTGAGATCTGATTACAAGCCTTTCAAGCGTCCAAATAGAAGCAAATAGAAGCAACAGCACGATCAGTCATTAGGTGTGTATGCACCAGTAGATGTTTTAAAATGTCATCAAAATCAAAAGATATGCATTGTCTGTTCATTTTTGTCTTGTCGCCCCAACTTGCAAGGCCAGTCTCTTATGAAAAAATGAATAAGCCTTAAAACAAAATGACATGACTTTCCAGACAAACATTTTGTGCGGCTTGCACTCGTGCACCTGTTTTTCTTATGTGAACCAGAATATAATTTAGGCCCACAACTTTAGATAGAAAGCATCCTAAGTGCAATAGGCTCTTCTAGCATCCGGGTAAGAGTATCGCAGATGTGGCGGTGAAAACAATGGCGGTATTAGACAGAGTTTTTCTCTGTGAATGACAGATTGTGTATGATAAATTCATTTTTTTCTCAGTAAATCATGCCTGAAAGCTGTTGTGCGGTTGGATGTTCCATTTTGTCGGAACTACAGCTTCAATCTTGTAAACTGAGTAAGTTAATGATAAGAATCGACGTCTGCAGATCTAAACAAACTGTGTGGATTATGTTTAAAAGTTTAACGCAACTGTGCCGGACACGACAGGCTCCAAATTCTATGATTTACTTTGCTTTAAACATAAAATAAATCGTTGTGACACGCGTGAGCGAAATTGGTGCCATACCATTAGTCCGCCGCTGCATTAGTCCGACAATTTACCATTGAGCAGAGGTGCCATTCGTTGGAAATCTCTAACCCAGTTGTGTTGTGGATTAGAGAGCCATATACAACCACTGGCTCTAACCTTAAGGTCAGTTGACTCTTGCCTAAACCCAATTTTACTCTTACACCCCTAGCACCTTTCACAGACATAGTCACAAAGCGCTTTACATGAGACAATTGCACATTCACTCCATACTCAGTTGTGGTAAACTACGTTTGTAGCTTCAATTTCCCCTGAGGGAGACTGACAGAAGCGCTGTCGCGACTGCACATTTCTACGCCAACTCCACACAGAGAGGCCCCATCCAGGTGGGAATCGAACCCTGGACCTTCTAGCTGTGAAGCGAGAGCGCTAACCGCTGCGCTACCGTGCCGCCCCACAACGGGACATTTTCGGATTAATGGCGCGTCAGACTAATGGGCCGACCCCAGCTAAATCATGCTTTTGCTAAATCTAAAAGCTGAATAAACTTGAAAGAACATCACCTAAGCTTCTCAAACATTTTCTAGTCAGCATTACGTTTAACTTAGATCATGATTATTTCCTGAAATGCGAAGATAAATGCGTGAAATTCAGCCCAAAGTTACGATGGATTATTGATGCGTACCATACTACCTCTTGGCAGTTTGTACAAACATTCATCGAGACCAATCAAGACTGAAAGACTCAATAGGCAGGTTATTGTGGTAATCAAATGACATTTCATCACAATCCAACAATCATTCACCTTCATTAATCCTCTCAAATCCAATGACAAGCGATCTTCCATTGTTTTCAATGAAGCCGAGATCGCTGTATTCACCTCCGCTTGATGTGTGACGTAACAATTGTGGAAATATGTCTTCTTGTTTTCAGTTTTCTAAATAATATAATGTGTTCATTTAGCTGTTTGGTTTAAAAAGTTATAAAATTAGGTATGTGACCTGCTTGCTGCCCTGGCTTGACCATGGGCTGACCTGAGGAACAAAGGAGCTCAGGAGGTTGCTAATTAGGCAATCGCAGTCGTAAACTTATACAGTAGTCGTACATATAGTAGTCATCTGATCAGCCACTTTGGTATATAAGCTGGGTCTTCTGTTAAACCTGCAGACTCTACTACTGCTAATAAAGGCTGTAGGAACTGCTTTGCTTTTAGCATTTTTCTTAGCATTTTTCTTAGCCACAACATCCACACACCCTAAAGCCCTATACCTCAACAATAAATCAACTATCAATGTTGTTCAACTCATATCGACTACATTTAACTTGTAAGACTCACAAAGTATGCAACAACAATCCAACTGGTCGTTCCAGCGTGACCAAGGAAAATGTTTCGTCGTCTTCATATTTAGTTGCAAGCGCACCCAAATTGGTCTCAGTCTGGAAGCTCTGGCTATAAGGAGAGAAGGAAAATACCATAATGTGGTGCTAATGGAGGAAGCTGCAGTTTCATTATAGATGGCTGGTGCGACCCAATTAGACGTGACAAAGTTCAGCCTCTCTGGGGGATAGGATTAAGAACACACAGTGGAGCCCTGACCGCTCGGACCAAATCGATGATGACACTAATCCTAAATGAATAATGAATCCACCCCATTCTCAATGCTGTGGGGGAAGTCTGTTGTGTCACGATAAAATGTGCCTCCAATGGATCATTTATTAATACAGTGAGGTAATGATACAGTCTCTCTATGTGATGATCATGCAGCACCCTAAGGCAACTATTAAGATCTGCAGCACCCATGAGGGAGACAGCACCATTCTGCAGACTGTGGCACAATTAAATAGAACACGCATAACGTATTTGAGTTGAAATAGTCTGTGACACAGGTAAGTTCTCCGCTCCTTTGGGAGGATATATGCTCACTCCTCTCAAGCTGCCACACTTAAATAATTTAGTACATAAAAGACTAGGTGAGCGATGTGTTGACTGAAAATCAATTGGATGTTCATAGACTCATACGTCTCTTTCACAGCGCTGGCACGAGCACTTCTTCTTTAAAAAGGGGAAATAGGTTTTCCCAATGGGAGATCCATTTGGAAAACATGGGAAATCCAGTGTATAACAACAGTTGGTAAAATTACAAATATTTCATGGAGGCACCAGCATTATTCGTTTTTTGCAAGGAAAAACATGTATCCTTGGCAGAAAGAAAACGCACTTATGATGTCCCCAAGACCAATGTGTTCTTATAGTTGACTGTTTTGACGTCCTACAGTTTTCTTCATCAAGGCCATGTGATTTTACTGTTTGTCTTGTCAGGTGATTATAACTGGTGTTGTTTTCCTACCAGGTGTTGAAAAGGAAAATAAGCAACCTTCATCCCACACTGCGACTGTAATTTTATTCATGGATACTGAACCGAAGAAGTAGGACGGTAGCAGTGTCGTCCTACATGTCCCAGTCTTTCCCGCCAAAATCTTTTTAAATTGGCTGAAGAGAGGCCTGCCAAGCCAACCTGACTTCCTCCATGTATTAGATACATGGGAAGTCAGTCTGGGATCCCACACTTATCTGATAAAAGAATGCTGTAAATACGAACCACTTGGGAAACCAAATAACCTTATTGGACCACTGACAATGCTGTTTCATGTATTATGCATGCTCTTATACATATTAATTAGGCTTAAAACTATAGACAGGTGTCCCTATATTTTTTACTTATACTAGAAGTAGCTTACTGCCATATGGACCAAGATAATACAAATCCTTTGTATGGTTCGATAGATCAATCTCCAGGGTGGAAATCAAAGTGTTCATACACTACATGCCAGGTACATCCATATGCTTTGCACAATGCCAAAAAAATACAATTCCCAAAAGGCTATGTATAAAATTAATAAAATGGGTTAAAAGAGACTAACAATTACGATAAAGTGCTCACTAGCAGGATGTTTTTGAAGGCTCTCATTCAACCTGAAAGTATTCATTGTAGTGAAGATTAAATTGTCAACTGGACTTGACTAACAACATCCGTACAGTTGATGAACAACCTCGTGAACCTCTCAGTCCTGCAGCGCATGGAGAGGAGTCTGTCTTTGCTGCTGCTTTGCTGAGCGACACTGTTTTGCAGGAGGTGACAACTGTTACAGAGGATGGAACTCATCATGCTCCTCATTTTGCTTTCCACTGCCTGACCAGCTTGTCAAGCTGTTCCCTCTCCCTGGCCGTCAGTTCGCACACAACAGCAGAAAACACAAAACTCTTAGCATGTTCATGATGTCAGTGCAGGCATCATGAACATGCTAAGCGTGACAGACTGACTTGCATTATGTACTTAAAGGAGCATGTGCGAGTGCAGTATTCTGGCTGAAACTTTCCTGACAGTTGGTGGATACTGGCACATTTGTTCATATTTTCGTCTCACTGTAGGGCAGCCTGCTGGGTTTAGCTACTGTCTCCAGGGAGAACTGGGAGCATTGTTCTCACAGAGCTGGTGGGAAGGAGGAAGAGAGCTACAGGACACTTTTGGGAATGAGGATTCAGGATTCCTGTCTCAGTCCCAATGACAGTAATCTAATACACAACTCTTTAATACGGACTCTACAAAGACTCGGGTTAAGTAAATTAACATGACACATTTTAGTTTTTAGTTTTATTCCGAACAAGGCCCATTTACGCTAACCTGGCAAAAGCCCGATTGATACAGAGCAAATTTCATTAGCACAGTAATGAATCTTTGACTACTTTGAGTACAACCTGCACAATCCCTTAGAAATGCAGCCGCGGGCCCGCAGTCGCACGCACACACATGCAAACGCTGGTTCATTCATTCAGGTTTGCCCATTTCCCCCATCCTCGCGGTTTCATTCACAAGCACCAGAAATGCTCTTAACGCTATTAACACCCCTCTTTTCGTACAGCTCTAATTTGCCCAAGGGTGCACACTCAAGTGCATTAGCTTACTCGCAATCTTACACGCTAAAACATACCTGTTTGTCCGCCCGTGCTGCCTCTCTCCTTGGATATGTCTCTGCCAAACCGAGACATTACAAGCACATAGCACCTATATGGTATTTTTAACTTAGAAAGTAAGATGGCTTGAACGTGAATAAAATCTGACTTTATTACATGACAAATTTAAGACATTATAGACACTGTATATGACCATACAGACGATGGTCTGGAGACATGACGGGTTTTTGACGTAATCCTACATATTAATCCCCCAAACACTTACCACCACTTGTTGATATGATAAGGTGGTGCTTCAGTGTAGTTCAAACAGCTTCACTCAACTAGCACCAGAACGTATCTTTTTCAAGGGAATGTCAAACTTCTTTTCTTCATCATGCTGTATTTACTTTTGAACTTAAACTTAAAGAGGGGGTATTGTGCATTTTTCAATCACATAGCACCAGTCTATATCACACTACAATGATGACCAAACCTTCTGTTGGTCTGTAAATGCAGTAAATTAGAATAACTGCCTTGTATAAAATTGCTCTCTCAAAATGGCTGTAGCGAATGTCTTGAAATAGGCTCCTGTCTCTTTAAGAACCTCTGGCTCTTTCCGACACGCCCCCTCCACACGCTGTCTGTGGCATCAGTGGGGAAGGGGTTCTGCTGAGGAGCAGTGATTGGTTACTCGGCTGGTGACGAAAGCTCGGAGGCGTCTCCAGGAGGTGGGGGCGTTCCTAGGAGGACTCAGGCAAACCTATCCCTAAAATGGCTGCCATCAGAGTTTTTACAGATTGCTCAAAAATATGTGAATGTGCCAAGGCAACACTTCAGGCATGTTATTAATGAGGGAATGACATAATAACATGATGTAAAGCTTGAAAAAGTCGATTTTGCATAATAACCCCCCTTTAAGTAATTTGGACTTATTTTCATTCAGAAAAACAGCAACCCAGAAGATTCATGGACATGGCAATATTTTTACAGAAGTGGTGCCTACAACCACAACAAAGTATTAGCAAACCACTCTGTAACACAAGGCAATGAATATATTATGGCTATAATGTCTATTGCTTTTGCATTGTGGAGCTATCATCAGTACATGAACTCACTCATGCATGCTTGTCTGCTAATGCACTGCATCTGTAATGAGTGCCACTTCACAAAGGCAGCAAATGTAAATAAGAACATCCATTCCGCTTTCTGAAATATGTCCACGCTTCGCCTTGAATTTGTTGATTTCTGATTCAGTTCCTTGAGTTTGGACAGCGACATTTCACAGAGCATAATTCTGTTTCGCAAAGACACCAAAATGCAGCCAGGCGTAAACGGCCAAGGCTCGGAAGTTCCACAACGTCAAGGAGCTGATCCAAGCATTTCGATCTCCACCATGGTTGTAGTAATTTAAATGATTTGACAGGTACATCCTCTCTCCTGACAGTAGCAGGCTGTTACAAAGAGCCTGTGATTCGCATGTGGGCTGGAGTTTAGATGACTTTACTTGGTACAGGAGCACACAATCCCTTTTCCCCACGCCAGGATTTCTCTCCACAGAATCTGCTATTTGAAGGCGGGATTTAAAAAGTGAAAGGCCACACAAACAGATGCTCAAACAAATATGCTATTGAATGCACAGCGTGTGCTATGGATTTACAGCATCTGGGGTTATCAGTGTGTGAAATGAAAACAGTTGTACGATGTCTGTTGAAAATGCTACAGATAGTACATTGTGGACCAATGCTGTGGACACTAAAGACATGTGATTAGGATGCAATCATTTTAAAGCAATCTTGTTTCTTTAAAATGTATAAAGGAGGGTTTTCTTTCTTTAAAAAATGAGTTATATGGATGAGTGGCCAGAGGAAAGCCCCTACGCTCACCCACAAACTCAAGTCTCTCCAGTTTGCCACTCAAAAATCCAGTTTAGCGGCAGCCATTTGTAAAAGTATTATATCCAAAGTCAAATATGAGGGTGAGACTTAGTGGCATTTTTTCTTCCTGAGGACCTGGGCCATGGGCCATAACTATAAGACAGAACCTAACCATAATTCAGCATGGAGCATTGCTTTGCTAGCACAGCAGAGTCTGACAACGTCCATTGATTGTGCCATAAAGATGTAAATTGTGACTCAAATTAATAGTTTGAGCTTCACTCAAATGAGGCTTCATGCATAAGTGACTTTATGTGTCTACCAATTACTACTGGGTAAACTAATACACACGCTCCACTTCATAAAATACTGTATCAATTACCTCTGTGGTGTAGATTTACTAGTCTTTGCATTCAAACTACTGATATAGCCTCTTGTAGCTGTAAATCATTCACAAATGCACCACATATCTCTGCCACTGGTTAAGTTCTATAGCCTTTTCTGATTCTTGACCTATTCCACCTTATAGACGCCAATGCTTGCTATTTGGATATCAAACTGGAATACACTTTTTCAATAGGCTGTGTAAGGCTCAACAACAAAGTTCTGGATAAGGCCCGTTCTTCCATGCAGCAGAGGGTTATCTCAAAGGGAGATTCTGTAACCCATCTCAACCTTTTCAACAATTATAAATGAAAAAAAAAAAGTTTTGAGGCTCTTATACATCGCATTTACTCATACGAGCCCTGGGGCTTCACAATAGATCATTAATAACTCACACCCGCTTTATATAATACACACATACCATGCCTTAAGCTTAAGGTTTCCACTTGAAGCATACTCCTCTGTAATGTAGCTTTAATGTAAATTGTATAATTTTTATGTATTCATCCCTTTTTATTTATTTATTTTTTGTTTTGTTATTAGTATTTTTGTACACTTAAATTTTTAGATCTTTCTTCATATGAATCATAGTAATACATCAAAATTTGGATTCCACCCAAGTGTGGATATCTTAGATATCTGTTCGGGAGCATAGGCTATAGTAAACTACGATCTGTCCTCTCTTTTGGCTCAGAGCCGCTGTCATTCCTCCCAGTCACACGGACTGGACTGACGACATCAGCACATAAAGCATAATTGTTATACTATGATAAAAAATAAAAAAGGACAATCATTACAGAGACGTATGGCATGCCCTCCCTCGTGAACCCCCTCCCAAGTGTTCCTGCCACCCAGACCCCACACCTTTTTTAAACTCCCTCTAGCTACATCTGCTCCTTGAGTGCTCCCCTTAGAGTGGGAGTCGTGTTCCAATTATTTCAAGAGAGATAACAAAACTGATAGTGTTCTGTGACATGGGGCATAGCGATATATACATTTATGCACTGACATTGTGTTAGCCCCCTCTTGTTCATGTAACGCTGTGCATAAGAATACTTCAATGTCTCATGCCGCCAGATCTTCAGCCATTGGCCACTTGCTGCTCATAGAAAACCATAGCGTCGTCACATGAATGAAATAGGTGGCTTTCTTCATTGTACTCGATCTTCAGTGTAGCGGGGTACAGTAGATGAAACTGCACCCCCTTCTCATGTAGCAAATCCTTAACAGCTCTAAACTCATGTCCGCGTCGTACACTCTCAATAGATGATCCCCGTACTTCATCTGGTGGAGCTTACTCCATCGTAGCACCGCCTGGTAGCGAAAAAAGCGAACGGCTTCGGTTTGGTCCCACGGCTTCTCGTATTAGCTCCGAAATGAAAACAATATTGTCTTTCCTACTCACTTTTTTTTGGGAATGTTGAGTATGCGCAGATTTGCCCTACGTGAGTGGTTCTCCAAGTCCAGGGCTTTTGTCTTGGCTTCGGCCTCTATTAACTTCTCAAAGTTTTCCTTTTGGCTGAAGTTAGACATGTACACTTTAATGCAGCACATTTACGTCTTGAAAGGGGTTTAATAGAGTCCTGAATGAGTGTAGCTATATTTGCTTGGTGTTTAGCGAGTTCAGCCATGAGTAGTGACACAGAGAAGCTGTCCTCACTGGTAGCTGCTTGGAGTGTTTGTTTGGCTTCTTGAACTGTGGCTGGGCTCGTTGGCTGCCGTGGTTGCTCTGCTTACGGTCACACTTAATCCCTTAGGCTTTGACATAATGCCTTTTTCTTAGAATCAATCCAGCGTTAAGTTGCATTGTCTCTCTCTGTTATTTAAAACGCCCACAGGTAACCACTCTAACACAGTGTGGTACCTACATCGCATCCTGAAGCGGAAGCTCCCCTGCCTAGTTGAAGATAAGATGTACGCTCGTAGGTGGACAGTGAGTTGTACCAGTCTGCAACAGTTGGTGTGTACTGTGACTTCCATTGTTGAGCTTTTCCAACCAACCATCAGTGCAGTCTGAACAAATTCTATACAGTTCTTAGGAATAGTCCTCTTAAAGTTGATGAGTCACCCAAAATAAACAAGTGAGCACAGAGTGGAATTCTCAACCTTTACAGTCCTGCCAATCGGGAGGAAGACTAATTTCATCCCCCAGGCTATCAGGAAGGTGAACTCTCTCTCTCACTATTGTGAATTGATGAGACAACAGGTCAGAGAGAGAATATCCTTTTATAGAATATCTTTTGAAAACATTCACACCAGTTTTCTTACTTTTCTTACTAGATATGGCTAATGATAGTCTATGGCCAATCATTATTTCATTTTTTACGTAAGGGTACCCACCACATATAGGGCCAGATCTTGTGACTGGCGCAGTCCGTGCGCAACTCTAAGCGCAACGTGGTACACGCGCGATGTTGCATGTCGCGCAGGTTTTGCGCTAAAGGCTGCACTGCAAGGGAGAGGGCGTTATTTAAGAAAAAGAGGCCGACTGAGGCATGGTTCATTATAAGCAGCACTCGCGCTGCTCTTCTATGGCAACCTTCACATTATGTTCCTCTTTACATCGCGCTGACTTGTCTTCTACCTTAGAATCGATGTCAAATTGAAAACAAAAGCAAAATTTCCTTGAAAAGTCTGTTCGAGCGTAGGATACGCACGGGTTTACTTTCTACAGTAGATCAACACGCACACCCCTAACACCAAGACAACAACAGTTTTCCATAAATAAACCACACATGCCTTCAAGTGCCACAACACCACGTCCAATCTGCGTTTTAAGGTGACATTTCCATCGTGTGTCAGTCTTTACCTCCTGATGATGCTCCTTGTGTAGCCACAGCTCAGGGCGCATAGCAACTTTTTTTTCTTTTCCAATTCAGCCGCTCCAAGAATCCTGCAGCTGTAGCGCAAATGTTCCAATACGCTACAGTTTTCTTGCAACTACTGCATAACTCTGCAACTGATATGACAGTTTCTGATCAGTTAAATCCTGTACATTTCGTAACTTTGCACATTCGAACGGTGTCCAACACGAGGCTGCTGCCTAGCTTTCCCCGCCCGCTCCTCTTGGATCTGCAGTGAGTGGCTGCAGCAGCGGAGGGACACTTTTATTTCTTTAATCTTTACTAAACATTGCGCGTTGCATCACGCATGTTACGCATTTACAAGAGAACCCCCCCTCGCAAACCACCGCCTCCCGCAGGTCTGGGGAAAGCATGGGGAGGGGGCGGCACCACAACATCGCAATGAGAGTCTGTCCCCCCCTCCTGTCCTGCCCACTTTTTGCGCCAGGTATGATACTGAAGATTGCAAGGAGCGCCACCCGTCTGCGTCCTCGTCTTCTCTACAGCCTGCGCTATGAACCACAAGATCTGGCCCATAATGTCTTTTCGTGAGCTTTTGTGAGCAGGCACATATGTTCGCTGTTCACCTGCGGCTCGTCCCTGGGTGTCTCCAAAGTGTGCGCATACTCGATCGATAGTCTCTGCTTTTGAAGAGTCTATGATGCTAGTTTCCATCCCCGATATGACCATGGCCTGTGCGCTCCGTACTGCTGCAGGTGACATGCTCCTTGCACCAGCGTCATTTGCACATCCCATTTGCGGCACTAATAATATGCACAGTTTCTATTTGTAAATCAGGAGCAACACGCCCACTCGCAAATTTTAAGTACTACTCGCAATTTAGCTCCTGGCTTAGTAAGTGACCCCCCTTGGTGTTTTCTTCCTTAACTTTGATAATTGTGATTAAAAAAGCAATGATTTTCCTCACAATAATCGTGACTCAAAAATGTAGAATCGCAACATCCCTTGTCCAGACAATGCGTGGTGATAAACACACGTGGAACTGATGTAAACACGCCACGCCAGATTGTGGGCAAATTTGCATCTGTTGTCTCACATTCGCGCTCACAAACAAACTGTTATTCATCCCTATTGTGCAAGTTTGTGTGGTAGGGGAGACCAGAGCACCACGAGGAAACCTACGCAGACCCGCAAACAACATGCAAACTCCACACACAAACTCCACACGAACCGCTGTGGAGCTCAAACCCGGCTCACCACTGTGCTTCATATGTTATTTTAAATTTAGGCTACACAGGGGACTTAAGAGACTTGTACTCCACAACTGATGAGTCAACAATATAGCCCTTTAGTCTAGAAGAACTAAAAACATAGCGTTTCTCTCCCATTTAGTCTGCCCAATACAGTGAGCACAACATCCATCTCTTAGTGATGCGTTGCATCCCTGTGTATGAGTCATCTCACCAAAGACTGTGTGTAATAGAGAGTGCAGAGAATAAAGTGTTTGATCAAGCATCGGTCCAGTGGCATGACAAGCTAATCCAATAAGTGCTCTATGAGGAGGTCACAGCGGAAACTTGGGGCTAGTAGCAGACAACAGAGTCAAATTATGGATGGTTCTTCCCCCAGATCACCATCACTGTTATGACTTCTGTTATGGCAAGTCACATATGTCATTATTTAACTAGCGTGGAATTTCATTTTTCGACACAAAGCGTGACCTGCCTTTGGGGTGGTTGCTGACATGAACAATCTGTATGATGTAATAAGCAGCAAGAATGTGTCACATTGCTCCAGTAAATACTCAGGCCCATAGAAAGCTAGAGTACAGCAGAGTCCCACTGCTTCCTTATGCCACTGCTATAAAGATCATCCTCTATTTCCTCACTGATACTTATATAGAGGTAATTTACGGAAATATGGAAATATCTCTTTGGCATTCTGCTTTCTGACAGTGGTAACAGAAACTTTGAATCTTTAAGAATATAAAGTCTCGTCATTATACCTGGAATGATGCCAAGCCTGACCTTGAACTGCTCTGATGCAGATACACATTGAAATGTTTTGCTGTGAAAGTAGAGTCAAGGCCTAAGTGAAGGGTACCCATGACCACCACATATCACGCTCATGGAAATCCTACCGAGACACTATTTCCGAACCTTTTCAAGTCAGATGCTGAATAAATCATGAATAAACTGTTTGTTCCAGCATTACATTTTATTACTTTGATGTATTATTACAGCCACCACTTAAGGCCCTATGAACAGTGCCATAACTGCTTACATTAATATAAGTTATGGGTATGTGTTCAAGGCTAGACTGTTTCTATAACAAGCCATATTTCTATGTAAATGAAAGTGTTTGAAATTCTAGAGCTCCATAATATTCAGACTATTCTGTTGATAACACATTGAACTTGAAAAAAGAGCACTTATTCAAAGTTATCAAGGTAGAGCTTGTGTACAAACGTAATGGGATGTGTTGTTAATAGATCTATGCATATACGTGTTCTTTAGTCTTGTCTTTCATTCATTAATTGCTGTAAAGAACTTATGTAAAAAGCGTGACCTTGCTTACATGTTTCACCGCTAGAACTTACCAGCCATTACAATCCCAACTGGTGAAAGCAGTGAAATTGCTTTGTGCATGTTGCCTTATACTTTGGCAAAAGAGAAAAGCTTTTGAATGAATTGTGCAGACCATGGCTTTGTTGTGACTGTGAGTTCGAGTCGAAAACCTCTTTATTTTGTTGGAAGCTTAGTCATTTTTCATCACTCCAAAACCATTGTCCCCGTTAGATTTAGCATAGCTGATATGAGGGTGATACAGAATTCAGCTTGCTATAAATTATAATTCTGTGAGGTATGAGGCAAGTCATCTTTATGTAAGAAAGAGGAAAATAACACTAGACGTTTGTGCAATATTTTATAAGAAGTTTTGTTTTCATCTTTTTTAATCACATGCATTTTCCTTTGTGAATGAAGGTGGGGTGATATACAGATAATACAGCTTATTGTAAGTATTGCACATGACCTATGCATTCTGATGGGTTTTTATGGGCTGTTCAATAAATCATGAGCTAAAAATCTGCAGTAAGTCAGTATCCAGTGGGCATTTGAAACTGCGCCGTACTCTGCTGGAACACAGTATAATTCATATTGCATGAACTCTGGGGCCAACATTTTACAATAAATAACCTTCATATTGTCCAAACTGCAGATTTCAAATGAGCTCCTGTAGGCGATTCAGCTCCGTAGTATTACATCTGATTGCCACACTGAAAATGCCCCACCACTACAGCTCCTGGTGGTCAAATAAAAATAAATAAATAGGAGGAGTGGTGCATCATGGGTCCCCTGACTCAGCTCACTTTCAACGTTACTAACATTTAAAGTGATATGCATTTTAGCCTTTAAAAATAAAAAGTACAAAATAAAAAAAATACATGAATATAATAATTATTATTTTTTTTTATCATTTAAAGGTACACTGCGTAACATTTTGGACTATACTGTTGCCATCAGTACAATACAAGCTCCTAATGCCCAGCTTGACACAGAAAAGGCTATTCCTGCAGTGAGAAATCAAAGAATGGATTTGGATGGGAACCTAACCTGTCTATATCTCAAATTCTGCTGACTTTAGTCGGCATCTCCATGGAAACGAGCTGGAGACGTACCCACTCCTGGTAATGTTATGTCATGTCTTAGGAGATCTGAGCCGCTCGCAGCAAAATCACATGTTTCTGAAAATATCTGCCACAAAATAAAAGCTTGTATTTCAATTTTGTTTTTTGGGTAAAATTCTAGCTTTAAGTGATGAAATTTGGGGTGATGAAGCCGAGCCTCCCCTGCACTTGATACCAAATCCCCCCTTGGTTGAGAGGTATGCAAAACTGTACTGATGCTCCATTTTCAGCAAGAAAAGCCAAACAGAATCACATTGGAATTGATTCTCGTGGCACTCGTGGTCTGAACTTTGAGGCGGTGGAGCTGCAGGGAGAGGGAATAATGGCGTTAAATTGTCTCCATTTGAGCGGGCCGGCTGCTGAATGCTGTCCAGAATCTTTTGTAATCCGTCTATCCTCCTGTTCAAAGCTGCTCTGTATCACCCTTTGTTCCTTTTGATGACACACTTCTACAACCTGCACCGGGAAGATCGAGATTTGACAGGGACGACCCACATTCTCTTTTCTCTACTTCTGCCCAAACATAAGGGACGTTTGAGCACCTACGCCTGGACTTTTCTGTAGTTTGCTTATGCAGGTGAAGTTTATTAAAAACACGTTTTGCTTTGGTTAACGGGTTGTGGTACGTCGCACTCATTGGGCCTCATTCTCGAATATCTTTCTTTAGAATAGAATCATGAGTAAGTTTAAAAGAGAGATGCACCCAATTCCCGAGGATGACACTGTGATGGCGATGGGTTTTTTGGCAAATCTTTAGTCAAAAGACTGACTAATGGTTATACGGATGTTTTAAAGGAACAGTTCACTGTTTTTCTGTGATATGTTGTTACCTGAGCTTAGACAAGTTGATAGGAATACATTGGGAGAGGCCAAATGCTAGCAACATCTTTGCTCTTTTTGACTGAGGGCGCGCTCAAAGACCAAACAGGTACGCATCAACTCGTCTAAGATCAGGGAAGAACATATCTCAGTGTGGAAGAACGGTGAACTATTCCTTTAATAAGCAAGACAGAAAAGTCATTTTGTGTTCGAATAATTTGCTAGGTACACATTTTGATTAGAACTACTAAAGTTTAGAGCAGGATTAATTTTAACCTTTGAAAAGCCTGTGATGTAAATACATCTTCATCAAGAACATTTAAGAACGGTTAATGTTTAAGAGCTGTTAAACATATGGAAGACATTTGCTGATTGATAATTGTCGAAGCTGTTTCTCTTCTAATATACACATTTTAATGTTTCTCTAATTGCTAAAGTAAATAAATGGAAGAATATATTTGGCTGTTTGTGATCAGTACAAGAATGTTTCCTAAGGTGCAAAGTTTGTGTACAGATGTGTCCCCGTAAAAGGTTCAGTGGGGCGTTAACCGCTTTGTTAATTAAAGGTCAAAAGACCAAAGGTTGTGTGTGATTTTTGATTAAATTTAGTATCAATTATTACATTCTTGGAACCAGCGCTGACAGGTCTTTACTGTTTTTATACAAGGAAATTCTTTACAGCATGCATTCATGTATTTCACTCATGTCTTACTTAAAAGGAGTGGCAATTATTGAGGATCACACAAATATTACAATTCAGTAAATCCAAAATAATATACATAAATATGAATAAAATAATTCATTCATTGAATTGTTATCTTGCATGTCCAGTGCATGGCACATTGTGAAAACGCAAAGTTGTTTTCAAAAATCATGTGAAGGTATACATTCATATTATTCTATAAACTCAGGATTTTCAACTTTTCCAAAGTTTACTTTCACAGCCCAAATGGAACAGAGTGGTCTCCCGGGAGTCTGTTTGGCTAACTTTGCACATGTGTCTTTATGTCTGCTGCTGCTTTCTGAGATTCTCGCAGTTACTGTGCCCAGGCTACTGTGCAAATGGGGCTTGTATAAATACTGATTCAGCATTCCTTAATTAACACAGAGGTAGTTCTCAGGAACATGCTGACAATCACACTCTATTTACTTCTATCACACAGGCTCACTGCAGCCGACATGCACACTCTGCAGACGTGCACAGACAGATCTGCTGTAAAGGATGTTGTTAAAAGGATGTTTGCTTTTACAGCCATCATGAATGTCATTTTGGTGGCCGGTTGGGGCAGTGGTCAGCGCTTGTGCTTCGCAGCAAGAAAGTCCCAGGTTCGATCCTGGCCGGCCGGGGCCTATTTATGTGGAGTTAGCACCCTCTCCCTGTGTCTGCATATTCCCTATCACTAAAAACCTTTAGAACAGGCCAGGATTAATGGTCTGTCAGTCTGTCAGTCTACCTGCAGCATTGCGAGCACTTAGCCTTAGCAGTTTAACACAAAATATGCCAATCAACGCCAGCTGAAGATGGCCAGCACCATTAAATTGAATCAAGGTTCATTGTTGATAAAACAGAGGCAATGGCAGATCGTAGAAAAGACTTGAATTTATTTTACTTACATTTGTTTCTTTGCCCATAGAGCTCGAGCTTCCAGTAACAAGGGATAACCAAACAAAAATTGTGAAGTAAAAGTATAAGGCAGGTCGCAGTGACACACCTTGACCAAAGGCGTCTACAGATGTAAAATCAAACTGTTTGTTATTGAATGTAGCGACCACATACATATCAATACTACCTGAGATAGAGAGCGACGAGGAACAACAACCACCAAACAGGAGACCGAGGTCAGAGGTCAACCAGAAAATGCTATTTATCAGGTGATGATCAAAACTACAAGTGGCAGTGCCCGCCTGCAGGCATTCTGCCACATACCCCACGGGGAATATACTGTAGATATAACTGACCACCACCACCGCACCGCCATATGTGGAGTGAATGAAGAAAACATCCCTTACACTGTGTGAAGTGCTTTGGGTGACTTGTGTCATGTGAAATTGCTATACAAGTAAGCTTCAATTCCATGTTGTCATTAGTGCATGATTCTGTTTCTTCCGATTGCAGCCAGCAATAGTTCATCTGTCACTAGTGGAGGATTAACTCACATCTATAAAACATTCCCTTCTCACACTCATCTTTCAAAGCTGGGCACCTCTACCAGAGGCCTGGGAGCTCGAAGGCTGTGTTCAGTACCTTTCCTGTTTCTAGAACTGCAGTTCAGGACTGAGATGTCTGATGTTCTTCTCTGGGCCCCTGGTATTTCTCTGTTGTGCTGTTTGTTGTGCTATCATGCGCCAACTGCAGACGGTAACACCAGCGGCCATAAAAATACTGAACAAGATGCAATGTGATGAGGATGGCGATCAAGAAGAGATGGCAAACTGCCTCCGCCATATAGCCATCCATCTTCCGTGGATCATTCTATAAGCTGTGGTTTGATGTAGAGGAGCTTGTTTATGGAAGTCTCGATGAAGTTCTTGCAATGCTATTGTTATAATTATTGTTTGTATTATTATTAGACGAGCAAGAGCCAGGTAGACATGCCCATCCAAAGTCGAGTTGTGTGTAAGAGTCAGAAGTTACCAATGAAAATCATGTGGTGCAATAACTTTTTTTTTTGGGAGCTCTCAAGCTGTGCAGAGTGATCTTTTTTTTAGGGTTTAATCATTATTATTAAAAAAAAATAACAACATTGTTAAGGTTATCAAAGCTATTCTCTGTTGGATGTGCCTTTAATGAAGATGTATTACAATGAAAGTGCAACCTATTAGACACATCTTGGGCAGACATTAGCCTAATTTCATAGGGGGGATGACGTAGCCTAACAACTTTTGCAACATAACTAGAGGGTGTGAACTGGTACTTGAATACTAACAGAACAGTGAATGCCTTTGCTAATGGGCCATTGATAGAATACTGAATGCAAATGGTGTTTATCAAGGAGAAAGATCTTAAGTGCAACTTCACACCTGCTTGGATCAGATGAAGGTGTACTTCTGTGGTTACATGCTTTTAGAAAAGTGTTTAAAATTCATGTGTTTCTAGTGACCTGTTTCTGAACCAAAAGCAACTGTTTTTGGCAATTAAAAAATGCATGGGACTTATACACGTGTACACGTTCTGTTTTGGTTATAGTTTCTCTCATTTAGTTCCAAATTAGTTAACCACCACATAGCGGCAGGCGTGGTTTGGACTGAGTGGATATTTACTTACGTCTTCATCAGGGTCGTCTCCACACGTGCATGATCCGTCTCTTACACACTGACAGAAGCAATTGAACTGTCAGAGAGAAGAGTTTTGTTATACCTAGTGCCTTTCTAAATTAGCCTTATAAACAATTGATGAACACACCTTATGGAGGGTTTTATACCGAATCCAGCACCCTGAGACTGTAAGCTAGCCGTAAGGAAGGAGGCCGCCGACTGTTGAGCGAGAACCACAATCCACAAAAAGGCATCCAAGATAAGTACATCAGGGAAAAGGTTGACCTACTCAGTGAATGTCTGCAAAACAATGGAGAACAGAGGAAGAGGTGCTAGAGTTCAGTCATGGCCCACAAGCCCCTACATTTTCTACCAAAAAGAGAAAAAGCTGGACTGAAGGGCAGTACAAAGGCACTCATGGCTATACTATAGATCTATCACACCAGGCAAATCCAGGTATAAACTGTGCAAAGAGGCCCTTGAGGTGGTCCAGCACATAACTGCAGGGTGCAAGATGCTGCCACGGAAAGCTTACATGGAGCGCCATAACCATGTGGTTGCCATAGTGTACAGGAATGGTCAAAGGGAAACAACTGGACATTGTGGTGGTGGACAAAGAGCAGAGGAAAGCCGTTGTGCTTGACATAGCAATACCAAGTGATTACAAGATCAGGAAAAATGTGAAACAAGAGAAATACCAGAGGCTCAGAGAAGAGCTGGAGGAGTGGCTACAGCAGATCCCTGGACAAACATCAGACATCTTAGTCCAGAAAGGTGCAGTTCTAGGAACGGCAAAGATACTGTGCTGAACCCCCAATCTCCGCCTTTAGACGACCCGAGCCTGGAAGGATGAGACCTGCAGCGGAGGATGAGAAGGGATTCAAAGATTTGATAGAGAAAGTTAAAAAAAGTACTAACATTGAGTTGCAGGATGATGGATCTCAGATAGGCCTGTACCGTATTTTTGACATTCGAAAGAGTGTGAGTTGGGAACAGGACTCTTGGAAATATTGGTCATTGCGTCGTCCCAGTCATAACTTTTTTCATTCACTTCACTTCTTCTTCAATAAAGGCTTTGTAGAAAATGTAAATAGAGAATCATGATGTGGGAGAAGTGCCTTGGTTTTTCGTTTTTCTCTCATCTTTTTTCATGTTTGATTGTATAACAATATTGAACAACAGGACTTTTAGATATGGTATAATTATTCAGAACTTGTGAACAATTGAGGGACAGATTGTCATTTATCACAGTAAGCGGAGTTGGATATCTTTGCTGATGATATACCACAGCGATAATATACTTCCAAGATTACAGACAACTAAAATTACCACTAATTTTCTTCCACGAGTGAGACGTGAGTATATTTGGTCCACTGCAAAAACATAATTTTGAATGCTTTATTGCAAATGATGTTGAAAAAGACAGCAGCAGGTGCAAGCAAAATTGTGGGTCTGTTAAACATAGTGTAGAGACGGCAAAAAAATAACTTTTTAATATGGCGTTTTTGCACATGCTTGATACAACATATTCCTCTTATGGAGAGGGCATGCAGTTTCGAGCATCTTTTACCCCTCTGAGTAGAAAATTGAGTGAGAAATTTGAAAAGCAACAGAAATCTGAAGCTGACCTATGTATGTAAATATATACAGTGGGGAAAAAAAGTATTTGGCCAAAATCCAATAGAATGTCTATGTGAAACTGACCAAATACTTTTTTTTCCCACTGTATATTATATAAGTATTATTTCAATAATAATTGCCTGCTAGCCTGTTAGCTTCTTCTTCGTGATTCTATTAGGGTGTATTGGGGCCTCCGGGTCAGAGCAGGGAAAGCTGCAAGTGTGGTTTTCGGTCCAGAGACACCAGGGGGAGATGAAAGACCCCCCAATCATCCCAACACTTGTATTACCCCAGAGAGACTACGGAAAGGATATATTACGGTTAATATAAAGCAATACTGAATTGCTCTTACTTGAGTTACCATCCTACTTTATCCACCTCTGGACTCCATTGAACTTGCAGAATTGGGCCAACTGCCATAAAACACACTATTTCATACAACTATGTATGTATGTCTACAATCAAGCGTGGAGGTGAAATAAAAAATATTTGAAAAAATATGCATAAGGAGATATATTCTGCACCAGTTGTACAAAGATGCTCTGAAGGGCACGGTCAAGACACAGCATTTATCAGATTGAAGAAGTACTTTTAGGAAGACGTGGATCAATGGCGTAAATGGTCAGAATAGTCAGTTCAGATGCACAGATGAAAAGCTTCACACAGAAATTCTGAATTATTTTTAATTTACTCTTTGGTCACACAGATGTTGATAGTATAAGATGTCCGTCATGACCGGTTCTCAAGTCTGAATATACGGTATTACATTGCTTCTATGACCATCACCAATCACACCATTTCACCAACACATTCAATTTGCCCAAGGACACTGAACCCAACAAGGTGATTTGTCCTCTAGTGGATTGTCCCAAAAATAACAGAATGTTGCTTTTACTTTGGGTGTTATTAGTATTTCACAGTAAGCTATCATCTAAAAACTACCCCCTTTTCATAAAAGCTGATATTAACTGCCCTCAAAGTGAGTCCCTAATTTCCGAGTCCCCTAATAATGCATGTGTCTGCACTCTGTTGGATACCTGTGTGCCCTTCACACAGCCGGCCCGTGACCAGCAGGGACAATGATCCTTTGACCTCAGCGCTGTGAGGCAACAGCTAAATTGTTAAGGCAATGGATCTCCTGCCGTATAATCATATCAAACAGGCTTACTCCAGTAATTTTTCATAAAGCAAAGCATGTGCACAGCGCCTTATCTAAATAGCCTACCACAAGCTATCTTACTCATTTGTAGTTAATTTGTGGTCATTGAGCTGCAACATAAAAAGTAAAAAACAAGACTTAAGCTCTTCTGTGTACATTTGCTGATTGCATAGCATACCGAATGCATGCTTAATTGGGGAATAATAGTGGGATCATTGTTATCTATTCATAAGCCTGCAGATAAACACTTAAGAGTAAGCTGCTGCTGTGTGGGCAGAAATTGGACTCTGGATGGTGGACCCCATGGTGCGCCTTTCTTCATCTCCTCAGCAGGGGTCTGCGCCGATGTCCGTCCCACCCGCTGAACCCCCACCACTTATCGCTTCACCCAGGAAAGAGTCTGGCTCGTGGCTGGCCTGTGTCCTGTTTGTCCCTTTCCAATGCTCTTGTGCTATTCAGCAAGCATTCCTTTTGTATGGGATGAGTGCGCCCAGCTAATACCTGTGCTATTTTGCAATGCTCAGGAGCATCTTATCTCAGGCTAGCAAAAATCCCCAGTCCTAGAAAGTCGTGGGACCTGGCCAGGTCTGCATTACGGATGTGTTTGCGGTGTGGAGCATGCCATCCTTATCTTGGTGTGAGCAGCCGTGGCACCCTCCCTATCCATCTCAACTCTACAAGCCTGTCCGATTAACAGCACTGCCCCTTACCACCTCTCCGCCTCCCCTGCGCCCTTGAACACACATGATTACAACCATCATTGCTGCTTTGTTTGATCGCTTTGTTCTCATTCTATTTTACTGTATTGTTCGATGGTAAGGGGCTTTTAACTGGGCAGTAGTAGAATTAAGTACCCTTGTTTTAGCAGCTTACTGTCTCCACCTTCACCCCCAGAGTATACATGATACACTGGCTTCATGCTTTGTCTTGTACTCCTCTGTGGCTTGTTCCAGAATCTCACACAATAGCTCATACCATTCTAAAAGCTATTATTACCTCTTTCTTTTGTTTGTTCCATTTGTTGCGTTAAAAGTGTTTCACAATGACCCCACAAGAACATTAAAAATACACTAAGGAGCTTTAGCATTAAGAGCAATTGCCAAATATAGGAATATTCTTTGATATAAAGTGTGAAGTGTAAAATGTTGCAGGTTTTGTGAGACTCTTAATCTGTAATCAAAATTAGAGGTTTTCAGCACAGTTCAGAACGCAGTATGAGGCTTCATGCTACACTGTAATATTTCAATTACAGTATTCCTCTGTGGTAAAGGGCAGTCCTATGGACTAAACATGATACATGATACTGCAATGCACACAATGATGAGGCAGCTAAAATAAAGCCAGGAATGTTTGCGGGCCGCTAGTCCAGAATTAGAATGAGCCCATGTTACCTAATGGGAGCATGTACAGTATTAATAAAATTGGCCCGAGCACTGAACCCTGTGGCACCCCATGGCATACTTTAGAACACAGTGAAGACTCTTGGTTTACATTAACAAACTGGTGCCTATCAGATAAGTAAGATTTAAAATAAGATCTGACCTCTGCAGGAGAACATTGTGGTTGATTGTATCAAAGGCTGCACTGAGGTCGAACAGAACCAGGATTGAAACTAGTCCAGTGTCAGCTGCTTATAACAGGTCATTCATAACTTTGACAGTCTCTGTATATTGGCAGTTTCTGTATATGGTGAATGGCAAGCGCTATTGCTTACCCTTTAACATTTAAGGGGTAACTTTTACCTGCCACAAACAAATCTCAGGAAACTGAAACCAGTATATATTGTGAAATATTAAATTGCGTGTGACATGATTGTTTCAGGGGGCTATCTCTCCTCTCCTCTCAGAGACCTCACATCACCTTAGTATCAGCACTACTCGGTAAATGGTTTCAAAACTAGTGCTAATTGGCCCTGGCCTTGCATGATAGCAAGTCGAAATGCAACAAAAAACAACAGATAGTTACCTTCTTCTTCTTCTTCTTCTTCTTCTTCTTCTTCTTCTTCTTCTTCTTCTTCTTCTTCTTCTTCTTCTTCTTCTTCTTCTTCTTCTTCTTCTTCTTCTTCTTCTTCTTCTTCTTCTTCTTCCAACTAACAATAGTCAATAGTCTTGATGTGTTAATCTGTAGTTTGGTTTGCATTTGTCATCATGTCCCTTTCATCATATTATAAAACAGCTGTACAAGATTCTTACTCCCAAAGGCTGCCTATTTGCACAATGTGGCATCATGTTCAGGACTGTGTTTCCCTTGACCCACATTTTAAAACTATGTGATTATGTATTTAAAACTGTGAAAGGAAATGCAATGCTGTGGGTTGTATAATTTCTAATGTAATGTGCCAGTGAAGCTGCTGTAAAAAAAACAACTGAGGTTTGGGCATATGTTGATTTGAGCAGACAAACATGCATTTAATTAAATTCACATTCATTTATGGAAGAGGCATTATTCAAATCTACTCGGCGGAGAAATTAAGTTGGGACGTGTTTGAAAAACACTGTGAAATAAACTAAGACAGGGAGGAAAATCATTTAATTAAATCCCTACAGTCATCATTAGCATGCGCGCTTTTGGAGCCCTGGTCACAGATTACATGTGATGCGCTAAAGAGCTGATGAGCTTTTTTATTCAAAAGTTATTACGTTTTTAAGCACCCAATTACATCGGTTGGATTCAGAACACACAACTTATAATTTTGCGAGACAACTTTAGCTCGGGCTCATTGTCCTCTTACAGTATGACGGTCTCCAAGCACAGACATGCCCATGGTACAATCCCAAATATTGTGGGTAGGAAACCTGTTTTATTATTTACATTAATGAGAATGCATTTATTTTACATTTTGCGGCTTTGTGAATACAGGTTTCAGGTTCTGCATTGATAAACTGGCCTTAAAGGTGCAACGTTTAATGTGGAAAAATAAAGTTGACATTTCCGCGTATTTGACCTTGTAGTGACCCAGTGGCTGTATGAGTGGTCAGCATAGCGCCTTTACCTTCCATCACAATGGTCTTTAGGACGCTCCAGGATCAAATGTTTTTCAAGTTTTCACTGCTGATGGACCCTCTCACCAGAAAACCTACAAAACATTTGATGCTGGAGCATTGTAGACACCACCGTGATCGAAAGTAAAGGCGCCATGCTGACCACTCATACAGCCACTGGGTCACCATAATGTAAAATACATGCAAGTATAAGCTTAACATTTTTTGTTGCCTAATAAGTTGCATAATGTGCCTTTAATATTGAGAGTGCAGACAATTATATTTTATTCCATCTGTTTATTACCTGTTTTTCAATTGTTCAACAAGAGGATGGACTTTCCTCTGGCTATTTGTTGCTGACTGGATCAAGCGTGCCTCAATGAAAACATTTTTTTCACTTCATGTTTGTTTGTTATTAATTAGCATTAATCTATTTAGTCATTAGAAAATGTAAAGCCTGCCTACCCCAGGATAATATTATTTTTTTGCCACCAAACTGGATGTGTGTTTTTTCTTTGATTTAGTTGTTAGGGATATATAAAATAAAATGTACTGTATTCTTCTCTTTGCAATATAGTATCTCTTATGCTTACTGTCTACAGGGGAATGTAGGTGTACAGTCAGCAAATACCGGCTTCACTGCCAGAGCACAGCTCAGTGGACCTTGTTCAATTTTTATTCTGTTGGTCTAGTGTTAAAAAGCTCAGGGACTTCTCTTCTTAAACAATAACTTTCACCACACTGTAGCTCCAAAAAACCCTCAAATATTTAAACCAATCACAAACTTTGCTATTTTATTTGACTACAACTCATGTAATGCATGGTTCAAAACAGTGTGTATTTGTTAAGAGACACTTAAATCCCTCTTGTAAGCCAGAAGACGCAAATAGGCCTGACCACAAATCTTAAAGTCAAAGCTGACGTGAAAGTGAATAGCTCTCAGCCCTAACCGCATGCTTTGACAAAACTGTATTTGCTTTTAATCTTCTTATTGAGTCAGACGCTGGGCTCTTTGAAAGCGCAGTGCAAAAAAATGTAAATCAAGTATAAATGAGGGGTAATTCTGACTTTAACAGTTCGCTTGTCCTGCATTGACCATATCCAATTTCCCCATCTTGTACTATCAAACCAAGTGGAGTGGACAGTAGCCCGAAAAGAGCTAAATGTCTGGCCGAACAGCTGCTATAACCCAGGCACAGAGAAAAATTGGATTCATGCTCTGCTCCCTTACTCCAGTTAAATGGACAGACCGCAGCTTATTTTACATTAATTAGAGACACACTATCGAATTGAAAAGGAGCATAAGCCGCGAGGACCATCCAGCAGCAATTATTCTACGCTGCACTGCAATAGTCTTTGGACAATTCAAAAATCTGGAGTTCAAAGGTCGTGCAGCAATTTCAGTCTTTTGTATTCTTCGACGCTGGTATCACAGCACGCAAAAAGTAATTTAGCCACTGTCAAGGAACGAACCTATTACCACTGAGGCTGTGAGTGGAACTAACAGAATAAATAACAATCAAAGATATAGAGGTAAACTAAATCGGCTACTTTTGAAAAAAAAAGAAAAAGGTTTTGTGTTTTTTGGTAAGATGAGTTTTTGTTTGTTAATGAAACTGGCATTTAGAGGGTTAGTCCATAAAATGATTGAATGTTTGGCGTTTTTGGTGAGTGTGACCGTTTTTACTTTTATGTATAGGGCGAATGAAGCGAAATTTGAGGATGACACAAGGACTAACATGGCGCACCTTAAGAGCATGCCTCCTACAGAGCATGCTCTTAAAAAAAGGCATCTCACATAGCATTAAACTGTAAGTCTTTTTATTACTTTTTTGCAACATCTCTGGATGTCTCAGTCTGTCAACAAAACATCTCATAAAAACAGCTGCCAGTTTCCATGTTATAATGCGCCTGTCACATGTCATGTGTTTCCGTATATTACGGGTGTTCCCAAAGGTTTTTGTTTGGGGTGGAGGAACTGTCGCTTTGGTTTGCCAATGAGAATTATGTGATACTGTACTTTAATCCTTGAGGTTTTAACTCTCTTATTATCATCTACTGTTTCTTTTTCTTTCTTTCTTTTTTAACCACAATGTTTTGCTTCCTCAAACCATGTATCTACTGAGCTACAGTCGCCAATCTCCACTGTTCAGTTCCAGGACAGCTGTGGAGTATCACAAAGTATCACAATATTAATATATTAATAATAGTAAACTGCTTAATAATTAATTAATTGTAAATGGCTTCTGTAATCACAGCTGCCCTGAGACAGACTCACAGAAGCACAGCTGCGATTTTATGTCTATGGCCCCCCATTTACCAATAATGTGGTTATACATTAGTCATAACATATGCATTAGTCATAGCATGTATTTGACTGTACATGTATGTATGTATACTTGAAGAAACTGCATGTGACAATATGAATGTTTTAGCAGGGTTGTCCACCTGTCCTCTTGTGGGCTGAATTTTACTATAAAAACACGACTGGGAGCGGTGATCTACGAGAGTGGTATTGCTGTGGTTCCGGTGGCGGGCATGCTGACAGCAGCTGCGTTTGGGCGTGTGAGAGTTCGATGGTCCAGTGTTGTGACGAGCATTTGCTCTGTAAATGAATGTAGGAAACAGGTTTGCCCTGTAAGAGCTCTGTTCCAGAGCAGACCCGCCATGTCTGCTTTACACATGCCTTGTTTACTTGCCCTAAAACCTGCATCTTCACCTGCAAATCGTGTGTTCAATTATGTGAACCAAATTGAGGACTTATTTGAGGAACATATTTTTACATTCACTCAAGTCAGACATGGTGGTGTGCACCGACGCAGCAGCTCAATGCTCCAGTGGATTTGGTATTTTTATGTGTGGCGTTCTTGATTGTAGTGAGACGGGGTGTTTGTGGAAATGTGTGTGCTTCACCATGTTGTTTCTCCTCTGGTGCAGTGAAATCAAATGAATATTTTAATTGTGCAATACCTTGTGAATCCTTCTGGCAAAAGACGGAAACGGCAACAGAATTTAATGAACCTAAACTTAAACAACAACGATGTATTTCTTGGAGCAATTTTATCACAGTACCTTTTACTTCTACATGAGTAATATTATTTTTACTTTTTTGAGTACTATTACTGAAATATTTATTCACTCTGCCCTCTCTGACTATATCTGGGAGTCACAAACTACTTATATATTTAAGTCAAAAATATGTTTTTCTGACTATTTTTGTGTAAAACATCTTATAAGCTTCATAAACAGACTGTAGCTTTTTACTAACCTGAAAAAGAGAAGATGTCAGTAAATATTTGACTAATCAACATGAACTACCTGTTGGGGTGCAGTCTCTTTTCTCTCTAAGCTCAACATATATGTCTGAATCCTCTGTGAAAATTGTTTTCTGAGATCGGAAGAATTTGGTTGTTCAGAAATATGGGTTGGGACTTGTCCTTATGGTCCCTATGCTTATGCCTATATACCCAGTATACCCAGGATACCCATCTTATATCTAATGTATCAAAGGGAAAAACAGTATGGACCGTCAGCAGATTGAATCGCAAACCTTGAGGTACTGGCTCTGAGCATGGCTTGTTGTTTGTCACTCTTTTGGCCCTGAAACCCGTCCCTCTGTGACAATGACTGAGCTGCTGCAGATATAAGTATTGACGCCAAAAATAACCCGTGACCTCTGTCAAAAGGAAAGGTCAGAATCCCAAATGATGCTCCCAAAAGGCGCGCTGTCAGCCTTTATCACAAACAGTATTAACTCAGCTTGGAGGCACTCCTGCGCAAATCCCACCAGCAATTTTCACCATCTAAACGGACTGTCATTCTCTTGTCATAGTTAACTCTAACTGATTCTTCCGCCACTAATCTCCTTAGCTTATATCCCAAAAGGATGCATAAAGCCCAAATCTCGAGGAATAATTTACAGGGTCATTTGACAGTCATTGTGCCCTGGAGATGTCAAGGGTTAAAACTCATTGCCTTTATATTACACATCATTCAGCAGAGTGTAAAGTTGAAGTAATCTCATGTGAAAAGTATGGAATGGTTAAGTGGACAGTGATGGCCACATTCTCCCTGTTTTTCAACTGTCACTCTCTTTTAATACAGCCAGTCCCTCTTTGGCCTTATTCTTTATTAAGTTGCTAAACGTTTTAAAATGTCCAATTACACAGTTGGGTGACCATTGTGACTACATAAGCAAGCAAAGTGGCGGAGCTATTGAACTGCCATGAGGAATCATCTTAAATCCAAATGGTTTTATGCAAATGATACTAAGTAGTATGTGAAAGACAGAGATGCTCGCTGGCTGGTCGTGGCGCTCCACTCAGCTCAGTCTTTGCTTGTTACACATATTAACTGTAAAACATGGAAGATAAATTTCTCTAAGGAAGTGAGGCATTTAAATTGCAGCATAAAACATGTTTCTTATGCCTTCCCCATATTTGGCTGTCACAATCATTCAAGTTTGCTTTCAACCTTATTTCCATCGCCACATGTTGTCAGGAGTCGATTCATCATGTCCTACAGCTGTGCTGTGAATGATTGATGCCCGTGTTTGATGGCGGCCAACTGCAAAATACCTACATCCAAAGTACGGCTGCTCCTGGATCTGTTTACTTTTGGCGCTGTCAGTGTTCTGCTTGCACCAGCAGTCTCTCTGTCTGATGAGCCTACATCCGTCATTTCGTGGCAGCGTCTCTTTGGAGACAGCTTGGTAAATAATATCCTCTCACGAAGGTAAACAATGCTCTACACGCGACCCTATTATTTCTCCCATAAAGTGATGAACCAAACTCGTGTGTTTATGTTTTTACTGTATAGGTTTGATGAGTGACAATCTCAGTCCACAGCAGACAACACACGCAAACCAAACATTTAATGAGACTTTCCAACCCTATTTTGCCAATGCAAAATAGCTCCTTTGAAACACAATTCTCTGGAGATAGGCCTGTGCTTTGAAATGCAACATTTTTCAGTCTTTTTGAACAGGTTTATTCTCTACATGGTCTTTGAAGCTCCAAATGCTTCATTTTATAGAAAGCAGAATGCACAATCCTCTAGGCTCTATGAAACATGCGTATTTAACTCCCATTCAATGATGACATTTATGATGACTTGTGCAGGTGCAGATAAAAGTTGGAACCGGTGCACTAACTTGAGGTTGATTGCACACAAGTACCGTGAAAATCCCCCATGTCTGGATTAGGCTGTTAATCAATAGCAATGACACAATGATCGCTCTACTGCCCGTTGGTCCTAAAGATTTGAAAACTTTTCTCTTATGTAATCATAAGTCTGCCAGCAAGTGCCCAGGGCAGCTGTGGCTACATGTAGCCACAGCTACATGTAACCACATGTAGCATTATTCTTTCATGCCATACCATCATAGAGTATGGCATGAAAGAATAGTGTATGAAATTGTAAATTGCATAAGCTTATGTATAAAAACATCTTAACCTGCCCCATTTAAATGATTATTTTACCATGCTTTGGGTATGAAGCCACTCTATGACAGGCATAATAGCTACCAAAGACATGCTCATGGAAAAACGTAGATGGCGGTCCACCAATGTGAACTCAGGTCCAGCAGACAGAACCAGGGCCATATCGTACTGCCCATATGAGATCCCTTTTGATGAGATCTGATGTACCTGCACTTGGTATTGCATATAATATAACATATTATGTTAACCACAACAGCTTTCCTCTGCTCTGTGTCTGGTTGTTTAGCCATTACCATGGCTCAACCACCTTAGGAGGTGTTTTCCACTTTGGCTTTGGGGTTTCCAGCCCATACTCTGGCTGTTCCAGGCATGTCCTAGTGGGAAGAGGCCTTGTGGAAGGCCCAGGGCATGCTGGTGGGACTATGTCTCTGAGCTGGCCTGGTGTTGCCTCGGGGTTCCCCCAGAACAGCTGGAGGAGGTGTGTGTGGACCGGGAAGTCTGGGCATCTCTGCTGAGACTGCTGCCCCCGCGACCTGGCCCCGGATAAAGCGGAAGAAAATGTCTGGATGGATGGATGGATGGACTCTGGACAGATGTTCCTGTACAGTAGGCCAGCCACTTGGTTATGGCGCTCCATGTAAGCTTTTCCTGCAGCATCTTACACCCTGCAGTTATGTGCTGGATTGTCTCTGGGGCCTCTTAGCACAGTCTACACCTGGGGTCTTGTCTGGTGTGGTAGATCATGAGAGCCGCTGTGCTGTCCTTCAGTCCAGCTCCTTCAGTTATGTTTTGGTGGTGCATCAGTGTAGGGGCTGGTCCTCTCATAACAGAACCTCCAGCACCTCATCTTTAGTTCCCCATTGTCTGAGCCTGATTCACTGAGCACGACATCTGTTGGAGCCTTATCCTTGATGTCGCCGTATTTCACAATAGAGTTCAGGATTGTAATGTCTTATAGCTAAGCATCAAGGTCTTTTCCCATAATAAACTGAATTTAAAAGGTAGAATACTGGAGTTATCTTATACCTTAAAACACTTGGACACTACAATGTGTTAGATGGATTTAGCAGCTGTGTCTCTCCAGCTAATGGAGTTGTTCCATGACTTTTTTCTTGTCAAAAAGGATTGTCTAAGGACAGTGGACACCCAGGGCAACTATCCATCTGCTGCTGCTTCACTTCTGACTGTTAACTGGGCTTTATTTATCCATTTCATTGTTTCATATCTGTCTTATCTTTCACACCTTGTTTGATGATAATAATAATGGCTTGCAATTGCACTGTGTCAAGACAAGCTTCTCAAAGCACTACAATGTAGATGCCCTTGGGTAGACTGACAGAAGCGAGGCTGCCAATCTGTGCCATCGACTCTGCCGATTATCACCAACCATTTCCTCACACACTGCATTCAAAATGCAAGGACAGGCTGCACCTGCAGGAGCTGGGATTTAAGCCATCAGCCTCTTGTTGGATGACCCGCTGTCAAGTCTGTTTTCACACCCGCACTACCATCGGAGCCACTGACACCCCTGAAACAGCAACTCTTGTGACACCCCGGGAGGCAACTGTTATGGTGAAATGGGGCGCTAAAAAAATAAACTGATAAAGTTATGATTTTTCTCCTTTGTTTGACTGTTGTGCTAGTAGATGTTTTTAGCTACCTTTCTCATATTAGATTAGATTAGATTTTATTTACACATATAACATTTCAAAATACAAGTATACAAATTGATAAAAATAAAATAATGTGTGGGAGACAGTGAGAAGACCATGAGGTCCCCAAAATCACAGAAAACAGGCTTAAAAGGCATGAACAAGCAAGTCAAAGTCATAGAGCATTTAAATATAGCACTTAAACGGCTTAAACTGTTTTATTATATCAACATTGTTTTCAGCTGTCTTTTGAAAGAGTTTATTGTAGGTATTGGGGCTAAATCACAAGTCAAACACAAAGCCCGCAGGCCAGATCCAGCCCACGAGATGATTTATTCTGGTGCATGACTTGTAAAGCATAAATTCTTGAGCATGTCCAAAAAAAAAAGTAAGTCTGTAGCCCATTCCTATGTGGAGTTTTCATTTTTTTAAAGAAATAACCAGAATGCTCACTCCAGCCACTAGCCAAGATTTAAAAAAAAGGGCAGAATTTCACACGTGTCCACTGATCAGGATATTGACAAAACATTATAGTCATGTGGTGAATTATTTTGTTTGTTTGTATGTTTGTTTGTATACTTTATTGTCCCCTTAGGGAAATTTGTCCTCTGCATTTAACCCATCCTTCGATGCCGCTGGGGCAACCCGTAAGGAGAAGTGGTCGACAGCAGTGCCGCGGCCGGGGACCCATCTCCATGATGTGGAGCCAGGCTGATGGTCAGAATCACCTGGCTGGAGGATTCACCTATGGCACATGTTTTTAGTGGTAGGGGAAACCGGAGTACCCGGAGGAAACCTGCGCAGACACGGGGAGAACATGCAAACTCCACACAGAAAGGCCCTGTCCTGGTGGGAATCGAACCCGGGACCTTCTAGCTGTGAAGCGGAGGCGCTAACCGCTGCCCTACAATGCTGCCCTAGATAAACTATCAGTCTGCCCCAGGCAGGCTGTGGCTATTATCAGGGTGTCCGTTAGAGCCGACTTTTGACCAGTGTGAAAAAACAACTGGCCAGTCAATATAAAGTCTGTTGGCTAAATTGGCAGGCAGGAAATACTCTGGAGAATGGGCAAGTGTTTTTGAGACATTAAAAAGGTTTAATATTCCAATCAAAAAGTTTAGATATACGTGTTTTTGATTTATTACAAAGCACAGCTGAAGCGCCATCACGCTGAAAATGAAAGGCCTTTCTCTTTGCGCATCGTCACATTTTCCAAGAGAATGGCCGCCTACAGGTGAAATATAGTTTTATAAAAGTGTGTTCTTAACTCAAGAGCTAATAAATTCAATTTGATTACTCTTTAAATTTGCGCGTTCAGTCGACTGACGCGCCGCCTCACATCGGCTGCTCCTGGGAGAGTGGCCGGGTTAAAAGGCACTTCCTTCGGCCAGTCTGCACAGGCTGTCCGTGGAGTTTACCAGTGCTGGGTAAGTTGTGAATTGCTCGAGGCTGACCTTTGATGAATTGAAGCCACTTTCCTCTGTGCTTCAATAGTATTTCAGTGGTGAGAGAATTAATTATTTACACCTGAAGCTACACGTTACAGGTGTGGAAGGGCATCCAGCCCAAACCGCACTGTGCAGACGATACAGTGGATAAGCAATAAGGTTTACCTCCTGAGTTATTGTGCAGATGAGTGCAGTACACGTGACTCTTCATTGCCCCACATCAGAGAGCTACATGAGTGCTTCAACACCATATATACTGTACTTGTAGTACGCTACATTACTGATAATACAATATTCATTATCTTTTTAATTGCCAGCATTTTTTGTTAATGGCTGATACTTTACAACCCCGCCGCCCAAAGTGTCTGGCAAAATATAACTCTAGCGGAACCTCTGACTATTAGAGACAGTCCTCCAATAGAAAACGACACAAGTGGTCGTTTCTTTTATCCCTGAATTACGACCATATAAGGCGTCTACTAAGCGCCCCCCAAGTTCCCATTGAGGGTATGTACATTACATTTAAGAAACAACGATTCAGAAACGACTTTATTGTACGTAGTGTAACTGACCAACTGCGATGATGGTTCCAAAACTCAAACACAAATAAATGAATCACAAACTTGCAAAATTAGCCCCAATTGCAATATATGAGGATCAATAGCCCCGGCCTCAGCTCCGTTGTTGTTCTTCACAAAGTCCTGCTTCTCTTTCAGAGTTCCTCTTGAGAACGTGCTAAATGTCCGTGATTAAAACTGATGTAGTTCATTTCTCCGCAGTATCATCATTTAAGGATAAAACATATAAAACAATACAGTACAGCTGTGTTTAGCTCGTGGGTTTTTTAGCTAGATTTGAGGACACTCGCTCCGTCCTATGAATATTACATTATACATTATATTACACTTTATTTTAAACTTACAGACGGGAAAAAAAAAGATCGATAAAGATTATTATTATGGGTGACGCATGAGATTATAGCCGTGGGCTATTTTACATCCGTTGACCCCGACTCGCACTCTCACTCGACCTGGCCGACATGTCTTAAGTAGCAGGGGAAACCGGAGCACACAGAGGAAACCCACGCAGACCTGGGGAGAACATGCCAATGCCTCACAGAAAGTCAATGTCGGGCCTGGAGATCAAACTCAGGACCTTCTCTTGAAGCACGAGCGCTAACCACTGCACCACCATGCCGCACTTAATTCTTCAATATTTTATACATGCTTTAATCATGCATGAAGTCACTTTTTCCTGGTTTACACACATTATAGATACCAATGTGTCAAATTTTGATCTGTTTTCGACAGGGTTTGTTCTGGATTTGATTACGATCGGGGCCGGGTGGAACTTAAAAGGTCAAACATCTTTTAAGGTGGTGTGAAAACTTTGAGAACCACTAAGGTCAGATATCTTGTGATCTCTTCACCAACCCTTTGAGCAAACCACATTTTTTACTGACATTATAAGTAGAAGAAAAGAAAAAAAGATGTTGTGCAGGTTCAATATTTGTAAAGAAAACAACACCATGGGTCTTCTTACGCATTCTCAATATTCTTAATTACACTGTGTCACATTATATCCAATTATAAATGACATACCGAGCTGCATTTACGTATGCCTGTCACATTCCAGTGTCATTGAGGCTTGTTGTGACTCCTTTCACCTTTCTCCGCCGCCAACATGGGGAGCAGACATTCTTTACTCGTGTCCTATTAGTGAATGATACAAGTGCTCCGCAATTAGCTGTCTCATTAGGGACATTTGATAAGTCTGCCACTCCCTGGAGGGAATCAAGAAACTCATTATTTCCTAGGCAAGGATAAAGTCCAGTGTCACATTTAGCCCAGCATGATAGATCTGACGCCTGTCTGTGTCTACGGGGGGTTGCAGGACGGATGGCAAGTGGTGCACTGTGCTCATGTTGAATTCTGGGTGTGTGATGGCAACAAAAATGACAATAATAAAAATGTACTCTCCTTGACCTTCTCCACCTGTGGCGCTCATCCGAAACAAATGATGAGCATCTGTGCGGCCATTCTGTAAGCACACACTTTAAGGTTACATCTCAAGTTACTGATTTAACAGGCACATTTTTACATGCAGTAGGCAACATACATTTTGACAATATACCTTCGTCTTTGATGCCCCTTTTAGATTTTTAGAAGCCGCTGCTCACCTCAATTGAAAGAGAAATATGACTCTAATATGCATCATAACGAAAAAATAAATAAAACACGCTCCATAAATCACCTTTGGTAATACATTTCGCAGCTTAGTTCTACCCGACGTTGCATATAACTGGTGGACAGAGACTGTAAGTAGATAATGAGGATTTGACATACATATGTAATTATAATTGTAATGCTACAGTCAGTGAGCATATTCATGAACATCAAAATGGCGCCACAAAGCAGATATTTTGTTGAATTAGTAGTACAGAGCGGTTACTGTGTTCCCTTTTTGACATGTAACGCCAGTGTCAAGCTTCAAGTTCATTCTTTACAAACTTTAGCACAAACATGACAGGTTTGCTTTTCTTTTCACTCTACACCTTTCTTCCTGGCAGTTCAATGCAAGAACGTGTGCTTTACTCCCTCACCAAGCATGTGTCCAATTAGGAAAATTCATTTGTAATGTGAACAATCAGTTAGGGCTGGCCACAAAGAATAGGTCATGGGTCATACACGGTAGGCTTATGATCATGAGGGCTGCTTAAGTGCAAAATGTCAGTCAGACTGTATTTATGTAATTATTAGTTATTGTTAATGCTATTGACCTTCGGTGTTGCTCTTGAACATCAACATTGTGAAAAAAATGTTAGGTTTTCAGTAATGGACTGAATCGATGAATGGGTTTAAGTACTCAGGTTGTAATTAGTGCTTTGTTTGCACTCTACAGAACGCTATGCCAGTATTCGGTCTAATTAGACTTGGTTGGAATCAATCGTATTCAAGCTATTTAACGTAGGTATTCTTTACTCCGTTTTTGTGCAATCTTTCCCATTGGCTCTGGTTAGGTCAACCTGAAGCAAGTCTTGACCCGAGAGCGGCGCTTTTAGGTCAGTGTCAATCGAACCACAGCACTTTGTCCCAAACGAAACAGCTGCTCTGTGAGTGGCTGAAACAGGTGGTCTCAAAGTGCCTCCACTCTGCACTCTGGATGTGGCGTGAATGTGCCAACATCGTGCCGAAATAGTCTCGCTTTCATTCCTCTTTTATAAGCAAAGAAAGGACTTATTTTTAATAGGCTTTTGCTGTATGACAGGACATTTGGATTACTATTCTGACCAGGCAAAATGGATCAACTTGAAAGCATGTCTCTCCTCTGCCCCTCTGTGTCTGCTGCACAGTAAAAGTTTTCCCCTCCATGTGCCTATTAGAGCACATTTCTCCTGGAATTGCTCGTATTTAGCCGTGGGAGAGAGGAATGACCACTGCATTAGCAGGGCTCTGATAGCTTTATGACTGGCCAACAGCTGATCGTTGCTACGGAGCTGATGGTGCAGATTTTGGAGCGAGACCATGTGAACGTGGCCTAAAATAACACTGAAGTAAAACCAGCTGAAACTAGAGTGTTCTCGGGTCGGCCCACAAGGTGTTCCTACATGTGTGAAAATGACCTAAGGCAGCGTGGGTTTTTAATGCAACAGCAGGCCACAGGTGCTGCAATTGTCACCTGAATGCAGTCTTCTGAGATGAAGCTGTCCATGAGTCTGACCAGTTCCTGATTTTCGGCTCCCCCAGTATGCTCTCATTTCTGCATAACCCGACTCCACTCTATACCTCCATCCACAGCAGCCCATGCATTTAAATAGGATATTTAACTGAACTGCACCAGCAGTTTGGGTATAGATTATAAATATATGGTGGTCACTGGCCCAATTCTGAGGAATCAACGTCACTTTTCCTGCTCGACCATGGCTCAATTTTCAAATCCAAGTGCAGTTGTTTCTAAAATCACCTCCAATGGTGGTGTAGTGAATTACTTCTAATTGGCCTCAGGGACAGCACAGTGATGTGATGCAGAGTTGAGGATATAGTTAGCTGACCTTAGACATGCGGTGCACCACTGCCTCACGTTGGTGTAGGTCATGCTCCTCAGGACACGTGGACAAAAAAGCCATGATGAAGTCTGACAGCTCCAGGGAGAACTGAGCAGCTCACAAGCAGGGCAGCCATGACTGAGCAGGGGAAATTACTTTCTACTAATACCCGGCCTTGGACAAAGGCAGATGAAGCTGACTTTGATTCTGTGGACATTTGGGATCTCTGGATGGTTGGATGTGACATTGTGGATATAAACTCATTATATTCCTTTTAACAACATGTCTTTACATAAACAAATGTCGAGCTGCCGAACGTTTGTGCCTCTGTTCTCTGCAGTGAATTTTATAAAAGGCAGTAGGTATTATTTAGAGCTTTTTTAGAGCTTTAAGCATGTTACAGGGTTTCCGCTCATCAAAAACACACTTGGAGTTCTGCTTTTAGCCACTCGCACATTTCTGAGTGATCTGTGAATGTTCCTCTGTAAGGCTGAGGACCGCTAGTTTTTTTTAATACCATTACTTTAAAGCCACACTGCGTACCATTTTGGACTATACTGTAACGTTGTTACAGTTTGCTGTTGGAATTTTGGAGACTGTAACATGAAGTGCATTGTGCTAAATATTGATGAAAAGTGGGGGAGGGATTCAATAAGTAGAGAACAGACCACTGGTCGAGAACGCGCTTCTCTATGGTCTCTATGGAGTCGACTCCAAAGGACTCTTGATAAACAGGGTTCCTATGAGCACTTTAACCACGCTGTTTTTTGTACATCAGCAATAAATCTATGAATGACAGGCTCTGGAGCGCAATGGAGGCTCGTAGCTGTTAGCGTGGCTTCAGCTTTATTTATATAGCGCCTTTCACAGACATGGTCACAAAGCGCTGTACATGAGACAATTATACATTCACTCCATATTCAGTGGTGTTTTTTATTTTATTATTCTACTTATTTATTTATTTCAATCAGGACAGTACATCAACATGTCAAGAAAGAGCATCAATGTAAATATGCCAGAGTGAGCACAGCAGCTAATTTTCATCCGTGTTCCGACAGAAGCGCTGTTGCGACTGCACATGTCTGCGCCAACGGTCCCTTTGAACACCACCAAGCATTCACGCACACACATCTTTCATCCTGGCCTATTGTACATGAATGGAACACCGGTTATCTCTTCTATCTTTTGTCTATGCCTGGAATAGACAAAGATGCCAGTAACAACGTCTGTCCAATTAAATCTGAACAAAATGCACTCAAATCTTCACTTCTTTTGCAGTTGGTCATATTTAAAGTAAGAGATGCTTCTTGGAGACACAAGCTACACTGAATCAATTGTAAGAAAGTGCTTTACAGTAAAAGGAAGGAAATGATTACCCTAAGCACAACTAAGGAAGCTTATGAAGACTACCGGGCACCACTAAAGAAATCTAATTTAGTTAGGTCGACCTAAAGTGGCTCTCGACCCGAGAGGTGTGGTGTGAAGGCAGCCGACCTCGGGCCTAACTACTCCCGCTTTCCTGGCTCTTTTTTTGCGCGAAGAAAGAGTTAATATACGTGCTTTACAGGACGTTTGGATTAGGCGAGGCAAAATGGATCAACTTTATATCAACAAGGTATGTCTCTCTTCTGCCCCGCTCTCTCTTCCTTCTGCGCAGTAAAGCTGTCCTCTGCATGACCCGATTAAGGTCATTTCCCATCACTTTGCATACATAAGCCCCGTTGTATTTAACCATGAGAGAGAAAGGAGTGACCAACGAGTAACATCAGAGATGTGTGCACGTGCCCGTTGTCATGGGAATACGTTCAGTGAACAGCTGATCGTTGTTACGTAGATGGTGCGGTTTTGGTGCAAGCGGGTGTGAACACGGACTGAACTAACTTTAATGCAGTTGAAACTAGGGTGGTCTCCAGTCGACGCTTAAGGCACCCCAAAATGTGTGAAAACGCCCCTAACCTCACCTGAAGGGACACTGCGGAGAGTATGAGCCAAAGAAAGACAGAACAAGACACTGGCTCCTCTGCTGCTCAGTGGAGCATTTCCTGATCTGTTGCGGTTTGGATTTCTGTTTTGAGTTACCTTTTACAAATATACCCAACATTAATTGGCCTCAGCATGTGCGACAGAAGATTCAGCAGAGCTCAGAGTGTTGTTTCACATCGGAAAACTGGACGAGCATGAGCCGAGCGGAATGCTAAACGCTGAGGACAGACCACAGCCCATCGATATATCACTGGTATCTGAGTTAAGGCGCTTACGGTATGGCATTATCATGTTTACTTATTTAGGTTCTTACTTAAATATGGTCTGTTTCTCTCATCACTGACCACATATTGAAATTTCTCCTCTATTTTTGGTTTAAGTTTTCTGATTTTGTTGTTTTTGTATGTAGACACCAGGAAACAGTGATATACTTTTGTGGGATAATATTTCTAATCTCTTACTGAATCATTTGACCCGATATCAAACACTCACCATTCTGTGAGTTTTGATTTCGGACAGTGACATGGGTAAGCCTTAATTTGGTCCATGCTGCTCTTGTTGCATTTACAGAGACCCACGTTTTTTGCCAGACCAGGATTAAATTCTTTGGCACTTATCAGTGTTCATAACACCTCAGTCGAACCGTACTATCTGAGGAAATGGGCCAGGACTCGAATGTTGTGAATTAATTATGTGTTGACTTTTGAGTATTATAATCATACTTTACATATTTTATGTATAAAAACACCTTTTTTATATCAATAATGCATGTTTTGATTGAAATTTAACATTTTCTTTGCATGTGTCCTTTCTTCCACTGGCTTACAAGCAGCTGATAGGAATAACCTTTGCTTTGAATCCATGACTTTATTTTACTGCATTTCCCCACTTAAAGATTGAAGGATTTTGCTCAGTCTTGATCGCAGGACTCAGAGGAGCAGTCACTGCACTCACTCATTTAATTACCTCCATGAGATGTACTGGCAGAGCGCTACACCTCGTCTGGCTCTCCTAATCTGATGGCAAATACAGCTGACATCCATCTCAGGATGTCAGAGATGGTAATGGCCATGCTCGCTCTTCTCTCTTTGGGTCTCCGCTGATACAGGACGGTCATTCGGGCTCCACTCCCCTCTCATCCCTCCTCTGCTGTGACCATCCATCACAGAGAGTCCCTTCAGATGAGCACTTTTAACAGAGCCTGTGAATGTGATGTGTTTCCTGTTAAAGAAGATCCACTTTGACTTGGAGCTTGTAGTCCAGCTTCAAAGGAATTTTTCACCTGCACTGATGTTTTAATTGTCCCTTTAACTTCACATATCAGGATGTGTTGTCAGGGGATAGATGGTAACAATACTGTGGGTTTGCCAGAACTGCCTACATAGCGTTCCAAATTATTATGCAGATTGTATTTCAGTGTCAAAAAGGTAAAAAAAGAAAGTTTTTCAATTAAACTCATGGATGGTCTTGTGTCTCAGGGCTCTTTTAATCACTGACATCAATTGCAGGCGCCTGGGATGATTAGTTTTCATGTAAAACCCAGTTAAGGGAAAAACTACTGAAAAAGGACGTTCCATATTATTTAGCAGACCATAATTTTCAAGCAATACGGGAAAGAAAAAGGATCTCTCTCTCTCTGATGAAAAGTATGAAATAGTTGAATCCCTTGGCATGAAACCCTTTGATATTTCATGACAGATTAAGCTTAATCATCATACTGATAAGAGATTTGTGGCTAATTCAGAGCACACACGGGTATGTGCAGATAAAGGCACAATGTGGACGGTTTCAGCCAGACAAATACATCAGATGAATAGAACAGCTGCTACAAAGTATCTGACGTCCTGAAAGCAAATCCAAGCAGAAACTTTCCAAAAACTCACAAGTTTAAAGGATTTAAGAATTTTGAAGCTGCTATCAAAGAAGACCTAAGAGTTAAGGGGCCAGATCTTGAGACTGGCACAGTCCGTGCGCAACTCTAAACGCAACATAGTACACGTGCGATCTGGAGAGAGGGCGTTTTTTAAGAAAAAGAGGCCGACTGAGGCGTGGTTCATTACAAGCAGCACTCATGCTACTCTTCAATGGCAACCTTTACATTATGTTCCTCTTTACATCGCGCTGCCTTGTCTTCCTTAGAATCGACGTCAAATTGAAAACAAAAGTGAAATTGCCTTGAAAAGTCTGTTTGAGCGTAGGTTACGCACGGGTTTACTTTGATACAGTAGATCAACGCGCACACCCCTAACACCAAAACAACAACAGTTTTCCATAAATAAACCACACAGTGCCACAACACCGCATCTGCTCCTTGTGTAGCCACAGCTCAGTCCAAAAGAAAGACGCACATTTTACAAGGCGCATAGCAACTTTTTTTTTTTTTTTTCAAATTCAGCCGCTCCAAGAATCCAGCAGCTGTAGCGCAAATGTTCCAATACGCGACAGTTTTCTTGCAATTACTGCATAACTCTGCAACTCCTCCGCAGCCGATATGACAGTTTGTGATCAATTAAATCCTGTACATTTCGTAACTTTGCGCGTCTGAACGGTGTCCAACGCGAGGCTGCTGCCTCTCTGTCCCCACCCGCTCCTCTTGATCTGCAGCGAGCGGCTGCAGCAGCGGAGGGACACTTTTATTTCTTTAATCTTTATTAAACATTGTGCGCTGCATCGCGCATGTTACGCATTTACAAGAGAACCCCCCCCCCCCTCGCAAACCACCGCCTTCCGCAGGTCTGGGGAAAGCATGGGGAGGGGGCGGCACCACAACATCGCAATGTGAGTCTGTCCCCCCTCCTGTCCTGCCCACTTTTTGCGCCAGGTATGAAACTGAAGATTGCAAGGAGCACCACCCGTCTGCGCACTCGTCTTCTCTACAGCCTGCGCTATGAACCACAAGATCTGGCCCAAGATGTTTTTGATTGAATAACTACTTGTTGTGAAGGTTGTGTAGGAGGTTGTTGGAAGGAGACGACAGCGATCAGGACATCTATCATCCTTCAAAGACGACGAGTCTTAAGTCTGGGCATATTTTAGGTATTTTAAGAATGCCGAGGGACACAGTTATCCTGTTTGCAAGGCAGCAATACTTCGAACCTGCGTGAATGCAAGGTAAGTTAACGTTTTAGCTAAAATGCATGATGTGGGGACTTTGGGTTGAGGATGCAACGAGTCGCCCCATAGTGCAGTCGCTGCGCCACCGCCAGCATATAAGCTGTGTCGCGGATACCCTATTGAAATGGCACAATGCATTAAGGGGCATCCAGAGGGCAGATCAGAGTTGGTCACCAATGCAATAGATTCACTTTCGCCACATTATATGAATTTAACATTGATTACTGCCTGATGGCATTTTCCCAAATCTGCACGCTGGAAGGACACAAACTGAGGCCAATATTTTCCTGATATAGAGGGTTTATTTAGTTGTATATATAACATAAGGGGAAAACGCTCTTTGGGTCTGTGTGGTTGAAGTCCCCAGCTAATATGAGAAAAGCATCTCAGTGAGCTGTCTACCGGTCACTCGGTCAGTGTCTCTTCCCTGTTTTGGATTTTGGAGGTGGAGAAAACAGCTCCTGTTTCATTTTACATGCTGCCGAAGGTAAAATATGACCATATATGAGCCTTTAGCTATGTAAATCAACACTATATTCTGTGGAACATGTGCTGGAAAAATACCGTCACTGAGGCTCTTCAGAAGCTCCCGAGAAGATGAGTGATCACAGCATGTAAGCTGCTCGGCTTCAGCCTGCCGCAAATGCTGAGGAGATCTATGATGATAGCACTGAGAGAAACTTTGTGTTTGACATAAAACATCAACTCAGTTTAGCCTTTGCGTTACATTCCTCTGGGAGGATAGTTTTTAAATCTCAGTGTGTGATGCTGTGTGCCTAATGTGTCTGTACATGCTTACTCTAAAGACTGCAAACCAATTGGCCTGTAGGAAAGGCACAGCAACAACACTTTACTTACGCACAGAGTAATGGCATGCCATTACTCTGTGCGTAATGTGTAAAATAGAGTAAATAAATAAATGGATAATTACATAATTGTGGACATAAGACACAAGAAACAAAACAGACAGTATGACATTTTTCTTGGTGAGAGTAGAAACAGGGCTACAAAATGCACAATCTGTTGTTATTCCACTTATTTTGCTTTTACCATCCAATTATTATTACCATGCTATAAAGATAGGTGCAACCAAGCCATCTGTTTATGTTGAGCCATCCATCTATCCAGCCATTTTCTTCCGCTTAATCCCGGTCCGGGTCGCGGCAGCAGCAGTCTTAAGCAGAAATGCCCAGACTTCCCGATCCACGCACAACACCTCCTCCAGCTGTTCTGGGGGGACCCGGAGGCGACACCAGGCCAGCTCGGAGACATAGTCCCTCTGGCATGTCCTGGGTCTTTCCACGAGGCCTCCTCCCAATAGCTCATGCCTGGAACACCTCTCGAGGGAGGCGACCAGGAGTCATCCGAAACAGATGTCCGAGCCACCTCAATTTGTTCAGCCAGTTTACGGTTAAGGTGTACTTCATTGTTCCCGTAGGAAATGTGTCCTCTGCATCAGACCCATCCTTCGATGCCGCTGGGGCGACCCGCAAGGAGCAGAAGTCGATGGCAGTGCCTGGGAACCCATTTCCAGATGTGGAGCCAGTCTGATGGTCAGAATCACCTGGCTGGAGGATTCACCTATTGTACATGTTTCTAGTGGTAGGGGAAACTAGAGTGTCTGGACTAAACCTACGCAGTAACAGGGAGAACAGGACAACAACAACAACAACAACAACAACAACAACCTATGGACACAGTAGATGTATTTAGGACCAATCTCATTTTTCCTCCACTTCATGCTGTATATTGTTGTTTCTTTTTCCGTCTATGGACAACAATTGCTCTAGTGGATTTCTGTAACAACACCAACCTTTGTAGAACAGTGGAGGTAGGATACATCCTCCTGCATGTACTTATTTGAAACAACCACGATTAAAAAGACAGAACCATTACTTGTAAACAGAATGTGACAGATCAACAAATGGAAATAAAGGGGTGTTGCAGACAGAGGGCCAAATAACTGGTAGAAGACGCACTGCTTGAATCAGAAATATTGTAATAGGAATATGTTTTTTTCTTTTGCCTTGAATCCACAATCACTGAGTCAAGCATTGCGTAGGTGTAATTTCAACCAGAGTTCAACATCTCAGCCTGTTTTAAGATTGCGTTATTTCACCAAATTGCGAATAAAGACTCTCAGTCCACCAGCCATTGAATCAACAGCGCAGGAAGAGGTGAGGGAAGTGAATGCCGTCTCACCTTAAACAATGGGGTGTGTGTGAGGCATTACGAAATAATAAGAAAACTGGAAGCGAAATCAAACATTTCCTAGTTAGATTTACTAAACAAGTATAGGAAACCACAATTTGAATCAGGAGTCACGGTCACACTTGTATTTGAAGTGGATGTATTGAACAAGACAAATGTTGACAATGTTCTTCAGGGAAATACAATAGCTCTGTGAAATCCAAGCACTTCTCACACTGACCTTCAGTTCACAAACAATGGAACGAGGGTTATATAGTGTTCTTTGTGCAATAAAGACGTTTGAATGTGACAATATAAAAAGTACTGGACGACAGTGGTTCAGATGGTAGAGCGAGGCGGGCACATGTGCAGACAGTTAGTTTGTTCTTGGACAACACACTTCACCCACCTCGCCCATGTTTGAATGTAGTGTGTATTGTGTCGTTTGGTTGAAGGCCTTGGATCCATCAGTCTGCCCTTGATCAGCCGTGGCTACAATGCCGCCGCTGACTGTGGGGTGAATGAATGATACAAAGTAAAGCGTTGATGCAAGCCCCCGGCGCCTGACGCCTCTGCAGCACACACAGGGCTGTTCTGCGCGCTTGGACAGTTGTGAACCGCACATTACGCATTTGCGTATGTGTGTAAGAGAGGGGGGGGGGCTATGGAGGTGTGTGCAGTGGAATGAAAGTAAACCAGAAAAATAACTACTGTAATGAAAGGGGGGTGAAATGACCGGGTGAGAGCACACTGTTTACCAAGGAGGACAGAGAAGTGGCAGGGTGCACTAAAATTTATTACAGAATGGTTAAAAAACAGTAAAAATGCCCACAGGTAAAAACGTTATGCTAAAAGTCCATTAAAAACAAGGTGGGCTAAAAAAATAAATAAAACTGCGTTAAAAGGGCACCGTCCACAGTAAAGTGCATGTAGTGCTCCGCTCAGCCCAGGGAGTGGATCCTCTGGTCACACGCACCGGGTCACCTGTAAATGCAAAGCATACGCCAGCACGGGGGTCCGAGACAATAAGGCCTTAGGCTACGCTGGTGGAGTGTTGCTACAATACTTACACACAAGGCAGAGTTATCCTCTGCCCCTGCGTGTGTTCAACGTCACAACACTCCTTCACTCAGTCTCGATCCCTCCCGGCTGGCTCCCGTCCTCCGCACGCTGAGACACCTACGCGGACAAAACTAGCGGCAGTCAAAAGTTCTAACCAATCGTATTCTCCAGCGAGCTTTATCCGACAAGTGCTACTACGTTCCCAAAGGGTACTTACACTGGAGGCAGAGTTCTCCTCTGCCCCTGCGTGTACGTCGCCTCGTAACACTTGCGGTCCCAGCGTGCTCGTAGTCCCCGATGCGTGTGCCGTCCTGCTCTCCCACGTGTGGTGATGGTGCGCCGCAGCCTTTCTGCTCCTGCTCGTCCTGCTTTCGTTTCTCTGTCTGTCCTTTTCGTTCCACCGTGCACCTTTTATTTGTCCTCCGTTCCCGCCAGACACAGGTGCTGTGATTATTGCCTCTCGGGGATTGGGGTAAAGTCATGTGATAAAAACTGGTGGTAAAAGCATGTGACGAGGGCGGGTCCTTAAAACTATAAATAAAGTTAAAATGCACTGCAAAGATAAAACCAATATAAAAACACACTAAAAACACAGCACACAATAAAACGAAATAAAACCCCAAGTCACTTGCTGGATCACATGTGCATCCCACCAAAGACCTCAGGCCCCCCTAAGCCCCTCCTGGGCCAAATGTCTGGTGCCGCCGCTGGTTGAAAGGCATCCCACATGACACCAAACTGTATGTCAAGTAACTTATTTTGGATTCTGCATTCAGGTTGACCTCCGGTTGTCTCGCTTTCAACAAAACATCTCCTAAAAGATGCCGCCGGTTCCCATGTCGTGCTGTCCGTAAATGACGAGTATTCCTGAACATTTGGTTTGGGGGCAGAGGCCTTGGTTTGCGTTGTTAATGCATCCTGTGGTGTGCGGAGCCACGTAAAAGGAGCTGTTTTATTCATCTGGCTTTCTAATGTGTTGTTCAATTGAAGCTTGAGTGAGTGAACTCAGGTTGCTGCAGAAGGCCCTGACTGAAACCCCACGGCACACCACTGCAAATAATGAAATCTTTAATTTCCCTCAGTTCTTCACAGATCACAAAAATGGAATGCAAAACAAGCTGTGGGTGTGGAGCGTATAGAACCTGGGGCTATTTTAACAAATAAAGAGTCATTTTATTATATTTGCTTTGCTCAATGTTCATTATTGGAGCTCCTTAGGAATATGTAAATGACTAATTCAGTAACAGATGTCTTTAGGCACAATATGGGGAAAGTAAATACAGCGCATTATTACCTTGACTGAATAATGTAAATGAGTATCTTGTGAGAATAGAACTAAGAGCTAAGAGCATTTGAACATTAGATATTAATGTCTGCTAAATGAACTCATAAAGGAAGTTATATAATCGTTCTTCTGTTTCTGTACTGTTTAAAAAAAGTGAGAATGGTGTCATGACATAGAGGACATTCTTGCTCTAAGTTGTGCTTATGTTGCCTGCGTCCCCCGTCACAAAAAAAGCACTAACATCCATACATGAGTTAAACAATAAAAAAAAGTAAAGGCAAGAGTCAGTCTATTTGCTTTATCACTTCTCGCACACACATCTAGCACACAGAGCAGTAGTGTTGGAATATTTTCAGATGAATACTAATTTGTGTATTTCAGATCTAATATTTGTGGGAATTTTTATGACAACACCATCTAAATCTTGTACCACTGCCCCTAATCTGAGCAAGAATAAATTAATAAAATGTGCTGTAATTGCTTTGGTTCTAATTTATGAGTCGTTTACCATTGATCATTAAACTAACTATAATTGTTAACTTTGTAAGAACTGTAGTTAGTTGATGAGTTACTTAGCAGTACTAAGTAACTTATGCCTCTCCAGGTGTTGTAGCATGTTGTGGTTTTTTACTCATTTTTTTGTCCGTGAGAGTAAATACTACGCTGACAGAAAAGACAAAGGGAGAGAGGGATATTGTACATCCAATCACAAGTCATTTTTTTCACTCAAACTTGGCTGTAAATACTGTTTAAGTGGCGCTAGTCCGCAGTTAGCTTAGCCTGTTAGCTTCTTCTTCATGATACTATTAGTGTGCATTGAGGCCTCTGACCCGTAGGCATTGAAGTTGCAATCGTGGTTTTCTGGCCAAAGACACCAGGGGGAGATGAAAGACCCAATCATTCCATTAACACTTGTATTACCCCCAGAGGGACTACGAAAAGGATTTATTAATGGGGCTGGATGCAAGTTGGCCATTTTATACTCACTACTGCCACCTCAGGCCATACGTGTAACTGCACCTTCTATATTAAGCTCGTGCATGACGGCAATTCGGGCCCGAAATGACACCTTTTTGAGTGACAGTGCAGGATTTTAGAGGCAGTTGTGGTGAACAGGTCTGGGCTCATTCTACACATTAGGACATGGCTGGAACATGTAGGGGGAGGAAAATACTTAATTTTAACATTTTTAAACTCCCTATAGTCCCTTTAAAGTAAACAAGTTAGTACTGCTTTAATTTTCTTCAGTGCAGTCATCTTTGTTTCATTCACAAAATGACTAAACATTAGCTGAAACTAAGTAACTAGTTTTTATCAGTGGACACATTAACAGTGCGGCCACATTTTTGATGGAACACCAGGCTGTCATTGGCATTTAATGGAATCTATTCCTGAAAAAAGTCATAAAACTGCCTCTGACCTGATTAAGGCCTAATGTAGCCCTGTAATGAAGATGCCCTGACTGACACTCTAATGCGGCTTTGACTAATAATGCAATATCTACCAGATCAGCACTGATGATTCAAATATTTAAATTCAAGCTAATCTTTTATGGTTGGGGAAAATGAAATGATGAATGGTAGTGCATGAAATAACTCCCATGTTAATAATCAAAGACGCATTAAACCAGGGTTCTGAGAATTGTGAGATAGCTGCTGTAGACCAGGAGCTCTCTCACGATTCTCAGAACCCTGGTTTACGTGGTTTTGGACTGTATAAGGACTGTATAAGAAGAACACAACAAAACAACTGAAACCAAGTAAAAAACCACACAATGCCTCTGTTCATGCTGTATGTAGGCTGTCATCTTTTTTCAAAGTTGTTTTCATGTTCAGCTGACCCTCACATCTTTCTCAGCTTTACTTCTGAAACGCCTGTCGCGCCTGGGATGTGCAACTTTTAATGCTTACCTGTATGGATTAAAGCAGCTTTGAATTTCTCCCAGTTACTTTCCAACATTTCCTGGTTCATAGGGGTTTCCGTCTCCCAAAACTAAGATGTTTTTGAGAGTTTTGTTTATTCTCTGCAGTGCATCTAAATGTTTTTGGGACATTTTTTGGTGGTGTTTACTTTCTTCTTTGTGAACTGGAGAGCATATCTTTCTAGACCTAAGTTAACAAAATCTTAATTTTTTTTTAAATGGAATGCTTTATGGCTTGTGACACACTGCCACATTTACGGGTGTGAGTTTAGATTAGTGTCTCCACTGCTGCGTAGGCTCTGTGCTAGAAAAGGGATTTAAACTTCAATGTGAGCGTTTGGCCACTTCTAACACACCTGCTGTAAAAAGAACTGACCGATATGTTTTTCATTGTAAAATGATTACAGTTGTTGACACACGCTTATAAAAATTGGACTGACTGTTATTTGAAATCTATGTGTGTCTGGTGCACTGTGCCTGGAGCTGTACGCTCAGTCAGTGTGGCCACTTCCAATCCTTTGAAACTTCCAATGAAATCAAAGTAAAAATGAAGCAAAAACATATAATATAATCAATAGCTTTTTCTACAGCTTAGTTGTTGGTTTATGCTGCATCATGAGCCAACTGCTCGACAAAACATTGATGTCAAGGTGGAACTGCTTTTCCGTGTTTCGGTGGGACAATAAACAGTGTAACCACTTCAGAACAACATAACAACATCTCATGGAAAAAGTTGTCCCAGTTGACCCCTGCGCCTCGTCTCTTCTGAAGATATTCAGCCGTAAATGACTGAGCTAAAGGCGGCTCTCTCCGCCGTGACTGCCTTTCTTTTTCTCTCACACAAGGACTATGATCTAAAACTCCGGGGAAACTCCGGGGACCAATAGCATGTTTGCTTCAGACATTGGATATATAACAATGGGGATAATCGGAGATGTTACAGAGACCAGGAGAGGAGGACCAGAGGACAGCAGACAAGCAAAAAACTGAGGGGGAAAGATGGGTACAGAAAAGCGGATGATGAGAGAGGAGTGTGATGTTTATTGAGGTGCAGGTAAACGCATAAACATCAAACAGTACCTAAAAAATTTAAAATGTAGGAAATTACTGTGTAACGTATGTGTAAATGAGGCGTGAGTGCATGCACAAAGACCAGACAGTTGCGCATCAACTCATCTAAGCTAAGGTACAGTGAGAACATATCTGAGTATGTAAAAATGGTGGCCTATTCCTTTAACAATGATCTGGACATGGCCCATTTGACAATATCCTGCAGCAGCGTTGAGAGTATATCATTGTCATTTAACCGCCTCTTCAGTCCTGCTGTCTGGGAGAACAGGTCCAGGCTGTCAGGATGCTGAACTCTCCCCATCCCTACCTTTGATGTCCTCTATTGTGTACATATGTATTTGATTTGTATTCAACTATTGTCTATTTGCTCCAAGGTTAGAGAGCGACGGAATCTCTCCTTGTGCTTTTCATAAGGCTGATTTGACAATAAAGTGATTGAACTAAATGCTCAATCACTGAAAAACTCCAGTATTATTCACCAGCATCAGATCGGAACGGATAAGAACTTAACTGACCTTGGGTGTAATTGGAGTTCAACAGCAAGTAAATGGTGTGAAAAGTTGGTGGTGATCCAGCATTAATGTACATTCGACCACAATAATTCAGGCTGATTGTGTTTTAATGCTGTGAGTGAAAAAGGGAAGTAATGGTTCATTGTTGGCACAGTGCGAACAGCTCTGACAAAGACTTATCAGCTTCAGTGAGGAGACAAGTCAATCAGATCTGAGGTTTAGTGCCAGACTGCCGGGTATACCTGCTGATGATGGGTTGCACATCTGAACGGATCTCAGCCGAAACACCCTCTGTGCAAGCAAGTCCTGTATCTTCAACTTGACGAGCAGAACAAACCTGTTAACATTGTATACAATCTGGACCTCACACAAACCCTTTAGCATGTACTCCAAACTGCTGCCCACCTGAAACAGACATGCCTGTAGCGCAAGGCGAGCCTCTAATGCTACTTTTACTTTGCCTCTGCCAACATCTAATGCACTAAAAAGTACATTTACATACCGAGCCATTGCACACTGGAATACACTGCCTCAGGAAATAAGGGGAATAAGCAATCATGTTTCTCTTAAAACAAATCTGAAGAAATATGCAATCAATCTTGACTTAGTGTTGCTGTGGTAACTGTAATGCACCTGACTTGTTTTCTTATGTCTTAGCTCGATTATTGATTTGAATGTGGAACTATGTCTGTACTGTTGATGTGTGTTGTATAAATAATGCCTTAACTTTGTAATGTCTTTACAATGAGAACAGACCCCAGGAAGAGTATGGGGATCCTTAAAGGTGCACTATGCAACTTTTTATGTGGTCAGCATGGCACCTTTACTTTCCATCACAAGGGTCTCAAGGACGGTCCAGGATATAATGTTTGGAAGGTTTTCACTGATGACAGACCCTCTCACCTGAAATCCCACTAAGCAATTGATCAATTGAACAATTGAAGGCGTCATGCTGACCACTAATACAGCCACTAGGCCACTACAAGATCAAATACGCACAAATATAAACTTTTTTTTCTCGCATAAAAAGTCGCATAATGCCCCTTTAACTAAGGAAAAAAAAGTACAACAAATGTACAAAAGCATCACATATAAGTGTTACATTTAATGTCAATTCTGCAATTTATACAGCACATATGGCATTATTCTTACATTCTTGGAGCAGAAAACCTAAACAAACAATATTTAACACAAAAGACGTTTTGCATTAAACAATGTGGATTTTCTAAGCGGATAAAAGGGGGAACTATAATGTAAGGCGTAGTAATACCAAGAGTAGTTTGGCATCCGCACAGTAAAGTGAAGATTACTGCGCAGTAAAGTGAAGATTACTGCGCGGATTTCGAACTACTCCTGGTATTTTTACGCCTTACATTATAGTTCCCCCTTTTATCCGCTTAGAAAATCCACATTGTTTAATTTTGTGTAATTATACTTTGTAGTGGAACACTTCACGTAACCATGTTTAAATAGGGAAAACGTGGAAGAGCTTGGTAGCTTCTATCTTGACCTGTTTTGGAGCTATAGTGGAGAGAGGGAGAGGCTAAATGCTAACGCCGTCTGCGCTGTGTTTACGTGACTGAAGGCACGGGGGAAGACCAGACAGGTCCTAAAGAACTCGTCAAAGCTAAAGTAAGAACATATCTCAGTATGTAAAAACGGTGGCCTATTCCTTTAAGCTAGGTTTGGTCAGGATCACCTAGCAGGACGTTTACGGATAGAGTAAAAAAACACACACACGCACGCACGCAAACAAACAAACAAACAAACAAACAAAAAACGGCAGTATTTAAAAGCATCACCTTATGAAGATGAGGTGAAGATAAAGAAATCATACCTCTTATCACCTTTTAATCTGTCACTAATTCCATCCATCTATCATTCGATGGATCCGTTTAAATGTTGATTCATTCTATTGTTTCACATAAACGTTCAACAGCCTGATTCTCCAGTGCTGTAGAATCATAAACCGCCTCAGCTTCTCTTTTTCTCTGACCTTTGGAAAAGTAACCATTTGAGTCTCATTACGTCACATTTTACGTGTTGCATCTACTTTTCTATATTAATAAATCCCCAAAACATTCCTTTTAATCTGAATGTAGCTTTGTCTGGCTTCTACCACATACAATGTTTGTTTACTTTTGTGTGGGGCTACAATCCAAACTACTAATAACTTCAGAAATTGTTCTTTCCAACTTTTGGCTTAGCCTTTAGGTCAAAATCTAATACGTGCTTGCTCGGCTTGCGGAGGTGAATTTTCCAGTGGTGCTAAAAGGTCAGAGAAAACCTGGGCTTGTAATGTTGGATCGTGGCGAGGTTTCACTGTGGAGTTGAAAATGACAAAGCTGTAGGTGCTAAAGTTGTGCGTGCGCAGAGCTGGATAAGGCATCAGTCACAGAGGTGCAAAGGGCTAAGGGTGAGCACATCCAGGCTGCAGTGCAGGGCTGACGGATGGGCTGTAGCAATAAAGCTGTGGCACAGGCTGAGACATCTATTATCATCAATTCCACAAAACTGAGCCTTGACTCCAGAAAATGTAGCAATAGATCATTCACTACAACTGCACTTCTCGTGTTTCTGCTGCAACCACCCAAACTACTCACGGCACCCTGATTAATTCAGTGTTGCACACTTTCGGGGATCATGTACAGCTTTGGGAGACCGTCACATTATAGCAATCGATAAAACACACACAGAAGGAATGCCCTATCTAATTTTTGTTTACTATCTAAGCCTATGGCAGCAAAGGAAATCCAGCTTTGGTTCAATATCAGAATTTACAATCATCAGTCAGTAAGGCTTTATATGTGTGTCGCTATGTCTATGCACGGATCATTATTTACGGATCATTAGCAATCGAATTGTCTGTCTGCTTCATTCAAAAGTAAAAGGTAGAAAACACTTTACTTATTTCCATAAATGCTAAAGCAAAGTGTAAAATCCTTTCTCATTGTAAGTTGTACTTCATTAAAGCTCCTTTAAATATAAGATTAATTATGGAACTTATTATGCGGGAAAAAAAGCTAAAATAATAAAATAAAGGAATAACGCTCCAGGAACAATTGTTTATAGGGTTTCTGGTAGAACCATCTCTTATGCACAAAGAAAACCTACCAGAAATCTAAACAATTTGTCCTGGAGCGTCATAGTTGATATGATGGAAAGTAAAGGTGCCAAACACAATACACAATTTTAAGTTCCAAAATGCATCTTTAACCGCTTGAATTTTGGTCAAATTAGATGGTCCATTTCATAAACTTTTAAACTTTAACTTTAACTTTAATATCATGTTTTCTGTACTGACTAGCAGGTCGCAGCTGTTTAAAAGGCAAGGCAAGTTTATTTGTATGGCACATTTCATGTACATGACAACTCCATGTGCCTCACAGTAACACCAAACACAGTAAAAATACAATAAAAAGCATTTAAACACAATGAAAATCAATAAAACAAATCATTTGTTAGAATTACATTTAAAACACAAAAACAAGAAAAACAATCAATCTCCATAGGCAGCAGTAAAAAGGTGTCCTTTCAGCCTGGAAAATATTCAGGGTTGAGGCCTGTCTCAGATCTCACTGAGGCTGTTCCAGACTTTTGCTGCATAAACCTGAAACGCAGCCTCACTGTGTTTGGTGGTGACTCTAGGAACCACCAGGAGACCCCTCCCTGAGGATCTCAAGGCCCGAGATGGTTCATACAGCTGTAACATGTCAGAGATGTACCTTGGTGCTTGACAATGAAGGGACTCAAACACAAGCAGAGCTGTTTTAAACTCTATTCTCTGAGCAACAGGAAGCCAGTGCAGAGACCAGAGCACTGGACTAATATGGTCGTATTTCCTGGTTTTGGTCAGGAGCCGCAGCATTCTGCAGTTGTCTAACAGCTCGTTTAGAAAGGCCAGTGAACAGGCCGTTACAATAATCTAACCGACTAGAGACAAAAGCATGAATTAGTCTCTCCAAGTCTGGTTTGGACACTATGTTTTAAAATTTGGCAATGTTTTGTAGATGATAATAGGCCGCTGATGTAATGGACTTAATATGACTGTTAAAATTCAGGTCCGAGTCCATGATTACCCCGAGATTTCTAACTTGACTTTTGGGTCCCAGTGAAAGCGTTTCAAGATGACAAACTTTCTGTGTTTTTGTGGGTAAAACAGCCTCGACACCAGTCAAATTAACATCATGTGGTCAAGATTAATAAAATAAAAATACCCAGCCAGTATCACCACTGTCCTCTGGCTAAAACAAAATTTGATTTGTTGCAAATTTTATTCCAACTTTTGTTTTTATCATTTGTGTTGCTCTTCCTCTAAGAAGTTTTGTTTTGTTGACCTCAGAAAAAAAGGCTGGAGTCACACTCTCCTCCAGAGGGCAATGCAGTATCTCCAATTGTAGGACTGCACTCAACAAATTGTAATTTTTCACCATTGCCATATGCCATCCTGAAGATGTACAGTATACCAATGATGCCTGGGTAGACCGGATACCCGTGGTCAACCCACGGGGCCCGTGGATAAGGTTGGATACTTCAAATATACGGCAAGCTTCGGGTGTGGGTGGGCTGGGTTTCTGAGTGCCCAAAAAGCAGGACTGAAGAGGCGCTTAGGAAGCGCTCGTATTTTTGTTTGTCCTAACATTATTGGCTTACGACATACAGTGCATTCTTATCCATAAATGCCACACCATGTCGGCTGTGTTTTGTTGAATGTTCAGTTTAATGGGGTAAATGTATCATTGGCATGTTTTGTTTACACACATGCGTGAAAAAAATGCCTCAGAAAGAAGCAAGGTAAAATCAAAATAAAATAAGGCCCCAGCTTAACCCGAGGAGAGCAACTTCTTGTAGCTTCAGGTAAAGGCTGCTCCACTTTAGCTCCAAACTCCGTGTAGTTGGACAGAAAGAGTTGCCCATGATGGGGCGATGGTGGCGCAGTTGGTAGAGCGGGTTGTCGTGGGTTCGAATCCCAGCTCCCACAAATGCACACTGTCATTGTGTCCTTGGGCAAGACTTGCCTTGTATGAATGAGAGAGAGACTGATTCTTTACTGTAAAGCGCTTTGGGCCTGATATAGGTAGAAAAGCGCTATATTAGTTGAGTCCACATCATTTACCATGATGTGGTAGAAGTAAAGACTCATGATCATTTCTGCTCTTCGTCTCCTGATAAGTCCAGAAGCGATTTCAAAGGTTCCTCAGCGGTGCAGTAGCAAAACAAAGCATCATAAAAGCACCTGGGTTTTGCCATGTTAGTATCAAGCTGTATTTTGTAGTGGAGAGGAAGTCCAGTGCATTGTAGAGGACAAATGCTCTATATACTGTATGTCCTATAGATCACTGGGACGACGCTCATACGTATGTAAATGCAAGTAAAGCCTTCAAGTTCCAGTGAAAATAACACGCTTTTTTTGGATGTTAGTGGCTCATTACACTTAAGCCCGGGGACAGTAATCTATGAGATTACAAATAAGTAGGCCCTACTGCTGCAAGGCAGGATCTGTGCATTTTTGCGTGGGGAGAGGGAATTTGGCAGACTGCTGTCAAGCCAGTGGATCAAAGCTGTGCTCCCACTGCAGCGGCTCATCACAACAACAGAGGAGTGTAAAAGAGAAAGCGCGAAGACGAGATATAAAGCAGGGGGAGATCGTGGTGGAAGACAGTTTACGCCACTCATGGTCGGTTTCTGCACACTCGTTTCACATTTGAGGGCCAAAGCTTGCTCTGAGTGGGGCTCAATAATGCACCAGTCAGTCGGGAAGAGGAAAAGTGATGTCAGTGTCAGAACATCTAAATGAGAAGTGGCAGTGACACACAATTGTGTTCACAATTCATCCCCTCTGCATAAATATGTAATGTTCACTATGTTGTCTTTATGCACTCCAAACAGGCCATTAGATCAGGGTGAGGGTGAGTGTCAGACAGCAGTAGAAAATTAATGAGAGCATTGTGTGGGTTCATTTATTGATTTAAATCATCTTTAGCAATCAGTAGGGTTTACAGTGATCATTCAGCTCCAAATGACAGCTCTAAAGGACTGATATTCGCTCTATATTATCCAGGGCTGTGCAGAGGGGCCGGGCAAGCTTTGGTTACACAAAATATAAAATAAATAAATAAAAGGTATGGCTGGAAAATGGGCACTTCAGGGGCATGGAGCAAAAGGAGCAGGGGCTCAAGTGGCTTTAAGGCAACCAAGCTATAAATATATAATGACAAAGAAGGACACAACATATTTAGAGAAAGACACAAATACAATGGATGAGAGATTTAGTTGTTATTTTGTAGGAACAACAAAGAAACAGAGCCTCTATGTACACAGACAATAATAATAATTAAACATGACTGAGAGGAAAGAAATCTAACAAAAAATACAATACACAACAAAAACACAAACATAACGCAAATGCCACAAAAAAACAGGAACGCATGTTGCTGCACAAATGCATGCTGATTACTAATTCATGCAGAATGTAATATCCCTTTAAGCAATGGGTTTGTTACAAAGCACTAAATCTTCTGACTGGGCAGTGCATAAGCATGAAATCCAGTTTCATCCAGATGCCTTTGTTTGACTTGATGTCTGTGGACATTACAGTCAGACAAAGAGTCACATATACATAGACAAAGACAGAACATAACTTTCATTAAACCCTAGCTTCAGGACTATTTATGTGCCCTTGAGCAAACCCGTTTTATCATCTACTGCTCCAGCTCAGAGGTCAATCTCAGTCGCTGACTATTCAACCAGAAAAGTCTGTTAGAAGAAAAGGTTAAAATACATGCAGTGGGAATCAGATGTTTACACACACTATATAAAAAAACACACATTTGCATTTTTTTCCTCAGTGTCTGACATGAAACCAGAATTAAATTTTACTTTTTTAGGTCGATTAGAATTTCCTAAATTATTTCTATTTGCTAAATGCCAGAAGAATATAGATAGAACTGTCTACATGGTTATATTATTTATTACAAAACCATAAGTTTACATACATTTCATTAATATTTGGTAGCATTGCCTTGTGGGGAAGCTGGCCACAGGTGGTCGAAATGGGCCGGCATACTTGACAAGTAGTTCTTACCAGACACTTATTTTTCACACAAAGGAACAAAATGGCAAACATGTCTCACACAAAATGGCACCTCTGTTTAGTGACTACATCAGTCAGCTTTGATACCTCTCCATATGGGAAGGACTGCCCACAGGTGACTACCATTAGTTTGTTGGGTAGGTTCAAACGTTTAGCTGGTTAGTTTTAATATTTTAGTCCAAAAATTAGTGTTCAAATTAAATCAATAACTACAAAGATACAAACCAAAAACACATATAAAAGGAAATTGAAAGCAAAGTTTAAACTAGTAGCCATAAGGTGTCATCACCACATTTTGTTAAATTAGATGCGGCTGTTGCCTTGGGTGTGCATTTTCGGACATCACACACATACAGTGCGATTATGTGGCAAGAACAGAGAAATTGAATAAATACATGCTTAAAACATTAGTTTGTATATGCGTATTTAGAATAATGTTTTTATTGGAGACACAGTCATTCCAAACTAGTGACACAAGCATCTTTTGTAAAAAGAGGCCATGGTCAGCTTTCTACACAAATGATCCCAGGAAAACTTGTGCAATCTCAGCAGTGTATGTCCCTCTCAGACACACATTTCCACTGCCGCTCCCTTTGTCTCGAAGCATTCATTATTCATTATGCACAATGTTCTCATAAGTTTCATGATCACTTTGATAATCAATGTTGTGTATGGAAGTGCCCATACTCAACATTGAGAGTTTGAGTGTGTTGTACTCCAGGGACGGCAGTGCCATTAATTAAGCAGTAAGGTGAGCTTTGTTTGCTCGGGTTCGGCTCATGATCTTAGAGCCCCCATCCTGAGATGTTGTGCGGCTCCTCATAGACGCACCAGTCATAACAGTTTCTACTACTTCCATCTGTTCACACTGCATCTTTCCGCAGGGGCATTAGAATAAATTACAGTACACTATGCATACATGAGTATTTTAACACCATCAGTTAAATTGAGTCGTCCACTACTATCATTTTATTATATTTCTGTCCACAGTTTTTCTGATGTTGACATCATTTGGTACATGTAGGTTTCTTGCGCATGCTTCAGTTTCCTCTACTGTTATACACATGTGAAATAGGCCTGGACGAAAGAGAGAGGTTTTGTGAGTTGCAAGTACATCTTTCATGGGAGCATGTTGCATGACAGTAGTTCAATTTAGTGGCATGTGGGGTAACCGAGACTCAGGGTGTTTCTCAGGGGGCCAAATATTTTTCCAATCCACTTCATTTCTACAGCACGTTTAACCAAACGTGTCCAAGGTGGTGACACCGGATTCTCACAGTCGGGCTATAACAGGTCTATAAATGGATTTAACTGGCAGTTTTATCATACCGTATAGTTGAGAGACATGAATTAAGTTACACGCAGTGTTGGGTAGCAACTTGTATTCAGAACACATATTTAGAATTCTCATTTTGAGTAAATGTATTCAGGTACAGTTACTTTCCTAATACTAAAGGAATACATTGCTCTACTCATCATATTTCAGCTTCATATTGCTATAGGCCTGGGTGATATTGACAAAAATGAATATTTTGATATTTTTTGGGACTTTACAGATAATGATGATGAAGCGATAATTTACATCGCTTTGTCGGTCAAAAAGATAATTGTCCTGAGCAGACGACAAAAGGGCAGAAAATAAACACTTAACACATTTTATATCCCCCGCACACACTTTTTATCCACAATTTTACCACATTTCTTCACACTGGAGATATACTTGCATATTTTCCAAGCAGCAATGTTTATATTATCTGTAATCTCCTCCAAAACACAAATGAATATTTAAAACTCCTTCGGTCATAGTTCAAACACATGTGCACCGTGCATCATGTGACCTGCTGATCATTGGCAAAGTGCTTTTATTCGTTCCTTACAAGTGCACAACAGACTAACTTAGTCATCATATCGTTGGATTTATGCATAAATATAACTCCAATCAGGGTCAAATATTCTAATTCAGAATACAGTACTCTGACTGAACAAAGTAACGGAATACATTATAAAATACATTTTAAGTCAAGTATTCAGTGTTCTGTAGCTAAATATAATTTCAAAGTATTCCCCATGCCACTGGTTTACACGGCAGCAGTTTTTTCATGAAAATCGATGAATTAATGGCTGAGGTATGAGGGGCCTTGTGTTTCATTGGTCTGCAGAGAGACACCATCTGATGCTGAACAGATGTCTTGGGTTGTGACCAATATCTGGTGAAACTTAATATAATTAGCTTTGTCTCCATGACCAAACATGAACTCTTGAGTTGTGTCTGTGCTACCTGTTGCTACGCGAACGAGGCATTCACGAGCACTCGGAAAAAATGCATGCGCTTCAACTTGACGTAATTTCTTGTACCGTTTAAATGTAAATATATACAAGGTGCCTTGATCGGAGTGAGTAATCTGTGAATAGTGATTTGGGTTCAAACTAAATATAAAGAATTATATGCAAACTTAAAAACAAGAGTGAGAACCTGGTCATTTGCATCCTAAATTTAATTCATAGTTTAGTTTGGAGTAAAATAATATTTCAATGTTTTAAAGCTACTCTAAAGCTGCGTACAGACAGACAGAACGTTTTTCGTTTTGTGTGTCTTTGTAAAAGTCCCAGAGCTGCTGTGGCTCCGGTTCACAATGAAGCTAATCCTCTGTGACTTGTTTACACCTGCGGGCCGGCATAGCATCTGCTCTGGTGGCTCAGCTACAGCGTACTGTTGGAGAAAGCTCCTGATTGGTCGACGCCCACAAATTTCTCCAAAAAGTTCAACATTTCCCAACTCTAGCGTCGGCCGCGCTGGATGCCCTGGAGGCGCGTCAAAAGCTCACCATGCACGAAAAGCTTCAAAACGCGTCCTCATTGTTTTTTCAATGTAAACGTGATGCATGCCAGCGTTTGGTGTGAACGCACCTTAAAGGAATAGGCCACCGTTTTTACATACTGAGATATGCTCTTACCTAACTTTAGCCGAGTTAATATATCCTCGTCTGGTCTTTGTCCGTGCGCTCTGCCAGGCAAACGGAGCACATACGCAGCCTCTCCCACATGTCATATAGCTCCAAAAAAGCTCACGATAGAAGCTACCAAGCTCTTCCACGTGTTCCCTATTTAAATAAAGTTACGTGAAGTGTTTTCATGCGAAGTATATTTACACAGAAATGTAGCATGTCGATTTTATAAGCAAATAAAAAGGGGGACTATATTGTGAGGCGTAATGATACGAGGAGCAAAACGTCCGCGCAGTAACTCCTAAAAGTTATTGACGGAAGTGAGCGGGGGAAGTCTTTAGGAGTACCAGACGGGGATATATTAACTCGGCTAAGTGAGGTAAGAGCATATCTCAGTATGTAAAAACGGTGGCCTATTCCTTTAAGAGATCCCGTTTTGGCAGTCCAGCACCGATGCATTACCAATAAGCGCCACTTGATGCGCCACCATGTGCGGCACAAACGCAAACTGCAGAAGAAGACTAGTACTGCACCTCGCACACACAACTGCCCACATGCCCCCTCCCGCACCATGTAAACACAAACACGCGAACAAGACATTTGAAGCAGAAGACGCAGCAACAGTGAACTAACAAACATCTGACTGACCTGCTCTGATGCAGCTGAAATCCTCGTGCAATGTCTGTTTGTTAATCCAGTATCTACAGGAGCTGTCAGGACTTATTCCTCGTCATAATCACAAAGCAAAGCAGCACCGGAGGAGAGGCTGAAGCGTTCAAGGGTTTCGGGCACTTGACACATACATTCAAAGGCAACACAGCAGCTTCCTACATGAATTTTCAGGGTCTCATTTGTAATTTGGATTACCATGATTAAAAGGCTCCGAGAGATGTTCCAGTGTTTCAAGAAGCTCAGCTGTCACGAAGAACGGCATTATTGATTCATACGAAGAGTTTATTTGCAAAAACAGGTAAGTGTTTTTCATGATCAGAACTGTTCCAGTGGTAAAAAAAACAACATGAAATCACTTGTTCTAAAAATGTACGCAACTTTACATTCACAAGTGAGATCTGTAGAGTACAGTGACACATACGGTATCTAAAACTATTCTGGAAAAAGATTATGTCAGGTATGTTTTCTGTTTGGAAATAAAAAGCAGCAAACGATTGTTCAAGATAATTGAATTGATCAATAAATGTTAACAACTAGGGCTGCAACTAATGATTATTTTGGTAATCGATTAATCTACCGATTATTTTTTACGATTAATCGATTAATCGCTTGGCTGTGAATGGTGTATGAAGTTTCTCCATCTGTGAGATCAATAAAGTACCATCTTATCTTATGTAACCAGGTGGTTAAATATTGTTTTACTGCGAGTTTCAAAGTTCCTATCTGCCCGTGAACGCACCGCCACTCTCCGCCCGTGCTACTGATTGCGCGATTACAAAAAGGTGCGCGCGTGAGTTGGTTAGTGTCGGGGCTGGTATGCTGGCGTGTGGGCGCCTTTTTCGTGAGTACTTTTCCACCTTGTGTTATTTTAAAGCTATTTGTTTGTGCACTGGTATAATTTGAACTGTTTGGTTAGGGTTTTTGTGGAGTTTGCTGGGCTGATGCTGCTCCTCAGAGGTGCCCTGAGCCCCCTGTTTGTGTTCCTCCTGTCTGCCTAAGGTATGTGTCCGTCTTACAGCCTAGGTTTGGCAATTGGCAGTGAACTGACGTTTTTCTATGTATTTCAGTTATGTCCACGCTGCTCAATTAAAGCTCCGAATTTGCCAAACAAACGAATTTTACCAAGAAATAATCCTGTAACTCAAAGCACTTAAAGCACTACAGCACCTTAGCGGGTTTTTGGGGGATTTGTTTGAGTTTGTTTCCTATTAACGTTTTTGTTTGAGTTGGTTTATTAACATTTAGTTTGTTTGTTTTGTGAATATTGTCTATTTGCTTTACATTCCCCATTTACTTTAGCTACGTTTTAAGTGTTTGTTTTTGGGTTATTCGAGGGTTATGTTTTAAATAACTAATAAAATTGAACTACAAATGTAAAATAAAAGATTTATATTTTGACTACCTCTGCTTTGGTTCCTTTGTTACCAGACTTACCTCGGGCATTGGGTTGGTTTAAATGGGGAACCCCTAGCCTAGCCCCGTGGTTACACTTATCTTAAAATTGTGTTTTTTCATTTATTTTTAATCACATAAAGCTAAAGTGGCATCTCTTGAGGACATGTTGATGGAGTAAATTTAAACTGTTGTAAAGTGTTTTTGGAGGCTCTTAGTGCCAGTTTTGTTTTATTAATTGGACGAGACACAGACAGATGTCTATGACATTTTCAATGTACAAAACTCTACAGGCCCTAACTTGAAAAACAAAGTAGGTTTCCATCAAAAATAAAAAATGTTCATGTAATTTTTGCTCTTTTTAAGTCTGTGTTTACTAGAAAACGCTTAATCGATTACTAAAATAGTTGACAACTATTTCAATAATCGATTAGTTGTCAATTAATCCATTAGTTGTTTCAGTCCTATTTACAACAATACTTATTTGTTTTGAAAATGCGAGTGTAAAGTTAGGGCAGCTCCAGGTCATCGGATCCTCTGGTGTGTCTGAAACCCTCGTCCTCAGCTGGCCCTATGTGGAGCACGCACGGCATAGTTGGTCAAATCCGAAAAAAAAGCGTGTTAAACTCAGGTGACCCCCTGGTAATAACACACGCATCCAAAGTGGCCAATATGCACAGCCACGTCCCTCTCCTTAGATTCAAGCTGGCATTCTATTAGCTCATTTCCATCCGTCATCCCCCACTTGCACTCACACACACACACACACACACACACACACACACACACACACACACACACACACACACACACACACACACACACACACACACACACACACACACACACACACACACACACACTCATTCTCATTCATCCTGGCCTATTGTACATTAGTGGGAAAACCTACAGTGTGCAGACAGGTTTCCTCAATTAATCAATCAGTTCAGTTCTGTCCCACTTCTCCAGTTCCAAATAACTTAAAATATACACAGCAGATCAGAAAAACAAACTGCAAAAACACTCACAGCAAATCGTGATGATGGGCAAAACAAAATGAATAGGGACTGGGCTGGACAGACCACACATTTTGACATTTGACTTTTGAAAATGAAGTCTTCATATCAGTAAATGAATGATGAGAGTGAGATTAGGTGGGTTTTGTGCCCTTTTCAAGTGAGTTTTGCTTCAATAAGTGAAACGGCATGGGAAATAAAAAATGGGATGGTTTGAAGGCAGAACAATTAAGGTGGGAATTGAAACCCAAAACCAATAATTTCCAACAGTTCTATAAATTAGGATGTGCACGCTTAGATTTAAGGGGATCATGGTAGCTAGCATCACTGTTTTTGTTCGTTTTGTCAGACACTAAGGTTAGAGATGTTAAAGATCTTTTACCTTTACATGTTTCAGCCGCCATCTGCAGGCCGTCATCAGAAGTATCACCGGCGTGCGGTGACGTGTCACTTATCAGCTGTTCTTACTTCCGAGGCGTGACCAGTCTGACGGTCCCAACAGGTCCGACAGACTGGTCACGCCCCCTGCCGCCCGGTGGATTCAGGGCGACAGGGGGCGTAATCATTGGAGGAGGGTGTCCCAGGTGTGGGACAGGAGAAACGCTCCTTCGTCACGGTTGATGGTGTCGGTGCTCCGTTTCCTGATTTCTATGGCTTCTTTTATCCAGCGTTTGAATTTATTGGTTTCCGATCCAATGACCCGAGCCTCGTCCCAGTCCATGATGTGGTTGTTTCTTTTGCAGTGGTCCGAAATAGCCGATTTTAAATTCTCCTGTTCTGCCTTTTCTTTTTTTGTTCGTGTGACCTGTTGGGACCGTCAGACTGGTCACGCCTCGGAAGTAAGAACAGCTGATAAGTGACACGTCACCGCACGCCGGTGATACTTCTGATGACGGCCTGCAGATGGCGGCTGAAACATGTAAAGGTAAAAGATCTTTAACATCTCTAACCTTAGTGTCTGACAAAACGAACAAAAACAGTGATACTAGAACACAAGTAGACACAATGAACGTTACGAAGTTTATGGTAGCTAGCACTTTCGCCTCACAGCAAGAAGTCTTGTGATTCCTTGGCTATGTGGGGCTTTCATTCATTCATTTCATTTTCATTCATTCACTCTTCTTGACAAAGATTTCAGAATGAATCAACAGAGAAGCCTTGTCTGTAACACTATGACACATAATAACACTGTGAGACTTAATGTTTCTTTGTTTTGTTTCATTTATTTATTTTTGTAGCTTTTGGAAGGTGGCCTTTCACTTGAGGAAGGAAATAAATCTTGTAAGTTTTGTTGCCGGTGGCATTAAAATATTTGTCTTTGTTTCTCCATTACCAATAGCTTCTGTCTGAGGGGAGAATGTGATAATGAGCAGATGGCTGGGTGTGCCCAGGTACAGGCCTGACCAGGGAGATGTGTGTAAACAGTGCCTCAGAACAATGGGCCTCCAACTGTTGTCATGTCTCTGATTAATGTACGAACAACAAGGGCCCGCAGCTTTAGATCCTATGAAAAAAAAAAAAAAAAACAAGTCCCCATGGTAATAAGAAGGCGCTTTGCGAAAAGAACACAGGGAATGGCGATGAGTTTGTTGGTGGTAACTTTAATAGAATAGAAAGTTAACCTGATCAATCAGGAAACATATGGATGACATGACATCTGTATCTCATCTCTCAAAATGTCAGCGCTCCCCATTCAAATTAAGTGCATCCCCTAAAACTGGAAAACTCAACTGCACAATCACACATGTTTTGGAGTCATCCCAGACCTTTTGTTATATCTATTTCAATTAATGTATTGTAACCCAGTGCTATGGTAGGAGATGGAAATGTAATGTAACTACCACATTAAATTAAGTTGCCGCCACAACGCCACTGGACCATAAAAATGTAAAAGGGCGGATGTCTATATTGACTTTCAATGCTTTTTATTGTGTTTTAAAGCTTTTTATTGTATTTTTACTGTGTTTGGGGTTACCGTGAGGCACATTGAGATGTGCCATACAAATAAACTTGCCTTGCCTTGCCTATATCATCAGCATTGAGCATAGAAACAAAGAGTCCAATTCGAACAGTTCAAGTACAGCAAGGCAGCTGCATACTGCCAGGTCCCTGAGGTTCCACCGATGGCTAGATAAATATTAGTGATGCTAGAGACTTATTTTTAACAATTAGGAAGCAGCGCACTAACGTGACCTACCACTTGAGGAGATAAGAGATCATGCAGTTTTAACCGTGCACCGTCCGACCCAGACGTCACACTAGCGACCCAATGCAGGACAGCGGACTCCCAGCCAAACCAATGCCGCCACACACCAGGGCACAACCGGATATTGGTGCGCCGCGAGGCTCAGCCACACCGCAGCGATGCTAGGACAAAGCTTAAATGACTTCTATAGTGATGAGATGAATTGTATGAATGAAACGAGTTATAATTTCTACCTGGCAGCCAGATGACGAACCGAACGCCCCCAGGAACAGAGACGGAAGTGTGCAAATCAGAGAAAGAATCAAGAGAAACCTTGGGCTTTTATAATCTACAGGTGGCGCCACCTGCTGATAACTCCACCTTACTATGGTATGATCCCACAATATTCCAGCTGTACAGTGGTGTCAATACTGCTTTTACAATTCACAGTTTTCAAACTATGACACTTATTTATTTGGCTTTTATTTAACCAGGTAAAAAAAAATCATTGAGATTTACACTCCATTTACAAGAGGAAATATTTGTGTTAAAATAATCTATACGTTGAGATGAATAACAATTTAAGAGAGGCAAAAGCAAAGCCAAGCAGTTAGGGCTATTGGGGGCGTAGCACTGCAACGTGCCACGGTGCACAAAGATGCTAAAATGTGGGTTTGTTTGTGGGTTAGTTTGTGGTGTTGATAGCTGCCTGTTGCGGTGATTGACATAACTAGTGTAGAGCACACTGTCAGAAAGAGATTCTATTTGGTTGCCTGAAACAGTTGCAATCAGTTGTTCGAGTCGCTTCAGTCACATGTGTTGCTTGTGCTCGCTTCAGGAGGAGCTACTGCCGTTGCACGATTCTGAGAAAAACTCTGGGTTTTGCTCCACGTATTGTTCCTGAGCATAAAGTTGTAAATGAAAATGTGTTTCCTGATTCTTTGATTGCACTTTTGTGACAGTGGAATAGATTTACTACCTTCTTCCGATACTTTACGTAAACCTTGCCCGGTTTCAACCCTCTTGCCTCTCCCGGAGACTCGGAGATGCCCTTCCTGACACTGTCTCTCCCCCTCAAGGCCCCATACAGTGCACAGGCAGTGGCAGTTTCCACACTGTGCCTCAATACCCCCTTCACATTTCACTAATATTTGGTAGCATTGCCTTTAAACTATAACTTGGTTTTTGATATCCTACCACAAGCTCCTCACAACAGCTAGCAGGAATTTTGGTCCATTCCTCCAATTTAAGAGAGGTCAACAGAACAGTAACTGAACTCAAAACAAACTGACCTGCAACAAAGAACCAAGGCTGCTTAAATATGGGTGGAGTAAACCATAGCAACATAAGAGGGAAGTAAAACACAAAGAAACAAAACTACTAAACTTAGCAAAATGATCGTATCAAACAAGTAAAGCAATCAAGTGCATATAAAGTGGGTTCAAACAATTAGTGTTCCCCCCTGATTTTATTGTGACTTGGTAAACTCCAAGGTTTTAAAAAGGCCTCCAACCCCTCCAGCCAGTCTTTGGCTGCGTCTGAAACCATCAAATGATAGCCTCTATGTCCTGATCCTTGCTCCTGATCCCTAACCTTTCATAGGGTCAACTGTTAAATCTCTTTGCAGTTAGTGAACTAGAGCTTCAGCAGCATTTTCCCAATCCGACCGTCTTTACCCAGGGCGGAAAACACAGGGGAAGTGACATCACCAACAGCTGTTTCTTTACTTCTTCTAATGTAATTGGCAGACTGCAGGCCAAATAAAAGCGCATCCCACCACCTACTGTATTGCGTATGCAAGAACACAGTGTCCAAATAAAGACATTCAAGGAGAAAAAAAAGAAAGAAAAATCAAAATAACATTTCCCTTTAGCGTTATTTTATCTCAACAGCAGTTGAGATAAAATAAGTTTTTGGATGCTACAAAAACTTATTGGAGGTGTAGCAGTTTTTGGATGCTACACCTCCAATAGTATTGGACTACAAAATACACTGCAGCCACTGTCTTTAATGACTCAAACATGAAACACAATAATGATATGAAGCCACACAAAAAACAGAAGATGATAAAAATCTGTTTCAGATTTCCCTTCAGCTACAGCTTCATCACAGAAATAAAAAATGCTCTGGTCAAATATTCCACCAAAATCCTGTCCTTTGGTTCATCGTCAGAGAAAGATTCCACATTACCACACAGTGAGGTCTGCTCAAAAAAATTGCCATGTCTCTTAAGTTTCCTCTAGATGAAAGCAAAAGCACAAACTGCCTTCATTTAGGCCATTTACTGAAAACAGTGACATGTGACTGTGCTGTGGTGACTCTTTTGTCACATTTATAAAGTTTGCCTCGAGCAGAATTTTTTGTTTTATTTTTATCAAATGTACGCCTGTCAATCAACAGCGCCTGTCAATCAACAGGTTGATTCAGCTCTGCCCATTATCCTTACGCCACTTTGTAACCAGAGAATTGTCCATTTGACAAGCAGCCAGGAAGTTATAGGCAGGAAGCTTTAACTTCAACATCTCAGGAAGCTGATGTCCTGAGATGTTGCTCCAATATTTCCACATAGTGTTCTCCCTTGTGATGTCATCTATTTTGTGAAGTGCACCAGTCCCTCACGCATCAAAACAACCCCACAGCATGATGCTGCCCCCATATTTCACAGTTGGGATGGTGTTTTCAGGCTTGCAAGATTCCACCTTTTTCCTCTAAAAGTGACAGGATATGCCTTTTTTAATTTGCAAACTGGCTTTTCTGTGTTTCTTTTGGAGTAAGGGCTTCTTCCTGGCAGAGGATCCTCTCAGCCCATGTCGGTACAGTACTTGTTTCACCAGGTCTTTTGCATTTGTTCTTGGGTTGATATTCACATTTCAGACCACAGCACGTTCATCTCTGGGACACAGAACCCGCCTTCTTTCTGATCTGTATGATCTGTATGATCACTGGACATTTCCATCTTTTGCGTATAATTGTTTGAACTAATGTACCAGGCTTCTTGAAATGGCACCCAAGGAGGAACCAGACTTGTGCTTCCAAAGTCATGACATCGTCATCTGGGCTTTCCCAAATTGTTTAAAGGTATAGTGTATGTAAACTTCTGACTTTGTAAAAAATAGCCAAACATTTAGCATTTAGCAAATAGAAATAATTTGAAAAAAATGTAATTGACGTAATAAAGTAAATGTTAATACTGGTTTCATGTCAGACACTAAGAAAAAGTGCATATGTGTTTATTTGGTTGGGACAGTGCATGTTAATGAACACACACGGGACTCATGCATGTAAACACCGGATGGTAATCATGGGATAATTTCCATCCGTCGTGCCCGTCATTTGAAAGCTAAGAACCTTCAGAATTCAGTTGCTCAGCTTTAACTACTGGAGGCTACACATAGCACTAATAAGGAGTTGAGTTTTTGTGAAAGTGAGAGAGTTTTCCCAGCAGGTTTTAGTCGGATCTGGCAGCTCTGCTGTGAGGGTGGTTTTCATTCTTTTCTTTTATTAACATCCAGAGAAAAAAAACAAATGAATTATTAAAAAAATGACTAAATGATCTTGTATACCTTACCTTTAAGGTTCAAGTCTTAAAAAAAATACCAACTCTACACAGCATTCAGGGCACCCAAGACAAAAACGATTTCTACTGTGTACAGGATGTTGCTATTCATTTACACGACAGTACATATTGCTATTGACAGGTCTTCTAGCAATTCTGTCGCTCAATTGATCGCTTCTTGGCACAGTACACACAGTCTTTAACAGACCCCTCCGCGTTCCCCTTTGGTGACTCTGTTTTAACATTGTTTCTGTTTGTTCACAGGTTATAACAGGTGATAACACTTAACACAGGAAGAGCTGAAGCATCTCTGTTCCATTCACGGCCCTGAATGACAGAGGCTGGCGTGGTTACAGAAAGGTGCTACTGGAGAATTGATTTGATGCATTCAAGACACCGCAACAAAATCAATACGCTCACTACAAACCTGCAAGTGACACACACCGGGACCCCTGGGAGCAGACAGAGCTAATGTGACCACAGTCTGTTGTTGAATCTCTTAGCACATAAAGCATAACCTCAGACATACTCTGTTTCTCTGTTGTGCTGCTTGGCCATAGGACTCCAAGACGGATGCTAAACAAGTGTTAACTTGGCTCCAGTTAACTTGGTTGTGTTTTGTTTATCGGGTTCCGCATCATAAGAGATGTGATTGCACAATAATCATTTTGGGGTGGGGTTTTGCAAAAGATCAATTGTGTAATGATAAGTACAGCACTTAAATGTCCGCTTGATAAAATGTGGGCTATACATTGTAAATCTAATTATTGACATGCTATCATTTCTATTATTATTATTATTACACAATATGTGTACCAAGCACTCTGGTATCCAGCTGCTGTATATGAAGACAAACAACAAGTCAAAAACATAGTTGCATGATATTAAATTTGGTCTCATTTCTTGCTTTTTACTGACAGACTTTCTCCATATTTTTCTGATATAAGAGCCACCTGAGCCAGGAAGCAATGTCTGGCTTCTTAGTTTAGAAACATTTATCCATCATGTCATGCTCCCCGTGACATAATGAACATAATTAAGTGTTCTGCACATGGAAACATTATCCGAAGCTGACTCAATCATGTATTCAAATGTTCTTAATGAGCTAATTACCTAAAATAAAGGGTGTTTGTTACTTTGTGATTGGTACTCAATTAAATCTTCATCACAAAGAAATAAAATTGTTTGTATTTACAATTGCATGCTGCCTAGTTAATGCAATATAATAGAATTCCTTGTTGTATAAATACATAAATATAATGAATGAAAATATTTTGTGCATAGCAATTCCTTAGTAATTAGAGTAATTAGTACATTTTATTTCATCTGTACATTGTTGATTGTGGGTACTGTGGCTAACATATTAACATTCCAATATACTAACATACCAATTGACTTCTACGAAAGCTTGAAAATGCAAATGCCATTTCAGAACTTCTGATTTCAGAACAAAAGCTGAGATAACTCCCATATCTTGTAACCATGTACTGTAATTGTTCTAAGGCTGATGCCGATATTTTGGGATGTTAATTGGCCGATGCTGATATGCTCGGCCGATATTTTTGACCAATATTTTTGGCCGATTTTTCCAAATGTCTGGCCTATAATCCTGTGAAAACAAATACTTGGCCGCTCAAGCACTGGCTGATTTTATTTTATTACTTAGGTGATCCAGTCATAGTTTCTGTCCCTGCTTTGATTAGTTGTCATTAGCATTAGCATATTTTTACTAGCCACTGCATTTTGCATGGCGATCAAAAATACAATAGAGGAGGTTATAACTAACTCAGCGATTGAATTCTCCAGATTCTGTACTTCAAAATGACATAGAGCATGTCCATATTGACAAAGGTTTAGTGAAACTTGTGTTTAACAAACTTGAAGCTTGAACCAATTTTTATTGCGATGTTTCTCACCTCCGCTGAGGCCTGAGGGAGGTTTTAAAGCCCTGATCTTTCCAATGCAAAAAATGGGAAGTTTCCATCAGTTTCGGCCGATAGCCGATATTGTAAAATCCCCCAAAATTTTGCTCAAAAGGAGTAGGCTGAAGCAAAAGCTTATGAGCGCCTACCCCCAACTCAAAATGATAAAACTTTTCATTTGTCACAGTACAATTAATGTAAACAAAACAACAACAAGGAACAAGAGCAAAAAGATGAAGAACTTGTTACCTAGAACAGCTTTTTGACGCAAACCAAACTCACAACCACTGTTCACATATTACTGTTCACATATTAACAGAACGAAACACTATTACAAGAACGGTCTTGTTTCCTGTAAGGTCCCTACAAAGTAAGTAACAAAGCGACCATTCATATATTTCTTTCAGTTTCCAATGCCAAATATCAGCCATACATATATTCAGTGTTCTTGTTACTCCAATTGTCATTACCATACTCAACACAATGTTAATCCATGTGCATTTTAATTGTATTATTATTATTATTTATATATATTTTATTATGTACAGTGTATGATGTGACCCCTACATCGAGTGGTGCGTTACAAAGCCGGGTGTAGAGCGGGCCAGTTGAAGAGGGCAGTAGCCCCATCAACAAACCTGCACCCAGCTGCCCTAACAGCTGATTTTGTAGATGATGTTCCTATGCTGTAAAGTGCATTAAAAGATGAGGTTTATGATGGAGGGGCTCATTCTTTATTTTGTTTTGAGCAATAGAAATGACCGTTCTAAGCAGTTCCAAACACTCTGCCTTAATTAATCCATGTAAATTGATTCTATTGCTCCCTCTAGTGGCAACTCATTTCTTCTTTTCTGTACTTTTCAAAAGTCTTTTGTTTGTATTTATATTTGAACAATAAAATCGGCTGAGCTATTGTGCAGATACGGCACGTCTGAAAGGAACAGCGTGAGCTCTACATTGCCTCCACGCGCACAACTTTATGTTTGGATTTGGAGATGTTGTTGCGTCTTTTTCGCGTTGGAGTTCTTTCATTAGAAATAGATTGTTTTTGGTTCCTGGTGCATTGTTATTGACAACATGAGTCATCATGACGCAATATTCAGTATGACCATAAAAATCTATAAATTAGCCACATCGTTGTATAAGCCGCAAGGTTCAAAGTGTGTGAAAAAATGTGTGGCTTAACTTCCAGAAATTACGGCACCTCAAACAAAAAACAATAAACTATGTTAGGAACAAAGAGCCCTTTTGAAACTAATTAATGGGGAATGAAGTGAAGTGACGCACTCTAAAACAATCCGAAAATAGCTGAACTCCTGCTGCTGTGTATAGCCCATTAATTAAGTATCTTCACCTTTGGGTCACTAATGCGGTGATGAGGTGACAGCCGGTGTCAGCTAACAGCCGACGCGGATCCACTGAATTTGCTGAGAAATTCTCCATTTGCGGTGTAGCATAAGGTTATTGGCACCTGCCCTTGTCGCTCATCTTCCACATGATGCAGCGACTAATCTAGCGTACCCTTCCCTAGCTGCAAATGTGTTTAGTGAAGGGCAGATAAGAGCTGTCACATACAAAATCTATTTTTTTTTTCTCTCTGCCTGCCTCACCTTACTAGTAATGTCCTGGCTGATATAATAGCCAGAGATGATGTTGCAACGTGAATGGAAAGTAAGTAAGTAAATGGGACATTTGAGCACTTTGAACTGACTGTCGCCTCTAGTCCAAGGAGCATTTGCATATTCTCACACATGGATGATCAAATTTGGTCTGTCTTCTGAAAAATATCTAAAGCTACCTTTACATCTTTTGTACTTCACAGGAAAAAATATATATCTATGCAAATAGTTCAGTTCACTAAGCATTAATGAAGTTACATCTGCCCACTCACTTGGCAAGTGACTTTGTTTTCCTCTTTTTGCCAAACATATCAGTCAGAAGATTCAACAATCTGCATTAACTATACGTATTAAAAATCCAATTTAAACATTTTGTACAGTGGGGATTAAGGTGTTTAAAATAGAGTCAAACACATAATCTCTTCACAAATCATGACCGTTTCTAAATACAGTGCATATCTTTACAATAAAACCAAGGACAATAAGGAAACATATACATACAATTTATCACACAAATGAGCGAGCAATTAAAATATATAAAAAACAATACGTGAACATATTTGCATGACAATTACTGTGTTCATGTAATTTTACTGTCAGTATTCACGCAACTTGCTGAAACTAGCTCGTCTTAAAATATGACCCAAATAAATGTCCACCTTAAAGAGGGCGTATAATGCTTTTTTCAATCACATAGCACCAGTCTATAGCACACTACAAGGATGATGCAAGATTTATAGATTCTATATTGGCAAAAGAAATTGATCATGAACAAACATTGCCACGCCCTGAGCGTTGTCGGCAGTGGCATGTTCATGTGCAGTTGTTTTTTTCCCCGCTCAACCATATGCTACTTGGGGCAGAGACAGCGTAACTTCAAAGATACTTTTTTCCCCCTCTCCAAGCCTTTTCCTTCTCTGGTGATTTAATTATGTGATTTCTCTGTAATAATTAACCTGATTAAAAAGGAGGACAACAAGAAAAGTGGGCTATTGCCACACCTATATCAGTTGATTTCAGAAGTACTTTCAATTTTCCAGGGACACTGGAAAAATAACATTGTTTATCCTGCAAGCTGTTTGGATGTGGTTCACTTTTAATGAATTGCACTAATTGTTTTCTAAGAGACACCAAAAGTATCAGACGCTCTGGTGTTTGTGACAAAACACCTTCATCTGTCATGATTCGTGTTTTGGTCATCTGTTTTTGTATGTTTTTCTTGTGTTTGGTCTAGTCCTGTGTTTTATTTTGACGTGTGTTCTGTCTTTGTATTTATACGCCTGTGTTTCCCTTGTCCTTTGTCGCGTCATTGTCTACGTCAGCCCCGGTTTTTGGTTTTCTCTGGATTTTGTTATTTTAGTTTTTGTCCTTTATTAAACATCACCAGTTTTGTTGCAGTATTGCATTTTGGGTTTTTCTTTTCTTCGCGCCATCCACAACCATGACATCATCATCCCAACCGAAAGGAATACCTATGTACTTTCACTGCTAAGGGTAACATAACTCAATAAATATGGTGAGGTAATTTGGTTTACCATATTTTCCGGACTATAAGTCACACTTTTTTCATATTTTGGCTGGGGGTGCGACTTATACTCAGGCTGCGACTTGCATATCAAAATCTATAATTTCACATGTTTGCTATTTTCCCTGCCGGAAGAGGCTTGCCAACGGTGCAGTTACGCCTCCATGCCCAGGTAGTTGCCAATGGTGCGACCTATATGTTTTTTTATTTTTTCTTATGCATTTTTTGGCTGGTGCGACTTATTCTCTGGAGAAATTTATAGTCTGGAAAATACGGTAAGTGGAATATGAGTCTCTTCTTCCTGTCTCTGTCCAGCACAGATGCGTGTTCTCACTGGTCCTGGCTTTTGTTCTTTTTTCCTGCCTCTGAGTGTCTTGTCTGACTTATTTTTCCTCTTGGCCCCTGCTTGCTGTCCTCCTGAACCGCTAAACTATGGAATTGACTGGAATCTCAGCGCAATTGATAAGTGAGGCCATGGAGGAGGTCACCTTCCCTGACTGGATTGTCACTGCTCGGTTTGTGATGTGGATTGTCGTTTGCCCAGCGGTCCTGTCGGTCGGAGACATCAAAGATATTTACTTATTTGGACGTTTGATAACAGGGTACCTGCTTCTTGGATGGACTGGCCTGGATTATTGGAAATTTGGAATGACGGCAGTCTACAATTTGACCTCGCTGCTGTCGGTTGAAATTAACGAGCACTTTGGTGCAGGGAGTGACCGAGTGATGGAATTACACCGGAAAGTAAAGCACAACAACGATGGACTGTTGTATTCGATCTGGCACCTCGCTGTGGAGATGGACAATATTTAGGGAGGAAAAGGGATGAACTGTGAAGGGAGCTGCTCTGGAGAACTGAACAAATGCTGAGACAAGTAAAAGCTAATTAATTATAAATGTATAAAATATTACTGAAATTATTTTCTTCCTCCTGAGAGAGGAAGATTGAAACAGCTGGACCTTGTCTCTCCTACGCCGTCAACACTTCCCTTCAAGGCCAAGCAACGGAGCTAAACCAGATACGGACTGAGCTTTCTGGGTCTTACTTTGCATAACACTGACTTTCAGGATAGTAAACAACTGCACACACATCCTCTCCCTACCACACCCCGTTGTTCTGTGTCTGCCTGCAAGGTGCGTAGGCCCCCTGCAGACATCTCAGTCAAACTACGGTGTTGTTTCACTGATTAATCAATGCGTTGTTACGGAGACAGGCTCTCTGACAGTGCTCACTCACTCTCCGCCTACTTTGCCACATATGACACCAAAATGGAGCAGTTTGCTGAAGTGAATGAGCAGGAAAGACCTACTGCCTGCCCCCTGTCACTCCCAAGGCGCGACTGCTTCTCCACTCGTGTCCCCACTTGGCTGTCTGTCTCCCCGTACTCGCTTCGCCTCCTTTGCACCTGCAGGTCACCCGTGTCCCGGGCGCTGCTCTCATGTTTTCTATACGTGGACTCTGAGCATCGGGCATCAGCCACATGCTCATAAACTCTCTTCTTATTGTCTGTAGCGAAGTATCAGGACATTAATTTGGCAAATAGAGGACAGTTACTTACAGTAACTCTGGTTCTCTGAATGTGCACAGTCTAAAACGAATTGGGCTACTCAAAGGCTAATTCTCAGTGGTCAGACAGAAATAACCGTCAGTTGCAGGTTTCAGTTAGTTTTAATTCAGCGGTTCCCAAACTGTGCGTCAGGGACCAGAGGTGAGAGAATGAGACCATTTATCATTTTAAAAAGTTGGGAAATAGACTAGTAGTAGTCCTAGATCCCAGTCTCACAGTGGTTTAGTGGTTAGTGGTTCTCACACAGAGAGACAGGGCCTGAATTGAGGTAACTATTTTCCACTGCTACCCTGCACTACTGCACAGTGGAACTGTTTTTGACCGTAAATGGATTCGCTCTTTGTCGAATAACAATGGGATGCGTACTGTAGGGCCCCCGTGTGGATTTTTGCTTATGGCCCTAGAAGGGCCAGCACCGGCTTTGGTCTGCCTCAATACGTTTCTTCAGCCCCACCCCCCGGTCAATGGCCGGTCATCCTTCCTGTCCCCAAGAAAAAATGCCGCATGCGACCTCGTGTGCTGTGATAACCATTAAGGCATCAAGCAAGTAAGTCAAAACAATATCACTACATTACTTGTATCTACCGGCATACTGAAAAGCTGCAGACTAACTTTTAATTCTGTATCTCTGAGGGGCAAAGTTTTCAAGCCAAGAATGAATTTTGATACGTAATGTGTGTTCTTGTTTTAAGTTGATTTTTTGGCAATTGGCATGCAAATAATTGCCCAATACATATCCGTGAAATAAGACAGTGATATTTAATATGCAATGAAAGTTAGACGTGTCTTGTTCATAACATAATCGTTTCCAGATATTTGCAGGAGATGTGGGTCCCAGTGGAGCTCCTTAACAGCAGAGCCACAAGAAAAGACATTTAATGACCCAAACATCTTGCAATAACTTCAACTTCCACTGTATCGGATTCTGATCTGTTAACAAAACCAGCAGGATACAAATCTCTCAGGACCGTCGCTGAACTAAAAAAGGAAAATCAATAATAACCTTCTGTATCTACATGTACAATCAGTAGAATCTTAGTTGCATAAAAGGCTTTAAGTTGTTATAATAGGCAAAGGTTTAATGCTTGAATTACAATGTTGATTTATTCACAGATACAAAAACATTTATCATGATATAAAGTGTTAAATCTTTTGTTTTGATTCTCAGGCCGATTGTCTATTGAGAAAGCACAAGTAAATTCACACTTTTGCCAGATCCAATGGCTGAAACTACTTTGCAGTACACATACAATGACTCTTTCTGAGCTCAATATTTACTTCCCAAGTCCCTGCACCTGTTCCTAAATCAAGCCCAAATTAGTGACAATGCAGGGCGGACTCTAGTTCAGTGAATATGAGATTTGTGTGTTTCATAGCATTTGAACATACATAAATCTAAAGAATTGTAGCTTTAAACTCACAAATTCTTCAACTTTGTTTGAGAACAAATGAACTGAACATCCCCTCGCTCTCTCTCTACTGCTCAGAGCAGGAGAGAGAGTGAAAATTGAAGAAATTGTAAAATACTTGTATTAGTACACATAAATTGTTTGGAGGACAATTTTGGTTTGCCCGTAAAAGGAAGTACGTATTTGAAAATGAGTGGCCACATTGCCACAGCCCTAAGTGAAGGTCTTCTCTTGCCACTGTTTGCTGCAGCACTTTGTATTGCAGTCATGGTGTTTACATGACAGCATGGAAATGTTATCCATTAACATTTCCCATCGTGACTCCATAACTAGTCAGATCCATTTCATTACAAAGCGCCGCATTCATTTTATCCCCAAAAGTAATTATAGCATTTGGTTGATCTAAAGTGACTTTGTACAGACAGGTGTTAATTTCAGTCAGAGTATAGGGCCAGAATGTGCAGATAAACAGAGCTGTTTAGGGCTGACAGACAGGTGCTCCGGGTTTCAATTATGAGTCCAAAGTGTCTACCCTCTGAGGCTCTTTGAAAGTCAACACACAAAGACAAACTCAATTTATATTCTAATGGATTCTAAAAATGTAATATACCATATCTCGGGGCTGCGTCCCTCTTCATTTGTTATAACAGCGAGTCAAGACTCTGTCCATCTCAATTGATCCGATAAAACTGATAAACTGCACATAAATGTTGAGTTTGTTTGAAACTGGACGCCCTCTTCACCACAACACATTCTCTATATTTACATCTACAATATTTAAACTGCAACTGATTGCCCAGACTGGATGAGTTATGTTGCCTTTACATTATGTCCCTAATGTGTAAAAGTTGCTTCCAACCAAAACTTTTTAATCTATTTCTTCCTTTAAAAAAAAAAAAAAAAAAGTGTGATTTTAAAACAATTTTGTTTAACAGTGTATTTGGGTGATTTTTAAGGAAGCTGAAGAACATGTTTTGGTTTTGTTTGATTTTACAGCTCAGTCGTCTGTTTGCTGCAGGAAGCGTCATCAGAGCTAGAGTGGGTTCTGCTCTTTGGACACAGAATTCGCTCTTAAAGTGGAGGCCATAGTGGGATTAAGGCAACAAGCAGTGTGTCTAGCTTTTATTCTGTTTTGAGTGACAAGTGAATAAATGCAAGTGGTAGTCAGTAAGATTAAACCTTTCCGGGTTAATTAATAATCGACCACCAGGCTCTGAAATTTGACATAACCTATAGTAATAAAAAATAAATAAATAATAAATCATATTTTTTCAATATTTTTCCTGCCTTGTTCCTTTGTGCTTTAGTGCTTTTGTGTTTTGACTTTTTATGTTATAAAAAATAAATGAAAAGAAAATATTGTTCCACGACATGAATGCAGGGGATCAACGCAGAAGTTCGCACAATTTTGCCTTGTCAGGAAAACGGCCTTACGGGGGCGGGGCTGGCCACTCGCCCATAAACCAGGCTTAACACAAGAACATTATTTGTATATCTTTCACCACTGTCAGACAGGGAGTGTGACTGACCGAGGGTATTATCAAACCATTTAGGGCCAAGAATATATACCCATGACCTTTCGAGAGTGCAACATTAGATGTGGTTACTGCACCACTTAAAAGGTTTAGGAGAGTTGAGTACCAATGATGGACCTTGGATTATTGCACAAATGGGTCTGCTTTACATGTTAAAACCTTTGTGTGTGTGATCAGAAGAGAAGAAGTCTGTTGCGCAGTAATTGTCTATAGCTGGTTATCAGATATTCTTCTAATGACTTAGCCGACAAGAATAGCATCAGTGCTTTTACGCAGAGTTACTGTCATCTTATTCCATCTAATGCTTATGCCTAATGCATCAAACTTTTCACTTACTGTGAGTGGTAGGTCAGTAGCTCATCTTCGACCTCAAAAAGAAATACCTTTTAACATGTTGAAATAGATGCTTTGTTTGTTGATATGGTTTATTACCCACACAAAGCAACGAGTGTGTGACTGGAGTCAAATCAGAAAAACTGCCTGATATGTGAATCTGAAGCCACTGGAATCTTATTAATAGTTCCCCAAGCTCTGCGAATGAAGGGAATACGATATCAGCACCATATAAATAATGTGTCTTGTGGCGCAGGCCTCTAGCGAATTGAGATTTTCCGAATGACGGAGCTATTCGCTGATGGGAGCATCGCTGACATTCATTTCCTCGTTTACATCACGCTGCCTTGTGTTAAGCATTTTAGGCTCTCATGGGTCAAACTAAAAACTTTATTAACCCCACCGTGAGCTAAACAATGTTCGCGTCTTGAGAGAAAAGATGTGGAGCGGATTTGCCTGGCCATAAACACATTTTTTTATACCACTACTTTAACGATACCTGCTTTTCGGTACCGGTGCCGTAACGGTACTTTGTTTGATACCTATGTTATTTTAATTGCATTGAAATAATGTGTATATAACAGTTGCGTTCAGGAGAAAGTCCAAAAACGGCACAACAGAAACACAGGCCACAGCAGCGTCATCTTTGACTTAATTTTTTGAGTAGAAGTCCCACTTTAGCAGCGATATAAAGAGAGAAAGGATAATATTACCTCCTAAGCTGCAGGAACAGACCAGATCCACATCAAGACACCATTTTATTTCAGCTAAACCTTTCTAAGCACACTGCGCTGTTCTACAAAGTGAAAGCACTCCACACGTCAGAGATCTGATACAGAATGGGAGTGATTTAGTCCTGGCTCAGACCGTGGCTCTGCCATCTCTGACAATGACTAAAGTGTTAGTAATTTGTAGCTTTGCTTCGCTTTAAGAAAACATCTGCATTTGCACTGAAGCTGCTCATGAGTTCAGGCTTCTTTACTGCAGATCATTTATTGTCGTTTGGAGAGAAAAAGTACAGAAAATTAGTTTTTCAATACTGCCCCCCACCAGAGGTTTTCGGTCGGTACCAAGTAGGTACAGTTTAACGGTACCCAGCCCTAGTCTTCAGTGAGAATCTACAATGTAAATAGTCTTTTAAAAAAAAGAAAAAAGAAAAAGCAACAATGCACCTATATTTATTCATAAATAGAGGTCTACACAAGTGCTTTGATACGAGTGAGTGGGTCCAAAAGCATGGCTATTTCTTATGAAAGGACACCTTACAGCTCCAAATTCAGGTCCAAATCCGAACCAAAAAAAATCTAGGTGTGTCAAGTGCTTGACAGTGAGCTGAAATTTGACAAACAAGTCAAAGCTGTAGTCAATTCCAGCTTTTTTTAGCTGCGACTTTTAGCTAAGGTCAAACTCTTTCTATCCCAGAGTGACTTCGAAAAGGCCATACATGCTTTTATCAGTTCACGCATCGACTACTGTAACGCACACGGGTAAGAGGACTGTAACGCACTCTTTTGGTATCAAGCAGCTCTCACTACATCGCCTTCAGTTGGTGCAAAACGCAGCTGCCTGCCCTTTGACAAGCACATCCAGACGCTCCCACATAACCCCAATCCTCTCCTCCCTCCACTGGCTTCTGGTACGATATCAAATTGGATTTAAAATGTTGTCATTTGTTTTTAAAGCTTTTCATGGACATGCCCCCCATATCTGCCCCATGCAGAGCCCTGCGCTCCTCCTCTCAGATGGTTCTGCATGTGCCCATGTCCCTCGGTCTGCCAAGTGTTGTTGTAAAGTGCTAAAGAAATAAACTTTGATTGATTGATTGATTAATAAAGTTGTGTGCGTGTGGAGACCATGTTGTTGTAATTATATTGTCTACAAACAATACAGAGCACATTGTCAAAAGTGCAGACAAATGCACAAGAGCCAATGTTGGTCATAATCCTCCATCTTTACATGTCTAATCACAGTAAAAAGCTTTTTCCCCCCCCAACAAGTAAAAGCATAAAGCTGGCCAAGAACACTAGTTACAAAGCGCAAGTGCACTGCTCTGCGTGTTTTACCCTGTGGTCTGTGTTTTATACACAGCCACAGTACTACTGTACAGACAGCGTTCTCTGATCTCAAAAACGTTCTGTCTTGACAGCATATGGGGATCCGGCTGAAATTGTCGTCATTTGGTCCCGTCATTTCCATTTGTTTAGATGTCTCGTTGTCCTTTCGTGAAGCCTTCACAAGATCACAAAATTTCAGACAATACCAACTATGTATATAAAGAAATCGGCTAAAATGATCTCCAGCACGTTTACAGCAGAAGCAGAAGCGGGGTTAGTAGGCGTTGATTTTGCAGTCTTTCGGAGGCAGTCTGGAGCGGAGCTGAGGGAACATGGAACATGGGAAATCCCAGGACAACATAGAAACAATGAGAGGATGAATGTTCACCTCAGGCCAGCCTCTGGTGACAAAGTCAATCGCAAACTCATCTTTGAGTAGCTCCAGGTAGGGTTTTCCCCTGAGCGTCTGAACAGATCAGTCCTGTTTGCGCTGCAGCTGTGAAGATGGAGCTCGTTATAACTGGACACACCTGTTCTTTATTCTTACCTAACGATCATGTCACGGACGGAGAAAAAGAAGCGCGTTTGGCTACGAGGACGGGAGTTTGTTCAACCTTTTTCAAGAAGAGGCCACTCTCTCAGAAGCTGTTTTTTTTCTCCGGGATTCAGCGACTATCACCAAAATATCGTTTTTCTGTGACTGTCTCTGATGGATGTTTGGGGAACCTTCGCCAAAACCAAAGTGGATTAACTTTTATAACCAACGCGAGTCCCATAATGTAAACAGCGATGGACCAGAGCGGTGAGTCAGTCCAAACGCGGGTTAGCATGTGTGTTAGCATGTTAGCTTGTGTGTTAGCCATTTATGAAGCTGTGTTGCAGATGTCAACTCCATATAACTGCATCGTGAAGGAACTTCACTTATTGTTGTTTATTTATATTACGGTAAAGTATGCGCGGAGAGAGGGGGCGGAGTTAACTGAATCGAAGCGTTATGTCTTCCGGGTTTGAAAAATACCTCCAGAAAACACTTAACACACACAAAAATGAGTGCTCCATAATGGTAGAGGTACAATATATCATATACATGCCTATACTTAACTTTGGAATGGCTAAAATAGCATGATATAGGACCTTTAAGTTGCAGTTATTACAGTTTCAGTCACATGTGGAAGAAAAGTCATGACTTTGCGTATTTCCGCGTCACGATGTCGCGCTTCGCATCATATGCTACATAAGAGCTTCGCTTTTTTCCATTTCCTACTTTAGATCTTTTTCTGTGAATATGATTCCAAATTTCATCAAATAAAAAGTAGGCTAATCAGGAACCTGAAAAGCACAGAAGCTGAACCCTAGAGCCACGATCTGCCTGTCTGTTGTTCAACCTACATCCCACTTTGAGTGAAGCTGCTGCACGGACACCTTTCACACGCCGCCTGGAAAAGGAGAGAGATACGGACTCACATGTGTGTAGAGATGGAAACAGGGTCTGTAGGCCTATGGTTGGAATTTTGGTCAAGATTCTTAAAGAATGTTACAGTTTATGGGAAACATTCACCAATTATTTTGGAAAGAGCTGCATTGTAATAAACATCTCCAGTCATGCAAAGAGCCGCACTCTGATTGGTCAAGAGCCGCATGCGGCTCGAGAGCTGCGTGTTCGCAACCCCGGATCTATTAAATTAAAAAAATCCAGTTTAGTCTTTGTAATTAGAAAATCCTAGTCTGCTTTGCCAGATTAGCCATGTACTATAATACTGCTGTTCATCAATATATTAAAGTCACTGTACCTTTACTTGTCACAATAATTCTATACAATTATCCACAGCACGACAACAAAGGAAAGGAATGTGTTAAAATGTAGATGTACTTGGAGACCAATCGTGAGGAACACCCTCTTGAAATCATGTAAGACAATAAAGACACAAATAGCGCCTGATGTGTGGGGATGCTAATTATGAAGATTATTTTGTATTATTCATGGCCCATTAACGTGAAATGGCACCACTTTGCCGCAAACCTGTGTAGCATTCATCACAGTAAGTATGCGCAGCTGCACACACTTTCTAAGTTTGGCTGCTAAAGGTAGAGCCCAGAGTCTCCCCGGAACAACAATCAATTCAACTGAAAACAGAGAAGTAAATAGTTTAAAGTTTCATCATTAAAAACCAGCACTGGGCTCCACATGAGGCATTGCCAAACAACGATATTTACTCACTAGTGACACGCTAAAAGTGTTCAAGCATTGTAAACACTCAGTCTTCTCTGGTAGGAGTTTATTGCAGCAAATGCAAATAGACCGGTTGATGTTTTTGCTTTGATGCTCTCATGCCAGAGTCTGTTCTTTGCTGCAAAAGCTATGTGACTTTCATATAAGATGCAAGTAAAAAGAAAGCTATTTTATCACAGAGAATAATGAGTCATTTGTAATTTTCTCTCTTTTCTTTTTTAAATGTGAATCATTTTGATTTCAAGTTTGTATCTAGTATGAAACAAAAGACCATTTCAATGTGTACAAATCCACATCACTAATCCTTACACTCCTTCTCTCACAAATATCAAATACAGCGATACTGCACAGATGGCAAATTAATCTTCGGCATTAATTGAACCCGGAAGACTAACCGCTACAACATTATCCAATTGTGGCAAGTTTATAGTGGTAGGATGCACCGATACCACTTTTTCTAAAACCGATGCGAGTACTTTGATTTAAGTACTTGCCGATACCGAATATCAATACGAGTACAAGGCATTTTCTTCAAAATACTTACTTTTTCACAGCAGATTGGTTGGTAATTAGTTAATTTACTCATTTACATTTCCTTAAGTAAAGTAGGCTAAACTTTTAAGAGAAGTCATATCAAAATTGTACGATGCCATTTTATTTAATTTATTTTTTTCATTCAATATAATAAAACATTTTTATTGCACTGTCCATCATAGACAGAACAGCCCATATCCAAAAGCTCCTCGTGCCTGTGCTTTATTCATTTATGTATTTTTATTTAACAATAGTATTGAGATGAGATACTTATAACTGCAGCTAAATGGTCTTTTTTCGCCTTTACTTCAGCTCCGTGTGGATTTTCCCGTGTGTTCATAGCAACTTAGCGAGTAGCCTACAGCATTTTGACTATTTTGCTGCAGCTATTTTCGCTCAAGTCAATATGGACATGCTGTATCTCTTTAAGTTAAATTTTCGGAGTACTTTTTCGTCGCTAGGTTGGTTTTTCAGATGAATAAGCCCCTGGGCATTAAACGGCTAAGAATCGCCAAAACTGCTAGCCGCGAGTTAGCGGGTAGTTAGCAACATTAGCCTGTATCTTGTAAACACTGCAGACTCCACGCCGCAGCACTAACAACATTTAGCTCTGGTTAAATCCAGCACAGACTCTGATTTAGGGAGTGTAATCTGTAATGAAGCTCTATGTGGAATATTGTAGATCCACTAAAGAATTCTCCAGTTTGTTGCTATTTTCTCTCTTCAGCTGAGAGGAAGGAGCGCAGGCTGCACGTCAAGTGGTATCGGTTTCTGGTAGCGGGACCTCATTAATGAGTAAGGGCATGAGTACAAGCATGTGTATCGGCCCGATACCTGATACTGGTATCGGTGCATCCCTAGTAGAATTGAATCATAACTGGAAATACACATGGATATATTATATGGAAATATACTCCAGAAAGAAAGAAATATGGAAGGACACTAAGGTTCGTCTACCTCAAAGAAAACCAGACTCAAATTATACCAGGGGGTGTGCTGGGACCTCATTGCGGCCCTCATTTCACCTGATTTTAGCTCACCTTGTGGGGAATTTGCTTTATAAATCAGAGGTTTTAGGATCTTTCCCAGCTGATGACACTTTCTTTTTTCACATGGGCCGCTACACAATCTGAGCCTGATGCACAGTCAGCAGACCAGCTTATGCAAATGAAAAATATACACATTGACCACTAATTCCTTTCTTTTTCCGCAGCACAGGCCTTTTTTGCCCACTTTTTATTCACGCATACACTTCTTTGTTTTCTCTGCTGGATTGGACAGCATCAACTTGAACTCAGAGGGGTTTTCCACTTGAACATCCTTGACACAAACAATACCTCCCAGCTCTCAGCGCAATGAATGAAAAGCACTCTGCAAAAGTTTTTTCTGATTTCAATATTTCTTATCTCAGTCATGACAGCCCAGTTAGAGCCTTTAGGCCAGTAACTGTGAGTGTCCACTCCGTTGTTATTCAGATTATTTTTCTGTCAGCCTAAAAGTGCTGTAGCCCACCCGGAAACATCTCGACTCTCTCGATAATTTAGCATGGCACTGCCAATCCCCATCAAATTCATGTTGCAGTCAAATAAGCGTCTTCTTTCTTTTAATTTGATCAGTTAGTAAAAATAAAGTTTATTAATTTGTTCTTTTTTTTTTAGGACCATGTCTCTGAGCTGGCCTGGTGTGCATGGATAGGGAAGTCTGGCCTCTGCTCACGCTTCTGCCTCTGTGACCCGGCCCCGGATAAAGAGGAAGAAAATGGACAGCATGTTAGACATTTAAATCTTTGGTTTAGTCCAGTTCAGTTAAAATTTTTCAGGTATGGGGTTCTTAACCTCGTGATCCCCACCTGAACGGGCACATTTTCTCCAGTTCGGCTTTACCCAGATCTGAAAACTTCTTGGAGTAAGCAAAATGGAGACAAAAACAAAGTGACAAAAAAGCGACAAAAACATGACTGAAGACTAAACATGACGAAAAAGCAACATAAAAGCCACAAATAAGCCTCAAAAAAGCAACGAAAAAGCAATTGAAGAAAAACACAACAGCAAAAAAGCAAGACAAAAAAAAAGAGATAAAAAAGAGAACATGTGATAAAAAACGTGGCAACAACGTGACAAAAAAGTTTACAATCAGTTATACAGGTCTTCACATAAAGCATTACACTGGCCTATAGGCATCGTGAAGCTTTTAGATTTGGGTGAAGCCAAACTGGAGAAAATCCACTTGGTTTGAGTGGGGGGTTAGAAGTTAAAGGCCCTATACCTGTTTTTTATTTCAAACAATGAAAGATGAACCCGCTAAATTAAAATGTTAGCTGTGGTCTAAATTTATTCCTAGCTTTCCTAAGGTATTTGTAGCATCACAATTCTTCCCAGGGACGAGTTTACAGGTACATTTCACACTTGGTGAGAAGGTCACTTTTTAGGTGTCACTGTCACAGAAATGCAAGAAAAATCACCTGAGAGTTAATTAAATGGATTGAAACTAGATGCACAGTGCTTTTCCCACAAAAAATGAAAGGAGGACAAAACAGATGTTGTTCCATTGCTTAAAAAAAACACACACAAAAAACAGGTATCGTGCCTTTAGACCCTTTAATTGTTTGTAAACACTCCGGGCTTAGCTGGAGGCAGAAAGTTAGATTCCTATCTATTTCCATTGGAGCTGTTGCCGCGGTAACGATAAACAAATGTTTAACTGTTTTTGGAAATATCAAATAAAGCTTATTTTTTCAATCTCAAATGTCATTCCTCTTGGTCTTGCACCTTAAGCCACAACAAGACTACATTTTTTAGTTGTAGTTTTACACTTAAAATCGCTAGTTTTAGTTTAATCTTATTTCTCTTGATCACTTCCTGCCTCCAGATGATGTCACTGATGATGTCATTCCAAAGATGCCTATTTGCATAATTCTGCTGATGTCATTCCAAAACATGCATGATGTCATAGCAACACAGAGAATTCTGACCAAACTAGCAGATTGTGAACAGCTTCTCATTGCGAGCTCATTCAGTGCAAAGCCTTTGCCGAGAACAGACGTATTTCTCATGACAGAAACGCGAACACAAAACTTTACAGAAATGGAGAATTCACAAGGATTTACAATGGCCCTACAGACCAAGCTTGACGTTAATTACAAGCATGAGATCTGTGAGGTCTTTGAGTTAGCAGCCCAACATGTCTTGGACCCTCGTTTTCTGGAGCTCAAAAGAGACGGGCCAATCCATGAGGCAATCTTCAACTTCCGTTTAACGGTTGGAAGATTCATTGCAGAGGCACAAGGGCCGACCAAAGGTATTGCCAAAACGCACGCAGCACAGCAGATATTGCCAGATCTTCGCAGTATTCCTCTCCCAGAGAAAATGCTGGGCAGAAATTCATCGAAGAAGAGCAAGCTGTGGAAAGAGCTACCTACATTTAAGCCGTCTGACAACCCCATAACGTGTCTACATGAACTTGTCACGAAATGGAAAGGAAAGCCTGCAGAATACACTGTAGACCATGTGGACAAAACATTTTACCCATGGGTCTTGTACGTTCGCCTAACAGTTGCAGGAGAAGCTGTGATAGGGGCTGGGCTCTCCAAGAAAGAAGCCCAAAGAAACGCTGCATCTAAAGTGCTTAACAAATATGGCTACAGCTTTCTGTGTTTTGAACCCCAAAACACAAACGAAAAGCTTCTACTTATAACCCAAGAAAACTCGGCTCCTATTCCTCAAGAGGGCTGCTTGGAGGTCACACACAAAGATGCATGTCCAGAAGATAGCATTTCTCAGTCAGAGGATTCCCAACATCTGATGACAGCTCAGAACGACACATCCACAGCTCGCCAAGATGCCAAGAACATGCCAGAGCATGTCTTACATGACTTAGCTGGAGAGATGTTGCTTGAGTCTGAAGCAGCAGCAAAACTGGAAGGACCTTTGTTATCACTGGATTCAGATAGTGATAATGTCCCAGAAGAAGCATCTGAAGTCAGTGAAAGCACCAGAACAGCTGCCATTGAAGACGAGCCAGCACCACCTCAGGAAACAACACTGAATCTGATCCAAGAGGAGACTGTGGAAACTGTCTGTGTTACAGCCGAAAATGAACCAGACGTTTCCCTGGATGACACTCAGCTGGAGGTTCAGATGGACTATTCACAATTAGTCGGCGCGATGCCACAGAAAGAGACGGAAACTGTTGAAGAGCAACAGTCACCTGAGGCTTATGACGAGCCTTCAGAAGATGACCTGAATGCACAGCTCACACGTGAACTGCAGGAGCTGTTAGCAGAAGTCCACCCCTTGCTGGATTTCATGGGGGTGGAAACAAACCTCATTAATAAAGAGTTGGATGTCTGCAGTACAGAGTCTGCACTCAAGATAGAAAAAAGAGAGGCCAGTCTACCAGACACAACTGATGTGAACATTGTACCGAACAACAATAATGAGGCAAAGCGATCAGTTGTGAAGAGAACTAGATTCACTGTCGTGATCAGCATGGCTGGTGTTGATCCAGAAGCAAGGGATGAAGAGGACATCGTGCCCGTTCCTGGGAGGAGTGATTTATTCACTTCTTCCAGTGAACGTCCAGAATGTTACGTCCTCACCAAAGCTGACCAACCTGAACATGTTGGAGAGGACGTTCCTGGAGAGAGTGATACGCCTACCTCTTCCAGTGAACGTCCAGAGTCTTGCGTCCTCACTAAAGCTGACCAACCTGAACATGTTGGAGAGGACGTTCCTGGAGAGAGTGATACGCCTACCTCTTCCAGTGAACGTCCAGAGTCTTGCGTCCTCACTAAAGCTCACCAACCTGAACATGTTGGAGAGGACGTTCCTGGAAAGAGTGATACGCCTACCTCTTCCAGTGGACGTCCAGTGTCCTATATTCTCTGTTACGCGCTGGTGGAGAAAGTGTTTAAACTGGCCAGATCCCAGAACAGACAAGACAGTGTACATATGACGATGAACCTAAATGAGATGGTGAAGGAACTGCTGATTGACGGTCAAGAATGGGACATCAGCTTAGAAGACCTGCAAAAAATCGGGAAAAAAGCAGCTAAACAACTGGTGCTGGAGCACGGCTCTGGCACCGCACTCCTGAAGGCTGCAGCTGAAGATACCAAGGCTTTTGAAGAAGATGTGGTCAAGTATCTGAAGATTGAACTGGGAGCCTTCCAGAACCGGCAAAAATCCATGTCATCTCGCTTCTTCACGAGACTGGGGAAGGCTTTCTGTTTCCGTTAAGCCCCCATTTCAACAAATATTAGCCAGTTTGATGGCATTTATTGTCTTTCTTCTCTTCTCTTCTCTTCTCTTCTCTTCTCTTCTCTTCTCTTCTCTTCTCTTCTCTTCTCTTCTCTTCTCTTCTCTTCTCTTCTCTTCTCTTCTCTTCTCTTCTCTTCTCTTTTCTTCTCTTTTCTTCTCTTCTCTTCTCTTCTCTTCTCTTCTCTTCTCTTCTCTTCTCTTCTCTTCTTTTCTTGTATCTTCTTTTCTTGTATCTTGTATCTTTTATCTGTATCTGTCTACAGTATTACTAGTATTACTACTAAATAAAAAATTATGTGGAGCTTTGGTGGATTTGTTTAATTTGAGAGTCCAAAATGGTCCTGAAGAAAGCAGCTTTTAAGCTGAACCCATTTGAGACCTACAAATTGCTTCTTCTGAGACGCTGAAGAGGCACTGAGACCCCCCACACCTGCAGCTCAGTGGAGGCTTCACAAGAGGAGCCACAGGAAACAAAAAAGGGGCAAACGAGGAGATGGTGAAAGACAGTTATGGAGCGGACGGAGCTGCAGGAGAAAGATCAAGGAGAAGGTGGGGGAGCTGACCAGTGCAGGACACCACGCTCAGCAACAGGGACAAACCCAGGAGGTGGTGCACCATTTCAGAGGAGACTGAGGGCAGCCAGCCTTTCTGACCTTTAAGTGGTTGCGTGGCTCAGGACTGACACCTGAACACTATTTCTACCATTTCTATTTCACAATAAAGCACATACTTAATAACTTGCTTACAAATGTTAAAATAGCGCCACCATCTGAGCTACTTTTACAAAATGTACTCGGCTTTACGATTAGTTAGTTATAGTTTTGATCTTACTTTATTTTTAATTTGTGTAGACAGAAAGTAGTCGTTGCCCCCCACTGGTCGCTAGGGAGAAAGCCAAAAGCATTCAATGCAGAGCCAACATGTCAAACAAGGGGGCGTGGCTTAGCCTAAGGGCAAGAAAACCTATCATGGAATCACAATTTTTCCCAAAGTTATTACTTTGATCACATTACATAATGATGTTTTATTTGAAAATACAAATACATGGAAATTAAAACAAAGTGTGAAGACTTGATTACTATTTTTGCAAACCACTACAGTGAAATAAATATTTGCCTGAATCAAGTGTTGATCTTGTGGATATAGCAGTGGGGACGACTGTGCCAGGCGAGTCATCTCTACTTCACAATGAGGCATTTTGGTCTGAGTCATGCAATCCTGTGTTATAGCCAACCCGGTCCGGCCCCCATCACAGTCAGGAACAATAATGTGGCCCCCAGAGAAAAAAGTCTGAGGACCCCTGCTTTAAGCCATAATCTTCATAATTTACCAAGCACTGATAACTCCTTTAGAATTGTCTACAATGGAAAACACCTGTATGACTGAGAGCCTACATGCAAACAGAACAAAAAAAAAACAGAAAAAAAAAACAGGCTGAAACCTCCCCCTCCCCCTCTCTTTATTATTCATTATTCATTGCATATGTTCACTCTTTTGAACATCAGAACATTGTTATAGAATTTCTATTGACACTGCACAAGACAGACTGTAATGCAACACATTTCCCACATGGGGCAACTGTCATGTGCTTCCTCTTCGATACATAAGTTAGTGCCACCCCACCTCCTGCCTTTCATGCGGCACCTCTTCTCTCTCCTCACTCATTTGAACAGTTTCCGTGGGGCCCGGACCACACTACAGGCCGGTGTAATTACTGCCCAGGGCAAGTTTATCTTCTGACTCCTTCACACCAGCAACACACCGGGTGATGGGAGCTACCGGGGAACCACCGATGTAACAGGTCATTACTCATAACAGTCTGAACCAGCAATAGCAACCTCCACACAGCAGAGGAAAAGCCCTAGCCTCAATCAAAGAACATGGATTGCTTATCTGTGGTGAAAAACAACGGATCTTCAGTGCACTTAAGCCGTCTTTGGTTGGTTGAAGTGTCTGCAAAACTCCCCATTACTGATAAAGACCAAAACAGCAGTGGGGAGATCCAAATAATCTGAGAAGGCTGAAATTAGAACACAGAGGATTTCTTTTCTTTTCTTTTTTAACCCTACCATTAGTGAGTCTGCTCAATGATGGTTAGTGCCCTTACTTTTCGTTCATGCAACTTTGTGGTGAGGAACACATCATTCATCATTGGGCCCAAACTTTCATGGAATGTAAATGTCTGTAAATACATCAGGGGTATCTTTCCGAAACACACACAAATTGGTTTATTTAAATTCATGGCAAGTCAGATAGTTTTCCCCTTTCATTATATTAAAGCCTGGCTATGTTTGCTTGCTATCTGTTACTACTGAACAAGTCACTTAATGGTGTGTTTGTGTGACTCAGACAGAGGTAACTGTGACTTTCAGTGGCGTTCTACCCCCAAGTGTGAATGCATAAAATCCATCAAGTGATCACATACAGCTGATGTTGTAAGGCGCGCTTAAGTCATGGCCAAGTGAAGAGCTGAAGAGCGTTGTAGGCATCATAGGTGAGCAGATGCCTACAACGTGGGCATCTAAAAGTGGGAACCAGATGTTTACAAACAATATATAAAAATACACTTTTGCATTTTTTTCCCCCTCACTTTCTGATTTTTTTTATTTCTATTTGCTAAATGCCAGAAGAATGAGAGATAGAATTGTTTAGACATTTCTTTTGTTACTTTCTACAAAGTCAGAAGTTTAAGATGACAATGTCATGACCTTGGAAGCACAAGTCTGGTTCATCCTTGAGTGCAATTTGAAGATGCCTGAAGGTGCCACGTTCACTGGTTCAAACAATCATATGCAAGTATAAAAAAGATGGAAATGACCAGCCATCATACAGATCAGAAAGAAGGCGGATTTTGTGTCCCAGAGATGAACGTGCTGTGGTTTAAAATGTTTAAAAACATTTTTTGGCCATGCTGACCATCATCACGTTTGGAGTAAAAAGCATCATGCTGTGGGGTTGTTTTGCTGCGGGAAGGACTGGTGCACTTCACAAAATAGATGACATTATAAAGAAAGAACACTATGCGGAAATATTGGAGCAATGTTTTTAAGTGGTCGTCACAAAGTCCTCATCTCAGTTGAGAGCGTATGGGTAGCTGAAAAGGCATGTGCACACAAGGTGGTCTACGCATTGAGCTTAGTTACACCAGTTCTGTTTGGAGGAATGGACCAAAATTTCTCCCAACTATTGTGAGAAGCTTGTGGAAGGATATCCAAAATGTTTGACCCAAAATATGCAGTTCAAAGGCAATGCTACGAAATATTAATGAAATGTGTGTAAACTTTTGGCTTTGTAAAAACTAAAACAAATTCAATTACTCAATCTTCTAGAAAGAAAGATAGAAAATATGAGTCCATGATTGGACTCCAACCACTGAGTACAGAAGACGACTCCAATACCTTCATTGAAGATAGAAATATATTATATATACTGTATCTAAAAATTCTTATTGATCTAAAAAGTAAAAGTTAATTCTGGTTTCATATCAGACAGTGTATGTGGGTTGTCCATCTGGATCATAAACTGATCGGTGAATGTAAATGCTGCATACAAGAGAGGACAGAGCAGACTTCCTCAGAGAGCTAACATCCTTTAAAGTCTTTAATGAAATTCTGTACCTTTTAATTAGTCAGTTGTTGCCAGTGTTGTATTTTTTGCTGTTGTGTGCAGGGGGAACAGCATGAAGAAGGACAGGGGCTCTGGACGGGGCTCTTGGTGCCTCTTCAGTATTTCAGAGGAATACATTTTAAGGTCTCAAAATGTGTCATAAGATAGCTGTTTGTTTACAAAAAAAAAAAAAAGTGAAACTGTGTCCTTCATGACTAGTAAGGACTCTCTGCACAGCAAAGTTGTACAAAAGAATCCACAGTGGAACACTTTCGCAAAAAAAAATAAACGCAATGCAAATACATACTTTATCCACTGCTAAAACATGTATAGTATTTAGTATTCTAAATATTCACACGAGTGTTTATGTACCAGTCATGGTCGCTGCATATCCAGACTTATCTGCTTCTCTGTTTGTTGTTGGTTGTGATTCCTGTAGCGCTGATATCAATGATAATTGTTCTCTTCTTGCCGTCTCTTTATTCTTTATTGTGCGGCTGGTGATTTATAGATGAAATTATATTTGAGAAAATTAAATACTTATTTGTGGAACTTTTTTTTTTCATTTTCTTTTTTTTGCAGTCTGGACACTTTAAGGATGGCTGCCCCCATAGCTCACTGAGTACTAATTCTTCTCTGTGATGGGGAACAACATCCCAAAGACATGTCACTGAAACTCACGCCCTTATGGCAAGAAAAACAACAACTCCATTTTGGAATCATATGTATTTGTAATTTGGAGGCACATAGTGTTTTAGACATGAGACAATAAGACTAACCCTATAGCCTGAAGCCCTAAATCTCTTGTGTCTTATTACATTATGTACACTATAAATGCATATTATTCCATTGCATATGTTCTACATGGGTACACGTTATTAGAGATTGTTACAAAGCAGTTTGCATTGTACTAAATTTATAAACACATCTCTGCAGCAGGCTGTGGTCTCAACGTGCCTCAGCGCAACCACAAAGAAGTCACCTCCCTCCTGCTTTAACGACTACCGCCCAGTAGCACTCAATCCGATTCTTATGAAGTGCTTCGAGCGGCTCGTCATGGACCACATCAAGTCTGTTCTCCCTCCCACCCTGGACCCATACCAACTTGCTTATCGGTCCAATCGCTCAACTGAAGATGCCATCTCCACTGCGTCTCATACAGCCCTCGCTCACCTTGAAACAAAGGACTTGTACGTTAGAATGCTGTTTTTAGACTTTAGCTCAGCATTCAACACTATAATCCCACAGCAGCTAATATACAAACTGCTCTACCTGGGGATCAACACATCACTGTGCAGGCTGTACGTGCCGGCGGCAAGACCTCTAGAACCATCACACTGAACACGGTGGCTCCCCAAGGCTGTGTGCTGAGCCCCCTCCTGTTCACTCTGCTGACCCATGACTGCACTCCAAAGTACGACTCAAACCTCTTCATCAAGTTTGCAGACGACACAACAGTGGTGGGCTTCATCAGCACCAGAGACAAGTCAAACTACAGGAGTGAGGTGAGCAGTCTGGCCATGTGGTGCACACAGAACAATCTCTCTCTAAGTGTGGAGAAGACAAAAGAGATTGTTGTGGACTTTCGAAGAGCACGGGTCCAGCATGCTCCTCTAACAATCACCGGTGCAGCTGTGGGTGACCAGCACTAAGTTCCTGGGTGTGCACATCACAGAGAAGCTCTCCTGGACCATGCCCACTACATCACTGGTCAGAGTCAGAGCCAGAGTCCCAGCCTCCGTCATGTGCAACTTCTACAGAGGGACTATAGAGAGCATCCTGACCAGCTCCATCACTGTGTGGCAAGGCGCCAGCACTGCGTCCTGCCGAAGGAGCCTCCAGCGCATCGTGAGAGCAGCGGAGAAGAGCTGCGGAGCCCCTCTCCCATCTATTAAAGACTCCCTAACACCCATCCTTAACACCCATCAGAATATGGCCGTTCGCACCCATCACACAGTCTCTTCAAGGTAATGCCTTCAGGGAACGGCAGTATCTACAGACCAGTTTCAGTCGACTGAAGAACAGTTTTCCTACACAAGGCCATCGGGAAGCTGAACTCCACACGTTTGGCAGGTAGGAAGACAGCTCATCATGATCTGTTTCTGCTGCGTTTAAATGCCCACCTGCATGATTGCAGCGCGTAACATGTATTTTACTACAAAGCACAAGTGTGCCACCATGCTGCCCAATTCAGAGTCACCTGATGTTCTTGGAGGACAAATGTGCCTTTATGCGTAAATAGAGGAAACATGTATATATTGTTACCAATAATTTAGCTGTTTGTTTGAGAAACTTTCCTGGAATCAATTCTCTTTCAGATATCTTTCTGCACTTGGCAAACAACAGCACCATTATGGTACCAAAAAAATGTAAGAGCCACCATAACTAAGTGTACTACTGTATATGTTTACAGTGTTTGGCAAGTGCACAGCGAATGGAAAATATCAAAGCTTCAGTCAGTGTTCAAAAATCAGGGTTTTGTTTGTTTTTCTTTTTCATGTTTTACAGCGTGAAATAATAGGTTTTTCTTGGCCTCAGACTCAGTTGGAGGAGTAAGAGGGGCTAGAGTGGGGCAGCTGGGTCCATAAGGCAGCTGGGGTCACTGTGACGTGCAATGAGTGGAAAATGATTGAAACCGCTATGGGTGACTTCGACCAGAGTGTTACATGGGCAGTGCTCTGAACAAATAGGTTGGGTAATAAGTTGTTACAGCTTCATGAAGCAGAGTGGGGCGTAGGTTGTAATTTCTTATTGTACTGTAATTGTGATAAGATAAGATAAGATGATCCTTTATTGATCTCACAACAGAGACATTCACTTGTTACAATTGGCATTCCATTAGATCACTAATGTGCAAAACAGACAGGAAATGTGCAAACAGTTAAATAGTAGAAAAAAGAGGTATCTTTTGTACAATAAGTAAAAGCAAAAATCTTAAGGGGCGGAATGATGACAATCAGGAAATAAGAATAAATTAAAAAAAATAGGTTAAAAATTAGAACAGAATATAAAAAGTAGAATATCGAGGTGCAAAGTTCATGCACATTGCCCAATTTTCAAACTGCTCTTGTAGTGTAAGCACTAGAGTGAAATCCTTTTTGTTCATTTGTAGCACATTATTTTGACATTATGTGCCATGAGAACCATATTTTTAGCAACATGTTGATTTCAAACAAACCTAATTCAAACTATTTTTTTTTTTAGCTTAACTACAAATAAAGTGTCCAAAGTTTTTTTTTAAAGCATGAAGAAGCTTATTGTGGGAGCGTGGCCTGCATAAATTCAGCCATGAGCCATTACATTTCAGTCTTCCATAACAAACTATAATGTACTGAATACTGAAGCTTAAAACAAAGTGTGTGTGTGTGAAATGTGCTAAGAGCATCCTTGTGAAGAATTGGAATTTAGAAACAATAGAAACTCAGCCGGTCATGGTTTGAACAGGGGAACATCTTTGGGTTCAGGGCCTTTTGCACCGTGGGGAAAACAAATTAACACCCCTTTTTAAGCAAGTGTTTAAATGCACTTTTACACGTACTCTCTATCCCCCATCAGCAGCTTAACATGACCAGACTGAAAAGGAGGGAAGCAATTAAAAGGCGGTTCAAAAAAAATGCCACAGTTGATGCCAATTTGTCAGGAACAACCAATAGAAGTGTCATTACCAAAGTCTCAGATGCGTCTTGGCTTCAACTAACAACCGGCACCGCAATTTAGTAGTTTAGTGTTTAAACAGCCTGATTTTTCTTCACATTGCGCTTTGGCAGGGGAAAACAGATTGACCGCCGGTGTCTTGACATGTGGCAGCGTAATTGTGTTTGGGTGTGTCTCCGCAGTCAGCACTGGCTGTAAAAAGTACAGAAATTATAAGATTGCTCCACTGGTTATGAACAGCGGCTACTGTGTCTGTATCTTGTTTACTTTTGCTGCTGTCATTCAAGTCTCGGTTGCTTGTTGACTACTGGAATTGAATGTGGTGTGCTATAAGGGTGGGACAGTTAAATGTAATTCTATGGACTGCAGATGAAAGGGCTATGAATCTCGTGGCAATAACACTCCCAGGTAGATATGCAATATCGCACAGTTATGACTTTTGAGTCTCACATCACTCTGGGGATGCACTGAAAGGGTTTTGAAAGTGTGTTTTTCTTGCCAGATCTATTACTAACTCAATATGAAGCAATTAAATAAGGAGCAACGACAAATTGGTTACGTTTGCATATTTTGCAGTCTTACAATCTCTTGCACATGCTTGTACCCATTTGGAGACCTTACTAGTACTTTGCTTGATAATATTAAATGAGAGTTTTAAGGAAATTTCAAAACCCCAGAGGGAGAACTTATTGGGATCCAAAATAAACCACCACTTCTCCAGTTCCCAGTGTTGCACATCTTGTGAACTTAAAAAGGGTTTTGGGGTGTGCAGATACCCCGTAGAAAATTTGAAAGGCATTTACAGTACTTTCAGGATTTTTACAGTACTTAAAGCAGTACTAAGCGACTTGTTTACCTTAATAAATCCTATCTGTAGTCCCCCTAGGGGTAATACAAGTGGGATGATTGGGGGGTCTTTCATCTCCCTCTGGTGTCTCTGGCCAGAAAACCACACTTGCAGCTTTCCCAATACGCAAAGCTAACTGTGGGCTTGCACCACTTAAACAGTATTTGCAGCCAAGTTTGAGTTTGAGCCACCTGCAGTGGCACTTATAGCCTCTAGGGGCATGAGTTAGTTAGTTCTGCTTTAAGCTCCTTAGTCACTGATGCGTGTGATAATATTTGTCAAAAGCATCTTGTCCTGTGTATTCATTTTCAATTGGGAAAGCAGACAAACAGAACACCAGAATGGAGAAACGTCTAGAGAACGTGCTAACCAAGCAATGGCTGAGCGTTCACCTTTCATACCCACCCATATTCCCAGCCAACTTTTCCATCACAGTGCGGCGCTGTCTGAACAGGATGTCTCCTCTCTGCGATCAAGCCAACACTGAGCTCGTGTTGTCCCACTTTTATGGTTGGCCTTAATCTCTGGCCTTAGCTGAGGCAGATTAATCCCGACAGTGCTGACATTATCTGCTGTTCTCCACGGTGACACTGGACACCGGAGTACCCCCCGCATCCATACTCCCATAAGCTCCCATCAACCTCTCCATCGCATCCATAGAGAGAGTTGCTATAACATTTTCATGTGCTTTGTTATATTGACAACGGAGAATATACATTGGGTCATAAAATGAGGTATGATTTCTTGAATAAGATTAGCAACAGGCTTGACTGTGTTAGTAACGGCTGCTTCTTCAACATTTGCATATGACTGTGTCCTCTTAGACAAATGACCTAGCTTTTACACATACAGCCTCATAAATGTGTCAAATACATGTGATCAATGGAAAATGTACTTCCGGTTATTTATTATTTCACAGCCACTGCTCGATATGTTGACCTAGATAAAAAGAAAAAATGCAAAGCACAAAATGTAAATGCCTCATCAATAAGCTAAATCTATAGTTCAAAATATAAATGTAGTGGTCCGAATTTGACCCTTTATCTTTGTCTTACCAGTGACATAAAATAAATAAGGATAAGGACACAGGTACGTTGGTTAATAACAAGGAGGACAACCATCCAATTGAACCATAATTTGAGGAAAGGTATTGTTGTTTGTTTTTTTTAGTTTAAGCTTCCATTTTCACAAGGTATTGCACAAGTAAAACATTTACCCAAGTCGTCAATTTGGTTCACATTACTGAATGCACAAACTGGACAAGGCAAGTACACAAACAGGTACAAGGCGTGTGTAAGTCAGCTGTGGTAGGTTTATACGGAGCTGGAGATGACATGTACCACTTCCTACATCCATTTACAGGGAAAATGCTCAGCACAACACTTCACCAGATCCCACACGCCCAATCTACAGCTGCTGTAAACATGTGCTTGACGCGCACAAGCAATACTACAAGGGATAGCTTTGATCAGAACTAATTCATGAATTTTTATTAATTAAATTATTGAATTAGATATTAGGAATGAATATAGAATGAAATGTAAAAAACAAATAAAGCACTTAACTTGATTTTAAGTGTCATAGTTAAATTATCAGTAAATGTTAATCCAAAATTGAAATCCTAATGTTAAGAATATAAGCATGTGTGTTTTGTCGAGCTGCCAGCCAGCCTACTCCTCTCTGAAAGAGAAGAAAATTGACACTGTGCCAGTTCTGAATCTGTATATAGTTTGAACACCCATTTGAACAACTTGTACATGCTTCTATATTTGTTAGTTTGAGACGGTATGGCCAACAATAAGGCTAAAGACAATGACTGTCAGTGTCCTGCTGCTGCTCTCTCACATTTTCCATTAATTATGCCTGGATTTTTATAAGCCAGAGGATGTTTGATGTACCGTGACAGATTATCATAATAATGATGGATAGTGGACTCTGGCCAGGAGCAAAACATATTTTATCACAAGATTGGTGCCGCTCCCACTCCATAGAATAATGGACCCCAGACTTCATATATTTTTAAGTTGAAGTCAGCAGAAATGGAAAAACTACAACCAACTGTAAAACTAATACAGTCCACATTTGAGCATAATAAGTTCCAGTGCAAAGACGTCTTAAACACTTAATAATATGAAGCTCTCAGAGCTTATAATAATGTAATATTATAAGCTCTGAGAGAGTGGCCTTTGTTTTCAGACCCTGAATCCACAATTTCATTGCTGTATAATCTATGTTCAACTCTAAAAGTTACTGTAGGTGCTTCCTAAAGTTACTTTTAGAGTCACGTACATAAAATAAATAAATAAATATGATGGTTCTCTAGTAGTACATGACACATATTAATGCTTTGGTCTGTGTTTTTCAGAAGATGAGGTTGGATTTAAAAAGAATATCTTGTTATATTAAGGATATCATAGGATTATTAATACACTGCAAAAGAAAATACAATCTTAAGGAAAAGGTGTAAACTCTGACAACAAAGCCACTGCTTTACATTTCAACACTGTTTTCAATCTTTCTGGATTTCGCTTGACGACTTCTATTTGCATTTTAATCCTCATACAGCTAGCTTTTGTGTCCAACAGAATCAAATCAGTTTAATAAAAGACTGTTTTCAATATGCAGAATGAGCATGGCGACTCCTGAATTGACTGGAATTGCTTTCACACCTTCTCACGCTGAAACATTTGCATAGTTTTTTTTGGATGAGGCTATAGGTAATATTTTTTCCTTTCTTTGCATTTCTTGCTCTTGCACAACATACACGATCAACATACATTTAAACCAAATTTTAAGATTAAATTTGTCCTCTGCAGTTGACCCATCCCTCGACGTCGCGGGGAAACCGGAGTACCCGGTGGAAACCTACACAGACATGGGTAAAACATGCAAACTCCACACAGAAAGGCCCCGTCCAGGTGGGAATTGCTGCGCTGCTGAAGGAAACAATTAAACATAAAGTCTATATCAACTGCATGTGCAAACCTTACAAAGTTAGTCAGAATTAACCCACTTTTATCAATCCACGGGGTGACAGTGGCGCAGATACTAGAGCGGGTCGCCTTGTGACCTGAGGGTCAGTGAACCCTCGGGCGCACACTGTCTTTGTGTCCTTGGGCAAGATACTTCACCCACCTTGCCTCCAGTGTCTACGTACACTGGTGTGTGAATGAGAGTGTGAATGGGTGACTGGTTCCCAATACCCAGTCTCAAAAAACGGACGAGACTCCAACAACCCGCTGTTGAAAAAGTTGCAACATTGTAACGCAAGCGAGGCTAGGCTACAAACAAGCTAGGCTATCCGTTTACCTACATGAATATACTCTGGCCTAGGCTGTAAGCTCCAGTCAAAAAGCTTTTGGTAATGCCAAACTGGAGAAAATGTGCTGGGTTAAGGCGGGGGTTAAGCGGTTACAATGTAGCCTGCTGACCCGTGTGAACTGCCCGTCGGAGAGCAACACACTTCTCTTGTTAACGTTACCCCGATCCATAGCTGAAAAAAAAAAGCTATCGATAAAACATGACTCATAGAGGCTACAACAAAATGACTACCCACTTAACTGTTTAGTTGAGAGAGATGAGTCCCGACACATGCTAACGTTCACAAAAGGCAACCAGATACGCTTGTTTATTACTTACCCGTCCTGTGACCATGAACATGTTGCGCCTCTTCATCTGATGTATCTTGACATCCGTTACCCATCCTGAGATAAAGTAGTGATAAGTATGGAGAGGGATTATGGACCAAAAAAATGTAGATAGATGTCCGCAAACGTTAGATGCGGTGAACTGGTTCATTGGTTTTAAGTTGTGTTAAAAAAAATCTCTAGACAGTTGATAAGGATCAAATCCCAAGGTTTCCACATTCTTTGTGTATCTGTTCAGCTCATGTGCGGTCAAGAGTGCAATCTTTTGATGTAGCATCTTGAATTAAACTAGTTGAGACGCAGATACACTGTTGCACTAGCCAGCGGTGTTCAAAATGGCGGCTAGAACAACAGAAGTCACGTGACTGAAACGCATGCATAGGCGCTATATAAATGTGACCAGAAGGAGAGATCAACTCCCATGGACGGACAGGCTATAGAGACCCAGGGCCGATGAGAGTCTCTCAGCAGATGGGTCAAGATTGCAGAACGTCCAGTCCTTGTTGGAGCTTCAGTTCTTCTTGTCCAATCCCTGTAGGCCGTGTTCCTCCGTTTGATGTGATACAGGAGACACCATGTGAATAGTAATGAATAGACTTCAGATAAAAATAAAAATTCTATCATAAGACAAAGTCTGCAGAAAGAAGAACAGGAGGATAGCACTCAGTGTACCGTACTTCCCAGCAGTGTTTCTTCTAAGGTAGCTTTACTTCAGGCTGTGGGTTTGAGTTTTACCTAACTGACCTGATCATAAGCTAGTTTGAAGAGGTAGGTTTTGAGCCGGGTGTTTATTCCAAAAAACTGGAGCTTGGAGCTAAAGGCTCTTCCTCCTAAAGTCATTTTGGAGACTCAAGGAATCACTAGTAGCCCTGAGTTTTGAGTGCAGAGTGCTCTGGACAGAGATACTTTTTAATTTACTTTTTAATTTACGGTTTATTTATCTGCTAGAGAAAGTAAACATATTATTACTTTCTCTTGCAGGGAGAAAAAATACCTGGGGACCTCAGGAAAAAAGTACAGAGTTTCAGTGCCTGTGCAAATCTAAAAACTCCCCCAATTTTTACCTAGAAAAGTTGTTTTACACACTCTAGTCCAGTTTGAATGTATGTGTCAGGATTTGGTATTTTAAACTGTGTAATGACATTTAATGATTTTTTGGGCTTATGGTAGAAATGTAGCATTATTTATTTTAAACCCATGGCTACATCCGTCCCTTTGTAACCTTTTTGTATCTTGGAACACTAAACTCACCTTTCCTGTGAGAATGTGTGTTTTTCAGCTTGACTCGATGAATAAACACACAAAAAGCTTTTGTAGCTCAATAAGAGGTTACGCTTACCTTCAACCAGAGGACCCGGTGATATATCCATTCTACTGTGAGAGGCACTTACTTCCAAGTTCTTTTGCTTTCTAAAAGCAAAAAAAGCAAAAAAGGAATCCAGTTGAATCATACAGCAGCCTTAACTTCATGCCTTATGTGTACAGTAAAGTGTGCCAGATCAAACATAAATTCATTCATTGGGAACATACCAATTGATCTCCTTTGAACAAATAAGGTCTCAACAATCCCCTGTAAGCACTGTTGCATTGTCTTTATGATCAATTATGTGTGCACTCCAAAGACATGTCACGGTCACATTCAGGGCAATGTAGTTCTCCTTTTATGTAAGAACAGAAATCACCCTAAAGGGGTCTGACTGAGGGGTGGGGGTATTAGCCCCTTTACTGTATATCCATCTATTGAGCCATATGGACTAGACAGCATCCTTCAGCAGCAGCAGGTCCTGGTAATGAATCCTCCCCAGGAGGCTCCATCTTCACAGCACTATCAGAAAAGACCATCAGAAACACACAGAAGGACTCGCGGCAAAACCATCACTGTCACCGCACCAGAGATATGGACCTCAGTGCATCACCAAACCTGTCCTTTGTGTAGGCTATGAACACAAGTAGAGGTCATGACCCACAAGTCTAACCCACCACAGGGGGGGAGGAGGGTAGCCCCATTCCTTGCCATCAGGGGATTACAGTGGTGTTTACGCACTGGTTTAAAATGTGATAGCATCTGGAATTACTACAGATTACTGGAAAATGCCCAAATAATGAAACAGATGGAGATCTAAACTTAAAGGTGCATTATGCAACTTTTAAAGAAAAATAAAAGTTGATGTTAATATGTAGTTGGCCTTTCAGGGACTCAACAGATACTTCAGTGGTTAACATAGTGCCTTTACTTACCATGCCATTTATAGGTTTTAACTGCTGATTGAACCGCATCCATGGTTACGTATACATTCCACTGCGAAAACCTACCAGAAGCCTTAAAAAACCTGAAGTAAAATGGATCCTAAAGCGTCATAGAGGCCACCAAGATTGAAAGTAAAGGCACCAAGCAAACCACCTATACAGTCACTGAAAGGTCAGATACAAACTAATATCAACATTTTATTTACATAAAAAGTGTATAGTGCACCTTTAAAATATAGCTACAACATACAGGAGTTATTGTTGCACTATATGTACTGTACATGCTATTTATCTTCAGAAATCCTTTAAGTGAAATATCCAGCATAGAAAACTGGAATGAACAATAACTTGTAAAAAAGAAGCTGCATCTTTGGTGTTGTAGAAAAAAACAAAACAAAAGACATGACATATTAACTGTGTATTGAGCATGCACGTTTCCATGGTAACACCAAAGTTCATCCTTTATTAAGTTGCGCCAACAAACTCTAAGCTCTTAAAACAAGGTTAGACCAATGCCATCTCACACTCATCTCCATCTTGATAAAAGCACTTGTTTCACATTGTTTATTTTCATATCTGTGTGTGTTAAGAGTGGCATTGACTTGAACAAATATCTTCTTATAGCCAATATGAAAAGCTAAATGCCAGCATCTACGAAATGACTGGTGGCAATTCAATCATATATACTTATATTTAGATGATTTCATAAAGGTTTCACACAATAGGGGCTCTTGCCAGAAGTATACCATAACCACTCACAGTTGATAATTATTGCCAATATTATTCAATCATTTCGTTTTGCACACAGGAGCTTAGTCCTTGGTCTGAATAATTGGGTTCTATCCAATTTCCTCACCAACTTAGCCGACCTAGGGGCTTTGGCACAATGACTGTCAAGCAGGTCCGTGTTGAAATAAACCCATGTAAAGTTGAATTATAATAGTGATTGGGTGGCGGCACAGCTCCGCACTTCATCATTGACTCCAGATGGCGTGGGAAGCGTCCACCGCTCTCTTCATGTGTTAAGCCTGGGTTGTTGATGCTGCTGTGATTACTCTGCCAGCATTGATACTGTACGTGTCACTTCATCTCAATTCTCTGGCACCGCCAAGTCAGTCGCCAGAGATCACGTCAGACTTCACTGGATCAAATTAATTGCTTAACCTCTGCAAAAGCGGCTGCCAATAAATCAGAGTGGGAAACAGCTAGTCACGTCTGTAAAAATCGCTCGAGGTTGGTCTACCAGCCGGTGATTCACGAAATAGATCATGTCGCGACATATTGAAACACACAAATAACACCTGAAAGATTCTTATCTGACTCAGACCATTTGAATAAGGGATAAACTGATCCGATACCGGTATTAAATATCGGAGCCAATACTGGAAAAAATATGATATCGGGTATCGGCTACAAATATCCCACTGTGCTGATACAAGTTTTCACTCTCAACGCCTTAAAAAGACAAGTTTTATCACCTAAATCTAAGTCAGGGGTGTCCAAACTTTTTTTTCACTGAGGGCCACATACAGAAAAATATACAAACAACTGGGCCGCATTCAGTAGACGTCAGATATATAACTTCATCTCTATTGTATTAAAGTTAGCAAATTCAACAAACTCTATTAACTATGCTTTTGAATTGAATATGCTTAAAGCTTTCTATTCATAGATTTTCATTTAATATTTATATATAAAAAAACTTTTTTTTATTTTTTTTATTTACAGTGGACCAAGTAAAAGGGGGGCGCAGTTGGCCTGTGGGCCTTAGTTTGGACACCCCTGATCTAAGTGAATATGCATGCTGTATATAAAAGGGGAGATTCAGGAGAATTCAATCGCTGACCTCCGCTTTTGATCACCGTGCAAAATTCCGTGGTTAGCATCAGTATGCTAAAGCTGGCGGGAGCTAAAGCTAGCGGGAGCTAAAGCTAGCGGGAGCTAATGCTAGCGAAAACTAATCAAGGCTGGGTCAGAAACTATGACAGAAATAGCTAAAGTGGCCTAACAAAGAAATAACTCATCTAACATATTTGTAATGATCAAATCAATTTATGTGAGTTTATATTAATATAGGCTAACCTAAAACCTGTCATTTACCCAAGGATATTTTGTGTAGAGAAGTCCAGTGATCCTTGTTAAATGTTGTCCAAGAGTTTATTAATAGATATCACTGGTAATTGATCTGTAGTATCATGACAATACAATATGACTTTATTCATCTTAAAATGGAGAAAAGAGTCAATTCAATTTTTCACTCAGAGAAAACACACTTTTAAGAAAATATTGGCAGATACTCATATCGGTAGCAAAAAAGTTGGATCGGTGCATCTCTAATTTGAATGCTTTCAAAAAGACGCGCTGATCTTTATTCCAGATAACACTGTTTACGCGTGAACATTTGGGGATAATACCAGATTAGAAACATTGTAGATAGAGGCAGAAATCAGGAAAGAGTGCAATGAAAGTTTGCTTTTCTAATACCTTTGTCCCTGATGACTTTTGACCCCCAGTGTTGGATATTTCAAATAAGAAGATTCCTAGTTCCAAGTTGGCATTAATTCTGCAGTTCCTTCTCATTAGTCTGATCAAATTCCATCCACAAGGAAAACAAACTATTAGCTAGTAAAAACATACTGAACTAAAAGTCCAAATAAATACAATGAATAGATAACATTCTAAGAAACAACAAAACATGACACAAAGTAACATGATGAAAGCCAGAGGATACAGGATGGTTTATTTCCCTTGTCATACACCAACGTATAGAAGAACCCATATCCAATATTGTATTTCACTTCTATTATGGTTTCTTTGACTGTTGCTCCAATATGCAGTATCTCCTCAGTATTGCTAGAAAAATCCCAAGCTCACAGCTCAGAATATCACGAGAGACCGACTGATCCATCAAAATGAAAAACATGAAATAAAATAAACACAGAGGGCAATGGCCGTCAGGTGCTCCATGCTAACTCTATCCAGTGGGGATGAATGGGGATTTAAATGGTGCTGGTCACAGTCCGCTGCAGCTGCTTCACATCATCCCAGTATCAGTGCAGCCTGGACTTTACATTCCCCGCGCTCACAGGCATTTGGAGGTGGGGGATTTAGGTTCTGAGGCCGGTCAAGCACGAGCAAGCCGCCGGGATTAGAATAACATCCTGTCCGAGAGAGGACCTTATAGTCGTAAACCACGTGAGGGGAAACTGGAAAATATCTAGACATCAATAAAGCGGTGGAGGTCAGTAACTGTTTTGTTTCACAGTCAGTGGCGTGGGTAAATGAGTTGTTGTGGGGTAAATTGAGTGTCTTGCATCCTCCCCTGCCATCTCTCGCGGAAAAAAAAAGGAAAGAAAACACGCAAGAATGAGTGTTGCTGCCTCAGATTTTTTAGAAAGTACAATCATAAATACATGCCTTGTAACTTACGGGTTTGGAGGACAGTGTCATAACTCCAGTCATCATTTCTGTAACTTGAAAAATTTTGATCATGTACGTCGGAAAATTCTTCTTTCAAATCTTTGTAATATTCTTATTAAAAAATAATGCATGAAACAAATTCCAAAAAAAGAATGCACCCTTCCTTTAATTGCTTGTAAAGGTTTGTGGACAGCTGGACCTTGTGTCAGAATGTTCTTGTTTTGTTAAAACAAAGCATTGCAACTATTTCCTCATTATCATTCATCTGTTTAACCAAAAGCAAGTATTTTTCTAAAAAAATAGGCTGCATAACTCTGATCTTCAATTCTTATTATCCATTCAAGTTTCAAGGTTTTTAAAAAGTATTGCGTTTTACCCTACAGATATAAAAAAGCAACACAAAACAGTAAACATCATAGACTTGCAACCCTGTATAATTACCATTTTTGGTTTTGAAGCACACTATATGCTATTTTCAAAACAAATGCACCTCGGACTTGTCAAAGATTTTTTCGTACAGTAAAACATACATGCATACATATACATACCCCAGAGAATTCATTGATAGATGAGTATAAGATGAAAAGCATGCTTTTTTTCCTAAACCCACCTTGAATTAACCTCCTTAAGAGTTTAATACAGCGCAGCACCACATAATTCATTCAGGGATAATCCTTTCTGACACCCACACTGCACTACACATGGGTATTTCTGTTTACATACAGCAAGTATTTGACTCATTTGATTTCTACCCAGGTGATCAATTTTTCATGAGTTCCAACAATATGCATTTACTTCTTTTGTAGTAATGTGTTAGGTAACACTTTACATTACGGGCCGGTAAGTCCGTGGTACTTATAGTGGTAATTACTAGTAATAACAGTGGTACTTACAGTGTAATTACAGTGGTTCTTCTTGGTACTTATTATGGTGCTTACAGTGGTACCTACAGTGATAATTACAGTGGTAAGTACTAGTATTTACAGTGATAATTTTAGGTTATTATTGTGGTACTAAAAGTCATAATTACTAGTAATTAGGATTAGGGTCAGGGAGACACAGAGTTACCACTGTATCTCATTACTAAGAGATACAGTGGTAACTCTTAGTAAGGAAGGTTATACTTCTATGTACTTTGATACTTTAAATGATAGTTTCTAGTAGTTTCAGTGATACATCTATGGTACTTCTTGGTAATTCAAGAATACTACAGCAGCAATTCATAGGTAGTAAATGTAGTACTTCTACAAACAGACATAATTTCTAGGATTGTGTGACTATAAAACAACATAAAACAGCATTAGGGGAAACAAGAAGTACAACCTTCATTACTAAGAGTCACCACTGAATCTAGAAGCACATAACTTGTAATTCTCACTATAGTATCCTTTAAGTACCACAAAAAGTACCTAGAATTACCACTGTAAATACCAAGGACTTACCGGCCCGTAATATTTGTATTGTCATGGCGACGTGAAAACAGGAAGTGACCTCCCTCTCTCCTGGTGCAGCTGAATTGTTTGCCTTTTTCAGCGAACCACGTTGTTTTTCTGGATACTTTTGTACGTCTTTACCGTGTTTTTGTGAAGGTTTGGTGGATTTGTTTACTTTGAGAGTCCAAAATGGTCCTGAAGAAAGCAGCTTTTTGAAGGTAAACAAACTGCTAGCTTATCAGCTAAACCCATTTGAGATCTACAAACATCTTCTTCTGAGACGCTGAACAGTGAAGAGGCACAAAGAGCCCCCACACCTGCAGCACGGAGGAGGCGTCACAAGAGGAGCTACAGGAAACAACAAAAGGGACCAACGAGGAGATGGTGATAGACTGTGGAGGGAGCTGTGCAGGAGGAAGAGGAAGGACGAGGTGGAGCTGACCAGTGCAGGACACCACGCTCTGAGACGGGGACAAGCCCAGGAGGCGGTGCACCGTTTCAGATGATCAGAGGAGACAGAGGGCAGCTACAGTTTCTCCATCCTCCAAGGTCATGCGGTTGGAGTGGCTGAAGGACAACGAGATCATCGACCCGGCCGAGGACAGGAACTTCTACATCACCGTGGACACAACCTGATCATCAAGCATCGTCTACGGATTTCCCATCAACCAGTGCTCCTCCTGTGACAAAAACAGTGAAGATGGCGGCCGCGACACAACGATCTTTCACCAAAGAAAAAAAAGAGTGGAAAAAGAGTGGTGCGCACTGAATGGGTGCTGCTGCCGGATGCTCTCTCATCGAATGCAATTTCTCCATCTGTGAGATCAATAAAGTATCATCTATCTATCATCTATCTAATGTAAAGTGTTACCATGTGTTTTTATACCTATTATTATCATCTGTATTTTAATGACTTATATCTTGGTCGCTGACTTTTAGAGGCGTCGCTCTTGCCATAGTAAGCAAGGTGGGTATAGAAATTCTTTACATAAGACACAAATGAATGAAAGAGCAGCGCATGAGTCTCTGGGGCCACAGAGCATCAACGGGGCCTGCGGGCAGAGACAGGGAGAGACATGCAGAGTGTAAAGGAAGCCGAGAGCTGCTGAAGTAATAGTCAAGGTTAGGTTTCATCTCCGTCTTTGTGCGTCACGGCCTTCAAAATGCATAGTGAAATTATATATTAATGCATACATAAGAGGGAAAACGAGGTGACTCCGGGCATTAACGAAGTTGTTCCCTGAGTTATTAGACATGCAGTGGACGTACAGCGTTCACAAAAGGTATTACTGTACAATGTGTGCAAAAAAACACTGAGCAAAAATAAAGTCTCAGGATCCCAGTGTTGGCAACAATCTAACCTCCTTGGGGTATTACCACACAGAATGAAAATAAACTGCATGATCAAGGATAAGAATATTCAGAACCAGCAATAATGTAAAAAAAAAAAAAAAATGCTGTAGTAGCAGTTATATAGAAAGGTTGATTCTTTAACCCTTTTCCAACTCCTCCGCAGCAAATATTCTAAAGACCATTCTTTTTTATTTGGATTCATTGACGTTATATATTGACAGTGTAATGTTAACCCGAACCTTCTTGTTTATATGCAGAAAGGACCTGAAAAATACTCTATATTTCCCAAAAAGTGACAAAGTTTCAACTGTTTTTTTTTTTAGAAGTGCTTGATTTTTTTCTTTATATTACACACATATAGAGAAACAAACCAAAACACATACAGCTTTCTTTTCAGTATTTCTGTAAGCGTAAGAGTTTTCTCACACATTAAATGACTTCGGTTAAATGGTACGCCCTTTAACTAGAGTATGAAAAAAAAAAAAAAGACACACAACATGAGACATGGGGCCAGGAGGACAACTCGGGAGACAAATGATAGCAGTGACACTTACAGAGAGCTCTTTTCATGCTGTTGAGGCCCCTATGATGATTCATCTCTGCGCTCGCCCATTAGTATTATTATTTTCTATCTTCAATTGAATTCTCGTAATGGCACATTTAATACTATTGAAACGGGACTAAGTGTGCGAAATGACTTCAAAGTTTAGACCGATCAACCAGTTAGCCGTTTTATCTTTCAGTGAGCCTTTCCAATTCACTGAAGTGGAATCAAAACGTAAACGTAAAAGAGGTATTGTACATGTAGGTTGTAAGTATTGTAAACATAAAGAGAAAACTATAAATGTCACTCTAAAATCATGAACAAAAATCTTAAATAGAAGAAAAAAATGGTAAACGTAAAACTTTAATTCATGATTCTTCTTTTCATGCTTTCACTTCACAAGTTATGTTTACAAAAGCTACGGTTATGATGCATTTATTTGTTTACATGTTTAAGCAGACCCTAATTTGACGCTATAGTTTTTCATTACACTGTAAAATTCTTTTAACTCAAAAAACTAATTCCAAGGGCATCCAAGAACTTTGTTTTGAACCAATAACAAGTTTACAGTGTAGTCAGCTTTGAAATTTGAAATTCACTTCTTTAGACAGTTCAGTTCAATTGTATTGGCTCTGTGCACTAGAGCTAACGGTAACAACGCCGTAACTTCTGGTTCCATTCCAGCACGTCGGAATAAAAGCATAAAGGTACTTGTTACATAAGAATATAATTTAATACACACGTTTTAAGTGCCACTGTAGTGCAATCGAAACACATGTCCGCTCTGACTTTATTCTGTGACAACAATAAAAAAAGGGTTAGAAGAAGGTTTGCACTTGTTGCAGCGTGAGCAGATAAACAGTGAATTTTAAAGGATAACTCGCCCCCCCAGCAGCAACAGCTTAACGTTTAGACATAGCTAGCAGCAGAGCTAACGTTAGCATTTGACCTGTTGTACAAAAACAACATACCTTAGAAAAGTTCCATGCTATCACTGCTCCATGGGACAAAGGAACAAAAAATGAACATCCCAAGGCTTTTGTCATCGTAGCAACTTCACCGTTACTTCGCCCAGGGCCGAGCTGAGACGAGCCGGAGCCGTGGAGTGAGGGGAGAGATAGTACAGGCTGCAGAGCAAGGACGAGCCAAATCATCCAAAAATAACTTTCTTTCAGTTGAGATATTGATTGTGTTTTGACTGTTGATAGTCAGACGTAAAAAAAAAAAAAATTGAACTAATGACCTGCTGAACGAACTAATGAATGAGGCGGTGCTTTTATTTTGCCATGCTAGCAAAACCAAGTAATTTCTTGGGCGCCGAGGTTCCCGTTAGCTTAATGCACAGAGTCATATAGGTTGACATAACTGTTTTCAGTTGTCTGAAGTGAAAAACATCAGTTACAATCAGGGCCATAGCCAGGATTTACAAAACAGTGAGGTCCGGATAATTCTTTAAACCTGGGGGTCTGGGGGTCCTCCCCCAGGAATTTTTTAAAGATTCAGATATAATTTCCTGTATTTTAAGTGATCAAAAACACTTTAGCCATTTTGAAAAATTGCTTTTTGTTGCACCGTTTGGGACCAGGAGGCCTGAGTGAATGTGTGAGTGAGTGGATGGTAGTCGGACATGCAGATGGTGCAGACTGGCCTCACTTCCATCAGTCGACCCATGGGCAGTGGGTGCAGCCGTGCACCCCCTGAAGTGTTAGGTGACGAGTCACGTACCCCCTACTTTGACATGATGAATATCACAAAACAAAATATCTATTTAACATCTATTTCATCCATTGTTACTGTGAAGCAGGTTTTCCAAACAGTTTTACTCGCCTGAGTGAGAGGCAATAAGAATGCCTTGTCCTAAATAAATACTAACATATTAAATGAAAATGTCCGTTTTTAATTGTTTTGAAAACGAGGCTGTGGGTGTGAATGGGTAAAGCTGAGGGTTTTGCTTTGGCTCATTCTGAACATCAGACTCTGCGCTCTGGCCCCGCCCCCTCTGCGTCGCCCTCACTGTGTCAAACCACTGGAGCTACAAAGGTGAATGCGCTGGTTTAAGCTCTCATTAAAGCGAAGATCATTTACACGCAGGACAATCTTTGCATGAGACAGAAACAAAGTGAGCAGCAGAGGAGGAGGCGATGATGAGGCACAGACGCTTCTCCTTCTCCTCTCGCTCCTCAGATCAGAATGAGGAAAACTCCTGTTGTAAATCGAGGTCACCGTGACGCCGCTCGCACTGGCTCCTCTCTCTTTATGACAGAGAGCATGGAAATTGCATCTCAATCAAACTTTGGCGCGGTTCATGCGCTGCTGTTGTAGTGAGGCTGACGCACAGCCTCAGCCGCGCCTCCGCCTCCGCCGAGTTTTACGCACTCGGGTCCAAAGCGGCTCATGAGGTCCGGTTTCAGAGTGGACACATTTAGGTTCAGAACAAGCTCATCCACGTCTGAACTAGAGGCTCTTCCGCCTGTTGAAGCGCGTGTTTACAACATTCATTTGCGCAGGATTCAATGTGTAAAAAAAAAAAAAAAAAGCTAAAATTTTTACCGAGGTCCGGACCTCGGTGACCTCAATGGTAGATACGGCCATGGTTACAATTGAAAGCAGTTATGTCAACCTAAAAACACAATTGAACTGAAGAAGTGAATCTCAAATTTCAAATTGTAAACTAGTTATTGGTTCAACATAAAACAATTTGGCAGCCCTTGGAATTAGTTATTTGAGTTAAAACATTTTTACATTTTACAGTAGAAATTGTACTTTCAGTGAATAAAAAACAGTAAAACAGTCCACTAAATTGATGCAACTGGACATTTTCTTACTGAGGTGGCCTATGTTTTGAGAGGCATCGAATTCTCAATAAACGGCTAAGACTGGACTAAATAATAAGTTAAAGATGTAATTTTAAATTTTCAGAGGCCCCATGGGTCCCTGAACCCTACTTTGGGAATCACTTGATTTAGACAGCCGACAATATTTGGAAAATCATTGCAAAGATTAGAATTCATGGAAGTGGACTTATTATATGACATTACAGTCTTCAACGCTTCTTTGCTTTTATCTCAGTCTTTTTTTCCCTAATGTCAAAAAGACAGGAATTTACTTGATCTGAACCAGTGACCTCAGCAAAGCCAAACCAAATGTAGCCCCCGAAGCCTCCATAATGGACAATTAGCAGAGAGTGGGGCTGTGTATGTTGTCCAAGGCCTTTGCGGGCTGTCTCCCTGCAGCCACAGAACTTCAGGCCTTGGCATTTGAACATGGCACTGGAAGACACGGCCTAATTAGTTCCCCAGGAAAGAGCAATCCATCTTCCTTAAGGAACGGACGTGTCCACTGCCCCCATTGTGGTCAGTGAACTTTAAATGAGAATGTCTTAAGCTCAAGAGAGTACACAAGTAGTAAACAATAAACTTATAAGTATGTACAGCAACTTGACTTTGTTGTCTGCTCATTACGACACATAAATATATACTTTATAGAAAATGACACAAAATAATAACGTGCTTTGTAACATTCGACCACAGTTTGGGAGCTAAAAATATTAAATTGTGATTTATTATGTTTTAACTATGGAGTAAATATGGGCACCAGATGCCAAGGCAATCTGCTTAATTAATTCTGATGGCATTGGGAACAGAAGCATTCTACTTAAAGCATGACTTATTTTACAAACACGTCGAGAACCTTAAAACATTGAGTTAGATGATGCGGCAGTGGGATCGCTCCATAGGCAGAGAGTGTTTAGATGGAGTTTGCTGACAGATGGTACAGACTCCAGATTGGGTTGGTCAGACACTGTTGATGTCTGGGCTCTCTGGGATGTCTGCCATAACATTATTAACATGTGGGTCATGTATGGTGCTAGGCCATGTGTCAATTTGAACTGAATTCTCAAATGATTTCATGAAGGCAGCAAAATGCAAAAGAAACAGGCTATGCATTTAATTTCAAAAGATGACTGCAAGAACCTGTATGGTGCTTGACGTTAAAGAGTGGCGTGTGGGGCAGTTATTTTTCAAAGTGACCAATTCAGTTTGAGTAAACTGAATCTGAGCCATTTCCGTTTTCTTTAGCATCAGCATTTCCAACATGCACAACCTGCCTGTATTAAACCTGCAAAATAACTGCCACAAAAAAGAGAAAATTGGAGAGATCAGAATAGTTTTAATAATATATACACTGTGTTCCAAATTATTATGCAAATTGTATTTATGTGTCATGAAGGTTAATTCTTTTTTTTTTTTTTAATTAAACTCATGGATGGTATTGTTGTTTTTTGAATCACTGAAATCAATCTCAGACGCCTGTGATGATTAGTTGTCAGGTAAGCCCAGTTAAGGGAAAAACCACTGAAGGACGTTCCACATTATTAAACAGACCACCATTTTCAAGCAAAAAAGGAAAGAAAAAGGATCTCTCTGATATAGTTGAATGCCTCGGGCTAGGTAAGAAAGCATCCAATATTTCACAAAAGCTTAAAGGGACTAGATGCAAGTTGGTCATTTTATACTCACTACTGCCACCTCAGGTCTCACACGTAACTGCAGCTTCTATATTAAGCTCGTGCATGATTGCAATTGACTCTGTGCACTAGAGCTAATGGTAACAACGCCGCCCAAGAAGTAACTTCCAGTTCCGTTCCAGCACGTCAGAATAAAAGCACAAAGCTCGTCTCATTCATTAGTTCAGCAGGTACTGGCTACATAAGAGTGTAATGAAATACACACATTTTAAGTGCCACTGTAACACAACCGAGGCACATGTCTGACTTTATTCAGTGACAATAATAGTTAAAAAGAGGTGAAGCTAAGCAGCATGTTTACGATAAGGACCAGTCTTTAGAGCTGGAGCCGCGGCTGCTGTGTGTGTCAGGAGCAACAATGGGCGAGCGAAGGGAGAGATAGTACAGGCTGCAGAGCAAGGAAATCATCCAAAAATAACTTTCTTTCAGTTGAGATATTGATTGTGTTTTTTCTGTTACTAGTCAGACATTAAAAAAAAGTTGAACTAATGATCTGCTGAAAGAACTAATGAATGAGACGGTGCTTTTATTTTGCCGCGCTAGCAAAACCGGAAGTTGAATTTGAACCCGAATTAACAACATTTTGAGTGACAGTGCAGGATTTTAGAGGCAGTTGTGGTGAACAGGTCTGGGCTCATTCTACACCTTAGGTCATTGCTGGAGCATGTAGGGGGAGGAAAATACATAATTTTAACATTTTTACACTCTGCATAGTCCCTTTAAGCGCAGAGACTTGTGGCTGATTTAGAGCACACACAGGTTTGTGCAGATAAAGGCACAATGAGGACATCAGATTAAGAGAACAGCTGCTACAAAGCAGCAAACAGGTATTTGAAGCAGTTGGTGCCTTTGGAGTCTCCCGAACATCAAGGTGTAGGAACGTAAAAGCATTCAATTAACAGTCTTGTTCACTGATGAGTGCCGTTTAACCTTGGATGGTCAGATGGATGGAGTAGTGGATGGTTGGTGAATGGCCACCATGTCCCAACAAGGCTGTGACATCAGTAAGGAGGTGGCAGAGTCATGTTTTGGCCTGGAATCATGGGGAGAGAGCTGGTCGGCCCCTTTAGGCTCCCTGAAGGTGTGAGGAGGTGTCCCCACCAATAGTAACACCAAACCTACACCCTTGCCTACACCCTATTGAAAACCTTTAGAGCCTCCTCCATCAAAAGGTCTATGAGGGTGGGAGGCAGTTTTCATCCAAACAGCAGTTCTTGGAAGCTATTCTGACATCCTGCAAATAAATCCAAGCATAAACTCTTGAAGCTGCTATCAAATAAGGGGCCTATGTTGAAATGTAACTTCACCTTTAAAGCAGAACTACGTAGTTCATGCCCGTAGAGGCCTTGCCTGGATCCGCCATACTCCTCCCTGTCCATTCCACGCAGGGAAGCAGGGAGCAATTGGAGCAGTTTGAACGGGGGGGCCTAGCACACACAGATTGTCAGTGAAATAAACCAATTAGCTGACGTGACGACAGCCGTAGTCCAATTCAAAAAATAGGAAGTGAATTTAAACTCACGCGGAGAACGCAAGGCAAAATCCTCGACTATCCATGATTACTTTTGGCTAATGTTAATGTTAATTGAACTAACAACGTAGTGGTGCAGCGAGTGACGCAACCTTGTCATTTCTCTGTGACAGTCGTGATTGGTTCGGCTAGGCCTTAGCCGCCAATCATCAACTTGTTTACCGTGTGTGACCAGATCGGGTGTGGTTTATCAGGCTAGTAGAGGCCACAAGTGTCACTGCAGTTGTCATAGCAATTTGCGTTTTTTTTTTTACTCATTCATTGTAAATACTACACTGACAGAAAAACAAAGGGAGAGAGGGTTATTGTACATACAATTACACAATGGAGAGATTTTTTTAAACAAAACTTGGCTGTAAATACTGTTTAAGTGGCGCTAACCCTCAGTTAGCTTTGCCTGTTAGCTTCTTTTTTGTGATTCCATTAATGTGTATAAAGTGCATTTGTGGTTTTCTAGCCAGAGACACCAGGGGAAGATGAAAGACACCTCAAACATCCCATTAACCCTTGTATTACCCCCAGAGGGACTAAGAAAATGATTTATTCAGGAAAACAAGTTACTTAGTTCTTCTTTAAGATGTTTTGGATTTAAATATCTTTTGATTGAACGCTGAAAATTTGACAAATTACAATTTTCTGTTCTTTACAACCTATAAAATGCATTGAAACACGTAATTTGGAACAGTACATTTTAAGACTGTCATTGTTGACAATTTAGAAAATCTAAGAAAAACATCATTTGGAACGTGGTGTAATATGAAGCCAGGACTGTTATTGTGCATTGACTGGCCAATTCATTGCAAAGGTCGATTTTCCTCAAGCTATATTGAACATCCCTCACAAAGCATTTATTGTTTGCAATACAAATATCAGCAAGTACCACAAAAAACCTTTCATGATCAATATAATTAATAGCCCAAGGACGTTACATACACATAATCATCGACATGTAATTAACATTAAATGAATGTACACCTACTTTTGAGGACATGTATTTAGCTCTGGCAAATGTTCTTATTCATGGCCGATTTTCAAGGCAATGCACCTGTGAACGGGAAGAAAAAAATCACTTTTGATTCCAAGCCACATATGCTGTTAGTCCATTAAGTCCATCAACATCTGACTTTGTACCAACACCACTCTTTGCACATTGAGTATAATTTCTGGAAAAAAACAAACAAACAAAAACTACAGACTGATTTGTGTCATACTGTTTTAAGCCTTTTGGGTTATAGTCACTTTTTCTGTATCCTTCTTTGTAAAGCACAGTGGCAACATGTGCAACAACAACAACAAAAAACAATTTCGATCATTTCATTTGAGTCTGGTTATTAGCTGGTCATTGCAGCAGGTGAAGAAATGTTTTACATTCAAGTCAGTCATGGTTCACACATGGTTTAAGGCAATTACCGCTTTGCTTATATTAATTCCCCCAATGCAATTGTAGAGATAATTGTCGAGCTGTAAGTGTTGGAAAGTAAAATGCCTGATTATGCAATACATGTGTATAGTTTTTTTGTAGCCATAACAAGAAGGGACTGACCCTATTGTCCCTTTTGTGTTGCTATTTTACAGAAATGCAACTACATTTGTGAAGACCTACCAGTTTTCCAGACAACGTGTCAACTGAGATTGTTTCATGACATTGCTTCACTCCAACATGTTGAAGAAGTTTACAAAACAATCTAAAGCTGTAAAATTAATACTATTAGGCAATTTATAAATAAGAATACATATCTACACAAGCATGCTATTTCAAATGTGCTTTAGCAAAAAAAAAAAAAAATGACATCAGGGCATTGTAAGATTCTCCATGGAAATGACAGTTGTCCGATGGGGTGAGCGTTGGCGGCAGCTGTGGTTGGACCTCACCAATGGATCTGTTTCAGCCTCAGAGAGTCCAAGCAGACATTTGTTCATTTTCACTGTATAATGCACTCAACACATTTCCAAATGGAACAAAAATTAAACAAACCGTGTGGTTGTTGATATGTCTCCCATCAGATATGTCTATTATGTCTATTATCATCCAGCATATATGTTTAAATAATTGTTTTAATCCGTCCATTGTCCCTTACAACTAAGAAAAAAAACAGTATTGGAGCGTTTGGAAACAATGGCCAAGGAAATTGGTTTGTTCTTTTAATTAAGAAAGACAAAAACTCAGTAAACCTGAGGCTGCTCTGACAACCGAGCTCTGTGAATCTTCACGTTATACAAAAGTATGTTTTTCGGCATTGCTTCATGGGCAGTTTCTTTCTCCCTTTCACCACCTTTTTCTATTTTGATATGTATCTAGAATATGTGCTGCCAGTGATAGCATTGACAGAAGTTTTCAAAAGATTCAATTGCAGTTAAAATCCTCATGAAATTCTTGTGCCCCTTTGAATCACAGTCCGTTATCTGCAATGAACTGTCAGGTCATATCTGTCTTTGTACAGCTACAATAGAGCTTGTGAGGTCCTATGTCTGTAATCTAAATCATAAAACTTTTTTCCCCCTTTTATCTAATTGCAAATGCATCCACCAGGCTGCCTCCCTTTCTACCGTTACCCCATTGTGTGCCTATTCATATTTTTTGCACTAAGGGTTTGTGAGAAATGCCATTATCTATTGCAATTGATCTTGGTACAGCTTACCTTTAAATGTACTTCAGTTAACATATAGAAAATAAACATACTTGTGGCGCACACCTAAAACTACATATACATACAAGACAAACCATTTTTTTTTTTTAAATATATTGTTTTAAATCCCAGAGGTTTTGTAAACAAGCTTTTCTATTGTCCACGTACAACCGTTGGCTCTCATTAATTCTGTGTCATCGGGTTCATTGTAGCCTAAAGTGATGTCTTCGCCTCTGCAGTTGTTTGGTTTGGTGTTGTTCTGGGCAGGCTGAACTTAGTTTGAACTTGATTTGCATAAAACATGCAATTAGGCAAGGTGCTGCTAAGCAAACTAATGTGCTCGACAACTGAGTTTACAACTGTGTCCATCCATTATCCATGAAGTTGGCTGTGAGCAATAAAATGATAATTCACAGATGGACCTGTGGCAGAGCACTTTTACAAATCGCAGTGGTATCTTAGCCTCACCACGTGTTTTGGCTCACAGCAACAGGTATGTAATAATGACTGGGAAGATTAGAGAAGTGAGGAAAGGCTGAGTTTTGTTTCCCTTCATCAGAGCGTGCAGGCTAAACTCAGATATTGATTTTCCAACCAAAAAGACAGTCCATGGTGCGGCTTTCCCCCCTTTTCAACTTCTAATGACTTTTTTTTTTTTTTTTTTTTTAAAGCTTGGAGTAATATTCACAGCATAGACCACGAATAGTTCTCTTTCCAGACTGGTTAGCTCCTCTTCAGCACTGACAACAGTAATACGGTCTAGCGGCTAGATATAGGCCGCAGAACCTAGCCATTCGTGGATAAGATTACTGCACATTTGGCAGAGCACTTTTCAGTTCTTATTGATTGGTGTCTATATGGGACATTAAACCAGGTAAAGTGGGCACATAAACAGTTTGCAGACTCCTCCCTTATAGTGGATTATATGCCACATTATATGGACAGCAACATGTTCAGCTCTGTTGCCCCAATGTTGCAGTTGACACGGCCATCTTGAGATCAGCAGACTTATTGTTTCAGTGGGAGTGCAAGGACAATGTTTATAGAAAATGAATAAATCAGCAAATGTCATTGTTTTCTACTTTTTCCTCATTGTCATGTACACTGAGAATAGTGTGAACCTAAAGCTATGTGGATTAAATCAGTGGGAGATGGAATTACTATCATCACGTTGCACTAAAGGCTAGGCAACTCAATGCGCCTGGCGAAAGAAGCTACAAACAGGTTAAGTTAAAACAAAGCACATATAAGAAACATCGAGACAGGAAATACACAGTACACCAAGGCAGATGCTGGATTTTTTTCTTGGGTATGGGAGGGGCGGTTGAGGAAAGTGTGTGAACGCGTTATTGTGATTGCTTAACATCACTTTTGAATGGAATGAATAAATAAAATGAAATGAAATGAAAAATGAACGCAGACACAGAGGGATTGGGGCGTGGCTAGAGAGGGGATGTGTGTGCATTTATTCACATAGTCCATGAAATGAATGTCGTGAATGAATGTTTGTAAAGATAGTCACAAAAGCCTCAGTCCGTATCTGGTTTAGCTCCGTGACTTGACCTTGAGTGGGAAATGTTGACTGCTTAGGAGAGATAAGAGGTCCAGCTGCTCACCTCCTCTCAGGAGGAAAACAATAATTCCAGTATTAGTTCATGAATTCATAATAAATGATCTTTTACTTAGTCTCAGCATTAGTTCAGTTCTCCAGAGCAGGTAGTTCCCTCCACCGTTCATCCCCTAAAGAACTAAGAGAACATGTTGTTTAAAACCTCAGTTAATTGTCAAATTTGTTGTAGTTAAACTCTTCATATCATATGCATAAAACTATTCGATCAAAGCTAGCTATTTGTAGCATCTTGTGCTGTTGTTTGTAGTTTTTCGAGCTTGTGCAGGACTCCACAGAAGTCGCAGCTTTGTGACTTCTATCACATCAACTTGAGCTTAGTGTTCCACCAGCTGACAAACTCAATCGAAATATATATCCATGTGTATAATGTTATCCTTCATTATTAAAATGTATGGTGCTAATTTGATTGGCTTAAATTCACAGAGCGTGGTCCAATACCAATAGCCTCATAATAGATAGACTGCATGAAAGAGCACATTATCCGCTTGCTTTAGAGAAGCCATCCTGGAGCTTGTCTGTCGCCAAAGGCTTTACTGGGCCACTGCTGCACAGATCAATACATGGTTTACAGCTGTGATATATCGACAAGGGCTGTGCACAAAAGAGAATTCAATGACTTTATTCAATTGAATATATCTTTGAAACATATTGGGACGTTCTGAAGGATGAAGAGAGTTATTGCTGATGTGTTGGTAAGATAATCATGACACAACTGTGGGTTTTAAATGCTCCCATCAGATGATCAAAAACATAACGGTTTCCTCGATCATTAACAGATCTCATGAATTCAATTGATTGCTTTAGATATGCAAATCAAGCCATAGTCGTGACATAAAGTAAGTATTCTTTTCCTGTCTCGGATGTCTTAAATAAATGGCATCAGACGATAATCGACATATTATTTTTGCCCATTAATGAAAGAGTACTTATTTTTTTTAGAATAATTCTAGTTGTGATAGGGGCAGGGGCGACAAAAGCCTGGCTCAGCATGAAAATGACAATGAGACAAAAATACAGGCAATGACATTAATTGGAAGCATTTAGTGAGTAATTGTTTAAAGCGGTACATTTCACAGGCTTCATAAGTCATAAGTCATAAGCTTCTGAGCTGATCTTCGGAGAGAGGTGTGCAGTGTGTCTGTTCGTTTGGAATCCTGAATCGGCTTAATGGTCTGAACGAGAGGGTCGGTCTGGATCCAGGGTGGGATTAAGAGGAACTGAAATAAAAGCGCGAGTGATCAGAAATGACTGTTTGAGTCAACCCAGAGGGCGGGAGGAGGCGCACAGAGAGAGAGAGAGAGAGAGAGAGAGAGAGAGAGAGAGAGAGAGGGGAGAGAGAGAGAGAAGAGAGAGAGAGAGAGAGAGAGAGAGAGAGAAGAGAGAGAGCCAAACCTCTCGCTTTCACCGGAGCTCCCACTGCTACGCGGCTCAGCGCAGCATTCCGCTATTTGAACGGAAGGAAACGGGACTCTTCGCCTCTTTTCGCCCATTTGCTCTAATTCCATTGCTCCTCGTTGGCGCGAGAGCCGTATTCAGACAGAACTTCGAGCGATTCCCCCCCCCCCCCCCCCCCCCATACTTCCGACTTGGAGCAGCATCATGAACACTTTCGGGGCACCTCTTGAACGCGTTTCGCTGGAATGGTGGGGATTACACAGCCGACACCCAAGGAACATGTAAACGCACATGGAGTTTGGGATATATTTGGAAACATGGGAAAGATGACTGCCTTCTCGCTGTGTTTGCTCTTGTGCGCGGATCTGCTGGATTTAGCCGTGGGTAAGTCACTGTGACCCTCTTTATTCAACAAGAGCCGTCATTCAAGTTAAGCATGCGTAATGTTTCGGTTTTTTTTTTTTTATAATTCACGCTCATTGTAGATACACATTGTGGCATTACACTGGCACAGCTCCCCCGAGGAAGTCGAGCTGTTCCGTGGCAATGTCTGATGCCAACTTTCTCCTCCGCGCCATGCAAGTGACTGAGGGAGAGAAACGTGCATAATGGTGGGTTTTTTTTTTTCCAGTCAGGGATTGTGAGCGCCGCGTTGTAGCAAAAAACATGCACGACTGAGCTATAAAAGAGGCCTCGTAATGTTGTAGATGTCTGGTCTCTCATCACCGGCTATTAACGTGACTGTCCCCACTCCGGGCGCAGCGTGCGTCCAAGCCCATGCCGTGTCCACCTCGCAGATGGGCTTTTCGCACCGAGCCGTTGCTTTTGTTTCAACAGATAGCAAGATGAAGCATAAGTTACCAGCGTATGGGGGGTTTGCATTCAACGTATAAGTCAAGAAGGCGTATATCTGTCGCAATCGCGGGACACCCATCTAAATAGGATCCAAAGCACTACAGTGGTGCGGATCTGAGGATGCGGTAGAGATGTCTGATGTCACTATCCAAACAGTGGCAGTGATGGACTCCCTTGATGCACAGCGTATGTTCCCAGTGGTTTACGCAGACATGTGGGTTGCCACATGGCACAACAATATGTGGCACGGACACATACAAACATGCAGTCGGAAATCCTACGAATGCAGTTGAGGCGATAGTTTGGCTTGAGTGGAATCAGGACCACGGACAGTTCCCTCGTGGCGACAGTTTTCCTTCGGACGCTTATGACCTTCTTTAACCCATATAGGAAATCACTTTGTCTTAAAGGTTTCGCATAATGTTTAGTGATGAACTGCCCAAGTGTACACAGACGCACGGATTATGAGTTTTTCGGAAAATCTAGCCATTTTGCAATGTTTTCCACTTTGTGTCGCTTGGAGATGTATAGGTAGTAAGGTTGCCCGATCTAAGGCTCAGTCGCAGAATAAAGCGAGATAAATAGATGAGTCAATACAGAAATGACCTATGTTCTATGTTGGCTGCAGTTAATTTTTGCTTGTATTTCCTATAGCTTACAAGAGTCTTATTTTATTTTTGTATTTGACCTTTATTTAATCAGGAAAGTCCCAATGAGATTAAGAATCTCTTTTGAGTCCTGGCCCCAGAGAGGAAAGCGTTTTTAGTGGTGGGGGTAACCGGAGTGCCCTGAGGAAACCTACGCAGACACGGGGAGAACATGCAAACCCCACACAGAAAGGCCCCACACAGGGTGAACGCAACATCGTTTTGTTTTTGTTTCTTGTTGTTGACATTTTTAGTGCGGGACGTGATTGGGTAATTCTCCACTCAAACTGACACACAACACTTAAAGAACAACACTGTAAATGGGTTTACAGCTACACCTATTAAGTTGTTTCTTGTTCTGCCGTTGACCAAGTGTGAGATCTTGCATTGATCGCCGAGAGAGTCAACAAACTGTGAACGGCAGAATTTAAACAATCAATTGTCTTTGAGCAGGTCAGACCTGCAAAACAAACCATTCTGAACTTCAATGCCTTTGATATGTGCTGCTATATCCCTGCTGGGTGCTGTGTTTTGTGATGTTAAATAAAGGTTTCTTACATACAGCAAATACTTTATACTCTGCAATTAGTCATTTTGTAACAATTTCAACCATTCAAAGATTTCTAAAGCTTTTAGCTTTGAGACTTTATAGTTTTAAGATAAATGTAGTATAGAGGTAAAAAGAAAAAAAGAAAAAGATAGATAACAATAGTATATGTGGTTTATAGCTTAAACATATATTGGGAGGATTTGATAAAAAGAAAAGAAAACCACAAAGCAAGGAAAGGAAAAACAATACATGCATTATATTATACATTGCATTGTATACAAATGTATTTTTTCTTTTAACTTCTGCTTTGTCCTTGTCTTATGGCTCTATCATCTACACATTAAAGTTTTCCTTTTTTATACTAAGATCAAGGTGTCTCTCTCAGCACACCACTTTCTTGGGCTGTGTTCCCAAAAGTAGCAGCCTTTGGTCAGTGATTCCATCTCATCTTTTTCCTGTAATGAAATGTCATACATTTCTATTTCCCTTAGCGTTTGGGGCTCAGAGTGGGAATTGTATATACTGTACTCTTTCTTGTACAGAGACCTTGAAGACCTTGAACAATAATGTCACTTGTGAGGACAGAGGAAAGAAGAAGAATACACTTAATTTGTATAGCACCTTTCAAAGATAAAATCACAAAAAATCAAATTGAAAATAAAAGCAATCAGAAACCCAACCAACTAAAAGCTTGTTTTTAGTCTTCAGCTGTTTTTTAAAAGAATCAGCGTAGTCGGCCACATGGAAGGACAGAGGCCACAATTTTGGAGCAACAGCTTGAAAGGACGAATCACCACCTGTTTTAAAGTCATTGAGGAGGTTCTGCTCCGAGGACCAAAGGGTGCAGCCAGAGGTATAGGGCACAGCATATCAAGGACATATTATACCAAAACCAAAAAGTCTCTGCTGCCCAGCAGCATCGATGGATCGGAGGTACAGGTGGTTTCCACCTACAACTACCTGAGGCAGTGCTGGGCAGCAAACATAGACACTGTGTAAAAGAAGATGCACTTTCTCAGAAGGCTGACCTCAGTCAGGGGTGGTTTCAAGTTACTGTACATTAAATATCAGTGTTGTTTTCTTTGCCGTAGTGTGTATTATTTATATATGTTCATGATGATGGTCGTACATGGTAAACATTAGCACCTAAAGGACACAATTTATTCAATTATCATGTTTTTCTTTTCGCAAGTAGAGGAAAGAAAGACTTTTTATACCTATGTTTGAAAATGTTATGGCAGTGTAAAGCATCAATATACAGGTAAGGTTAGAATTTTTATTTGATCACGAAGTATGCTGTATGAACACATTTTTATGAAGCATTATCTTTATGACAAATGTTTAAAAACAACAACTCATGATCAAGACATTTCCTTTGGATAAAAGAGCTGATGATACGTCTTGAAAGCCACACTTACAATGACAGAATCCAATAGCTGCCTTCTGAGAACATTTCTTTCCCAGTAAGACAGTCAGTTTGATAGCTCTAGCTCTCCTCTAAAACCACTCCAACCTAATAGATATCAAAGTGTCTCTAATGCTGTGTCTCATTTCTCTTTCACTTTAAAGTGAGCCTATAATAGAATCATGGCCCAGTAGTAGAAATGTCCATATTACAGTTTCATCAATATCACTTCATGTGCTTTATTATTACTCTTGATAAATACAGTTGCTTAATGCTCCTTTCAGGGCATGCTTTGTAAATTTGCCATACGGTATACATTAGTGCATCACTGGTGCAAGGTGCTCTGATTTGATACTCCATGGAAAAATATATGAAGGCTATATTATCACGTGTGCAATGCATCGTATTAGGCTGCTATTATCAGGACTTTCGAGAGAAGCAAATACACCATACCTGCACTAATACACGACTAACGGTGCACGAGGCTTGTGTCAACATCAAATCCCTTGCAGGTTGAACACTTAAAACTTGCACACGATGCAACAAACACCTATTTTATTGACCTGTGTATAGCATAAATGAAAAGTTGTTGAAATCCCATTATGTGTATCTAATGATGTTGGACAGGCGCGGTTGGTATAAGGTCAAGTGTGTATGTGTCAGCCTGTATCAATGAGACCTGTTTTTTTTTTAAAGGAGAATCAGTGCTTACAAGCTGCTCTCTCTCCTGTGTCCATAGTAGAGTTGCACCTTTCCACATCGCATCAGTCGAGACAGTGTTAACAGCCGTGGATCTCTGTTACATCTAATGGTTTCATGTGCTGAGCCGTACTACTCCTTCAACCTCCTCCTGACTCCGGATGTGAGCAGAGATATCAGCTGAAGTGCGGGAGCTGGTTGTGCCACTCAATAACAGTCATCAGCAGCACCGCCGCTCTCCGCAGTTATATAAAGAGATTATGCATAGATTAGAAGCAGTCTTATTGTTTGTCCAGGCTTTGTTTGTGTGGTCAGTCACTGTGAAGGAGTTTCTTGGCACAGTGTGTGTGTGTGTGACTTGTTATTATAGACAATTATATTAGAGCAGCTTCCTATTTCTCTGTTTTGTTTTGTATTCAAATTTGTTTTCTTTTCTATGGGATCTCCAGGGTTAACTTGAAGACTAATACTTTTCTGACAAATCTCATTGTCACTGAAATGTCTTTGTTCCTCGTAAACGTTTTCCCGAAATTGGATTTATGTGCTAGAATAATCTGTTAAAGTGCAGTTCTTGCTTCCACCAAACACAGCTTTTTTTTTGTTGTGTTTTTTTGTGAACACGGCAAACGTTAGAGCTTGAGCTGCTGGAGTGGCAATATTGCGGACGATTTACTCTTGAATTAGGATACAATAACTTTTTGCAGTGTGGTCTCGACACCTTGGAGGCTCAAATTCTATTTTATGTATTTCATGTTGCAGACTTTTGCTTATAATCCAGGAAGCATGAGAGATAGAGACATTTTTTTGTTCTGCTGATTTCTGTCTTTCGAACAAGCTCCCTCTGGGGTATCTACTAAACATGAATGTCCTGAATAAAGCAGGCCTCTGCCCCTCATAAAGCGCCCCCGCTGTCACAGGCAACACTGACATATTTTACAGTTTAGAAGCATACACAGACGTTATAGACAAGATTGTTCTTTTGGTTTAAATCAGCTGGAATATATCGCTCAATTTCCCTCTTCTTCAAGTCAGAAATTCCAACTCTATTTATGCCACAAGGAACTGTGCACGGTTTCTTTTCTATAATACATATAATTTTCACACTTATACTTTCACAATGACTATGAACATGCTACTTCGAACAGACTTCATGCTCAGTTTGAACTATTATTCTCACCTTTATTCATTCCTTGACATGCTCTCAACGTGTGTGGATTACAGGTCACGCTCAGCCGATCTTTGGAAAGCTAAGCTTCACTGAATGTGATGACCCAGAAATGACAGCTTGTGTTAGAACATTTTAGTCCATTTGATGCACATAGGCTTGTGCTCTAAAAATAAAGCTATTTAAGAGGTGTGTCATTGGCAGCTGTGTGGTCATGATGATGATGATTATTGCCGCCCTAATTCACTCATATTGAATTGATAGAACCTTGATGCCGTTCGGTGCCAAACGCCCACTCACTATCTTCTGTCAATCGAGCGGGCTAAGTGGGTGATTTGTTTTTTTCCCACGGACATACAAATCAACAGTTTAATTTGTTTATCGGATTAAATCGCAGCGACCAACCCTTGATGACTTGTGACTCCAAAGACATTTGCCACGTTTCCTGCTCTCTTTTCTTCAGGCCTAAATCTGTACATTACAAGCCTATAGCATTGATCATGTCACTACTACTTTAAATCTAGGCACTCCCTCCCACAGTCCAATATATCCACCACATGATGAATACGATCAGAGACTTTGAAGCTACACTTCTTACGACTACGCCAACAATTCGATTGAGGGCAAGCCAGCGATCTTCAAAAACCTGTGTGTCTGGATGTCTGTACGTATGGAAAACCAGGTCGGGTGATGAGCGACGGGCCATAGCATTGTGGTGACAGAGAGGTTAGGCTATCACTCCCGCCTCACAGAATGTTCAACCCCCTAACACGGCCTTATCGTTTGGTTCGCGCATATTCTTTCTTGATTGCGTGTTTCCTCTGAGTAGTCTGGTTTCTCACACACACCCAGCAGATGAATTGGCGCTTGCAGAAGAGGGAAAGTGGGTGCTGTTTTGTGGTCACACGCTCTGATATCTTACTTTATTTCAGCGACACAGAAATACAGATCATGTAAGCTATGCAACTCTAATCACCAATGTCTACGGATGCAGCATTATTTGCCAGAATAAAAGACCTACGTAATGCCAAACTGACCTTCAATGCTGTTCTCTCATCAAAGACAGCCCGGTGGTAGTTGGGCTTTGTGGTGAAGCTATTTGACAGTGGCCAAACCGGTGTAAAAGGTGCACCACGTAGTCACAGGTGAAGCGCTGCTGGAGCATACGGCTTTGTTTTCTATTGTATGAGTCCAGGCATTTTGCACTCCACAGGATAAAGGCAGGTAAAGGCGTCCGAAAGTGCATAGAAAAAGCACAGTAGCATATGATTTTTTTTTTTTTGTATTGAAATTGACTTCTCCCTGTGGCACACTTTTTGTGACATCATCAAGCCGGGTCGGTAGTATAGTATGAGGCGATGCATGCGGTGATTAGCAGAGACAAGCGAAGGCTAGAGGGTAGGAAGTTGAAACGCGGCACTAACTTCCCGTTTTATCCCTGAAGTCCTCGGCACACAGACGCAGGCCTGATCGCTCATGTCTTTGCTTTTGCGTGGGAGTCAGAAGAACTGTCTTTTTTCAGCCGCCGGCACTTTGCAGAAATGGGAAAATGAGTCAAGAAAGTATGTGTTCTTAAATAGCTCCCTGATGAATAAAGTGGAGAGGAAAAAAAGATTGATTCATGTTGCTAAAGTGAATAATGTGTTTATTGTGCTGTGTTTATGTTTTTGTTTGCAGTATTTATGTATTTTGTAAAGTCTTAAAGCCGTGAGATATGCTTTAATTTTGATAAATCTTGCATAAGTCCCCAAGCAGTTATGGTTGATAACACATTATCTGCAGTGATTATGTGTCTATGGAGCTCATTGTTTGGTAGTTATTATCAATCCAGCTTTTTTGCAACAGATACCGATACTGGGTTTTGAGTATCTGCCAATACCCGATATTTACCAATACCACTTTCTTAAAAGTGGCTTACTCTGAGTGAAATATTGAAATGACTCTTTTCTCCATTTTAAGAACAATAAAGTCATATTTTGTTGTCATGATGTTACGGATCAATTATGAATTATATCAATTGATAAACTCCTGGTTAAACATATAACAACGATCACTGGACATTTACACTACACTAATATCCTCGGGTAAATGACAGGCTTTATGTTACATGTTAATATAAACAACTCATATGAAGTGATCTGATCATTACAAATATGTAAGATCAGTTATTTCTTAAACTAAAATACAAACACTTGGCTTCAGCAGTGGTTATTTTATTTCATTAGGCTACTTTAGGTATTTCTATGTTTGCACGGTGATCCAAAATACGTTTGCGGAGGTTGAAACTAACCAAGCGATTGAATTCTCCTGGTTCTTTCCAGTGATATGAAGCATGCCCATATTCGCTTAGAATTAGGTGGATAAAGTTGTGTTTTAAGGCGTTGAGAGCCAAAACTAGTATTGGGTCAGTGTCAGACATTATCGGCTCCAGTATTGGCTCAATCGGTGCATCCCTAGAAGTTATGGCAGAAATTACAGTACTTTGAATTATTGTAAGTAACCACAACTGATTCTGTTCAGCAGTGATTGGGACATACACGTTGCAGGTCATTGTTCAGTGGTTATCTCACTTTTTGTTCTATTAATAGGTGTCTTATTTATTGCGTGACTTGTGCAACCATCCATAAACTCCAGGAATGCATGTATAATGGTGGCCAGCAATAGTTTGTTATGGTGACTGCTTGATCATTTCCATTCACTAAGAAAACGGAGTCATTTATAGAGCACATTTACAAACAGCTGGCACTGCCCCACAGTGCTGTACAGATTCATAAAATACTACAATCAACAAATACAAATAGAATATATAGAATATTGCTTAATACAAATAGAAAATAAAATCAACACGAGAAAATGCTTCGTGCCGAAGGCCAGTGCAAAAAAGTGAGTCTTCAGCGAGCGCTTGAAACTCTCCAAAGATGTGGCAGTTCTAATATGGAAAGGGAGAGAGTTCCACAATTTAGGGCCGGCTACAGCGAAGGCTCTGTCCCCTCTGCTCTTCCGCTTAGACCTGGGATGGTCTAGAAGATATTGTTCAGCGGACCTCAGAGCTCTGACAGGATTGTGCAAAGATACCAACTCTGACAAATAAGGTGGAGCTAATCCATTTAGACATTTAAAAACAAACAAGAGGATTTTAAAATGTATTCTAAATCCAACAGGTAGCCAATGAAGAGATGCAAGCACAGGGGCGATGTGGTCATATCGAGAGCAGTCTTACAGGAACAAAGCAGTATTAATGTAAAAACAAACAAACAAAGGCATTGTCCTTGTGCTCAATACATTTCGCCCTGCAGGGAACACCACATAGGGAAGGTGGCATGGAAAGTTCAGATGATGCTGAGGAAAAATGTGATCCAGAGAAGCTGTAATCTGAGTTTGATGTCACTCTGGATGGCTGAGTGAGATCACATATGGAGGATTGTGTTGAAACGCACCTTATGGATTATTCCCCTCTCGGCGTGCTCAGTCTCTTCATGTTAACTGCTGTAGAATACATTCACTTTTGGGGGTCTTAGCACTCAGTAATCACAAAGACATCCATGTGCAGTCACCGGAGCAGGTCGTGGAGAGCCTCATCCGCCTGAAATGAGCCTGACAGCTATGTGTCGCATCTGCCATTGACGATAACATTATCTGCAAACCTTTGATCCACGGCACAAACTTGTCGTACAAGTTCCCAGACTTAATCTCAGGGACACGTGACATGAATTATACAAATGTAATAACAACTTTTGCATATGTATGATGGCCTTATGTTTTGAATATATCACTGTTTTTGCCAGAAGAAGCTTGATATGCCGGGGCTGTTCCTTGTCCCGTGGTGATAACACTTAACTTTTACCTGGTTTCTCCTCAGCTCAGAATTTGATATGGTTATCTAATTTATTCTTGCCCAATAAAACTGTCTTTGCCAATATAAGTAAAGTGCGCTGATTCCTATTAGCGAGTTATCCCTCAATAAAAGCCAACAGTATAAGACATAGTGAGGGAACCCGTAAGACTGCCTCTCGTTCACTGGTTGTGTTTTCATTCTACTTGGGGGAAGTGTGTGGTGTGAAAATTGCTGGAAGGACATAACACTATTATGACAATTCGTATGTCGTCTTGCCTTTGCTAGATTTGGAGCCAAGCAAGCACAACATTTCAAGCTGTTTGTATTCTAAGAAAGCACAATTTAACCTTTTGCACGCAGTTTCATTGCAGGATTACAGTACTGTGTAATAATATTATTGTTATACTGACAGAAGTGGATCCTTTACCATTATGTAAAAAAAAAAAAAAAATCCCATATTTACATTTATTTTTGGTGCATTTCAAAACCGGATCACTCCAAAAATTCTAACATTACAGGTGGTCATTGAACAAGCGTTTACTCATGCGCAAATTGAGTAGTACGTGTGCAAATGGATCAGCAGCAGACTTCATTTATCCATTTTTTACTCACGCAGCATTGTCTTATTTACATGATAGATTTGTGGGCCTGAAACTGTAGTAAAGGCAACATCAAATGGTAAATGATTTTATTTTTCAGCTCACACCCACTATTTATCACCTGTCTTGATAAATGCCCTTAGAGTTGTATAGATTTTTACCATAACATGGTTTTCTCCAAGGTTTGTGAGTGTTGATTATCTGCTCCTCATCATACAAATCATAGTTTCAGCATATGGATATTCCACACTGGCAGTGTTGATAGCTTATCAACTTGTCAAGCTCACTCATTAAGAAACAAGGTTCTTGTCAGGGCATTGACATTGTGAAATGGATTGCAATTTAAAGATTGAAACCACCCATGTAAATTTTGTTCATTGAATCCGGAACTGACTTGATAATACTGAATTAATAGTGTGAAACAAGCATTGTTTGATGTTTCCAGTGATGATGGATACAAATTGTTTGTAAAATAAAAAGACATTGCCCTAAAGTGTGGAAAGTCTTTGCATGCTGCATGGCAGAGGTTCAGAGCCAAACATAGTCACTGGACTTAGTCACACTTGGAGAGCAACTAAAGGAGGAGGAAATGGCTAATAAATGTATACGAGGAAGTAAAGTATGGGGAGTGGAGAGGGCAACAGCTGCAGTCCACCACTAAGCAAAACTCTTATAAGTGAGTCAAGGTTGTTGATGACACAACTGTGTTGTTCACAGAGGCTTAGTCATTATCATTCAGAACACTTTTAACTGTATCCCTGCAATGTTCTGCAGTGTGCTTTATGCAGGAAATTAAATAGCAGCAAAACCTGCCTTTTGTTATGAAACATTATAAAGTGTAGATGCGTTAACCACAACTGTTCAATGTGTGATTGCTTTATAGAAAAATATACAGTATGATACTCATTATTTTATTTTATATTTATTTTAACACAGAACCTTTTTGATTCCATACGGCTACCCCAGATGTGACATGGTGTAACTAACGTACTAAATTATAAAGTACATTGCCAGATGGCTTTAGATTATCTTGTGCAATGTGTCACCAGAGGATTCTGGAAATGCATCAGACAATGTAAAAATAGAAATAAAAGAATCATCTTCCAGAATGTTGCATAAAAGATCAATTTGATCCGCCATGCCTATGTAGCGTGTGGTATGCACCGCGTGTTGGGAAAGTTAAAGTTGAGCAAGAGCTGCTTTCATGTGGTTTCAGTGGTTTGATTTACGCACCCACTCAGCTGCTCGCTCCGCTCATGTATAGTTTTTCCCAAGGGTGTTAGATGTGAAAAAACTCGCATTAGTCCAGGCCACAGCTGACTGCACAGTAGGGTACTTTCTGCTGCAGGAAACTGAGACCTCACATAGGGAGTTCCACTTTCTGGGTAAAAATGTATAGTTCATAGTTCAGTTTGCTATTTTATACATTTATATATTTATATTATACATTTATATATACATTTATTTATACATTTCTGTTTGTTAACCATTTGTGAACATATATAAATATGTTTTCTTTTTATACAAAACTCACAGCTGAAGTCCTATTCCTTTAATTTCTTTCTTTTCTCCTGCCTAACTCATATATTTATATACAGTAAGTAATAATGTATCGTCCATATATAACATTCATTTCCACTGTTGCAGAAATTGTGAAAACATGCAGTGGAATTTATTCTTGACCGCAAACGGCGGACACCTGACGCCATCTCAACAAAGCAGACATAATTAACAGTGACTCTGTTTTGATGTTTCTGAAACACTGAGGTCGGGGCCCTATACAGTTCAAATCAAAGCACGAATCACTCTGCGATTATCATGCTACACGAGAGCGACACTGTCATTGGCTTTAAAGAAAGAACAGACACGGAGCTGCAGCTGCGCAGTCATCATAGTGTAAGGAGAATATTAGAAAATGTCATTAGCGCTTTTAAAATATGGAAATCGTGCCGTTGTGCCGTGACAGATACAGTGATATGTGGAGATTGCTTTTTTGAGAATTAAATCATTTTTTTAAACATTTTTTTTTAGATGGCAAAAGAAGACATGTGTCACCCTGCGGGGAGAGAGTCAGCCATTGTACCCTGGGATCCGCCTGTGCCTCTGCCGCTCTCGTGACGGGCCCACACTGGCTGCTATCACTGTTTAACATAGTAATCTTTGAATAAATCGCCGCGTGCGTCATGCCAGTTGCGTTTCCGATAATTCCTACTCTTTAGCATTTACATCAGAGGGTGCACACATAGCAGTTAATATTAATCCCATTGCCTAATGCTGCGTTTACACATAGGCACGATGCGTTACGAATGGCATTTTTTCGTCATTCGTAACGTTCGTAACATGACTTAACGCGTCTTAATGGGATTCTTAACAGAGCGCATCAGTTCGTGACATTCGTGATGTTCGTGGAGAAAGTTTTTGTCTGTCAAAAAATCTTCCACGAATGTCACGAATCACCCTCTGTTCGTGGAGTTCGCAGCGGAGCGTGTCCTTTCGTGATGCGTCGTGGCGCTTCGTAATTCAGCGTGAGAGCATTCGTAGAGCATTCGTAGAGCATTCGTAGAGCAGAATCACTGTTTTCACGCACAAAATTGATGGAAACACACGCTACGCCGAAAAGTACATTTTCGGACCTGCAGCAGCAAAAGGAAAGTCACACAAACTCGGCCAGTCCGCGCTCCAGGCCCGGGACAGCTGCACCTGCCGCCGCCGCTCCTCAGGTGCTTTTCCTCCTCCTGCGGTCGTTCCTCCTGATGTTTGGGAGCCAGTCCCTGCCGCCCCTATTGCCCCCCCGCTGGAGAACCCCACTGTTGTGTATTTGTCACGATTTCCCCCGTGTGTGTGGGGAAAAAGGGACAGTAAGAAGTGCGCCTTTCCCACGGTCCCTGAACGCATCTCCCACGCTGCCTCACTCGCACCAAAACAAAACAACAGCGCGTGGTTCCAGCGGCTACACCACAGAGAAGTTAAGGCTTATTTACAACCTTAGACACGTAAAGCAAGCTGCGGTGGGCGCGGGGCAGGTGGAGACAGGCCTGTGTTTGTGGATTATACAGTTTTTCCAAATGGAGCTGAGACTGACCAGACGAGTGAGAATCATTGGATAAAGAGGTTTAAGAGCAGCAAGTTCTACGACGGATCCCCAGAAGATCGAGTGCACAGTGAGTGTAGTGTTTTTATGCTTCTTCTGTGGAGCAAAGTCAGCCCAAATTGTGCGGCTGTTGCACGGACTTATCTGACATGAAGCGCGTGCGTTTGTTGATGCGTTTGCCCGTGTTACGCATTGACAGGAGCGGGGTTGAACTGGTGTGACTGTCCCATAGACTGAAAAACTATTGCTATTCTTCAGTATATGGACAGGCCTGAGCTGGTGTATTTGCTTTATGTTTAACCCGATTTGGCGAGAGCCCAACGAGTCAGGGGCGCACGGCGGAGCGAGACGTCCCTGCTCCGCCTCCACCCCGGTGTGCGTGGCAGGAGATCTTGTCCACATTCGCCCAATTCTTGACAGATTTTTGACAGAACGCGACTATTCCCAATAACTCGCAACAGCACGCAACAGCACGCAGCAGAACGCAACAGCGCGCAGCAGTGCGGGACGCATATTCGTGACCGTGCGTAATAATTCGTGCCATTAATCGTAACACGCAGTAACAGGTCGCAACAGTTCGTGGCGGCGCGTGAAACCTCTACCCCGAATCACTCACATTCGTGATCCTCGGCCACGAATGTGGATTCGTGGCATTCGTGACTTGTCGTCGTTATGTGTAAACGCAGCATAAGCTCCACTGATGGGTAGAAGACTTCAACTGACAGAGACATCACGCTACACTGTGCCAGGGAAAGATCTGGCTCAAAACAACCCATTTAGTTATTGTGTTCACGGGCGCATGCTAAGGGATTGGAACTTTACGTAACCCCAGGATCACGGTGGCACCGAAGCGACCGTCACTACTGTCTCAATGGTTGCATCAAACATTCATACGTTGGGCCAAAAGTGCAAGCCAGAAACTTCCCAGCAAATTATAAAGCGTATAAATAAATTAATACGTAAAAAAAAAACAGATTTATTCAGTTTGTTTGCTCACAATATAACCTTTCTGTCAGAGTATTTCCAAACGTAATGAAGGTGCAATTAAGCTACGGTACCGTCGAAGTAGCTAAATTGCAATCGGAAAATCTGGTGAGGACCTAACAAAAAAAAATCTTTCGGCATTTGTTTTACGAATCGATAACGGTCAACAAGTGCCTGCTAGTGCATTCAGCTCGGACGCATATTCCATTAAAGCCACCCGCTATTGTCTACGGATGCTCAGTACTATTGGTCTAATATAGAAAACAGATGCACAACTCCTCCAGATACATGATTCATGTTCATTCTCCTCAGAGACTCGTTGAAAGCCACTGCTGATAGGGCTACAGAACCAGTGCTTATAGAAGAGGCTATTTGAGGCTTACTTGCTGGGTTGCAGTATGTAATCATCCTTGTACCTAAATGAGAATGATTTAGTTTTCTTGGTGCTTCTTGGATTTGTTGTGTGCATTAATTGGCTGCCTGCAAGTAGTACTAGTCTGTCTGAGACTTTAGTCCATGGAAGGTACAGACAAATGTACAGTACATTTACAGTAGCTTTTTGTTTTGTTTTTAGTCAGGCTTTCATTTTTTGATATAAAACACGCCACAGAAGCTCAGGAATCAGCGCTCTATTTCACCTGCTGGTGACAGAGCTGCATCTACCATTGCCCTGGACGACAAACGGAATACTTACTTTATCATTAGTGATGAACAATTTAGCATTAAACGCAGAGATGTGTGGGTTGTGCTGGCGAGACCTGAGAGATTCTTTAGTAGATGTTTTGTATTGACCTCTTAACGTCCACCTGAACCGAGCACATTTTCTCCAGTTCAGTTTTGCCCAAATCTAAAAGCTTCTCGACTGGAGCTCACAGCCTTATAGGCCAGTGTAACGCCTCGCTTGAAAGCTACGACCCGCTAAACCGATCGTGGCTTGTCTGTTGCGTTGTCACCACGTTTTTGTCACATTTTTGTTGTGTTTTTGTCTATTTTTGTCTGGGTTTCGTAGGGTTTTTGTAATTTTTTGTTGTTTTCTTCATTGCTTTTTTCCCTTGTGTTTTTTTTGTGTATTGTTGTTGTTGCTTTTTTGTTTTGCTTTTTCATCATGTTTTTGTCACTTGTTTACTGTGTTTTTGTCGCTCTTTTGTTGCTTTTTTTGGTCACTTTTTCGATGCCTTGTTCATGGAGCTTGTAGATTTAGGAAAGCCAAAGTGTGACGATAATGTGCTCGGTTCAGGTGGGGGTGAAGAGGTTAAACCTTTATTTCCTGCATCCCCTGAGATGATGCATTTTCAAACAAGCACAGTCAGACAATGATGACCTAACGGCAAATCTAAAAAGCTCAGCTTAATAGGTAAAAAGGTCCGGTTATCAAACTGAAATGGATGCAATATGGTGGTGATAATGTCGAGTTAATGACTGACCTGCGTGCTGCTATAATTTTCCCTCCCTCGTCGCCACTAATGCAATATGGCGAATTGCTTAAAATTCTTCTCTTTATGTACTTCATAGCAACAGAGTAGAAATGACAGAAGGTGAAGTGAGGCAGGATTAGTGCATGCGGCTTGAGCGAACATGCTCCTATCTAGGGCCCAAAGAAGGTTAAATTTGGATGAGATTAAAAAGCTCGAGCTTGTCAAGGACATAAAGTGACAAGATGAAGAAACTAAGTGGGTGTAATTATGCTGAGAGTAGTGCAGGGTGTGACTTCATCTTCGCTCCTGCATGTTTTAATGAAACAAAGACAGCCTTTTAAGTCCTTTTAGATTAGGCTTTTTGTTGACGTCTTACAGCATGCAATGTAGCTTCAAAATCAAGGTTACGGCATAAAATGTGTAGCTGCATACAATGTCTACAATAAAGCTATTTGAGCACTATCGTGTCATCTCTTTTATCATGCATCCGACAATAGATGCATATAATGGAGCATGATGCTGCAATAGCCGTCATGGCAATGGGTTTATTCCTTTGTGCACCTTGAATCAAGTGGCTCCCAGAGGTTGCATGTTTGTTGAGTGCAATGGAAATGTTTTTGATCGAGACAATATCATTTTGGCGCAACTTGATAAAATGTATAATTTTCCTGTGTTCTACTAGCAGTACCAATCTCTAGTCTAGTGTCAGACGAGACATAATGTGGAAACTGGCGGCTGATTTTAGGAGATGTTTTGTTGACAGAGCAAAACATCAGAGATCAACTCAAACGCAAAATCCACCGCAGTAAGAAGATACTAAACATACAGTTTGGTGCCATGTGAGATGCTTTTTTAGCACTTGTAGCCGCGCACCTGTTTCCTGCACGAGTCCCAGCACAGCAGACGTGGGGAAACTCTTCTCCTGTCTGGGGAGCCAAGCATCTACATCCTGCTGTCGGTCCCACTGCTTTGCTATCGAAGCTCTCCATGAGAAGGGGCCCCATAAAATCCAATAAATCCATTTCATTCAGTTATCTGGTTCACTTCTGATTTCCTGGAACGTCTTGCCCATGCGCGGTCACATTAGCGGTTTTCCTAGGTGAAGAAAACGTAGGGGAAGCTTCTGAGATACTGCAGGCCCTGGGGGGCGTATACTGTCAATGTCCATCGTATTCTGATTGGATGATAATTCTGCCAGTCACGCTGGCTGTCAATCATGTGTGCGGACTGACAACTCAGGGCCAGCAGAATCAGTGGAGAAGGCCCTGAGGAGGAGCAGCTCGCCAGAGGTGTTTAAGGCACTTTTTGAGTAGGAAATTACATTTACACATCAACAAAATCAATATAAGCGGCTCAACTGCACATTATATGAATAAATTAGAAATCAAACAAACTATTATAACATTTTACACTTTTTTCCTCCTCACTGGGCCAGGGCTAGCAGAGAAGGCCCTGCTGGCCCTGACTGCACACCATTGTGTGTAATGCCATGCTAACACAAGTACAGTACTTTCAAAAGTACTGCATTTTCTTCAAACCTGAACTTGTCGGCCAACCTGACCAGCGTTGGCCCACACCTGGATGCAATTTTGTTGTACAATTGCACAATGACAAATAAAGCACTACTTACTTGCTTTAAAGGGAAATATATTCCTGAGCATCTCATCTCAGTCACCACAGATAGTGTTTTCCATTTCTTATGGGTAAATAAATGTGGCTTGTGTACCAAATTTGTGGCTGCAATTTTGTTTCAACAGCCCAAATCCTCCATATCTCTCATAGATTAAAGAATGTGTTAGAATTGTGGACACGGTGTTTTTAAATTGTATGCTTGTCTTCCATTGCTCTCTCTAATGTCACACAGACAGACTCGAGGCAGGCCTTGCGGTTATTGGGGAGTTATCCCTATCAAGTAAGCTGAAATAATTAGTCCAAAAGCCACAGCTCTTTCATCTCGACCTCTTATAAAACTCCTCACACAGTTAGCCCAGCATGACACAAACTGCAAACTTGTTAATTCACTGGAAGCCTCCACTACTCCACATGCAGCATTCATGTTGCAGCTTTAATAAATACATCTAACTGTGCGATGCAAACTTTAGAAGTAGTAGGCATATAAAGCCGTGTTAATTCAATGTTCTAGTCGACAATTCTTTTTCATTTTTGTCCAGTTCAAGAAATTCAAAGTCAAAATTCAAAATGAACTTCAACTATAAATCCATGCTGCTTTATATAATCACACTTGCACACTTTCCTCTATATGCACAGCACAACTACATTGTTCCTTGTGCAACGAAGGGATATTTCAGGATTTTTGACATAGGGCCTCATTTCCTAGTTATCCAGAGTGTTGTTTATTTCTGGAGATATTTATTTGTTAATTCATGCCGTCCTTATCTTTTGAAGAGTTTAGTGATGCTAGGCTAATGCTAGGCTAGCGCATGTCTATGGTAACTAGTAGCCTGCATTAAAAAACAGTCTGATCCAAGCACAGTGCACCTGAGGCAAATCACTGATAGCACCAGACTACCGATATAAATGTCTGTGTTGACTGATTTATTTATTTATTTTTTAAATATAACCATTTTGCATTTAAAATAACTTATGTTTGAGCAGCATCAGCTTCCTGGTTGCAACAGACCTGCAGTACCTGTAGTACTCCTTTAGTACACCGCGTGGCATCCATCCATATCACCGTCTTTAAATCGCTCACGTAGTTTCTTTAAAAAATATACGTGTAGTTTTTCTAGCCCCACATTGTATCATAGTGTAAACATATCATGCAAACTAATCATGCAGCACTGAATGCAGGATGGGTCCGAGCTGGGAGAGTGTAAATCAATCCAAAATATAAGTTGCAACAAGACAATTAGGGGGAGGGGGGTCTGTAGGTCCTCCCACAGAAAAAAATTAAGTGCAAGGGTCACATTTCCTGCATTTTGGTGCATTTTAACAGACAAAGAGCCCGCTGTATTATAAATACAATTATGAATACAAAAAACAAAACAAACAGCACCTGGGTAACACTTTATTTAAGACTATACCATAATACATTGTACCTAACATAATGCAGTACAATGTAATCTGCTTTGTAACAATCAATAGTAACTTGTATCTATGTAGTACATACACAATGGAATATTGTGTATTAGTACTTGCAGGTATATAATGTAATAAGACATTTAGGGTTACGGCTGAAGGTTAGGGTCTTATGTCTTATTACATTATGTACCTGCAGAGTACTAATACACATCATTCCATTGTGTAGCTAACCAAGTACAAGTTATTACACATCGTTACAAAGCCCATTACATTATGCTTAATTTGGAAAGCACAATGACTTATTTCACCAACTTGTAGGGGGAGGAAAATACATCATTTTAACATTTTTGAACACCATATAGTCCCTTTAAAGGTGCAGCAAAACCTTAATGGTTTGGATTTTTAAAGAAAGGCTCCAGAATACTAATCTGTGGTTCTGCTGCACTTTAACTTAAATACACAAACCTCATAACACTGGGGTACAGCTGAATTATCATGGGTTATATTAAGTGTAACAGAATGGAAAAGGGGTGCAGAAAAACCTGCAGAACCCTTTAGTGTATTGTTATCTTAAATAAGGTTTTAGCATCTTAACATTCATTCTACATTGAAGAATACAATAAGCACTAGCTTAGCTTGCTCACTGATAACCAAGAGCAAATATGATTGATTGATTGATTGATTGATTGATTGATTGATTGATTGATTGATTGATTGATTGATTGATTCATTCATTCATTGATTCATTGATTCATTGATTCATTCATTTGAAGGATTACAATCACTACTTACTCTCTAAATGTGAAAGGCAGATTTCATGCTTTCTGGGGCATTTTATATGATGCACAGCTATATTTGAGAGCAATAGCTTTTTTTCCACATATTCTAACTTTTCACATTTACAGTTTTACCATAGAAAGGCAATTTAGTGTACTTTTTTTTTTCTCAACCAACAGTAAATTGTTGAATATTTTAGTATCAGGCTGCGATAATTTAACAGAAATTAAAAGAGGTCTCTGTCAGAAGCAGCAGTAGCTTCAGGCTAAACCACAGAGGCACTCGGGCAAGAAATGTGCTCATTTTAAAAAGAGTAGTACTCTGTAGGACGTCTTATTTGCTCTTTGCTTAGTGAGGTGCTGAAACTCTAGTCTAGCACTTTTAACTTGCATAACAAGACAAAGAAAGGCGGTGATAGATTGTCGTAAACTTGGGGAGGGGAGCGTGCGTTTATGTTACCTGTATCGCTGCTCTATCTGCGGCCTCATGGTCTCGCCGCTGGTTCCCCATTGAAAAGCATTGGACTTTAGACACGTTAAAAACAACTTTAAAGCCTGGTCCTAATTTTTTTGGAACTATCTAGAGCTAGATGTTCCTCCTGTGCTAACGCTGGATTAGTTACAATTAAGGGGACCAGGCTGGTTTTTGTAAGAAGAATTTATAAAATCTCGTACTTAATGAGGGTCGGACTGTTAGCATTGGAGCTGCGCGAGCTACACGTCACGCAAGGGCCGAGTCTACAGTGAAGATCCCGCCCTTTTGTCCTTTTTAGGAACATGCTTTGTCAGAGCTGGGGAGGGGGAGTCTGTAAATCCACCATGACTTCCCCCACCAGCGTGGTCATTATGGTAAACGGGGAGAAGTGAGGATTTATATATACAGTCGATGGTCCATCTTGACATAGAACACGCTTTAGCTTCGAAGGTAAATATTTTTGCCCAGAGCACCCTAGGCTATATAGATATAGATATATTTGCGTACTTTCAGAGCAACATTTTGTACGTGCATACTTGGGTGTCAAAATGCGTAGGTTGGCAGATCTGTTGTAAGCTACGCAGCGGCGGAGTGATCTGCTAGGTTATATATATATATATATATATATATATATATTATATTATATATTATATATATTATATATATATATATATATATATATATATATATATATATATATATATATATATATATATATATATCCAGAACAACACTCCGGATAACTAATGAGGCCCTATGTCAAAAATCCTGAAATATCCCTTTAATTTAATTAGGGCTCTGTCAAACTGTCACATTGGAAGGATTTCATTTAGTTTTTATTCATCGCCTTTTGTGTGGAGTTTTAAAATTTTAGACTAGTTGTAATCAGCAAAAGCAAACCTAGATTAAAACTGGCAACCTTTTTTAAAATTAAGCTTGCTCTAAATTTGCACTCCAGTAAGGAAAAAAAGCTAAAACACGATCTGAAGGACACATCCAATGGCTATCACTGTCTGTGATTGCAATAAACCAGCAGCTTTTCAAGTACCAACAATAACCATCATCATCTATCACATTGCCCTACCAGTTAAAACATGGCTACATTTGGTGTAAGTTTGAGATAAAATGGGAGACAAACATGAACTAAACTAGTATTGTAAAGAAGCCAGAGGAACCTATAACTACCTCCATGATACCCGTTTGTGAAGCACTGCCCAGAAATATCCCCAGAAATGACCAGCCGATACGTATAATAGCATAGCTAGCATGGCAGGACTGCGAGTGAACAATTTCAGTGAATTGTCAGAGAAATTCCATGTGTCTTTGGCGACACAGTGATGTATGAAGTCTGAGGCAAGGAAAAGGGCAGGTGACGGCTGCGGGCTGTTTGGTATTCAGCAGGCTCGGCTTCCTCCCGCTGACCTAAGTAAGTAGTGGACGTCCTTGTACGTAGTTTGGTCACTAAGGGGACGATACACAAAGAAATAGGCTTCTTTCAAACTACTTTTTCACTTATCCAGCCATTTATTCATTTTGCGCCACTTCCTGCTTGTCCATGAAAGGGAAGTTAATTCTCAAGAATCGGTAATTCCTGCCGTTTTGTGATTTAGTATGAGCTTTTATGAGTTGCTTTGTCAAAGACATGTGCTTGCACTGTGCCTTGCCTTCGGGGGAGTCAAATCTGAGCTGCTGCATTTGGACTAAAGGAAATGAAAGCCGGTAAAACATATTTCAGAGGCTTTTATTTGGAGGTTATTGTGCTTCACTCTGAGTATATATACCAAAACAATCCAGTTGTTTACTCAGAAGCCAATCCAACCAACATAAGAGGCAATCGCTGTCATTGCGCAGTGGCGGAACTCCACAAATTGTTTGTGGGTTCAGTTGTTTGCCAGACAACACATCTCTCTAGTTTTCTGATCTCTTACCCAGATCCCCAAAACAAGCACAGGTGAACTAATGTTGAGCCTGGACGAAGACTGCTACAGGGTAGGAGAGCACTTGCTCTTTTGGTTTCTTTCTACAGATTGCGTGAAATGTCTTTTACTGTGAAAGTTTAATTCCCAAGTGTTTATCCTGTGGTAGAGAGCACTACAGGCGGTCAAGCAAAGGAACAATGGCTCACGTGCCCTGTACTGTACATCCCATCCCTCGCCTTTGATGTCATTGTATTTTAAAGAACTACAGTAAGTAACTTGTTTATCTTAATAAATCCTTTTCGTAGTCCCTCTGGGGGTAATACATGTGTTAATGGGATGATTGACACTTGCAACTTTCCCTGCTCCGACCCGGAGGCCCCAATAAACACTAATGGAATCACGAAGAAGAAGCTAACAGGCTAACGGGCAAAGCTAACTGCGGGCTAGCACCACTTAAACAGTATTTACAGCCTAGATTTTAGCCAAAAATGTATCTCCATCTTGCAATTGGATGTACAATATCCCTCTCTCCCTTCGTCTTTTCTGTCAGTGTAGTATTTACTCACGGAAAATTAATGCGCAAAAAAATGCACCATGCTACGACACTTGCACTGACGCTTATGGCCTCTAGGGGCATGAGTTTCTTAGTTCTGTTTTATTGTCTGCAATTAGTGCAAAGATACACTATTGTTCAAGAATCTTGAAATTTTTCATGCATGATGTAAAAATGTACACCAAATGACAGAGAATATAGCAGGATCCAGACCTGAATTGTACTGTATTTGCAAAAAGCAGTTTCTTTTCAATCCCCGGAACAGCAATTTATCCTTTCTAATGTTTTCTAGTGGGTTTGGCACAGATTTTAATAAGCCAAATAAACTAGTATTTCAAATCTTTGCACCTAATAATAATTCCCCTTTTCTCTCCTGTTCAAATGAATTGTGGCTGGCATAGCTTTGGGGGCTGTTATTTCAACTCAACCACACAGTTTACCAACAATAAAAGGAGCTATTGTGAATTTACATCACGCATTTGATCTGAGTTTTACAGAACATCGTGCTGTAATTTGAGGTTGAATGATACATTAGAAAGTGAAAAATAATGTCGCTTGGCACAAATTGCTTGGAGTACAGGAGTGCCATGGTCTGGTTCGGAGCCAGAGCACTTTCACTGGGCTTTTTTTTTACTCTGTCCTCACTGCAAAGTGCCATCTCAGGTTGGCGCCCTCGAACTCCTCCATCACCACGTGTTTAAAGCCCCAGACAAAATCACGTCTCTTGCCAAATGCCCTGTAGCCACGAGTCAGCTATTGGTAATCAATAGAGATTTACAGGACAACTTTTGCGGGCTTTTAGCGCATGACAATCGTGCTGTCATTTGTGCCTGTGTGGACAAATGTCTTAGTTTTGCTTTTGTACTTTTGTACTTTGGGCATCTTCACTTGGACTGGACAGAGAGGCAAGCTGGTCTTAAGGTTATTAGCCTTTTTCTCGTTTTTTTCATCTGGATCTTGAACATTATGAGGCCGCTTAAATCCAACTTCAGTATTTTTTATAAGATCCAAGGTTGTTCTTTTAATTGATTTTTTTTTTTTTAGAAATTAATAAGGCGAGACACTGCAGGTGAATAGGGAAAAACATTTAATTTACAGATATCAATTTGAAACTTTTGCTGTCGATCACTGGCATAAAAGTGAGGAAAAAAATCTATCATGTCATTTTATCTTTTCATATAAGAACAAAGTGTTTTATGCCTAAAAATGGCCCAAATTTCCCATCTTTTCGGCGACGAGAATGAATAATGGATAGAGCTACAGTCAAATGTATGGTTTCATTTTATTGATAAATGAGTTACCAAGACTTTTTCTGAGGGGATTTTGGATATCTTGTTTAGTTTTAAAATAAGCTGTTTTTTAGTGGAAAGATTTGTAAAAATGTTATTTGCGCCTTTTTTGACATTCAAAACTCAATAAATGGGGCTTAGGGATTAAATAATAAAAAATCCCTCTGAAAAAATCTTCCAAATATTCTTCAGTCCAAGGCTGGAAAAGTGAGAAGTCTTTAGGTCCTACTGACGTGGACATAGTGTCGCCACAATGACAGAAAAATGTGTTTTGAGAAAAAGGCCCTTGAAATTGCATTGTCCCATATAAGTCTATGGGCAAACATTGAATCAGCGCAATATCTGAACATGTTATTGTGAAGATTAGGCATATTTTCTGTTTCCGGGTGAAAGCTTGTATGTCCAGAGACCAATTTGGCCCAAAACCTGAAAACTGAAAAAATTGAGTTTTGCCTGCAGTGTCTCCCCTTAACATCGAATAAGGGCTTCACTTGAATTCGTCATAGAGGAATGTTGATTTTGTGACAAAGTTCCCATTATTGAAGAACTACCATTGTTAAGTAAAATAAAAAGGGATTTCTACCCTGTGGTATATCCTGAATTGATTCAATGCTTAATTAAACGTTACGCAGAGCGGTCTGGGAGTCTAATTTCAAAGCATATGCAAATAAAGTAGTTCCAAAGATCATTGCCTTTATGCCCTCTTCTACGCGCATGTCTTATGGGCTCAAAAGCATCCCAAAATGTCACTGGAGCAACATTCAGACAGTGCAAGGATGTGCGTTCAAAGCAAAGCAGGTAGGAGTGATTTTATCCACATCCTCACCAAGAAAGTGCTTAACCACACTCCCCTGTATATTCTGCTGAAGAGGACAGTTTCAGCAGGAGTTTTAGCAAGTACATAGCCTGAAGATATAAAGGCCCTTCCCCCTTTCTGCAGTGGCACTTTTGCTTATTATATGAAAAGATTACAGGGTAAGAGACTGCCTGAACCAGATTTTTTTATAATAACGCCAACTCATCTTTCGCAACCATTTTGAGACACACTGCAACCCAATAATGTGGGTCAAAAACTGTGATTGTAGAGTCACTTCCATCCACACTGTGCTCAGCATTTGCTCCAACCAGGAATGACTGCGATAAAATTAATTTGATGTTTCAATGCAATTCAAAACAATCCTGTACCGCTTGATATGTTTTAATAATATTATATAGAAAAACAGTTACCCCATGACATGTTTTTTGTTGTTGTCAGCACTATTTCTATGCAGACATAAAGGCTGCAGGAAATGACTTTGCATAATATGGTGTTGGATGGATAATGGATATTTGTGTACAAGTTAATGGGCTGGTCTTGTGACACCGGTTTCCAGGGTAATAAATGTTCCCTAAATGCTGCTCCCGTAATATTCCCTGCTTTATGCTTATGTGAATAATGCGATAGTAAAATTGTACATCATTAAGTAGTTCTGACTCTGAGATGGGTGCTCCGTGTTCCTTGTAGTATTTGATTTAAGCCTCCTTCTGCACCCGGGCCACACACTATTGCTCTCTCACAGTCTTAGGAATCGCATTAGCCCTCATTTTGCCCTCACAAGCAGTTTTATGTAAGGACATGGAAATCTGCACCACTCAGCTCCTTCCTGGTTTAGACAATCCTTTCATTAACAAAATCAATATGCCCGCTTTTCTGTTTGTCTTGCGTGCCACTATTGTTTTGTGTCTGGATGTGGATATTTATCACTATCATTATGCTTAAGCCAGTGTGTGCAATGTAAGTAATGTAGTGGAAAGTCCCAAACCAATCAACTTTGCCCCTCTCTCAAGGTTTTCTGTAACTCAGACACATGTTCACAGACATATTCACACATTCTGCCGTTCCAGACTGAGGGATTTTGATGCAAAGGCATTTGGATATTTAATTTTATGCTATTCATGCTTGGGTTGATGATTTGTAAACACTGCAGGCAATCAAAAAAGAATACGGTTCGGAACCGTAGTGGACTGTATTTACAAATCCTAACCACAAGGAGTCACTACAGAAACAAAGCATCACATTACCAATGATTGAGGTTTAATGATCACTGGACGGCCTAAGCCAACTCTAATCGAAGACACTCAACTCTGAGTCGGTTTGTCTCTCTTGTTATTCCTGAACATTAAAGCAGAACTAAGTAACTCATGCACCTAGAGGCCATAAGTGCCACTGCAGGTGTTGTAGCATGTTGCGTTTTCTTTACTCCTTAATTGTCCGTGAGAGTAAATACTACACTGATAGAAAAGACAAAGGCAGAGAGGGATATTGTGCATCCAATTGCACAATGGAGATATTTTTTATCACTCAAACTTGGCTGTAAAGACTGTTTAAGTGGCGCTAGCCCGCAGTTAGCTTTGTCCGTTAGCCTGCTAGCTTCTTCTTTGTGATTCTATTAGTGTGTATTGGTGACTTCTACTCGGAGGCAGCAAAGTTGCAATTGTGGTTTTGTGGAGACACCGGAGGAGATGAAAGACCACCCATATCATCCCATTAACACTTGTTTTGCCCGCAAAGAGACTACGAAAAGGATTTATTAAGGCAAACAAGTTACCTAGTACTGCCTTAAATTACTCATTACAATTTTTACAGCACAATCATCAATTTGTTAGCAGTGCCATTGGCACATGCGATCATTTTTAGAGTTTGCAGAGATCTTCTCCTTTGTCTGATGCTCTTGTTCTCACCAGTGAAATGTGTCACACTTTCCACAAAAACCTGATTTCAGAAAGGAATTTATTGAGTAGGTGGAAAAAGCCTAACATAAGATGAACTGGCTTTGCTATGGGAGTGAAGGCTCATTAACATGCGCTGGCAAATTACAGAAGTAGGTTGCTAATGAACAGCTCGCAAAGAAATATGTCCAATGTAGAATTAGCTGTTTAACCACAAACAATAAGCCAGTCAAGTGGTCATAATATCAAGCCTGATCCGCTTTTTCCAAATGAGGACTGTTGCTTGCCGTGTTTTCAAGAGCTGCATATTGGAAATATCTAGTGTTTCCTCGATGCAGAGGGAATGCAGATGCTTCTAATGGTTGACCTTATTAGTGCAAATATTATACTAAAAATAAACCAAGCGAGAGAAATGCCTTTCATTACATAGACTGATTTGGGTGAGAAATATGTGTTCTCTAGGCAATGATTCAATGAGCGAAGAGGCCACGTATGAATACTTACCTCCTGATTAACCTTTGAGTATATTTGATTGGATTTATGTGATGTGGCTTCCTGCTGCAGTAGACATTTTAAACATTTAATCAACATTTATTAACGACGGTAGTAATATTTGTAGAACATTTATCAACACATGATTTAAATGTGTAATTTCAACTCAACGTCAAAGCAAAATGAAGCCAAATAGAGCACAATGGCTGAGATCAAAATAAAAGTAAAATACGGTTAATTAGGAATAGTCTTATATTATTTAATAACAGTACTTGTTGTAACACTTCTACAAATACTACTGTACATGTCATATACTTCTAAAGCTTATAAGTCGAAGCAGTAAATGGGTCTTTTTACATGCTTTTTTCTTCTTTTGTAGCCATTTCTTAAACATTTCAGTTGAAACTCTACGCTAAAAAAGATAATAACAGATAATGTTCAGAAAATCTTTGAACCAAGATGGAGATGGATTTCTCTCAAATACAATGTTTAATGAGTCATTATTGCGGTCAGCCACTGAAAATAGATGAGAGAGACGTTTTATCCTGATTAACGTGCCTAATGGCTTTGCCTATAAAACCAAACTGTGCTGTCAGTGAAGCGTGTGCCGTCTGTCTGTCCCTCACTCTCGGATTCAGCTCCAGAACGTACGCGCTAATCCATCAAGATTGACACTCATCATTAGAGTAATATGGACTGCACATTTGGAGTTCAGCCCTAAGAGCCCCAGGGGTGGAAAGTTATATACTCGGACTAAAAATACAGCAGCCCTGGCATGTGCGGTTCCTGCAACTGTCTTTCATTGTGAGTTGATACGAAGTTGAAATTTCAAACACAAATGATTTTGAAAAAGTTTTACTTGGGCTGCACTGACATACAGGGGACATAGAGGGCAAATTAAGCTCTGTACTTTCAAACAGTTTCTAAAGTTTATGAAGTGTTCATGTTTATGTTCAAGTTGTTCATGATTCAATGAATTATTCATTTTTCTTTCAAAAAAATGTTAGCGTTCAGCCTCTCCTAGCATATAGGCATAGTTAGAAGCTAAACTGTTCCACGTTTTCCCTATTTAAATATAGTTAAGTAGGAGCGCTTCAATGTCCGCGCACGGACGTCAAAGTGCTCCTGAGGCGTTATTACACCTTACAATATAGTACCCCTTTTTATCCGCTTAGAGAATCAACATGTTTAATTTTGTGTAACTAGACTCGGATCGTGTGAAGGCTCTATTTCTCACACATGAATTAAAAACATATTTTTTTAAATTGGTTTAACACACAAGAACAAAGATGACTGTTTCAAAGCTCCTTGAAAGGTGCTGAAGTGGAGTCAGCTCTTGTCTAGTATTACATGCTTCTTCCACTTAACCATGTTTTGTTGTAAAACTCTGGGCCTGATTTACGTCGCCAGATGCTAAATTACAAGTGCTTTTGCACTGTGTTGCACCTGATTTATCATTAGAAACTGTTCGCTTTTCATGTTTGTGAGAAAATCTCAACTGCTTTTTGCACCACTTTAGCACATGTCATTATGCACATAGTAAATCAGGTCTTATAAGTTGCTGTGTATGTATTGTGCTCGGCACATACAATTTTTTGATTGAAATTGATACTGGATGCCCACCGGTGTGGCTCTTGTGCTAGAATCAGCAAATGAAGCTTAGCACCATACACATGTATTAATAAGCTGAAATACCTTTCCAATGAGGCGTTGAGAATGGTGATGTGGAGGATTCACTGCGATCCAAGAACAGGGAAGTGATGAGACATGAACTGAACTAGCACACATGGGACAAACTTCCGTTTGATGAGTTTAATGCATCAGCAAAAATAGAGCATCCAATAAACTAGACAGGGACAGCATATAAGTCCTCTTTTTACCTCATGAATGTATTGGGTCAATAATGTCAAAAATATAGAAAGAAAACAAATCAATCCCATTTACACGTAGCCATGGCAAGTTTCTCTGTTCTGTGGTGATTCAACAAATGCAACTGACTTCTATTTGATTTCAAGTGTTGCACAGAGACTTGTAAACTTCAAAGTCTAATCTATGAAAACCCACAGAGGAAATAGAGTTGTGACAGTTATTATACAACAAGATTACTAATGCTTGCATAAGTGTGATTGAATTGGACTTTTTATTCCTAAAGATATTGAGAAAATCCCTATTTTTAATAAACTTGTACCATAAAAGCCATTTCGCACCTAGAAATGATGACTTACTTCTACTAAGATGCGAAGGATTCTTGTTGAAATTGAAGATGCAATATGTGTGAGTTTTGTACATAAAGATGTGGCTTGAATGTAAGAAAGAACTAGTTGCTAGATAATGATCACCATTGCTGTGCAGACATCTTGGAAACAATTTGAAGAATCATTTGAATGACCATTTAAATAAATTACAATCACAATGATAGCATAAAGCATAAATGTATCAAATGACATACTAATGAAAAGATAAACGCCCTATTTTTTCCTGTATTTGCCTAAACTGTTGATCTGGGTCAACACATTGAGCAAGGAAACATGACATAAATAAATCTTCCTGAAGTTAGATATAAGCACACTGAAGACCATGAAATTGTGCCAAATTTCCACTGCCTGCACCAGAAAGTAAAAAAAAAGAGTCTTAGTACCTAGGCATTTGTGCATGTAACCGAAAACAATATCTGCTCAAATGGATGAATTTGGAACAATTTAGTTTGCATTATGTTTCCTGGCACTGCTTGACATCGCAATCAGACTAAATTCATTTTTTCCCCTTTGCATTCGCCACATTTGAACGTAGCCACTGGGTCTGGCTCTGCGAGGTTTACTTTGAAATGAACAAATGACTGTAATGAGGGGATAACAAATCACTGAAGCGTCACTCAACCCGAGAAAAAAAAAAAAAAACACTGTCCAAAAACAGCATCAGCCGAACCCATGTTTGCAGAGCACTCAGGCAGAAACCGTGCCGCGATTCATTGCTGGCCTTTTAAAAAGCAGTGGGAAAAACATAGATGTCCAGTGTGTCAATGAGGGTTTTGACCTAGGGAATAAAACATAAAAACTTTATAAGTTTTATCCCGTCTTGTCTGTGACCTCAAAGCACTCGCACCTTGTTGCAATATCAAATGAGGTTTTGGTTGTGTGGGTATAAATGCAAGTTACTGTATTCTGATTGAACAACATAGGCAACATAGGACTTGCAAGTTTGATGCCTAAATATGCCTAAAACAATCGGTTGACTATCTTACATTAGCTACTTTGTGAATGCATGTCTGTCTAAGTGCAGTGAATGTATAGTGCCAATAACAATGAACAACTGCTCTCTGAACCAAATAGTGTCACTGTTGTGAACATAAAGGATTAGCAGGTCTTGTATTTACCAAATGCCAAATTCATGTTGCAAAGTGCAGAAGTTTGTGTAATAAGAAACAGCTGGTTAGGTCTGATAAGACCTCATGCTCCTTAATTTGTAAATTGGGCAACAGGATTGATTGAGTCACTTGACGTGGCAGCTCACTTTACAAAAAGTGCTTTTCTTCTAACGCTCCAAGAAAATTACTCTTAACTAAAGTTGATTGGCCAGAACGGTTTGTCGCGCCACTCACAAACACATCCATCAGTGCCATGTTCAGACATGAGAAATGATACTGTACATGTACACAACAGCGCCATCATGACTGTAAACAGAAGGGCTCAAATAATGAAATGAAGAGAGAGGATTGTTGCGCTAAATGACAAATGAAAAATCAATATTGTTTCAGCCTTCTGATTTGTGTTTTGATGTCATTAGACAAAGAAACCACTAAAATAATGTACACATTCATGTGATTTCATGAATGTAGAATGAGTCACATGTTATTAACATCGATAATACATTGTCTTGCATGTGGCGTTGTGTGACTGGTATTCCCAAAGAAATTAGCAACAGCATCATATTTGCATGATCTTGCTCACCATGGAGTCATGTTGAGGAATCTTTCAAAGCAAAACAGATGTTGTTGCTTGAATGCCTGCATTAACCTAGCAAAAAATATGAATAATATATGGCACATGTATCGCAAACTACATATCTCATATTTGAAAACAAAATATGTCAGACAGCAATATAGACAGAGAAAATGAAATTAATTAGTTGCCTATTATGACACAAACTCCACTCCGGAGTTTGCGATACTGAACTTTACCCCAACTGCTTCCAGAATGGAACCAATGGTTTGAGAATTATACATTTCCAATGTCTTTGCGAAATTACAATAACATTGTCTTTATCTTTAATTACTCTCCCATAAAAAAGTCTGATCTTTCCTGTGGTCATCAGGGCTCCAACTACAATGGAGTGTATGACATAGTGACAACAAAGTGCCACCACAAGCGCCATTTCCCTCTCAGTTTGCACTCCCTACCTGTGTCAGCCATGACAGCCCCGCCAGTTATTTGGTCTAATGAGACGGCTCAACAGCCCGGTGACACACGCTGGGAGAGTGGGCACAAAAGACCGCCGCATCTGCTGGTATTTTGGGGGATATTTTGCTGCGGGTCCACTAATGAAGAGCAGAAATAGATGTACAGAATTTCTGTGATAACGCATTAATGAGCTTCTGCACTGAGATTAGATGTCTGCCATCAAGTCTCTTCAGGAGCTCTATGTCAAACACAGGTCATCATGCTGCCTATAATGGTGCCCCACTGTCCCTCTGCTGATAATAAGGGCGGCTGAAAAAGATCCCAAATATATGAAATCTAATGCATTTAGAAGTGATTTTATTTCCGTGTTCCTATGTCCTGCCTGTCAAGTGTCAGCCAATCACTGTTAAACCTTCATCCATCTGTTTCTCCTTCATTCTGCCGCGGAACCAACATCCACCTCAGCCACCCCACATCGCCTTCTCCTTCACCACCGATGTTCCGACTCCAGGCTGAGATACTTAATTTGTCTTCATCATTTCACTGGCGCCACTACCTTCTGGGTCATTTATTCAAATTTCTTACTTGGTGCGCACAGCTGTTGTCTCTTTATTACTGACCTGTTTTATTGGTAGTGATAATGTAACACTTTCTACTTGGGTACTTTAACTATGGATATTGATCATCCAAGGTGAAGTTGCCTGGAGAAAAAACATTGTTGGCAAGCGTCTAATATCTGTCCGCAGTTATGTGGCTGAGAAGACGCCGTATGAAGTTTGAGTTGGTAATATTTGTGGAGAGTGTTGAGGATTCTGTCAATCACATCTATCAAGCATACGTTTGTATCTTTTTCAGATAACAGAGCATCGTGTTTTGCGTTTTTTTTTCTTTTCTTTTCACGTTGAACTCGTTTAGATTCTACATGGATGTTTTTGCATTAAATTCACCATTATTTCAGACTGGATACTGTCCCCAGGTTTTCGTTCCCCCCAGACCATCACCCAAACAAAATGGCGACAAGAGCTTTGTAGATAATTAACTGAATGATGTAATTAGGACCTGTTTGACCCTTCTTTGGTCCCTGCAGGAGTGTGAGCGCACATAGATACATCCCCCCATTCGTCTGCACAAACACACCGGCCTTCCCTGCTCATTAGGACCCTACTTATGCCGCCATGAGAAGACAGCGTGGTGTTTGCCGGAGGGGTGGGGGACTCTCCGCGGTCGTGTTATTTTTGTTTGAAGGTGACCACGTCTAATGGAGCTCATGTGATCCGTCTCCCCCTGAGCTGTTAAACTCCGCGAGCCCGTGTGTCTCTGTAAATCTATTGTCTCCTTGTCTGGGCATCCTGACTGCTCTCCCCGCTGTCTGTTGTCCTTCTGCTGTCTTGTGCCACTCACTCTCCTCTGTGGGTCAAGCTCAAGGACTCCCCCCTTTGAGAGTAATGCAATAAGGCGGGTCTGTGAGATGATAAATGTGGCCAAAGTACATGGGCACCAGCAGACAAACAAAACTGATGATTAGATTTGTGACTTCTTTTTTTTTTTTTTATTCCATTCACGAGCATTAATTGAAGCTAGACATTGGGATATTAGCTGTTGAGCTAATGTAAGAAGAGCTAATGTAAGAAGCTAAGTTAACTTTGGGACCATTTAGGCGACTGCTATTACAAGTGAGAAGTGAAGTAACCTTGAATACTGTATTTTATGTGACACAGTCTGTTACTGGGTGGCGCAAATTGTCACAGTTATATTGGGTGACTCTCAGGCAGGCATGCATTCTCAATAATGACATGATATGACCCCCCCGAGAGCTAGACACTGATCCCACAAACATTTCACTCTTCACAGACCAAAATTACCACTACAGGCTGTTACAGGCTTTACAACAATATAATTATTTTTTGTTTGTTCTTGCTTTTGGTCTCAATGTTTCTTTTAAGCATCTCTGGATTCCTCAGTCATCCACCATTCTGTAGCATTCTTGATTGTGAATAATGTGGAGTTACTGCACAGGTCAAATGGATCAGGTTTGAGAGATAATGACAGGAGTGAGTGTACCTGGATTGCAGAGTGGTTGAGCTTGTCATAAAGCTACCAGGGACAAATAAGCTCAGTGCGCCCTTTTAGTGTTGATGAATGTCACAGAGGACAATGTCCCAATGAGTGCACTCTCCAGTGAGCTACTGCTCTCCATCTGAAACCAACAACCCATGTGTCTTTTATCTCCAGCCCCAGTTCACCCATAGGTCACATGTCCATATAGAGCCTTCACAGGCAGATCCTGACAGCCGCAATGGACATCTCTGTGTCACCACCGCAGCACATGCCACTCAAAGATAGCATTTACTGCATCTTTGTCACTGAACGACATTGCTAGTTTTCTCAAGGTCAAAACTATCTACAATTCCCAAAATGATTTGTAGATCTATTGCCTCCCATGAAGATTGTGTAATCTATTTTTTGTCTTACTTAAATGTCCTTTCCTGTTCTTTTCTGATTTCTAGAGATTCCGTAGTAAATCTCCCACCTACATGCTTGTCGTAGATTTGAATAGCATTAGATTTTGCTCTGAAGGATTTACAAACTGAAAATGTCTCATATTGCTCACGCAACATTTCCATTTATGTGTTTCAGCTTTTGCATTCTTGATATGATTCATATTGTACAATTGGACACCTGTGCGTCACCACCGCACATTCAGTGCTAGTATTTATTGCATCTGGGGCTTTGTCATTGAACGACTTTGACGCCTCTCTGTAAAGTCAAGACTCTCTTTGTACTGTCCTCTTCTCGAGATTTACAGCTTCATTGACTGTTTCCCTTTTGCCCTCTTTACACCTACACTCATCCAATCCCAAGGAAACACAGGAAGTTAAGGGAATCGCGGGCATTACTCCGGCTGTCGTCTTCCACTTTGCTGCCCTAAACACTGAGTTGGAGCTCAAATTGCATCCCATTAAAAGTCAATGAGCCAGCATCGCATTATTACAGGCCCTGGACTTGACAGCGCACAAAATAATGCATTATGAGGCAGCATGATGTGTTTGCATCAGGCAAACGTTTAAAACATTTATATTTGGGACAAGGGATATCACCTGTCACTGGGAGAAAGGAGCCATAATTAAATAATAATTATATTTTAAAAAGTCACATGAATAAGTCAAGTGAGTGCAGGCTAGAATACGTGACACCATTTTTTATTCAGCGGGCTGCGTGTGAACGGGGACAGCCAGACGAGTGCAGCGATTTGAGGAAGAAACAGGTTAAGAACAAAGGCGCAGTGTGACAGGCGTCTGCAGCAGAACTGAGCTTAGAGCTTTTCACTGGGGAAACTTCTATGTTTCAGGGTCTAGATGTCCCAACTCAAGACCATGGGAGGTCAATGTGCGCTAAAACCTAAACACTTGCTTTGAATAATTCTAGGGAAAATGTGAGATGCTTGAGTTTTTGTCGTATACTTTTTCATATTGTTAATTGTTATTAAGAGTGGTACAACGTGAACAATGGATCTCAGTTCACACGACAATCTTGCTAATTCAAGACCAACCTTTGTCAGTGTTGAAAATAGTCTCTTTGTCGTTTTTTTTGGTTGCATTTCTTATTCCTTTTCATATTCATCATACATTGGTACAAACATGCAGCATTATTTTGTAAAATGAGATCAGGCAAATGTTCTGAAAAAAAAAGGTATGGTAGTTGTTCTGTGCTGAACAAGAAACTCATGACAGAAAATATATTTACAATCTAAATATAAAAAAAATACAAACTATGTAATCCTTAGAATGGTCAAGCTTCGCATCTGTACCAGTTCACTAGCAAGGACCACGCCCCAACAAAGTGCAACAAAGATTTTATTCACAAGGTTAGTGTATGGAGTGAAGCTGGACGAGACTGTGTTTGCTGCGCTGAAAAGTAAAACAGACATGGTGGGAGGGAGGGTGGGGTCGACAGTTTCAAAAAAACTGAGATGACGAGACTTGGTTTATGTATATGGCTCATGGGTAATTAAGAGGCGTGGCAAGGTGAATGGTTGGTAAGAGAGTGTGATTGGTTGAGGCGTGGCCCTGTTCCCAAACCTAGTCAATAAATATTGACTCCATGAAAAATGAACCTAATAGCCCATTCATCTCAGTGGTGCACACTGGCTGGCTGCTTTAGTGTGGTTGTTCGCGCCAAATGAACCAAGCTCCCCTTGACGATGACCCATGGCTCCGACGGCTGTGCTGACCTTGTGTTGGGGTTCACGGTTTTGCCAAGGATGCTTCTGACCACCTACTCCCTCTCGCTCTCCATTGTGCCCTGATTTAGACGCCTTCCTAAAGTGGGAGAGGAGACAGATGGGCGTCCTCAGAGAGCATGCTGAGGGGGGGTAAAGGAGACAGCAGGCGTTTCCATCATTTAGCTTTATGCCTATCCCCCCCACAAAGCACACCAGCTCGAATCTAACAATCACACTCACTGTAACAGAGATTTACTGTAAATGTGCTGGCTTCATGAAGGCACCTTCTTGTACTAAACATACAATCTCATCATTTAGAAAGACTTTGATGCTTCAGATGTTTTGAATCAGATAGTAATGAAATAGTACAATCCAATGAAGTCTATCAGCGAGGAAACGCTACATTGAAACCCTTTTGAATCAAAGCTCAATTATTTTAACATCCATGTTTTTTTTTTAATTCTCGAGAGTGATCTCACAACAATAAATTATGTAATGATGCACGACTATGTCTTTCCGTCCCCCTCTTCCTTTGAAGGGTTGGCTGCTTATGTGAAGAACGAATAATACTACAATATCCGACTTTATCCTTTCATGTTTCTTAAAAAAAAACTACTATGCAAACCACAAAAACACAGCAATCCACACAACAACTCCCATTCTAGTTTAAACCACATGTACCGAACAATGGATATGGACTATAGAGATCGATAATACAACGCTAACCTCTTTATGCGGTCGAACAACACTTTCACTGAGCCAATCACACACTTGAATAATCCTTGACGATAAGTAAACCCTTTCTGAAAGTCTTTTCTAGCCATATAGTTTTAATACAGGTTTAAATGCTTGTAAATGACGATCCGGTCAGTTAAAACTTTAAAGGGCAAGTGACTGTTTTTGGTAATTTCCGCAAACTTTACGCAAAGTTTGTAAAGTTGGCCTCCCTGCTGCACATCAGTAAGGTAAAGAAAAATGAGATCACCCTACATCACAGATGCCAATATTGTGGCACTTGACCAACTTCCTGTTTTCTCTGAAGCCTGAAAAAGACCCAAGTCCGCCTAAATTCATGGTACATTTCTTTACATAACTTGAAAACTAAATATTGTAAGTTGATGAAACTCACACATTTTATTGGTGAATAATTGTGCTAAGTGCTGATATATGTGTTGCTTTTGGAGGACATAGTCAAATGAGTGAAATTACAGCATGAAAAAGGCAGGCACCATATTTGATCATACTTAAACCTAAAGTTAATTAGTTTTGTCCATATTTGGACATGCCTTTTGCACCTATTTTTCATACTTACAGTATTATCTTGACAAAAGAATCAAAAGAACCTAGAAGTATGTTTTTATGTTGCCAAAGGTTATTTTTAGATAGATTTTTAGGCAAACAATATTGGAGGTGACTGACCCCGCCCACTGCACGTAAAGCTCAATCACATTACAAAAGCTCTTGCCTAAGACAGGTGTGATCATTGAAAAACATCAATATCACAAACACAACATCTCCTGAACCCCAGCACCCCCTGTTACGGCCCCAGGCCTCCAGGCTCCCTCCTTTTTGTATATTTTTGCTTGTGTGGCTTAAACCTGTCCTTTCCCTCCATGGATATCTGGCTGTGAAAGCTCTGGCCTGCGATTGGAGGACTCGTTCCATGCTCTGTTCTGGTTGGCTGCTTGTCCATGGTCCTGATTGGTGCGGTATCGGAACGCCTGGCCCCCATTTAACCACCTGCTGCAGCCACACCTATAAAAGGCCACAATTTGTAATATTGAGGGCTGCTGGTCTTTGTGGCCAGTACGCCATTTGTTCTGTGTCTCTTCGTGTTAACGTTAACTTTTGAGTTCAGTTCGTTCAGTTGTGTCTCTCGTGTGTGTTTTTTTCTGTGTCGCTTGTTTTTGTGTGGGCCCGTATGTGACACTCGTGGTTTGAGACACTTCTTAGTTTTGTTCGTGTTTTGTTTTAGTCTTAGTACCGTTAACCTTTGAACATATTGTAAATAGCCTTTGTTTGGTTATTTTTGTTGCACCCACATTTTGCTAAGATTACCTTTTACACCCCTTTTATTAAATTACAACTTTATTTTTCCATTTTACATCTCGGCTTTTGTTACTTCCTTTTAACTAGCTGAGCCGTGTCGTAACACCCCCCAAGACCTGAAAGTACGTTTTGTATATTTTATATATACACATTTATTTCTCGCTCACTCGCTGACATTGATTTTCTGCATGATAATGAACCTTGTGAAACTTGTGTCTTCCAGTAACACTCTTAAGTTGAAATTCTTTTTATCAAAGTATTTCAGTGAGTGCCCTATAAAGGGTTAATGCATCCAACATGCTTAGATTCATGCTCACAGTTCAGGCGAGACACTGCAGGTGAATAGGGAAAAAAAATGTATATTTACAGATATCAATCTGAAACTTTTGCTGTCGATCACTGGCATGAATGTGAGAAAAAAAATACATTGCAAGTTTTCTGTCATTTTATCTTTTCATATAAGAACAAGGTGTTTTATGCCTAAAAATGCCCCAAATTTCCCATCTTTTTGGCGACGAAATCTGAATAATGTATAGAGCGACATTCAAATTTATGGTTTAATTTTATTGATGAATGAGTTACCAAGACGTTTTCAGAGGGGATTTTGGATATCTTGTTTAGTTTTAAAATAAGCTGTTTTTTAGTAGAAATATTTGAAAAAAAAATATTTTCACCTTATTTTTTGACATTCAAAACTCAATAAATGGGGCTTAGGGATTAAATAATAAAAAATCCCTCTGAAAAAATCTTCCAAATATTGTTCAGTCCAAGGCTGGAAAATGTGAAGTCTTCAGGTCCGACTGACGTGGACATAGTGTCGCCACAATGACAGAAAAATGGGTTTTGAGAAAAAAGGCCCTTGAAATTGCATTGTCCCATATAAGTCTATGGGGGAACATTGGATCAGCGCGATATTTAAACATGTTATTGTGAAGATTAGTCATATTTTCTGTTTCCGGGTGAAAGCTTATATGTTCAGAGACCAATTTGGCCCAAAACCTGAAGACTGAAAAAATTTAGTTTTGCCTGTAGTGTCTCCCCTTAACAATGATTGGTTTAAAACCCATCCCTGCAGACAAAAGCCCACATAAAAGAGCGTCCTTTGAACAATCCGGCGTGTTTTCTGCGCATGTACATGTGTGTCTGTGCGCAGCTGTGGTGACGGACATTCTCAAATAGCACTTGGGGAGCGTCACCAGTGTGTGGAAAAGTGCCATCCCGTGCCCTTCCCTGCAATTAGCCAGGAAGCAGAAATCCTTGTACGGCTGCAGTTATTTAAAGGGACTTTTATTCCACTCCAGATACACACCGTCGCGAGCAAATTCAATTATTTCTGACACCCAACAAACAACGCGAGATAAATAATTGCGAGTCCAAACACAAGTCACATAAAATGGCGAGAGAGTAGGCGCAAAGAGTACCCAAGCGTTTAGCAGCCTCTATCTGGGTGACACATGTACCTGTCGTCGGTGGCTGAAATTCCTCCTTTGCGCTCGCTACACACAATTATTGCCTTCTCCTAGGCGTGAAAAGAGCTGTCAGAAATAATATTGTCTTTTGAAAGTGTTGGGGAGAAAACTTTTAAGCTATTTTGTATTGACCACGTCGCAGCAATAGGCAACTATCTGTGGCACAATGGCAGTTTAAGCCGTCATGATTGATTGTCATGTTTATCATGGCATCGCAGCTATTTGGGCGCAGATTACATTGCCCAAGAATGGCCTGCTTTATTGGGCGGGTGGTATCTTAACATTGCAGTCAGTGTGATCCTCGAGCTATTGTGCAATGTAGGACACAAACCAGCCCCATTTGTAAAAGTTGATTACTCGGTTTCTGTTCAAGAAACATTTGTACCCAAAAAAAGATGGGTTTGATGGGATAATGCCCGTGGTAAGCATTATGAAGAGACAAAAAGAACCGCACCCTTTACAGCAATGGTTCTCAACCTTTTGGAGCCGCGACCCCCATTATAACAGTTGAAGGGGTTCGTGACCCCCCGCTCGGGTCAAACCGTGAGGAATCGGATCATTAGCCTACATAATTCTTAAAAAACAAAGAAAAAAACATATGGCTAAAATAAAATAAATCAAATAGCGACTAATGGCACTCTGGTAAAATAGCACACACAAGCGACAATCTATAATATAAAACGCAATCGCGAGTAGGGCGGGGCTAAGCTCCATAAGGGCCGTGCGTGTGCGCGCATCCAAACAGGGCGATGTGTGTCATCGTCACTCACCGCTAAACTGCAGCTGCAGACGCTCCGCACAGGTACAGTTACATCCTCCAAAACACAACTGCGCGTCTTTGTTTAAGTTTCTCCTGCAGTGACCGAGGCTGTGGTTCATTATAGATCCAGTGCTGCGTAATGTCAGAGGCGCAGACAAAGGCAAAAGATCCAATCCTGGCCATATGCCGTCTCAAAAGCTTTGTCTCCGGAAAAAAGTACACGCAAAAAAAAGCGAAACTGAAACCACCACTTAACGAGCGCATGGCCTGCACTGCGTTGCTTTTTTTTTTTTTACTTTGCTGCTGTACCATTTGTTTTCTGTTTTGCTTTCACATATTGTGAGCCCAGAGGTACATTTTATTATAAAGCAGCTTTGAAAGCATTGCCAATTGTATTCTATGGTTATAAATACTGTCTAATAACGATCATTAGGCTATTTCATTTCAAAACCAACTTTTAATTTTTTGTATTGCACTTGCACCATGATGCTCCAAACCGCGGGTCCTGCACCGTGAACCGAACCGTTAGAGCTGAACCCCTCATATTTATCCATAAATATTCCACTGTCTCTTGAATTCTATTTCCTGAGTTCAGCGAACATATTGTCGTTGTAGTATATAAGAAAGGAGTACAGGTGCATCAAACACTCCAATTGCAGTTTGTTTAATTATTTTTAGCATTCATTATTTTACACATCTGTAGTGGCCATAGTTTTTGGAATGGGTTGAGAGCCACTGGTCTACTTAGTGCGGGTCTACAGCTATACTGAGTGACGATTTATAGGGACTATACTGGACATTTCTTTGTAACAACTCATAATCTCAGAATATCAAATGTGGAGACTAGCGAGGCTAGTAAAATATAACATTAAATGCGAAAAAAAGTATGTATATTTTAACGACATGATCTGGCGACACCCCAAGGTTGAGAACCACTGTTTTAAAGTATAGTTGCATGGTGGCTGTCATTGTTTACTTCTTCTTATGTCACACCTGTGCCCACTTAGCAAAATCTTAATTGTGTTAACTTTGATAAAAATGTGTAGTCTACCCTGTACTGTAGAACTACTAATAATATAACATCCACCAACATATAGTTAGTTTGTATTTGAAGTATGCATGAGGGACAAGTGCGCTGTCTCCCTTCTACAAAGTTAAAAGCTTGTGTGGATGTAATTATAATGCCAGGCCTCCTGGGCACTGCAGTGTGGCACACAAGCAACGAGATCTCCTCAGCGGAGAGCACGGTGCCACAGTGAGAGCGAGGTGTGATCGGCGCTATAGATACTGATGACTTTTATTTATAGCGCATTAGCCCTATAAGTAGAGCAGCGTGCCGGGTTCCTCCAGATGTAAACAGGAAACGGGGCGGCAATGACAAACTCTGCGTGTCTCCTCTGATCTCATAAAGCAGACAGATGGGACTCAGCCTCTTTAGCGCTATGCCTTCATTTCCTTTCCCGTCCTTAGCACACTTTGCCATTAACACAGGGGCTCTTTTACCACCAGGGAGAGGTAGATGTGCGCGCGAGTGTTGGCTACAGCGAGCCCCAGTGAGACCCGATCCAGAATACAGGACTGATCTGAATACCAATGCCCCCCCACTTCCCTTGCACGCACGAGGGGCGCCTTCAGATCCCTCTCTGCTTCTGTCAAGGCTTTGTTTTACATATTTGGACTTGAGATATTTGCTGGTGCAGTATTTAGCCTGCTGGAAAATGTGGTCGATAATATATGGTCATAAAAGTTGACACATCGAGCGTCATTGAGGCATTTTTTTTTGCCGACGACCCTGTGTTGCCATTTTATGTTTTCTAATTAGCCATAATGTCAAGATGCATATTAATGACTTGACTCTGGGGCCAGGCCTACTCAAAATGCTGCATAGAGTTCCCTCTGCAGGCTGCAGCGGGAATGACGCAATGAAACCTCATTTCTGCAAACTGCATGCAAGCAATTCCACGGTGCCACGGCGAACACACTATGGAGGCAAAGGCTGCTAACCACTCTGCCCCCTGACAGTGAGCATTCTCTTACACGATCGACAGTGTCATATTTTAAAGCTGCTTGATAAGGGCATTCATAAATAATGCAGGAGCTGTCAACCCGTTTCAAAACCCCGACCTTGGGTGGCGTGCGTCCCCATAGTTTTAAGCATGGGCCCATTAAAGAAAACAGTCATCATAATTCTCAACCATATTTTTCTTGTCTCCATCTGTCATTTGTCGTCCGCCTGCAGGACCTAAACAAGACTGCGCTCCTTAAAGATGCTCTGAACAAACAACCTGCTTTGACATACGAGAATAACCTACAGAAATCTATGTTCTCTTTGTCCGTCTGGCGTCTGAGTATAAATGTTCTTCTGAAGTGTCCATTTGGCTGTATGTAAAAGAAAAGTGTTATTACTTGCGCCACAGCTGGTTTTAGCGTGTTTCATTTCCACCTATTCACCGCAGGCTTTCATTAGCGGAGTTGGGTATTGTAGGTGGCAATTATACGAGTGACACTGAAGATAATGGAGACTGATTATGGCCCGGTGTAACTGTAGCTTACAGTGAGGCAGTGATAGAAAGTGTCCGACTATAATCAGTAACCTTGGTGCACACGCAAATGGGGGGACGTGAGGAGACAGTCCTGGAAGGGGTGGCATTGACCTGAGCAAACAACAGAGACTACGAGAAAGAGGAAGAGAGCGTGCACACACAAACGTACGCCCACACACACACCGCTCTTGTGGCCTGGTCTTGGCCTACAGTTTGCATTATTGCTGGCATTGTTTCTACGAGCTGTTTATGTTCCAAAATGCAAGTAACTAACTAAAATTTGACAAGAATGAAAAATGAAAATAAAGATAGGGCCGTGGCTCACTGAGATTTCTTTATCCATGGAACCCGCCTTTTAGAGCAAAGCACCTCTAGCTTGTTTACACGGAAAGGAAAGTCTTGCCTAATTTTTTTTCTGTAGTAGTGAATGGCCTCGGTTCACATAAAGTGTGGGGTTTTTTTTTGGCTTGTTTTTTAAATTTGACCCCACAGATGAAAGTTTGTGCACCTGAGCGGGTGTTTATGTGAAGGTCACTCTATTGGCCGGCAGCAGGAGGCTCCTCCACAGACTAGCACACACAGGGGAGAGCTGCAGTTCCCCTATAATCCGCTTTAATTTGTCAGATGGGGCTTTGCACTAGCAGGCTGCTCCTTCAGCAAACGCCACATATATGGACATGCCAGGACAGCTGTCTCTTCTTACGCTGGTTCTGTTCGACTGGTGTTGTTTTGTTCTGCTAACCTCACCAAGACTTACACCAAGACTTATGCATGATGTATAATGAAGCCGAGAAGAGATGAAGCAGCTTGCTGTCACAGCAGATTCATCCGAGATTGAGGTGCGACTGGGAACCCCTATTTCTGGTGAACGTAGTGTGTGTGAGTGGTCGGTGGTGGTTGGAGGGGCCGATGGCACAGACTGGTAGCCTCACTTCCGTCAATCTACCCCGGGGCATCTGTGGCTTCAATAGTAACTTACAATCACCAAGTATGGAGTGAATGCATAAGGCAACGTAAAGCGTCCTAAGTGTCCAGAAAAGAGCTGTATAAAACCAATGAATTATAATTCTTTTTATACATTTTTGTTAATAGTGGTAAAGTGGGAGCACAAACCCGGGACTTTCTTACTTCATAATTTGACCATTGTGGTTTTCTTTACAGCCTCTAAGTTACCTCATTTTATTATATTTGTTTTACTTTGTTATGTCGAGCTGAAGTCTTGAGTTTCTCCCTTCATAGACCCTGACTGTGTATGAACTCAACTGGGATTGAAAGAATCACATAATCCTGGTTATTTTGTTACTGCCTAAACCTTAGAGCTGGGAATTGTTGAATTGTGAATGAGAATAGTAGTCTTTTTGCGGTGCTCTGCATTGGTGTATAAATGTCTCTCCTTCCTGCTCTGGCGTGTCCTGGTGTGCGAGTGAAGCATGTCGGCCGAAACAGTGGGTTAGTGATGCAGGCGGGGGGGCTTACACTGGTTTAATTCCCACTGAGGGCCTGATAGATCAGCACACACCACTCATCTGTATCTCCCCACAGAGCTGGGTCTCCGCTGGTCAATAAACCTCCATTCTCTGCACAGGACTACCACAATACTGGAGGGGAATTTTAAGCTGTTCAATTACAAAATAAATGCACTCTTGGATAGAGTGAGTTGACTGTCTTTTGTGGCTATAGTGGTCAAATGGAACTAACTGTTACACAAGATCAATCTCTTACTCTTCTTTTACATCTTTTTAATGCCTTTCTATGTCCACTGACGACTCATACATATATAATACTGAAATGAATTCGCCATTATGAACGTTTTATTGAATTCACAGTGACCTTGTACCCTCCCCACTGGTAAATGTCCCTGGTAAATGTTGAGGTAATACAGAACCTGTTTCCTCGGCAACAGCTTTCATCGCTTTGTTGTTGGACCAGTTTGACTATTAATATCGCACCCGCTTCCTTTTAACGTTATTATCAACAGCTGGGAATATCACTTTCCAAGTCCCTGACATTTCATTTTTTTTGTTTTGGTCTGTTTTGTTTATTAGCAGGGAATAAGATAGTAACAGCCAGTATTTGGGATGAAGTGTTGAATAATCTGGCAGGCCGAGTGTAGACAGATGGTAGTGGCACTGCTGATGGATAATGTTACAATTTTATTTACAGATTAAAGATGCAATTGATCCGGACGTCTAGTCAGGATCAGTGATGGCAAACAAAACTATTTTTCAACAAATACCAACATCATGTATTCTTTATTCATATGTCTATATTCTGGTAACTGAAAAATGGCATGTGTCTAAATCCTCTGTATGTAAAGCATGTAGGGCTGACCAAAAACATAAATTGATGTATGTCTTTTGCACTTTTAATAGACCCTGCCCTTTATAAGATCAGGTGAAAGCCATCAGTATATCTCCATGGCGCCATGCTGATAGCCCTGTTACCATATATATCAGTGTGTGTTGTGTACATTGCAATAAACCAGTTGGAAAATAACCTTTTATATTCTTTTCTAGACACAGCGTTTCATGCATGCTGTTGTTTTAACATCTACTTCATACTCTTCATATTTCTACAAAAGGAACCAAAAGACCCAGTGCCGCGGGGAACTCTCCCAAATTCAACGGCTTCGTTATTTAAACTTATGAGAAAAGCAATAACATTTTTGTTGTGCTGCACAGACCGAATATCTCATTGCTAAACAAGTGCACCGTCAGCTCATAGGGGGCCTACCTACCGTGAGTTCATTGCATTCCTCTACTCCCCAGGCTTCCAGAGTCTTTGTTGATTTTGAAAGCTTGGGCAAATCTAGTCTCTGGTGTGTGGCCCTGCATGCAGCACCAGGCAGGCTCTGCATGGCACATGCAAAAACAACTCATTTAAGTTCGTCAATGTGTTGTTGTTTTTTGTTTTTTTTTCTTCTCAGGTTAAACTATTTGACACAACTTTTACAATACAGTATCAAGCAGCTTCACAAAACCCTCCACCATTAGCAAGTCATTAGCATTTTGAAAGTATGGCGTTGCTCTGTGAAAGATGCCCAGAAGCAGACTGGAAACTCAAAGTGAGGCATTAAAACCTTATCGTGCTGTGACAGGTGAGGCAGAAATGTTTGCTTCCGGAAATAATAGTCAATATGTAGTTCATGTTTGTGGCTGTTCCCCAAGCACGGAAGAATTTAAACTTGTTCAGTTTGTTGTTATCCTTTACTGTTTATTTTCACAAAAAATACTTCAATTTCAGTCATTTATAGATGAGCTTCAGTCATGTGCTTTTTCCCCGTATATTTAGTTTAGCATTCTTAATCTCAATGGCAAAAGTCCACATGTTTTATCACTCGGAAATCTATTAATAGTGTCCAGAAGAGGGAAGTTCCAGTTCAGAATGCCATAAAATTGTGCTACGTTATTTCCTGCAAATACAATTGGCCCCCTAAGTGTCACATCCACAGAGCAAATACTGGCTTAGACGTAACCTCAATAGCCATGCTAAAAATCCACTTTCATTATAAGAGCCATTGACCTGCTGCATCCACGCACTCACAACGCTAAAGCTTTGTCAATGGTGTTGTTCTCTTGTCTGCACGGGTGTGTGGAGTCCCTGGAGAAAATTCAACACAACACGTTTAATGCACACAGAGAGAAAGTACAAGGTTGCGGCTGTCATTTCACCTGATGCTGTAGCCATGTAGCGTCTGGTGCTGTGGTCCCAGAGGGCTGCTGCACATACTCGCACAGCAGTCATCCTCTGTCTACATCACAGGCCTCTGGCAGGAACGCTTTCACATCAGACCCAGAGCAAAGTTACCGGCAGAAGAGAGGTATGGGAAACTTTCCACAACCGTTTACTATTATTTATTCAGCATTTATTTGCATTTTGCCCTTTCTCACCTTTTCTCCTATTTCAGTCCTGTCTGAATTAGGTTGTCCAATGGGAGTTTTCCTCATTGAGTCAAAGTTGACAAACTGTGTAGAGTGAGCTAACCAAAAGCCAATCGATCCATCTCATCTATTAATGAATGTAGGATCCAGCTCGAAGGACCAATATTACTGATTGTAGGGTCCAACAAGATCAATATTCGAGATTGTAGGACTGTATTTTGATTATATGGAATTCTTCATCCACTCAACACTTCGAATTTGGACACAAAGGCAAAGGTCTGGTGTCTCTGGAATCGCCCATATATGGTAATGTTTGAAAACAGTCGAGGGGGAGAACAATTTGGAGAAAAATCTAAACTTTCTCCAATTATTAAAAAACGACTTAACAAATGCTGAATTATGAATCAGCCCATAATTACATAAATAATGGAAAATGCTAACATGATGTGCTAATGCTAACGCTAGCTGCTGCCCCTGCTACCCGGCCCCGGATAAAGCGGAAGAAAATGGATGGAAAATAACTGAATAAACATCATGTGAAAATATACGAAAAATAGGAAAAAATATAATAAAAATGAATAAAAATATTAGCTGTCAAATATATCATGTTAACCTACCTCATACACAGACACAGACATTTGCAATTGCCCAACTGACTATTTAACTGACTGCTCAACTATTTATGCTGCTCCGTTACCTAGTGTAGCAGCCGAGGCTTAACTTAAATCAAAAGTGTATCTACTTTAAGAATTACCAACAACGCCACCTTGGATTCTGGGCCCAAGGAACCACAATTATTTGTTTACAAGGTCACAGGTTCGAGAGGAGCGTGAAAATGGACAGACAGCAAAAGTTATTATACAAAATACTTTATTTTAGTTTTATAGAAAAAGCATTTTTTGTTAAATTTGTAAGTCTATTTTAAAAGCATTGAACACACACAACCGCATTCACACTCATTCGTATCCACATCCACTCAACAATTAATAAAATAAAACAAAATCCACTAATCCTATTGCAGTGTGGCGCTCAGGGCCAAGCTCCACAACTTGGAGACTAGGATAGGAACGAAGTCTTACAGCAGCCGTTGCGTATTAGGGCCACGCAGATGGCGATAGCCTTGTTACCTTGTTTGTGGAGGAGTAGTTCGTGAGACCAGCGGGGAGCGCACTCAGGTGCGGGAGCCCTCGCGCCCTGGTCAATTGAGTTCAGTTCAGTTCGTACGCAGCTTTAACTTTGTGCGCCGGGTGGGCGCTTACTTTGACCAAGCGACCAGCAGTTCGAAGCGATCACGACCATATGGAAGAAGAAAGGGGAGGTAGGAACAGGATCCTATGAAAATATGACTTGTTTTAGAAGGAGAAGCACGCATACATTTGTTTCCTGGAAGCACTGTGAAAACATACCGTCAATTGAAGCACTCCGCACACGATTCGCCCGGTCCTCTCTCAATACGACCGCGTTGCACCGCATACGCACGGCGAGGAAAAGCCCCAACGCCACAGCCCACGGGGACGGCAGGTAGAGCACGCGCACGGCAGAGGCGTGAGCTCGAGAAACGCCAACATGCTACAAACAGCACGGTTTTAGGACAGATCGAACTAGATTTAATGAATGAAAACCACACGAAAACTTACCAAAGACGCATACGGCGAAAGCGTAGTTCAGTTGCGCGGCCTTACGCCTTGTACAACTGAATCGTGCGTTTGGCACGAGACGCCGGCCAAACGCAGCAGCTCCGTCCCCAGGCTAAGCTATGCGACGTCAGAGGCGAAAGGGAGGGCAGAAGGTGCGTTGCGCCCCTAATATAGCGTCGGGTGTAGCGGTGATTGGTTTGCCAGCGGAAGTGCGTACTACCACATTCCACCCCTTCTCCCTGGATCGTCGCCCCGACGATCGACCTTACCAAACGACTAATGCGGGCTCCTTGCTCGAACAAAAGACACTGCACTAGACATAGGATGGGCAGATCGCGGCAAATTATGTGGGTTTGGATGGCGACCGGCCGTGGGACGTGTGGACCTACGCACTCCTGTGTTGTCAACGGGAAGAATGAAAGGAGGATCAAGAGGGCCCTGCACTGACGGGCCAGCCACGGGCTCGTCTGAAACAACTGAAGGTAACTGGACAGGAGGAGCCTGTGTCGCAACTATTTGAACTGGAAGTGATTGTGGTGCAGCTTGAGCTGGCACAGAAAGCAACAAGTCTCCATCACAAGACAACTCATCCGACGGACGTCGCGGTACCATCGCTGGTACATCGCAAGGAGCCAACTGTAAAGGATCCGCCCCATGTAGCGGCTTCACTACTGAGCGATGAACTCGTTTCACCAATGTTTGATTCTTCACCGGAGCAATTGTATAAACAGCTCCACCCTGAGAGGGTGCCTGCAAGACAACATAAGGTTCGGACTGCCACATATCACGAGTCTTACACCGACCCCGGACACCCAAATTTCTCAACAACACTAGCTAGCCTTCTCCTAAGGGTGCATCTCGCACACGCTGGTCATGTTGCACCTTCCTGCGATCCGCAGCTCCCTTTGAGCGTACCCTAGCCCTCTCAAATGCTAGTTGCAACCGGGTCTGATGTTCGACAATCCACTCGTGTGGTTCTCCGCCCACAGGATCTTCAACTCTTCCCAACAAAAAGTCTACAGGGAGCCTTGGCTCTTGGCCGAACAACAAAAAGAATGGAGATTCGCCGGTAGACTGGTGAGGAGTCGTGTTGTATGCGTACAATAGCTGAGGTAAGCTGGAGCACCAATCGCGCTTCCTAGATTCGGGCAGTGTACGAAGCAGGTTGTGCAGTGTTCTATTGAACCTTTCACACTGGCCATTCCCCATAGGATGGTAGGGAGTGGTTCGCGATTTAGCAACCCCATAGAAACCGCAAAGCTGTTGAATCAAACTACTCTCAAAACAACGTCCCTGATCTGAATGGATCCGAATGGGGACCCCGAATTTTGAGAACCATTCTGTAACTAAAACATGAGCCACAGTGGTGGCGCGCTGGTCACGAGTCGGGACAGCTAGTGTGTATTTGCTGAAAACATCAGTGATGACTAATACATTTTCAATTCCGTTTCGGGACGGTTCCAACAGGGTAAAGTCAAGTGCTATAATTTCATTGGGCCTCGATGCCAAGAGATGACCCATGGGGGCGCGCGCCGGAGGGCGAGAATCTTTCGCAACCTGACACCTTTCACATTCACGACACCACAGTGCCACATCCCTGGCCATCCCTGGCCAGTAACAACGAGGTCTGAGAAGGGCCAAGGTTCGCTCAACGCCTTGATGGCCGTGCTCCTGGTGGACCTGATTTAAAACATCCTTGATTAGGGAGTTTGGCAGGAGCAGTTGTAACACCCTTTCGCCACCATCAGGGCGGAGCACCTGCCTGTAAAACAGCCCATCCTTCTCGACCAAACGATCCCACTGACGGAGTAACCCCTGGGCGGGCAGAGACATTTGCTGTCGCTCTGCATAACTAGGATGTCTCCTCTGCTTCCAAAAGGACACCACTTCCTGAATAACCAGGTCACTCTCCTGGAGAGCACGAACGTCGGATGGTGGGTGTCCAGGAAAGGCTGCCACTACTGCCTGGACTACCTCCACCTGCGGCTGGCACACAGCTTCCCGGAGAGACGGTGGCATCAAAGTCCCTGGTACAAGAGCTGCCAGTTGGTCTACACTAGGGCCATGCTGGCGCGACAATGCATCGGCATTGCGGTTGCTCTTCCCTGACCTATACCGCAATTCGAAATCGAAAGAGGCCAGTTGGGCTGCCCAACGTTGTTCAACGGCGCCTAATTTTGCTGTATTGAGGTGGCTCAACGGGTTGTTATCGGTAAAGACGACGCATTGATGACCTAACAGGTATTCTCGAAACTTTTCGGTCAAGGCCCATTTTAGAGCCAGTAGCTCCAGCTTCATGGAGCTGTAGTTGGACATATTTCTCTCAGTGGGCCGCAAGCCTCGACTAGCATACGCTATAGGCCGCACTTTCCCGCCCTGCTCTTGTGAGAGCACTGCGCCTAAGCCACTATGACTAGCGTCGACCTCAAGCACGAACGGCAACGAAAAATCGGCATAAGCGAGCACCGGTGCGGCGCAGAGCTTTGCTTTCAGAGCGCTGAAACTCTCCTGACACTCCTCATCCCAAAACTCTGTTCCCCATTTAGCAGCTTTCCTCTTTGCCTGACCGGACAACTCCGCGACCCGTCGATGTAATGGTGCAGCTAATTTGGCAAAACCCTCCACAAATCTGCGATAGTAGCTCGCAAATCCTAAGAAAGAGCGGAGCTCCGAGACTGTGGTGGGAACCTGCCAATCGGCTACCGCCGCGATCTTATCTGGGTCAGTAGACACGCCCTGATCGGAAATAACGTGACCCAGATAGCGAACCTCCCGCCTGAAAAAGCTGCACTTCGAGAGCTTGACCTTCAAGTTTTCCTGTTGCAAACGCCCCAGCACCCCCTCCAGCCGCTGCAGATGCTGCTGAACGCTAGATGAAAAGACCACGATATCATCCAGGTACAGCAACAGTGACTGTCCCTGCTGAGCCCCAAAGATCCTCTGCATAAGCCTTTGGAAGGTGCTGGGCGCGTTGCACAGACCGAAGGGCATCCGGTTCCACTCAAAAAGACCGAACGGAGTGCAGAATGCCGTCTTCGGCCGGTCGGCTTCAGTAACCGGCACCTGGTTATAACCACTCGCCAGGTCCATGGTTGAGAACCAGCAGGCACCAGTGAGGCTGTCTAGGGTTTCCTCAATCCTGGGGAGCGGAAAAGCGTCCTTACGGGTTTTAAGGTTTAACTGCCGGTAGTCCACGCAGAGCCGGAGACTACCATCCTTTTTCCGAACTAACACAATCGGCGACGCATAGGGGCTCGAGCTCTCGCGAATGATCCGGGCCTCTAACAGATTGTTTATGTGTTCCTTCACCAGTTCGTATTCGGACGGCGGGATTCGTCTATGTCGTTGACGTACAGGGGCATCGTCTAGCAAAGGGATGTCATGCGAAATCAAAGTGGTGCAACCTAAATCCTGATCTGACGCTGCAAAGACAGACTCATACTGCCGGAGAAGGGTCCTAGCTGCAGCTTGCTCCTCCTGAGGCAAGCTTGACAAATCGACGGCATCAACTTGATCTGCCACGGTGGACGCGGTTTGAGATGCTACATGTGCAGAAAAAGGTGGAACCTCGTCCACTCCTGCTGGCATGCTGATCACGTTGACATGGTCAAGAGTGCCCATTACAGTATGGGGATGGAGCAACAACTCTGTAGTCCCTACATTAACGACAGGAATATAGGCTGTTCCACGCACAACATGAACCAAGGCTGGTGATGCTAGCAACCCAGCTGGCAAGCCGAATTCAGGAGGCTCAAACAACACCGGAGAGTTCGAAAACTGTTCAGAACAGGTGGCCGTTATGATCTTCATGGAGCCACCAGGAATGCGACAGGCTCGCTTTCCGCGCACCCTCACCTTACCCGGATGGACTAATGGAGCCTGCAGGCTAGCTGTGTGGCACTTTTGCATGGCGTCCATAAGAAAAGTAGGACAGGAATCTGGAGTCATCTGAAAGAGTGAGGGGCCATACTCACCAAACAGCTCTTGATAACACTTTCGAATTATATTCATTCCTAGAACACCGGGTGCCTGAGTAGATGTACTTCCAGGGGGGTCCCGCACAACCAGAACACCACAGTGAGGCATCTGTTTACCACATAGAACAACATCAAGCTCTAAGTAACCAATGTAGGGGATGGATAAGCCGTTAGCAGCCTTAAGCTTAAGCCAGTGGCAGGCCTTAAGTCGGTCTTCTCCCAGAGGTGCGAAGTGTTCCATAAAGCAGCGTTCCGTGATGGTCGACACCATCGATCCTGTGTCCACCAGACATGGCACCGAAACACCACTCATACAAACCTTGATATGTGGACAGGAGGAAATGAGCTTCGGCGCGTCTTCCAAACCATTCGAAACATTGTCCGAGCCAGTGAGTGCCCCACCCGAGCCGTGGCCCTGCAACCCGGTGGGCACTAGTTTTCCGGATGTGACCGAGATTGCCCCTGCATTGGCAGCTGCGAACGATGAGGGTCACGTTGTCTGTCACAGTCCCGGGAAATGTGTCCAGGCTGTTGACATCGCCTACAGATAATAGGGCCAAAGCGCGGGGAGCGGTTACGCTGACGAGGATTGAGAGATTCCTGCAAGCGGGCAATGCTTTGTGTCAGACGATCAAGTTGCTCTTGTTGTCGCCGCAACATTTCCTTCATTTCGTTTACCTCGGCCCCCGGAGGAGCAGTAGTGGTACGCTGGTAACCACCCTGAACGGCGTACTGGATACCAAAGGCGGAGGGGACAGAATTACTGCGGGCACGCACCCCCGCTGGCAACCCCTCACGCTCCCACCTTAATGCTTCACCTCTGACGTCGAGCAAAGTGGCGGCGGGAGTATTACGGACATATTGCTTTAGCTCGCGACGGAGAGCGCCATCTAAGACTTGTTCGACGAATTGATCGCGAAGCAATGTTTCCGCGTTGGTCATGTTATTGGGAGCGCGCTGTTTTACCCTCTCCATTAAAGCCATAAGCGCAAGGGAATACTCTAGCAAACTTTCGCCCTCTTGCTGCCGTCGGGAGAAAAACGCCTCCTGCAGTGAAACATAAGACTCAACGCATCCATAAAGGTCCTGCAAAATGGAAATTATCCGATTGGGATCCGATCGCTCCGCACTTGAACGATACTTAATTTCTTCTCTAGCCTCCCCTTCCAAATGGTCATATAAAAAGAACGCCTGATCTGCGGCAGATAAGTGCCTAGCACGTATACACGCCTGAGCTTCTTCTAGCCACTCACCTAGACTAGTACCAGACCTACCTTTGAACATTGGACATTTTCTGTCCCGCGGCACAAAAACTAGTCGATCCGTATTAATTGGGTTAGATGTAGAAGCAGCGATTGACGACGCACCTGATGTTGAGGCTGTATCACCAACAGTAGTCGGCACAGATTGTGTACGTTCGTTACGCAATTGCTCATTGTCAGCCCTCAACTGAGCTAACTGTTCACGCAACTCCTGTAAAGCTTCCTCCATAATTTAGATGAAAGGGCAAAACAAACTGCTGTAATCCTGTTCACTATACAAAAAAATGTATCAGAATGTTGGCACGGACCAGCTAATCCCGGTAGCCGCGACAGTAGTAACCTAAAGGTGTTAAAGCAAAAAAAAACTATATGCAAGCAATAGTTTACACACAAAAAGAAACACAGCAAAACTAAAACATGCAAATAATCAAATGAAAAACCACAAAACATGCACAAAAATAATGCTTTAACTCAAGCAGTAAACAAAAATGCTTAGCACAGGAATTAATTACTTTTGTATAGACCTCCTATTGGCTACACCTATCTACTACCAAGTATTAGCAAAATCCTAAATACCCTGATTAAACCCACCAAAAGACACGTTTTGCCTTTGTCCACTTTCAGTCCATCCTGCCAACAACGCCAAGAATGTAGCAGCCGAGGCTTAACTTAAATCAAAAGTGTATCTACTTTAAGAATTACCAACAACGCCACCTTGGATTCTGGGCCCAAGGAACCACAATTATTTGTTTACAAGGTCACAGGTTCGAGAGGAGCGTGAAAATGGACAGACAGCAAAAGTTATTATACAAAATACTTTATTTTAGTTTTATAGAAAAAGCATTTTTTGTTAAATTTGTAAGTCTATTTTAAAAGCATTGAACACACACAACCGCATTCACACTCATTCGTATCCACATCCACTCAACAATTAATAAAATAAAACAAAATCCACTAATCCTATTGCAGTGTGGCGCTCAGGGCCAAGCTCCACAACTTGGAGACTAGGATAGGAACGAAGTCTTACAGCAGCCGTTGCGTATTAGGGCCACGCAGATGGCGATAGCCTTGTTACCTTGTTTGTGGAGGAGTAGTTCGTGAGACCAGCGGGGAGCGCACTCAGGTGCGGGAGCCCTCGCGCCCTGGTCAATTGAGTTCAGTTCAGTTCGTACGCAGCTTTAACTTTGTGCGCCGGGTGGGCGCTTACTTTGACCAAGCGACCAGCAGTTCGAAGCGATCACGACCATATGGAAGAAGAAAGGGGAGGTAGGAACAGGATCCTATGAAAATATGACTTGTTTTAGAAGGAGAAGCACGCATACATTTGTTTCCTGGAAGCACTGTGAAAACATACCGTCAATTGAAGCACTCCGCACACGATTCGCCCGGTCCTCTCTCAATACGACCGCGTTGCACCGCATACGCACGGCGAGGAAAAGCCCCAACGCCACAGCCCACGGGGACGGCAGGTAGAGCACGCGCACGGCAGAGGCGTGAGCTCGAGAAACGCCAACATGCTACAAACAGCACGGTTTTAGGACAGATCGAACTAGATTTAATGAATGAAAACCACACGAAAACTTACCAAAGACGCATACGGCGAAAGCGTAGTTCAGTTGCGCGGCCTTACGCCTTGTACAACTGAATCGTGCGTTTGGCACGAGACGCCGGCCAAACGCAGCAGCTCCGTCCCCAGGCTAAGCTATGCGACGTCAGAGGCGAAAGGGAGGGCTGAAGGTGCGTTGCGCCCCTAATATAGCGTCGGGTGTAGCGGTGATTGGTTTGCCAGCGGAAGTGCGTACTACCACACTAGCAACCATAAACTCCTCCCACCTGGTCAACTATAACACATCGTCATTAAGAACTCACTGCCTTTTGACAATCATTGTTATTATAATTTTCATTTCTGGAATACAAACAAAAACTTCAAAAAATATACCTAATATGTGTATATACAAATACTTGCTATGCATTTAAGTATTATTTAAGTATTATTCATCCCTTCTAGTTAGTTTAGTCCCCTGACCAAATCAACCAAGTTACATACATCGCAACATTTCTTTACTGTTCCTCATCTCTCCAACAATGAGCCTGTAAGCTATGACTGCCATCTATCTAACAGTTGTGACTGTTGCGAAGATGAGTAGTGGGGGTGGACGAAGGATTACAAAAAACTTGTAGCAGAAGCATGTTATTAAAGAGAAAGCGCTCTGATTGAAAGACAGTGTGGACTAAAGGCCCAGCTAACAAAAGAAGACCTTCTCCACAGGCTGTGATCATGTGTGCTTATAGAGATAGAATAAATCAGAAGCCAGTCATCCACGCTCTTCTTACATGTACCGCCCACTGAGCGCTGAGCAGCACCGCTACAGTGCATGTGCTATGTTAAGCGCAGCCTGTCAGCACTGTTGGTTAGGCAATGGGCTAAAAGAACTGAGTGTAACCTTTTATTCAAGCATCAAAACACACACACAACATGAAAGTACCCAGTGATAATAACAAGAAGATATGAGACAATTTTACTGCTATTGATGACACTACTGACTGTCTTTCAGATGCGTGCTACACAATGCACGTAACTGTTAGTTTGAAGTTACTGTGTCATATAGTGGATCCCTCTGTGTTCTCTCATAACGTCAAGACTGGTAACTGACTAGCTGCCATTTTGTACACTGTGACAGGGCCTCAACTGAAAAAAGCACATAACTATCTTTAACTATCTTTTTTTTGCTGCCAAAGTACACTGAAATATCTGCAAATGCAAATTATATACATAAAAAATGACATGCAGCGTATTAGAGTAAATCACAGCACACAAATGTCACAACGCAGTAACCCTGCAGTGAATCTCTACAAGAGCTATTATTAGAGGAAAAAGTGCTTTTTTGCCACAGTGTGGTGCAATCCTGAGGGCTATTATTTTTAGTTACTACACCGTGACAGTTCAGAGATATGGCGATGTAGCTGCACAGGTAGAACTGGATTTACAATCAAAAACAACAAGACTGCACAGGATGACAGAAAACTCACTTGTCTGCACACTCAACAGAATGTGATCCCGACATGGCCAACTTTGTATTTATAGGTCTGTGTCCATTATGGATAATTATTTTTTCACAATAGTGAAATATATACATATGTGTAGTTTTACTTTTATAGACAAATAGAGACAAAACCAAAACAGTTGTTGTGGACAACTATGCCAAAAAACCGTAATCAAGTGAATAGTGCAGCCAATTAAATGGCTGGCATTATCTGGCTGCAGAGGCTAGCGAGGCCACCGGCTTGTCTTAATCCATCACAAGCACCATCGGAACAACATGTAATGAGGACGGCAAACTACGCTTTCTCCCATTAATAACAGCAATTTGCCAAGAAGCAATGGGAAAACAAAACAGAGCCAATGATAGACCAGCCCAAAATGTGCCAGCGTTATTGTGCTTTGGTGATTTATGGCTATGGCCTATACCTTTTGCTTCATGACAGAACAGCTAAATATATGGGGGAAATTATTTGCAGAGTAGTCCCTCTCTCATCCTCATTAGAGGCTCTCAACTGAATAAACATGTAATGTAATGCCAAACTAATAGAAAGAGCACTGCTCTGCTTTGCATTGTACATTATGTCTATCATATTCTAGCAGCTTGTAGCACACTTGAATCTGTGGATGTCAAACTCATTTTTAGATATAAAAGCAATTACATTGTGTCAGTTCTATCAAAATCTCCAAACCATTTGTCCGTTGCAGGTTGATAAATGGAGACACAGTTTTGATAACAAATTAACATGTACAATACAGCTGTAATGTTTAGATTTAATTTGACGAACAAATATCCTGGTTCACAAATTAAAAGCGTGATGTTTGCAGAAGTCAGACGAGTGGATTAAATGTTGATTTTTCTGTGTTTTCAATTGACATGGACTTTGCTGAAGTGTCCACTCGGAGCCAAAGAAGCACAAGGCCAGCGGTCTAAATCATCTCTGATTGGTGGCAAGTTGCACACACCCTCATTCCATGGTGATTTCAAACAGCATGACGATGAGAACAGTGGCTGTGACGAGAATATTATAAATTGCTGCAGTTTCATTTGTTGCTGTATTTTCTACTTGTAAAATATCTACACTGACTATACAAGATTACATCAACAATATGAATGTACATTTTTCTTATCGTTCTTTTATACGTTAAGACCCTATTACTTCAGAGCCTTGACCTCAGGTATCTGTGCAGTTATTGAGCGTGAAGTCTGTATAAATTATACTTAAAGCTCATAACACATAAAGGTACCACTTCTATAAACCTGTTTTTCGATTGTCCATGAGTAAAAAGACTTCCTGAACACACTGTATACGCTCTTCTGGACGTGTACAACCATAATACAAATCATTATGCATCCTACAAGAGGGATAGAGTGTCATCAGAATATTGCTTTACTGGAACCGTTTCAGTGCAAAATGGGCAAATAAAGTGATTTGGGTAGTCTTTTAGGTGGATACTGAATTGCGTGGGAATGATGCTCCGTGTCTTGCTCCGCACTGGCACAAGAGCACAACCCGTGTAATTTGCTCTTTTACATTTTTCACATCCTCAGCCGCGCTCAGAAAAAAGCATTCCCAAATCATCAGCGATGCTAAATTTTTTTCTTTTCTTTTTCGCCACATACTGCATCTGTGGATTGTTTGCAATTAACCACATACGGAGTCCACTAACAGTCTACATTGTTACACTGCATGCACCATAATTATTAACTTCCGGCTTAGGGCAGCTTGTATATCTATTGCTTACCTGCACTTAAAGGGGGGGTATTATGCAAAATCGACTTTTTCAAGCTTTACATCATGTTATTATGTCATTCCCTCATTAAAAACATGCCTGAAGTGTTGCCTTGGCACATTCACGGATTTTTGAGTAGTCTGTAAAAACTCTGATGGCGGCCATTTTAGGGATAGCTTTGCCTGAGTCCTCCTTGGAACGCCCCCACCTCCCGGAGACGCCTCCGAGCTTTCGTCACCAGCCGAGTAACCAACCACTGCTCCTCTGCAGAACCCCCTCCCCACTGATGCCACAGACAGCGTGTGGAGGGGGCGTGTCGGAAAGGCTCAGAGGGTCTTAAAGACACAGAGGCCTATTTCAAGACATTCACTACAGCCATTTTGAGAGAGCAATTTTATACAAGGCAGTTTTTCTAATTTACTGCATTTAGAGACCAACAGAAGGTTTGGTCATCATTGTAGTGTGATATAGACTGGTGCTATGTGATTGAAAAAAGCATACCCCTCTTTAAGTTCTCCACTTTTACTCTTAGAAACCAATTTTACAGTATTTCCAAGAAAATGACAAAACTTTTCTGCCTCCACTGGGTAGTCAATGCTTTTATAGCTATCAAAGAACTACTCACCTATTCACACTGTTCATCTCATTGATCTTCTATTATTATTTTGAATTGCTGAGTTTAATATGTTAATGGGTCGTGGGGCTATAGCTCTTTCCCAACAGCACAATGAATCCCTTCTGATGAGCGCTTAAAGAATAACTTTGAAAGGATGGCATTTGAATTAAGGCTCAGGTAAATATTGTTGTTCCTGTATGAAATATGTACTCTGTAAGGAGCAGTGGGCGACTGCAGTGCAGCGTCCGGGCACCCATCTCCATAATTTGAACCAGGCTGATGGTTTGATGGAATCAGCTAGCTGGAGGATTGGCCTATTGTCCATGTTTTAGTTGTTCAACAAGTCAATCAATACGTGACTTGTGGTCATTTGTATGAAGTCTGAAATACGACTGATATGGACATATGACAGAGCGGTAGTGTAGTGCAGTTAATAGGAAAAACTGGTGCCCGCCCCCCACCGAGTAGTGTGATATCATCACATTCTAGAACCTGAAAACAACAACCTATACATGCATTTTTATATTGATGCTATTAATAAAATAACTAATTTCATAATTAAACAATAGCAGTTTAAAAATAAGTGCCCTTTTACCTGAGAAAAGGTGACTGTTACACACAATGCCCAACAGGTGGCGAAAGATTCACACTCTAAGGCCCTCCCAAAGGTCCTTGAACCCCACTTTGGGAACCACTGCTCTGCATGGTTTAATTTGACCACTTCATGTGTGCTACCAAGCAAAACAAATATGTGTTTATGTAAGAGTAAAGTTGTTTTCGGGTAAATTATGAAGTCTGGCATGTTTGTACCAAATAGGTCAGGATGTTGTCATCAGAAAAATACTTTTACTTTGGAGTATTGCCGTTAACTAAAGCAGTGCTAAGTAACTTGTTTACCTTAATAAACCCTGGGGTAATACAAGTGTTAATGGAATGATAGGGGGGGGTCTTTCATCTCCCCGAAAACCACACTTACAACTTCCCTGCTCCAGGTCGGAGGCCGTCGCAGTATTTACAGCCAAGTTTGAGTGAAAAAAATATATCTCTATTGTGTAATTGGATGTACAATATCCCTCTCTTCCTTTGTCTTTTCTGTCAGCGTAGTATTTACTCTCACAGACAATTAATGAGTAAAAAACTGTAACATGCTACGACACCTGCAGTGGTGCGTTTGGCCTCTAGGGGCATGAGTTACTTACTGCTTTAACGACCTGCCGCATCAGATATCTTTTCTCAGCACAATTTTACACAGTGACCACAAGCCCAGGCGGCACTGTTCTGTCATACGTCCACATCAGCTGTTTGCCACAAGTCACATAATGATTAGGAGTACAGTCTGTAGTTGTTTTAGGTAAATGCATTTAAAAATTACATATTTTCTCTTAAAATACACTTGGGGACTCTTGAGTTTACCAGAGTATCCACTGGCTCAAGAAGTTTTGGTATGTGTTTGTAGATCTTAAAGTGAGAGCAGCCAATCAGCAATTTACAACACCGTGTTAATGACATGTATTTGTCACCGCCGCTGGTGGGATGGTTTGCCCTTTTTGTTGTTTCGTTTTGTAATTTGATTTGCATTACATTTGCAATTAACCTCCTCCCACTTTGAGACTGGGACAGTCACTCCAGTCACTGCTCAGGTGCAATCAGCACACGTGTGTTTCGTGGGACCCATGGACAAAAGAAGCAGTTGAACAGGAAGACAGGGACGCCCCACGCAGAAGGAGGTGGAAAGACAACCCACGACGGAGATAGCTCAGCTGGTGGAGGGAACGTCCGCCTTGGATGAGGAGGTGAGCCGTGCGCTGGAGAGACGGCAGGGGAGCGTGTCGCACTGGTGGAGGCGCAGGGATGTGCGTGCTGTGGAGTGCCGTGTTGGACATGGGGCTCATCTACCGGAAGAGGACTACCTGGATGTGGACGGACCATTTTACTGACTGTTTTATAGTTGTTTTTTAAAATCTTGTTAGTTTTCCTCTTTTATGCTTTTATGGGCCCATTATTTTACTGTTCATCTAATAAATGCATCCATTCATCCATCCATTTTCTTCCACTTGTCTGTTGCCGGGTCGTGGGGACAGCCGTTGGAGCTGCCCAAATCACATTGCACCAGCCCTTATGGCTCCTCCTGCAGGTGGTTAGTCCACGGGAGGACGGCCTCACGATTAAACGGACCTGTTGGTCTCTCATAAGGGGCTTCTGAACCGCTCTTTGTCTGACCCGTCACCTAGGACCTGTTTGCCATGGGAGACCCTACCAGGGGCACGAAGCCCCCGACAACAGAGCTCCCAGGATCATTCGGACGCTCAAACCCCTCCACCACGTTAAGGTGGCGGTTCCAGCCGGGGCTAATAAATGCAATAATACAGTATAAAGATTTTCATCTCTTGTTTTCATTGGTTACACCCTTCCTAGCTCTCAAACCTACAACTTGTGACATATTCTCTGCAACATCTCTGTGTTAATAACTAATAAAGAATAAAGAACAAATAATGACGTGTTTTTTTTCCTTGCAATTCCACTCTGGAGAGAACTCATCAGCTGGCTGATTAAATTAAGATTCTTAAATCCTAGGTGCACTAACATGAGAGACACCGCCTGATCCACTGTCACAAGTAATGAAATGCATTTTTTTGTACATAGTTTACAAACGTATTGGTGCATTAACAAGTCAAAATTGACAACAAAAGAGACTTCTTTGAGTTTGATGATTACGATTAATGATGAGTGATCCAAACCAGGATGTGATGTTCATTTTTTTGAGCAAGTGAGACTGTTGAATAGTGAAAATTGTGGACTTGGAGCTTTATGAGCTTTTCTGAGGAATTATAATTGTTTATAGCACCATATGAGGTCATTTAATGCTGGAAAATTGAGTTGACCTGTTTAAATCATCTTGTAAACTAAATGTGTTGCCTATTTTTCACAAATTTTTCATTTCATTGTAAATTAAGAAAGTATTCCAGTAAGACATGCATTTGTTCACACAAGGATGCATGTAGGACAAACATTTTCTTGGAGAAACTGAAAGCTTCAGCAGAATTGCTGAGAGCTGTAATCCCGCCTCAGAGGATGCAAAGAAGGAGCTGCATAGACATCTTTTGTTGCTGCATTTATTTATTTATTTAGTGTTACATTATCAATGCGACTGTGCTCATGAAGCTCGTACTGAAAGCTTTACAAGGTCGAATGTTAAACTATTTGTACTAAAAGCAAAAAAAATTATTGTAGCAAAAGAGAGTGACTGTGGAGTGAGCACTGCTACCATTTGAAATGACAAAAACTGCTTCGGCTATTTCTGTCCTCTTTTATAAGGGAATCAGAGGGATGCATCAGTGTATAGAACTGACGGGGAGTGGAGATTGTGGAAGCAGCCTGTTCTTGGACAGATTTCAGTGTCGCAAAAAAAATTAGTCACTGGTGAACTGAAATATCTTGTATTGAATAGTAAATATTTAATTTTCCATTAGTAATAAAAACACTTTTATGTGCCCTGTAATGGGGACACTTCTGCATTTGATCATTTTATCTGATTAAATAATAAGGCTTTGAATTTCATTTTCACTGATGGGAAGAGGTAAGAGGATGCACAATCCCTCAAATTAGATTGCACCACTGCAAATTACTTTGAATGTCATCTCTTAGAAAGATGCTCTCAAACTCCATAAAAAGTAAATAGATGAAAAAAATCAGCAATATGCTTCAAATTGTATTCAGTAAATGAGTGTCTCACACACTCATTTATTTCTTCTGATTTGTGTGTTTTTGTCTCTGCAAGGTGGAAGTTTTGTTGGTTACCTGGGAAGCATTTTGTACCAAATACTTATGTTGCAGCTGTCATTATTGCGCGCAGTAAAAGCTTGTAATGGGTGGTGTGCATTACAAGTGCGAGAGATATAGTTTATGTGGGAGGAAACCAGTGACTGTGTAGGTGTTCAGATGTCCAAAATATGTCCTAGGAATAAATGTTGAGAATCCATTGTTGGTTTGTGGAGATAAAATTCTAAAACAAGACAAAAATAGAAAAGACAGCTGGGACAACCAATACACAAATATGCACATATGTGTAAGTGTAACTTTTATTAACCACAATGGGGAGATTGGTTGTCTGCATTTGACCCATTGTCAATGGGATGCCGATCAGGAGCATTGGCCTTTGCGATCCAGACATAAAACTCTGAAGTAGGCATCTCCACCTTGTTTTATTTTTTTTACAATAAAATGTAGTTTTATCGTAAATTGCTGTATGCACTTGTTAATGTACACCCAGGTCCACAGAGCAAAAATACTACTGTTAAATTCATTATATTAATACATTGTTATTAGGCAGGCTTTGGAGAACATGCTGACAACACTTTGCATTCATCCATGGTTTTGGTGATAAGAAATAAGCCTAATAAGCTATGGACTGAAATATTAAAGGGGCTAGATGCAAGTTAGCCGTTTTATACTCACTACTGCCACCTCAGGTCATACGTGTAGCTGCACCTTCTATATTAAGCCCGTGCATGACGGCACTTCGGACCCGAATTAACACCTTTCTGAGTGACAGTGCAGGATTTTAGAGAGAGTTGTGGTGAACAGGTCTGGGCTCATTCTACACATTAGGACATTGCTGGAACATGTAGGGGGGAGGAAAATACGTAATTTTAACATTTTTAAACTCTTTATAGTCCCATAAGGTGAAATGTTACAATGCTTGTCTGCTAAAGGTTTTTGTGTGTGTCTGTATTGCTTCAATTATAACATGTTTCTCATCTCAGCGTTCATTGTACCTAATAATTATTATATGTTCAAGCATGGAAAACCAAGGTCAAATCACGTAAGTTTTGTGGGCGCGTTTGATTTTCTTTCTTATTTATCAAGTGAATAAAAGAGTGGTTTTTTTTGTCCGCCTGGTTATGTTGTTGGCTTGAAATTCAATTTTCTTCTCGGATCTGCTGTGATGACTCCCACTGAATGAATTTGGCTTTGTAAAAGAAATATTTTTGACAAACTGGCCAAATGCCATTTCTTTCGTGGTGAAGGCAAAAGTAGTCTTACTTTATTAAGATTGTATTTTGGCATCAAGGTTTCTCTCAGTAATCAATCCTTTCTTTTCTTTCCTTTTTTTGTGTGTTTTTTTTTTCCCTCAAGGATATTTGACCGTGACCATAGAACCACTGCCTCCTGTTGTTGTCGGCGAAACTGTCACCCTCAAATGCAACTTCAAAACGGACGGAAGGCTGCGGGAGATTGTTTGGTACAGGGTGAGTAATTCCAGCTCTATTTTCAGTGCCATTAACCACAGTAGACTCTGCGGGGCAATCCCTGTATCTCTTCCTAACTACACACTGTCCCGGGCCAATAGAAACATCATCAGTTTATAGCTGTGTTAGACGAATAATCATGCACTGTCAAACGCCGATTGTTAGGAAACAACCAATTATTGGGAGCAGCTGTATGGCATGCATCGCTGGGCGTCTGGATGCTGGAGATTTTATTTCTCAATCCATTGGTCATCGCCATCATTTCTAATGGTTAACAGCTGGCGACTCCATAGTAATTAAAATCCCAGTTGCTGTAGAACACTGCTTAAGTACCGCCAGCAATTAAATGGCTGTTGAAGAACAATAAAATCTTGTGTTGGATCAAAACTCATCTCAAGTTCACTGGGTGCATAAATTTGGGGATTGTGGGAGATAATCTTCTTAAAGTTGAGGCACAATCAGATATGCAACGGATTAAGAGAAAATAGGAAGTGACAGAGACAATTCAATTGTTTCGGTGACTAACTGAAATAGTGGTCAGAATCCGAATAACCCAAACCACTCACTCCCACTAGAGAGGACACAGATTGGTGTGGAGGAGGCTTATCCCTGATACTACGAGTTGTGAGCAGGAAATAGTCTACGTGGGATGAGCTTCAACTGTCTTTGGAAAGCACTGAGGACACATGCTGACTCCACTCATTTTATTAGGATGCAAATTACTGAGATATGTTCTTACCTGAGCTTAGACGAGTAGATGCGTAACTGTCTGGCCTTTGCACGTGCGCTCAGTCACACAAAAACACCAAACATGTTGTTAGCATTTAGCCTCCTCCTCCTCCTCTCTTCTATGGACCCAAATGGGCGTGAAGGAGAAGCGACTAAGCTCTTCCTTATTTAAATATGGTTACATGAGTAAGTGGCATGATCCAAATCTAGTCACACAAAATTAAACGTTTTTATTTCGATTCATTGTGAAATGAACTGACAAATAAAATCTTTGAATTGAACTTGAACATTGTAAGGCGTAAAAACACCTTAGGAGCACTTTGACTTTACTGCGCTGACGTCAAAGTGCTCCTAAGGTGTTATTACGCCTAATAGTACCCCTTTGTATCCGCTTAGAAAATCGTCATGTTTCATTTTGTGTAACTATTCTTGTATTGTGTAGACGCTCACGTAGCCGTATTTAAATAGGGAAAACGAGCTTGGTCGCTTCTAACTTCATCCCCGTTTGGGTCCATGAGGAGCGGCAGGTATGCATCAACTCGTCTGAGCTAAGGTAAGAACATGTCTCAGCAAATGGTGGCCTATTTCTTTAATGATATACTTGAAACACACTAAATAATCCATTAATATAATGTTGCTCATTTGCTACATTCAGAGAAGAAGTAAGCAATACGTTACTGTGTGTTTTAAATTCTACCCACACACGCCATATTCACACCCTCATTTATTATTCAAAAATTCATAATGATTAAATTAATACAACTAATAATAAGAGGAATACATCCCTACACCACTGTCTAAAACCAAGGTAACACTTTATCACTTTCTCTGATTTCTAGTTCTATACTTTGTTACTGTTGCTACCGTGCTCACTGAATCTTTCATTTAGGCAATTTGCAAGTCAGCCATCATATATTCTCCCCCTCCTGCACCCTCCACCCATTCCCTCTCTCTCTCCTCTCTCCCTTCTTTTCCCCTTGTTAATTCTGCAATTGTTGAGTCTGCTCAGACTAGACCTTCACTAAAACCGCAACCTGAAAAACGAACACACTCCCCATCTCTCATTCTATCAGACACAAACACAAGTTCACAACCTCCACTCCCACACTCTCCCACACTCTCCCACACTCTCCCATACTCTCCCACACTCTCCAACACTCTCCCACACTCTCCCACACTCTCTCACACTCTCCACACTCTCCCTCACTCTCCCACACTCTCCCACACTCTCCAACACTCTCCCATACTCTCCCACACTCTCCCACACTCTCCCACACTCTCCAACACTCTCCCATACTCTCCAACACTCTCCCATACTCTCCCACACTCTCCCACACTCTCCCACACTCTCCCACACTCTCCAACACTCTCCCACACTCTCCCACACTCTCTCACACTCTACACACTCTCCCTCACTCTCCCACACTCTCCCACACTCTCCAACACTCTCCCACACTCTCCCACACTCTCCAACACTCTCCCATACTCTCCAACACTCTCCCACACTCTCCCACACTCTCCAACACTCTCCCACACTCTCCCACACTCTCCCACACTCTCCCACACTCTCCAACACTCTCCCACACTCTCCCACACTCTCCCACACTCTCCAACACTCTCCCACACTCTCCCACACTCTCCAACACTCTCCAACACTCTCCCACACTCTCCCACACTCTCCCACACTCTCCCACACTCTCCCACACTCTCCCATACTCTCCCACACTCTCCACACTCTCCCACACTCTCCCATACTCTCCCACACTCTCCACACTCTCCCACACTCTCCAACACTCTCCCACACTCTCCCACACTCTCCCACACTCTCCCACACTAGCACATACTCACCCACACTCTCCCACACTCTCCCACACTAGCACATACTCACCCACACTCTCCCACACTCTCCACACTCTCCCACACTAGCACATACTCACCCACACTCTCCCACACTCTCCCACACTAGCACACACTCTCCCACACTCTCCCACACTCTCCCACACTCTCCCATACTCTCCCACACTCACCCACACTCTCCCACACTCTCCCACTGCTTTGGTTTGTTCTCTTACCCCCATATATTTGTATACACTGCAAATATGTTCACATGGTGTCAGCAGAAAAATAAATAAATCTCAATCCAGGACACAAAAGCAAAAGTGGATTCAAACCTGACACCTTTTGGTTATAATGACCGCTTCACTTCCTGATCCACTCTTGCTTTCTACTACAGCCTTATTGCTCCTCCCACTCACTCTTTCAGGAGTCTGCTGCTTTTAGCTTCACACTTCCTCACACTTCTCAGTAATATCACAGCGTCTCATCTTGGCTAATGCTGACCTTTCAAGGTGGGAAGCACACAGATTTATGGCACTTTGCACCTCACCTCAGCGCCATTGATCACTTTCATCGCGGTAACAATTTCATTTCATCAAGCAAGAAATGGCAGGGGGCTGTTTGATCATAATCCATCGCTTTAGCTTTACATGTGAGATAGGTTTTAAGCAACACTTGGTGCCCCTTTCTACTGTTTGCACGTGCTGTATACAGATCTTTTAATTTGAGTTAAATTAAAGGTGTTGTTGAATTTTTTTTATGGTTTGGTAATCAGGGATTCATCAATACCAGTATCGGGTATCAGCCCGATACCACACGCTTGTACTCACACTCGTACTCATTAATGAGGTCCCGATACCGGAAACCAATACCTCGTGACTTGCAGCGCAGCACACCTACAGCGCTCCTCTCCACTGAGGAGAACAAAGAGCAACAAACTGGAGAATTCTTCAGTGGAAATACAATATTACACATAGAGCTGACTTTATCACTGACTACACTCCCTAAATCAGAGTCTGTGCTGGATTTAACCAGAGCTAAATGTTTTCTTCATTGTACCTCGCACTGCATCTGCTGTGTATTCTAAGACGACAGGCTAATGTTGCTAACTAGTTGCTAACTAGCCGCTAACAAGTGGCTAACGGCTCTGGTGGTTCTAAAGCCCCTTTAAGCCCAGAGGCTTAATTTATCTATAAAACTAGCCCAGAGACTAACATGTGCTTGTAAAATGAATGCAAAATGAAGAGACACAGCTTGCCCATATTGTGCGAAATTTAGCTGCAGCAAAAATAATCAAAAGGTTGTAGGCTATTTGCTAAGTTGCTCTCATCTTCAAAACACACGTGCTAGAGAATCCACACGCAGTGCTGTAAAGTAAAGAGCAATTATTAGAAATAAATTCAAATTAGCAGTAGTAATAAGCAACCACCTATAAATAACCTCAATACCAGTTTTAAATAAATAAAGGAAACTAAATGAATGCAGCATAGGCATTGAGAAACTGTTGGACATAGACTGTATGATGGAGAGTGCAATAAAAAGAATTACATTATATTGAATGAAAAATACATATAATAGAATGGCATATGTCTGATTCTGCCTAATTTACTAATGGAAATGTAGATAAAAAAAGTTATTCAATAGTTAACACAGCAATACATAAACACAACAGGCAGAAAGCAGAGGGAGGAAAGGGGAGAGTTCAGCTTCCTAACAGCCTGGTAGATGAAGTTGTTCTCGAGTCACACTTAAGACGCTTTGACACACGGCAAAAGAGCCACTTCCATTATTTTCTATGAGAGAACGCACATAAAGGCAGTCTAAAGGGGTGCACAGTGATGCTTGACCCCGCACTACAATTCAAATCATGCCTCTGACCCTTGACAGACAGTCAGACTGCTGTGAACTTTGGTAAGTCGGACGAGATGTGCAACAGAGATGAAGAAAATGTCATCAGGTCTTTGCTTAAATCTGAGCAGGTAAACGCTTGTCTGTCGCCAGCTTGCTATTAACCTGAGATGATAAAAGCCATTTTTGTTCTCTCTCGCGACACTGACCTACTTGTCTTATTTTATTAATGATCAATGGAGAAATCACATGTGTAAAGCGGTGTACAGTTTGAGAAAAGCCTTTGAAGTGCTGTGATACGCACTCCAGTGTGTGTTGAAGCGTCAGATGACGTGCAGCACCTGCGTCCTGGTGTGCGCTGGCCTTTACTTTTGGTGAGAGAAGCCTCTGCATTTGCATGAGACGCCACGGTAACTACGAACCTTAACTAACTAAATTGTACCCTCAATTGGCTTTTGAAGCAGCAGTCTCCATAAAATAGCACCTGAATGTAATACATTAACTCACCTTTGAGGTCTCCTGCAGTATTAAGTAGAAAGTGGGCATTTGGGAATTTGATCTATCTCTCCATTGGCCTATCTTGCTCCATGCCGCTACTGATAAATTATAAATCAATTAACCTTGCTTGGCTGCCAAAGTTTCTTTAATCTCTTCCTTTTATTTCACTTAATACTGTTGACTCCTCATTTTAGCTCCTGCTTAAATGGAACTGGGCTTGATACTCACCTGGGGAATGCCTTATCTAATCGAAAAGCACGGCCAATTTGACGGAGAGCTGAATAAACGGAATATTTCAGAAAGAGCTCATTGGGTACAGTGGTTCCTAGAATGTGCCTCAATAATTTACAGTACTTAACCCGTCCGGATTACGTAATAATGCTGCTTAGCGTGTGTTTAAGATTGCCTCTGATCTCCAAGAACTTCACAGCATGTGTGGACGACTAAAGATAATTCAGGAAAAATTACACTATCACTTTGAATATGATGTACTGTATGAGAAGTTTCTATTGTGTTCTTTGTCTTTTAGCACTAATAGAGAATTAGAAACATGGACGATGTTGAGAAAAAAAAAAAGAATTCTACACAGTTCAAAATGATGTTGGATTTCTGTTGCTGCCTACTACAATCATGTTCTTCTAACTGCGAAAGACACTTCTTGGATGAATGTAATCCCTGATCTTGTCTTTTCTGTCACTCTGTAAGCCTGACCCAGGTCAAGGACTCATCGTCATCCACAATTGTGAGCACAAGTAAAAAAAGGATGTTGCATATACACGCTCGCCCACTACCTAGTTGTGGGCGAAAGAGAGGCAGCTGTTTGAGATAAACTAGCTCCCTCTCTCTCAAAATCAGAATGGGCTTAAAATCCATTGTCAGTGAACAGGTCCACAAACTCTTTTCTTTGGTGCAATTGTGGTACAATCGGGCAACCTGAGACATAAAACATAAAACTTATAAGAATAGAGCTTGTAATGCTTGTTTTCTGTGTATTAATAGCATTACATTATTGCAATTATGAGAGAACTCACAGCTTGTGTGCCACTGTTGGCATTAAGATGAATTGTGACTGGCAAGCTTGTGTATATTTTTGACAAGTACACATTCTTTGGGAGAAATGCATGGCTTTGAGCAGAAATACTGATGCAGTTTGGGGCATTTGAGAAAATGGGTTGCTAAGTGACTAGCTACTCCTAAAATGTTGAAGATTGTGTTTGTAGTACGACAGAAGGTTTGTTTACTAGTCCATCACTTCCTGTGATCTTCCTCAGAAGCGTCACCTGCTGGTGAAAGTAACATGTCGTAGGCAACTTTCATGGATTTACCAGTCAGTAGGGAGAGCTTGTGCCCTCTAGTGACTGACGCCTTCTCCTGGACGACATCCCAGGTGTGGGATAAGGTTTACTCTCCCTCGTCCTGGTGCTAGTAAAATGCATGACCAAAACGGCATTGTACTACAATTAAATTAACGCATGCAATAAACAAAATGAAGCGTTTCTTGTTACAATGTTTTTAGCAAACTATAAGCATTAACTTTCATTCATATGACATCATATCATTTTAAAGAGTTGAATGAGAGGACAGGTTACCAATCTGTTTTAAATTCTCTTAGCTGCCATTGTGTGGCTATTTAGTCCTGCTTTGCTTATAGGGCCTATGACCACATAAAACACAAAATGTGCAAACTTAAACATCTTCTATGTCAGTAAATACTGTATTAAAATTTGGTGGCTTTATTCGGTTGCACAGAAATGATTGTTGTTAATTGAAAGTCAAAGCATTGATATGGAAAGTTAATAGACCAAAAGGTTTATTTTTAACCAATTGAATTGTTGAACTTGTGGGCAGGCAGACCCTCAATCACCTAATGGTTGGTGTTAGAATAGTTGAACACAATAGTCAAATATAAATGTTGTATAAGAGCCTCTCAAGACAATCTACTGTATAAGCCAATAGTTAAATTGCAACTCATCAAAAATGTCATGGAAGAGTTTTACGTTGCACACCCATGGAAACCACTCACATTCATTCATGCTCAACACTGTTAAGATGCTTCACTGTAAAATCGACGCACCAGCAAAAGAATGCAATAATTGTGTGCAGAGATTTGCATATAGAATTGGCATTTTTCGATGATCAGATTGTTGATTTTGTGCTTATTTTTCGTTTTGCTTGACAGAACCAAAATATCTTTACTGTGAGATACATCCAAAATCTCACACATGTTAAACACAATGAATGACATATTGCAGTACGGCTTACAGTGATGACATGCATTGAGAACAAAGATGTGAGGTCCTGCTATGCCTGGCCTTTTACTGCCTTGCGAATGAACAAATCCCTCCATATAGGGCATCTCCCTGTGGGTAGTGTGTCTGTCTATTTGCTACCTGTTGAGTTGTGCTCTACATAATGCTTAATTTGATTCTGTGGATCAAGCGGCACACTCCACAGCTCATTACTGATATCCACCATCCGCTCCGACAGGTCTGTTTGGAGGCCTCGTGAGGTTCCTTCTAAAGCATTTTCCTTCTTTAGCACGGGGTCATCCGCTGCAAGCCAAGCAGCTTTTTCACAAGTCCTGCATCTTTCACTCCACAATTTAGAATTACACACACAACAAATTAACATACTAATTAAAAAACTGAAAGAGACATTTTCATTTCATTCATTTATTCTCTTTTCATGGTAATGCAACACGAAAAGCCACAGCAACAATCCAACGAACACAATGATACATTCCATGACAAGAAGAAGACTAGTGCACTGTCTGTTTGATAACGCCATCTTATTGGCATCAATAACCTTAAAGGAATAGTTCACCGTTTTTCCATACTGAGATATGTTCTTACCTGGGCTTAGACGAGTTGATACGTACCTGTCTGGTCTTTGTGGGTGCCCGTGGAAGAGCTTGGTCGCTTCTAACTTCACCCCGTTTGGAGCTATAGGAATACATTGGGAGAGGCCAGTGCTAAAACCATCGTTGGTCTTTTTGCATGACTGAGGGCACACAGTTTTTCCATACTGAGATATGTTCTTACCTGAGCTTAGACGAGTTGATACGTACCTGTCTGGTCTTTGTGCGTGCCCTTGGAAGAGCGTGGTAGCTTCCAACTTCACCCCGTTTGGAGCTATAGGAATACATTGGGAGAGGCCAAATGCTAACAACATCTTTCGTCTTTTTGCGCGACTGAGGGCACGCACAAAGACCAAACAGGTATGAATCAACTCGTCTAAGCTCAGGTAAGAACATATCTCAGTATGGAAAAACGGTGAACTATTCCTTTAAAGCAGAACTAAGTAACTCATGCCCCTAGAGGCCATAAGCGTCACTGCTGACAGAAAGGACAAAGGGAGAGAGGGACATTGTACGTTGTGCCATGACCCAATTACACAATGGAGATAATTGTTTTCACTCAAACCTGGCTGTAAATACTGCTAAAGTGGCGCTAGCCCACAGTTGGCTTTGCCCGTTAGCCTGTTAGCTTCTTCGTGATTCCATTATTTTCTGGCTAGAGACACCGGGGGAGATGAAAGACCCCCCCAATCATCCCATTAACACTTGTATAACCCCCCGAGGGACTACGAAAAGGGTTTGTTAAACAACTTACTTAGTACACTGCAAAAAGTAATTAACTAGATTAGTATAAACATCTCAATTCGAGCATAATAATCCAAATTGTAGTTGTTTTGACTAGGTAAATTGTTGTTGGGCATTTGTCCTAGATTATTTCACTTGTTCTGAGATGTTTCTGACTCGTTTCAATACATTTCGTCCTTATTTCAGGTAATTTTCTTTGCCAATGGGGTAAGAAAATTGGTCTTATCTCATTGGCAATTTTACTTTCTTATTTCAAGTGAGGTTTACCCTAGAACTGGTCTGAAATGTCCTCAGACAAGCAAAGTAAACTTGGTCCGATCAGGAAAAATGTCTAAATTAGCGAAAACCGCTCAAAACAAGATATATTTCCTCGATTCAAGTCATTTAAAGAGGGGGTATTATGCTTTTTTCAGCCACATAGCACCAGTCTATATCACACTACAATGATGACCAAACCTTCTGTTGGTCTGTAAATGCAGTAAATTAGAATAACTGCCTTGTATAAAATTGCTCTTTCAAAATGGCGGTTGCAAATGACTTGAAATAGGCCCCTGTCTCTTTAAGAACCTCTGACCCTTTCCGACACGCCCCCTCCACACGCTGTCTGTGGCATCACAACACTCCGCTCGTCTCCACAGTATTGAAACTACGATCGGTGCATTTTATTTTTTATTGTTGGAAAAGAGCTACTGTTTATCACTTTGTGAACAATGGCCACACAGGATATTATTTGGAGACGAACCTTCCACACCGGACGCTTGGAAGGGGCTCTTGCCTGAAAAATAACTGCTGTTTGGAGGCTCTCTCTTTGCTCCTGCCATGCCCTATGGATCTCTAACTATACCCCCATGGACGACACCAGGATCTGCAGGAGCCCATACGATTCAAAAGACGGACATTATCTGTGCAGGTGGACAGTGGTTTTTCGAGGTTACCCCGTTAGCTTGTTATAATCGACTACAGCTCATTGTTGATGAAAAGTCTGTAATAAACCACAAATGTGTAAAGCCAGGCTCATTGTGTGATCATCGTAAAGGCTGCTTCGAGTAGTTGCTGCTTTATTGACGTTATTTGTGCATAATATGCTGCCTGTTTTCAATGAATGTTGTGAAGGTGAAGGTTGTTAGCTTGGCGCGGCTAATAGTGCCTTAGCTCCGGGAGAAAACCACTCGGCTACGACTCACTGTAGATGAAATGTGAGCAATAAACTACACAATCAACAAGCCAGGCTCCGTGTGTGATCATCATAAAGGCTGCTTCAAGCAGTTGCCTGATTTAGTGACGTTTTCAATGCATAATATGCTGCTTGTATTCAGTGAATTTTCCCGTTAGCTTATCGCGGCTAGCTTGTTAGCTCCGGGAGAAAACCACTCGGCTACGACTCACTGTAGATGAAATGTGAGCAATAAATTACACAATCAACAAGCCAGGCTCCGTGTGTGATCATCATAAAGGCTGCTTCAAGCAGTTGCCTGTTTAGTGACGTTTTCAATGCATAATATGCTGCTTGTATTCAGTGAATTTTCCCGTTAGCTTGTCGCGGCTAGCTTGTTAGCTCTGGGAGAAAGCCACTCGGCTATGACCCATTGTAGATGAAATGTGAGCAATAAACTTCCAAATCAACAAGCCAGGCTCCGTGTGTGATCATTGTTAAACGGTTCTTTATGTGTGTGGTGGTTTTATTGACTTTATGTGTGCATATTTCTCGTTTTCACGTGATGACTCGAGGTTTAGCTTAGCATTAGCTTTCTCCGGAGGCTCTGTGCATCATCAAGGCCCAGCGCAGAATCAGACACTGAAATAAGTGTTCTTGTCACCGGTTTTAATCCTGGGTGTTTCGGTAACAGAAACACTGATGTGTGTCTTTGTAAAAGTTTCAGAACTGCTGTAACTCCGGTTCACAACACATGAAGCTAATCCTCCATGATGACTCTGTTTACATCTTAGGGCTAGACACTGCGGGGAGGGGGTTCTGCTGAGGGGCAGTGGTTGGTTACTCGGCTGGTGACGAAAGGTCGGAGGCGTATCCTGGAGGTCGAGGGCGTTTCCTGAAGGAATCAGGCGTTTTATCCCTAAAATGGCCGCCATCAGAGTTTCTACAGATTACTCGAAAATACGTGAATGTGCTAAGGCAACACTTCAGGCATGTTTTTAATGAGGGAATGACTTAATAACATGATGTAAAGCTTGAAAAAGTCCATTTTGCATAATACCCCCCCTTTAAGACAATGCTTGATATTTACTTTTTGCAGTGTACTGCTTTAAATATGGGGCTTTGCACAGTGGAAAAGCCATTGGAGGCTGTTGCTCTGTGGCTTTCATAGTGCATTGCTCTTACCGTGTCTCTGACTTCACCTGGTCCCGTGGGCTGGACCCTTGCACAGGTTGCGTCGGCGTGCTAACATTTTCTTGCAATGTAAACAAGTAAGATGAATAAATGTATGGATATGGTGCGTGACTGACGGTCGGACAGGTCTATAGCGCAGATTGTCTCTTCAGTCTAGCCCAGGGCGGCTGTGACTCCACCACTACACAAGAAATAATGCGCAAAATTGCAAAGTCTGGCCTGGAATGTGCGATGCAACATAACCACTGTTTGTTTCGTATCAATCCCCCAGCTCCATCTAAAATGTTAATTGGGCTTGATTTGTCAAGTGCACTGCAATTATCATTTTAGCCTCATCAGCTTTTCAGTCGCTATACTCTACGACAAAAATCAAAAAACGGTCTTGCTGCTGTGACAACTTTTCAGTGTTTTGAGTAACTTGAAATCCACGTTTTTCTTTTTCAAATGATTCTTCATGTTGGTGTAGAAGTCACATATAATATTAGGAGGACGACGCTCAAAGACAGCAGATATTTCCGAGCTTGATCGACTTTGAAGAAGAAGCCATCTGTGGCCATATATTCTCATCCGCACTCCAGGCTGCAATCAGCTCACATTAAAACAATGTTACACCTTATTAGCATTTGTTAATTATATGTTATGCCAAGTCGGTGTAGTGCCCCGAAGGCCTGATGTAGTTCATTCTCTAATTCATTGATGGCTAAAGGCACTGTTTAAAATGGAACAATTGAGAAGAAATCCCGCTGTTCTTGTTTTTGGATCCTGTGGTGAAAGTGCAGAAGCTCTAACTTTTACTGAATAAATTAACAGAAAACAATTTCCTTCTGTGTTTTAGTATTTGTGTAAATTGTCAGAATAAATACATGTTAAGACCATTTCAAACTGCTGTAGGAAGAAATATAAAGAAGAATGTACATTTTTTTTATTATTATTTTTGCATATTTTAGTGCACTGATCTGGCTGCACATTGGCTTTTGTGTGTGAGTGTACTTCTGCACAACATGTCACGTTCACTTGCCCTCATCAGAGATTCAAGCGTGCACAATGTTTCCCTTTTAACACTGTCATTATCACACTCCCACAGCTGCAGTGTCTCTGTCTTCTTGAGTGTTTGCCAGATGCCTTGGACATCGGAGTCAGACTTGACAGTTGTATTTGGAAACACTACAATACCAGTGCTACACAGACTGGTGACCTGAAGACAAGTGCAGCACTAAAGTTGTGGAGTTATTCTGGGGCGGGAGTGGGACGCCTGATGCTCCCGGCTCTTCCTTTTGCCTCTGGTGAGGTTTTGCTGATTTACTTGTGGCCCACATTTTGACAAATCTCATTACAGCCGTGTACACTGTCAATGCTGGATATAACAGCGATGCAAATGACTTATCTGTCGCCACACTCCGCCAAGAAATATAGGAGTGCATTACCTAAGGCGAGTATCATTGGATTTAGTGCTGGCGTTTTCTGGCCATATGGTTCTTCAAATGCTGAGGCACAGGAGAACTATGCAGGGGACTGAAGTAAGAGTTTTTTTGCAACCCAGTAATCCTTTTTTCTGACTGTGAAGAGACACAGGGGGTGTCATATGTTAAATCCAAGTTTAAAATCTTCTAGACAGGGTTGCCTGGGCAACTGGAATCAGAAGTGCAGAATGCTCAGTGAGTGCATGTGCACAGTGCTTTAGTGCTATAGAGAGAAACTTCCCGCTGTTGAAGACCCAGTGGAATCATGCCTATGATATATCAAATCAAATAGCATATAGTGATTGCAAATTCAATTCTCATGTGGGTGGTAGTTTTAAAGTTCATTAAGTAGGACATGTATGTTGAGGATTTTTTTTCATAGTTTTTATTATTTATTCTTAATTTTAAAGCTGAACATATTTTAAGTATATTATTCCAGAAAGCACAGCAGGTTATTGCATTTGTTCCTGAATTGAAACTATTTTGAATAATATGAAATCGTACTGTGTGTTCCTCTGCCCTAAGGCTTTGTGCAATGGAGCCTGTCTGGCAGCAACATGATGTGATGTTGTGAAGTCCCTTTTCCCAACCAAGACGTTTTGTTTGGTTTACTCTCTTTCCGATTTCTCTGATGGGAGTCAAAGGACATCCTCAAATGCTCTGCTAAAGATCCGCCCTCTTCATAAACAATTTGAACCAAAGCCTCTCCAGATTGATTACACCTAATGTTTGTTTTTATCCACTGTAATATCTAGCATTTGACAGATTAACATCGGCAATGGAACTGGATCTAGTCAGACTCTGCAGGCAGAATTACAATGTAATTGCTCTTTAACCCTGGGGTATAAAAGCAGCCTATTGCATGTTATAGGTGTCTCTATTTTTGGCTTTAACTACGGCCATTACTATTATTTGTGGTGTGTGATGTATTTTCAGTGTGACAACTATATATTTTTTCTTTTGTCAGCTAATGGGGCTTATTCGCTCTGAGTAATTTTGTTAGTATGCCCTATTTGGCAGGAAATACTTTCCTATGCTGCAGTAAAGCAGGATTTGCTTCCGATATAAGTTAGTTAGTAAGTTTAGATATGGACGAATGTCTGCCTGTATGACATCGTTACCTGGTGAAGAAAAAAAAAGCATATACAGTACGTATTACACTAAATCCACCCAGCATTCACACTAATTTAGTCGTGGGTTTTATTACCTGAATGGAAGACAGTTTAGAGGCCCTGCCTCCTGGGTAAAGAAGCCATTAGAACGGGAGCCACCAGCCTCCTGCGTGACGCTATTACCCTGCTGTTCCATGCCGAATGTGCGGCCCCGAGGGGAATGAGAAAGAAAGTGATATGGATCAGTGCACCACAACCTCCTCCTTTGAGGATGTCACTGGGGCAAATAAGCAGCCTGTTATACATGCAATGATAATTACACCTTTCATGTCAGCAAACTACTGGATGTGTCCCTTTTTATCCACGAATGCTAATAGCGATGAGGGGACTAATCACCGCTGGGCCTCTCAGAGAGAGAGTGCTGTGCTGGTGTTACAAACAAAGTGGGATTTTTTCTGGTTAGTGTGAATCAGTCTTCTCTGTCACACCCACAGGTTGCTATCAAAAAGCATTGGCACAAATTAATTAATACCAATTATCCATTGTGAAAATTACACACATGATTTTTGTCCCATTAAAATCTTAATTTAATTATGTAATTACTAGAATTTTCTCCACATGCAGAACACATGATTAATTTTAATTTGTTTTCATTATTCTTGATAGATGAGTACTTTTCATTCTGAAATGTTAAAGGGGTATTATGCAAAATGGACTTTATGGAGCTTCTTTTTTATATTTACCATGTTACGAGGTTGTTTCCTTATTAAAAAACATACCTGAACTTGTGTTTGGAGTCACTTTGCATGTAACTTAAAATCTTCCCCACGTCCAATTCTTAACAGTGCGGGCGCAGCTCATGCGATGCTCCTACTGTTTCCCCATTGCTCCTCCTGAGTCCCTATGCAGAGGTTAGCAGAGATCAAGAGGCAAGGAAAGCATCACTTTCTGTACCTCTGGATCTCTCTGGATCTCTTCCTATGCCATGGCAAAAACATTTTGCACTGATTGGGAAAAAAAAACAACAACATTTGCCATAGCTTCCAACTGCTACATGGGGCCACCCAGTCTCTTGAGTAATCAAAAATCTGGAGACAAACATAGTCAATCAATCAATCCAACTTTATTTATAAAGCGCTTTTCATACCGAAAGGTATCACAAAGTGCTTTACAGATTACAACTTTTAAAACAATGCGCCTGACACAACCTCCCACATATACATATATATATATATATATATATATATATATATATATATATATATATATATATATATATATATATATATATATATATATTTTACGAAGTGGCGGTAAATGATTAAAAAAAAAACATGTGATTCATAAGCCTGTGCAAATGTTGACACAAAACCACTAATAACACCTCAACAACGGCAGACGCCCGCCCTTCACTGCGTGGTTTACTCTGCTTCCTGTTTGCTTTCATATGAACCGCTGTGGGAAATGCAATTGCCAGTGCGGTGACCAGACTCACTGGTACAGCAGTGAGTCTTGTTGTATGTAGCTTCAGTTTCCCCTGGGGTAGACTGACAGAAGCGCGACAGCACACATGCAACGGTTCCTATGACCACCACGCACACACACCTACACACGCACGCACGCACGCGCGCACGCACGCACGCGCATACACGCACGCACACACACACACACACACACACACACACACCTACACACACACACACGCACGCACGCGCATACACGCACACACACACACACACACACACCTACACACGCACGCGCGCACGCACGCGCATACACGCACACACACACACACACACACCTACACACACACACGCACGCACGCGCACACACGCACGCACACACACACACACACACACACCTACACACACACACGTACGCACGCGCACACACGCGCGCACGCACACACACACGCACGCATACACGCACACACACACACACGCACACACACACGCACACACACACACGCGCACACACACACACACACACACACACACACACACAACACCATTCATCCCTATTTATATGCTTTTAGTGGTAGGGGGAACCGGAGTACCCGGAGGAAACCTCCGCAGACACGTGGAGAACAGAAAAGCAGAAAAGGTGAGGTGGGAATCTCATAGAGCAAGGGGGGCAAAGTTTGATGCTCATCCTTCGCATTGTGAGCCAGATTATTGACGGGGTCTGAAGATCCAACAGTCTTTGGCGATTGTACACTAGCAGAGACTTGACAGTTTGACAGATTGTCGTCAGAAACAATGTAGATATAATTGAGATTCGCTGCAGCAGAGGAGAAGCCACATACACTGGCGCCATCTTGAAATAAAGCTCAGATCATCCTCCCCAATGTGCCAACTTGTCAGAACAACTTATATGTGTGTTCTCCAAACATTATGCCATTAGGTCCCTGAAAACCTGTAACACCTTATGCAGGGACTTTCTAGTACAAAATAAATCAAACTCTGTTTTCTGTAGCCACCGATTCTCTGTATTATTATCAAGCAACCTATTTATATTATTTATGTTCTAACAAAATAATTTAGTTTATCTCCACTTCACAGATACACTGATTGTTTCAGACACAGCTTTGAAAAAAAAAAAAGCTTGAGGCTAAATTGCCCTTTCTCTAAATCACCTTCCAAACATACATCATTTAGTATGAGACGCCTCCGAGCATAGTTTATATCTCCGCCTCTCAACCCTGCTGCAACATAAGTCAACACTGTGAAATACCACCTGCTTTCAACATAAAGGAATATCTATGATACAATTATTTTCAACGGCAGCAAGTTTTCTCTGAAGTACCTATAACTGACTATTGTCATGATTGACATGAAAAATGAGCATATGCATGGAATTACAAAGCTCCACTGTCAGAACTTCTGTCAGCCCTATAATTGTTCCACAAAAACTGTAAATATGGCAATATATACAATTCTACCACTCTCTCTGCAAAGCAATCACACGTGTCATTGTTATCAAAACTTGCTTGACATGCCACGCACCCAGTTATAGGCAATGGCTTTCTTCATGTTTTGGTGCCTGTCTTCATTTGTCTTGTCTATTATAATTACTATTACTTTTTAGGTGTATTAATGTATCCAGTGAATATCAGGACCACAGAGGGAAAGTGGAGTCAGAATTATGATCACAGGAGGAGGTGAAGCACTTGCATGGGATGCACACCTGAAACATATCTGAAGAGTTTGAAATGCTACCAATGGCTTGAAGAGCTGGACTAAAGGACAGCACAATGTTTACTTATGGCTGCACAAGGGCAGGCCTTGAACACCAGAGCAATAGAGGCTCACATCTACCACAATGGACAATACCCCAGGTATAGGCTGTGCAATGAGGCCCCGGGCACAATATCATATCAGTATCATAACGGTAGGGTGTGAAATGCTGAAAGGGAAAGCTTACATGGAACCTCATAGCCAAGTGGTGTACAGATTGTGGACTGGAAACCCCGAGGTCAGAGTGAGAAACACCTGCAAAGGTGCAGAGAATGAACGAGCCAAGATCCTTTGGGACTTGTGTTTATATTCGCCAGGTGGATTTATGACATGCGTGCCAATGTGTGTCTGAATTATGACCATATATGAGCTCATATAATTCTGTAACTTCAATCTGAATCACAATAAAGTGATGCTTCTAGTTTTGGCAATTTTAATGCTTAGCTGCTATATTTATTGTTGTATCTGACATATTTCTATTGTAGGTGACCTGGAGTAAAAGCAGGTTAAGGAAAACTGTGCCACAAGGGAAGTTGACACGCCTACAATAAATGGGCTTTGGGAAATGTGGGTTACAAGACAAGATCCAGCATTGGTTAAAAAACAAATAAATAAATAATAATAATAATAATAATAATAATAATAATAATAATAATAATAATAATAATAATAATAATAATAATAATACATAATACATAATAATACATAATAATACATAATAATACATAATAATATTTCAAATAAATACAGTGGGAACCAGATTTTCAGATCAGTTTTCATACACTATATAAAAAAGACACATTTGCAGTTTTTTTCATAGTGTCTGAAATGAAATCAGAATGAACTCTTCTCTTTTTAGGTCAATTAAAATTTTAGAATTTAGAATTATGAGAGTTAGATTTTATTTTTTAGAAATGTTTTTGTTACTTTCTACAAAGTCAGAAGTTTACATACACTAAGATTAACATACCTCTAAACAATTTGGGACAGCCCAGATGACAATGTCATGTCCTTGGAAGCACAACTACAGTATAAAAAAGATGGAAATGTCCAGTCATCATACAGATCAGAGAGAAGACGGGTCCTGTGTCCCAAAGATGAACCTGCTGTGGTCTGAAATGTGAATATCAACCCAAGAACAAATGCAAAAGACCTGGTGAAGATGCCGAAACTGGTAAAAGTTTGTCATTATCCAGAGTGAAAAAGTACTACCGACATGGGCCGAGAGGGTCCTCTGCCAGGAAGAACCCCACATTCCAAAAGAAACATTAAAAAAGCCAGATTGTAGTTTGCAAATGCACACAAGGATAAAGACTTTAATTTTTTAGACATGAAAAAAATGTAATTGTTTGGCCATAATGACCATTGTCATCATGTTTGGGAGAAAAAGGCTGAATCTTGCAGGCCTGAGAACACCATCCCAACTGTGAAATATGGGGGTGGCAGCATCATACTGTGGGGTTGTTTTGCTGCGGGAGGGACTGTAGATGTCCCTCCCATGATATCATGAAGAAAGAACGCTTTGTGGAAATATTGTAGCAACATCTCTAGACATCAGCTAGGAAGTGACTCAAAGCATATGGCAAATACTGATTACAAAGTGGCTTCAGGATTAGATTATTTTAGATTAGATTAGATCATTGTCCACTGAGGTGGAAATTTGTCTTACATAACAAAGAAAACAAAGTCAATATTTTGAAGTGGTAATCACAAAGTCCTGATCTCAATCCAGTTGAAAATGTATGGGCAGAGCTCAAAAGGCATGTACATGCAAGGCGGCCTACAAATTTAGCTCAGTTACACCAGTTCTGCCAACTATTTTGAGAAGCTTGTGGAAGGAAATCCAAAACGTTTGACCCAAGTTAAAGGCAATGCTACCAAATATTCATGAAATATTTGTAAACTTTATAAAGGTTTATAAAAAGTTATATAAAACCATGTAGAGGAAAATTCTATCTCTCATTCTTCTGGAATTTTGCAAATATAAATAAGTATTACAATTCTAATTGACCTAAAAAAGTCATTTCTGGTTTTATGTATGTCTTTTTATAAAGTGTATGTGAACAGCTGGTTCTCACTTTTGGATTTCTTTTCTACTCTTTGGGAGGTCAGGTCAGTGTATTCTGAACAGTTATTTCATCAAGTTCTGTTTTGATAAACTGTGGAGTACACAATGTTCTTGATACATAAACCAGAATCTATCTTAAGAAAACAGACATTGTGCCGAACACCATGCCCATCCGCTGCTATCATCCTCTTTTAAAATAGAAAACAGAACAAAAATGGATGCCATGAAAAAAGATATTGCTCTTTTTATTTCAGAAATCTGCCAACAAGAGAGGGTGTAAAAAGGGCATTTGCAAGTGCATACAAAGTGACATGAGGATGTTGAGGATCTTTGTTCAGTTCCATTAAAACAACATACGCTGTCTGAAAAGCATAGGCACCATAATGGCAGCAGATATTAAGCAGTAGATCACATTATACTGCTCTCAGGGGTGTTATATTATTGTTTAATATGGCTTTAATGCATAGCAGAGACTTTATTAGTCCTTGAAGAACATTAGTCATCACATCTATCCAAGGATGTATTTTGAACATGACAAGATAACAGAAATCAATCCCTTATTATGCTTATTATTATTACAGAAACTCATTTTCTCGATCTCTGTGCAGCCTTACTGCTATACATTCACTGGCCTGCCCAAAATCCACCTTGAACTGTGAAAATTATTGAGGAGAGATTCTATGAAGAAAGTTGTTAGTGGTTTGTGGTTGTGTGGTTTGTTGGGGGATTGTATCTGTGCAAGTAATTACTCCCTGCATGAATAATGAGTTGGCCAAAGGATGAAATTCTGACCACAGATGTTAAGACACAAAAGCTTCTAACGATGCATGGAGGGTTTGATCCCAAATCTAGCACATAGACTATGTCGTAAGTAAGGAGGTCGAGGACTATAGTCAGTCTGAGAACCACCTTCCAGGATGAGCCATCCAAAATACATTTTTTACGTTAAAGAAAAGGTTCCAACAGAGGACGTGCTCAGTGAATGTCTCAATGAAGAACAGAGGAAGAGGTTGAGAGATACTTACCGTCATGGGAAGACAAGCCCCTAGACTCATGTTTCAGACATACGTCCAGTATGTCTGAAACATGAGTTAAGTGGCAGATTTCAAGAAATCCTATGGCTAGAGCTGGACTGAAGGACTGCTTTGGCACTCATCATGGCTGAACAGGAGCAGGCCTTGAGCTCCAGAGGCCCAGATCTACCACACTAGACAAAGTATACATCACAACCAAATGGTCGGCATAGTGTACATGAACATCTGTATAGACAAATATCAAAATATAGTATCCAAGCACATTAATTGTTAAACCAGATTGTGATTGTTTTGCAACTGAAATTATGATAAATGATGCTTTACATTTTAGAGAAGGGGGTCCTGAGTTGTTGGTCTGGTAATTTTGGGGGTTTGGGAAGCCCTGGTATAGAGAATGACCAAGCCTAGATCCTGTGGGACTTGCAGAGACAGACTTACAGAATGGTAATGGTGGCAACAGCAAAGCAGAGCCATTGTGGTTGACATAGCAATACCAAGTGATGACAACACCAGGGAAAGGGTACACAAAAATCGGAGCGGAGGCATCCTTGTTGGCTGTGGTCCACAAAAGTGCAGTTCTAGGTACAGCAAAGAAACTGAGAAGAAACACGTTCCCAGGCCTCTGGTAGAGGACTCTAGCCTCCCTCTAGATTGTAATACCAGATCTTTGACTATAATAGCAAGCCTTTGACTTTAACAGCAGGCCTTTGATGAATCATTACAATGGTGAATGCTATAGAAAGAAAGGTCATCCATATATGAATAGAAAGTATTGCCATTAGTTAGAGCAAGACAAAATGGTACAAACTAATTTCTATTTTTTTTGAGTTTCAAAGTTCATTGCTAAAATGCACAGACTGAATATGGCTTACAGGCTGGCATGGTTTTATTATTATTATGGTATTATCCCCAAAACAGCATTTTTAAATCATTTTCTGTCCGAACCTTATCCTCACCGTGTAAATCATCAGCATGACCAGTCCATTGCTCCAGACTCCAGCCAGAGCCTTCATTATGGAGCGATGCCAAAGTGTAGGAGGACAGTGGTCCCGGCTCATAAACAGCCACCCACAGACAAAGATTACCACAGAAGCACCAGGTCTGCGGCTAAAATACCAAATTTCCCAAGCTCACTCTCTTTCCTGCAAATCCAACCTTTCTCAACGCTTAAAATTTATAAAAGAAAAAGAAAAAAACAACATGAATTCAGCAAGATAATCATAGAGCGCTTAATGTGACCTAAAATTCACAACCAATTTTTGCCAGTCAAGGACAATGGTGTACAGGCAATTTCATTTGACAGCCCAACTTCCTGCTGATTTTAGTGTACTACATTGGAGCATTACCACAAAATAGTGAAACTTTGAATAATGTCACACTTTCCCCTGTACACTTCCTAAATGATAGGACCGGGCTGACCCACACACCAATCAGCCCTCTAATATGGACTCTACACACTTGTGTCCGTAGCAGTGCTGCAGCGGAGGAAAAAAACAATTAGAGAAAAGGCTCTCCCTTCCCACCGGGCTTAAAGTGACTGAAGAGAGATAGGTTTTGTAATAGATTTTTGTCGGTGCAAAATGAGACGCTGACCTCTGGGTTGGGAGACATTCAAAGACATCAGAGGAGCGGGACAGCATACTCCCTTTGGGGCTGAGGGAAATACATCCTAGACATCATTCTGTGGCCTTGTACAAGTCATACTGGTGTCCAGGACACTGCTGTGGCGGCAACGTGCTGCTTATTGCCCTGCGAGGGTGTTCAAAGTCAAGCAATCGAGCTTGTCTTTAGACACCGGGGAGACCTGGGAAATCGACACGGGGTGGGTAGGTCTCTGAGTAACAAGAGTTGGTGTTGTTAATCATGTCCATTCTGACGGATTAATGAAAAAGCACCTCTGAAGAACGGGCCCTAAGGACAGTAGAGTCTAAATATGTATTGTCGAGACGTAGTTGTCTTCAATAAGGCTTGGAGTTTTTGTCGACAGCCTTACAAATGAAAGTTTGTTAATTAGGTGTGAGGAATCAATTGAAACTGAATGGTGCGCACTTTTTGTATGAAAGAGTAACAGCGTGAGATCGTAGATTGATTGATTTTGATTGTATTGCTTCCTGTTTTTCATCAGCAGAATCCATATAGTTTTTATTGTATGAAACAAAACAAAAGATTGATGCTGATTTGTTTTTGTCCTCACCATCAATTCTAGGATTAAGGCAGGGTCATATGGCCAAACAATTATATCATAATACAAAAAAGAAATATCACAACAATATATTTGCCAATTGATACCTGGCAAAATACATCAAAATCATAGGCTTTATTAATTTAAAGCATTTTTTTAGTATTCCAAAATATTGTTATTATTAAATATTCTATTATTATTCTTTTATTCATCAAAATCTGCCTCATCTGGAAAATAATGAAAGATAAGATGACGTTATTGCTGCAATAACTGCTGCACACTCATCTCCCACCTGGCTCAGTTTGCATGTGCTTTTATTGTCAGGAGACTGGGGATCGACCTGTGGTAACTAACACATTTGTGTGCATGCTTAAAACTTATTTCTCAGATACACGCAGAAGGAAAAACGCAGACACAAGCAGAAAAGAAAAGAGAGAGACAGATGAGCTTGTCCTGAAACTTACATGAGATTGGGAGAACGCACAAGAGAAGAAGGATATTCTTAGCCTTTAATCTTGTTTGCATTGTGGTTGTCTTCACCGTCTTATTGTGCGTGCCATGCTCAGGAAAGTTAGCTAGCGAGCTAGGCAATGCTACAACTTGTCAGAGTTCATCCAAGACGCAAATCTCGATTTACGACGCAAATTTAAGTGCCTGCTGCTGAAGCCTCCACGGTCATACGATCTAGCACTAACCACGGTCATGTTTATGCTGCTGCTTTGAGTGACGCTGAGTGTACAGTGTAGCATTAGCTGCAATCTCCGCCTGTCCCTGGTCAAAATCAGCTGTAGTGTGCATGCAAATTATATCGTCTACGATGGTATGAAGCTGTACAGAAATGATTATTGTGCAGGATATGATATGGCCCAGCCCTACCTAGGATGCCCTGCCATTTCCTGTTTGTACAATTTCTGCTCTGTTCAGCTTCATCATTTTGTCTATCTCCATCCATCCATCCATCCATCCATCCATCCATCCATCCATCCATCCATCCATCCATCCATACATACATACATACATACATACATACATACATACATACATACATACATACATACATACATACATACATACATACATACATACATACATTTTCTTCTGCTTTATCCGGGGCTGAGTCGTGGGGCAGCAGTCTCAGCAGAGATGCCCAGACTTCCCGATCCACACACACCTCCTCCAGCTGTTCTGGGGGGACTCCGAGGCGACTCCAGGCCAGCTCGGAGACATAGTCACACCAGCGTGCCCTGGGCCTTCCACAAGGCCTTGTCCCACTAGGACATGCCTGGAACACCTCCTGCGGGAGGCGACCAGGAGGCATCCGAAACAGATGCCCGAGCCACCTCAGCTGGCTGCTTTCGACGTGAAGGAGCAGCGACTCTACTCCGAGCTCCTCCCGGGTAACTGAGCTCCTCACCCGATCTCGAAGGATGCGCCCAGCCACCCTGCGAAGGAAACTCATTTCGGCCGCTTGTATTCGCGACCTTGTCCTTTGATTTATTTACATAGACTTGAATTAATATTACACATTTGCGACTATAGTTTTGTTTAATTTATATTTCTCTGAAGGATGTACCTCTTAAAGGAGACAATGCGATACATACCTTATATGATATGAATTCCTGTGACCCCTGTGTACATAGTGTAAATGCCTTCATCAATAACTTGTTACCCTCTATTAACCGCAAAGCCGGAAGGCTGGTATTTGATACATACAGTACATACATTTCAAATCTCTGTACGTGGCTTTGCATCTCCATTACAACATATTTTCTCAACCACTATCCAAAGAGTCTGTAGACTGATTTTAGACCCGGGAGCTTTATGGGTTTTGATACTGCATTGACCGAACCATAATGTTTTTAGGCCACTGAGTCACAACCACGTTTGTCATATCCGTCAAACCACATCAATATCCCTCAGCAGTAAAATGCATTACCATGTGTCAGTCAGGCACAGTCAACGATAACCAATACCACGACCTCAAATATGGAAAAATGAACTCATGCACTGAATGGCAATGACCTGAGCTGGGTTCTTTGCCTGTAATTTTGCACACTGTTGACACTGGAAGAGGACAAAAAAATAAGTCAAGGGCCATTGCTATGCTAATAATATTGTGTCACTTGAAATCATTATGGTTAAATCTGAGTCACCTCGAGTCTTTACGAATTGAAATCTGATACATACAACCAGATTATACAAGGACAAATCATGTGACTACAAGTCTCATGACAGGACACAATTCATTCACAACAAAATACAACAAGACATGTCGTAAATAATAAAGGCATTTTATCTAACAAGTGCCTTGTTTTGGTTTTGTTTTTAATTGACTATCTCTTGCCCAAAAAACACTGTTTAATCATTAATGCATTACCCTCCGGAGGTCCAAGGAGAGTCTCTTTTTGATATACAAAAACATAGATACATCTATCCCTAGTGCTTTACTTAAAGAGCCGAACATACTCCAAATATTATTACACCTATACGCAGGTCACACTTCCCTCCTCCCTCACATAATACACACACATACATAGTAAACGGAAAAACAAAAACAAAAAACAACAACAACAAAAAAGCAAACCAGAGTTAGGTCGAAGGTTGTGATCTGGTGTTTTATTGAGACTATTTTATGGAAGAGAATGAGACTGAGCAGCGGTATTTGCCCTGTACATTTTGACCCAGTGACTACAACATTCTTTTAACTAACGCTCCACTTTCTTATTCTGCATTCAATATAGACCTTTGATTAAAATCTCGCACTAATTGCGGTTTGCTGTAATTATGCTACAGAAGTATGCCAGAAACAAATTGCTCAAGCCTCTGCAGACCTATACTGACCAAATTGGTCGCTTTTCCTACATCATGTTCTTTCTCATACATTATACATATACAGTTAATGGAGTGTGTCTCCGTCTTTTTCCCCATTACAGCGGCCTACCACACTCCAGCAACTTTAACCCGCGCTTAACCTAACTTGTTATTTCGCACTCTTGCGGATCTCACTACATCCCACCGGTTTATAAATTGAACACTTTGTTTAATCTGCCTTTATCCCGACGTGATCCAGCTACTTATAATCAAAAGCCATCAGAGAGTGTGTATGGGCTGGGCCTGTTTCTGAAGAGGCGTTTAAGGGTCGCATTGATCAGCCGCAGGGCAGGAGATTCACATGTGGGTCCCAGGCTTTTCTCTTGAACAGTGGATAGTGTGATTACAGACTGGCAGAGTGGGATGGTGTTCACATTGAATTCATTCTTTTGAGCTGATCTTTCACATTAACAGATCAAAAATAATTGTAAAATAATTACAAATATTTTTTGTTTTTATGCAATTTTACAGAGACACACATTACTTTGAACCAGTACAAGAAATGTCATTAACAGCAGAGCATGAGTGAAAGCCTTTTGCACACAAATGGCTTAGTTATTGCCTGTTGTAGTTTACATACATAATTTTGATCCCATAGTAAATTTGATTATTTAATCTAAAACCTTCCTCTGATGTATAATATGAGTTGAGGCTGATTTGTTATATTAAATTGAGCCAGTCTATTGAAGAGCTGATTGAAATGACCTTAAATAGAATTCCAAAGATTCAGATCCCATAATTCAATAATCCTACAATGTTTATCATACACAATCAAAATGAACAATGAAATGTCAATCTTGACTTGTCTAATATGTGCATGAAGATGCTGTCTGCCAGTGTTTCTATATCAGACAATTAGCTGGCGGCAGTTCAAGGTGCGCACATAAGCATAGAAACCTTTCTTGGAAAGGCTCCAACAACCTAAAAACAGTTCAATACAGTGCATTTTGCAGTATGTTGTTGAACAAGTGTGTCCCCATAGAAACCGTTGCTTTAAGAAGTGAAAAATATGCAATGAATAAAGATGACAATCCCTGCTGTTAGTAATAACTGAGAATCATACCCCATAAAGAGACACTATTTTGGGTCGCCCTGGATAACATAAAAGTGTGTTTTAAGGTCCTTGTTTGGAATTCATAAAACCATAGGAACTTTCGTCTTATTTATTTTCCCACTTTATTGTTAATGGAGCTACAAATCTTTGTAGCAACAAAACAAATGCACTAGATATTACTGCTTGACTTATGCTAGACACTAGACAAGGGTGTTCAAATGCTTAGTGTGTGCACCTGTGTATGTGCATGTGTGTGTGTTCTTGCAATAATGACATTGTGAGGACCAGTTTGAGTTGTTAACCAACAAAGTGAGGACACCTTTGGAAAGTGAGGACATTTCGGCTGGTCCTCACTTATTTGAAGGACTATTTGAGGGTCAAAATGTGGTTTTAGGTCTAGGGTTAGAATTGGGTTAAGATTGGGATTAAAGGAATAGGCCACCGTTTTTACATACTGAGATATACTCTTACCTCACTATAGCCGAGTTAATATATCCCTGTCTGGTCTTTGTCTGTGCGCTCTGCCAGGCAAACGGAGCACATACGCAGCCTCTCCCACATGTCATATAGCTCCAAAAAAGCTCACGATAGAAGCTACCAAGCTCTTCCACGTGTTCCCTATTTAAATAAAGTTACGTGAAGTGTTTTCATGCGAAGTATATTTACACAGAAATGTAGCGGTTATTGAAAGGTTATTGACGGAAGTGAGCGGGGGAAGTCTTTAGGAGTTACTGCGCGGATGTTTTGCTCCTCGTATCATTACGCCTCACAATATAGTCCCCCTTTTTATCTGCTTATAAAATCGACGTGCTACATTTCTGTGTAAAAATACTTTGCATGAAAACACTTCACGTAACTTTATTTAAATAGGGAACACGTGGAAGAGCTTGGTAGCTTCTATCATGAGCTTTTTTGGAGCTATATGACATGTGGGAGAGGCTGCGTATGTGCTCCGTTTGCCTGGCAGAGCGCACGGACAAAGACCCGACAGGGATATATTAACTCGGCTAAAGTGAGGTAAGAGCATATCTCAGTATGTAAAAACGGTGGCCTATTCCTTTAAGATAAAGGTTAGGGTTAGGTTTTGGGGCTTAGGGTTCAGGGCTAGGGTCTGGGTAATACATTATGTCTATGAGTGTCCTCACTAAGATAACTAAGATTACAAGATTGTGTGTGTCTTCTTGTAATTACGACATTGTGAGGACCAATTTGAGTTTTTAACCAACAGACTGAGGACATTTTTGGAAAGTGAGAACATTTTGGGTGGTCCTCACATTTGAAGCACTGTTATAGGGTCAAGATGTGGTTTTAGGGTTAGGGTTAGACTTGGGCTAAGATTAGGTTTAGGGTTAGGATTGAGGATTTAGGGTTCTGCATTTCTTTGTCTTCTTTAAATTTCTTGTTTTTCTTATAGATGTCACACAGCATGTAAATCATGGAGCATTTGTCATTTTAAATTGAATCAAGTACTAATGCTACATATAGGTCCATATTGCAACATCATTAATCTTGTTAAATATATTCATACCAGTGTATAAGAGTCCAGTTTTATTAGTAGTACATTCTCACAGTACATCTCATCGCCTTGGCCGCTAGATATTTATTTTTCTGAGGTGAATCCAGTTTGTTAATATGCCGCACCAATCAGCTGTGAAATACTGTTGCATTAAATGTCAGTACATCCTCTGAGCTTTTCTTTCATTAAATGTATGAAAACGCTTCAGATGATCGCCAACTGATGCATTTAATAGCGTTAATAAACTTGTCGGTATCTACGCCATGCCGATAGAGAGAAGGAAAAGGAAAGTCAAAAAAGTGTGTGACCAAAAAATACTTTAGAATGAAAAGAAGATTGGGAGTTTCATGCTTTCATAAGAACATTCCATTTTTTATTTTGAGGGATATTTTTGGCATTGTTAGAAAATCCACTATTCACAGTCGCTGATCCTCTCAATAGCCTTTTTAGATCCTTCCTTCAATTGATTTTCTCCCCAAATGTAATGACAAACAATTTTCAAAATAAAATGCAAGAAAGGAGTCTTTCATCTACTGGCGTCTTAATAATGATTGAGAAAGCTGCATTTGGAGGACTTGGCTCTCAGTGGGGATTTTGTGTGGTCAGGCTAAACGGTTTTCCTCTCTTCATGATAGAAGCATTTGGAGCCCGAATGCACCAGACCCAATCCTCTCCAAACTCAAACATCCACTGGAGGCAAAAGCAAACTATTTTCAATTGTGTTCATGTTGGGTTTTTTTTTCTACGATCTAATTTGTTAACAAGACAAACTAATGAGGCCCGTCCATGTTGACCAAGTCACGGCAGACGGAGCACTGCCTCAAGTGGGAACAGGATACGGCAGTTGCGAATTTTAAGTGAGCGTATGAAGTTATACAAAGATTTTTTGTTGTTCAGAGACCCCCAAACCCCCTAAAAAACCATTTATTCTAATATTGTTTTGCGTAAACTCTCAACTGTATTTATATCTTTGGTTATCTTATGTTCTTTCTTGTTTGAGAAGCATTTATTTCACAGACACAGAATTAAGTACATTATGCTTCAAACAGCAAGGCCGTGGGAACCCAGGGTGCTGAGGGCGCTGCAGCACCCCCTGGTGGATAGTTTGTGAACTGCAGGCAATATTAACCCCTTAACTCCCACCTGAACCGAGCACATTTTCTCCAGTTTGGCTTTACCCCAGTCCAAAAGCTTCTGGAAACAAGCTGTGAAAATAGCAACAAAACTGAGGATGAAACAAGGATGAAAATGTGAAAAAAAAGTGAGAAAACATTGATGAAAAAGTGACAAAAAAATTTCAAAAAATGACAAAAATTGACAAAAATTTGGCAAAAAAGTGAGAAAAATGTAACGAAAAATTGAGGAAAAAATGGACGAAAAAGTGATAAGAATTTGACCAAAAAAATGTGAATAATTTGATGAAAATGAAATGACTGCCCAACAAAAGAAGTGATGAAAAAAAATCTGACGATGTGAGGAAAAAGATCAATTTAGTTTTGTAGATCTTAGCTTTCAAATGAGGCGTTACACTGGCCTACAGGATTTGGGTAAAGCTGAACTGGAGAAAATGCTCTCGGCTCAGGCGGGAGTTAAGAGGTTAATACATAGGATTTATGCACAGAAAAAGCATTTTGGGGGTAAATTTCCTCCCTCAGCGCCCCCTAACTAAAATATCTTCCCACGGCTCTGTCAAACAGTGAGTTAAAATGTTAGCGTTCTCCAATGTGCCAGAGTAATAGCATTAACCGTTGTGCACTTATTTGAATTTCAATAGCTGTATTTGTGTATGGCTAAAAATGCATTAGCACTGTTAAATCACTAATTCTTCTCTGCTGTCAAATACTTAAGCAACCTCTACACACCCTGCCAGAAAGCGAGATCTGACGAGTTGATAGTGTCTGATTAGCTGCGTTCCTCCCCTTTTTCTTTTTTTTTTACTTTCCAGAACTTAATTGCTTGAGACATCCCAAGTTTACATTTTGTTTGACTCCTGATAAGAAGAGCTGCCATTTGCGTCGGGGAGCAGGCCATCGTGGGCTGTTACCCAATTAAAAGCAGCGTGTTGTAATCTCGCCTGTCGCCGGCCTGATGGAGACAGTGTGACATGTACATCCGAGCGGTAAATCACTCACAGATAGTTTCCATAGATGGTCGCCTCCGTAAGACAAATCTTCAGATTACTTTCAGCGCAACAAGTCTATCATCCATCAGCCTGAAGTATCAAGAGCATGTGGGAGTGTATGCTGTCTCCTGTGCACTGGATTAGTTTACAAAGTTATGCTTTATTAAATACCTTGCTCAGGATCTGGAGATGGGTCCCTGGATGGTGCACTGCAGTCGGACATTGTTTCTGATGAGGTGTCCCAGTGGCATTAACTGTCCCTAAGACGAGCATTGCAAGAGAAAGGTAAGATAAACGCACCTGTCTTGTTAAAGGAATAGTTTTCCATACGGAGATATGTTCTTACCTGAGCTTAGACGAGTTGATGGGTGCCTGTCTGGTCTTTGTGCGTGCCCTCAGTCACGCAAAAATCGGTTTAGCCTCTCCTCCTCTCCTCTATGGGATCAAACGGGGGTGAAGTTAGAAGCGACCAAGCTCTTCCACATTTTCCCTATTTAAATACGGTTACGTGAGTAGTTAGTTACACGATCCAAGTATAGTTACACAAAATGAAACTTGGATTGTGTAACTGTGCACGTAGCCGTATTTAAATAGGGAAAACATGGAAGAGCTTGGTCAATTCCGAGCTTTTGTCACCAGCCGAGTAACCGACCACTGCCCCTCAGCAGAACCCCCTCCCCACGTATCTTATCCAAGTTTTGTTTTGTTTTTGTTCGCATGAAAAGTTGCATGATGCACCCTTAGGACATCTATTTTTCTTTTGTTTTACCAACACGCATCCTGTTTTTGGGTCTGGGGGAAAAAAACTTTGACGCTTTTGGCAAATTATTACTTATCTGCATTTATCAGCATTTTGGCGCTATCCCCAATAAAGCCGATAAAAAAATTTGGCCAATAATTAGGCCCGATAATTATAAACTCAAATTACATTGAATCTGCGGCTCCAGCTCGCTGCCTTTCTCTCGGCGGCGGCGACGTCCTGCAGGCCGGAGCTGCTGCAGACTCAGGACAGCACATTTACAGCGGCAGATATACGCTCTCCACGGCCGACTTTTGCATGGTTTTAGCTGAAAGACACGACCAGTATTCCAGTGAAACAGCGCTGTGCAGGCGCTCTCCGTGAAGGAAGAGTTTTTTTTACTTTTTACATCGAAGTCACTTCAACATTAGCACTGCAACAAAATGAGAAAAAGACGAGGAAATGCGAGAGCGGGGCCTAAAAACCCATGTATTATATTCGTATTTCTGATAAAATAAAGACAATAGCCTGCGACTGGAGCGCTATGAACGAGAGAAGTTTTACATTGATGAAATGAGCCACGCTGCTCGTGTTACAAATGCATAAATGAGCCCAATGCAGGAGAGAGAGTCTTGTAGTATTGTAGTGCAGGGTCGCTACAGTATTGTAGTATCGTATTATTAGCCAAACTTGAATCTGTCACAGATTTAGTATCACTTCTCCCTCATGTCAGAGACGCCTCTAGACTCTGTGAAATACTATAATACTGTCTATATTCCAGTATTGTAAATAAGAATTCATTAGTATGATGTCAACAAAAAGAAAAATACTAGGAATGAAGTAGTAGTAGTAATATTCTTCTTTTTAATAAGATGTGACACAGATGAACAGAGACAGACCTGCTCAGATGATGGAACTGTAAAAAAACAGAGCTTTAGAAAAAGGTGGAGACCCATTTTGTCACAAAATAAAGTGCAAATATATATATACATAATTATCAGAGTCATTATCGGTTATCGGTATTGGGATATGCGGAATTATCGGTTATCGGTTCAAATTGGCATTATCGTGCATCACTAAAATGAACTAAACATTTCTATTATCGTCTTCAGTGTTTGCAATGTAGTTAATGTATGTATGGTTATTAAGACAAAACTGTGTCTGTGTAATACAATGAGGGCTTCAGTTTAATGTGTATTGTATTACTGCTTTTGATATGCGAGAAATGTTGTCCCAATTTGAAACAGAATTAGCATGAATGTTGCACTCTGTTAAAATTACATGGTGACAACCGTCATCAAGATGTGCACAACTCACAACGGTAATGAAAGTGTGCCGACTTTTCCGTTAAGGCTCTGCTCCGGAAAATGTCCATGTAAAAGCCATGGATGAAAAGGAAATGTATTCAAATCCATGCCAGCTGATAAATATGTCAGTGGCTTTCTTTATGCGTCCTCTGAAAGCTCTTTACATATCTCTGAGGCAAGCCGTTTTCTCCCAGTATCAGGAACACGCTCTGGATGTACAGCTCAAATGAACCCCCTGATAGATAGAGTTGAGAACAGTGAAAGCGAGATAAACTGAATTGTAAAGCAGCCATGATGCATTGATAAAACCGGCTGATGCCAGCAGTCTTCAGCAAACATCTCCGCTGAGACACATTTTTCAACGATAAAATCATAAATAAATAAAAAATATATCTCATTGGATCCATCACGCTGGCTGATGCTGTGCTCCAGTCTCCCACACGACTCATCCTTGATTAGGACGTTTGTGTCCTCTGAATACGTGTTAACTTGTCTCTTTCACAGTGTTTCAGAAATGCTTCATGAAAAATACAGCATTACAAATGGAGTGCCTCTCTGCTAGCTCAGTGTCTGGAGGTTACTGTGTGGGGCCCTTTACACTCCTATCCTCTTGCTGTCAAATATAAATACTTCTGCACTTGGCAAAAATGCTGAAACCCATGCTATAGGTGGATGTTGGAGTTGCTTTTCACCCAGCGGCACAACATCATTCTGCTGACAAAGGTCACAAAATCCATAACACAAAGAATACGGGGTGTTGTTTAAAGGGTCTAATTTTTTAGCGTTTTCAGTTGTTTACGTCGATAGGATTTGGTGCACAGTTTGGAAAGGTCCACAACTGAATACTTCTTTTTATTCCTGAGAGTGAATGTGGATAGTGCTGATGCGTTGGGCCTCAAGGGGGTGGTGACGCTAGCTTGTTGGTGATATTTGCATGGCAATGGAAGCAGCTAAAAGAAGGTACTTCAGAGACATAAGACTATAGTAAGTTATTGCACTCACTGCTGTCTTGCTCTCCTTCCTCCTCTTTCTCCTTATTTTCTTTCATTTTTGCTGCCAGAAGCAAACCTTCTCTTCATTTTGTTGGAGGAGATGTGAAGCTGTCTGTTTACCCAACACGTGGGTTTGCACAGTCTGTCTCTACTTCTCCTCTGAGAAGCAGGCGAGGGAGGGGCGAGTTTGGCTCATGGGGCCCTTTCAGGGAATATGCAATGGCTAATTGTCAACTCTCTTGATTGTTTCTGTCAAATCTATTGGCCCTCTGGGTGGCCCTGCTGGCTTGAGGGCAGCTGCCTGCCTTGCTTAATGGCAAGCTCCGCCTCTGGGCACCACCAAACATTTCTGCTTAGGGCACCAAAATGGCTAGCCCTGGATGTGGCTGAAGCTGGCTGATTACTTTCAAATAGCCAACTGAACTCCGTTGTTTGAGTGAAGGATGTTTTGCATCAGAAACAGAGGCGGTGTTTAGGTCTCCAGCTTGTGTGTTACCAGCCCAACATCTGACTACAAGAAACAGCTTCTAAAGGTAGAAGCAAAACCCAGTCCAGTTTTCAATATTTAAAAATCTTTACTGCATGGCTAGACAACAAAAGGTCTCAAATTTGGTCAATAAAACAGAAACTTAGATGGGTTAAATAATAAATAAATATTCCTAATGAAATGTCTGCTGTGGTGATACATATGAGAACTACAAAAGTGTAGAGCTCTCACTGAAAATGTCAGATTGAGATTGTTTAACCAGGAAAGTTTGAGAATTGCCTTTCAGGGGAGCCCTGGCAATGTCACAAATGATATCATTATAATCAGTGAGAAACAGTACTTATGCAGGGCATAATGTGGCTGGAAAGAGTGCAGTGAGGAAAATGACATGCGGTTATTGCAATCCCCCCAAAGATTGGACATTTAAAGCAGTTTGTAGTACATTGTTCTACTGTGAATTGAATTATGATCAGGTTTTATAATAAATAGACTTTTTGTGAATATGTGGACTCTAAATGCTAAAGTTTTGAGTGATACAAGTGCCGTGCGTCGATGTGTCCACCATCTGCAGAGCTCTGGCTGCAGGGCCCTGATGCAGCTGCCTCACTACATCACCATGCAACCAGTCAGGACTTTTTCAGTAACATGCACAACCAATGAACCAGAAACTATGTGGGCATTTAAGGTTTCTGCAGACCAACAAGTTCTCCCTTGGCTCTGAATAAGATAAGACAGTGGCACAGATAGTAGAGCGGGTCGTTCTCGGGATGGGAAGGTCTGGGGTTGGAATCCTTCCTCCTGCAGGTGCACACTGTTTTGCCCTCTTTCCCTTTTCTATCTCCAAATCGCGCAAAACAATCATAAATTACCATACCCCCCACAAACTCACTTGCAAAAAGCCTTTTTCTTGTTTTTGTCTTGTGTCTATGAACATGTCTAAATTGTACTTTTGTCACCTCTTTTGTCTCAATGTGTGTCCAACATTAAAACATAGAAAAACATCTCGAATTCATTTGAAATGGCTTGCACCCTTATTATCGCATGACATTGGCAACCACTGCGATGAATTTACAATTTGACTCTGCACCAACGTGTTTTTCCCCAAAGCTTTTCATAGTGGGAAACAATAGTTTTTTTTTTCTTGCATGTGCTTGACAGTTGCTTGTAGCAGACTTGCAGCAATGTGCACAACACACAGACACACAATAATGAGAAGAGATTTTCTGGGAGAAGAGGAGACACACAAAAGCCTCTCTCTGCCTTTGTCATGTGTTTTGAGCTGCTTTACAAGGGGGCTGTGGCTTCATCTCGCTGCTTTCACATCCTTCAGCCCTGACCATTGGAGCCAGGCCTTCTTTAAACATGCCCTTTCTGATAACAAGCTCTCATTGGCACGCAGGACTATTCCTTTGTGTGCGAGGCAACGCTTTCTGGTTTCACATCTACAAGCCGGTAAACATCTGTGCCATTGCCCAGAATCCTTTCTTTTTTTTTGTTCAATTCTAATTGGAATTTGTATATTTGAGGACTCAAGCCTTTGAATGTGTCAAAGAACGATTTCTCATAACTGTGCAGCAAATGACTCATGTAGTTTTCAAGTATGCATGTCAATTGAATAAAACACGGTGCGCAGCTACAGCCGTAAAGAACACAAAATACTGTACATTAAAAAAAACGATATTGTCAAAGTTAAATTGAGTTTCATTGATATTGGTTTGGGTGTTTTTTTCCAATCCTAGTTCTCATTGTCATTGTGTCCTGGAACAAGGCTCTTCACCCATCTTACATATGTGTGAGTGTGATGTGTGAGGGATTCACTTGTGGCTGTCGAGAAAGCTGTCGGCGCCGAATGGTCAGTCAAGCTAGGGCAGGCAACAGTTGTACCTTAGAGTGTGAGAGGAGAGAGTGTCGGGAGTTAATGAATAATGCAGCACAAAGCATGTTAGAATGTTAGTTATGCATAAATACAATGCATTATAATAAGGTTTTGATTAAGGTTCTTTCCCGTATTTTCTTTTTTTTTTATATATATAGATGCAGTATTACTCACAAGTGCATGAACAAAGCAAAAATACTACTCCAGGTGAAGATTACAATGTTACAGCATTATAGCGGAAAAAGTTAATTTCATGTCTCTTTTAATATGAGCCAAATGAGATGCCAATTACATAGAATAATCACGTTAAATTGGGTTTTGTTGCTCTTTTAAAGCTCTTACAGATACATTGGACTTTATTTTAAGGTCTGATAACTGCGGGAATAATCCGTTTAGCAGCAAAGCTCGATCCCTGGCAAGCACAGACAGATGTAAAAGTTGGGTCGTCAACAGCATATACTGTATATCTGCACTTTGTAGCGACACAGCTTGTCTCCCTTTCAGATCAAGTGTCTCCCTATACTTCTAATATCACATCATGAGTGGGCTGCCCGCTTCCAAGGTACTCCGCTGTCCATTTAAAGCACTTTGTGAGTTAAGAAGTATCAAGTGGTTGTCATTAGACGAGCCGGTAGCTCATTGTAACAGAATGTGCTTAAGATCACAGAGGAGCTGTTTTAGCCTTTGGGTCTGCTTACCTTCTATCAGTGAAAGAGAGTGTGAACTCTGTCCACGTCCAGAACTGATGCAACACACTGACACACATGTTAGCCCCCGCAGGCATCATTTCCCATGGTTTTATCATCTACAGAGAGATTTCACAGCATCATACACAAGAGGTATTTTGGACCAATGGGGAAACTGGACAGTAACGTTATAATGCAAGGGAGATACCTAGATGCTACAAAGCGTTATATAGGAAAATATTGTGCAGAAACCTCTGTTACTCCCACTATTCCTCTGTAAGTGTCTATGCTCCAACAGCAACTACTACCACCATAAGTGTGCTGAACTTTCACATACTGTTTAACTCAACTTATTAAAGTAAATTGCAACATTTCAACATTTCTGTGGTTAGTGTGAATATGGACTGCGCAGCATGCATTTGCTGTGGAAGGCCATGGTCAATATCAGGGAAATGTCAGAGAAATAAACACATTTCTAAAACACATCACATCAAAACATGCTTTCACCATCTTACCTAACTTAATGTGTGGTAATAACTGCAGTGAGTGTATTGGAATATGCACATTAGCACATTCATGTATATTAAAATGAGTGTGCTCAGAGTGCACTCTCATGTAAATTATAATTATAATAATCATAATTATAATCATTTTTAATAAATAATTGGCCGCTGTGTGCGAGGTATTTTTGTCATCTTCTACTTCAATACATTTTACAGGATTTATTAATATCTGATCCATGTACCAGGGGTTGCTCCCTCGTCTCCCATACACCTGCCCTAAGTATTAGATGTATGTACAGTACGTCTAAGTCATCTTCACTGCATAGGATTTAGTAACAAAACATTGACTGACAATATTGAATCATATGATGCTGGAAAACAGGTTTGAATGCTTATGTTTATGGTGCCTTTTTACATCGTAAGAGGCATCAGCTGAATATAAAAAGAATATGCAACATATGAAGTTAGTGACATACGTAAAAAATGAATAGAAAAAAACAATTCATTATATCACAGCTTGTGAGGCACTTTTTTTGCTCACATCAGCTGAACATGAGTAGTTTAGCTCATCTGCGAGTTTTAAATGCATCGTCTCATTACAAAGACCATAGAATTTACACCTTATACAATTTCATGTGAATGGATTCTCTGCAGTTGCAAAAAGGGAAGAAAGTGGATTTGGTTTAATTTCATTTGACATTTTTAAGGAGGTAAATTCTTTCTGTTTGTATTCTGGATTCGGATGCTGGATTTTCTGCTTCTTATTAACTGTCTTCTATAAAGCTTTCATGGCAAAGAAAGGAAGAGAGAAAGAAAGAAAAAATCAGGTATCATCCCTGTGTGATTATATCCGGCACATCTCGAGTCAGAGATAAGCGTGGAGCATGGGATTATGGAATGAAAATGATAGAACCATCTATTATTAAATAAGCATTTTTGTTCTGCCGCTCCCCCGAAATGAGGAGACAATGTCACCCTGGTAACGAACATTAGGAGTAAATAGCATGAGCTGCTCCCTTAATTTAACTCAAGCATGCCTTATTAAAAATGGAAAAGCGGCCCATGCCACATTAGGGATTACAAAATTGTGTTTAAGCGTGAAATTAGCCCCATGGACACTGCAGGGCCAGATAAAAGTTTGAGTCTGACTTGAAAGAGTATTCTGTGGATTTGCATGTACGATTTAAAGTTCTCAACATTAATCCTTGGCAACCTCTTGGAACATGACAGTAATTACTTTGCCCAGCTCTGTTGCTTCTGAATTAATCAATCAATGTTTCAAAACATGTATTGTGTGTTGTGCGCTTTCGATGAGAGAGATATCTGTGCACATTTGTATCACTAAGTGTTACAGGCATGTACTGGTGAATGTCCCATTGTAACAGTGTCACCATCAGGGTGTTCATATCTAAATTGACAATATCCTAATAGATATAGTGTATGGATTTATACAAATTCTAATGCACAAGATGGTAATGTATAAATGCCTATGTACTTGACAATTCTCAAACCTGTAAACTGAGGACACGTAGGACCATAAATGTAGATCAAACACGTATGAGTAACCTGTGCTTTTAAGCACATTTTGAGGATTTGCTTTCAGCACAAAAAGTACTCTGCATTCATTCTTGAAGCTGCTGATAAATCTCAGTTTATAAAGAAGAGCTAGTGCTGACATAACCACAGAATCCTGCTTCTTCCTGTAGGTGGAATCAATCATTTGCTGGAAGGTTGCTTTAACCTTTAAATTCCTTGCTTCGCAGTAATCCCTATGTGAATTTCTGCTTTCAACCAATTTCTGTCAGAGATTTGTTCCAAGTGATAAATCTACCCACGACATACAGAGCAGAGCATGCTTTATCATAATGAATATTGCTTGTAAAATGTATGAAGAAAACAAAACCAAAAAAAGCTTTTGTCTTGTTTAAGCCTGATGTCGGCTTTGGTGTTCTGTTGCGTGATCACGGCTGCTTTTATGATTTATGCTTTGGATAGTGTCCCCAGTACATCTATCTACCAACTCCTACAGATGGTTGCTTCAATAATCCGAGGATAAGGAATAAAACGGGGGAGGGGCCAAACGATGGCACCCTGAGCATATGCAGACTTGTTATGTCTATGGCGGACATCATGTCTTTTAAGACCATCTGTTTCACCAACTCTTATATGCCCTTGTGAGCCAGACCCATCTGTGATATCAAGATGAAAAGGAGGAAAAGTTTATTTTATGATGATGTGGGGAAAAATGCATTAGAAGTCTTAACAGTAAAGGTATACCCATTGGTATTAATGGTATGCATTATCCATCCGTTGTAGTAAATCCATTATTATTCGTATTATTATCATTATTATCATTATTATTATTCGTATTATTATTATTATCATTATTATCAACCCCCAAAATAGAAATAACCATCAACCTGCCACCAACAACAATATTTTCTATTTAAATGGTTAATGGCCTTGATCTGCAAAGTAGCACTGCACTTTGATGACTAATAGTGGATGACGTGTGCAGCCGCTCCGAGTCAGACAAACCTTGGCACATACACAGTCACTTTAGCATTAGCCGCTCAGCCGTGGTCGAATTAGTGATAGCTGCTGACAACTTCTACTCAGCAATTACCCATTTCACAAGCTGCTCCGACTTTGACACAAAAGCATTATCAGTGGCCGGCACACTCGCTCCCATATATTCTAATTCACTCATTAGCATATGGATCAGCACTTGCAGTAGCAGAAGTGGCTTGGTTCAGGGTTAAACAAGGCCACAGGAGCTGGAAGGCAGAATACAGTACGGGACGTCATAAAGCAGTGGTTCTCAAAACTTTTCACACTTAGCACCATCTAATAAAGTATTTGACCTTTCAAGAACCTTCGCGCCCAAAACAAGATCAAGTCGGGACTAAGCTCAGCGCAAAAGGGTCTAACATGGACCTAAATTGGAATAAACCTGAAAAACAATATATACATCATTGCATCTGACCAGTGTGGGGCTGATTGAATGAAACTTTTGGTTACATATTACATAAATATCAATATGGGTTTGTGTGTTTTGGCAATGATGTTTTTCTTTTATTTATTTTCTGTAAAACATCAAACACAGTGTAAGACCTCCATGTCTTGCAATTGCAGATTAATCTTCACTTCTCATCTAATAAAAAGGAATGCACAGAGAGAGAGAGAGAAAGAGAGAAAATGGTTTATCAAAAGTAGTTGGTGACACTTAAGGTTGTTTGATTAAGTTGTGAACAAAGATTGTGATGATTTGTTCATGATAATGTTTTACACACTTTGACTGCGGTCAAATAATAGTCACAAGAGACTGAGGGCCTTGACTTCTTAAATGTGACATTTCCTTGTCTTTGAGCTAAAATTAAAGTTAAAAAAAAAAGTTTTTGCAGATCTTTTGTAAATCTTAAAATAAGATCACTCAAGGCAGACTGCATTTCAAGAAAGGGTCTATTTGGCCGTGCGGTTTGTTTTTGCATTTACTTACAGTATCATGAGGAACCTATTCTGGTATTTGCGAGATAACTGAACCAAAGAACCAGTGATCTATTTGGTGACGACTGGTTATACCAATTAAGGACATGGGAGTGAAAGGGTACTAATTCACTTTGAAGTTTTAGCTATAAAACACGTTAGAGTTTGAATGTATGTTGGTTGATTTTTGTTTTTTTTAGCATGTAGGGCAGTTTTACGGCTTTATGCCCACATACTTTATTTGAAGTGGTATCCACAGTTCCACAATTCCGCTTTAGGCTGTGGTATGTATATCGAAACATGAGTGGGCAACTTGTTCTCTGGTGAAATCAGGCCAGAATCAAACAAGAATTGTTTACATTACGAACATAAAACAAACTGACTGAGTAAGGTCTGTTCTTCATCTTCAAGAGGACTGTTCTACATTTTAACTGCATAAACTTATACCATGTTTAATCCTGACTCTTGGCCTGAGATGGTTCATATGGCACTAACATGACCGAGATGTCCTTTGATGCTAGTGACAGGAAGCCAGTGCAGAGACCTGAGCACAGGACTAATATGGTCACATTACCAGGTTCCTGTCAGGACTTGTGCAGCGTTCTGGATGTGCTGCAGCTGTCTAACAGCTGGTTTAGAGAGGCCACTGGCATTTACAGTGTAACTTGATGGAGAAAAACGCACTAAACTTTTTTTTTTTTGAGAACATTTCTAGAAGGTAAAATCTGCTGATGTTATTGATTTAATGTGGTAGTTTAAGTTCAAGTTCGAATCCATCAGATTTCAACCTTGTTCTGTGCGTGTTTTAGAAAGATACTCAAGGTGACTGCTAACACTTTCTCTTTGTTTCTGTGCTTCTGTGGGCAGACAATGATTTCAGTGTTATCTAAGTTTAGCTGGAGAAAGTTTTGCTGACCAGTCAGCTCAGTGCAGGGTCAGAGTAAATCGACCCATGTTCGCCTGCAGTCAAAAAGATGCAGATTTCAGTGCCATCTGCCAAGTTGTTGTAGAACCCATTTCATTATTATTATTGCTGCATAATTTGATCTTGTGGAAGTTTATAAATGAAATGAAATCAATTTCTTTTGTATAGGCCAATGTCACAACAGTGTTTGCCTCACAGGGCAATTAGAGCTCCTGGTTTTAGTCTAGAGCTAAGGAACATTAGTGCATTGATAGATGTTTTAAGTATTAATAACTTTTTGGTCCAACTTATATTTCACTCAGTCTCCAACAAGTTCTCAGTGCTGCCCCGTCAGATGAAGGTGTGAATGTGCAGTCACTTAATGCGTGCTGATCAAACAGATTAAGGACAAGTGCCCACAATGATCTTCCTTCCTCAGTGCCGCATCTCATTACCTGGCCACCCGTGATGGAGCTGTCAGATATAGAGTATAGTCCCTGTGTTATGTAACACGCTGTGCCACTGATTGCTGTCGGCTTCACCAATGTACACTCATCTTTAAAAGCCATTTGGGATTCAATTGTGCGAGATAACAAACAAACATCTGTTTGTTTACTTAACGTACTTTGCAATGCAATGTGTGTCCGAGGAACGAACCATGAAGAGACTTGTAAATGGGCTGCAGGAAAATTGTTAGCAGGACAATTAAAACTTACACTAAAATAAGCTAAAGATGATTACTACTGCTTTTTCCGTCAAATTAGAAAATAAATACTCACTGCTATCAAGTAAACTCATTTTCTTTCACAGCTCATCTTTCATTTCAGAGCAAAGCACAATCAAAAGTCATTTGCACCATCACAAGACTTCTGATATGGCATCAGCTTATTTGAATATAATCTCCCATTCCTTTAAGCTTGTACTTTGTTTGAGAATCCACGCCTCTGATATACTTGCAAGCAGAGGTGGCCTGTTTTTGAGGATATATATTTTACTTGAGTATTTTTTAATGAGAATTCTGTACTTTAAGTAAACTACGTTAGAAAGATGCTACTACACCAAAAAAACCTACAAATTAAATAGTGTGACGTTGGCAGTATATTTTGTCCTGTTTAAAAACCTATAATGCACATATAGAACAGTAGGTGGCAATGTGGGACGTACAGTCAATGCCTCTGACTCACGACAAGCAGGGTTTGTCCCCGACTTGACCGCAAAGTTATTATTTATGGCACATATCTACACTGATCTGTACTTTGAATATTATTTTCTAGGGTGTTTTCTACTTTCTGAGGAAAATATAGAAAGTAAAATGTACCGGGGCCTCTTTTTTTTAATCTATATTATTACCATAGAGCAACACTATCGTCAGTATGACCTCCTTTGATCTCAGCAAACTTTTTTGCTAATTTGTGTTTGTGTATGCATTCCCTGGTCTCTTGTCTTTGTACGACATGATTATTTCTGTTCATAATGAAAAAATAAAACCCTCCTGTCCGCTTGGTGACGGCGTGTCCCCATCAGAACGAGGGGCATAGTAACCATCCTCACGTGGCCATGTCTCAAATGGCTTTAGATAACATGCTTGCATAATGCCTGAATTTACAGCAGGCTGGGGGGCTGACCTGCTACCTCGAGGGTGTGGCCCAATGCGGCTGGCTGCTCGCTATCTGCCCAGTGGAGGTACTTTATTTTATTAATGTATTTTTTTTAACTTTCTAATCCTGGCGTGCAATCTGGCATCTTCAGCAGCAGCCGATCACAAACAGTTTGTGCTGTGTAACATTGGAAGTGAAAACGTCTGACAGCTGAGTGGGACCATGCGACACACACACACACACACCCACACAAAGAAATGCACCACACTGATTGTGTCTGTGTGTGAGGATAGTCTCACTGGGATGAGTGTTATTTTCTTTTAAACACATACTGCTTTGGACTGGATTCGAAATACACTGATGACACATTTTCCCTCCTCCTATTTAGTGCAGCGTTACATTTTTCGTTAGAGATTCACCGATCCAGCTTTTTTGCTCCCGATACCGATACTGGGGTTTGAGTATCTGCTGATATTTACCAATACCAAGAGGACTTTCTTAAAAGTGGTTTTCTCTGAGTGAAAATTTAGTTGACTCTTTTCTCTATTGTAAGAGCAATAAAGTCATATTTTAATTATATCTCTTGACAAACTCTTGATTTCTAACAAGGATGACTTTTCAACACTAAATATCCTTGGGTATGTGACAGGCTTTAGGTTACATTAAAGAGGGGTATTATGCTTTTTTCAATCACATAGCACCAGTCTATATCACACTACAATGATGAGCAAACCTTCTGTTGGTCTGTAAATGCAGTAAATTAGAATAACTGCCTTGTATAAAATGTCTCTCTCAAAATGGCTGTAGCGAATGTCTTGAAATAGGCCTCTGTCTCTTTAAGAACCTCTGGCTCTTTCCGACACGCCCCCTCCACACACTGTCTGTGGCATCAGTGGGGAGGGGGTTCTGCTGAGGAGCAGTGGTTGGTTACTCGGCTGGTGACGAAAGGTCGGAGGCGTCTCCAGGAGGTGGGGGCGTTCCTAGGAGGACTCAGGCAAACCTATCCCTAAAATGGCTGCCATCAGAGTTTTTACAGATTACTCAAAAATATGTGAATGTGCCAAGGCAACACTTCAGGCATGTTTTTAATGAGGGAATTTGACATAATAACATGATGTAAAGCTTGAAAAAGTCGATTTTGCCTAATACCTCCCCTTTAAAGTAAACAACTCATGATCATTGCAAATATGTTGGATCAGAAATGTCTTAAACAAAAATACAAACACTTGGCTTCAGCAGTGGTCGATTTGATTTTATGTGGCTACTTTAGGTATTTCTAGTTTCTGCCCCAGACTTGATTCGTTTTTTTCGTTAGCATTAGCATGCTCCCACTAGCTTTAGCATGCTATTGCTAACCGCAGAATTGTGCACGGCGATCAAAAATACTTTTGCGGAGGTGGATCTTATACTCTTAACTTTATAATGATATGCAGCATGCCCATATTCACTGAGATTTAGGTGGTAAAAGTTGTGTTTTTAAGGCGTTGAAATCATTGTGTTATATATTTCTATTGGTGACACATTATTTTACACTACCTTGATACATTGTAGCTTTTTTCTCAATACGTGCAGTACGTACCATGACCATGATCAAACATTAGCTAGCGTACAGTCCTTGAGAAATTCAATGAATAAAAGGTAGAAAGGCCATGCAATAGTGAAGACTTGCAATCCATTGAAGAATTTTGACACATTTTGTAAAATTTTACAGTACAAATGCTATAAATACAGCAAACGCATACATCTGCCAAATGAAATCTTGATGGAAATCCCCTGGCTCGGCTCTCTTAGCCCCGAGTGACAGTAAAAACGCACAAACTCTCTGAAAAGCAGCTCCTTATGTGTATTTTCTACAAAGGTTCTGGTTAATGCCATTTCACTGCGAATTCACTCTCCATTGAAATCAGCACGGCAGCGCACAGTGAGCCAATCTCAGCATCAAAGCCAGCGTACATATTTGCATCATCACTTATAGCTCCCAACCTGAATTAGCCGTGCCTCCCCGCTGTGCTCGGTGACAGACAGAGGGAGGAGAGGAGCCTGTCATTTGAAGCATGAAATCCCTTTAACCAGGTCCTCTGTCAGTCTGCAGCAGGTAGGGGAGCGCGCCATGCTGAGCCGTAAATGCACAGGTTAACACGCACAGGCCATCACAGCAGCACAAGGATTCTGAAAGTTCAATGTGACAGAGGTATCGCAACAGCTGCCGCCATGACCAGCAAGTGGTGGAGATGTGTCCTTACGCGACTTGATCGGAGATTATGCGCCTCAGTGGCTTGGACTTGAGTCAATGGCCTGTATTCATGAGTGTTCGATCCGTTGGACAAGAAAAAAATCACAATCTTCCTGCGTGGAGTCTTCATGTCATGTTTTACTGTCTTTTCTCTACACGTGGGCTTCCTCCTTTAACCTCCACACTGATTCCATGAGCAAATTTTCCCTTAGATTTAAAAAAGAATAGGAAAAAAGTTAAAAGAATAGTAACTCATATATCATGCATAGAATAGAAAAGAATAGAAAACCTTACGAACTGTAAAGTATTTCTTATTATCAAGTATTTCCATTTCCTTTCATTTAAAATAACAGTGCTTTGCTTGGGCAATCATTTTCGTCGTAACTTTTGGCTTATTTAAAATGTTGATAGCTATAACAACTCAAAAATACAACTCAAAGTTCCCTTTCAGCACTCCATGTCAGTGTGAATGTTTGCCTATTGTTTTAGCTGTAGTTCACTTAAGGCCCAAAGTTATGGGCTGACCTGGAAATAAAGGATGAAGGAATTCAAATATTTTGTTGCTCTAAATGTCTACATATGCATTGTACCCATATCATTTTTGGAACATTGGAGTAAACAAATCGAAACAAAACAAAACAAAACAAAACAATTACCACACTCAAGAACTCATTAAAATTGTTGTTGACTTGCCTCCGACGTAAATTCACTTTTAGCGTTTTCTCTGTTGGCTCTTTTCAAAGTTGACCCCATAATAGCCACTAACTGGGCTCCAAAGCTGAGGATAACGTTGCAGTGGATTGTATAATACGGCTTACGCTGTTTTATTTGGCAGTTGCATAGTGTAAGCTTATTTTAGTGTTTTAGGACCAATGTTTTTGCAAGACTGTCTTTTCTATCTTTCCAACTATACAACTATATCAATGCTTTTTCCTCCATAAAAGCGAAGACAGCATCTTTTTTGTTCTGTTTTTTTTTCATCTGAATCTCACTTGGGGCATTATGCTGTTTTTGTAGCATACCACATTTACTTTTATGTGCACGGTTGGAGTCTATATAGAGAATAACAAAAGTACTTTCTTGAACAAACAGGATTAAGAAAGCAAGTTTACTTTCTGAAGGATTGAAATGTTGTACTGAACAGTATCTTTGTGATTTTTGCTCTGAGCACAAGTCCTTTATAGGAAAACAATGTTTTGCTTTTCACATTGATGAGTCAATCAGAATGAATGAAGCTCCACTCAAAACAATACAACGATCATCTTTATATGGCATCCTGTTTTTAGGGGACAAATCTGGACAAAGACCATGTCTGGATCCATATCTGGAATCTATCTCTGCCTATTCATTCATTGCTTCCTGAAGAGATAGATTACGTAAGAATATTGCTTTACTATCTACATTCTTGGCCTTTTAGTGAATCTTGTCTCGGTGAGGTTTTCTGATTTCTCAGAAATCAGGAAAGGATCCAGGTTGAATGTCTCTCAGTTGGCCTGCAGTGTGATCGCTGATTTTCCCTCCAATGGCGCTTGATGCAGCTGCAGCCTAAAAATAGTCCCACCCCACTCTGCGCTGGGAGGAGTGCTTACTTAACCCCAGAGACCCTGTCCCAATGTGACCTCTTATAACATTTTAGTCAGATGTTTGGGACAACTAAGGAAACGGTCGATTGTCTGTTGAATACGACCACATGCGTCAACTGTCACTCCCTGGGCCCTTTTGTCAAACAGGATGTTCTGCATGCATTCTTTAATCTTTGTCTGGTCCCCAGTTGTTCACCGAAAAAAGATTTACTGTAAATCCATTCCCTCTTGACAATGTCTGATCTGATCTGATCTGATCCATGGACAGTAAGTTGGACCTGAGGTTGGGAGGCTGTGTGGTAATATGAGGTAGCTTGGGCTAGTGATATGTGAATGTGGTTGTCGGTTGTCGGAAGGGCTCACATTGGAAGCCTTGGCAGTGTGTTTGTTTTTTCCTGGTTTCTAACATACAAAATCATAGAGTTTTGTGTCACACCAGTGGTCATAATGCTTTGCTCGATCTGTCTGTGTCTTTTTTACTGGATCCTACCTCCCCTATTGCCAGTTACCTGTCACTGCCTGTTCCCCCAGCCCACTGGATATTCCCAGTGCAAATATTTACTAAGTGCCATGTTGCAGACAGGGGCGGGATGTTGCCTCCCACTTGCGCCTGTATTTTCATATCTCCAGATGGCAGTGTGCTGAAGAGGTCCACGCTGCCTTTGTCCCATATTTATTGCGTGGCCTGAATTCAACAGAAGTGGGATGCATAGCCGAGCCTTTGCTTCCCCAGCGGTGCTTTACTGCAATCAAAGAGTATTCATCTCCCTCTTTACCCTCCCTCTTGCAAAGCCATTTTGGCACAGTTTGGCTCCGAGTCTCCCCCTTCCATCCAGTACTTCACTGTTCCTAGCCATTTCTATCCTCATTTATATCAGGGGCACATATCCCAGTGGGAAAGAAATCACAGCATGTGCATTGTTTTTATTATAGTGGCTTAAAGGTGAGAATTAAGTTAAGTGTGAATCATTTTTGGAGGAGTACTTGGTCAAATCCTGCACATTTTGCTTCATGGTTTGCTCAGTTAAGTCTGGGAGGGTACACAGACTGAAAGTGCTATCTCAGCCACAGGAGTACACACAAAAAAGTCACTAAACATGGATCGAAATGAGAAGAAATTGAGCTGTGGTTTTTCCGTGGTTTTTGCAAGTTTTTTCGTTTTGTTTTTAATTTTCTGCAGCAGAGATATTTCCTGATAGAAAATAAAGTTCTGGAAATTGTGAAGTGACAACTTTCAATTCATTTTTGTTGTTGTTTTGTTTTGTTTTTGTTCTTTTTATATTGTACTTACACCAGCAGTCATAGCACACCCCCTCACTGAGACTCGGCGAGGGGATCAGACACAGTTACCCTATGTGCTCTGGTGCGTCCTATGTTTCCCCTGGTGCAGATGTCGCCCCCGTTTCTAAGGATGGGGGAACAACTTGGCACAGGGGAATGAGGGGAATGGAAATGTAAAGTTATGCAGGTGAAACAACTACTTCGACGGTAAACTGTTTTTGTGTGTGTGGGAGGGTAGGAGGGATTTTATGCTTAAGGGAATCTACAGTGTCAAAAGGTCTTCTAGTCCGGTTCACTATGTTTAGATTTCCATTTGATTTGCGTGGACAGTATGAAACATACATATTTGGAAACCTTATGGTATAAGCAATGAGAAAAACAATGTTACCATTTGCTTTGAAGTGACTTCCTGTTTCGATCCAGCACGCGCCAAAATAAAAGCACACAGCTCGTCTCGTTGATTAGTTCAGCAGGTACTTGCAACATTACAAGAATATAATTAAACACACACATTTTAAGTGTTTTGTCTGTTAATAGTTAGGCAGAAAGAAAGCTGAACTAATGAATAAGACGGTGCTTTTATTTTGGCATGCTGGATCGAAACAGGAAGTCGCTTCTTGGGCGGCGTTGTCATGATTTCAAGTTATGCACAGAGTCAATTATACAATTTTTCTATTAGCGGTAAATGGGGAGTTCTAGTCATCGCTATGGTAACTCCATGAAACATATGAAAAGGGTTTCATTGACTTTTTTGATTGGAACGACATATCAGAGCAAGTGGAACCATGTTTTTTTTTTCTGATTGCATATTTAATAAAGTTTCAAAATGCCTAGTCACTGTGGAGAGCTTTGATACTCTCCACAAAAATCTGGTGAACCGGACTAATATGGTTATCGGAGCATTCAAGTTTTCGAATAACTTCATGTGAGCTGATGATGGTGTTTTGTATTTATTTTTTTTACTCTGTCAAACCTTCGGTGTCCGTGTTTACAGCCTTGTCATTTGGGCTCTGTTGACTCCCCGCGGTGATTCTTCTAAAAGGTCCATTATTGTAACTACAGTTTGGCTGGATAGAAAGTGCCATTTTCCAACACGTTTTTGCTTTTAGTGACTGACCTTTCTCTGCTGCTTGCGTTCACAGCCACATCAATGACGACGTGGCCAAAATACCTTGCGGTCCAAAATATGTTTTTGGTGTAATCTGTTGTGAGAAACATTTTGGTTTAGGTGATACTGTATCTGTTCATGAAAAAAGCCTCGCAATATTGCCGGTGTAATAGTTTGAAGTTGAGTCAGGCCCATTGCATACACATATGTGTCATGTATATAATTGATTTTACAATTAAAACATAAATACAAAAATATAAAAGTTGGTATCTATCATTATTCCTTCAAACATGCATTTTATCCTTACAAATAAAGACAGTATAGTTCCCAAGAGTTGTGGTTGTTTTGGCAGTCTGCTACAGTAACACTTAGCCAAGAAAACCCGAGGCAGTGCTCTTTCATTGGAGAGGTTGCATCTGTCACTCCATAATCACATGAATAAAAACAAAAACAATTGCGTGCAATAAATACCACTGCAGACTGTAAAATAAATCAAGATATTCTATAAATGGAGAAAATCATGTTCTGGGCCTTGAGCAATACGGTATTTTGTGGTCTACTGAAGTGCTCCGATTTGATTCGCTAACATGTTGAAGGAACAGGCCACCGTTTTTCCATACGGACATATGTTCTTACCTGAGCTTAGACAAGTTGATACGTACCTCTCTGGTCTTTGTGCGTGCTCATGGAAGAGCATGGTCGCTTCTAACATTACCCCGTTTGGAGCTATAGGAATATGCTGCTAGAGGCCAAATGCTAGCATCAAATGCTAACATCATCTTTGGTCTTTTTGCATGACTGAGGGCACACAGTTTTTCCATATTGAGATATGTTCTTACCTGAGCATAGACAGGTTGATACACGCCTGTCTGGTCTTTGTGCGTGCCCGTGGAAGAGCGGGGTAGCTTCTAACTTCTAACTTCACACGCACAAAGACCAGACAGGTACATATCAGCTCGTCTAAGCTCAGGTAAGAACATATCTCAGAATGGAAAATGGTGGCATGTTCCTTCAATCTTAGAAAAAAAAAATCTCATAATCTTGCTTTGAGATTTAGCTTGAATCATAATCATAATTTCAAGATATTTTTTCTGTTTATTTCTTATATATTAAAGCTACATGCACAGCTTCTGTCCTCCAGCAGGACGAAGACAATATCTGCGGGCTCCACTTCTGTCTGCATAACCCGTGACGGCCATCTGACTGTCTGAGTGTCCATGCATCTTGTGCTCAGCTCCAAAAAAAACGTGTACTAGTTCCTCGCGTGTCCCCGACGAGCTGCTTGTCATCCCTACAGTGCCATTTGCGCACCGGTGTGGAGCAGAATCGAGTTGGTGATCATTGGTCAATAGCGTTGGAAACTGATGTATAGCCCAAAGGCGCTACGAGATGCAGTGGCAAAGGTTCAGACTTAGTGTGAGGAGAGGAGTGAGGACGCCTTTGTCCAGACACAGGGCATACACAGATGTTCAGAGACGAACACCGTGGCTGCAACTACTACACCCTGCCCGCAGTACTTTTACCAGCCCACTGCCTCTCCCGCTGCCCACCCGCAAATTAGATCCTGACGCCGCTATCGATTTCAAGCAGTTGATTATATTTAATGTTGAAAATATCTCCAAAAACATGCATTTGAATTTGCTCGCCTCACCTCAAGCCTGTAACTGTCTCCATGTTGCTACCTTGCTTTGACAACAGGTAGCCAAATAAAGACTAAATCCATTTTTGATGTGATACTTGGTGTGTTGTTGCTAGCTGAACACATTTGACAATCTATTAATGGTATTCCACAATGTGCCTTTAAGTCCCCTTTTAGTAACCCTTGCACAGATAACTTTATTTCTGTCAAACCAGCCATCGGTGCTTATAATGTACATTGTTGCCAACCATGAAATGTTTTGACAATGGTCTACCTAATGAAGGGACAGGATATCAGAGTGATAGCACTGTCCTTTGCGAACAGAAGAGCGATCACAGCCCACCAACAATCTCTGCCTTCAAAGGAGCATTAGTGGTTCCATTAAAATCCTGTCAGCCTTTTTTCCTCTTTATACGGCTGTCGGCGGCGTCTAAAGAGAGAAGAAATCACAACCATTCAAATGCTAAGTGACTTTAACACTCTGGAGAATATTAGAAAAGGAACAAACGGCTCTATCATCGCGCATGGGAGAAATAGATGAGACCAGTGTTTTTGAATATACCTTTGCAGTATCTCGTCACAAGCCATTACCCTTGTAAGGATCTGGAGTACCTGCCACATACTGCAGACAGCACAGTGTCACTCTTTATTAAGACTTAACCATGTGCAAGAAGGGACGCTGGCAGCTGCCTTGGAGATTGTCTTGTTGATGCTATCACGTCGGCACATTTTAAATCCCTTTTGCACCCACGCCTTTCAGACATTATAAGGAATGAGCTTATCATGTCCGCGAATAAATCAACAAGGTAATTGCAGCCAGGAGTGCTACACTCTTGGGCCACGGGACAACGGTTTATGAGTCGGGGAAGATTGGAGGGTTAAAAGGTCGACACAGCGCTATCCATCACGAAAAGAAATCTCTTCTAAGCGTTCTCTTTTTGTGCTTTGCAGGTCACAGATGGAGGGACGATCAAGCAGAAAATCTTCACATATGACGCTATGTTTAATACCAATTACTCTCACATGGAGGACTACCGCAGACGGGAGGACCTGGTGTACCAGTCAACTGTTAGGTAAGGCTTGAATTTCCTTGCCCATTGATTAATATTAATGATTTTAAATATTTCAGTTTTTAAGTATTTGAGTGTCAATAATATAAATTATATATATACTGCAGTTACAGTTTTTCTATTTTTTATGTTATTCTCATAACGGCAGCCTCTGTGTTACTTGCATGAAGCATGCTTCCTGAGTGCTGCCTTTGTATGTAGCACATGTCTTTGCTTTATTTCTTGGTGTGTGGTGTTGACTTGCCGGCGGAGGATGATTTATCTGGACAATCCCACTATCCCTTTGGGAGATTGTCACATTGGAATGGAGCACACTCGCATGCACACAGATGTAGAAATGTGGACTGCACACAGTCATACATACACATGTGGGAAAGTGTTAATATTACAGGCAGGTATTCATATCAGTGCTACAATGTTTGACTCTGGTTAGTCATCCTCCCCTTTTTGAAATTCTAAGGAGAGCTTTGGCCAGAGGGCACATGTCAATTTTGATGACGCGTACATTGTTAAAAAAAAAAAAAGCATTTTTCTTTGTTAGTCATTACTATGCATTCATGTTCAGTAGCCTATGCAGCTGATCAAAAAAGTAGCAATACTTATTTGTATTGCTACTTTTGTAGCAATAATTGTAATTGTGTCCTTTTCAAGATAGACATTTTAACATCACTGCAGCGCAGCAGTGATGTTTCATCTCACTCTCCTTCCAAAATGGAAGACTTCATTAGTGATTTTGATACAGTGTATTTCAGATACTCGGTCTTGTCGAGTGGTGGCAGCTATTAGCGGTAATCTTCCCAAAGAAAGGAAGCAGCTGTAACTATACAGAAAAGTGCCAATGCACAGATTAGTCATTAAGAGACGAATGATAGATGTGTCATGTTATAGACACTATAACTACTGTAAAAAATAAAATTGAATAAAGACTGCCAGACTAGTCGAATGGGGCAAATTGTGCTAAAAATGTAAACATGTACAAGACATTAGTAGTAGACTAAAGAGGCTTTAACCTCTTCAGGTAAGAAGTTCCACAGTTTGGGGGCTCGGAAAGGCACTGGGAGAGGGAGCTGACCAGAGGTGGCAGGGCGTAGGGAACATAGGGGGTGAGCATATGTAGGGAGGGACAAGGCCAACCAGGGCTTTATAATTAAGACGTAAACTTCCAAAATCAATTCTGAACTTTCCTGTCAAACAGTGTAGGGACGCTGGGAATGGAGCTTGTGAAAACCTTTTTACCAATAATTTATACACAAATTGTACATATCTGAAGTAAGGGACTATGATAGCAACACAAGTAGATTGTCAATATGCTGTACACTTTGCTTTGTCTTTATGTTGTCCTAAACCACTGCATGACCTGCGTTCTCCATGTATTGCTGTATAAGGGTATCCGAGTCAAAGCATTCAGTACATGTCAAGAGCATTTCTGAGCAAAAGGGAATGTGGCCGGCTCTCCACATACCAGTCAAGTGCCCAACCAGAAGGTGAGGTCAGAGGAGTGCTCCATCACCCCAGCCAGTGCCCTCATGTCCTTTGCCTAAGTCACTGCTATGTCAGAGTCCATCATCATCCAAGCATTGCTATATAACAACTCAGCACATTAAAGGGGAAAAGTGTAAAAGGTGTTGACATTGCTGGAGGATACTTGAGACAATGTTCAAAGGACATTCCATGTTTCTATGCGGGTGCTTCTCTGCTGTGTTTTGTAGTATGAGAGACGGTTAAGAAGGACTGATAGAATGAATCATGAAACCGTGAATTCTTCTATGACGTTCAGAAGGCCCAATTCAGAATATAGAAAAAAAAACAATATTGTGTGTAAACTCAGCTATAAAAGCGGTTTATAGGTGCTGGAGAGGTTAAAACTTATCAGAGCTGTCTTGTTGTGTGTAATGTTGTCATCACAATTGTTTGACAAAGTGTGTGTAAATCTATGTTTTTTCTCTCAATATTGTGCTATGCAGCTTGTGACCTGTGAGGAAGTGTCATGATGCAGGTCCTGTTCTGTTGTCTGGGGGCCCTCTTCCCATGTGTCAGTCTTGGCCTCTCTGTGCCTCCGATACACTCTCAGTTCTGGAGCTGACGCTGGTTTGGCACTGAGCAGCTCACACACTCTACATCAGTGGTTCTCAACTGTTATGGAGTCGGGACCCACAATCGCCCCGGGATGACACGCCATGACCCAAATACGACTTAGACTTAAATATTGGAATGTAATGTCTTTTCTGACACATTGACACATTAAAGTAAGCATCCTGACCTTCTGAAAACGGTTTCGCGACCCACTTTTGGGTCCCAACCCACCAGTTGAGAACCTCTGCTATATAGTATTTGTATAGAGACCTTTAAGCACAGCACTGGTCTAATGATTTATTGTCCTCAAAATATCATGTAACCAGTGGTTCCTAATCTTTTTTCACCCATTTTTACTAGTGGTTATATTGGTGGTCCATTGTATCTGAAAATGTCCTGGCTTGAAGTCAATCCATTTATGTCTCATGAATATAAATCTGTCATGAAACCTGCAGTGAGCATAATGCATTGTCAAGCTAGAAAACAGTATACTAGGGATTTAAAATGCAATTCAGGAAACTGAACTGAATTCAAACTTGTTCTTAAGTGGTGCCTTCTATACTCCCCCTTTTACACATTATTCCACTATGCTAATGCTAACAACCAAATAACCCGATTTCCTCAAATTAATACAGCAGTCACATGCCACACATAGTGTAAAATTCATCTATGGATTTTTACATCAAACAGGAAAAGGTGCTTTGTGAATAAAGAAGCGAGAGATTAGCTTCATCAGCAGTTACTGTAATGTAAGCAGCCAACACAAAGCTAATCATACCTCTTGTGGCGCTCAAAGAAATCCTGCCTTATCCTTGTCATTTTGCTGTCATGCATTTTATTCCACAAATATGGCTGATTATGCACACAGCTCCTCCGGCTCTTGCGGTTTATAGTCGAAGTAGTGGCAGTGGGAGAGTAGTCGAGATTTCGGGGAAGAGCTTTGAGATGATTCTATATTCAGTCTTTGTAAAGTCAGGTGCGTTTCTTGTGAGGCAGGAGAGGAGAGAAGCCTACTCATAATGTTATGTCATTCTTTCTATCAAATGCAACTTCTGTGCAGAATTGATCCGATGCTGCTGAGCTGTATACTGCACTCCTACAATAGCCTATTTTCAATATTTATTGACCTTTCTTTATTTGCTTTGTTACGTAAGAAATCCACTGTCTTATGACTAAAAATCAATCAATCAATCAATGTTTATATAAAGAGCCCTTTACAACACTCAGGGTGACCAAAGAGCTATACAGTAAGGCAAGGCAAATTGAAGTAAAAACAATTAGGAATACAACGAAATACAAAAAGAATGCAGTTAAGTAAAATGTCACTGTGTTTTTGTGTGTTAAAAGGCAGCCTTAATAAAAACATATTAAGCATAGAGTTGAAAAGGCCAAAGTCAGGGATGTTGTGCATTTCAGGGGGCAGTTTATTCCAGAAACTGGGTCCAGGAACCGAAAAGGCCCGATCAATCAATTAACTAATCAATGGTTTTGTATAGCCCAATATCACAACAGGAGTAGCCTCATGGGGCTGCACCAAGCATTAAGGCAATAAAACAGAACAGTAAATAAGACAATGTAAAGTTCTGGAAAATGAAGTATTCAGCCAAACATAACGTCCAAATAAGTGTCAGCAGCAGGTGATGACGCAGCGTGTAGGTTCCCCTCCAGCACAGCGAGGAAAAACTCAAAGATCCAATGGGAGAAAGAAAAACCTTGGGGAGAACCAAAGAAGGAGAGATACACTCCCATGGACGGACAGGCTATTAAGACCCAGGGTTGATGGGAGTCCCTCAGCAGACGGGCCAAGATCGCAGATTCGCAGAACGTCCAGTCCTTAGGCGGGGTTCCTCCGTTCGATCACGCCAGTGTTTAGACTTGGTTATGACAACTTCCAGCAGAAGCTGATCTGACAATCTCAAGGAAAGAACATGCAGGAGTTCAGGAAGGTAGAGAGGGACATGGCCATTGAGGGCTTTAAAAACAAACCATAAGATTTTAAAATCAACTCCAAAAGAAATGGAAGCCAATGCAAAGAAAATAGGGCCGGGGTGATGTGCCGACGACTGCAGCATTTTGCACCAATTAGGAGACGACAGAGACGAGACTAAACTTCAATATAAAGGGCATTCCAGTAGTCTATTTTTGATCTGATAAAACCGTGGAAAGTTTTCTCAAGGTCTGTGCTGCTTAAAAAAAGGCTTTACTTTAGTTAAAAGACGCAAGGGACAAAAACTTGCTCTGACCACGCTGTCAATCTATTCATCAAATATAAAAGAGTTGTCAAAATCCATAAAACAACGGCAAGGTTTTTCCCATAGTTGATTTGAAGTCAGAAGACAACAAACTACAAAAGGGTGGAGTTGTCCGCACTTAGATGGAGGACATTTGGCAGTTTTATATGAAGGAATAACTTCTGCAAATAAATTTGCAGATCATCTGCATAGCAGTGAAATGTTAAATTATATTTGGCTACAATGAACCCCAGCGGCAACATATAAAGACAAAACAGAATGGGGCCCATTGGATTCACCACCATGTTTCATCTCTGTGTGCCGGGTCTTGGAAATCTCACTTATAGTGTGGACTAAAGACACAAACACACGTAGTGTATGTGGATATGTTTTCTTGGGTCACAAAATTCAGGGAATTTTCATGGAAATGTATTACTTGGAATAAATATATATATTTATATATATATATTTATATATATATTTATATATATTTATACATACAAACATATAAACTGCAGCATAAGATTCTGATTTAATATACGCTGAAATATCTATCACTATAGGGAAAAGTTTCTAAGAAAATAATGTTTGTAATGTCTGCCACCGGGGGTTTGAAGAGGCCAGTGTTTTCGGTGTGTGGCCATTACAAAAAAGGGCTAAAAGGTACGGAATAGACTCAGTCCATGTTTGTATCCATCTTCTGTTTAATGCATATTTGTGCTCAGACATAAGCGTCCCACCCTCCTCCTATTGGTCAGCGTCTTAGTGACAAGTGAATTTAACCAATGACAGTGAGATAAAACAAAATCATTATATAAAACTGTGCTGTTTCTCCCACTACTTCTACTAGCAAGAAAATTTAGCCGAATTTAGGTTTAGGAAAGTTGAGGATCAAATTCCCACATTTTATGATCTAATGTTTCCATTGAACGTTTCCAGAAAATGTGCGGAAATTTATTGGGAATATTCCAACCCCATGCAGCCCTAATATTTACCAACAAATCTGTATATAGGCCAGTGTATTGAATAAGAATTGTATTTGACTGGGGACCCCTTACTGACAGAAAAAAAAGCACCCTCAAAGCCTGAGCATATTTATTTACCTATGTAGTAAGAAGTGTTTTATTTTTTATTTTGCTTCCAGCAGTGTTTGCCAGCATATATTATTCAAAAAATTCTAAACTTTGAAGAATAAATCATTAGAAAATGTGTTCTCAGACTCGTATATAATATTATTCTCTCATTATCCAACCTCACTGCTAGCTACAGGGATAGAATCATTCAGCTGAAGTTTTACATCCCTATAGGTAAATGAGCAAGTTTGAACTGTTCTCTGTTTTGAAAATCACTCTCACAACCTATTTACTGAAAGACATCTCAGTAAAGTGCTAAATACCTGGCCACAAAACACTTTTCTTGAGCAAAAATAACAACCCTGTCTAATTGGGACATCTATTTCTGGCTGCCAATATAAGCACTCTTTACATTCAGCTCCCTTACCTCCTTCTGCTCACAGCATATCCCGGTATTATCTTATCTCTTCGTCTCAGTCTCTTTTTTCCCCCCCTTGTGTTGCCTGGAACTCATGAATACAGCAGTCAGGATGGTGGATAACACGGCTTAGTTTGTAAAAACAAAGCAATAGGCTACATCAGCATTTCCTATTATGACGGCACCCAAGACAAAGCCAATTACCTCCCCTCACAGAGAAACTCACAGGGCTCGGCTCACCATTTCAGCAGCTACAGAGAAAAAAGCCATGTGTTACACTGATCCCTCGAGGAAGCGCTGGTAGACACAAGCCTTTATATCTCCAGGTGCCCGCTAGCTTTTATAGACACAGCTTTTTCAAACACTTGAACTGGTTAGTTCAGGGTTTTTTCAGGTTTGATATGTGACGGGATCCTGTGCCAACATTAATGCTGTTTTTTCAGGGTATTGTATCGGGATGTGTCTAAACCAATTTAACGATCTGATACGAAACTACATCACACTTTTTAGTCTGCTGTTTACTGTGTGTCTAAAAGCTTCACTGTTTAATAGGCTACGTTCTCTTTATTTTGCAAAAAGAAGAGGCAGGAGTTGAAGGAGGAAGGAGGTTGAATGTGGAAGTGAGAACAGATATTGACATAGTGAAAGCGTAGGCCTGCAATGTGTTGGTACAAAAACAACAAGCACCAGAACAGCAAACATGTTCAGACACTGTGTTGACAGGTGGCTTTAGTGTTACAGCCACACCTGTGAACCTGAAGTGACCGCAGACAAAGAATTGCATATAGAAACGATTTTTATGTTAACTTTCCATGAGAAAAGGACAGCGATGTTCGATTCGTATTTCTAGTGATGCACTGATCCAGCTTTTATGATACCGATTCTGGGTTTTGAGTATCTGCGATACCCGATATTCACCGAGACCACAAAAGTCTCTTTCTCTGAGTGAAAAATTTGTTGACTCTTTTCTTAATTTTAAGATTAATGAAGTCATATTTTATTGTGATATGATGTTGTGGATTAATTCGGTATTATTTTTGATATAATATTAATTATATCTATTGATAAACTCTTGGATAAACATTTAACTGGACTTTTCTACACAAGCTATCCTTGGGTATATGACAGACTTTAGGTTACATTAATATAAACAACGCACATTAAAGTGATCTGATAAACACAAATATGTTTGATCAGTTATTTCTTAAACTAAAATACACATACAAAATATAAACATAGCCTATACAAAACTTGGCTTCAGCAGTGGTCGATTTTATAGGCTACTTTAGGTATTTCTATGTTAGTTTCTGTTCCAGCCTGGATTCGTTTTTGTTAGCATTAGCATGCTAACGCTAGCTTTAGCATATTGATTCTAACTGCGGCATTTTGCACTTTGCCGAGCATGAAATGCGTTTGCCGAGCATGAAATTAATACTTTTTTTATTGGATTCTCCTGGTTCTTAGCTTTCCAATGATGTACAGCATGCCCATATTCACTTCGATTTCGGTGGTAAAGGTATGTTTTTATGGCGATGAAAGCCAAAACTGGTATCGGTTTAGTATCGGATATTTGAAGCCGGTACCCAATATCGTATTTTTTTCAGTATCGGCTCCGATATCCGATACCAGAATCGGACCGGTGCATCCCTATGTATTTCCCATCACACAGGTGGCAAGGATATAAGAGTTGCTGTTTTTGTAGAATAAATTACATAGGCTAAATGTGGCTGGTGGCGCCTCCGTCTGATAATCACTGTTGACACACCAGCTGAGAGATGAATACAGATTGTACTTTTAGCAAATGGTCACCTGCTTTTCTCCGATCAACCCAAATGTCGACTATTGTCTCTGAGCCAAGAAGTACAACAGTTTGCTCCATAATGTTGGGAATAGTGCTACTTAAGCGGACACTCCCAAGGACATCAGGGGAGTTTTGTGTGGCACAAATCATCAACGCTCGGTCATAAAGGTTGTTATTGTGGTAAAATACATCAGTGGTTTAATCATTGTAGGGTTTACGCAGACTCACATTTATTGTCAGTGTATAATATCACAAAATGAAAATACCAAAGGTCACCATGTATTCCTAACACCCTATGGGCAACGCTGCGAACTGGCTCCAAATGAATAAAAGTAAAGAAAAACATTGAGGAGTGTTTACTCCTCTGCCGCGACGCACACCAAATCCTTTATTTCCTATTGATTGAAAAACAATCATTTCTGTTTATTTTGTCAAAAAGATTGACATATCTCTTTTTTGGATAATACCGCATCGCCACACCACAGTCTACATTTCAAAACCAAATGATTCCCTTTTTTGCAGTGAAATCTGTGGTAGATTCCATAAAGCTCATGCATGGTCTGTTTTTTTATTTGTGGAATTTAGACCAGGATTTTCTTTTTCATATTAAATCAAATTGCTGTGTTTTCTTACCCCTCTTACCTTTTTCCTTGCAGACTGCCGGAGGTTCGGATCTCGGACAACGGGCCTTATGAATGTCATGTGGGCATTTACGACAGGGCGACGAGGGAGAAAGTCGTGCTGGCATCGGGGAATGTTTTCCTCACCGTCATGTGTAAGTACCGCCACATATCACTGCTAATGAGACGCTTTTACTGGGGCTGCCTCTATACGCTGTCACCTGGACCAATGCTGGCTTCAAAGGCAGAGAGGCACTGCAGACAGAGACAGTGGTGCAAGCCTTGGGGCAGGACACCCAACCCTCATGATCACTCTGCAAAGTGCGACTTCTCCAGTTTGATGTGGTCCTGCGGGGATGATGCTTTACCCCTGATAGTGCACAGTTATTTTTAGCTTGCAACAAGGAGTGAGTGTGCTGCATTGCACAAGCATATGTTGCATGCTACTTTGCCTAATAAGGGGTGATGAGGCAGTCAGATTGTTCCTGGGTACGGTCATGGCAATACAATTGTAAAAATACATCTCGAGATATACATCATGATGATTTTGATTGACATGATTTCCATGGTCATTGCTGTAAAAAGTACAGCACAGTAAACAGAGGATTGGGTGAGATGTGTTCTGTAAGCCATCCGTCAAATGCAATGCTCTTAGATCCAATGCCGTGTCATGTGGTGTCACCTCAGCACACACTCAAGACTAGACAGCCTTCACTTGTGTCTGCCTTTAAAGAAAATCTGAAAACCTCTTTGTAACGAGCTGAATCAAACAGGATGTAAACTGTGTCTTTTAGCTGCAACTACAGTTCCAGCATCATTGCTGAAATTAACTACTGGTTTTATTGTTCCAAATACAGTAGTAAAATGGTAAATGGTCACATTTATATAGCATCTTTCTACCTCCATTAGGTACTCAAAGTGCTTTACATTAAGGAACCAACCACCCATTCACATTCATTCATATGCCAGTGTCAGGCACTGGAGGCAAGGTGGGTGAAGTGTCTTGCCCAAGGACACAACAACAGTGTGCACCTGCGGGATTCGTACCACCGGCTGTCCCTTCGCAAGACGACCTGCTCAACTATCTACACCACTGTCGCCCCAAAAGCTTGTATTACGCATGCAGTCTTTAAGAAATCTATTTTAATAACCATTTATATCAACATACCCTTTCTTCACTGCTATTGTTGCACGAGCATAGACAAGCTTTTGTGGCTGTTATTTGTGTGAGCTGCAGCCATCTCATTGATGTCTCCCTGATGACAGCCGCTTCACTTGTGTCTGATGTATCAGTTCCAGCAGCTAAGGCGTGCTGTTACCCTTGTGGTCAAACGGCTAATTAGCAAAAGCGAAAATGTTCGAAGGAACATCGGCGAGAGACAGAGTCTGCATAACAATAACTACCTATCTCAGTATCACTTGGCTATAAGCTGTTTTGTCAGTTGCATGCTTTACCTTGTACACATACTGTTGTTGTTTTTCTGTGCGACAGAAAGCTTCAAGTATTTTGATGCTACACCATGGCAGAATAACCTCAATGGCCTGTTTTATATAGTAAGTCTCATAGTCTCAGAAGCATGTATAAGTTTCACTAATTTGGTTTTCCTGGTGGAGCTTAACTGAGATTGTTTCTTTTTTGTTAATTTTTTTTTATCTGCAGCACTTTGAAACGGCATCCTATTATTTAAAATCAGTTGATACTAAACACATGTACAATGGTCCAGGACAAATGAGAGTTTGTTTCTGAGTGCGAGTGATGGACAACAGAGGCAATTAACCCACATGGCGTTCATCAACATGCACTGTCCCAACCAGAATATGTGTTGTAAATGAAATGGTAGTGATGAACAATCAATAGAATTTAGATTCGAATGAAAAAACACTTACTTCTATTTTATCAAATGTCTATTTCCAAAATCTATGTAAATAGAGTTAGCTTCATAGTAATGTGGAAAGTTCTTCGCTCAAATGGCTCTAAAATTACCGCTCGACTAGAGAATAAGAAAGGCCTCTGGCATGGTGGCTAATTGCTGTCTAAACTGAGACAGAAATATTCATAACCTATTAGTGTGTCAAGTTCAGTCGGAAGCAAAGCACAGAAGAAGGGGGGAAGAAAGACTGAAATGAGAAAGGGGGAAAAAAGTTAATTAATAGGAAACAGTACATGAAGAGTATTTAAATTTTTTAAAGGGCTTCATAAATAGGAATTATCATTTTAATGAATCCCCCGCCAAGAAATTCAATCATCCAGTTGAGAGAGACTAAACCTTGAACTGCGTTACCTCTAAAACTGTCCTTCACTGTCTGCAAACTTTGAGAGTCTTTGCTCCTTGCCCACGGCCTAAGCATATGTTGACTTTTACAAGCCTTCGGGCGTGTTCAGTATTATAATTATGACCACTTCAGCAATAATGAATGCAAAGGGGGGAGAAATAAAATCATGGTTACTGGCTATGAACTTAAAATATAGCACTAATTAGATTATGGTTTGTTTGTGGATGTACATTGGATCCCCCTTGACAAATGCACTGCTCAGCTTTTATCTTAATAACGTGGAGCATGAGCAACAATATGTAGCTCTACAAACTGGGCCATTTCACCATGTTCAGTGTGAGCTATTTTTTTCCCTTTGCCCTCATGAGCCCACACGCTATTGTCTTCTCTTGCTCCATGCATTTTTATTGTTGTGCCGTATATTCGGTTATAACGAGCTACCTGATTGTTATCAAAACCAACATCTGAAGAGTGAGAGGGGAGAGGTCCGCGATGGATGAAGTCTTGTTAGTCGATCGAGTGCCCTGTCGAATCAATCTCAGCTTTAGCCTGAAGAGAATTCGTTGAACAAGATGCGTTGCGGTGGGTAGGCAAAATGACAGTCTCCAGTTTGCCCATTTGACCTGCTGCCATTCTCTTTCAATTTCACTGGATTGCTGCTCAGCTGAATAACAATGTAGTCCGTCTGTTGTCAAGAAAAAGGAGCTATTAACATTGAGGGATCCAATTTTGAGTTAATTTGAAATACATATAATGAAACAACTCTAATGAACTAGACACATACAAGAAAGACGATGTAATATGTTTAGACCATGAATTAAAACTATTAGTATTCCGTTATCACTGACAACATTTTTTAATATATATCTGTGGCTACATTTAATTAGCTAATAGGCTATTAGTTTTAGCTCTCTAAGTAAACTATGAATAATCAATCACTATCACGGTGGAAAAGAATTATTGCTGGGTCTGTTAGTATTCCACAATCAAGAAATGTTTACCTGCCCCTCATCTCCATTAATGTAATCACTCTTACTCATACTCATAGGTGTCGTAGCATGTTGCATTTTTTTACTCATTAATTGTCTATGAGAGTAAATACTACGCTAATAGAAAAGACAAAGGGAGAGAGGGATATTGTACATCCAATTACACAACGGAGATACTTTTTTACTCAAACTTGGCTGTAAATACTGTTTAAGTGGCGCTAGCCCGCAGTTAGCTTTGCGCGTTAGCCTGTTAGCTTCTTCTTCGTGATTTCATTAGTGTGTATTGCACCTCCAACCCGGAGGCAGGAAAGTTGCAATTGTGCTTTTCTGGCCTGAGACACCAGGGGGAGATGAAAGACCCCCCCAATCATCCCATCAACACTTGCATTACCCCACAGAGGGACTACGAAAAGGATTTATTGAGGTAAACAAGTTACTTAGTTCTTTGATCGGCCCATACGAAACCAGTAGATCAGGGGTGTGAAACTCATTTTGGGTCGCGGGCCAAAATTCAGCTCCCTCGGTGGGTCGCGGGCTGCATATAATAGAGAACATTTTTCAAATAAATGAATAATAATAAGCTGTGATTTGGTCAAAGCCCCAACTTGACTGTAGCTTCATTAATAAGAACGGTTTACACTTGTATTGCACTTTACAATCTTTACAATCATAACTCCATACAGGAATGGGCTAGAGACTTTTTTTTTTTTTTTTTTACATACTCTGGAATTTATGCTCTACAAGGCATGGGCCGGATCATCTCGCATGTATGTATGTTTGTCACACCTGCAGTAGATACAGTGTGTCTATACAGATTGTAGAATTAAAGTATGTTTAAAAAAAAAAAAGGTCAAGCGACTGTGAATATCTAACATTGAAACGAAGGCTAGCATGTTATCACTGGATTTCTCCACTCAGCTATCATTACAATGCAATGCATAAGATTTTTATAATCCAGCAATAAAGTCAGCACCTATGATAAAAAGAGACACATTTCTCCCCCACAGAATCGGACATCTCCATTGCTGAAAAGCTGTGGTCATATTTTTTTTTCCGTCTTTTTGGTCGAGGAGCAAAATCAATAGCTCTTTTTCCCATAGTGGAGATGGGGTCATTATTTGTTATAACCCAAAGTCGTTCCTATGCCTCATCCCTAAGATTATACAAGGGGAGGTTATTTGTCTCCGGAGAGCTCTGTCTAACCTTGGGGGAAGTCGGCACACACTGTCCTGGACACATAAGGTTGTTGTTATGTGTATCTGATGACCGCTGGTCCACCCTCCCTTTCATATAAAGAATGTCTTAATAGCCCCGCGCTTAAGCATCCTGTCACGTAGTCTCACAAATACTTTGCTCGAACCTTCGCTTTGGATACCCCGTCTCCAAGGCCTAATATTTACAACCTGAGGTGCACCGAGGAGTTGTGGGACTAATTACCTCCTCATCCCATAAAAGCGGGATTCGCTTTGAGAGTGGATGCCTAACTTTAATCAAGCGCGGTGTATATTTAGACCCGGGTTTATAAACACAAGGCACTAACGGCATCTGAAAGTCGAGGCCAAAAAACAGCACCGCACGAAAACAAATGTGAGGACTATGCCCTAACGTATTTTCTATAAGACTCAAGTACAAGCTCAAGAACAACATCATTAAAAGCATCATCATCATCATAAAAAAAAACTCACTATCCACTGCTAAAGTAAAGAATGGATATAGACAGTGCTTGCCTTGTGTATGGTGAGCACCTATTGTGTCAAATTAAGGTAATTCCTTAATGAAATATATGACTATGCAGTAGTGTTGCTGTCATCGACAATATCGCAGTGCTGAAAATACACAACAAACCCACGTCTCAGTAATTCCATAGCTTTGAATGAAGGTTAATTAGAGTTAAAGCATCTATAGTTGGTTGTAAGTCAACACACCCCAGAGACTGCATGGGGAGAGCCTTGTTTGCGGGGTGGAGGAGGGGGGGTGGTGGCAGAGTTTGATGGATGATGCACCAGAGTGGGCTGTTCCGTGCGTGTCCTGTACTTATTCAAGATGTGAGGGGGCCCGCCTTGCCCAGAATGCACACACTGGGGAGAGCTCCTCCAAAAGATAGCGGCCGAATTCCGAGCTTTCATCCACGATTTCGGCCCGGCTATCACACTGCCGTGAGGCTCAAGTGTTTGCCTCGCGGCCTCGTCCTCGCATCTGGAGTGACCATCGGGGGGATTGTGGCGAAGTGTCCGCCGTGATTCTCCCGCTCCGCTCTCGTTCGCGCTCTCAATCTCCTCCTTGATCATCAGGCATAATGGGTGATACCGCGCCGTCATCACAAGCAGCAGTATCTCAGGTGGCGGATAAGTAAGTCAGGTTGATGCCCAGTCCCACTATTGTGCTTGGAGGACTGGGTGAATATTTTAAATGCAGATCGGGAGCTGGGGGTACTATTCATATCCATAATAGCTAGTCGAAATATAATGACGTTCTTTCCTTTCTTGCTTTGGCAAAAGGCACTTGCAGGTAGAAAAGTTTCATAACAAAGCACCCAATTTTACAATCAAAGGCAGGATATTATTTTACTCCAAACATCTCCTTGCAACCTCTGTTCTTTCTTTTATACCTGATAATTTTGTCAAGATAATTAGCTATGAATAAATCATGTAACCCCCCGACCAGTACCTTTAAGATTTCCGGATAGAATTTTTCAACGGAATATCTCAGGCTTAAATCTCAGTGAATTGTGAAAAGACGTGTAATGAATGCAAGCAGATGAATTATAGATGTTTCTCTGAGCTAAAGCTGGGGGTGATAATTGAGGCAAAAATAAACAACCCATGGGGCTCCTCAAGGATACCTCTCCTAACATTGAACTAGGAGCCTCTGCGTCATTCAGAAACAGCACAAAATGCTCTGTCTGCTGCACCGGAGATCCAAGGATAGCTAGGAACCAATCATACACATGGCATTCACAGTACGAATGAAAGTTTGAAACGATTTAATTCTCCCCAAAGGTCTTGGTCTTGTTCATTTTTGTGATGTTCAACGGCAACACCAAGCAATTCTATCCTTTTTTTTTATTTTATCTCATTGTTTTGACGGATCAAGTCTATGACACTTCTAAATGATCTCAGTGTGCTCAGATGCTGCAGTATATTGTTTTGGCATATGATCATGTTGATGTGGTGTGGAATCCCTGCTGCATATTTTCCATGCTCGGTTCAGTTTGCATTTGTATGCATGGCCCAATAGCAGTAAATATTATCATAGAGGGAGCCAGCATGAATCTCTACAGATTGCTTTCAAATCCTCGGCTGGAGTCTGTGGGTCTTATGGAGCCAAACACACTGCAGACTGGCATAGGATTCATTATTGTGAGTTTGACTTCACACTTTTTTTTCCTGGTTGTATGTATGGCCATCAGAAACGAGAAGGATACAGCTGTACATGACCTATCTCTTGAGACTATAATCTCAAGTTAGTTAGGGCTTAATACTAATCAATCATATGTCGACCGCCCAATAGAAATATGAAGATCATTACTACAACAAACAAATCAGCCTGGCATAAACCAAAGTAGTGTTTTTAGATATCAATCATCAATGTGAATGGATTTTCTCCCTTTATGCCATACAAGACTCACTTTACATTTGTTGTCACATAGTGCCCAAAATAATTCAATTAAAGGCTTTAATTGCTTTTCCTAAATGCATTATGCTCGGAAGAAATCACACCTGCTGGTCAAAGGTGAGAAACACATCTGTTCTCATGCCCCTAGAGGCCATAAGCGCCACTGCAGGTGTCGTAGCATGTTCCGTTTTTTTACTCATTAACTGTCTGCGAGAGTAAATACTACGCTGACAGAAAAGACAAAGGGAGAGAGGGATTTTGTACATCCAGTTACACAATAATAACCTTTTTTTTTTTTCACTCAAACTTGGCTGTAAATACTGTTTAAGTGGCGCTAGCCCGCAGTTAGCTCTGCCTGTTAGCCTGTTAGCATCTTCCTTGTGATTCCATTAGTGTGTTTTGGTGACACCGACCCGGTGGCAGGGAAGTTGCAATTGTGGTTTTCTGGCCAGAGACACCAGGGGGAGATGATCAACCCATTAACACTTGTATTACCCCCAGAGGGAAAAGGATTTATGAAGATAAACAATTTACTTGGTACTGCTTGAAATCCTGAGTAATAAACTTGGAATAACATACTGAAATAGAACAGGCGTAACAGTTTTAAATCTAGTGGATCCCATTAGTTACAGTCAAAGTCTGGTATGCCACACTATCAGCAGCATGGGCCTCGTTGGTTATAGAATCAGCACGCAGCAGCCAGGCAGAGAGTGTCTTCCACATTTGATCATTTATATGAAATGTGGTCTCCTGCAAAGGTGTCTGTCTGTTTTGAATGTTTTATTTTTGACCAGTCTATGGAATGAACTAGCCTTATTGTGGGTGTTTGCACATCAGAGGTGAATAATATAATATTTATATAACATAACATTTCTCAGAAAAGAGATGTCAAGGCAGCCCAGCACAGGTCTCTAAGTGTTGCACATTTTTAGCTATAAATGTAGAATAAAAAATACAGCGTTGGGCCAGCAGAACCTTATATTTTCTCCACTGACTTATATGCCACCTTTACTGTTTAGCTTTTAGCCTTCGTTTTTTGATACACAGACATGTCTCGAGCAGACCCCACTGTTAGCATGATGCCAGTGCTGCAGGCTGTACAGAAAACATGCAGACCGTTCTCCTGCTCAACATCGATAAATGTTGTGCGAAATCCTCAAAAACATCACCCTGCCTGTCATACATTAATCATTTAGAAATGCTCCACTAGGGATGATGAGAAAGCATTGTTCTCTGTTTCTGCTGCACAATGTTTCAGCTATTTTGGAATAAAACAACCTTGGGAAACAAATATACTATTTTTGTGAGTTTTTAAGGTTTTTAAGGTATGAGACTTCTCACTTCCAGAGTGAGTCCAAGAGAGTCTTATTCAACTCTTAACCTGTAAATTCTCAATCCTGTTTTGTTGTTCAGGCCTGTGGACAAACAGACTCAGACAGAGGCTGATAGAAATGATTTTCAGGGATTTTTTAAATTCATATTTCCTTATTTTATTGCTTCTGTAGCTGTATATTGCAGAAATAGAGGCTGTCACTTTCACTCAAGGTGCTTATAGTTGAAACTGTCACATACATAGCAAGAAGAAACTTTCTGCAAATCAGCTTTTTTTCAAAGCGCACCACAGAAGTATCCATCTTCAAATAGTTCCCAGAGCCTTCTAGAGCATCACTTTGGAATAACCTTGTGATGTCTTTCACAAAGCCAGTCTTTGTTGCTTATTTCTCTGCAGCCTTTCCTCCCTTTAAGTGCTTCAGCGCATGTACACAAGTTGGCTGGCTCACTAAGGAGGATGTCTTCATTGCTCACCACACTCCTCTGCCCAGCAAGGGTCCGTCCTTTTAAGCATGGGTGAGTGAGGAGGCAACAGAGAAAACAGCCCCGGCTCCCCAGGGACCAGTTGTATCAAAGCATGAAACAGTACTGCTGTTTACCACAAAATCACCTTGCCTTGTAACACACTGCTCCAGAGAATGAGCAACCAGAAACATTTTTCCACATGGGTGATTGGAATACTAGCTGTTTGTACTGTCAATGTATTTGAATAGCGAAGAATGCTTCTGGTATAGTTTGGGATTCTACATCTTCGTTTGTTTGTTTCTTACTTTTGTAGAGAGAATGCTGAATTACAACTTGGGTTGGTGGATGAGCAACATCACGATGGAGAGATGCCACGCCCCCTCCTGTCAGAAACACGCACTGGTCTTCTGTAGGCCTTGTAAACCTACAAGCTTTACAGGGATTGCACTGTAAATTAAATCATCAAAGTAAAGACGCAGCGCTGCTCTATTTGACGAGCGGGGTTCTCTCTCTCTGTAGCTCAGAGTTTGACACCTCGTGGTCTCGCTTTGCTTTGCTTCGTACGGAAACTAAACACGATGAATCTCACATTGGAGCTAGCTGAGCGCATGGGTTTGGACAATTCTCACATCCCTTTCTTCCCAGTGCACTTCATTCACAACAATAAAAATGGTTCAGTATGATGTAGAGAACATCCATTGTACATGTTTTTGATCAATTTCAATTACACTCTGAGGCAAAACAAACATATCTCGCACTGTTTCTCATTTAGCAAACCCAATTTTCTCTGAAGAATAAGGTCTTTCACCTTAGGGAGCCCATTTTTGCAGAACTGGAAATAAAATGAGATCTTATAACTCCCTCATCTGTGATATAGTGTAGCCTATGTGTCATTTGATTACTTTTAGATACCACAGGGAAATAAAATCTGTGCATCGAGTAGATTGGGTATAGTATTGCCCTTGTAACATAATGTGAAAAATTCAATCTCCCACACACTGTAAATCTTGCACAAAAAAAAGTGAGATATATTTACAACAAACTGTAACATTATAAAATGCGGCACTTCCTATTATTCATCAAGGACGCCATAAGCAAAAGCAAAACAGCGCTGAACCATAGTGCAATATGAATGTACGTATGTATGTATGTGCGTGTATAAATATATATATAAAAGCAAAAAAAAAAAAAATGCTGTCAAACGTGTTAAGCCAACATAAACAAATATTGAAAAAGATTATTCTCCAAAATAGATCAAACTGCTAATGTCTTTGAAATGATCACCAGGCCTCACTTCTCCACATAAAATAAGTTCAAATGTAGGAAAATACAAGCATCTAAAACATACCATATATATATGCAATAAAAAGAAAAACAAATAATAATAAACATGATTGAAAATGATGATAGAGTCCCACCACTAATATATAGTATTCTAGACAAACAGACAGGCAGGCAGGCAGGCAGGCAGATGGATGGATGGATGGATAGATAGATAGATAGATAGATAGATAGATAGATAGATAGATAGATAGATAGATAGATAGATAGATAGATAGATAGATAGATAGATAGATAGATAGATAGATAGATAGATAGATAGATAGATAGATAGATAGATAGATAGATAGATAGATAGATAGATAGATAGATAGATAGATAGATAGATAGATAGATAGAATGATAGATAGATCGCACCGTCACTGAGCGCCAGCCTTACCTGCATGTTTGGAGTTAGGGAAAACCAGAGCACCCAGATGAAACCTGGCTGGCTGCTTTAAGTGCTCCTCTGAAACAATAATAATATCGATCATAATAGTGGTGTTTCTGTTCACAAAGGCTGCCGTTTTTAAGACTTTTTTAAGATAAATTAAAGAAAAAAATGTCATGTCATGTTTCATGTATCGTAAACTCACCAGAGCACCTTGTAAGACAGGGACATTACAGACCTGCATCTTCCAAACCGCACCTTTTCACTTTGTCTTGGCCATCTTGCACTTAAAGTAAAAAAAAAAAAAGTGCTAGACATTTCTTGAAGTGGCGTGGGCACCTTTCAGTGTGGTCTCTGGCTAGCAGACATTTGACACTCATCTTTTCGGCAGCACAAAAGACAGCGCGACAGCCGATAAATTTGTGTTGAGCAAAAAAAAATACAGCTTCAGGAAGGGCCTGAAAGAAGCCTATGGCCACGGATCGAATGGATTTCCTCTCAGTGTGGACATTTCTCAAAAAGTTGGAAGGAGATGGAGCCAAAAAGGCAAAAAAGGAAACAGGAAATTCAGATAATGTCAGGAACTTTCTTCTATATATGTGGTTTATATGCAAATACTCCTGCATTATTTTTGACAAAATTACAAGCAATTGAAGCATTTAATGTTGGTATAATTTCTTCATATAGTTTTTGTTTTTTGCATATATTGTCACTTTTTAATCGGCCTTGTGATGTAGAGCAATGATGACAATGGTTATTCATGTGGCTTTAGAATAATTTACCATGTATGTGTCTGCTGAATTGGTTTCATAGAAATAAGCAATGATTCAAATTCTGGATTGTGGTTCAAACACGATCCTTAATAGAGAGCATATATTAAATGTCAATTCTGCAAAAATGCAGACATTTTTAGGGATGATCATTCGCAGAAAACATTTTAAGTTATGGTAAATGGTAATTCATGACAAACTAATGGTCAGCAAACAAACAACAAACAGCCACAAACAACTTTACATCAGAAAGGATTGCATCAAGAGTGGAATAAATTCCACTGGCGGTCAATATGCAAATTAAAAGCAGATGATTACATGTGGCGACCCGTGCTCGTGAGGGGCAGGACACAGAACGGAACAGGAACGGAAGAAAAAAATCTTTAGATACCAAGTGTTGATGGCTGTAGAGTCCAGGGACAGCACTAAAGAAAGTTACAAGGTTGTTTCAGCTCAAATAAAAAAACAGAAAACAACAACTCCTGGATCATTGTCAAATAACGGTGTGAATTCACGGTTACAGCACGCCCGTTTTCTTGCAAAAAAACAAGGACCAATGGTCGCTGAAGGCATCCACCCACAATAAAATCAATTTGCGATCAGGAACAAAGCCTCACGGAGGGATTTTGAAGTGATGACGAAAGGCGCATTGCACCGTGACGACAGAGTGGCCATGAGAAAAATATGCCTATACGGAAATCTATATATACTGCTCCCTCAGCCACAGTATGTTTGTGTCTGAAAAAGGCATGGATACAAACCTCACATGCAGCCCCTCACCCAGCCCAGTGTGACCCTCTTTAACATTACCATCCGCTTTTCAAAAGGTTCCCACGTTCCACCCTGAACAAGATGATCTGGCATCTCTTACTTCGGTAGAAAGCAGCTCATGGGTTTTGGCTGGTGTTGTGCAGATGACAGAATAGCTGCTGGGAATTTGAGGCACACTCAATGTATACTGCCATGTGCAATGATTTCGTTGGCCTAATGTGGACAAAATGAGGGAGACAGACACAAATGTTCTTTAGAAGTGGACTACTTGAGACATTAACTTTGCACCACATTCAATGAAGACACAGCGACGCATTCCATCCATAAAGGTTATGTTAAATAATATAAAATACGTTGTTAGCTAGTGCTAGGCTAACACATGTCTATGGTAGCTAGTACCCAAGCACAGTGCACCTTAGGCAAATCACTTATAACACCAGACTACCGATATAAATGTCTGTGTCGACTGAATCATTTTTGAAATATAACCATTATGCATTTAAAATAACTTACATTTGAGCAGCATCAGCTTCCTGGTTGTAAGCTACGCAGCGGCGAGTGATCTGCTAGGTTACCAGATCTACAGTAGTTTGCATTACTACATGTGGAATTGACAAAGGAGCTTTCTACACATCAGATATGGTAACGTAGGAGGACCACCCAATGATTTTGAAGAGGTTGCAGACATGCACTGGCTTAGCACTAGCCTAGCACCACTAAACTCTTCAAATATAAGGACTGCATGATTTAAAAAAAATTATAATCTCCAGAAATCAACAACATGAAATGAGGCGCTATGTCAAACATCCTCAAATATCCATTTAAAATGCCAACAAAAATAAATTCAGAATGTAAAACCTGTAAAAGCTCAAAATGAAATGCACTGCAAATAGACTGTTTTGTAATCAGCTTTTTTGGATCATGATAGTGTTTGGAAAACAAGCAGAAAGTGAAAGGATAAGCAGACTAGCTCTACTGCAGCAATGACAACAAATGGAAAACCATGCTATGTCCTTTGAGAAATTAAATCAGAAGCGCTTTGTGTATTTTCTTGTTTTCCTCATGAAGTGAGGACGTCAGTCTCAATATTTGCTGGGTCCAGTAAATATTGGGGGATAAACCTCTGCACGGAAGTCGAGAAAATACAGGTGCAAGCCCATTTTGGCTGACAAGCACAGTTCAAATACCAGAGAGGCGATGGGCAATCAAAGCAATCCAATCGGCTGCTCTGAAACACTGTCATATCCAATTTGTATTCACTGGAATGCACCAAACCAACATATATAAATATAATAAAAACTGAACAGTTGGCCACACCACAGTGTAACATGCATATCATTCTGCGATTGAGAGCAGTCGTTTTAGGAGAGATTTAACAACAGGTGGAGACTGGGCCTGTCTAATCTCTGATGGCCTCAGATCAGCAGCAGAGAAAGCTCGCATGGTTTTTGAAACGACCTGTTGTAAACTGATCTGCTGACCTGAGAGCGCGAGAGGGAGCGTGAGGGTGAATCAGGTCGCACACATAATGTAGAACTACTGAATTGGCTATTGCTTGATCCCGAGTTCAATTCCCTGGACGGGGCCTTTCTGTGTGGAGTTTGCATGTTCTCCCCATGTCTGCGTAGGTTTCCTCTGGGTAATCTGGTTTCCCCTACCACTAAAAACATGTACAATAGGCCAGGGTGAATGAGAGTTGGTGTTGGGGGGGTGACAGATGGAAATGAGCCCCAATAAACCAATAATAAATTATACAATCATTTCTTCACATTCATTGCATTCTAGTTCATTGGCTTGGTTACAAATAAACACACTTTATTACACTGGGAGGTTGGCTGTAGAAGACCAGAGTAAATGATTGTATTTCTCAAACAATTCAAAAAATCAATAAATAAAAATAAAATAAAAATGAGTGTTTTCTAACCAAAGACCTCAGCTAAAGGCTTTTCCCATTCAATTCATTTCACTTGTACTTAATCGGTAAGAAATTCATTTGCTTTGTACAATATATAATACCAATGGGCCTAATTGTATTCAATCATGAAAGTATGTTCTCACATTAGCCATCAGCCTATTACCGACTAAAAAAAGGAGCTATTATAAACTCTACAATGTCTAATACCTTTTCCACGTTCACCTCTGCAGTGAAACAGCACAGGAATTATGCGGCACATAGCATAGAAAAGAACTTACCAAATGACCCATTATACAAATGATCCCCTATATTCACATCAATCACGTGACGGGGGAAACATCATCACTACTGTTTCTTTTCTTTGGTAGCTCCAACTCAACTTATTATTATAAGAATAAGAATAAGAATAATAAGAATAAAAAAAATAAGCTTTTAAAAGAAAAAATGTACCTTCAGTTTTCAAGGTCTACTAAATTATTCTCAGAACAGGAGAAAAAAAAAAGAGCTTTGGAGTATTATTACATTGTGGCGCTAATGCTACCCTTGTAGGCCGGGGATTTGGATGTGCACTTTGTGGGTAATTAGATGTGCGTGTTTGCCAGATACTTTTCTGCAAAAAAAAGAAGATATTTTTGGCTCTGTATTCCATTATCCAGATGGAGCTTGTTCCAGTTTGTTTGATATGGGAACTCACCACGCAGCCTTACCTTGCTTTACAATCTGCCTTAATCTAAAGTCTAGTTACTGTGTATGGTGCGGCTTTGTTGTGTGCTGTCAAATTGGGCAACTAGCAATTACCAAAGGCTGCTAATTATCATCCGTCCCAAACAAAATGACAGTTTCTCGACACAACGAGTAAGCTTTTACAAACAGTGCACACCGCACGGCTGGGTGAGTGAGTGGTCGTTTGGTGGTCGGTAGGGCTTAACATGAAACTTTTTGGGTCCTTTTTGTTACTAGTAGTTTTCTAAAGTTACTAGCCACCAACAAACCAGCATAGATATCAACATAGACAAAAAAAGAAGAAGAAGAAAGAAATAGAAACACTGATTGAGCCTACTTGGGCCACAGATCAGTGGTCAATGCGTAACCGTAACCAACGCGGTTAGTATTTAGAGCATGGAACTATAATGCCTGCTCTGTCTCACACTAAATGTTACCTTTTGAGGTTTTAATTGTGTGGAATTATGAAGATTGCAGTAAAAAGTACCGTCACTGGTGATGTGTGCCAATAAAACGAAGAGAGAAAAAAAAGAAGCCTGAGGGCCAGCAGTTTTGAAGGCGCCCTTTGGCAAAAAACAAAAAAACAAAAAACAGAACAAAAAACTCTTTATTGGATGGTAGTCCTTTTTTTTTTCCAATGTAAAACTGGGAAAATAACCCATTCTTATTAATTCATTCATTTCTAGCTGAATTTTCTTGACCCACATGAAAATTCTAAAGGCTTTTGGCTTTTGTTTTTCCACAAACCTAGTTTTATTTTATTTTATTGTGATCATCATTGTTATATTATATTATATTATATTATATGTATCTATTAATTTTTAAAAAGAATCAGAGCATGTGCTTCATTAAATGTGCACACAAAAGTTATATATTGGAGAAGGAACCTCTACTTCTGAAGTAAATTTACGATTTTTTACCACGATGTAACTCGGCTCCACAAAGGTTTAGAAGGACCAGGGTGGGCTCGTTTGAGATTTTGGAATGTCAACACTAAAGACGCAACTCTCTATGTATTTTGTATACCTGCCAATCATTTATAAGGCAAGGCAAGGCGAGTTTATTTGTAGAGCACAATTCATACACAAGGCAATTCAAAGTGCTTTGTCAGATTCATGCAAATTCTTACACTTGCTCATTTTACCTGCTATGAAATCGAGGTTTATGTAATGCCATGATTGATAGGCTGAAGCATTAACTTGATCTTTCATCTTGGATCGGCCGCGGTTACGCGATAAAGGCGTTTACAACATACTCATTTCGAAAGCTTTACAGTTTCAGCCTACTCCCTTTGGTTGCTAAATTGTCATAAAACCAAACACCTGCCCCCTGGAATGTGTCTGTGAGGGTCCGGCGCTCTGGATCGTCATCAATGGCCTGTGAATTACCGGGCAGCCATAGGGAGGCGGCTTGGGAGAGGCCAGAAAGGAGAGGGGTAAAAGAGCCAAATTGTAACAGATTGCCAACTCTAAACCTCTGCCCCTAAGCAATAATAGACTTTAGGGATAAGAGTGCCAGTCAGCGCCGAAATGGGCCAGTACGGGGTAAGTCCCATCTGCCACCGACCGTCATTTGTAAAGAGAGAGACTTTAAATTGCACTGGCAACGTCCCCCTCAACTGTCCCACTTGTCCTCATTAAAAGAACACAAGTCCAAGGATGTTTTTTTGTTGCCATATATGCACCGAGGGAGATGTGGACTAGGCTATACTGTTGCAACATTTTTCTTTCTTAGCATGTGGGAAAGAGAGCGGATAGTAGAAGACTATTCCTGGCTTTTTTTTTTCCTGTCCAGTGTCACCTTTCAAAATCTGAGTTCTTGTGAATTCCATAAATGATTGACAGAGTTTTGATGCCATGTCCGTAGTGTTGAGCATGTTATTAGGTGATTCTCAAACTTCTTGCAAACTTCATTAGGCCAATGCATTTGGCTGTAAAGCTGACGCGCAAAGATACTCCTAATTTCCCATGTACAAGCTGGAATTTCAAAGTGGTGTGTCGCTGTATTCCTACGTATGATTAATGGCTTTTAAAAGTGGGAAACTTGTTCAGTGTGACATAGGCTTTTGTTTCTGTATCTTCTCTTTTTCCTCTACTTGACAGCCACCAGGCTCCGGCCCTGCCGCCCCCACTCTTGTCCTCGTCACCGCTACCGGGAGAATGCAATTTGGCCTGACAGTGAAGCAGTAATCCATGCAAATTAACTGGGTGTGGTGGAGGCACTTGACACACAATATACATACTTTTATATAAGTTTAGTTTTTACACGTATATTTTACAAATGCCAGTCCCAAGAGAACATGTTTTGGACAATAAAGCTCAATGCTATTTTGGATATTGATTTAATTAAAATGGGATATTCTTACATGGCTCGCTTGGGCAGGTGCTTGAGCGATGCCACAACTGAAGCCAAACATTAAACAGAAAACAATCTACTGTCTTGTACCCTGGAATTGTGAGGCAACTCCTGTTGTGACATTGGGCTATACCAGGGGTGTCAAACTCATTTTGGGACACGGGACACATATAATAGAGAACATTTTTACAATAAATAATAATAAGCTGTGATTTGGTCAAAGCTCCAACTTGACTATAGCTTCATTAATAACAACGGCTTACACTTGTAAGCACTTTACAAGCCTGTGTCACAAGTTCCTCAAAGTGCTACATAGTAGTCATTATTCATTCACTCCACACTCGGTGGTGGTAAGCTGTTTTATTTAATGCCCCCTAGTGGCTAGAATGAGCATTCTAGTTATTCTTTAAAAAAAACATAACACTGCACAAGAATGGGCTAGAGACTTACTTTTTTCTATTTATTTTTTACACATATTCTGGAATTCATGCTGTACAGGGCAGGGGCCAGATTAAATCATCTCGAGCCGTATATGTTTGACACTCCTGGGCTATACAAAATGATTGATTGATTGATTGATTAATTAATTAATTAATTGATTGATTGTCTTACTTGCAACATGAGCAGAATTCTGCCTGACAAAGGCCACAGGCCAAAACGTTACATTGCATGTAGGACTAAATTACTTCCAATGTGATCTACAATCTGTCGCACACTGTGTTGAGATTTTTTTTTTTTCAAAATATAAATGTAATAATTTTCCCCAAAGTGGTAACCACAACAACATCCTCAATGTCGGCTGGGGTAGTGAGTTGTCTTACCCAAGCTAGACACTGCATCATATGTCATTGGACATGCTTCAATATACTGAACTTTGGCTCATGGCACATCAATATATAGTATTTGTTTGTGTCTTTAACACATAGCGTCAACCAGTTGCACATGAAACAGCCTCCCTGAATATAAATTGAAGTTCATGCAAACATAGGCTTACCAAGATGTATTGACACAAATAAAATACTCAAGTGACGGAAAATACTTTACTCTTTTCTGTGGCTGTTTGGTCACTGATAACACAGATAATCCAACCTTGTCAACATGCTTTTTTACTAATATGAGACCTGACCTAAAATGATCGGACCAAGATAAAACACAAGAACTATAAATGTATATTACTTCTTTTTTTAATATTGGAGCAGAAAGTTGTGATTTAAGTGAAACTTTATCTCCACAGTCAGTCATTTTAATTCCATACTGCTGTGCTCTGTGTAATGATGTGCGCTGTATACTTTGTGTATTGTTTAAAGTGTGTGCGGCTTGCTGTTATCTTCAGTGTCAACTCTCTTCATGTGGGCCCCACCTACTGGGCACAAAACAAAAGAGCACTGTGATCGATCTGAAGTTGCTGAACTAAACTCACTCAAGAGCACAAACTGTTTGTCTATCCACTCTTGCAAGGCCACATTAGTGATTTATTCTAATGAACTAAATCCAATGTTCTCCGCCATTGAACTGTTTGAGGAGGATTAGCAATAGTCAAGGCGAATGTGATACTTGAAAACAATGATCACCTTATGCCATTGAATTTTGTCTTGTTTACTCTCTGTAACATCAAGGACGGGTGGAGTTACGCAGACAAAAATGCTTTGTGTTGTTAATAATGAAAACTGCTTGATAGAAGTGGAGTTGTTTGTGGGAGCATGAAAAAAAAGAGAATAAAAGACACAGTGAGCCACACAACTCCTTTGGTGGTAAAAGTCGTAGAGTGAAAGGGATCTTAAAACAATGCTTAAAACTCTTTTTAAAAGAGGCTATTTTAACAGCGAAGGCCCTGTCCCCTGAGATTGTACATTTTACTATCTTATCTTAACCCTCTTCTTATCCTAGGGGGGTGGTAAAAAAAAAAGTGAATGAGGTCAGAAATGTATAGTTGGAGACAAGTCCATTCAGAGCTGTGAAAAAAAGGGATATTTCAGGATTTTTGACATAGGGCCTCATTTCCTAGTTATCCAGAGTGTGACTTTTTTTTTATTTTTCATGCAGTATTATTAGCATATTTGAAGACTTTAGTGGTGCTAGGCAAGGCTAGCACATGTCTATGGTAACTAGTAGCCTGGTAGTCGTCCAAACGTTGCCATATCTGATTTGTAGAAAGGTCCTTTGTGAATTCCACCTGTAGAATTGCCGGCCGCAGGTAAACAAACTACTGTAGATCCGGTAAGCTAGCAGATCACTCCGCCGCTGAGTAGCTTACAATCAGGAAGCTGATGCTACTCGAATATAAGTTCTTTTAAATGCAAAATAGTTATATTTCAAAAATTATTCACTCAACACAGACATTTATACCAGTAGTCTATGGTGTTATATTGTGATTTGCCTCAGGTGCACTGCGCTTGGGTCAGACTGTTTTTAATGCAGGCTACTAGTTACCACAGACATGCGCTAGCCTAGCACTAGCCTAGCACCACTAAACTCTTCAAATAGAAGGACTGCATGAATAAAAAATATATATATTTCCAGAAATCAACAACACTCTGGATAACTAGGAAATCAAGCCCTATATGTCAAAAATCCTGAAATAGCCCTTTAAAATAGTATAATCTGCTCCAAAAGTAACATGAAGCTAATGCATGGCATCTAAAATTATTTGTGCATTGCTGAGCTGCAAGGGGGCAAATATCCAACAGCATCTCAAACGATTACCGAAGTGGAAAACAATATATCGCTGGTATTTTCCAAAGGTCTAATGGTGCCCTATGAAAAATAGCAATCAATCTCATAAATCTATAGGAGCTTAGTTTCTGCTCTGTTGTCTGCGCACAAGGGCCGATCCCAGCGTGGGCTGCCCATTGATACTTGACATTACTGTTGTGTGAAGTGCGAGTATGATCGGTCAGAGGCGACACCCATGACAGCTTATCATACACTGGGAAGAGACGGACTTGTCAGGAAGCTAATGGAGTGCTCGGAGGTTAATTTACAACCATATGAAACCCATCAATAAGCAATTAAGGGCTGTGGAAACATGGAGAGGCGCTCAAGTCAGCAGCTAAATCTGCAGCAGCCCCCACCAGCTTCTAATCAATTAATTGCCAGGCTATGTCTGCTCTTGAGCCACATGATAGATTCAGGAAAAAAGCCAAGCACAGAAAGATCACTGTGGAAACCATTTCTCTTTTGTGTCATATCTCCAGTAATGTTTGGCGTACAGAAACCTTCAATAGATTATAAAGTAGTTTCAAGCTCATACAAAGACAATTTCCTCTCAAGTTAAAGGAGAACCAGCTGTTCCTTTTCTCCTCAAAGTCATACATTTGCTCATCGCTGGTCCTATGCACAGATAAAAGAATTCCATAAACAGATTCACTAGCAAGGATCATGCCAACCTGGTATAGACATCCTTTCATCAATAAGGTGATGCCGCACAGTGTTGTTTTGACAGCCCTCTTTGTTTTAGTCTTCAATAAGTGTTGAAAATGAGTATAGGAAATTGGTTGACAGGTTGTGCTAAGCTTGTGACAGTCAGATTACACCACAATAGGCAAAAGCTCTATGCTCTCCTCATCCGTTGATCATTGCTTCGAGATATTTTTTTCCGTTAACGGCGCCGTCTGCACACTAATTCATCTCCATGCTTTCTGCGTTATGCTACTGTATTTAATTGGGGAAAAAACTGTCCTGAGAAATGATAAATGTCCCTGTGATATCGCTGTCAGTCGCACTCAGACCACAGAGCTTTAGTCTCAGACTGGAGTGCAGGCAGTCAATGGGGGAGAGGGGCGCAGCCTGCAGCATGTGAGTCATGTGACCTGATGGCGCCGGTCTGATATTTTCATCTGTTGAACGTGAACTCATAAACGTCTCGTCATGTTTTCATCACCAAAAAGCAACTTTTAGCTCGTCATTGTTGCGTTCACCTCATTAACAAAGCTGGTCAACGTAATGATATTGTTATAGTCTCTGGGTGGGGGCTCCATCTCGTAAAAAACAATTCCCCCAAAACCAAAGGGAATAGTAAGTAGTGTCAAAAGATATAAATGTATAGTGAAAAATATAAACCCCACAAAATCAAGCATGCATTTTGCGACGAGAAGAAGAAACATGAATCCCTATTTTGTCTTTGCATTAAAGAAAGGACAACATATTTGTGGATAGCAGTAAATGCATGAATTTCAAAGTAGGCATCTTTGTGCACTATATAGATGAATTTAATGAAAAACACACGTGCGTGTACCGCATGTGCCAAATATGGTCTGGCGCTATGAGAGTCAACGCTCAATCTCATCTAAAATTGGGTTGCGTTCGTGTGCATCATCGGCCACCGTGCTCCCAGTCAAAAGGTTTTGTGTTGATTTTTCCACCGCCACTTCCACTCTGACAAAATGGCTCTGAAAAGTGTGATCATAATTCACAACACTCAATTGCACACATATTGCGGAGGAGAGAACATTCGAAGTATCCTTTCATTACCTCCCGCACATGTTGTGTGCTGTGAAGTCTTTGTTACTTTTTTGCACCGCTGTGACATACTTCTCATTATCCCCAGAGATGTTCCGATGTAGGTCTGGTGGTGTGATTTTCCTTTCCAGCTGCATCTGACTCAGATGAGCTCCTGGGGATTTCTTTTTTTTTTTTTTTAACACACATTCACTGCCAAAGAAATCTATTGTTGTAAGTAAAGATTCCTGGAATTGATCATATTTGACCTCGATTTGGGCGATCTTGGGAAATCTGATAGAATGAGTTGTCTTTTTTTGTTTTGTTTTGTTCATCAAGTACTGTAACATTTCAAGTGCAGAAAGATATTTTCTTACTTGCCTTTGCTTACCAACTCATATCAAGATAAATTATTGGAGAAATGTTGGAGTGGAGATGCGCAGAGCTTTTATTCCATCCCAAAATGGAACAGATTCCACAACAGTCAACTTCTTTTAAAATGGGCATCGTGGTACTGTCAGTTTGTCCTCTCACCTACACGTGTAGTGCGGCCAATGTTTGCTCTCAACTTTGGCAAAATGTGCGCTAAATAGACTTGGATACATCGGGTTCATTTAGGGTCTATTCAATGTGTGTAAGGGTATTGTCGATGTTGATTTTCTCTTGTCCTTCACAGCTCCCCCCAACAACATCTCAGTGGTTGCAGAAAACACGCCCGCTCCCTTCAGTCGATACCAGGCCCAGAATTTCACTCTGCTGTGCACGGCGAAAGGAGGGAAGCCAGCTCCATCGGTGAGTGGCAATTGCAGTTTAACATGTGCAAACTTTATGGTGTGAACTTTTGTGCAGGTTATAAACTTGACTCAAAACTTCCATGGATACATTTAGACTTGCTGACAGGATAAGACGAGGCAGCCTTTTGTTTGTCCCAAATGTATACACAATGGGGGGCATTGCAATAACAGGTACCTGGACTCCCGCCCACCTCATTTTCCCAGTGGTTTGGTGTTTACGACGAAATCGTGTGATTGAGAAAGGAATGGGTTTGTATTTTCTTGCCAATCCCACTGTCCGTTTTTTGTATTTTAACTAATATACAGTAAATATACAAACTACTTACAGTATGTTCCTAAATGTGCACAACTGTGTGGCTTAAAGGGACTAGATGGAAGTTGAAATGTTTAAACTCGCTACTGCCACCTCAGGTCTTACACGTAACTCCAGTTTCTATATTTTGTTTTTTCACATCAATAATACCTAAATGGTAACATGCAGTAAGAAATGCAGTTGGGTTTCCACAAAATACGGTGACAAAATATTGCAAACACAATCAAATTCTTAAAAAAAAATCTTGCTTCCATGGTAGCCATGGTTTTGTTAAATCGGTCAAATAGTACGATATACTCCAGGGAGCCTCGTCTCCTCATGTCTCACATTAAAAACTTACATAAACATTGCTTATTAGCTGCTACTCAAAGTATCTGACTGACAGCACTGACAGCGGTGCTTTGATGGCAGCCTCTCATTCATTTCCTCGTTTACATCACGCTGCCTAGAGTTCATCCTTAAGCTCTACAGGCTCTCAGAGGTCAAACTAAAAACTTCATTAACCCCCATCGTGAGCTAAACAATGTTCGTGTCTCGAGAGAAAGACATGTAGCCCATGCCGGTCCCGCTTCAGTCTAGCCGTAAACGAACAAAGCAAATGCACATGTTCACCCCCCACTTCCCCACATCCCCCCTCCCTCGCCCCTTCCCAGCCGCAGAGTCTGATTGGAGGAAAAAGCTCTTGTACATAATTGACTTGCTGTCCAAATATCACAAATACCAAGTCAAGAGCGATGTCTTCTCATCTAAACCAAATTACCACTACACTCTGCCTATACGTTTATCCCAGTCAAGTGAGTTGACGGCCGTTTTTGCACTAAGGGTTATCAGGGTGGCCTCGATGCACTACAGTAAATCACTTCTTAGGGATAAGTGCACTATACATTATATTTCACACATGTTTAAGTACGAGATGTAGGTTCCAGAAGAGTTCTTTTCTATCTTGGACAAATGAGCGTCGAGGCGCAGCTTGATTTTGGTTGCTCCCGATTTGTTACCAGTGGGTCATTAATCATTGTCCATGGGTGTATGGAAATTGACTCCAGACCCTGACAACACCTATCTCCTGCAATTATGAGTCCAGCAGGAGGTGAACGCAAGGTGGATGTGATTTTCATCTCACAAATAATGGTTGTCTTCTTGGCCAATGGGAAACTAAACTAAAATGAGACCATTTTTTTTTTTTTTTTCCAAATGAGATAATTGTTATTCCCAGACTGTCATATTGGTGCTAGACAAAATACATCTTTTGCAAATGGTATATCAACAAACAAATCATTCAGAGCAGTCCTTTAAAAGCTTGTCGTAAAAGATGACAAAAGAGCAAACTTAAACGTTATGCCAACATTGATTTACATGCGGATCTAAAAAGCTTTGAATTGCACAACATTTCAATTAAACGCTTCAGATATATCAACATGACAAAGTTATTGAAGAAACACCAGTTTCACTCAAAAGAAAATAATTAAAGATCAGAATGTGGTTTTCATTTTCCATTAGGAGATAAGTTGGGCACATTTAGGTTGGCGGTGCTGCTGCTGATAATGAACAGAGACAAAATACGAATGCCAATATACCACTGAAACTTTGAAAGGTAAAAATACGCCCACGCTAGTCTTTTCACTCTCTTTTAGTTGAGTTCACGTTGCGCTGTAAGTTTTAGACAATGATTAATTTCCATTTCGAGTTCAGTTACATTAATCCTTCTCTGTGCCTAACCTTTGGGCAGAGTAACAACAGAAGATAACATTGTTTACATGGTGTAAAATCATGAGATATAACATTGATTTTGTTAGATATTGTTTTGTTTTGTTCATTCACCTTGATTCTGGCTAACCACGTATTCATTTCAATTATCTTCCATGCTAAGGTTTTTAAAGTTCTTCGAAGGTCACAGGGTCGGTCTAGCTCCGATCAGTGCTTACTTTGGTTAGGTGTGAAGGCTTAACCCTCCTTGTCTTCGATGTGGATGTAATGTGTGCGATTGGTGGTGTCTGAACAGGTGCAGATTGGCAGCCACACTTCTTTCAGATCAACCCAGGGCAGATGCTGCTGCATATCTTACAAGGAAGAAAATTCATTAGTTCATTGTCATTAGTCCACTGATATTGTGAAGAGGAGATTTTTTTAGGACAAGATTCTTACGAGAATCACAAGAATATAAAAGTGAAAAAAAAGTGTGTGTCCCTTTCTGCTGCTTTTGAAATGTGCTTAGTCATTGTGTGAAAGGCACAGGCTGTACTCAGCTGGACCGGACATTTTTAGCCGTCCTCACTGCTTAACAGTACGTCTGTGTGACTGAAAGGATGCTGTGTCTGCATTGCTCATGCAAAACGCGGAGTTAAAGCCAGTCAGTGTGACACGACCCCAGTGAGAAGCAACACATCAGAGCGGCAAAATTACATGGGCTCCATGGGGAGTCTATAGCTCTCCATCAGCCACTGGTGAACTGAGTTAGTATCCAGTAAACATGCACTCACATTCATACACGGAGTGTGGAGAGGCTCCAAAAGTTTAATCATAAACACATCAAACATTTTGGTTGATCATTTTGTTTACAGGTGGGTTGGGCTCCCCTGAAATCATAACATTCTAATCTCATGAGACTATAGAATAATGGCCTGAATGATTGCCCTGTCATATTGCAGATAGTATTTTGATGAAACAAAACTGACAGGAAGTATAGTGGTACAATATTATAGACAAAGATGAATTTCTACCTCAGTAGACAATAAAAATTCTATTCTATTCTATTCTATTCTATTCTATTCTATTCTATTCTATTCTATATCACTTACCAAGAACCCTCAGTTTCACTTTTAGATGCTATCCAGCCCTGCTGCTTTTCAAGCAGTGTCCCAACTGAGAGAGTGCACTATGGGAGTGCCACAGGGATCTATCCTGGGGCCATTATTGTTCAGTTTATATATAAATGACCTCCCATCCGTGTGATGATGTTGATGTCCAGATGTACGCTGACGACACTGTTATCTAGACGGATGGGAAGGACCATGAACAAGTGGCAACCAAACTATCAGTGGCAATTGGCAAAATTTCTGTTTAATACTAAATGTGAGTTAAACTGCGACAACCAAACCTACCAATTAATTGACAATACAAGGTGCTAAAACCTACTTCAATGCAATGATATTACCTCACTTTCTCTATGGGGTATCATGCTGGTCACAAGCCAACAAAATCACAATAAAACCTTTAGAATCTCTTCATAAGCAAGCACTTTCTAGATTCTAGATAGGAAATCATGACAGTATCATCACTGAAACATATTAACCAAATATAAAATGCTCAATTTTGAATATATAGTTAAGTCAGCTAATTTAAAGTTACTATTCAAGATTGTTAATAATGTGGCACCTCCACCACTAAAAAGGTTTGTCCAATTAACTTCTGATCAGATGGTCAGAACAACAAGGTCAGCAGTCAATGGCCAATGTACCGTACCTAAACGAAAAACAGCATTAGGACAATCGGCATTTTCTTTTAAAAGCATCTCAGAATGGAACAAACTTCCAACTGCACTAAAACTATGCAAAGACTTCAAACGATTTGGCCTGGGTGTGAAACAACATTTTCTGGGATCTCAAACACGTTAGCATTAAAGAAAAAGAAAACAAACAGCAACAACACAATTTTACATCTGAGAAGGGTAGGGGTGGGCATAGACTATAGAGGACCAGGTTTTCCCTTTGATAAAATGTACTTTTTAAAATTTTATATAAATTGTAGATACTGACTGACCCTGTAAATATTATGAACTGTATTATTTATGCTTTTTGTAGTGTTTTGTAATTGTATGTCTTAGGGCTAAAGTCTGGTACAAAGCATCTTTTCATATGCTGATTAATGCTCCTGTACATGTCCCTGTCAAATAAATAAAATAAAATAAACTAAGCAGCGCCTTGAAGGCTTTCTACATTCTACATACACTTGATGAGTCACATTTTAGATGCATTATCCTTTTTACTCTGAACATGTTGACCACAATGAAAACATTGACATAAATATACAGAATATGTATATGTCAGTGTCAATGTCAATTTTATTTATAAAGTACTTTAAAAAACAACCTCAGTGCTGTACAGGTACAGTAACAATATGCGCAATACAAAACTGTGTCTGGTCGACATTGAACCAGATGCCAAAGCAAAAAGGTAAGTTTTTAATTTGGTTTTGAACTGAGCCGGGTGCACATGTAGAGGAAGGCTGTTCCAAAGTTTAGGGGCTGCCACTGGGAAGGCTCGCTCACCTCTGGACACAAGCCTGGATTTAGGAACAGACAAAAGGAGCTGGTCTGCACCTCAGAGCTCTGGGAGGACAATAGAGCTGCAGAAACTCCGACAAGTACTTTAGTGCCAGCGACTATATATATATGAAGATATCTCAAGTAATTTTCTTGTTGCTTGTGTTGTAACACCATCTTGTCATTAGTGCTTTTCTTGGACTTGAGCAGTAGCCTATAACAAACCCTCTTTATGAGCATTTGAGAGGATCCGTGCCCTGTAACTGTTTCAAACAGCCCTTTGCTCCCTGATGAAACTCATTTGGACTTGGTCGGTGGTGGTGCTGCTTCAGGGCCTGGTGTACCATTAGCTGTTATCAGCCAAATTTTCAATGTCATATCATTGTGTGAGCCACACAATGATATGACATCATTGACATTAGAAGCTCACATTCAACTCACACAGAAACTTCAGCAACTAAGTGGACTATATGGAAACTGGTTTATTAATTCAGCATTAGTGACATGACTGTGTTTTATTTTCTTGTTAATAGCAGATGCATTTGGGTTTTCATCAGTGAGTTGAGACAGATATTTGTTGGAGGAGGGGTTTAAATCCCACCATGTCCCAACAAAGTAGCCAACAATATAATCAGTTCAAAACTTCAATCTTAGGGCGCTTTTTTCATTGTGAGTATTGCAAGGTGTGGCGTGTGAGTTGTGATAGAGTTGAAATAGGTCTCACACCCAATGCGTGAGGCTTGCAAGTCCTGGACAGGCCTGAGCATAACGGCATATTTTTAGGCTGTTCTGAGAAAGGTGCAACAACACACTTCTGCCTGCCAATACAGCTACCTCTTTGTTTTGGCGGTGATGCCATGAGGCGCTGTACGAGGCGGGAGAGGAGCAGTGTTTCCGCATCCTAGAGTGTACTGATCCGCTCCCAGAGGGGGGTTCAAGTCACTCTTATGGATTCACATGCGGTGGGGTATTCAGTGGTTCACTTTTGGGATCTCTTTTGGAAAGAAGAGCTATGTACAGCATTGGGATGAAGAAGAATGCACACATGAGTTAATCGTGTATGTCAATTTCTTGTTTTGAAAGCATTTAAAAAGCATCTCACACTGGTGTAATCCATTGTGTTGCATAGAACGAGGAATATATGGGCATACTGTTGCGAGAGAGATTATATGATTAAAAAAGGTGATGATAAACAAGAAGTAACATCCCAGAGCATGAACTCAGCTCTACAGTGCGACAACCCATCGGTCACTTCCAAAATTTTACTCTGAAACCCACTGAAACGCAAATCTGCAGGTGCAGTCCCCTCTCATGTGACCGGTGCCTTACCCCTAGACACCTATACCGTTTGGAGCATGTGGCTTTTGCAGGCAATGACAAGGGAATGACAATTTAATTACAATCGTTTGGTTTTCACAATAATAATAATAATTTGTTCAAAACAAGGAGTCCTAAAATGGGGGCCAATCCAAACAGCAACATGCCCCAAGACAGGGGATCTTGAAGACAAAGCAATAGCGGAACTTCAACAACTATGCCACTCCAGACTCGGAATCAGTCTTAGATTATGGAGTCGTTGCTACAATACAGAGCTGTACAACACCAGAGGAGCAAGGAGCAAAACATGAGCGGGACCAGCATGTGGGTGACGTCATAGAAGAAAAGAAGCTACCCTTATCTTTGAATTGCTGTGAAACATTCTTAGATAGACAAATAGGTCCATGGACGCATAGCTTAAAAGAAAGATTTACACTTTTGGGACACTATGGGACTGATGTCTACTGAATTCTTTCTTGTGTGTCTGGTTTGTTTGTCTGTTCGTCCTGCCTTTGTCTTTGTCTTGTCTTTCTATTTTTAGTCGATTTGTAAAATGTTTCTTATGTTTATATTGATTTGATGTGATACTCAAAGACGACTATAGCTGGCACTTGATTGACTGACTCTTCAACTTCAGTATCCCAATAACTTATTTCACACTCCGACAACCAGCGTCTCTCTGCACATACAACTCTCCAATGTGTTTGAAATGTCTGGTATTATTTTTGTCAGCCTCATCTGATGTCATTGAAGCGCACCGCTGATATATGAATAATAGCTGCCTAGTGCCACTCATTACAAGATCCTCGGAGCACAAGCGAGCACTGATTGAAAAGAGGACAGATAATAACAGTTAATAATATGAAGGAAAGCTGATTAAGTTGTGGTCGGGATCGCTCTCTCGCTCTCTCTCGCTCTCTCGCTCTCCACGCCTCACTCCTCTGGCTCCCGCTACCTCCTCTCACTGCTGCGTACCCATTGAATCATTCTGTCACTGCGAAAATTACTGCCTTGTCCCACTGACACCGCCGTGATTAATTGCGGCAACATAAAGGTGTATATGGACCGATGCAAGATTGTTAGAATTTCACAATGGTTGGGAATTTATATGATGCGGTGGGGGCGGCTCGGCCCCGGGTTGTGAGGAGTGCAGGTTGTCACTGTATAAAAAAGTGATTTAGAATAAATCCAGAAACCTAATTTTACAACGCTTCTCTTTATTTAGGGGGGAGATAGTCTATTTCAAATTGACTGTGTCAGATTACTTTGTCTGTCTCTGTCAAACTATAAACTATTTGGGGATTATTACACCAGCTTGACTGTTTCATCAGTTCGGTCTATCCACACTATAAGAGCCAAATGAAACCAACTGCAAAATCCGATCTACCAATGAGTGCTCCCTCATCAAACAAGTTATCACAAACAAATGCATTACTGTTGGCTCACAACCTGTTTATTCGCAATCTGCTGTACATGTTGCACTTTCCTCAAAATGTAAATCTTTGCTATTTTCAAGTTGATTTAAAATGTTATGTACCACTGTATTGCAGGTGTGAAAACGCTGGCTTAACGGTGCTTTGTCCGCACTTTATATTTGGGCGTGTTTGAGCTTGTAGTGACCCAGCAGCTGTATGAGTTCTCAGCATAGCGCCTTTACTTTCGATCACGGTGGTCTCTACAACGCTCCAGCATCAATTGTTGTGTAGGTTTTCTGGTGAGAGGGTCTGTCCGCAGAGAAAACCTTGCGAATAATTGATCCTGGAGTGTCGTAGAGACCATTGTGATGGAAAGAAAAGGTGCCATGGTGACCACTCATACAGCCGCGAGGTCACTACATGGTCGAATACTGCGCAAATATTAACATTTTTTTTTTCCTCATAAAAAAGTTGCATAAACACTACATTGAACAGAGCACACACATGATCCTGGTCAAAATCTGAGAAGCATGTAGGACCTGACAGCAATGAGAGTGAAACAAAACATCCACAAAGCTTATAGGCTCCCAAAGAAGAAGAATTAAACACACACAAAAAGTATTTGTCACAATGTCTTATGGCTGATCAACTCACCTGCCCGTTTGTGTTTACCAACAACAATCACCAGGGCTCACACAGTTTATCTCGCATCACAGCGCTGCGGTGCCAGCACAGATGTTTTTGTGTACCCACACCATTTTGTCCGACAACAGCCTCAGAACAGGTGCATGAGAGCTCCTAATCCTGCTGCCCGTGTCCACCTGCTGAGATAATTAATGAGCTGTTTTAATGTCTTCTCTTAGCTACCAGCAGACACAATGGGGTCGGCCTGGACCTGTGCGCCTTAATTTTCAGTTCCCATTGTGTTTGTGAACTTTAAGCTGATAGTCTGCAGAACACATGAGGTAAAGCTGGATAAGCACTGGAGGCTGCTGGAGCCTGTGAACGGAGCCTGCTGGGTTGTCTCAACTATGCCCGAACTTTACATGACTGAATGGGCATTATAGTGCTGTTCAAAAGCATTGATTTGACACTATGGCACAAATGTTGTATGTACCATCGCTATTTCTTGAGCTGGGAGCATGTAACATATTCACTCACATGACTTTTGCCCTTTATCGATGCCATTGTGGGCACTTTTTCCCATGTCAAAAGATAGAGGGTTTGTTTTGATAAAACAACAGCTCTAATTTTACAATTTTATATCACAACATTTTATAATTTAACATTGACGCTCTTGTCTTCTTTTGCCCTGCTATAACATCATCTGCATGTTATCTATAGCAACAAAATCCTCCCAACTAAATAGTGTTAAAGTAGAACTAAGTAACTCATGCCCCTAGAGGCCATAAGCGCCACTGCAGGTGTTGTAGCATGTTGCGTTTTTTTACTCATTTATGTCCGTGAGAGTAAATACGATGCTGACGGAAAAGACAAAGGGAGAGAGAGATATTGTGCATCCAATTACGCAATGGAGATTTTTTTTTTTCACTCAAACCTGGCTGTAAATACTGTTTAAGTGGCAGTTAGCTGTTAGCTTTGCCCATTAGCCTGTTAGCTCCTTCTTCGTGATTCCATTAGTGTGTATTGTATCCGGAGGCAGGAAAGTTGCAATTGTGGTTTTCTGGCCAGAGACACCAGGGGGAGATGAAAGACCCCCCAGTCATCCCATTAACACTTGTATTACCCCCAGAGGGACTACGAAAATTATTTATTGAGGTAAAGAAGTTTCTAAGTGCTTTAAGTATCAAGTACTAAAAACACATACAAGACCATTCCTGGATAGCAATATAGATTTTTTCACTGGTTAATAAATTAGTGGGGGACAACAGCTGAAAATTAGCCCATAGCTACAATCTAGCATTGGCGTGTTCATGTCTGTTCAATAACATGCATTGTCCCGACCAAATAAATAGATAAATGAAAAAAAAAAAAACTACAATCTAGACCTCCTAAACCATGAGGAAAACATTTTTGGGATAAAGTGGACTTCCAAAGTAAGGATTCACCGTGTGACTGTAAAGTCTGGTATTAGATCGAGGAGAGTTTTGTTTCTTAAGCGCTCTGTCTGAAAATTGAATAGGAACTCTCTCTGAGTGGCTGTGCACTGAGGTTTGAACACAGGTAGATGGGGCCACAGAGCAACAAGGTGACACAAAGAGCCACCAGTTGGTCAGAGGTCAGTGAGTAAAACAACAACCTGCTGAATATCTTCGAGCAAGGGCACCCTTCCCTATGTGAACTAGCACTAGACCATTTTAACGGTGGACATTGGGGCAGTTTTTAGAGTAAGCTATAAATACTCAGTGTGTTACAACCCAACAGCTTGGAGTATAATGATCCTGCATCTGTCCTTCCTCGCAAACATAACCTCCACTGTACAAAGTTAAAATAGTGATACAGTGTCCTTCAGGGCTCTTTACAACAAAGCATTGTTTAGTGTTGACTTAACCCTGCCATACATAATATGTGTTTATAATTCTTATATGAGCAAACATAATTGTGTGTTTATGCACTGAACATATGAATATTTCAAATCAGATCATTTCTGTTTGAGGACATGGTTTTACTCTACTATTCAACTGGTTTAATGTCACACCTGGAAGCCATAATGCAGAAATGGAAACACAAATTTCCTGTCACTGGAATAGGCAGATCACAATGTAATAGACTCTTCGATGCAACCCTATGAGAATAATTTAATATCCTGGAAAAGCCCTTTCAGCAGAGATACTGTTTGGTTATATACTATAAGAACGTTTTCAGATTATATTCACAATATACCTTTTATAAGCCACACTGTAAATTGTGTTACAGCTGCGAATGTAGGAAATAATGCAACAAAGATGGAGATAGCAGTTGCTTTATAGCTCTATTTTTTGTTGCATAACTGTGCAACATAAAATAATGTTTTCAAAGCTATTTTCCATATTTGAGGTTGTTTCAGACAGACAGATGGCAAGAGTGGGGTGCCTCTGCCTCATGCCATTCACCATTTAAACAACTTTCATGAAGCACAAAATCATTCCTCTCTTTCAGGTGTACTTCAAACGGGATGGCGAGCTCATCGAGGTGATCTCCTACACCATGCCCACTGCCAGTGAAGCGGGCGCTGGTTCGGCCAGCTTCAGAGGGGCCCGCCCGCTACTCAGCCGCGACCTGGATGAGACCAAGCTGCAGCGCTCCCTGTCCCTGCTGGACCCCGAGGGCCGCCTGTCCCACCTGCACACGGAGACCCCTCAGCGCTATCACACGCAAGGCCAGCAGGCGTCCGAGCCCAGCCCCGCTACAGAGGTTATTCCAGAGACAGTGGTGAGCCGCGAGTTCCCCCGCTGGGTCCACAGCACAGACCCGCTGTACTACTTCAGCCACACCCACCTTCCACAGAGTGACGGGTCTGTGGTGGTGCAGGCCCGGCTCACCTGGACTCTCAACCCTCAGCTGGACAACGATGCTCTTTTCAGCTGTGAGGTCAAGCACCCCGCACTGTCCATGCCCATGCAGACCGAGGTCACACTGGGTGAGTACAGAGCAAAGCTATATACAGTACACTGCGTTCCAAATTATTGTGCAAACTGCATTTTTGTGTCAAAAAGGTAAAAACACTTTTTTTTTTTTATGAAACTCATGGATGTTGTTGTGTCTCGGGGCTCTTTGAATCACTGACAATAATCTCAGAGACCTGGGATGATTAGTTTTCAGGTTAAGTCCAGTTAAGGGAAAAACTACTGAAAAAGGATGTTCCACTTTATTAAGCAGATCATCATTTTCAAGCAATATGGGAAAGAAAAGGGATCTCTCTGCTGATGAAAAGCGTGAAATAGTTGAATGCCTTGGTCCAGGTATGAAAACCTTCGATATTTCATGAAAGATTAAGCGTAATCATCATACTGATAAGAGATTTGTGGATGATTCAGAGCACACTCGGGTTTGTGCAGATAAAGGCGCAATATGGACGGTTTCAGCCAGACAAACACATCAGATTAAGAGAACAGATGCTACAAAGCAGCATACAGGTATTTGAAGCTGCTGGTGCCTCTGGAGTCTCCCGAACATCAAGGTTTAGGACCCTCCAGAGGCTGCAGTTGTGCATAAACCTTCTATCCGGCCTCCCCTAAACTGTTTATTGAAGCTCATGAACAGAAACGGCTGCAGTGGCTCAGAAATACATGAGGACTCATTTTAAATTTTTTATGGGCATAAAAGGAGAGAAACTCATGATGTGGACCCCATCCTCCCCTGACCTCAAACCCTATTGTGAATCTTTGGAGCATCAACAGAAAAACATCTATGAGGGTGGGAGGCAGTTTTCATCCAAACGGCAGCTCTGGGAGGCTATTCTAACATTCTGCAAAGAAATCCAAGCAAACTGTCCAAAAACTCATGAGTTTAATGGATTTAAGAATGTTGAAGCTGTTTTCACACAAGGGCTCCTATGGTAAAATATAACTTGAAGATTTTTTTGATTGAAATAGCTTTTGATTTCAGTAAATATGACCTCCTAATGCTACAAATTCAACAAATGACAATTTATCCCTGGGAGATTTTTCAACCACATTTAAATGATCCTCTACCAGATAAAGACTTGAAAATTATGCTGACTCTCATTTGAGTTGACAATTTAGAAAATCTTACAAAAAATGTAATTTGCATAATAATTTGGAACGCAGTGTATGTCCTAGTTGTCATTTATGTTTCACATGTTCTACCGTGAGCGTGGACTGTGGGTTTCAAAGTAAACATTTCTCCCACATCCTTTGCATGTTGCCCCCTGACTAGGGCTACTGGAGTAGTAGCATTCCAACAGAGTCTGGCAGGCGGTAGCATGAAGGGTCTTGCCTAAGGAACCACACTGGCAGATATATATACAATTTAACTCCTCCCACTTAAAACTGTCTGAAGCCTCCCTTTACAACACAGATTTTCATTAGATGCTGCTTAATTGTGGTAGCGCTGAGCAGATTGCAAGTTAAGCAGCAATTGAAAAACTCCAGATGAGTGGCAGGGCAATCGAGCTGTCTGTCTGTTGGCAGATTCAGCTAACTTACTGCGCCTATTGAAAAAAAACACCTGAATTAGTAAAGTCAAATGAGAGTGCAGACCTGCAGCAGCAACCCTTACTTCGCCCCAAAGCAGAAGACCTCTTATATACAGTGTTTTGTCTCTCAAAGTGAAAAAGATCCAAAACATTTCCTTATGACAAAACTTGAGGAATATAATCCTCCAGCAACTATGAAAGTGATGGATTTAGCAATGAGAAAAGTTGCACTTTTAAGGTACTTTAAGGCCAACAGTAGCATACATTTGTGCTTGCATTTTTTTCCTTGCAAAAAAAACAAAGCTTCAACATCCCCCTTAAAGGGGATAGATTGACCCGCTTAAACCCCTAAATCCTGACATGATAAACACAGACTGTCTTGTTTGCATGAGGCTCCACAAGTAGACTGTGGGCAGTTTGCTGTCTGCTGGTGACGGTGTGTGCAGCAGTTGAAGGACTAAATAAAACCATGTCATAATTATGAAAAACAGTATAATTACAACAGTGTTGTAATGTAAAAATATATATACCTGAATTCTAATCCTAGACAATCTAGTGTAAACTCAAACATGCATGATCATTATGCTTTCATTACACAAATTATGGATTTTTGGGCAGGAAATGAGTATGCAGACTGCATAGGGTCAAGGAAGGAACAGAGCATCTAAACATTGTTATGTCTGAATCTATAAACGTGTTGAATTTGACCATTATTTGAAATTTTTATCTAAAGATATTTTTCTCATTGACCAGTATATTAGTCCTATACAAGTGTCATTGGCATTTCACATGTTCTCACCATACAACACTTATTAAGCATAGATTTTTACAGAGGGGCAAAATCATTCAAGCTTTATCTCTACATTTGCAATAAAATGGAAACAAAGACCTACAGTAATGCCAGCTTTTGTCTGCTGCCGTCACTGCATACGTTAACACTGTAATCACCCTCCCTGCATTTTAAGCACACTATATAATTAAGTCTGCAGCTGTGCTACCGTCAATGGAGCCTAATAGCTTCCATTTGAAAATCAGTTGTCAATTTGTGCTTTGTGGCTTTTTTGAATGATGGTTTCGAATTAGACAATAAACGCAAAGAAGGAGACCTCTGCAACACTCCGAGGTGCAATGGCTGTCTCCTTGTGTCAAAACATTGCATCAAGGATTTGAACCGCTTTCGTCTCGCTCAAATTTCGACGATAAAACAAATGGCATGTCTGTGAAATTCTGTCTAAATGTCAGAGGTGCTAATATTTTGACAAGGCGTTAACTCTGTGTTTGTTTGAAGTGGTGAATTTATTGCTACCTTTGTTCTTGAAAAGATATAGATGAATCACCACTCGACCTTTTCCCACCACCAGAATGACTTGCATTTGTTGATTCTAAATTGAGAATATTAGTAAAAAAAAAAAAAATTCAAAACATGTTCTGGAAGACTTTAGGTGTTTGGTGTTCCTTCCTTCTTCATTTATTTGTTCAGTCTCTTCATTTCTGAAATAGGCCTTCTGTCACCCACCAAAAGGGGACCGGATAAATCCAATCTAACAGGTAGATTTACCAGTTTTATTGTGATAAGCAGGTCTCTCTTTTGTCTAAAAAGGACCAACTTGTTTAAATGACAATCAATACTATATTTTAAGGAAAATTAAATCTTAAATTAACTTTTCCTGCCATGTATATGTGTAACAGGTTCAGATGAAAATCCTCCTGTTCCGTTAGCATGATGATTATGACGACAATGACAATGATGATGAAAGTGCATGGTCAAAACCACATTTGACATATTGTTATATCACATACACATTATATATATATCAATGTCTGACAATAAATAATTAAAACTCCAATTTCTCTCACTGTACAGACCAACAGTTGAACCTATTCGGCGTATTTGGATAGGAAATGAAAAGGAGGTGTCGGCAGCCTTCATATGTAATAAATCTTTCAGAGATTTCATATTGCCTCATGAGATGGAGCGACAGTCTGACAATTGACCACTGTTGTATTACACCTGATGAATATGCATGAGTGCAGTGCGCCATACAAATGGTGCCAGGCTAAAAAAAGATCACCCCTATGAGATCAGAGACCCTGCCTGACACTGACTCCATATGAACGTCTCAATATTTAAAGATAGCATTTTGTCCTTTCATGAAATACTATCGGAAAGTCTAACAATGTGAAATAGTTCCAAGTAAAAGGCATAACAATTCTTAAACCAATTATACTGTTTATTTGTGGATAAAGCCCAAATAGTGTTAAAAGAAAAATTGTTATGAATAAGTGTGAACGAAATGCATTTTAAGGGATACAATATATCGTATTTTCCGGACTAAAGTTGCTCCAGAGTAGAAGTCGCACTAGCCAAAAAATGTATAATGAAGAAGAAAAAAACATATATAAGGCACTCCAGAGTATAAGCCGCACCAGCCTTGGAAACTACCTGGGCACGGAGGTGTGACTGCACCGTTGACAAGCCTCTCCCGGCATCACATTGTCCAAGCACCCATTTGCAAACTTTAGCTGTGGCCATACATAGCCTGCAATTAGCTTTTTTTGTTTTCCGCATTGCTGTATGAACCTCTGCTTTCTCGCTCACTCCAAACTTTTTTTTAATTTTCAGTGGTACAGGAGTAACAGATGCTGGTACACAAGAGCGCCCTCTACCGGCTTTCAGTGTGAATATAAACATTTATTATTTATAAAATTATAAGAAATATTTTTATATATAGGTTGCACCTGAGTAAAAGTCGCACCCCCAGCCAAACTATGAAAAAAAAAGTGTGACTTCTAGTCTGGGAAATGCGTAGGAAACCATGAAGAGGAGGCCTGGACATTTTTTTCAGGTACCTGCTACATGTCTGTGTAGGCTCTCAATTGTACAGGAGTTGTCCATCTTCAATCAAGGTTTTGCTATAAGACTCAATTTATTTTATGTCATTTATTTGATAGAGACAAGTGCAAACAATTAACAAGTAACAAGTGACAGACTACGACATTTATACCCAAGGCTAATTTGCAATGTCCATCCCTAATATTACTTACTAATAACACAGAGTCAGTGGTACAAACTTATGTGAAAAGAAAACCAAATAATAATAGACAGTCAGCAAATAATAAGCTTTCCGAGTATTTTCCTTTGCCAAATCAAAAATCAGTTCAGGAAGCCCTGTGTGCAGACTTGAGTGTCTCCTAAATATCACCACATTGGTATCTGCTTGTTTGTCTAATGCATAGCTTTACTGTGCCTGCATTCTTTGAAAACCCCTAAGCTAGCTGCAACTCCACATTCTATTTCCTCACTTAGCCTTTCCTGGTCACTCAGATCCACGGAGGAGATTATGCAGTCGTACTCTCCAGCAGTTGGTTTGGCCCCCGTTTAAACATGACGGTATGCCTCTGCTGTTTTCCTCTCGCAACAAAGCCAGTCACGCGGCTAATGTGGCAGGTTTCTCTAACCGCCGAAGTCTGCTGTGCATCTGAGCAGACCTGTTGATCTGCTGGCTCATGTGGCGAGCACACCTGATGCACTGCGATGCGCTGGGGTAGACACACACATGCATTATTCATGAGGTGGAAGTATTTTGCCTGGAGAATTTAGCTTCTGCGGCCAGCGCGAACTACAAGAATCCAAAATAAATACAACTGGCAAACAACCCGTTCCTGCACATACGTAATGCTGTCAAATTCACCACAGGGGAAAATAAACTCTCAAATTTGTGCGCCCTTGTGGAGGTGATAGTCCAGTAGTTAAGGCTTATGCACATATGGCGGAAATACTGCAGAAAGAATACTCCAATACAGTTGCTGTTATTGTTTCTGTATAGTATTGTAACGAAACGAACAGCCACCATTATGTGTTTTTACCTTTTGTGCATGTTTATTTATACCGCGCATTTCGTACACAAGGCAACTCAAAGTTATATAATACAGATACAGAATAGACAACCATTGTATGTGTTGACTTAATCCTACACCAAATCAACAGCCTTGCGCTTGGGTCTTTACCGTGGTCACAGCCTATGTCACGTTGGTCACAGCTTGGTGGCCTGGTGAACGGTAGTGACGTGGGTTTGCCAACTGTCAGTGTTGGAGTGGATCCCAGAAACGGCCATCATCTTCTGCGGCCATATGCCCTGCGAGCAGTATGTGACGCCACGGGACCGGTATTTAAAAATACTTCTCACTATCGTGTGGGTGGTGCGAAGCTCCCAAAATTTCCTTGCCAATGCGCGCCTGTGAAATGCCATCCATTCACCGCATGAGGTGGGATTTTTTAGCTCTGTCAAACTGCTCAAATACCTGCAATTAGGCTCCATTCATAAATATGCATTATCCAGTCTGTAATAATACTCTCAATGGCCATGAATTAGATATCCAAATGCTAATGTGTTTGCGGAGATAATTTAAGCTTTTCTAGATATGACAAGGCATCATTAATTCTCATCTCAGTTTACTGTTCTGCGTGCTCTTTTTTAATTAATGTTCCTTCTGAAGAACACTTTAGAATGTCAAGTATAATCTTTTTGGAAGATTAAATCGACATTTTTGACGGATTACAGTTCATATTTCCAATCAAACATTATTTCTATAGCACATTTTAGGAACTTAAACAGTTTCCAAAGTGCTGCACAAGCTGAAATAAGGGCTGGACATCTGGGGGCCAGTCCATCAAAAACAAACAGTGAAACCTTCAAATCAAGCCAGTGCAGGACGCTTATGTTATGTACAGTAGGATATCGAACGAACTCTAAGCGGGAAAGTGCAAAGTAAAGTGTGTTTCAGTCGTCAAGGCGCATGAATGTAAAAGCGTGGACGACTTGTTCAAATGTTTTTAAGAAAGGAAAAAAAAAACTGTTCCACTTTGGATAAAAGGTGATAAAATGCCAACCAAGCCTTCACCTCACTGAGACAAGCAAAGAGGGGTGTCAGGAGGCAGGATGAACGTTTCTAGAGTGGAAGATAAATTTGGCAATCATCAGCACAGATGTTTTCTAAAGGTGAGGCTTAGTGGGAGGAGGTAAAGTGCAAAAAGAACAGGCGCCAGAATTGAACGTTGGGGGAGGCTGATGCTTTGTAGTGACAGCAATTCAAAGGCTGAAATGATCCGAACAAGTTAAGTGATGGTTAGTGATAGTGTTTTTGAGGTGCAAAAATCACAAGACATGAAAACGCAGTTGTAGGAGCTTAGCACCGTTGGTAAGTACATGCTTAACAAACAAACTTATTTTCATGGTATTGATGCAACGCCTCATGCAACAATTCTTTACACAATCTCATTCGATGTGTGACTCCAGCCAGTAATTTGTTTCATGTTACTTACAGATGTGGCAGCAGCGTCACTCTTTATCCATTTCGTTTGAGGCAGACTTGTGGTCAATGACTAGTACCAGGGAAAAAGGCTGTGCTCCATTAAGAGGCGTCGACAGTTTGTGCCTGGATTAATAGCTGAAATCGAGCTCATTTGTCTGTTTATTTATTCCCGCTTTAATTTAACCTGTCAATGGAAACAGGAGCCGGAGTGCCATTTTTAACTGTGATTTATATCGAGAGTTTAAACCAAATGAATTGAGGCGGCGTTGTTCTGGGGTGGACTTGTGCTCCAGTTCTCTGAAAATGATTGCATATAGTGCTGTGGAGAACAGCAGACCTCAGGCCATCTTAGCTGACAGACAGTTGAACCAGCAAAACTGTTTTAAGGTAATGGCTGTAGGATTAGAGGTTTTTAAAAGGTGCTACAGTGACAACTGGGCTGCCTTCAGCTGTATAGGAGGACGCAAGTGGACAATTTATCGGTCCTTCAGAGAGGAAACAGAAAACCTTTCGCTGTTGTTTTTACAGTTTGTCATGTCGACAGTCTGAGTCAGTATTTAAGCTGCTCAAGACGTTAGCATGCTACCGGACAGCTGATTCAACTGTCAATGGCTTCAGCAGGATAAACACATGTGTGGCTCACATCTATGAACACTGAGGAAATACTACAGTCTGTCACATGTTGTATCCAAGGCTAGATGTTTGTGGTTCAGGGCTTTCTCTTGGAGAGGTCAGAGCTGAGCTGTTGAAGCTAAATGCTAACCAGTAGCATACTAACATCTTAAACACTGACTCACTGTTTTCTTCACATAAACGTGCATCTCTGGGGGCCGTGTTTTTGCTGTTTTCTTCTTGAACAATGATTACGAGTACATAAAAATGCCACTGTCAATAAGTTGTCCGTCTTTTAGATCCTGAGTAGAGATATTGTTACATGTTGTAGTACTGCATAATTCTACCTCGGTATTCAAAATGGCCACCATGACAACAAAAGTCACATGACTTGTATAGATTTTGCAAAACTACCAAACTTTTGATGGGAACCAGGACGTTTACACAGTGCAATATCAAAAACAATTGCATTAAGGGGCAGCAGACTTCAACTTGACAGCTTAAAGTGTTCTGTCTGAATATACAGGTGTGAGGTTATGACCACAAATAAATCATAATCACCATCAACATTGTTCTGACCTATAAATAGCATGCATTAACAGAGAAGCCAAAAATATTGTCCTCTCTTAACTCCCCCTGCTGCCTTGCCCTCCATTGTTTTAGAGTGTCCACATGAAAGCCATCCGGAGACCTCTGTCCATACCAAGACAAGGGAATTAGCTCCGCGAGTGTCCCTTATCTCCCCAGCTCCACACAGCACCCGGCACACTCCCATTCTCCTGCAGTAATGACTATCTACCCAATTTACTTTTTTCCTCTCTCCAAGGGGGAATAAATCCAGCACAGGCCACCGGATAAAGGAACCTGCAGGGGCTGTGCCTTTTGCCCCGTGGCCTTAATTGACAGGAAATTGTATTTGTCTCCTTGCACAGACAAAACAGGTGTCGACTGAGATTTGCTCACCACGATCAGCCAGATGACCTTTATGTCTCTTCTCTCTCTCTCTTTTCAGCTGCTCCGAAGGGCCCCAAACTTATGATGACCCCGACCAGAGCCAAAGTCGGCGACACTGTGAGGATTACCGTGCATGGATTTCAGGTGGGAGACCTTGGGGTAAGCATGACATGGTGGAGCACAAATGGGGATATAGTTTAAAAGTAATTTAAACTATATCCCCATTAAAAGTAATTGTGTGAATATTGTTTTACTAGAATAGTGATGTGGTCTAAACTTGAAGAATAAATAAATATATGATCAAATTCTGTGCACCAATGGGCAGACTACTAAAAATATGTTTTGTCCAAAATACGAAAGGGTGTCATAATTGTTGATGGGTGTTGGTGTGTTTGAATTTTCTGTTGAAAGCAATTTCTGCAATTATAGCGTTTCAGAAACTCAATTCCATTCAACTTTCTGTCTTTTCTTCCAACTGCTTATTTTCACTTTTACGTACAGTCATCATGTTTAAAGCCAGTTTCATCTGCCTTCGAGTTTCCCCCAAAATATCTGAAGACAACAACAAAGAGACTTTTTGTGACTGTAATCCCACAGAACAGACAGACAGAGTGAAAGGCCTCATCTCAGTGACAGCACTGATATGTGCAGCAGAGCTGACATCTGGAAACAGTCAGGTGAAGAGGATCCGGCTAATCCACATATGCCACACAGTATAAGGTTCTGTGTGTCCACTGAAGTAGGATGGAGAACTAAATCAGATTGTCTATGTTACGAAACAAGTATTACATTTATGTAAAAAAGTCAAAAGCCTCTGGCAGGTTTTAGCGCACATTATCCAAATTTGTATCCAAAAGACATGCAGTTAAAGAGTATTGTCAAATCCAGCTCTGATTAGTGTGTATATACAGCCTCACACCCCCAGACATCACACTTAAACATGTATACATGCAAGGTCGGTGAGTGGGTGTCTTCATCCGTTCAGTGCTCAATGAATACCTACGTCAACAATATTCTTCACACGTGCAACTTCTGTTAATGTAGAAACTGCACTGGACTGTCACTGAAAATCACTGAAAGCCTCTGTCAAAACAACAAGACGTACAAAATGAATGTGATATAGTACATGAGGAAATTTCACAAAAAATCAACGCATTTATCGGCTTAGTACAAACAGACTAGCACTTTCATTTGGTCATTCTGTTCTGTCAGATTGTCGAGTGACCTTTGCTCATCTGATTGGAGTAAGCACCATGCTCTTATGCCTAAACACCCCCATGATATGTTTTGATAGTTCAGATTATTATACAGCCCTTTAGACAGTTTTTCTACAAGTCTGTTCTAATTGACTGTTTTTGAAAGGTCAGACTGTACAATTTATATTCTTCGGCGCCAACAAACATGCTCATGCTCGCCTGTTTCAGAGTAAGAAAGTAAAAGCTCATTTGAACTTGAGCTAGCGCCAAGCAGTTGGTCCAAATTCACTCTCAGCAACTGTAAATCTGCTCCTTTCTGAGTCCAGTGAGAAGCATGTTGACATCTGATAGTCAGTGATCCTGGTGCTTAAAAGGCTTTTAAGATTTGGCAAATGATTACGGTTCATCTCTCAGTCTTACTCTCGCTACAGATTTGGCTAAAGTGAACAGAGAAATGCATTTGGCTCTGTATATCAGGGTTTCTCATTCTACTTTTATATTGAGCCTTCCCCTATTGTATTGATTTATTGTCTGTTCGTGTTGTTGAGTTCTAAATTCCCCTAGGTCACAGCTGTCTGCATAGAAAACAATTCTCATTCACTTTCCAAATATAGCAGCCTCTCTCTGAAAGGTTTTAGCACACACAATGCATTGCTATGTTTGCTGTAATGTGCAAAACCCACCATTACTCTTGTTTTATTATTCAATGGATGACCTTAAGCCTAGGTCACAACCGTACTGGCTCCTGTGGCCGGTCTACATGAAAAATAGACCGGCCATAGTAAGTTCAGATATCTCATACGTCCTCCATACATGTCGTGTAAGTTGATCATGAGTTGCCATTGTTTGCGAGAGTGCATCAATCGTACGAAAACTCCAATATACAGTATGAAGCTTCAGAGGTGCCTGAGGCCATTTGTACAAAGTTTTGGCAATATGCCGAGGGGAAAAGGGAAGGTGAGGAGAACAGGTGTCAAAGAGGGAGGAGAGAGAGAGAGCAAGGAGCAGTGAGAGGGAAAAACAGAATGTACCTGAAGAGAATGAAGACCACGACAGTGGCCAGCAGACCAGGAGTGTGTCGTATTCGTTCAGTGTGGCAGATATCGCCATTTTTCACTGGGAGAATGTGGTCAAAGTATGCTGAAATGTCGTTCAGTCAGTCTGTTCCTTTTCCTTTTTCTTTGATGAAGTGAATCTGCTGCTGCTGTGTCTGCAATGAATTTTATAATGAACTGATTTTATTATGTACATTGCTGGGCAAATGTATTTGAATGTGTGAGCAAGCCATTTCTGCCATCATTGTGCATGGTAGACAATTAAGTTTTTCTATTCTATTCTATTCTACTCTATTCTATTCTATTCTATTCTATTCTAAATATATATACCCCTCCAATTTATTGAACAGCGAACAAACAGCGCAGGAACAACATTCAAATATATACAATGAGGGCAGCATGTGCACTTGTTTACTTTAATATGGCACATAGTACAACCAGTAAAGAGCTGGAAGATTAAAATATTGATTTAAAGTATTAATTCACCTACTAGAAAAAAAAAAACATCTTTAGTGTAAACAAACCTTGTTTTTCATCTTCTGGGTGTGTACAGAGTTTAAAAATGTTAAAATTATGTATGTTCCAGCCATCTCCTAATATGTAGAATGAGCCCAGACATATTCGTCACAACTGCCTCTAAAATCCTGCACTGTCACTCAAAAAGGTGTTAATTCGGGTCCGAAGTGCCGTCATGCACGAGCTTAATATAGAAGCTGCAGTTACGCGTAAGGCCTGAGATGGCAGTAGTGAGCATAAAATCACAAACTTGCATCTAGCCCCTTTAAAGGTGTACAAAACATGCTCCTAATGACCAACCAGATACAGAAAATGCTCCCAGTACCGTTACCGTCAGGTCCAGAGACCATAAACACAATTTTGTTTTTTGTAATTTTTTAAAGAAATTTAATATAAGAAACTAAATGCTTTAATATCATTCCAGTTATTTGGTGAGATGTTACACGGTGTGGTTTTAAGTATTTGTTTTCATCATGTGTGCATATCTTTCTCCTCTTCAGTGATTTATGTTACCTACAAAATTGATTGTGATTCATGTTACCTACAAAAGTTAGGTTGGTGAATATTTTGACTAGTCTACCAGTACAGTACAGTAGACCAACATTGGATCATCTGATAAGAAAACTTAGATAACAATTTCTGTCTCCTCAGTATCATCTTAAATGGTCCTGAAAGGGTGACTCCCAGTCCACATAAAATGCAATATGAAAGCACTGCTGAGCATGCATTCAAGGGCTTTTATTCCAATATACCTTGGATTATAGAGCAGAAATTGCCTTTGCCTCTGGACAGCTTGGACTGAGGGAGACTCAAAGCCTTATTCTCTGAAGGTGGACAAGAGATTCCTTTGTTCTTGTATAATTCCCGCACATGTCAACCTTTGGAGAAGCAGCTGTGGTGGGCCGTATTTTAAATTTTAAAATTGGTGTGAAGGTCTCTCTGGTGCTGAGCGGGGAAGCAGTTGTAAAGTGAAGCGTTGATTATTAATGCATGTTGTTAACTCGCGGTTGCATTAAGGGAAAATTGGAGTCATACATTATTCATGTCTATCCTTTGCTCTAAATCTCATCGTTGAGACTCCCAGACTTTTCTGACTGTTTTGTCTCTCCTTTCTATCCTCATGGTCTGACAGAATGAAGTGTTTCCCGAGCCCCTCTTCACCTGGACACGGGTGGGGGGTCGGCTGTTGGATGGCAGCGCCGAGAGGGAGGGGAGGGAGCTCATTCTGGAACGAGTGCCTGCAGAACTGAACGGGTCCATGTACCGCTGCACAGCACAGAACCCACTGGGCTCCACGGATACGCATACACGCCTCATAGTGTTTGGTAAGACACGTACTACCCTGCTTCAGAATACCGGGAAATCTTTATGATGGTTTACTGCATAGGTTTGTGCACATGCAGGGGGCTGTTCTCCGCCTGGTTAATTCCTGATGATGCAAAATTGTCTTGTCACAATTGCTTTTAAAGACATTGGATACTATCACAATCTTGTCAAAATTTTAACTAAACAACAGGACTTACGTTTAGCACGCCTCTTTCCTCCCCATCTACGACACTTGCTCTTGTTTTTGGGGACTGCCAGGCCCTCCAGATATAAATCATCTGGTGGGTGTTGTCTAAACAAAAACTCCTCCCTCGATGGCGTATGAAACATTGGTGTCTTTCTAAATGTAAGTCCAGTTGTTTTGGTCCAATTAGGGACCAAAACAACAGTGGCGAGGGATGACTCATCCCCCCGGGGCGAGGGATGACTCCAGAAGGTTTGCTATAACATGGGACCAATGGGGACTTAGCACGTATCAAAAACAATTTATAAGTCTTTAATTGTTTTGTGTGTCCAGCTGCCTCTCGTGCCAACTCTGAGAAGATTGAAATATTTTTAGCCACGCTGTTTTTTTGTTGAATGCATTTATAACGTTTTAGCCGACAGGCCCTGGAGCATTCATGGGGATTTTTGTCCTTTTTTGAGACATGCTCTGTAGGAGGACATTGAGCTGCCATCATGGATTTTCTTTTGACCGGCATTATTAATATAAATGAGAGGGAGCAATGACAATCTGCTAATATAATATGCAAAAATATTGCAGCATTGTACATTCTAGTGACTTCTGCACTGTCTCTACTCGGACAATTTACATAATGTTTTTCCCCCAGTCTCCACCTCCTTTCTGTCAAGTTTAAAAAAAAAGGAATATATGCAAAACCAAGTGTAGCATATCTCTCTCTCAGCACATTCTATACGGATGGTCAAAGACTGAGGGATTAGGAATTAATATAAAAGATCAAATATTTAAAAGTTCAGATGAAAATACAAGATTTTTACATACAATTATGTGTTTAAATAGAGTCTTTGTATGTGTGCAGCTTGGTGGCCAACTATATCGCTGAATCATTCATGCTTCTAGTGTGTGGACTAAGATGTAGCGTCCCTAATTGTTTTAATAACAAATTCTGTAGCTGGTCTTTGTGTGCACAACTACTGCAGTGTGGGCTATTCAGGGAGTATTTGATCAATGGCCCGTTTCCGCTAACACACGGCCAGAAACATCTAAGTGCCATTATGGAATCAAAGTGAATACGTGGTGGGGTGTGTTAGCTTTGTTCTGTGGCCAGACCCAGGGAAATAGTGCACATGGAAACCGCGAAGGGTGACGACCAGGCGATTTTCACTCAATCCTATTTAATTGTTGCACAAACAGTTTTTCTTTTTAGAACACATTGCTTTCTAAATTCTTGATTCCTCGAGTGTGAATGCCAAAATTAAATCAACTTTCAAGTCACTGTAGTCAAGGCTCTACCTTGGCTTCTGGACTTAATTGATTCATTTTTTAATACTATCAATATTCAACCGGCAGCAAGTTCATTTAAAATTGTGAATTTGTGCTCTTTTTAGTATCATAAACAAGTTCTTGGAAGGGAGGCCCTTTTCTAATAAGCAAAGCAGCGCCTACTATGGTAAACATAGCAAACACAAGTGTACAAAAGTAATAATAGATAGATAGATAGATAGATAGATAGATAGATAGATAGATAGATAGATAGATAGATAGATAGATAGATAGATAGATAGATAGATAGATAGATAGATAGATAGATAGATAGATAGATAGATAGATAGATAGATAGATAGATAGATAGATAGATAGATAGATAGACGGCTTTAAATGTAGGACATTATTTTCTTATAGCCAGGCCTGTGTGTGAGCGTGACCTGAGCGTGCTGCCGGAGCTCAGTGGCTTCTTCGATCCAACGGAGGCACTTGTTGCTCTCTTTGCCGATGACATGGGCATTGTCCCAATCCATGAAGTGGCTCTCTTTCTTGCAGCAGACTTTAGCTGCTCTTGTTCCGCGTGTCATCCGGTGGCTCGTGTTCAAGCTTTTGATGTTTCCTTTTCACATTCTGTCCTACGTTCTTTCTTCCACAGCAGTGCCCCAAAAACTGCCAGGTATAAAATGACACACAGGTCTGTCTAAGAACATATTGTCACCATTACTAGAAGACCTAATGAACCTAATTGGACTGCAAGTTAAATGTAGAGCAAAAAGAGTGCTCTGTGACTCTTCACTGGTTAGTCATGTTTGAATGAGCTGCCACAAACTATATGGACACAATTCTGGACAACTCTATTGTTGCATAATTTCTCTCTGGGCATTGACAGAGACAGTGGAAATATGCAAGTCTGATCTTCGCATATGATGATTTAATACGACTGGATCTGGATTAGATAACATTTCAACACCATTTTTCAAGCAATTCTCACCTGTCAGCACATGGACTAATCTGCTTACTTTGAGTGAATCGTGTTATGATAGCAAATCTCAATCAATTATTTGACCATTTCAATAACAATATTGATGAAGCCCATCAAATGAGACCGCAATATAAGAAAATAACTTAATGTCAGTCAGAATCTGCGCACTTCCATTACTCCTGTGAGTGCATCACAAATGTCCCGATCTTTAGGCCAGTCAAGAGTAGAGCTGTTTTAAGGGGGAAATACCACTTCGAAGAGGCGTTACCTTGGGAGGCGTTTCCCTGAGAACAGCACTAATGTCTATTTAACACCCTGGTGCACCCTTAGGTGTCATGGTCTCCATCGCGGGTGCACCACATCTGTCTGCTCTGGTCCTGGTAGATTGGCTTCACTCACACTTAGGAGAAGTAAATGGTGATTAAGCGACCTTGGCAGCCTCCCCCGTGGCCGTGCGATCAGACACTCCTCTCGGCTGGCGGTGGTGAGCTGGAAGTACTCGGGGGCTTGGCACAGTCTTCAGTGTACATCAGCAGGAATAATAGAGTGTAATGATGGCGAGTGGAAGAGAGGCTCCAGCAGAAATGTCTTGATGATGTGCATTTTTAGCCACCCTCAGTGATAATACCCCCCGATTACTGTGGAGTGAGTCAGCACTGAGAGGCCAGCCATGCCAAACTGCTACATATGCATAAACACCAAATATGAATTCATATGCAAATTTCCAGCCTCGACAAGCATGTGGAAACTATTTTTCATATCTCCTGGAAGAGCCCATTTTTCTCAAAGAGGAATGTGCTGATGCTTGTTCAACGGGCTTTTATTATATACCTTTGATGACAGACCTGGTGATGAAAGCTGTTGTGCGCATAAAATTGCCTATTTCCTGGAGTAGTGTTTGTTTAAGCCACTGATCACTGCAAACACTTCAGAAACCTTTAAATCTTTACTATTGGAAGGAAGGTGGCAGCTTTTGCCAGCAGTATTTTTTTTTTTTTTTTTTTTTCAGAAAAACATGGCAATTTTCAAATCAGTATTGCAATATCCTTCAAAGAACTTTACAAAGTCTGTACAGAAAAAGCGGACGCACTTTGAATTTGCGTGAAAGTATTGACACGTTTCAACTCACAAGGTCTTCATCACAATTAGACCTTGTGAGTCAAAACGCGTCAAATTCAGAGTGACTCAGCTTTTTCTATACAACTGGAACTAATTTTATGCCCTCCAAGCCTGAAGACCACCTGATTCTTTTACGTTTTTTTTTTCACAAGAGGATTTCTGCTTTTCGCCTTGACTCTGTTGATCCAGTGCAGCACTCTCTACCTCTCTACTAGTTCAACTTTACAAGGTCCGTTGTACAGACTATACTGTTGCACCAGTGTACTTTTTGGCCATACGAGTTCAACTTCAGGAATTTAATTTCCTCCAAACCCGAAAAATTCTGGTTCTCCAAATGCTATTGTTGATGGTTATCCTAACATGAAGCTCTTTTCTTTCTCCCTTGTGTGTCATAGAAAACCCAAGCATGATGAAGAACACGCAGAATCAAAACAGTAAGTATCCGCCAGTCATCACTGTTTCACTTTTGCATTTGACACCACAGTCCTTACTATTCACCTGCATGACTTCTTTCTATCTCACTAAAACATGTACAATAAGGTCTCCTCTGGGGTCTGGGACTCCCCTGTAAAAGATATTCTGAAACGCAGTGGGACTTTTAATGGTCAAACGAAGTAAATCAGCCTGCTTCTGTTTGATATTTCACAAAGTGTTAAGATTAGCCAGTCAGTCTATTGTTTTTAGACAGAACTTATTTCCCTGTGTCTCTGCTTTACACAAACACAATATTGACTTTAGCTTATTCTAGGTTTGTTTGAACATAATACTGAGCAACAATATAAATCTCGTCTAAAGCATGGAAATACAGCATCTCAAATTCTGTGATGCATTTGTTGTCAATGCTATAATTGCGTACGACACAAAACCAAGCAAGAGTAGATAAATACTTAGGTCGTATGGTGTTAACACTTGCTTTAAAGAATGAATACCTCCTACACATGTGCTGAATGTGTGAGGGCCATACTGTATTTAGTCTGTAAAACAGCTTTGTGAGCAGATGGCACACAGAGCTTTAAGCACAACCTGGTCACAATCAAACAAGCGTGTTTGATTGTGGGACAATGGCCTTGAACTATTGCTGTTTTACAATGGAAGTATTTGATATATGAATTACACACATTCTATTTGAAGTATTAGTTGTGGATGCTGTAGAAAAATGTGAAAGCAATTTTCAAAACGTATTAACCAATTAACCAGCTCAAGAGATCTTAGTGTTGAGGATATTGTGCCAGTCGTACAAGTCTCGAGGGAAAGCGTTCCACATCCTGCAACAGACGGTATCCCCTCGCCTTCAAACGTGAGGTCCTGATTGGATTAAGAAGTTCTCTTGAATATAATGACCATGAAGACCTCTAACAGGCAGCATACTTCTAAGCTTAGAAATGAAAAAAGAAAGAATTGGTCATTGAAAGAATATTATAAAACACATTGAATCAAAAATGAATAAGATACAGGTGCATTCACCACCCTGTAGAGACGAAATACTAGCATTTCAATACATATTTTCAACCTTCAAAATTATATTTGTGAAGTACAGACTTTGGGTTTTCTCCTACCATAACAAGCTAGATTTTTCAACTAACTACAGTTTGTCAAATACAGTAACTGTTATTACCATTTACAACAATTAAAAAATAAAAATGCGTAATTCTGGGACATTTTCCAGCTTCTAATTCTAGATACAACAAGCATCTCTCATCTTGTTCCACTAACAATTGCAATTCACTGTCTCCATTTGTTCTTATTTTCGTCCTCATTTTACCGACTGGTTGTGTCTCAGGGATGCAAATCTAAATATGCAAATGTGCTGGTGAGCTCAGAAGCAGGTGTGTCTGTGCAAGGACAGATTCAGGTCAGCCAGGAACTTTACATGCAAGTCAAATAGGTGTGCAGCCTGGCCCTCGAGGTCACAGTATTACATATTGGATGAACAGCTATCTCCCAGACCACTAACATTAAGGACGTCCTGTGTAAAGCCCTTCAGACCACAACATCACGACAACAATGATAGACAATTTAGGATTAGAAACAGAGATTGGCATTGCAAATCTAATCGATGTGACAAACAATAGAGCATTTTGTACTGAGATATATGAGCTATAGCTGCATACAGATAACAGCTGTCGAGATGGACAATTACTCACAAAGAAGTTGAGTTTGAGGTCTCTGCTTGTTAAAAAGCAGATAATATTTGGCTTTGTTTCAAAGTATACCCATGGGGGAGCTTTGTGTTATGCTTTAATGCTGCAAACATGTGCAAAAGAAAAAAAAGAAGAAAGTACAAACAGATGAAATAAAAGGAATAAGAAAAGGGATGCATTGTGGTTTTAAATGCAAATGACTGAGTAGATTCAAGCTTCACAGGCTCTAGCAGGCTGATGATGCGCAAAATGAAGCATTGTATCTTCAGCTGGTGATTTAAGTCCAGCTCCATGAGGTGGAGTCATCTTTTATTAAAATAGAGCTTGTCGCCTCTCAAATCAGTCCCGGTTGTCCCTTTAAGAAAAACAGGTCTGGCAGAAGAACAGTAAAACTAGTGCCAAGATCTGAAGGCGAGCAGATGGCACACGACTTCTATATGACTGCAGTCTGTGGAGACCTCCGATGATGGGTTTATGGCTGAATGAGCACATTACAGGATGTGATGAGCAATTATTTGGGGACATTTGTTAAATATTGTTATGAATGTTGCAGCCTATAAGTGTAAAGAACATTTTGCTCACCTGCAAGAGACATTTTGTTCAAGGGAGGGTGGGTGTCAGCTCCTGCATTAAAATGTAGAGTTTTTTTAGGTAAGTTTAGGTAAGTTGTGCACAAAGCCAAAAGTATATGACCGCATTGGGATTGGAAAACTTGTGTGAACTCACTGTAGCTTTAACACCTAAGCTACTGTGCTGTGCGAGTTACTTACTCATGTTGTGTGACATGAGACAAACCAAAACAGGGAGTTTGCAGCCGTCTCTGTTACAGTTTCCATAACCAGTAACAGTCTTCAGTCTGCTGTTTTATTCTCATTAAAGGGGGGGTATTATGCAAAATCTACGTTTTCAAGCTTTACATCATGTTATTATATTATTTAATCTACAGTGGGTCGTAGCCGAGTGGTTTTCTCCTGGAGCTAAGGCACTATTAGCCGCGACAAGCTAGCAGCCAGCTCGGAACATTCATTGACAACAAGCTGCATATTATGCGCAAATAACGTCAACAAAGCAGGCAACTACTCGAAGCAGCCTTTACGATGATCACACAATGAGCCTGGCTTTACACATGTGTGGTTTATTGCAGACTTTTCATCAACAATGAGCTGTAGTCGATTAAAACAAGCTAACGGGTAACCTCGAATAACCATTGTCCACCTGCACAGATAATGTCCGTCTTTTGAGGCGTATGGGCTCCTGCAGATCCTTGTGTAGTCCATGGGGTATAGTGAGAGATCCACAGGGCATGGCAGATGCAAAGAGGGACTAGATAGCCTCCAAACAAAAAGCAAAAGCTCCTTAGCGTGCGGTGTGGAAGGTTCGTCACTTTCCGGGTCAGACGCTGGATCAAATCATATACTGTGTGGCCATTGTTCACAAAGTGATAAAGCCTAGCTCCTTTCCAACAATATGAATTAAAATGCACCGAAAATCGATTGTAGTTTTAATACGTGTGGAGACAACGAGCGGAGTGTTGTGATGATGCCACAGACAGCGTTTGAAGGGACGTGTCGGAAAGGGTCACAGGTTCTTAAAGAGACAGAGGCCTATTTCAAGACATTCACTACAGCCATTTTGAGAGAGCAATTTTATACAAGGCAGTTATTTTAATTTACTGTCATCATGTGTGCTATAGACTGGTGCTATGTGATTGAAAAAGCATAATACCCCCTCTTTAAGACAATGCTATTAGCTGGGCTGACAGGTCTGTAACATATTCTTTACAGTTTTCTTCACACCTCTTAAAGGTTTGATAAAACAGTTGCCATGGTAATTGCCTGGACGACTGAGGAACATATTCAGACCTGAAGGCTGTGTGTGAATGAAATGGAGATTGTTTTATGTCTTATCATGTCGACAGCTCCGTCATTGGGCACAGTTTGTCTTTTACAATAAACAATACAGGGCAGGACTGCATGCCAGAACTGTGATTGTAACAAAACAAAACAGCCTTCGGAAATCAGGACCTACATTGCAGTACTAGATTATGTCTAAACTAGATGTGCATCATGTCTAAACCAGAAAAAACACTTAAAGTATCTGAAATTAAAGTGAAGTCTAAAATTTCAGATGGCCTTGAGTACACTTGAGTAAGTGCAGTACACAAGTACAGTTTGTAGTACAGGCCATATCCGAGATCTCCGGTAATGAGTCCCTTAAGTGTGAGCCACTAGAAATGGTTCCGATCTGTAGTTTAATATTGCTGTTGATTTCCCAGTTTATGTTTGTGTAACACAAGACCTTCTACTGTACAAGCCAAAACCCATGGTCAGTCAATACTCCAGGCCGATCATCATGAAACAGCGGTCAGACAAAGAAAAAGGTTTCCTTTTAGATTTGCTTTTTTTGAGGACCATCTTTCAAAAATTATATTTCTGCCTGGTTTTCATTCAAGGTTTATGAAATGCCCACTTGAGTAGTGAACAATATTAACAACACTGTAAAAATGTGAGGTATGGAAACCAATTTAAGTTGACAAACCGAGTTTTACAGCGTAGTACTAAAAATGCACTCATAAATAACGTAATTTCAGTGTGTCTCCTAATGTTTTCTCGCTGCAAAATAATCGTCCTGTAAAACTGTTTAAAGGGCTATTTATACAAAAGGCCAAAGGTTCCTTTAACTAGAAACCATTTCCCCCAAGTTTGAATTTTCTGTAGTGCTCAAACCTGCCACAAATTCACCTATGTTCAACTCAAAATAACTAATAGAATTTCAGAATTCAAGCAATGGTTTATTGCATGTTTATTTATGAACTACATTACGCAATTTCAGAAAAAAAGGAACACACAATGATAAAGTGTAGACAAAAGCACTTTTAAGATGACAGCAATATTTGACCAAATATTGTTTGCAATAGTACTGTTCACTTGTACAGATAACATTTTGAGTGTGAAGTGACTAATTTGTGCTAAAACATCACACTTGCCATTTGTTGCTTCCATTAAACACATGCACCTTGCCCTTTTTATGTAAATGCACTTTACATAACACTTTTTTTTTAGTCATTACATCAGTGTCTGATTGCTGGTTGGTGTTTTATTTTTCAGATGGTGCTTGTCGTCTGAATGTCGTCAGACTTTTGTGGATGGCCATTGTCCTCACAGCGACTGCTGGACTGACGTGAAAGTCCCTCCACCTGGACACTCTCTGCTCTTACACGCACACACACACTTCTTACTCAACGTATACGAAAACAGTACAATCCTGCAAGCCTTCTTTGGTCATCAACTCTCCCATGCGTCGAGCAGAAAAGTGTGGAAACCACGCGACAGTTTTGTACTGAAAATTACTGTATAACCATAAAAGAACAATATGACGATCAACGCCACCTCGTATATAAGCCCTGCCCACTTCAACCTTATTTTGTTTTTCTTGTCCGCTAAATGGAAAAAAGAAAACGGAATTTATTTGTGATGTGATTGAGAACGGACCACCCGCCTGTCTGCCCTCGGAAGCACCTGATTAAACCATATGGAATAAGCCGGAACATTGTTTTTTTTTTTATTAATATATTTTTTGTTTCCCTTTGTTTTGATGGCTTGGAATGTACAAGAGGTAAAGAGAAATCAGAAGATTTAAAAAAAAACAACTTTTTGAGTGTATTTTGTGTACATCAGTGTAAATATTGAAAATAATTAAAGAAGCTATATGGGGTCCTGGCCAGGGGTTGGTTTTGCAGTGGCAGTCACCTTTCTTTGTACTTCATCCATGTTTTCAAAGACAACAAGAACCGAACCTTTATGATGATTTGAGCTTTTATGTGGATATGGCTATAATTCTTCAAAGACTTCAAAATTGCCAGAAGTGTCTGCTGTTTTAGGGGTCCTGGTGCATGTGACATTCTTTCTCAGTTCTTGGCGTGTTGCGAACAACAGCATCGCAGCTCGTGGTCACCGACCTGTAATCCAGCTATTTACTTGTGACATGACTATCTTAAGTGAGCCACATTGTGTACAATACGTAACTTACTACCCAGGCATCTGCAGTCCTACCCATGGGCTCTTTTCTTAGCCGTCATCTCCAGAGAGGTGCTCACCCGAGGCAGCGTGTGTAAAACAGGGTTGTTGCATTTGTTTCATTTCATCTGTATTAAAATGGAGAGATTATCAAAATTCATGTGACTTTGTTTTACTTTTTTAAACTGACCTTAAAGGCTTTCAAGGTCAGATTTTACATCTCTGTTCACATGCGTATGAAAATTCGACTACAGCTCAAACCAATGTTGTGTTTCTGTTTCTGGTATCCATCATGCGTTATCAGTTATTCAAATCAAATGTTTGCTGACCAGATGTTGACCAACGAAGGCTATGAATAACAATTAGGACAATATGTTGTTTTATGATATATATGGTGTATAATGATACGTTTTTACCGTGATTACGACATTGTTTCATAATAGTAGTATTGAATTGAATAGTACCAGTAGTTGTAGTATCACAATACAAAAGCATTACCATGTGTATTAGTGAGTCTGCAGAGCTCCACTGCTTTCTAAGTCATTTAAGATGTAACATTGAATCACAATATTCTACAATCACAATATGAGTCGTGTCAAACCCTAAGTATCGTCATACACAATAAATCGTGACAAAAGCTTTTCACACGAACCCTATTAATAACTGCAACATCGCTGCTCACACAAGAGTAACTCAACTTTATTTCTTCGAGAGCTTTCCTGCACAACTCAAAGTGCCTCAGTGAAGGTAAAGCTTATTATAATGACACCTTTGCTGCACCGCAGTTATCTACAATGGCGTTGACAGTAAAAAATATTCATACGGTGCGACAGTGTCTGCGCACACTGGTGCGTGAATGAGAGTGTGAATAGGTGAGTGGTTTCTTGATGTAAAGCGCTTTGAGTGCCTATTGTAGACGGGAAATGTACGATTTTCTACAAGGCGAGTGTGATACTTAAGTCCGTATGATGTGTTGTTAATGTTGGTAACAGTCAGGCACTTGTTTTTTAAAAAAGGATACAATTATATAGTTGATACCTGTAAAATCTATAATGTAATACAAGAACTTACAATGGAATAGATCATAATAGGATATTATGCGCCTTCTATGCCACCGATTTCTATATTCTGCAAAGAGATAAATACTGTATGCAGGAAGATGCGAGCGACCAATGAATCGTTCTTGTTGGTCTTGTTTGAACAACTTAAACATAGCCACAGACTATTATGGAACTCTTTTACCAGCAATGCCAAATCCCTTTAACAATCTAATTTCCTGTTAATCCTGCTACACTGCACCCCTCTCTGCTGAAAGAGTTTTACAGTGCTGAGGGACAGAGATTTCATTTGCCTGCTACAGCTGAATAGTTTCCATAAATTACATTGTTTTGGGCATTTCATTTGGCTTTGGCTGCAACATCAGGAAAGTAGATTTTGACATTGCTCTTAACCTTCTGTATTCTTTTCTCTCTTGCACACTGGCGGGTTAGAAATCCAGTACTTTTTTTTTTTTTTTTTTAACTTTTACAAGAATTTCCAATTTAAGCTGTTCTGAAGACACAATGTGTATTAAAGGATTACGTTTTGAAGCAGGTGGGGAGGGAACAGATGAGATTTTTGGAAGCTTAGTCGAATCGGGTGGCCTGACCTGTGCGACTGGGATACGCACTCACCTTGTCAAAAGTACAATCCAATATTCATGCATTCAGGGTGCAAACACACTGCACAAATATGATTAACAGCGGGTCTTATGGGCGCATTTTTCTTACAGAAGCAAAGAAGACCAATCATTGTCCACCCACAGGAGGTTTATAACTCAGCTATCATACTCGTATTGATTCAGGAGGCACGGCGCTCTCTCAACTTTTATGACCATTTTCACATCCAAGAGAGAAGAGCTGGTCTATTTCCACTGCTCGTTTCTGAAAAGTATTCCAAATTGATTCTGGTCTGTAGTTAGGTCTGAATGTCTCCTAGGGGTGCCTGGGCAATCAAGGGCATGATTACAACAACGGAGTGGGACATATAGTGGGGTTAATAGAATATTTCAAATTAATTGGCTGTCAAATTTCATTGCCTTACATTTAACTTGAAAGGTATTTCCTGTCAAAAAACATAACGCGATGGAGTAAAAAGACCCACTCTGTCATTTTTAATTACACATTTTCAAAGCTTTCCTTGTAATAATTAATAAGCATCAAATCAATTGGTGTGGTGCATGTTTCATTGTGCACAGTTCTGCCAGGAGGGGTAAGGTTTTCAAAAGAGTGTGTCAAATGTTAATCCCTATTTCTGATAATAAACAATCATGATTTGATAAGGAAAGCTTTGTAAATGTTTTCTTTATATAAATAAAGTATTAATAAATGTTTTACCAATGATTCATAGCATGTAGTTATTATAAAGGGTTATTAGTGTTTTATTATTATTATTATTATTATTATTATTATTATTATTTTTATTTTTTATTTTTTATTTTTTATTTTTTATTTTTTATTTTTTATTTTTTATTTTTTATTTTTTATTTTTTATTTTTTATTTTTTTTATTTATTTTTTCAGATTAACTCTTGGGAACCACTGATTAAAACATTTACATAAACAACCATTATCTTATTGTACAAGACATAATACACTACTGTCAACACACTCACAATGAACTGATAAATTGCATGTCAGTCTTCTGTTTGTTTGGTAACATGATGCAAATTTGAAAACGGAGCCTGGCGTCATGATGCACATTGTATTTTCATTGTGCTCGGGTCCAGCTCACAGCTGTGGTGAGAAGAAGACTCTTTCTCTCTGTCACATGTGTGAATAATTCAGGAGTGAATTGTGCTCCCTGCCTCTGGTTTCCTTGTTGTCTGTGAGAGATCATATGACTGTCGGTCAGGCTGAGCAGCTGTGACACACCCTCTGTGCACACACTTTAATAACCACCAACAGTGATGCTTGAAGAACCACATCCATTAAGTGCTCTTACATACAGTACATACTCCTTATGACAAGCTACTCTTTATACTTTCATTATACTTCTTGTGCATACCAAAAGCGTTTTAGTCAAACCCTTAATTCATGTGTCTGCACTGCAGCGCTGGCACCGAGACGACCTTTGATCTGCAGCATGGCTATGCAAACAGATGTATCCTGGTTATTGGGCATTTGATAAATGTCACCTATCATAACTCCACACCCCTTATTCAAACTAGGCTCTCCACCTGCTGCTCCTGCAGTGTGTTCAGCCAAACTATGCTGTGTGTCACCATCTATCATCATATTTTAAAAAATATTAAAAATGGACATTGTAGCAGGACAAAATATGACTAGCACCACTCCTATTCATGAATAAAGATGAAGTTTTAGTTTCTGTAAGAACCACTTTGTGAATGAAAAGGAAAAGGAAAAAAAAAGAAAAGATTGTCCCGGATACTTGCCTGACAGATATGATGGGTTTATTGACTTATTCATGAATCATTTGGATTTGTGGTAGGTAGCGCGTCACCTGCGCTCCACCTCTTTAAAGCCAGGCATGCAAATAGCCTCAGCAGAGGTATCATTTTACACCTGTGTGCTTGTCTAAAGAGGAGCAGTCATCAGATCAAGGCCAGGGTCCACAATGATCAGCATGTTTTGTTCGAGCAGCCACACTGATCTTCTTCAGTAAGGATATATGAGCCGGTCGTCACTGCCTCCACAGCTATGCCTATCGCGGACCTTTTGGGTGTCCAGTTCGACATGCAGCTCCTGCTGAAGCTGAGCCTTTCTGTCGCTGTGGTGCTGTTGGTTTCCTTCGCGTACAAGTTTTATAGCTCGAGAGAAAACCAGACAAAACGAGTGTGTGGCAAAAATGGGCCTTGTCAAAACTGCAAGGCAATGCTGGACAAACCAAAAAATGATGCAGAAGTTATGGAGGAGAAATCGACAACAAAGGATGATAATTGCTTCTTGGACAAATCGAAAGAAGAACCGAGCAGAGATGCTTTAATAAACGGTGACAATGCTTTTAACCCAGCATGCAGTGACAGTAGCAACATCGGCAAAGACGACACACTGGATCTTCTCGGGCAGCCAGCAGTGTCCACAAGTAATATTTCATTTGGATCGTCTTTGAAGCTTCCTCCTCCAGCCCAATGTGGTACAACCAATGCAACGGGGCGCCTCTCCCCATGCTTCCTGCAGCGGCTGGAGGGGAGTGTGGGTGTGGGCAGGGAGCTCAGGCAGGACTTGGAACGCCAGGGGGCCCACAGCAGCTTCCTCTCCAAGGCCGAGATCAAAGTGGAGGATGCAAACGTGGTGTCGGAGGGAACAGGAGATCAGATTGTGCGGGGGAAGATATACGATTACTACGTAGAGTCCTCCTCTCACTCAATTACTGAATCAAGGAACTCTATGCCAGCAGTGGAGGTTGTGAGTCGCAGCAGCATTCTCACCGAACCTCCTTCCACCATCATTATGCGTGATCTGGTTTTAGCGCAGAGCAATGATCAGAATTCCTCCATTCCACTGGGAACGCTCAAGCAGAGACACCCCGCCAGGCCCGCACTTCAACGCAACCAGAGTTATCAGTCTGCGGCAGAGCAGTCGGAGTTCGCCGTGCCCCTTTTGACATCAAGGGACACCGCCACGAACTCCTCCACTGCTCCCTCAGTTCACCGTAAGATCCGTCCTTCAATGGAAGCCACAAATGTGGAAGAATCAGAACTAGATGCAAAACCTTTATTTTCACAGCTTCAATGGGGTGATGGCAGAGATTTGGAAAGTGTGAAAAGTAAAGTCAATTTAGGTAATTGTTTAGAAACTTTGCATTTGGCGAAAAAGAGGGAACAGAAATTAGTTCAGCAAGCAGCTCTTAGCGTCATGTCAGACAACTACTTGCAGGTGCTCAGAGATCCAAACCTTTATGGACGGCTGCTGGCTGGTGAACGAGAGCAAATCAGGAAGTGGAGAACGAAGGGGAGGAAGTTCGTTATGGCGGCCGACATTGACCCTCAAGATTGGACTCAAAATGCCGAAGGTGCACAATCCTCGAGTGCAATCTACTACTACGACGACCACAAAGACTCTTGGCACAAACTCTGCCAGATCCCACCTGAGGTTGTCTCTAAGGCTTGCGCTATGTGTACTCTGGATAATTATCTCTATGTGGCATTGGGCTGCCAGCGCATAGGCAGAGATGTGACTCCATCAAAGCGAGTGTTTTGCTACAATCCTTTGACATCCATTTGGAAAGAGATCAGTCCCATGAACCAAGCCAGGCCGCGGTGCAAACTGGCAGCTCTGGATGGCTGCATCTACGCCATTGGGGGCGAGTGCCTGTCCTCTGTGGAGCGCTACGACCCGCGCCTGGACAGATGGGCATTCGTGGCACCTCTTCCTAATGACACTTTTGCGGTTGCCCATCACGTAACGGTATGCGACGGGGAGATTTTTGTTTCCGGCGGCACTCTGCGGTGCATGCTCCTGCGCTACAACCCACAAACGAACTCTTGGAGGGCGAGTCTGTTGGGGAGTAAAGACAGGACTGCAGATATGGTGGCAATGGGGAGGTTTTTGTACCGCTTCGATGTCAATCCACTGCTCGGGCTCAGCGTGTATAGATATCACACAGTGGCAAGACTGTGGTACGAGTGCAGTAGCAAGCGCATTCTAAGATGCCCGGCTTTTCAGTGTGTTGCGATGGATGCAAACGTATTCTGTGTGAACCGCCAGTTTAGTCTGAGGTTTGATGCCGATGAGGTGTCTCCTAGTTTTGCAGACGAGGAGCTGAGTGTCCTCTCAGCCGCAAAGGGAGTGCTATTCCCATTTGTTCTCTCGCTGCATGATAAGAAGCCTCGCCAGACCAGTGTGTAATAAGGATTCAAGTTTTGAGCAATGATTGGCTTTGATGTCTTTTTGGATCCACAACGGAAAGTTATATTTTGCTTACAATGTTTTAAAGTTCTAAATGATACGAGCACATTTCACTTTAGTTTCTTTACACTTTACTGACATCTAAATGAAAAATGTCTGGCTTATTTTTTTATGTTCCTCTAACAATCAAAGACCATTTGTAAATATGTGTAAAGATGTTTTTCTATTTACATTTTAGTGTCTCATCATTGGGGGGGGATTACTGGAATTCTTTGTTAAGATGTAATTCAAATATTTGGAATAAAATTAAAAAAAATACCATGGGAAGGAAACATGCAAATGAGTTTCTTTATTCATATTTGTTTTCTCTGGAACTTCCTCTTTTCATTGCACAGGTCAGAGTGGACGTCAAAACCAATTCTGTAAAACACAAACTAAAACATCAAAATGTAAGGCACTGGGTATTACCAACACTGCTATGAAGCCAATGCCTTTCAATATGTGGCATGTTCATAAAGTCATGCATGCATCAAAGGACACGAGACATCACAAACATTTACCATTGTTGTTTTTTTTCTTCTCCAAGGACTGATGTGTCTCTCTGTTCATTGTTACACTACATTTTTTCATCTTCTGTTCCTATGGACATATTTAATAATTCCACACACAATGGCATAGTTCATGAAAGGATTTGGACAATAATGCTTCATTCTCCATAAATGACAGTCAACTTATACAGCAGTAAGACAATGTTGATACTAGTGTGATTATTTTGTATGTCTTTGTTACTGATTAGGTTTAGAAGAAAATAATCAAAGTTATTTATTGCATTTATATAGTCCTAAAACATTATGCTTTTTTTTTTTACCCATCAAGCTTTGACAAGCTACAGATGCACACTGACAGTTTTGAGGGAGTGACATGCTGCTATAGCACCATCATGTGGATGGGAAGGCAAATGCAGCCGTGCTTCAGAGAAACTCCACTTGCCATGTGACACAGGCAGCAGGAGCACAGAGAAGTATCTAACAGTAGGTGAGACGGCTGTGGCAGCTGCACTGGGGAGCAGCCTGCAGACACAAGCTCCAGCGCACACAGATGGTTGACCATCAAACATAAGCATCTCTGATTCCTACTAATGAAACACTGGGATTCCTGTAATTAAACACCTAATGGAACGGGAGGCAGGCAGCTCCCTCTAGACTCAGGCTTGGATCACTTGCGCTCCAAGATTTTCACAACACGCAGGTCACTTTTGGCTTCAACACTTTTTTTTCTATTTATAAACTATCAAGGGTAACCAAGGCTCAGAGTGAGAGAGCGATCAGGGGTTGGACCAGCACATAATGAACTGTTGGACTGTCAGACATAATTTATTGCCCCCACCTCTGCTCTGACTCTCACACTCATCTACATAAACACATTAACAGCTCCACAACACCGCTATAACACTATTATGAGAGCTAGTCTGATATATTTAAATCACATTTATTTCCCTAATGCTCCATAAGATTTTTAAATCATCAACTAATTACGCATAAGCATCTACAAAAGCTACCCCAATTACAATCAAATAAGGAGCTATAGTTTTGGGGGATGTGTAAGTCATAGTGTAATGTGGAGGGGTGGAACTAATCTCAAAATAGTATCTGCTATTAACAATATCACCACTTTTTACTGCTACTGCTCGCAATTCGCTTGTATTACTTCTGGTGTTATCTGCTTAGTGTTGCCACCACTACAACAGCAGCATGGTGGCTGAGTGGTGAGAGCCTTCACCTCAGTAGACGGTCATGGTACTCTTTTTATAGCTAAACTATAGGGTCTCCCTTGGGTCTCGGTCGATTTATTACATGTGTAACAGACTGATCCTCCATCTTTGTCCTGAACCATGCCTGTAGTCGGATCTGGAGATGGGTCCCTGGGCACTACAGTGTGGTTGCCCACTGCTCTTGATAGATTCTTCCAGTTGCATTGAACAGTGTGTCTAAGGACAAATTCCCCTGGGGACTAGGGATGCACAATTTAAAAACATTTTTAAAATTCTATATTTGATGTGTCTTAACTATTGCTAAAATATTGAAGAGCTCAGACTATATCTATTCATATCGATTCCTTACAATATGGATACTGTGTTACCTGATATAGCAATTACAATAATTGGGCGACATATTGTGCAGCCTCAGAGGGGGCTATAAAGTATACATGAGTCCAATGACATCACGCATAGTTCCGGTGGCCATTTTGAATACCGAAGTAGAATTATGCAGTACTACAACATGTAACAATATCTCAGATGTTGTTACATGTTGTAGTCTGGTTGTAGTACTGCATAATTCTACCTCGGTATTCAAAATGGCTACCATAACAGCAAAAGTCATATGACTGAAAGGCATGTATACCTTCACTGTAGTCTAACCACTACTACACACAAACAAATCTACAGTGAAATTGCACTTTGTACTTGTTCAAATATGGCTATCCAAAAATGTATTTGCCATGCTTGCCGGAGAGGGGTCGTCTCACACACTGATCTGGGACCTGCCTCAGTTTTTGCTGTCTCAGGTCCAGATCCTTGTTAAGGTGGTTGGCCCTGTGAAGGTGGCTGGAAGTCCAGACTGAGGCCCTGGCAGCGCGGCTCTGGCAAAAGGCACTGAGGGGATGCCGCTGGAAGGCCGACCTGTACACACTTAGAGCAGGGACGTGTGGCTCCACTTTGTCAAAACAGTGCCTTTGTAGCTGCTGTGAGTAGTTTGGAAAAGCTGTAAATGAGAGTGGGCAGAGAAGAATTAATTAATTGGGGATCTTGTAAAACTGTGGTCTTCAACAGTGGCTGGTGTGTTCACAAAGGAGAAAGAACTTGTTTATTGCAAGTTATTTCACTCTCCCTTAATTACTCAGTCATTTCTAAAAGTATCTCTAATTAAAATTCTGACCATAGTTTTCTTGAACTAGACAGCGTTACACAGTTCAAAACCTCATCTAATCCTAAATACATTTTAATGCAGCACTCTTGCCATATATACAGAGAATTTCAGACTTTTACAGCCAATTTTTCCGTTGCTTGAAAAGTCATTGCATTATTGGACATGTAGCTAATTAGCAGTGACTAATAACTTGTTAGGATGATATTGCCAGTGTCACATTTTAAGATGTTGATTTGTTTTGTACAGTATATCCTGTGAATGTAACAATTCCGGTTGCAGTAACGGGAATCGTTATTCTTAAGGAAATTGTTACTCCTAATTTCCTTAGGAGTAACAAACAACAATTTGTCCTAAAACCTGTAAAACAGCCTGAGTGTCCTGCTGCACTCTGGGCAAGGTTTTTGATTGTTTAGTAAAAAATGTTGACATGGCTCATTGTATTTTTTTAATCTTCATTATTCACACTTGATCACATAAAAAAAAGTTTTAATATTATATTTCTTCAGTAAAATATTTTACTACTACTTGGTCTTTTTTATCATACCCTGCTGCTGCTGTTGTTTGTCACCAATTGTTGTTCGATTGAATATCTTTTTAAAATGAGATTAATTGAAGCCATAATACTTGAAGAACTAAGAGTAAGCAGTATATTTAACTGTTCATCATAATATTGGATCTTTGAACTAACTTTGCTTCTCCTCCCCTGTGTGGACAGTGCCATAGACATTACCAGTATTTGGCCTCTGAGGCTGCCATGCCGCGCTCTTTTGATGACACGGCTGCAGCGTTGGCAGGGCATTAGTGCGTTTCCTTCCGTAGCTCTCATCATACAGTGTGACCAAGCCATGAGAGGATGGTGAACCCTGCTGGGCAAAAAGCAGCTTGGCCGGCAGCCCCTGAAGATAACACACAGTAGTAGTGACACAGTTAGCCCGTACTCACTGCCCCCTACAGGATTATGACATAAAAGTCATATCAGCACATTGCTGCTATTTTTAAAGTGCTTAAAGTGGTAGGAGTTACACAGAGACCAACCAGCATTCAGCTTGAACACATATTTGTTAAATATGCAGAACGAGAAGATGGTGAAAGCCTTAGTTTGTGAGGTATGTGATTGACACTACGATGAGTTTTAATTGCATGGATGAGCAGTTAAATTGTTGACCTCTGTTCTCAGCAAGCCAGATCCTCTCTCAAAGCTGTCTGACTTGACATGCCAATATGGTTGGTAGTCTGATCGGCTGGTGCTGCTGTGGGCAAACTGTGTCTCCCGATTGAACTGCAACAGACAAAATAAATGGGTAAAGAAAAAGGGCAACAAAGAGACGTTGAAGCTAAAGGCGCAGCTCAAAGATCAGTAAAGCTCACACTTTGCAATCGATCCACAGTGGTGCGATATTTCTGAAATCATTCCTGAAGCGCTGGTCTGAAGCAGGATGAACGTCAATGCAATTAGTCTGACTCCAGCCGCTCCCACCAGGACACAGCACTGATGCTGAACCAAGCCGTATCATCGTTATAGATTTGAATACCAGTTGAGGTGCAGAAAACTATGGAGAATGCTACACATGTTCTGGATTATGTGGCGGCTCCTCTTTGACTTCAAGTTAAGATGAACTTCTACAAAATTTCATGAAAAAATGGCAAATGAAAATGCATTTTATTTTGCAAATGTATTAAAATGTCATGATTAATCCACTAGAGTGTGTTAAATTGTGTAAGGAAGTCAGTAGTTAATCAGGTGTTTCAGTGTGGTCTTCCCTGTCCCTCGGAGCTGCCTGAAGCTCTATGGGAAATCCCGTTGAAGCTCTCTTTTTAGAAAGCAGCCTCTGATTGGATAACTCTTGATTGTTGTTAAGCACAACTTCAAAGCAGGGGGTGATATTGTAACACCCACCACAGCTCCATGTTTTTGAGAGCGGCAATAGAATGTGCTCTCTGCTGTCACTGTGAAGCAGAGCTACAAGAGAAAATCTGAAGCTGTTGAGACCAACATGACAGGGATGGACTTTATTTCAGTCATGGACGACATGTTTTATGAAAGCTTTCTGAAGAATGTACTTTTTGGGGGGAATAAGGTTTCTGTGGCATTACCTGGTCCTGCGTTGTTCTGCTATTAGCTACATACATCATGACACAAGCACAACAGCTCAGAATTAGCCCAAATGTTTAGACCTGGTTTAGCTCTGATTAGTCCCAGGTTTTCTTTGTGCAATATACTGGGCATTCCCCGTAAAAACAAATAAAAAATTATAAGAATAACAATCATAAACTTTATTTTTATAGCACTTTTCTAAACAACAGTTACAAAGTGCTGAAGAAATTTTAGAATTTAGAAGAATCACACAGACGAGTGATGCTTTGTGGTGAATGAATGACTGGGCGTGGGAGGACAATGCCTCACACTGCAAAAAGCACCCTTCTCAAAACAAGGACAAAAATCTTAAAATAAGACGTTTTTTCTTGTTTGAAGGAAAAAATTCTGCCAATGGGGTCAGTGTTTTTTTCTTGCTAAGAATTCTTATTTCTAGAATATTTTTCATCATAAAACAAGACAGAAACACTAAATGTAAGCAAATAAATGACTATTAAGCAAAATGTCCTCAGAAAATGGAATAATTTAGGGAAAACATTCTTATTCAGTGAAAAATTGAGGGATATTTTACTTAAATGTTGCTTGATTTAAGTAAAATGTTCTAAATTACACATACAATATGGTTCCATCTGGTTCCATGATGTGGAGCCAGTCTGATGGTCAGAATCACCTGGCTGGAGGATTCACCTATTGTACATGTTTTTAGTGTTAGACATGGGGAGAACATGCTCCACACAGAAAGGCCCCGTCCTGGTGGGAATTGAACCCGGGACCTTCGAGCTGTGAAGCTGAGGCTCTAACCGCTGTGCCACCGAGCCGCCCACTTTAAAGAATGGAATGTATTATCTCTCTGTGAGAATCAGTTCTTACATTAAGAGTTGTTGAAGAAGATTCAAAAAGTTTTTCTTTCTTGTTACAAGAAAAATTAGCAAGTTTTTTTTAGCAAATATATCTGAACAAGAAATGACTAGATTTTATTTCCTAAAATAAGATTTTTTTTCTCAAGAAAACTTTGCTCAGTGAGACATTATTACTTTTTAGGGAAAAAATAAGAACTTATTTCTTAAAGTAAGACATTTTTTACTTGCTTAGAATCCACTTTTTGCAGTGCAGTATTTTCTTTTTGCTAGTTTTTCCAGTGTTCATGTTTTCCGCTGCCAAATCATTTTCTTTTTAGTTTAGTTCGCCGTTTTTGTTAGTGGGTGAGTCCACTCCCTGTAGATCATCTGTGTTGGCTTCCAATGTACTTGTATGAGCGGTATGAGATGTATGTATGAGCGGGCTAACTTTTTTTTTTTTTTTACTATTTTGTCTTTTGTGTGTGTGTCACTTCCCTATCAATCGCCTCTAACATGAACATTACCAAACCCAGTCCTAGTGATACAGTATACACTATCTGCAGGTGTATAGTGGCTTGCAGTGTTCCTGTGCCCTGAGTTTGTTTGGGTTGAAGTGAACCAGTGCATGTAACTCTTTGCGGATTGGTCTGCCCTTAGCGGTGCAGTGGCTTTGGGTATAGATTCGGATCAGAGGTTTAGCTTAAAGGCACTATACCTAATTTTTTTCTAATTGAACTGTAAAAATCGGAATGTTTGTGGTGGGGTTTCATTCCGCCAATTACTCTAGAATATAAAAGTTCACTTTCTTTAGTTGTTCTTCCTCTGGTCGTGTGTACATACGTCATCGCGGGCGTCCAGCACCCGGACACCCGCGATGACGTATGCCATGGTGTGTGTATGCTCTGGCGCTCCGCATAGAGGATACGGAAAGTAGCTAACAATATTTATTCCGTTAAATCTAAAATTGGTCCTGATGCAGAGTTTTCTTTTAGTGCCGCTGTCAAGTCGGGGGGGGCGTCTCATCGTGCAGCTGGGTGCGTTCACTGCAGGCTGGGTGTGTGTGGTCTCCCATGGTCCTTTGAAGCAACAAGATGGATTATGCCGAGCCCAGTGTAAAACTGCTAGAAGTGTGTACTTGCAGAAACGGTATGTGTTACATCCAGCCTACATGTTTTAGTTGACAGAGCAGCACCACTTTTTCAACGTGAGTGAGTGAGTGGTTGGTGGTGGTCGGAGGAGCCGATGGCGCAGATTGTCAACCTTGGTTCTGTCAGGTAGACACCCCAGGGCAGCTGTGGCTGTAGCTTACAACCACCAATATGGAGTGAATGAATAATGCAACGTAAAGCATCTTTGAGTGTCCAGAAAAGCGCTATATAAAACCAATGCATTATTATTATTATTATTATTATTATTAATAAATGTAACTTGTTCATTTGTATGTTCCACTGTGAAAAGCACTAAACTAATAATAAAGCATTTGTATAAATTTTGTGAACTTGCAGGCTAGTTTGTTGTGAAATGTGCCTATAAACTTGTCGCTGTAAAGAACTGGGAATAAATTAGGAATGAGTTTGGACCACAACTAACATTTTAATCTAGTGGCTTAGTGATGCTTATTAATAGTCTGTTTAATCTGATTCCTCACAGTGAACAATGTTACTTTTCAGGTTGGGAAACAGTAGAGAATATAAAATCGTTCTGCTAATTTTAGCACATAATCTGTGTGTAATTACACCAGCAAGGTAAAACCTTCACCATGAAGTGGAAATAATGTTTTGCATTGATGAGGACATGAGAGTCCTCAATGCTCCTGTTAGTGGTTGAAATGTGTTGCGTCAAAGTTGGCGTGTGGAATGACTTTGGAATGAGTAGTATCTCTAAAACTGTCGTTGTTTTTATTTCATCATTTTAACTAAACAAGAATAACACAGTGCTTACCTGCAGCCGGTCCTCTGCCCAGTTCCCTAATAGGGCCTTGTTTGTGTACTTCTTCTCTATCCTCCACCCGGGCTGGGACCATTTGTCCTGTGGAGCTCTCGTGAGGTGCATTCTGACTGCAGCTGGTGTTAAACAAGCCACACAAAGGAATCCCTGGCCCGTCAAAACATACCGTGCTAGCTCAGTAAGCATGTACCTGTGCATTCTCCTGCTTCTAATGACCGAACCAGGGAAATACTAGCTGGGTTACTATGGATACCTCAAACAGTGAAAGGAAAGACAAGTGGAGTAGTTTTACCTTGAATTAAAGCTAGGCTGCATGACAAAGGACTCTTCTTCGACTTGCAAATAGGTGAGTTTTAAACCAGCAGATTCTCTAAATACAATACAGTATTTCGGAATGAAATTGATTTCTGGAAATTATGTATTGGAAAGGTTTTTCTATGAGGCCATTGAAGATTTAATCGAGCATTTATTGTGTATAAACAATATGGCTGTGTTTCTCCTTTTTTCCCCCCCACTAAAATGAGGAAGGACTTTATTAAAGGTTCACTGTGCAACATTTTGGACTATGCTGTTGCCTTCAACACAAAACATGCTCCTAAGGACCAGCTCAACACAGAAAATGCAGTGGGTAATCAAAGAATGGAGCTGGATGGAAACTTAACCTGTTTAAATCTCAAATTACACTGACTTCAGTCACATCTCCATAGAGACGAGCTGGAGACGTACCCACTCCTGGTAAAGATACAGTCATGTCTTAGGAGAGGTGAGCCGCTCACAGCAAAAGAGCATGTTTGTTTGTTCATGTATCAGGTATTTTTCAATGAAGAAAATAAATGCTTGTATTTCAAGGTTATTTATTGGGTAAAATTCTACGCGGTGTGGCTTTAAGATGAGTGAAAGAAATGTGCTAAATGTATTGAAACAATGTTTGTTTATTACATTTTTGTTCTTTTTGGATTCGTCACAGGGCCACAACTATTTAATTAAAATATTCAAATATTTATGTCAGGAAAGGTAAGTGCATAAAAAGTTCCATAACACACCTTTAACAACACAGTTTGATTATTGACTGAAAAAACGTAAGACAGTCTGCACTCATGTCACATATCATTGGTATGATCAATTACAGTGTTTTTAGAAAATTAACAACATGTTCCAAAACATGCGCTGCTGCTGGAAAGCTAAGCCAGCCCCGATTATAAAAGTTAATCACACCATGGAAACCATTGTCCATGTGCTTCCAGGTCACGTTTCTGCCCACGTCCAAAAGCCTCTTCCTGAAAAGTATCCCATCATCCCTCGCTACATCATATTCACAGGTAAGGATGAATGTGACTGGGGCTTTCTCAATGATATCTTCATCAGCCAGTAGCGGCGAGACCTCGTGTTCCAGGCCATTCTTGAGTGCGTGGTAGAGTTCTCCATCATAGTGTGCCTGTGGTGGTTCAGCATACCCCCTGGATAGGCACTCTTTGGGTAAGTTGCTAGGAGACAGCCAGGTCATGTAGCGCGGCTTAAGTTCATTGGGGACATGGTATCCGTCCAGCACATCTTGGCACAATGAAGGGTCACCATTGAGATACTGCAGAAAGTAGAACGGCATCCGGGCACGGTACAACATTGGCACGGAGTGATTTTGCTGGTATGACGGCAGGTTGAAATCTGCCATCTGTAACACTGGGGTGACCAAGACTTGGGCACAAGGGAAAACAACATGTCTATTGTCTTGCTTTGCCAAGCGCTGGCACAGTGCGGCCGCCAGGTTTGCTCCTGTGCTGTCCCCACCGACTGCCACTCTTTCTGGGTCAACGCCAAAATCTGTTGTGGCTACAGACAGGAAGTGGCATGTGGCAGCCTCACAGTCGTCCAGCTGGGAAGGAAACCTGTGTTCAGGGGCTAATCGGTACCTAGGAGAAGGTGAATGGGCAAACATGCTCAATATGGCACATTAAGGGTGATTAGCAAAACAGAGGACACTTTGAGTTTTGTTAATGCTGGTTTAACAGAAGAAAAAAAACTTACCCAACAGAAACTACTGTGGTGTCGGATTTCAGAGCAATGTAGCGGCACACTTCATCAACAGAATCTGGGGATGAAAAACAACCATATAACCATATAACTTACAGGGATATTTCAGGATTTTTGACATAGGGCCTCATTTTCTAGTTATGCAGAGTGTTATTGATTTCTGGAGAGATTTATATTTTTAAATTCATGCAGTCCTTATATTTGAAGAGTTTAGTGGTGCTAGGCTAATGCTAGGCTAGCACATGTCTATGGTAACTAGTAGCCTGTATTAAAAAAACAGTCTGACCCAAACACAGTGCACCTGAGGCAAATCACTTATAACATCAGACTACCGATATAAATGTCTGTGTTGACTGAGTAATTTTTGAAATATAACATTTTGCATTTAAAAGAACTTATATTTGAGCAGCATCAGCTTCCTGGTTGTAAGCTGCGCAGCGGCGGAGTGATCTGCTAGGTTATCGGATCTACAGTAGTTTGTTTACCTGCGGCCGGCGTTACTACACGTGGAATTCACAAAGGAGCTTTCTACAAATCAGATATGGCAACATTTGGAGGACTACCTGATGATTTTGAAGAGGTTTTTAATGCAGGCTACTAGTTACCATAGACATGCACTAGCCTAGCACTAGCCTAGCACCACTAAACTCTTCAAATATAAGGACTGCATGAATGAAAAAAAAAAAAACACCAGAAATGATCAACACTAGGAAAAGAGGACCTATGTCAAAAATTCTGAAATATCCCTTTAATGACGTTTAATATGAGTAAGGGTGGGCATAAATGGTTGTGAATTTTTATTACCTAAACAAAACTCTCTGTTTAGCATTTACTTTTTAAAATTGTGTACTTGATATTTCATAATGCTAATTTGAGCTAAAGATGTTCTCACATATTAGTTTTAGTTTGTGTCTTGAAAAAGAATGGTGAAGCACCACTGCCCATAACGTAAATAAAAATGATTATTTTAACTGTTGACACAAACATGCTGATAACAATTGACACTCACATTGACCAAATGTGATTTCTTTTGTGTATCTGTTTGGAGGAAATATCTTGACAGAAACCTATAATTGGCATTAAACCCACAACCTCATAAATAGAAGCAGGTCAACAGCAATTTCAGCATGTCAAACAGAACATAATTTGACATTTTATATCTGACTTCTTCAAACATATGATTAATGGCTGTTGCTGAAGCTCGCCATGTGACACCAATCAATCGCACTTGTGGAAACAGCCGCACCAGTGTGGCCCATTCGCACGCATGCAACCAGGATGTGACACTAGTTGAATTTAACCAATTATTATCCAAATTTAAATTCTCACCTATATTGCCCTGTACCCATCCTCCTCCATGGAAATACACCATTCCTCTTCTTAAGCCTTCGCAGACGGTTGTGGGCTCGTAAATTCTAACAGGAACCCCAGAGAAAATTGTGTTTTTTACCCTCAGACCAGGAGGAAGCGCATTTGTGTGGGTCAGGACACATGCGACAAACCAGCGGATGAATGTGACCTGATGACAGATGCCCAAGCGGTGCAAGATCCGTCCCTGGGGAACAAAAAGCAATAATAAGAAAAGGGCATTGTCAAAGAAAAAAAAGGGAGTAAAAGGTTTGAGTTAATGTTACTGGCTTATAATAAATAAATTGAGTTTTTTTGATGGTAGAGGACAACACTTCACCACACATATTATCATAATTATACCATGAAAAGCCTTTTGCACCACTATTATTTAGTATTTAGACAGCTATCCGAATCCATCTGCGCTGTGGAGAAAGCTGCATTCTCAGTCTGTGCCCAGTCAAACTGTCTGAAGGAAAATTACTGCTATCATGCTCTCTCTCATGCTCCCAAGGCTAGTGAAAGATTATTAACAATTGTCTTCTTTCACCAAGGGTTTGAGAGTAACGCAATGTCGATCCATAGTGTGCTATACTGTATGTGTGACAAAATTGCCCCAAAAACAAAGAACTGCCCTTAAATAACTAAATAAAACACATTCTCAGCATGCCTTAGTAGTAAGCCAAGTAACAGTACGCTTTTTTACTCCCCTAACGCTTGAGGCCATCCAGTGTCTAACATCAGACTGCAAAGTAATTCTCTTTAGCCGAGTATAGGAAAAATACATCAAAGTATAGGAACTTGTCCATAAAGGGCTTCAGATGTCAGCACCGTGATGATTTGACATAGAGCTCTGAGCCTACATGCTTTTGGAATGCATAATCTATCAGACTTGACCGAGACTACACTTCTCACTGTAGTATATATATATAAAAAAAAAGTCAAAGAAAGGTTATATTCATTCCTCAGAGGAAGTAAATTTACCATGACAACATCAAAAAGGGACAACACTTGACCTTGCTTTGTTGGAACCTGATTTCTTATCTAAAATGGCTCTGATCTGAGCATTATCAGCAGCAAATACACACACACGCTATTCAAAAAACTGTGGCTTAACCTGCAATATCTATGTGTGGATTGTAAAAGGTGAGTGAACAAACAACGAATTTAAGCTCAAGATAAGTATGGAACCATGGCGCAAAAAGGTATACAGAAAAAGATCATCCTTTTGCGTTATGATTAAAAGCAAACGATGCAAAAGATGTTGGACACTTACCACAATTGCTATGCCGACAAACAGGCCGTGAACCATGTGCAGTTTGCCTGTGTTCTCCACAGCGAGAGGAATGTGAGAATTCATCAGTTCTGAGTACACCAGTCCAATTACCAGGAGGAGGAAGGCGGCTACGAGAGCCGCGCAACCAATTATTAAAATAGCGCCGCCGATGTCCATGGTGTGGCTTGCTGTTTGGCTAAAGGAGCAATTAGAAGTAAATGTGTTATCTCCCTTCCTCCAGCTTTATGTGCACCCTGCACCGTTCCCACAATGCACTTGGGTGACCTTGAATTCACTTGTAAAGCTTCTTCATGTGTGAACATAGTAATTAGACCATTTTTTTTGTAGAGAACAGGCAGATGTGAAAACAAGGCAGCGGTGGTTTGAGAATGCTCATATTTTTGTGACCAAAATGAAGAGTACTTTTACAGTTTATGTTCATAAGCCGTAGTCAAGTAAGAGGTCCAGGAGCGATGAAATGTACATAAAATACATATTATGATCAACTTTTCTTTTTGCAACCAATCTTTGGAAAATAAAAATAAAAATTGTTAGGAAAATATACTAAATAAAATGTCTGTATTTACTTTCATTTACTGTGTATTTCAAATGTTTAATGCAAGACACACATCGTAATCAAAATCTATGTTGTGAATGTACACACAGTTGCCATGGAGATGGTAATGACAACAAGGTAGCAACAAGATAAGATATGTAAAAGGAAAATGAAATTCCTATATAATAATGTCAATAATGATGATACTATTGAATCTAAAATAAACATACTGTTAATAATAATTACCATAGCCTAATAATAATAATAATAATAATAATAATAACAATAATAATAATAATAATAATAATAATAATAATAATAATAATAATAATAATAATAATAATAATAATAATTGAAAGTAACAGCAGATGGTGACATATGATGATGTCATAATGTCAGTTATGATTGGTATTTGCTATCATCAGGTGTAGGTTTTCTAAATAACCAACTTACCACATACATACTGACTTTTGATAGTGTTTACTTGATCAATATAGAAAACATTCCTGTATATCTGTTAACCCTGGTCTAGTAGTATGCAGGATGCTGTGTTAGTGTTATCCTTCACGACGTGATGCCTTATGGAAGCACTACTTAATACAGATGTAGTCATGCTGCTTGAACAATAGATATATCACGCAAACACTGTACAGTCACCTTTATTAGCTTGTGACGATATTTGTTTGATGTGAAATGTAACAACAAGCTCCTACCATGTCAAATGCTGCAAAATTGCAAGGTCATATTACTGACTGTATGGTGGAAGTTTAGTTTAGTTTATTTATTTAGAGAAACAGGGACAGTGTGCAATAAACATTAATTTAATTAATTAAAGAGGAGAGATGCAGAACCAAGTTTTAGCTCAAGTGCTAATTTCCACCCACAGTCCCTGGGCAGGCTGATGTTATAGTAAAATGCATAGAAACATCATGCATACATGGATAATGGCATTTACAAATTTGAAAATGTAATTGCAATAGGAAAATGTAACTCATAAACAGGTACACGCTCGTGGTTGTGTATGTATGAAATTGTTGATAGAGTTAGAGGCGTCATTGAAAATGAATCAGAACTTTTCGCTCACAGCACTCAAGTAACATTTCTCCAAGTACTTTTTTTTTTTTTACCTTTTACTTGAGCAATTGTTGGGGTAGTGCTCCTTGTGCGAACGGCTGTCTGACTGAAGTATCTGAACTTTCGTGGTTGATCTGTAGATGGCAGTGATAGCATGACTTTGGTTTCCCTGGAAAATTGTCTCCCATGTATTGGCCCATTTCACAAGCTTCCAAATAGACTCCAGCACACTTTTGCAAATAGGCAGTCAAAGACATGAAGTTTTGTTTGCTATTTAGTCCATCCTTTATGTAAGCCTGTTCAGTTGTTCGAATAAACTCTTTCCACTTTAGATTTGCATGAGCATCTAATCTATGAGAGGGTGTTTCGATGAAAGCTGACTTTAAACCCGGTTGGAACCTGGTTTGCAAATGAGGCGAGCAGTTAGCCATGAACATGAATTCGGTTACTGTGTTACTTTTGGTTCTGTCCTGTCCCTGCCAAAGAAACATGGCCCAGCCTAAAAAAATATTGCTCTTTTCCAGTTGAAAGTTGCTGAAGGAAATCGCACTGAAGCTTCCTCTGGAAAAAAATCGATTGTTGGGTGAATTCTCCAAGCATAGCCTCCCATTCACACAAAAATCCTGATCATATTAAAGGGATATTTCAGAATTTTTGATCATTTCCTAGTCTTCCAGAGTGCTGTCGATTGCAGTAAACATGATGCAAGGGTCAGTTATATTTCAAAAATGACTCTATCGACACAGACATTTAGTATATCGGTAGTTTGAGTGTTATAAGTGACTTGCCTCAGGTGCTCTGTGGAGCGGGTCAGACTGTTTTTACTGAAGGCTAACTGTTACCATAGACATGCGCTAGCCTAGCACTAGCCTCACCACTAAACTCTTCAAATATTAAGATTGCATGAATTAAAAAAAAAAAAAAAAATCTCCAGAAATAAACAACACTCCGAATAACAAGGAAATTAGTCCCTATGTCAAAACTCCTGAAATATCCCTTTAAGTGGCCAGAAGTCGTCAGATAAGCCATCTTGCTTGTTTGATTAATAATGAACTGCAGCTGGGGTAGCAGTGTTAATTTCGTCGACTAAAATATTTTAATTAAAATATTGTATCTTAATTTTAGTCAAAGTGTTATTTTTGACGACTAAAATTGGACTAAAACTAAATTAAAAGTTTTTCCCGAGACTAAAACTATGACTAAAATGTCCAGATATTTTAGTCGACTAAAATAAGACTAAATAAAAATGAAAGGGAGAGACTAAAATCATCCAAACTTCTATTGACCGTCTGAAAGAGCCTCAGATCATGTAAATCCTCTGCCAAAGGAGCAGCTCTGAGCTTTGTTCATGTGGAGCAGAAACATGAAGCAGAGGAACAACATTAAATATGATTATAATGAATATTATCAATGGAAAGTCGACTAAATTCTTCTTAAAAATTTAGTCGACTAAATGTACTTGAAATTTTTGTCGACTAAAACTAGACTGAAATTGAAGATATTTTTTTTACTAAAACTAGACTAAAATTGAAGATTTTTTTTTAACTAAAACTAGACTAAAATTGAAGATTTTTTTTTTTTTTACTAAAACTAGACTAAAATCGAAGATTTTTTTTGTGTGACTAAAACTAGACTAAAATCGAATTACATTTTCGTCAAAAGACTAAGACTAAAACTAAATTAAAATATGTTGTCAAAATTAACACTGTGGGGTAGCTCTCATCAGCTTAATCACATTAAACTTTTCTAAACAACCCTAACAACTGTGCGCTCCAGCGACCACTGGGGGGCCCCGAGCCACAGCTTGAGCTCCGGCGCTGGAGGGAGGGAGGGAGGAAGGGGGTGGGAGGGGAAGACGCGAGTGGGCAGACACGGGGCAATAGGGTAATAAAAAAAAAAAAAAAAAGAAAAAAAAAAAGCAAATATTCATCCCTCCTCAACATGTCCATCAGGATTATTGCCCTTACCAAGCTGTCTCCGGGGCGCGTGAGGGCTTTCAGAGGTGATAGTTCTCGCGCACGGCCACAGCGCCCGCGTATAAAAAGCTAGAGGATCGCAACACGGCAGAAGCAAACAGCGCAGCGGTTTGAGAAGCGCGCAGCACCGCTGTTGCACTGCGATCGCTCGGCTGGACTTGTGACTTTACCCCCTCTGCCATTGGCTGACAGGCGTAATGACCGATCTCTCACTCATTTGCAGATCTTCCCGAGTAACATGACCGACTTTCCTTCCAACTTCTCACCCGTTCGGATTAACACTGCAGAGATCTCTTCATAGACTGCCTTTACGCGCGCTCGACTTTTTATGTTTATTTTTTATTTTTTTTGAACCGGTTACAATTTTCATCTGCGCGTAAAGAAGACACGGCACAAGATGGATTTGGTGAACGCGTGTCGCATGTTGTTCTTCCCGATTCAAATGCTCTACCACGTCGTGAGAGCCAGCGTGTCCGCGCTCCTACCCGGTAGAAGGAAGGACCTGAGCAGGGAGATTGTGCTGATCACCGGCGGAGGACGAGGCATCGGCCGTCACCTGGCCAAAGAGTTCGCCAAGCGGGGCGCAAAGAAGGTTCGTCCAACTCGCACACAGATATCGTGCAAAAAGAAATACTTGGCAATGCAATTTTTACGTCCAGTGTGTCTCGTGTTCCTGTAGCCTGCTGGCATTAGCTGGTGCAGTAAGTTATCAGGAACCAAAGTTGAGACATATGACTTGCTTGTGGGAACATATCAGTCACAGGTTCATACTGCTATTCCCTGCCATAAGTTGGTGTAATCTAGATGCATGTTATTTTTTATTCATGTGGCCTAATTCAGGATTGTTGATTTTGAACCAAGGTATTCCTACTTTAGAACAGATTTTCTTTGCTCAGTGGGCAAATGCAATCCTATATTATGCAAAAGTCCAAGTCATATCTGTCAGTTCAAAGTCTGACATTTACATAATGTGATTAACGTAACATGCACGAACGTCACCCTGTAAAACATAGCAAGTTCCATGTCAACCATTACACCTTTGATGCAGTTCTACCCATGCAACTCCCCATTCCTTAAAAGTGTGTACTGCCCATAGACAAGTTAGACAAGGTGTATTGGAACAAGTCAGCACACAGACCTAGAATTTCAGCCTGCCCCTCCCCCTTCCCTTGTTTCTCCAGGTACAACCTTTTGCTGGATTCGCCTCAAGTGTATTGTCACAGGGCTTGTATGAAAGCAAGAGATCGTGACCTCCAAGTAGCCCTTAGTCGCTCCAGTGGGACTGCGGGGCTGTGGCCTCAATTTGAGCTGGGAGCATTGCACAACAGCAGGTCAAGAAGAGGGCAGCCTGCACAGCCTTTGGAGCTGATTGATGTGATTATAAGGGCAGTTCTCCTCAGACATTGTGCACTGGTTGTAGGCTCGTTCGAGGATGATTGGCATGGCTTACGGTGTTGTTTTGGTTAGATTTGGCATAAACCGTTTTTGGAAGAATGATGGAGTATGGCTTGCACAACTTGCTGCTACTTGATTGGGATTGCAGGCAACATTTTTTGAGTGGTTAAGTGGTGCCAAAACATCAAATTACAACAAAAATCTGTAATGCTTTCGATAAAAGCCAACGTAGAACTTGTTTGAAGTATAGCATGAGTGTGGAGAGCTTATGGAGAGTGCTGAAAACAAAGGCTCAGAAGAAAAGTCCCTCCCTAATTCATGAACAGATGACCATATGCTAAAGTTGTATTTTAGTTCAGATTGACAGGGAAAGCTGCTTTAGGACTGGCACTTGTATATGCCAGTCGACTGGTAGCAATAAATGGATAGGGTTTTGTCAGCAAGATTAATTACCATCAAATAATGGTAAAATCACATCACAATTTGATAATTGGGCCACTACTTCCTAACAGGAAGCAGATCATTTTCTGTAGAGATCCAGAAAGTCGTAATAACATCTCCATGGTGCTGTGATGAACACACGTTGTATCAGGGGGGGACTGGGACAGAAAAACAGCCCTGGACTCTGACCAGCCTGGCCCAAATTATCGTAATTGTGACACTTCCACAAAGACATATTTGAACCTCTTACCACCCGCCTTAACATTAACGAGTGCATTTTCCCCAGTTCGGCTTTTTATTATTATTTTTTTGACTGGTATCATCAGCAAAAAGAACGGGAAAGGTGGTCGTAGAAACAGAAACAAAATCATTAATATAAATAATAAATAATAATGGTCCCAAAATTGAACCTTGTGGCACACCATACTCCACAGAATTCCTTTTAGATTCATGTTTTTTTATACTGGGCTTTACCCAAATCTGAAAACTTCTCGACTGGAGATCAACAATGTAACGTCTCATTTGAAAGCAAAGACCTACAAAAGTGATGGAAACTTTTCGTCACGTTGCCACATTTTGGTCATATTTTTGTTGTTGTTTTTTTTCAATTATTTTTTTTAATCATTTTTTGTTGTGTTTTTTTGTCCGTGTTTTTCTCATGTTTTCATCCTCTTTTTCTCGCTATTTTGATGCTTTTCTTTTTAGCTTTTAGATTTGGGTAAAGCTCGGTTGAGGCGGGACTGGTGGCCCTAGAGCCAGTGGCCCTTCTGTGCTCTTCCAGAATGGACATATGGCCAGTCCCCCCCTGCGTTGTATATCACTGCGCTCAGAGCAGAGCTGGTGATGGATTATTGGCTTTTAAAATGACAGTTTTTGGTTTAATCTATTACACAATATAATCCAGGACATACAGATTGCAGCATTTCAGCACAAAGTAGAAATTATCAAACGGTGTCTGCATGAATTGAGCAAGATCCATTACAGGTCTTTGACAAGGGAACACTATGGCATGTCTCCTTTATCCAACAAATACACTTTTACTTTTTTTCACACCATAGTTTTCACTATAGTGTTTACCCAAATAGTTTCCACTTTCGATTTAAACTCCATCAAATGCATGGCCCTAATCCAGGCGCTGTTTGCCTGGCAATAATTTCCAGGAAAATGCAGCAGTCTCGTCCTCTCTTGATCTGCATTAATATGAAAACAATGAGGTGTCAGCAAAATCAATGAACCCGCAGTATATACCTTTGTCCAACAAGCGGCGCTGTGTTCCAAACCCACGCTTTTATATGTGCTGTGAGTGCACAGAGGAAGACTGTTTATCTATTTCTACTTCCTTGGGTGGTGCTTGCTTTTCAAGGCAACTTGGTGCTTTCGAAAGTAAAAGAAAGTCAGATAGGGCGGTGGCGAAACAATTCTGCGCTCGCATTCGTATTCTTCTGTTGACATGAGGCAGAACGGCCAGAGAACGGCCTCCTGCTGAGACATGGAACTACCTCCTCCAGAGTTTTCAGTGAAGCCAGGAGTCAGGTGATACCGTAGTGTAAAAGATCGGTCCGTCCGATACCAACGTACCGCCGTTTTGTAGCCGTGTAAACTGTACTTCAAAGTGGCCCACCCAGATACTGACTAAAGCGCCACCCCTCCCGCATAAACAGTGCACCTACACCTCCCACCCCAACCGCCGTCACTCTCTCATCCCTCACTCACTAACAAGGACCTGTCTGTCAGATGTCTGTTGTTTTCAGTGCTCTACTTGTTACATTGGTCACCTGTTTCCTTTTTATCCATGTACCAATACAACGGTTATATAACACAGCTCAAAGTCTAAACAGGCTGTAGTGTCCTTTTGATTGTGTTTATGTTGCACCACTGCGTGTCATCCCTACAAGTAAAAGTCGTCATTACCTCAGCAAAATGTTTGTAATTTGTCCATGCCATACTCATGATTTCAATTCAACGCCTGACAACGTGCTTCACACATTTCCCCTTTAAATCATGATTTTAGAAACTTGAAAACATGGCTTAAAGCTGAATGAAACACAAACTGGTGCTCTGGTTCTTTTCACTTGCAGCTCCTCAAGGGAACGGAGCAAGGAGAAACCAGTAGCTTTTAAAAGCTCTACTTGCAGCTGCACAACAAAGGATGTCACCACGCTTTTCAGCACCTCCATTGTGAGGCATTATCAAGGTGTGAAAGCTTTGAAAACAACACCTGCGCTAATGTGTATGACAATTACTCCCCGCCTGCAGAGACGCTAGCAAGGAAATAGAACGGTTACTATGAATAGGGGATAACCTCTATGAACTTGTGCTAACCCCGGTTCGAGCCTCTTTGTGATTGGCAGCTGGTATTTCCTCTTTCCTTTCTGCTCAGGGGCTTTTGAGATTTTACGGTGTGAGAAGGATGACAGATCTGAGGAAAGAATGGCACAGCGAGAGAATCCAGGTTCCTTTGAGGCGGAAATAGTCACAAGACAATAAACCGGATCAGGGCACTTTCACAAAAATGTAGTCCCAAAGGGTCACAAGCTAGTTCTGTCTTTGTCACTTTCCCAAGCTCAGTGAAATTCAATAGAAAATGTAACCCAATTTAAAATACTTACATTATTCTTGATAGAGGATTGACCGTGTCGACTACAGTTTACTAAAAGATAGTGAAACTATGCACAAGTAAGTTAGGCCATTTTATAGCCGCCCAATTAAGATCATACTCAATAATATTTTTGGTGGTCAAGAACCAAATATGGAAAGGCAGTCTGTCGTACATGTGATCAACTCTCACCTGGTATGGCGGCTGGCTGATGAGTTTTATTAGGTTAACTTAGTTAAAAAGCCACACAGTGATGAGCTCATTGTGTCCATGTGGATGTGTTGTGGTGGAGGCGGGAAGCACACTGTTCCCAGCTGGGTCTTGCCCTGCAGCTGACCTTGCTGTCTCCGCAGTAATTAGACAGCAGCAGGCGACTGCCTCCTGAACTCCCACTGCCCTCAATCTATGTGTGTGTGTGTGTGTGTGTGTGTGTGTGTGTGTCTGCGCACATACAATGGGTGAGAAAAGAAGGACCTATACCCACCCATAGATTCATAGACACACACTGAATATAACAGGAATCAGTTTAGGCACACCGTGGCCCAGTTATGCATAAGAGCTGATAATTTCAATATTTTTTGCTGAGTAATAAGGATAACATCACAAAGTTTGAGTTTACCTGGCCTTATTAACTGTTGGTTGAACGCTCAGGTGTAGCTCTGTTTGAGATGACATCAGGACATTCTACAGGCTCTGGTCTATGGAGATTTTAATCCGAGGGCTAATATTGTAGTGTGATTTGATATAAAAAAGGAGGATTATGAGTCTTGTTGAGTGTTAAATATTTTTTGTTTAGATTACTTTAAAAAGAATACATACAGTTGGGACAAAAGAATGTGTGTGCTGTTACTCTTAGTTGTGTATTATGGGATAGTAGTGTTTTTAAAAGCTGCTTTATCTTTCATGGTAAACGTGGACCATAGTAAGTCAATCTCATGTTTTCTTACTGCCTTTATTTAGATTGCAATTTGGCCAGTGCTTGTTTATTCTGAGGACCTTGTGTGCTGTGGCCTAATGAATTAAATAACATTAGCAGGAGTGCATGGTTTGAGGGCTCACTTCAAAATGAGAGCTGTCAGCTTTGTTTGTAAGGCTCAAATCCCATTAAAGCTTTGAGTTATTTATCAGGACCTGTCTCCCCCTGGCTGATTACTCAAATGGCTTTGCAAATGAGGCAAACAGAAAAGCCAATCAAACGCAAATCAAACAAGAGGCCTTCACAGAGGGAGACCAGCCCAGAGCTCCGGGTCCTAGATGATCGACATGACTTTATATCAAGTTGGAAGTGTATTGGCTTTGTAGCTAAGAGACCACACTTTGCCTTACTTTTACTTGCGCATGCTGTCATGGTAGGGGTGATTTACCGTCATTTGCGGTTATTGTAGCAGTCAAAGAAATGCAAGTAATACGTTTTAAAAGTTGTTGTAGGCCAAATGATTGTAGGATTGGAAACTTATCTCTCTTCTGTGATGTCTAGCTCATTATAGTAGTAAGTAGTGTGATGATTTGTACTCATCAACACTGCAAATAATATAACAATAATATAATAAAAGCAGCATATTACAACCATAAACCCTAACCCACTGACACACTCTCCTTTATGTGGAGCTGGTATCAATCTGACTGTCACATACACAAGATTGCTTTCCAGCAGACTTTCTGCTCAAATATTAACCTTGGTCATGGGCTTGGGGCCAAATCCCATGGCGTCTCCTCTGCTCTTCGCACACACTCTGTTTTCAACATAGACGACGGGGCTCATCTGCTCAACAGGCCGTGTAATCTGCAGGAGAATTTGTGTTGGAGAGATGAGGAGGGCTCGCTCTCCCCCTGATTTCATTACCTTTCGCTGACCCCGACGACTGACAGATCTAATTGCCCAATCGCTAGTCCCCCACCTCTGCACCCCCGTGTACCCTGCTCAAATGACAGGGCTTCATGTAGGCTCTGGCTGGATCAAGAGACAATTCATTCACAACAACCCCCCCAAGCCTTTAATCTTGTTCAAAAAACTATTTGCTGCTGGTTTGAGAATGTGCTCTCTGTTCTCTGGAATATTGCAAATGTTTCTGATGTTTGTTATTTTTGTTCACCATTTAAAGTTTTGCCTTTTTGTTTCTTCAAGGTGATTCTATGGGGTAGAACTGAGAAGTGCCTGAAAGAAACTGCAGAAGAAATCTCCCTCATGGGAACAGAGTGTCACTACCTCATCTGCGACGTGGCCAATCGAGAGGAGGTGTACAAGCAGGCTAAAGTGGTCAGAGAAAAGGTATGTTAATAAGAATTTCATATTGTTGAATTCCATGAAACAAAAATGTCATTTGCTCAGTGGAACATCATAAAATATGTCCCTCTGATGCGTTTTTCTACTGATGCATATTGGCTGGGCTGTGCAGTCTTCCATCTGGTAGAAAGATTAGACTTTTGAAATATGGGAATGAAAGAAAGGGTGATTTCTTACAGCCCTGGTGAATGCAGGCAAGATGGAAAAGCCATGATCCGTGCATGATTCATTATATTGATGTCTTATTTTTTTTCTGTTCTTTTTTTTCTGTCTGAATAATAGGTGGGAGATGTAACAATACTGGTGAACAATGCAGCGGTGGTTCATGGGAAAAGTCTGATGGACTGTGATGACGACGCACTTCTGAAGTCACAACACATCAACACTTTGGCACAGTTCTGGGTAAGAGAGTGTTGTCTTGCAAATTCAAATTCCAAGCTCAATTTTGACACTGGAATAAAAACGTCAATACCACACTGCATAGAATTTTACCCAATAAATAAAATTGAAATAGAGGAATTTATTTTGTGACAGATATTTTCATTGTTAAAAATTCAAACAAACATGTGCCTTTGCTGTGAGCTGCTCAGCTCTCCTAAGACATGGCTGTAACTTTACTTTTACTTCACCCATTGCAGTCAAAGTATTTTCTGTGTTGAGCTGGTCATTAGGAGCATGTTTTGTATTGATAGCAACAGTATAGTCCAAAATGTTATGCAGTGTGCCTTTTTAATATTATATACTATATTCGCTATTGTAAACGTTTGACTCTTTTTCCAGCTGCATTGTATTACCTTCATTGCAGAACCATTCTCTCAAATGAAGTGTCGCTATTCATAATCAAATGCTATTTAATCTACAATATATAAATATTTACCGGACTGAATTTGGTCCATGACTATCATGTTAAAACGGTTTCTGCCATAGTGAACAGTGAACAGTCACTGCTGTCGCGTTTAGGTACATAACAGTGCATTATTGTTGTTGGCTTTATTGTGTCCCTCTGTCTCTTTGGACCTCGAGTCCAAAATAAAGTTGAATTTAATTAATTTAAAGCACCAAACAATGTTTTAGCTTTGCTTTTCAAATACCTTCAAATCATGAGTTGAGTACAAATGGAATTTCAGGTGAAAAACCGCTTATTGTCCAATGCTACCTGATACATGTCAACGAATGGAAGAGGCTAAACTAAGCTATGCATAAAAATGAATGTGTCGTGAAGCTAGCAATAGCAACACTTGCCAATTTTACAGTTTCTATCAAAACGTGTGCTTCTTTACCATCTTCCTATCCTACATTTCTACAATAAATGCATTTCATTTTCTAAATGTGTCTAGGTTTTTAGTCAAATTCAGAGAGCTATTTCTCTGAGTAAGAGTTTTGGGATACACTATAGTTGGGTTTCTGTTTCTCGAATTACCCAGGTGTGTCAATTGACTATGTTCATGTACGGCTCGCATGCACATATATTGTATACAGAAATTGTGTCTACTCTGGGCGTACTGTAGTAGCTAGTGTGTGACGGGGGCCATGTGATCGATAGGTATAGGCTAACATAATCATTGTAATGTGCACGTGCATGATAATAAAAGACTCAGAATGAAAGGAAATACGGTGTTTATCAGTTTACCTCTGACAAAATGTTCAGAGCAGACTTTATAGTGTCTTGGGTCAGGATCGAAGCCCTCTCTGTTTACTCTCGCCAGCTATAGATTACGTCTCTCGTACGAAAGCCTTTCTTTATAGAAATCATTGTCTCTTCGTTGTGTCGGGATCAGCATGATTTGCACAGCCCCACACAACACAGGTGTCAACCATCCAGGATGATATCAATGATCCGTAACGCAAACAATTAGATCCTTGACACACAAGATAGCGGTGTATGGAATGAGGACATGACAAAGTATCGATACTTGCTCAAATTAATCATCCATTCTCACTTTCCATGTTTCAGACCACAAAAGCCTTTCTACCTCGGATGTTGGAGTTGCAACATGGTCACGTAGTGTGCATAAACTCCATTCTGTCCCAGTCCCCGATCCCTGGAGCCATAGACTACTGCACGTCCAAGGCGTCCTCCTTGGCCTTCATGGAGAGCCTGACTCTCGGCCTGCTGGACTGTCCCGGGGTAGGCTGTACCACAGTGCTCCCCTTCCACACCAACACGGAGATGTTCCAGGGAATGAGAGTTAGGTAAGAGGACGCAAGAAATGCAAAATAATTGACCATTATATTATATTACATTACATTACATTACATTACATTACATTACATTAGTATTTCTATATTAAATGATGCAAATCTTGTCTAGTGGTTGGGCTAGACATCAACCACCCAATGTCTAATTTGCTGCATTATACATAATTAATAAATCATTGTTTGCAGGTTTCCGCAGCTTTTTCCACCTTTAAAGCCTGAAGTTGTGGCACAGAAGACCGTAGATGCAGTCAGAGCAGACAAGGCCTTCCTCTACCTGCCCTGGACAATGCACGCGCTTGTTGCACTTAAAAGGTAAGAATAGCTCAAAATACTTACCATGACTGTGTAACAATTTCTGAAGAACACTTAAGCCAGGGGTGCCCAAAGTGCAGCCCAGGGGCCTCAGAACAATTTTAGCCCTCAGGCTTTTTGAATCTGAAACTGACATTTTATTGTGAGGCAGAGCTGGCATTGAGGTTCCAAGACTAAATAAAGGAGTGAGGTTTGAAACCAGTTGAATGTTGCTCTGCACTGCCCTCCGTGCTGTATTCACTTCAATATGCAGGCCCTTGATGAAAAAAGTTTTGGACACCCCTGACTTAAGCAAATTTTTAGTGAACTAAAATGTGAAATGTTAGTTCATATACACAACTGCTATAGAAAATGTACTAAAGTGTCTGATGTGTGGGAATGGGGTATATGTTTTTGCGTCATACTAATCATCTTTCTTTTTTTTTTTTCTAGTTTCATGCCACAAATTGCCTTGGAAGAAATCCACAAGTTTACTGGCAGCTACACCTGCATGAACACTTTCAAAGGGCGGACATGAAGCTTGATTTAAAAAAAACAGAAATACTTTTAAAGATGTAGTTTTTTTTATTAAAGGACATGGACCTTTTACATATGACTGCTTGAGCTCACAGATGGTGTCCGAGTGAAAGCCATCCTGCAAGTCCAGAGAGAAGTGAAAGCAGGAGCCATTTTGTTTGGCCATGACTGTGTGCATGCATGCGTTTGTGCATGTTTCTACACAGATGTACGGCAGACAGAGTACTAAGCTTGTCTTACTTTTTGAGCAAGACTATCATAGATGTAGATTTTCACACTTCGATTAGTCTGTTTTTAAACATATTTTTGTATTTGTCTTTTAAAAGTTTGAATGTAAATAAAATAATATTTTACTCATGAGCACAATTTGTTTGCTTGTTAGCAGGAATCCCACTCTCTAACCTTGACAGTACACACTCTTTCACCACATAAAAAATACAGTAAATACATCCAGATCTCACTACTCTCCCTGAGGATCCCACTGAGAGTTAGGAATCTCTTTTAAAGGCGAGTCCTGGACCTGGATTGGGTTCCCATTGTGTAGGGTAGTACGGAACCATAGAAAACTTTGCAGACATGGGGAGATAATGCATACATACAGTATATTTAATCCAGCACCAAATACAATGGCATGCCAAAGTTTGGGTACGTGGGCCTGGTTTGTTTTTGAGACCAGGCACCATACTGTGAAGATTCGAAACAAAAACTTATAGAAATTCCACGAGCATCTTTCAACTAAACATATTGCTCTTGGGAGGTAGCCATTGTTGCCTGGGACGCTTGTGGATCCAGTGACGCTGTGATAATGTCTGACGATTGATGCCGAATATGAGATCAGTGACTGAGACAGACTATGCTGTCAAAACATAAAAACACATGTTGCCAGCACTAGAGGCGACAGTATGTGCTCTTTCTCTCTGTTGTTCGTAAACTGTATGGAGGGGCTCTACTCCGATTTATTCAAAGCTATTTTTTTAAAAATGTTAAGATGTGCATACAGTTTGAAGGTCATTCAGTGCTTTTTATGTAATACATCGACTTAAATGAATGCTGATAACAGGTCACATAATGATATGTACTAAGTCTTCTCTTCGGCTTCATACATTTCTTAATGACGCACTGATATAAGCACATCTGGAAACAAATCAATGGGACTTTAATTTCGCAACCAAATGAATAAGTTGAGGAATAAAATGTTTTTACAAATGGTCCCTGCACTCCCAAGGCTGATATCATTTAATTTGCACATAGCTAATGCTTACATTTCATAGAAGTACACACAAGTATTGCTTAGTTTACTTTATGCACGTACCTAAAGGCCTGTTTAAATTTGCATTTGTGTGTGAAAGATGATCAGGACCTTTTTGAGACAGTAACTGCTATTTTTACACCGCAGTGAGCGCAATGCTCAGGGAAAATGTGGAATTGCAGAAGTTGAGCAAATGTAGAGCACATCCCGCTGGCTATAAGGTTAATAATTAAGCCTAACCTCCCCTGAATGAACTGTGTTACATTAGCCAAAGATAACTTACATCATTAGTGCAAGGATGTCCAATGCATGCATCAATGTTTTGTCAAATACACTATCCGGTATCGCTTTAGATTTGGTGTGTGTATTAATAAGCATTAGCAATCATTTTAGGGTTAGGGTAAGGGTTAAGTTTAGGATTAGGTTTGGCAATGAATAAGTGCATTATTAATGGCCTATTAGTATGTTTACAGATAATAAGCAGTGTGTTAATACTTTAATGCTTATTAATACATATGAGCACACCGTAATATAAAGTGTTATCCAGTATCCTGACAGACCCATACTTCTGCAAATTTGTTGTTACCATCACACTAAAAAATCACTTTAGTTTAATAAGTTAAACAAGGTAAAATGTACAATGTTAAAGGTTGTAGTATGAGACTTGCTTTGATTACAGGAAAACCTGTAACATTCCCTACGAGTGACTGTAAAAGAACCTGCCCTTTAGCTCCAGGACAAGGCCCATAAACATTCATTTGGCTCTCTGTAACCCTTGTGTGCCCTCACATTAGGGGTGCTATAGCGATCAGGAGGTGACCCATGCTGGGTGGGACAGGGAGGCCATGTCAGCCTCACACTTTACTAGGAACCTGTTTCACATTCTCACACTGGGTGTTGCAAAACCAAAGGAAAGAAGAAGCAGCGTTCTGGGGATTGAACAAGATCGCGGAGGCATGTAGTGCACGTATGCTAGGGGAGCGCAGCTCAAAATGCTTCAAAATCTCAAAGGGAAGGTTCAGAACAAGGTTAGCCAAATACTGAATAAACCTTCAAGGGGACTTTTTAAAATATGTTTTTTTTTTATGTTGAATCCATTGCTGACTGAGTGCAGGTGGAGTAGCTCCGGTCGCATGGGGAAAAAACAGAGTACAGAGCTGAAACCACAAACCCAGGTGTCACTGCTGGAGGCTGCACTGTTATTTGTTGAACTATGTGTTGAAGTGTTATTATGGCCGTGAATATTTTCTCCAAAGAAGTCACCTCTGTACTTTGAAATCTTAGATGTGCAAAGGGCAAGTTCCTGCTTCATATAGGACTTTTCTAAAGTCGACTCTGCTTTACTAATGCTAGGAACATCCCCAAAGAGTAGCAAATTCACAGATGCTCCAACTCTGCTGTTTAACCATCCAAAGTCACTAAAATCCCAAGAAATGTTAATGTTAGTATGTGAACTTAACAATCCCATTATGAAGCAATAAACTCACTCATCATTGCCGCGTCTGCCTTGTTATGGGTTTATCTCTCTCCATTACAGACCAAAACCGACTGGACTTGATTTGATCAATATTGCAGGCATTTGTAATCCCAACACAGTTACATAGAAATCAACTTCATTTATTCAGCATGTCATATACTTTGGCCTTTAACAAGTTGTATTGGTCTGGATCAGGAGTCCAGTGGCTTGTTGAGCCCTGAGCATGTAGAAGCTCTGCTTTAGCAGGATCATGTCATTATTTCCATCACATGAATTCCCAGACAGAGTGACTCCTGGCACTCAGCTGTGACTTTTGGGGTATTTTTTTTACTTCAAAGTGAATTAAAGAAAATAAACCCATTTTCAGCATAACTATTTGGAATATAATAATGATCTGATCTCACTTAAAGGCCTGAATGAATTGGATTTTTTGTCATTCGCAAGCTTATGAAACACTTTGCCCATTGTGCCCCTCACACATTACATTATTGGTTTAGTGGAAGACGAGAATGCCTATATATTTACTATATGTAAACTGTGTTTGCAGTACAGTATATTCTACATCCATTCTACTTCATAAAAAAAAGTATTTATTTATTGTTCATTTATGATGAAACAAAAGAGATAAACAAATGCAATCAAAATAAAGGACCTCCGCCACCAGCTTTCTCTGCACAAAAAAAACAAAACCACAACAAATACCTGTCAGGTTCAAAATTGTGTCCATGTCCATTCAAAGTGTCCCCATGTTCCTACTTTCTTAATTTATGTTTTGGTCGTTTTATTTTTGTTGGGCTGTTTTGATTGCAAATATAACATTTTCACTTGATATTTATCTTCCAATTCCCCTTTAGCTCAAATACCTTTGTCTATGATAACAACAAACATACAGCTATAATAAACAGCATAAATGTCCTCTATTTGCCAACTTGAGAACACTGCCTGAAGGCTGGACCCTATAGTTGCTTAATGCCGGTGCTGGAGGCAATAATACCCCAGTGCAGTGCATCTGAGCAAGGTGTTATTTGTTACACTGCTCTCTCAGAACGGTGCTGTTAGCCTCTGCACCACTGTGTAGTCAGCTTCATCCATCACAGAGAGGGTAGTATGATAAAAAGGCTCAAGCCTCACCCACAGCCAGGAGCCAGCCGTGACACCTCAGTTGACCTGTCACATCACGAGAGTTATTATCCACAGAGAGGTCAAAGGGCAGCAGCAGCAGGCTTAAAGGGTGTCAGTCCTACAGCACATACACAAACCCAGGAGACACGGTGAGCGGGATCTATGAATGAACGACAATGTTGTGTCAGGGTTACACAGCGCGGGGGCACAGTGGTTAGTGCTCGTGCTTCACAGCAAGAAGGTCCCGGGTTCCTGTGTGTGTTTCTATGTTCTCCCTATGCCTGCATCTCCTCTGGTACCACTAAAATATGTACAATAGGTTCCCCTCTGGGGCCAGGACTCTTCTGAAAAAGAGAGATTCTTAATCTCAGTGGGATTTCCTGGTTAAATAAAGGTCAAATAAAAATGGAAGTGTTTCTTTGGAGCACACGCAGCATGCTTCAAGGGCAGACAATGACCTTTCCATGGAAAAAAATCCAGGAGTCAGATGAAGAGTTGATGGATAAGAATGAGTTTGGAAAATGAAATAGGGGAACAAAAGTTCTAAATTATGCACAGGACCCCAAGTGGTAAGTGGGTAAGAGGGGTAACTTGCTTCTCTGATAAGGTAACAAAGGCCAGCTGTCTTTGTCAGGATTTGTTAATAACATGTGACGGCAAATAAACTAATCTGATTGTACGGAACTGTTTTCTTCAGACTTTATTTGGTCTCCACTTTTCTCAAATGTAGTCGAATGAATCTTACCATACTGGATTTGTACACTAACCAACACTTATCTGGAAACTTGCAAGTTGCTTTTACCATTTGTGGTTCTTTGAACTCCCATTAACTGTACATGTTCTAAACACAGTCTTGAGTAAGTAGCAGAGCTAAATATGTACAGAACATGGTTAAGCTGACTGTATTTGAGGCGTGACATATATTCTGCAGGTCTCGACAGTTCACACAGGATCTGGATGGAGATCTGAGAGTGAGAAGGAACAAAAGGTTTTATTCCTTTCAAAACATTGCACACAGTGATTTGAGATGATGATGCAACGTTGCATAAACAGATTATGAATATTGAATGTCCTCAGTATGTTTTGTTCCTGCATGTTTCAGAATGCACGTTTCCATGGAGAAATACAGTGCCTCTCGAAAGTATTCATACACCTTGGACTTTTGCACATTGTGTCATGTTTACAACCCTAAACATAAAGATTTTATTTTGATTTTTTTACTGAACGTTCACACACAAGTAACCGACAACTGTGAAGTGAAAGCGAAATGATAACAGAATCATGTATCATTTCGCTTTCACTTCACAGTTGTCTGTTTTATTATACATACATGGAGGCTTGTTTGTTTGTTTACTTTCTTTTAATGTGAAGAAGGTTTCATCAAGTTTATGGGTTGAGACCAAGTCCCATAATGTCCCAGTGGTGCTGGATGGAGACGTTGCAGAGATGTCTTGCCGTCCAATGGTTCTTTTTCCACTGTGTGCCAGTGGGAGCAAAACCCTCCCTGTGTTTTCCAGGCTGATCATCTCTTTTTTAAAATAATTAACAATATGTAAAAACTAGCATCGACAAAGTGTTGCTGTATGAATAATATAAAATCACAGGAGCGGGACAAAAAACACACCGATTGCGATTGAAATAATGTTGGCTCTGTTTGGCAGTTTTCATTTTTGATCCTCCGCAGCTTCCTTACAACATAAAACTGAGATTGTTGTTCACCTTTCTCTGCAGCTAAAGAGGGCTCTGTTTCACATGTGGTTTCCAGTGTTCTGCCTTTGAACGCTGACAGTTAACAGGGAGAGAGGGAGGAGAGGCGGAGGGACAAACAAAGCAACGCAAAGTCTTTTCAGAGCGAGCAGAAGGCAAACACTGCAAAGGGAGAAGAGGGTGTGGAGGTCAGGCGCAGTTCACCGTGCACGAATCGGACTCGGGATATTTATAAAACCACCAGGAATAATGTCACAAGAGAGGAAAGAGTTTGGTTCCCAGATGGAGCGTCTCAGCTAGATTTATTTACTGACTTCATCTTTGCTGATTACACAACACTGCCCCCGCCACAGCAGTGGACATTTTGCTCAAGGTGAATCCGGCTCGGGTCACGCGGAGGACACTGTACTCTGTGCAGCCTCATCTGTACTACACAAGAGATACATCAAAAGGTCATACACTCCTTTAACACAACACAGCTCTCAGCACTACAAAGAGAGACGACCGGGTCAGAGCCTCCCACCAAACCACACAAAACACCGATAAGGCACACTGGGAACACATGGAATATCAGGCATACCTTCACAGTGCAAGCAACAAAGTAGAGCCCGATGCTCGTGTGCGTGGACACACACATAAGAGGTTATGGACAAGTGGTTCTCAAACATAAAGCACCTAATAAAGATCTAATCAAGATGGACCAGGTTCAAAAGTTCGGTAATGCTTTATTTTAAGGTGTGCTCATTACATTAATAAGGTAGTAAAGTTTTAACACACTGCTTATTATACTTTTATCTGTTAACATACAAATAGGCCACTGATAATACGCATAGAAAACCCTTAACATAACCCTTACCCTAACCCTACAATGATTACTAATCCTTATTAATACTTAATGAGCACACCTTATTCCTAAAGCGATACCAGAGGACTCAATTTAAATGCAATGGTGGGATTATACAAGTGTTTACTTCTTCCCATTCAGACATATTCTTTATTATAATTCAGCATATTAAATCATCCATATTTAAATACATCTTTTTTTAGATGAGAACCATCTGAAGAAGCCCAAGTACCACCATGTGACCGTGCCACAACTGTACTCACCTGTTTAATGTTCTATTAAAAAGACGTTTAAAGATTTATGTTATGTGACGGCTCCAAGTTTGTATAAATTAGGGACAGTGAGAGAGGCACCGTATGAAAAGTAAGACGACGACTGCCCAAAACATCTTATAAATAGATCAAATGCACTGTTATGAGAAATTTGTACCAATGAAAACCAATTTACAGTAGATTCAAGTTCATTCTTCAGTATGGCGCGCTCAGTCGCAGAGGCTCAGGACTAACAGCTGAACACAATTTTGTTGACATATAAGGTATATGTATCTACTTACGTTCGCCCTTGCAAACAAAGGCCCATAGTACGCGTTTGCCTACAGGTCACATGAGCAGAGCTGCGGCCTCTGTGAACTACACCTGAACTCGGTTAAATGGAAACAGACCAAACGCGTAGAGTGTAGTGTGCTCATGTGCATCCCCCGGAGAGCTGGGAGAGAGAGAGGACTGTTTTAGCTGAGGATGTGGGATAACAAGAGGAGAAACAAAAACCAACACATGTCCCTGAACAATTGAGTCAGCGTGAAGTTTGCAACTAATCTAATTTGCCACCTTTACTGAAATATAGTTGGTGAAATTGGATGGACAGTTGAGTTGAATGAATGTTTTTATTGATTTATTGGAAAATGTAAACCATTTGGCCTTAATAAATGTTAACTTTACCATGCTAAGTGATAGTCAGTCTAACCTGGCTAATGCCAGACTGCTGTGTGCGCTCGAATCATTTGGAACTGCACAGCAGCCTGGGGACCATGGCCGAAATTTTCGCATGGATTTGGGAACCAATCACAGAGCGAGGAGGGACGGCAAGATGATGACGCGCTATTCGATATACGGAAGCTTGTAGTTTATTTACAGATAAAAAAAAACAGTTTATTTACGGATCCAACAGCAGCAGACACGATGGTATTTTTCGATCAAGCTTTAGAGCTTGTTCTAAATAGTTTAGCTCAAAAGTTTACAGCGAGTACGTACGTCATCTCATATGATGATACGATTGGCCATGGCTACGTGCAGATGCAGGATAGACTTTTTTTTTCTTTTTCGTATCGCCCAATAAATGAGTATGGACGATCGTAAACCACACCTCTCCTACGAGAAAATGAATTGGTGGTCCCCAGACTAAATATCACTTGTGATTTTAGTCTGGTGTTAGCCAGGCTATAGTCAGTCCAGAATGAGACAACAAATAATTATTAGGAATTATGCATTTCTAAACCTTTAAAAGACCTGTCATTGTTAATAACAAACCTGGTGTTCTACAGGCTAAATTTGTAAAGTGCAAAAGCGCTCTCGCTCGCCTCTCAGGAAATATGAAAAAGCAGTTTGTGTTTTTGCCTTTCACACAGAAGCTGAGAAGAGTAATTGCTGCACAACACTTCAAAGGTCGAAGGTGGTCCCGAATCTGGGAGGTGGTCAAGCGGCCTGCTGTTATTAGTCAGCCAGAGGACAAATGACTGTCCCCGGATCGGGTCGTGTTTGGAACCAGGAGGACATTACATCTTCATCTGAGTGGCTTTATGTTCATCTTTGTCACACGACACACTGCTTTTCCAATGAGGTCATTAAACGTGTGCGAGAGAAGGCCTGGTGTTTTATAGCCTGTATATCCACACACGTGTAATACAGCTCTTTCAATGGCTCATTCCACAGCTAATGAAGATTGGGCATCTGGGATCATTCGGTTTGAAAGTAAAAACTTCAGCTGCTCTCGGGGGTCTAAGTAAAGACATTCCTAACTACAAACAACCAAGAGGCCTGTTTCTGAAACAGGGCTACAATCCGCCCCACAAAGCTGCAATTTGACCCCATTTTTCAATTAAGCTGTTCTACTGTATGTTGATGTGCATCTCCAAATTAGTTGGAAGGATTTAAGAGTGTATGGTTCTTCTTTAATCTCTGATTAGATGCCTATTTTAATAGTAAAAAAACAACAACTGTGTAATAAGTAAAATTAGACAGACTAAATGGTGATAAGTGTAAACATCATTTGTGTGTTTGCGCGTGCGTGTGTGTGTGTGGACAAAACAATAAGAGATGGGGCACAATAAATTGTTAATTTTGGTCCAAATTCAATCCCTACTTCCAACACTTTTGCAATCTCTCAGTTCTTCATGACTTTATAAGCAATTTAATCAACAAGCCTGTTAGTTTATGGCTGATAAAATATGCTGAGGCACAAAAGCCACCTACAAGGGGGGAAAAATCAGGAATATGGCCTTTAATGTCACTTCAACAACATTGACAGCTTTGTATTTACAATGCATTAGTATCCTCCATAATTATGTGTTTCTTTTGAGTGTAGTTACAGAAAATTAGCCGTAAACCAGGTGTTGGTAAATATACTCAGTGTCACCTCAAATGATACTTAAAGCTGAACCCAAACGCTTATCTGCATCACTGATCTCAGGATGAAAAAAAAAAGATAACAACTTCCAGAAGCATCAGAACCTGATCAAACGAATCGACTGTTTTTTTCTTTTTCTTTAAATTACAAATTCCCCAGCAAGAGAAGCAATTTTGACCAATTTCTCTCTTGGCAGTTTTACGATATCCCGAGGTGCATCTTCATTTGGATAAAAGGATTTGGAAAGAGTGGGATCTGAACAAAACCAACTCTTTTTCCACTGCCACTGTTGCTGCCAGGCATTTGGATGAGTCGAATGGACTGTGGTTGAACTGAAGCGAGGAATTCCAACATCTGGCTTATATCTGCAGCTTACGCTCATTTGGATGCAGTTTGATGGTTTCCAGTAGATCCACAAAGGCCTGAATTGTTCGGGGTTCTTGGGCCTCGTCTGCCTTGGACTCAGGCGTGGTGCTCTGGCGCCTGACTGCCACAGCTGGGCCTGTCTGTCAAACCCTTATGTGACACACATATCCATACAGTGCATACAAAAGGGGAACTATAGTTTCAGTGTGAGAACTGGGAGAGGTATCGGGCGGTCACCACAGGACCTGAGGCGTTGTGCTGAAACTTGAGAACACACATCAGCTGAAATCACTGTTAATTACGGCGGATCTCTGACAGGAATCTCTATGGCAGCTTTTACACTGCATTAGGGCAATGAAATCATTCTCTTTAGGGTCCAATAGTGATGACAAACACTTCACATTTCAACCACGGACTGCCAGGTGTAAGAAGTGCTTACGGTGCAGTCAGATGCACTTAGTAGTACTGCAAGATGTATATACTACATGAACACTACTCAGACTCTACCATTTCCTCTATAGCTAACCTTGGCATTGAATGACGGATCAAATGCAGAGGACACATTTCTCTACAGGGAACAATAAAGTACTTTAACAAAGTTTGTATTTGTCAACTTTGCCATTTGTTACCACTATTCAACACCAATCGATTGACAATTATGTGGCTGTTTGACTATACCGGCAATACTTGAAGAAAAACTACCATTAGCTTGTTCGGTGATGTTTTTTTAATTTCAAGTAACAAACAACTTCAAAAGAGTACACTTTTCAAACATGTTCTTGGGTAAAAGTATCCAGTTACTCTTCCCTGGCTAAATCGCTCGTCCCCCTTCACCAAGGTCCCACACACACAACACTGCAACTCTGACAATTGGGTTCAACACCAGGTCAAGCTCTGGGTTTGACAATGGGCCAACCAGTCTTCAATGGGAGTAAGGCAGACAGCATTCCCACAAAGCGCCCAGTCACACAGAGGGGATTCTGGCTTAGTGGCCTCTCCCATTGAAGCCACACACTGACTGGAATTAAAGAAAATCTCCCTTCACCATGACATAACCTCAAACTGGTGGTGCTCCTTGCTGTCAGCGGACCGTATCAGTTACTGTCTTATAACTTCAGTAAATCTCTTCACCCCCGGAGCCTTTTTCCGCTCTTTTCTTCTTCCTTTCAGGGTGTTTATTTTGCAAATGTCTCCCCTGGATAAACTTTGCATGCACTCAAATGAAAACATTGTGTATGCTGCAATATATGGGGATGAGAGAGAGAGAGAGCACCCAACTGTTTACTTTTCTGTGCACTGGCAGTTCAGTCCAACTCAAAGAGACTGATTACAGTTTAAACATTCTGGCAAATGGCTTCCAGTGAATTACGATAGGAAGTGATATTAGATGGAAATCTTACCTGGAACTTTTTGTGCTTGAACATTATTGTGTTTAAAATCCCTTAGTGAAGTAACCTTCGCTTAAAGCAGTACTAAGTAACTTGTTTACCTTAATACATCCTTTTCGTAGTCCCTCTGGGGGTAATACAAGTGTTAGTGGGATGACTGGAGGGTGTTTCATCTCCCCCCGGTGTCTTTGGCCAGAAAAATCACAATTGCAACTTCGCTACCACCGGGTAGGAGTCACCAATACACACTAATGGAAGCACAACGAAGAAGCTAACAGGCTAACAGGCAAAGCTAAGTGCAGACTAGCACCACTTAAACAGTATTTACATCCAAGTCTGAAGAAAAAAAAATAACTCCATTGTGTAATTGGATGTACAATATCCCTCTCTCCCTTTGTCTTTTCTGTCAGCGTAGTGTTTACTCTAAGGGACAATCAATGAGTAAAAAATCGCAACATGCTACGACACCTGCAGCGCCGCTCATGGCCTCTAGGGGCATGAGCTACTTAGTTCTGCTTTAAACACTGCAGTACCAGTGTCAGTTTGCTCAAGATAAGTGGTTCTCAAGCTTTACACAGCAAGTATATGACCATCCAATTACTACCAGGCCTAAATCAAGATCAAGTCATGACCAAAGACCAAATCGAAACTGGGACTAAACCAGAAGAAACGTTTAAAGGGGCGAGATGCAAGTTGGCCATTTATACTCACTATTGCCACCTCAGGTCATGCGAGTAACTGCACCTTCTTTTTTCAGCTCGTGCATGACGGCACTTCGGACAACAACTTTTTGAGTGCAGGATTTTAGAAGCAATTGTGGTGAATAGGCCTGGACTCATTCTACACATAAGGACATGGCAATGTAGAGGGAGGAAAATAATAAATAAGTAATTTTAACATTTTTAAACTCCGTATAGTGCCTTTAACTTCAATGCATTAGCAAAGCATGAATAAAATGTCTCTCATCTGAATGAATAAAGGCTCAAATCGCACATGACCGGAGCTTGAGAACAACTGCTTCAGATAATCATTGTTTCCGTCTGTGACTAAATAACCAGCTGACTAACAGACTGGCTGACCAACTTCTTCAGCACTTTGTTGTTCACTGTTTGTGTACATTCTTTCAATTTGCTTGGGACCGGCACAAAGAGCGCACTGTACTTGTGAACACGCAGTATCTCAGACGTGCATATTTTATCCCCATCCTGTGTAACTTTGATACGACTGTTGTTTTGGGAAATGTTACAAGATTTGAGTTTGAGTCAAAAGTTCAGGGTTGTTTGTCTGGTATCCTGATTCTACTTCTCCTCCTTCCTTTCCCCGCTCTGCTCTCCCTGTGCAGCCGAAGTCGAAGCGGGGCTGGCGAGCGCTGACGGAGGGACATGGATCTTCCACATTGAGTGTGTGAACTCTGGCTGAACCCCTGGGTGTACTGTTTCAGGCACGCTCTGACAACCTCGCCCCAATGACCCGGCTCGCGACTGCACAGTTCACAGGGAGGTCCTCTACTCACGCACACCCCCTTACCTCCTCCTCCTCCTCCCCCCGCCCCACCCACCGGCCCCTCCTCTCAGCCTCTTGCCTACAGCTCACCCTTCACGCTGTGGTTTTTGCTTTCCAAGTCTATCACTCTGTTGTCAACAACTTAGAAAAAAAGAATGTTGGCAAAGGTCTTTTTTTCTCCAAACTTTCAAATGAGGGTTTTGTGGTATTTTGAGTGCAGTGCAATGCCCACAAATATATTATCGTTCTGTCAGGGTGTCTGCTGGCATGTTTGAGAGACATGACTCCTAAACTTCTCCAAGTGCACCTTATCCTGGACTTCCTTTAGACTTTAGACAGCCAACTATAACACAGCTTTGTTTCAACTTCAAAACTGCACATTCACCTCCAGAATGCACAACACTTCACACAGAGAATTGAACATTTGCTGATTGTTTGTCATGCTTTTTCCCCACACATTTTGTGGATTCAGTAAACACCTCGACATTATAGATGGCGAGACAGTACCTGTTGTTGAAGCTAAAAAATACTTCTCCTGATGAAGACCTGGAGTGTTTCGGACTGCATTACAGTTGCTCTGTCTGCGGTCAATGAGTCATGGGTAATTTCAACATAGCCCTCAGTGATTCGGGTCATGCAGCTTTATAAATATGTTTTGGAGGGATGATTCACATTTCAGCATCCTGTTACATATGGTGACCTGAGTTCACTGAGATAAGAGGAGAGGAATGCAGGGCAAGTTCTCAATCGTTAAATCTCTGCATCTATATCATAAGTACGCAGTATTTAGCACACACGGTCATTTATTTGTTTATTTTTTTCACATTTTTTGGGTCAAAGTAGACTTTTGGAGTGGCCAACCAATGAGGAATACTGGAATGCAGTAAACATTAGGTTGCAATAAGTGTCTTTCGTGCTCCCTGTTTCCCCAAAGCCCTCACCCGTCATCTCATTAACTCCCTGCCAAACTCTGCCTAACCCCTGGTACCGGCTTCACTCTTGACATTATGGGAGGGACCACTTATCCACTCAAAGGCACCATGCTGTGCTGCCTGTGCAAACTGCCTGATTAGTTGGCCACCCCTGACTAGCTGTTTGGGCGGTGAGTGCGTCATGATAGATTGTCTCTCATTTGTCTTCTGCAGACTTCTTTTACAGTGCAAACCCTCTCCACCTGGTGCTTTTACTTCATGAAGAATGAGAAGTAAATTGCCCTGTATCGTAGCTTTAAAGTGGAGTTAAAAAGATAAACTGACACCCAAATTATTGAAAGTTGTGTTTATAAAAGCAGCACCCAAGATTTATTTAGAAATCTGGTAACAAACGAAATAAATGTATGTATTACGTGAGATAAATTTCACACATTATTCATCTCTTTAGTTGTTTTGGTCAGCTTTCACTTTCTCTGTCTGTGATTTTTTTCTCGCAACCTGAACCTCCTCAAAGACATACAAGGATAACAAACCTTCATATGCCTTGTCAGAGAAATATTTATTGGCAAAAGGGGATGGGGGGAGTGGCTGTCCTCCTGCCCCAGGCGTGACCTGCGTTTACCCAGGGCATGCCCAGGCTCCCCGCCCAGCTGAACGGTCAGCCCACAGGACTCCTGTGGGAGGAGGTTAGTGTTACCGGCCCCCGGGGGGAGCAGCAGGGGCTGGAGGCCGTCAAGAGCATGGGCCTGAGCCGGGACAGCTCCTCCGCTCTGCAGAGTCAGCCAGGGAAAGACCTGAACTTGGAATGACCCCAGCAGCAAAGTCCCCCATGGGTTCATCCACAGGCCACTGCTCCGGTTCCCCTCACCCCAAAATCTTCTGGCTTTTTCCTTTTTTTCTGGACCTGTTTTTCCTACTGGACCAATACATTTTCCAGAACAGAATCCACCCCCATGCTCCGGCTTCTCGTCTTCACGTCCCCCTCCCAAAAGAATCACCTAGTTAACTCTTGTAACTCCTTTCACAATGAGAAACAGGCCTTTCAAGTTTATAGCCCCTTCAGAGGCTTCCTTTTTACACCTGCCATGCGGAAGTGAAGTGTGGAACACAGTTTATTATGAGGCCATTACACAAGCCTCAACAGTGCAAGACAGGAAGAGAGAAGAGAAAGGTGACAAATACGACTTTGCACTGTGAATAAAGCATTGCAATTATCACCTTAAAATACGAAATGCTCCATTATAAAATATGCATGTGATTCTCTCTCAATTAAGTGCAGCAAAAGATGCGCCTTAAAATCTCTACCTCATAACATCATTTTGTTTCACCCTTTAGACAGAAAACCATTTAACATGCTATAGCACCCTCCACCACAACTGATCCCTGCAAGTGTCAGGCACCTGCACTAGTCGGAGAAACCAGACTCTCCCATTTCCAGCTGCCTGTTCTCTGCTGGTGTTTCCCAAAGCATTTAAACCCAATGAGCCTGGGTCACAAAGTTTGATTTCCCCACATTATTTTGTACGGTCTTCATTTATTGCTGACTCTGATCCCTGCAGTGGCGTTTGGCCACTAAAGCAGTCGACTTTTCCACTGCAGCTCAAAGCCTGTGCTCACAGCAGAGGAACTGGCAAAACACCAGCAATGGCAACTGGAGCAACAGATGAACTCCATTCTTCAGAGCTTGGATAAGATCTGTGGATGACACTTCCCATTTACCTTTCAGGAGTCATAATGCAGAATATAATCAGTATCCCTCATGTCACTCACTTGACATAATAGTCATTCTCAACATTGAACAAGAATCCAGATCATTCGCCAAGCCATTGATCCATTGATTCTAGTGCCCAGGACTTGAACCTTGGATCTAACAGGATGGGGAGAGTTTATTTGAGCAAATCCTGTGTCATACTGACCCCCATGGTTGGTCTATGTACAGAATGTACACACTTTTCCATAAATAGATTTTGAGAGAGTTTAGATGCTGTGGTTATATTGCTGACAGGCCACAAGTAACAAGACAAAGTAGTCTTCAGTTACACAAGGTGAAGCTTACTTTGGACGTTAATGTAGGCCTACTACTAACGTTTACTACTAATAAGTACGACTACACTATACCACCAAAAAAAGAAAGTCCAGTTCCTTTGCATCAATATGGGTTGAATGTCTTTCATGCAACGATGTAGAAATTCAAGTGAATGTGATGCATTTGCGCCCCCATGTGGTCTAATGGCAAAATTACATGATTGCCTTTATTTATTGTACTATTATTTACCCAATGAAGCATGCAGTACGTGTTTTATCTTTATTTTTTTTTACGGTTTATGGCTTTGTCAAAGCATTCAGCCACATCATTTTATTTTGATAGATAATGATAGTCCAACATTACGCACATTAACAGCCATCAGGCCCCATTCTATGAAACATGTAGTTTATATTCCAGAGATACAACCACAGGCGAGGGGTTATTTGATAGCCATCACCCAGATATCATTTAAAATTTGACTCAGGTGTATTTTGGGTGCGTAGCATATTTCACATTTTACGTGTGAAAAAAGTGTCCCAATAGGCTGTCTTTAGAGGTTTTATTCACAAAGAAAACTCAGCTTATTGTATTTGTTTTAATTGTCCAAATCACATACTGTGCTTTGTGAGCAATCTTAAAGGTCTTGATGTTATATGTCATAGTTTTTTGTTTTGTTTTTATTGCATTGTGGCAACAGCTACGTACCTTGAAAAAGCAATCTGAATACTGATTACTTTTAAATTGTACAGACAAGTAATATCTCAGCCAAGTGGGGAGAAGGATTCTAAAGTGAAGATGGGGATTTAAAACGCAGCACACATGAATTAAAATCTGGAAAATTGGAAAATATTTAATAGCATTGCTCCATCATCCAATACATAAAAACACACATGATTGAGTAATCCTGTTTACTGAGGCCATCTTCGCCTCTTCTTTGGCAACAGAAGATATACGCTTTTTGAGCTTTGCATTTTGCTGCACCTGGATCTTCCCTGCACATTTTTAAAGCCCATAATCCATAACTGGACCCGTTTCGAGGAGGTGTGTGCACGCAATGTGAGTTCATGACAGTGCTATTGATTTGTTAGCATGCTGTTGATAGCTGAAACTAAAAAAACAGTTTTTCATGTTTTATCAAAAGTCATTTCAAATGCTACCTGCAACATGTAGATAAACACTGTCCATAGCAATTATTTCAAATAATAAAACACTGAACTGGGGGAAAAAATGAATAAAATCTTTTATTCAGTGTTCCTTTTTGCCTGATGAAGAGAGAGATATTTTTCCTGTAATACTTTTGACCTGTATGTCTGTGTAGGCACTCAGTCGTACAGGCGTTGTCCATCTTCAATGAAGGTTCTTGAGTCTTCTTCTGCACTTTGTAATTGAAGTGTCGAACGTTTCGCCTCTCATCCAAAAGGCTTCGTCAGCTAAATAAAGTTCAGCTCAGCTCGCAGCACAGATATAGACCACAGGGTTCGACACTTCAACTACAGAGAACAGAAGATGACTCAAGAACCTTTTGACATGTATGTGCCTCCTCTTACGCACCAAGATCTCATCTTTAATTGAAAAACACGAAACATGGGTGCTTTTCCCAATGTTTAAGCCACAAATATGCATGCTATGTCCACCTCATAACATCATCTGAATCGGGGTCAATAGGGCTAAATGGGACTGTGTGTGCAAGAATGAAACAAACACAAGCCCAGTTTTGCAGAATAAAAAAAAAAGTGGCAGTATGAAGAAACAGAGAAAAAATAGATTGAGTTAAAAAAAAAAAAAATGACATCAGAAAAAGAAAGCTTTCTTCAAGGTTGTCCTGTGGTGATAAGGCTCAAAGTGGCTGGTGGGAAAACAGGTAAGACTTTAATCTGAGATGGATCTACCCGCAACACGAGGCACGTTGAAGGATTTTGTTTTTGCTTTATTTTTGGTGATGCTTTTTTTTTTTGCAAATGAGCTGGAAATTAGCTTAATTTATCCCTATGTTTTCACACACACATAACAAGAAAAAAAAAATCTAATATACTTTGTCCCCTGCACAGAAGAAAAAACATTTCATTCACCAAAGTACTTGTCTGGGTCTGCATGCTCCCTTATATCAGCACATCTCTCTCTACTTGTGGTCCAAAAGACAAAAAAGAAACAGAGACGAGGTCACACTTTTTCTGCTGTGGGTCTAAAATTATAGAGTGAACTGCCCTTAACTTAGAACGGTTGAATGGCCACCTTTTTTACTTTTTGTCTTGGCTTATGTCTGGTGTGCGTTATGACTGTTGTTGTTACTGATTGCTTTATGTCCTGCTGTGGACGGCTCTTTGTCAACATTGCTGTTTTTAAAGTGCAATATAGGCCTGCAGTAGGTTGGATTCAAGAAATGTGCATCCCAATGCACCTCCAGAGGTTGTTGGATGGATGTTGCTCCATACCAGTGTTTCTCAAATTGGTGGCTTATTTTGGTGGTCATCGATTTTAATTTTAATGTACAATTTATTTTATTATTCTATTATTCATGTGTTTGTTCTCCTTTTAGCACACCCGAATAGTCAGAGTTTTAGACCTTGAGTAGTTCTAGTTTGCCAGGTGTAAACTAATCTTATAATAGATCTTGTTTCCTGGTGAGAAAGTCAAATAGTTTGTCATAAGATAAGTCTATACTTGGAAACAAAGCCATTCCGACTCTATGCTGCCCTCAAGTGTCCAGCCTGCGAAGTGCATTCATTTTGCCCCACACGTAACAGCCAGCTCATGTCTACCCCAGACTAAATGTGTCAGTTGCACATACAGCCTAATGTTTACACGACAATTAGATATTTAATAAAGTCATGGTATAGCGTAATAGCCTAAAGAAACAAGAAACAGCAGGAGTATAAGACAGACATGCAATACAACAATCGTACCACAGTGGGGCAGCACTGAACTGAATCACTTCATTAGAACCAAAAACCAAAACTAATGGTCAGTAATGAAATGAGATGAAGCCGAGTTGAACCTGGTGCACACGGTTTGTAAAGAGCCAGCTGATCCGCCAACATATTAATAATAGAGTTATTTGTAGATGGGAAATATACAAATATGGAAAGCTCAGTTTTGATATGGTCCATTTTGTGAAACTCCACAAGAAAACTACTGTGATAAGTTCAGAGGAGCTAATAATCAAAACAATACTGATGAATTAGCCGGTACTGTTCTCTGCTGCTGGCTGACTTTTCTGTTTAATCTCTCCAGTGTGGAAAAGATAAAGGTTTAATGGTCCAGTGGCATATTGATAGCACATTCGCATTTCAAAAGGATCATAAAACAATAGAGCAGACGTGATCGTGAGTCTCTGTGATCTGTGGAAGACACGCCACAATTATATCATGTAAATGTTTAATGAAGCTTTTATGGAGGATCATTAATTTAACAAGATAATTATTTCACCATTACAGGCGTACATTAACAACATCTCAGTGACGTCTGAAAGGTTATTCAGATGCCTGGTACTGAAGTGCTTTTTAAAAATTCAGTTGTTCTCTCTGTGGTTAGGTTTACTTTCATGTTGACTCAATTAGCTATTTTTTGTACATATTAATTAATTATTTGAAGTACTTATACAGTTCATAAGAATATATCATAATCACATCATGCTCTATATTATCAAGAAAAAGTTAACAAGGACCAATATCAAGCAAATTTGACTTTTTTGAGAATTTAACCAAACATTATGTTAAACCCTTATATACAAAAGATATATAGGCCTATACCTGGAGTTGTGTTTTGTTTCTACAGCCAATATTTCAATAACCCTAAAACCTGCCCACACTCATTTGTGCATCACACAAATGAGTGTGATGTAAGTTAGTAAGTGCTTTATTTGTCATTGTACAAGTGGACAAAGAAATAGTGTTCAGGTGTTAGTCCTGAGCCTCTGCGACTGAGCCGTGCCCCCCACTGTGGGTCAACCTGGCTGGCTGCCTTCAGTCACCTCTGATCCTCTGAAGCGGTGCACCACCTCCTGAGCTTGTCCCTGTTTCAGAACGTGGTGTCCTGCACCGGTCAGCTCCACCTCCTCCATCCTCTTCCTCCTGCACAGCTCCCTCCGCTCCACAACAGTCCTTCATCGTTTTCTGGGAAGATCTTCTCTTCTGAAAGTCCATTAGCCAGAACAATACATGTGTGGCTTAGCTGTGAGTCTCGCCCGGATACCTTCTTGTTTGTCCGTTTTTGTTTCCTGTAGCTCCTCTTGTGACGCCTCGACTGTGCTGCATGTGTGGGGGCTCTTGGTGCCTCTTCAGTGTCTCAGAAGAAGAAATTTGTAGGTCTCAAATGGGTAATGGTTTAGCTCCTAAGCTAGCTGTTAACTTTAAAAAAGCTAAAAAAAAAATCCACCAATCCCCACAAAAACAAAGAATGTACAATAGTGTCCAGTAAAACAATGTGAAGCACAGAAACCACAAATGCGGTTAGCTGAAAAAGGCAAAAAATGCAGCTGTACCGAGAGAGAAGGAGGTTGCTGCCTGTTTACATGTTGCCATGGAAAGATGTCTCTCTGTGTTTTAAAGTCTAGACAATTCCTTTGACTTACAAAGGGTGTGAATACTTATCTATGCAATATTTCAGTTTTTTTTTTTTTTTTTTTTTTTAGAAAACTTGTATGTAACAAACAAATCTGGAATGAGGCTGTAACATAACAAAATGTGGGGAAAGTGTAGGGTTGCACTGCACTCCATAGCTCTATAGCTATTTTAATTGCTACAGTAGTGACACACAGAAAGTGGTGTTTGCTCTAATTAGCTGTTTAAGCAAGATTACAGTTATGAGAGGGGTGCAGGGGTTATGCTGTGTATATATGCATTAGCACAAACATACAGAGCATAAATAAGTGATAGCGACAGCATGTTGCCTTTCATCTGGAGCTGGTAATGACATGTTTGAGAGGCAGACCGCAATATATCTTTTATGTCAACACAGCTGCCCATATGCTCAAATCAACACAGACAAGAGGAAGATCATGTCAGCCTTGGTTGGTTGAAAAGAATAATGTCTTTGCCAAAATAGTAACAATAATGATAATATGTGCTCTGTCTCATTGTAGTTGCCATGACCAGGCGAACTCTAGCAGAATCAAATAAACTTGAACATTTTATACATATCCATAATGTATCAAGGGTTGGGACATGTTTTCCATTATTTTGAGCACATCATGTATTATCCTCTGTATAACCTTTCCTAAAAGTGTTTTGTTTTTGAGTGATCAGATGTTGTTTTAATTCTAGCGGGTCTACTCTACGGGGGGACAAAGTCTATCCCCCCCTCCCTGATCGGGATAATCCGAACAGATGTAGACTTCCCCCTGTGGCCCCGCCCTGTGGTCCTCTGCCCTCCCTCACCCGCGCTCACATGTTAATCTGACTCGAGCACTGCATTTTGAGTGAAGCGGCCTACACATCTGGACCCCTGCCTGTCTCGCCTCCTGTCAATGCCTTTTATCTGTACTGTCACTGACACGGCTTTACCGAAGCCTGAAGCTTAATAATCCTCAAACATCAGTGTCGCAATCCGTATTTGACACTTTAAAACTGACAAAACAAAACAACTTTTTGAACATTCAAGGCACGTTCACTATCATTGTTATCAAAACAGATGAATAAGTTCTGACGTTTCTCCGCAAAATTAGGCCTCAAACTGGTTATAATGAACCAATTCAATATGTTGTGTGCAGCATATATGGTACATTTAAGTAAAGTCTATTGATTGTATTTTTTGTGGTCATTTGATCTAGAAAATAATTGAGCAAATAAACAGGTTTTATAACCTCCATTCCACTTAAATTTGACTGTCAAACTTATGTATACAGAGTGCAGAGCAAAGACAAAAGATTCCTCTGAAATTTATCATAGTCAGCAGAAAACTGTGTTGAAAACGTCAGCACATTTATCCTCTGTTGCTAAAGAGAGAATATTATGCTTTGTGCAGTTATTTGGAAATATTTTTGGACAAACTTGATCACTATCTTACACTGCCCATACTAAGAGAGATCTGCTCCGGGTTATTTTGTAGTTGTGAACCTTCGCATGTACAGGACGGGGCCTTAATGCTGACCTAGAAGGAGATAACTGACAGCTCTATTTTGTTGTAAAAGCATTTTAGAAGATTGTTATGAATTTATTACAAAAGCAACAACGCAATGTGTTTGCAGCAGCACTCTGTTTGCTCAATCACTTCATTGTGAAATGGCAAATAGGGCCTCCTATTTTCGAAAAGGGTGTGAAAGCAAAACAATATGAAATATGAATCACTGTAAAGTAGCAATTATTTTTCTGAATCAACCCCAGATTGAAAAAAAAAAAAAAATATTAGTAGACCACTTAAATAACTTATTCTTGGTTTACCTAAACATGTGTGCTCTAATAGGATAAAGTGGAGAACGGACCATGACCTTTAGAGATGTCAGCTCCTTTCAGATTTTCCCACATCCTAATGGCCGGCTCCTGTGTGGAAAAACCCCCAAAAAAGAACGCATGCATCTGTGTTTGAAGAGTATTACTGCAGTGAGACATGTGACTGTGCTGAGTGGAAGTGTAAACAGAGTGGGATGTTCCACTAAGTGACCAGGCGAGACCCAGCCTTGTCTCTAAGCTGCTTTACCTCCATTTACTTCCCAGCCCTTTGTAGGAGCCTACACTCCATCCATCCTCAAAGTAGGGCGCATGAAAGCCAATCCTTTTTATAGAGTACCTCCAATAACATATCCGGCTCGCTGTGATTTATTTTTAGACACTTTCTCTCCTCCTATCAGCCATCGACTTCAGAGGAAACTTCACACCAGTCTTTGGGGCAAACGTCATCCTCTGAACTTTGTTGTCAGAAGATTCAGCACTATCTGCACTTTTCTTTTTCAGACCATTAGCAAATCGGGATTTAAATGACTTGTCAAAACAAACTCAACGCTGACTCTCATTTGGGTTCTGTTGCTAAGCTCTCGCCATGCTGGAAAGTCGCAAGCGTATCCTCTATAGGTGTGTACATTTGGGGTGACAATTAAACAGATGCCTGATGATCCAATGTTCCTAGATGAGACTAACACAGATCTATAAGTGAAGAATTCCAAGTACCAATGTGTCTTTCTCTCGCAAACAAACCTCCAACATAATTACAATAGACTCTGTTAATAAAATAAATGGTACAAGAAGATGCAAATACAGTGAAAAAGTACACCGTTTGGAATTTCTCACATTTCTGCCTAAATTGGTCACTAAATGTGGTCTGATCTTCATCAAAATCACAGGAATGATTCAACAGAGTCTGCTTAAACTAACACCACCCAAACATTTACATTTGATCATATTTTCATTGGCCAAAACATGTAGACATTCACAGGACAGTGTGGGATAAGTGAGTACACCGCCTTAATCTCACTGAACTCCAGCAGTTTTGTAAAGAGGAATGATCCAAGATTCATCGTGATTGTTGTGAGAGTCTAATCTGCAACTACAGAGAAGCAGTTATTGCTGCAAAAGAAGGATCATTTAATTCAGGGGTTCACTTACTTATTCCATGCTGTTGTGAAGGTTTTTCTGCAAAATATCTTGATAAACCTGTCATTTCATTTTTTTTTTATTGATGATAGCGCGTTGTTCAGGCCCTGAGGCAACAAAACAGCCCCACACCATGATTCTCCTGCTCCATACTTCAGTGGGGATAGGGTTTCGATGTTGGTGCTGTTCCTCCACACATGATGTTGTGTGTTCCTCCAAAACTATTCAACTTTGGTTTGCGAAAGATTAGACTTTCGCAACGAGCACGATGAATCTTGGACCATTCCTCCTTAGAAAACTGCTGCAGTTTAGTGGGATTCAGGCGGTACGTACCTATTCCACGCTCTCCTGTGAATGTTTACATGTTATGGCCACTAAAAATATTGTATTGTATTGTAATATTATATCAAATGTATTTGTTTGGGTGGTATTAGTTTAAGCAGACACTGTTTCATTCCATCATTCCTGTGATTTTGATGAAGATCAGACCACATTTAGTGACCAATTTACTTCTCGCCACTGTAATACACAATCTGTGTTATTGAGAGAATAGATAGCGTGAGGTAGGAAGATGTTATCAGACCTTAATTGGGTTCTGATTATTATTGATTTCATGAAAAAGCTATTTCGACAGAACTTTTGGGCACCTTTTGAAGAAGTTATATAAACGACTTAGTGCAGATAAATGTTCCCTCTGACAACTAATAGGCTAGCCGTTCAATAAAAGTGCCACTCATTTGCACTTGCGACATTATTTATAGTGGGGTTTGTGTAAATGTAATGTTTCGCTGACGGTGTGATGAGCACCATACATCATTACGACCTCATTATGCCCTGAGCGAGTTTTTATGACTGATTGGTCTCATCTTGTTGTGCTCTTTGCTCAATCATTTTTATGCTGCTTGTACAGAAGTAATTCCCTTGGATTGAAGCGTTTATAGTATCAATCACAGGGAGGAATTATTCCCCATCGGGTAATTACTGCTAATATGTTTTTAGTGATGTTCTCAAAGCAAAACAGACACTGTGTACAAGGCCGGTGTGACACTGGAAGTAATATGCAATGCCATACAGTGGGGGCAAAGTATTAAGGGTGCAGGATCCTCTTGAACCTTTTCACTCTGTTCTTTTAGTGAGGTATATTAGGGCAAACTTAGTCAAGTGCATCTGATGTAAAACTTCAAATCAGGGGAAGAGAGGTGCGTTAATGAAGTTTAACTAAGTGCGTGGCATTAGTTGGTTTGAACAAAGAGGATGCAAATGATGGCGCTAAGAGAAGTCAAATGATTCAATGTAATTCAGAACAAACTGTAATATAACAGCAGGGCTCCTCACACATCATTTCAAGTATGTTTGTACAATAGTGTCGGATTTAAATTGCTCTTAACGAACAAGAGCTCCTTCTCATTTTGAAACACTTCAAATGATTGTGTTTTTCTGAACGTGAGGAATAGTATTTGAGGGTAATTGAGTGCGCCAGCCTGCCACAGTGTATTGCAGTCCGGTGGATGAGCAGTTTGCCAAAGGCACTTTAAAGGCCATGTCCCAAATTCACCTCTTACCGTCTCAGGATTGAATGATATTTCACTGCAGGTGTCAAGAAATGTTAATCTGCTACTACATAGGTAAAGTAGCTGGCTATAGAGTGCAGGTGTGCAGTGTAATGATGGTTCATACTGCTGCTGTGTACCCATGGCAAGACGGCCCACCTTGGCTGCACAAATGCATAAGTGTGATTGATCGTGGTCAGAGAGGCAGTTGGAGCAGATAGACAGTCATAATTTCAGCATTCAATGACAGCTGTGGTTCCAGAAGTAGAATATAACTAAAGTCGCAAGCGGCGATCGCCCTCGTCGCCCTGGCACGCAACTCCCTCTCTCCATCCATCGGTTTGAAATGACAACTTTTTTAAACAGCAACTCTGTTCACAATACAGCATCGGTCTGAGTGACTTTTTTGATTGGTAGGATTGAAATTGTTGTACCACCAAATTTCCTGCATTTCTGGTAACTTGTTTCTCTCTCTCTATATATATATATATATATATATATATATATAGTGATGTGGTAGTGGATTGTCATTGGATTGCAATAGGAGTTGTTGAAACAGCCATGGGATAAACATTAGGACATATGTTTGTTTTTACTTTTTTTTATCAGCACCACATACTGGAATCAGCTAATTCTGCAAAACAAATGATTTTCATCCCATAATGATATTCACCTGTTTCAGTAGGGAGCGCTATAGCACGGATTATCACTGTTGTCCTGGAAATAGATTCAGTGTCATCCAGTGTTTAATTATTTTGTATTTGTACTGAAAATTACTGTTTGTGTTGTAGTTTTGTGAAATAATGCAATAATGACTATTTATCTCAATCTGACAAGGCATGTGCAAATTTTAAAGGATAACATGCCATCGGAGAGACATTTAGCCTGGCCATGCCCACATCGTACCAAATATGACAGGACTATAATACAATGTTTACTTATGTGTTCAGAATTGACTTCATCAAATCATCCAAAATGCAGTTTTCAAGGTATAGATAGGTGGAGCTGGGAGTACGTGGTGGGTCCCATATACTTTTTTGATTAGCAATAAATAAAGAATTTGTAAAATTTGGGTAGTTTCCGTGGCACTATTGAATATTTGAATAATGTTTGAGTTGTGCGCCTATCCCATTAGAATAACATGGCGTGTTGTGGTCACCGGGAAAAATACAACATGGGCTTCACTGTCACTGTTTCTCATTTGATATGTCCAGGTTGGAAAGGGAAGCAAGTGTTCAAGAGGTGGCTGAGTTTGTTTGTGCGAATGGGCCTAATGACTGACTCATGTGTACCCAAGCGAAGGATCCAAATGGTGGGGTTACAGCTGCTACTGAACCTATACACACGGAAATCCTAAAGTTTGAGGCCAGGAAACCTAGATCTACAGTAGTTTTACCCTGCAGCTTGAAAAGAACATGGAGGTCCATAGAACTGAAAGGACAATGAAACAATCAAAAATATTCTTTATTATGTCTATATCATAAATAGAACCCTGTCATATTTTTGTTACTGTTTATATTGCTTTTACTGTAGTATGCAGCTGCAGCACCAGAAACAAATATTTTGCAATTAGCGGAGTGCCACCCAACACAATGAGCTCCGTAGGGCTCCGTGCCATGGAAACATAATGGCCCGTGTACCTGCAGCCTTGGTTTTCTGCAATGATAACCGTAGCAAAGTCTGAAATGTAACCTTTGGAGGATTCAGGGTAGTAATTATTTTAGCCCAGAGAGAAGAAGAATCCAACAAGAAGTGGACAAAGTAAAGGACACATGCAGACACATATTAATTCAAGGCACCGATGCTATAAAAGACAGACGTGAGAGCAGAACTGATAGTGGCAGTGAGGAAGCACAGCACATCATTAGGTAGTTTGTGTTTAATCATCTCTCTCTGAGAAGATATAAGGTTAGCTCTGAGGTTGAACAAACAAGAACATTTTGAAGAGCGGATTATACAGCAATTAAAATATATACCGTGGTTATCTTCAGAGTATCCCTGTTGGCGAGGAATCTTAATTAGTTTTTAATACCAGTGCAGCATTTGATAACCTATTGCGTAATATATTTGCATACAGTACACACACCTCAGTTTGTCACCGTACAAGTCGAATATGTGCTGTGCATGCAGTGTCATCAGACATGTTAAGGTCACATTGAACTTTAGAGCTCCTGGTCTATGCCGTCGTACAATGTGTGACTTACTGCCGGTTGAGTAGAACTGTACCACAGCATTGTTTAGTGCTGGACCGTTAGCTGTGGCTGAGTGATGTTTATTTACAATGATCTTGTGTATTTTGAATCGTACACATTTTCTTAGGAACAATAATACATTTTAACCTTGAACCATGTTTAATGCCCAGTCTGTCTGGTGTGCTGTATTGCCCTATACCTTAAATAATTAAATTTTTGTTTTTGTTTTTTGGCCTACATTTGCACTGACTTACTTTTAGAAGGTTGGGAAATATCTTGTTGTATTGTTGTTTTTATCTGAGTGATTTGTATCAACTTTCTTCAATTCTTCATTTTGCTTATGCAAAATGTAAAGATGCACTGTTTGTACTTGGGAATATCCCACTTCGAGTCGTTGATTCTGTTTATTCGCTGAATTGCCTGGCATTGGTTGCTATTAGTTGTGAAAAGTCAATAGCATCAGGTGTGTGCTGCTTTGACCTATGTAACCTAAGCCCCTCACAAACCACAACCCCATCGTTATCTTCCTCTCCAACCTCCTCCCTAAAGTATAATCCCACCGTTGGACCATTATTCATGAGCTTCCTCTCAGTGGGTTAGCTTACCTCTCCGAGTCCCGCTAGCTTCCTGTGTTTGTAGGTCAGAAACAGGGTGAAACCAGACACTTGCCGTAAATAAATTAGCTTTCTGTTCTTAAACATAATACCTTTTCTACAATCATATCATTGTTAATAACCATTGTCTAGTTTGTTAAGGAGTAAGTTAATGTATAAATACCATTTCCTAGAATTATTTGTCTAAACTTAATTTGATTAAAAAATATAACATTGTGTAAAATGCTAATAAAGCAAGAGCAGGCGCTGCATGCTTTTCACAGGTTAAATATGATCATATGTTATCCATTACGTTGTAATAACTTCTACATCTGAATTGCTTATTTCTGAAATGCTTATTCACCTTATTCCGCCCCGCCCACTTTTGCCACTTTTTGCGTTGTCTCGGCACCTCGTTTTCCTGACACTTCCGGTCGAGTGTGAAGCCCGTTCATTTTAATGGAGAACGAGGGAAAATATTCTCCGCTCAAATCTGATGTTTAGTTGATTGATTTGTGTAAAATGGCCAATGTTCATTTGCACCAACATGTCAACATTGCACCGTTTCTCTGTGCGGCCTGAAAACGGCTTTGTTTTCGTGTAGTGACTGATTTCATGTGGACTTCTCCAGACCCATGTTAACACATGGGAGAAAAGGGGCGGGCACAATTCATGGCGGCGCCCAGGCGAACGTCCGGAATAAGGTGAATAGAACTTCTACCTACGGCCGGGCTGCCATAGGCCTGCACTTGCGAGTAGACCATGGTTCCCAACCTTATTCCTTGAATGAATGAGTGACCACATCTACGTTCGCTAAACTCCAGGAAAAATGTATTTCTGTGATAAAGATCAACCAAATTCAACAGACAGTGGAATATTTCTGGATAAATATCTGTTTTATTTTACATATAATTTACACAGGGATGGCTGCTATATTAATGGGTTTGCTGGACTAGGTGGACAAGAAAAAAGTCCTAGTTAATAATGTTTAAAAATAATTAAAATGTCATTACTGTGTATAAACGTTGTAGTTTTATAGGTACAGGTGTGTGAGTGGGAGGGACGAGGGGAGTGGCGTATGAAAGAGATGCACTTTTACTTTCTGTAATGTACTGCTGTGTGTTGTGGCTTATGTGTTTTATATTTTGTATGTTCTTGTCTTGTTTTTTACCTCATGGGACTGTGGATGGAAATTAGCCTTGAGCTAAATCCGACATATTTACAGCACTAGTTGTCTGTTCATTAATATGCACTGTCCCATTCAAATAAATTAAGAAATGAAATGAAATGAAAATGCATTGAATCACGATTTTTACCAGATAACAAAAAAGGACTAGTTATGATTTAAGAACGCACACAAATATGACAGTGATCGCACAGTCCCCTCCAGAACATACACACACACACACACACACACACACACACGCACACACACTTGGCTCGGGGGCTGAGTCCGGGTCTATCACAGAGCACGCACACCATGCTGAAGACTCTTCATTGGCTACTTACACTTGGACGCGGTCACTGTAAACACTATGGGAAACTAGCAAATAATAAAGGATAACAAATTATTCTGATTCTGAAATACCGGTGGATTATACGGATATTCTTTGTTTATTTTCTGTAATGCTAGTTCCGTGGGTGTTTGCTGATATCTGGTTACATGCTTTGTTTTAGTCTGACAAGCAGCAGCAAATGTGTTTAGTAGATCTGATCATTAAAAAAAAGTAAAACAAAATACACAAAGATGGCGTGCAACAGCCCCACCTAGAGTTTACATCACCAGCCGCCACTGGTTCCCAATGGCCAGGCCAGTCCTGATGGCTACGCCAAGTAATTACACAGATATCATGAATCAAATGGACACGTTCAAATTTTCACTTCTTTCTATCAATAAAAATCTTCCACCTCAATGAAAAACTACAGCTGGCCCTTGAGAATGACATGACGTCACGTGGACCCAACCTTTTATTATATAACTTACTATTTGGTTTGTTTTTTTCCATGCTGTCCTACATACACTTACAGACAGAGCAGTCACGATTTGAGGGCCAGGATTTCCAGAAGCATCCCAGCGGCTGAGAGCCTTTCCCTCTGGCTGTGTCGCCATGACAACCACAAGAGGTGAGTGGAAGCAGCAGAATGCCCATCACGACCACCATCCCTCCATCCTCACACGCCTTTTTTCAGCTCTGTGGATTAAAATCATGTCTAAGCCTGGCTCACACGCTACGCTGACAATGGTTTGTGTTCGAGATGGCAAAATCCTCCAGAAATGCTTCTGTGCTCATTCGTCTTGACTCATGTGCACAGCATTATTCCACTCTCATCCCAGCCAATGTTCAGTGCCCCCAGGGTTAGAGTTGTTCTCATTCTCAGATCCTTTGTCTTCAGCTTTCTTCATAAAAAGCACCATTGCTAGCAAAATACTGTGTGGACATGTTGAGAGGTAGATACAAAAATACTACTCAAACTGGTAGCCCTATGCAGCACAGAAGCATCATGGTGGTCGGATGGAAAAATTGCATGCTACATAAAAAAGTAATAACATGGTAATAAAATAGAAGCAGCACACACAGATTGATCATGACAGAAAACATAGAATTCTTGGTAATGTTAGTGAAACAGGACTGCAGAATGCATTATCCCTCATTTCATCCTTTCCCCGCTATTACCATGTTAGTATTGTGCAGTACATTGCATCCCTCACACTTTTACTATGGGGTGTCTCCAATACTTCATTTGCCTTTGCTGTCCAATTTCAGCTGCAGTGAAATGTGTCTGGTGTGTGTTGGCTATGCAAGCAAATGTCTCTAATTTCTTGAACACTGCTTCTCAAAATAGCGTCTGAATTTGCATACCTGCAGTGTGGTGACAGTAGTGTGAAACAACACACTGAGCACTGTTTATGTGTCACTGCTGAGACAGAAACACTCCACGAATAAGAGAGCCAAATCATGACTAAACAACAATCGTTATTTGCATCTTTTTGTGCTGTGCCCACCATCTGTGACTTGGGACAGTGATGACAGTTATTTTGGATAATCAAGCAAAATAGGAAGTTTTATTTTTACCAAACAGACACTGTCACATATGGACTGGGATTGTCACTGCTGTCGCTGCACAATTCCCACGCAATACCCAATGAAATGTCTTGAAAACTATATAATCACTGTCACAAGATTGGTGAATTGACAATTCCCACAAAAAAATCATCCTTGCAGTTGTTGTGTGTTTGTTGTTTATCTACTGTGCATCCTGAAAATATTCACATTCCTTTACTTTTTTAACACTGTTGTTAAGTTACAGCTTCATTCCAAAAGGAATTAAATCATTTTTTCTCCTTATCAACACACGATACCCCACTATGACAAATTGTATTAAATATACAAAATATTGCATGTAGATATAATTATTCACACTCTTTATTGAGTACTTTGTTGAGGTCCCTTTGGCAGCGATTACAGCCTCAAGGTTTCTTGATTATGATGTTATATTGCTTGGCACATCTGCATTTGGAACATTTTTCCCATTCTTCTTTGCACATCCTCTCAAGCTCTGTCAGGTTAGATGGGGAGCGTTGCTGCACAGCTATTTTCAGGTCTTTCCAGAGATGTTCAATCGGGTTCAAGTCTGGGCTCTGTCTGGGCCTCTCACGGACATTCACAGACTGAAGGCACTCCTTCGTTCTGTTGGCTGTGTTCTTCGTGTCGTTGTCCTGTTGGAAGGTGAACTGTCGCCCCAGTCTGAGGTCCTGAGAGCTCTGGGGCAGGTTTTCATTCATCATCATTTTCTCTATCCTGACTAATCTCCCACTTCCCCAAAGCATGATGCTGCCACCACCATGCTTCACCGTAGGGATGGTATTTGCCATGCGATGAGCGGTGCCTGGTTTCCTCCAGACATGATGCCTGGCATTCAGGCCAAATAGTTCTATCTTGGTTCCATCAAACCATAGAATCTCGTTTGTCATGGTCTGAGAGTGGTTAGGGGTCTTTTGGTAAGGACCAAGTGGGCTGTCATGAGCCTTTTACTGAGGAGAGACTTCTGTCCGCCCGCTCTACCACAAATGCCTGAGTGAAGTGCTACAGAGATGATTGTCCTGCCGGAAGTTTCTCCCATTCCCTCAGAACGCTGGAGCTCTGTCAGAGTGGCCATCGGGGTGTTTGCACCTCCCAGACCAAGGCCCTGCTCTCTCAATTGCTCTGTTTAGACGGTTTAGGTTTGAACATCTTCCAGTTACACATGATGGAGGCCACTGTGCTCTTCAGGGCCTTCAATGCTGCAATATTATTTCTGTACCCATTCCCAGATTTGTGCCTCAGTACAACCCTGTGCTTTACAGACAATTCCTTTCACTTCAGGGCTTGGTTTCTGCTTTGACATGCAATTTTTTTTGCAAAAATATCACTCACTCACTATGGGGTATTGTCTGTAGATTGATGAGGAGATTTGTTTCCCCTCCATTTTGGAACATAACAGAATGCTTTATTGCTACCTCACTTAGAACTGACTTGAACAATTATTGATTTTGTTTCAGGGGAATCTAATTTCTTACATGACAATGACATTTCCATAAACATGTACTTTATAAAGCATCTGAACTGAGTAAATCATTGCACTTTCTGGATATGAAGTCTTGTTCATTCACACCGTACTGCAAAGTTTACACAGGTGTGACACATACTCCATTATGAACTGTGCATTTACTTTACTGAGAGTCCTTTCTGTGTCATTGATGTTTATAATAATGAGGAAAACTACATTGGCTTTGACAGTATGGCATAGAATTTGGCTTTTCTTTTTATATCCTCACTGAGGGAAGAACTTGCTTCTAGCTCTGTTTTTCTGTTCTTTTTTTTCATCCACCGCTTGTTTCCCATTTGCAGCCGTGACATTCTTTCTGCTCCATATCTTCTATTTGCTGAATTATTCATGCCTTACAAAGAAGTGAGAACCCACTCCCTTTGGAATGAGGGGAAAGAACACAAGGGGCTTAGGACGTGTGCATTTCAAATCTTTTTCCTGAAAAAAGGACTTCTCATATTGTGCTGTAATTACCGCATTGTTTTTCACCGTCTGTCCTGCATTACTTTGACATTCCTGGAACATCTTTCGTGGAATGCCTCTGAAAATTCAAACATTAGGTGTAAAAAAAAAAGAAGTAAATGCATTCTTAAAGCATGAATTCAATAGCCTCCAATTAAAATGAAAATGCCTAACGTGGGGAGGGTGACCTCGAGCACCAACTGAAGAAGCCCAAATATCGTGGCACACAGATACATTTCATACAAAAGGCACCAGAAGCTTAATGTGAGTAGATGAGTATTTATTTCTTATTTCTTGGAGTTATCCAGTTTGGATAGCATAGACAAATGTACAAATTGCCACCAGTGACCAACCCCCTTCACTGCATCTGTTGCTCTGCAAATATTCAGAAGCCACGCTGAATCCGCTACATTGATTATGAAATAAAAAATAAATCTTTGGAGTTCAACTGAGTACAGTTTGAAGACCAGCGTTTGGCTGTAATGCTGTCAAAGAGGATCCATCACACAATCGTCCCAAATGCAGCCTCTTACCAAAAATAAACCTTTCTTTGGCAACCTGTTGACATGGAGGAGCAGAGTTAAGTGAACCTTTTAAAGTGCATTACTTGACACAGTAGTTACATCAACTATATTTCCAACATTTTAAGATTATTATGCTGACAATATATGTTTTTCCTGACTGATTAGTGAAACAACAATCTGTAGTCTTTCTAAAATGCCTGTTGATTGAACATTATTTTGTACATTATGAGTGATATATTAGTATAATACTGGAAAGTATAGCTGGCATAACTGTAGTTCATCGTCACCATGTTTTATGTAACAGAGAAAAGAGGAGAGTAGGGGCACATTTCCACCAAGCTAGTTAGTCACAGGTTTGATTAGTACAAGGAAATTGCATTGCAAGGTGCTCAGAACCATCCCCACATAGACTCGTGGGCCTTGGCTCTGTGGCTCTCACTTTTATTGAGCATTGGCTGGTCCAGTGCTTGCAACTTTGTTGGGGTTGTGTATTGCCAGGAATCCACACTAATGGAAACACACATGCAGTCTCAAACCAGCCCTTACCAGCACTGTTGGAAATGTGCGTTTCATTTTGGTAGCAGTTTACTTTACAGCCATAATAGCTTAGTTACACAGAAACAGGACACACACCTAATCTGTTAGTGTCATATCAATTTCACTAATTCAGTATAAGGACTTTAAGCTTTCATTAAACATACTATGGAACAGGGCTGCAACATGTTATCTAAACCATCCTATTTCTGTCTTATTTCCATGCTATTACTGTGCTGTGAAGTAAAGTGCAACCACGTTATTAGTGCTTGTTAACCACAAATGAGATGCAAAAGAGACATGGCAGGATATGCTTGCATATCATCGGCAGTAGAATTCTGAGGTCTTTTCTTTTTAATATACAAAGCAGCAATACTTTTAGTACTTCCTTCTGTGAACTAAGGCCTAATCTATTTCTTTGTCCCTATAACAGTTAACAGTGGCAATCCCGAAACATTTATCTAGAGCTATTTATTACACTGAGCCAAGACCCCATGGCCATAAATGAAGTAGAGTGGAGTGTAGAATATGTGTGCCAGTGGCGCTGCCTAACATTTATAACAGCCTTAAATCATCCCAGGCTCAGGTCTTCTCTGTCTTTGACCGTATTTTAGACATCACCACCTGACTGACATTCCACTGTAAATCCTCACAGGAAACCGATCTGTGGTGTCTTTCTGGTCTGCATGGAAAAACATGTTGTCTAAAGTCTCACTCCTCGCTTTCCTCTTCATCACCCTTGGTTCCTTTGCTCCAGCGCTGGAAGCAGTGAACAGTAGAAGCCAGGAAGAAGCTGGTCATGATGGCCACTACAGATACAGAGATGCCGGAGAAGATGATGATGAGCAGGTCTGTGAGAGTCAGTGTAGCCTGGCACTCTCGGAAACTGTCTTTAGAGAGCTGGGTGAGGGAGACCTGCCGCCCATCCATGGGGAGGGAGCACTCCATACCTTCAACCCCTGCAAGAAAACAGTCGTGGTTAGATACACACTTATTGAAGAAATCCTAATACTGTAAAAAAAAAAAAGAAAAATCTACTGTATAATTAATTGCAATCATTTTCTGTACTATTTTTCAGTAAGTTCCATTCATTTAAAACAAATGGTTAAAATAAGTAAATCTGGGACAGGTCTCAGCAAAAAGGAAGATCAATGAGGTTTAGACTCAGAACAAATGTTCTTTTAATACATTTCTCTCAATTTGTATCATCTGAGTGACTTTTATTTTGTTAATGTATTCCCTAATAACCTCTTCTTTTTAAGTCAGCGTAAAAAAAAGTGCACATGGGTAGTGAAGGCCTATTATGTTACTTTATGTTGCCATGTGTTAACCACGGCAATGAGCTACTTAAGGAATTAAACTTGGAAATCTAATCCCAAACATTTAAGATAACAAAGTGAATGATCAAAATATATGAGTTACATTTTATATCAGTGCATTCGAGTCACTGTAGCTACACTGCTGTTAAAATGACGAACCAGATCTAAATTCAACCAGGGTACTTGTTTTTTGTTTTGTTTTTTTTTCCTTTCGTACAGAGTGGAGGCTGATTTAATAACTGCAAGGTCGATCATAAGTCTTATGAGCTGAAATTGCGTTGTGTGTACACAACACCGCCCACAGACCGCTGCTGCTGCTTGTTGCGAGGAGAGGAGGGTCGCACCGCCACTGTTCTGACAGAGAGACAAATTCCTACTAACTCAGCGAATAAAATGCATGTTAAAATGAAGCTGTCAGGAAAGTTGTGGTCATGTAAAAATGACTGTGTTTTCCCTGGAAAAGTGTGGAGATGTGTTTGCGGCTGTGACAGGGGCACTTTGACCAGACTCATCTTCAATGGAAAGCATCGTAAATCTGCTCTGCCCATTTTGTCTCGGCCTCCTTCAGACGTAGTTTATTGTCCGGGCATTGCTATGGAAAAGGACAGTGAAGAAGGCCTCATCCATTTCAAGGGTATGAGCTTTTAGTGACTCTTGATTAAATACAAGATCAGAATTCAGATGTGCGGCACTACACGCTTATTTCAAAAGGTTCACGGGTTCAAATTATTTTGAGGCAATCAATTAATCAATGTGAAAAAAGAACTATGCAAGTTTTCTTTAGTCAGAGATTGTGATTGAAGGATGGCACATCCATTTGAATAGCTCGATAAGCTATTCAAATAGCTATAACCGTTTTTTATCATTTACATCATAAACCTTGCATTAGCTGATATTTATTAAATTAACTGCCCATGCACAGTACAGACTGGAAAATCTCCCTTAATTCTCATAAGTGTGAATGGGTAGGCACTGGGCCACAGATCAAACTGTGTAATGTGGGTGGTACTTTACTCATGCAAATGCACACATCCATGCATATGCTGACAGTCTATACTGTACACCTGCTAAGTAACTTTACCTCGACTGATACCCTGATTGTGGTTAATCTAGTGCTTAATGAGTAAACTATATCTTGCACTTTCACAAGCGTGTGTAAGAGGGCTTGAAACCATGCTAAGTGATAGTGGAAAAGAGCTGTAAATTAGTGATGGGATGGAAATAGTTTTCATTTGACTCTCTGGACTATTCATTAGCTCTGTAACTGAACTTGGTAATAGGAATCCCGAATACAAGATGCAAAATCTCACATTCCTCTTAACATTCGATTAGACAGCAGCAGATACAGTATCACACAGAGACACGGGGTCTCAACCCGAGCCTGGGTTACATAAGGCCAGCTACTTCACAGTTTTTCACTTGTTTCAGGTTCCAGAACTGTATTCAAACAGACCCGTTCAAAAAGTCTGCATGCACAAGACTGGCAGCTTTAAAGACATCGACATCGCCTCAACAACAATCAACTGGCAGAGCAGCAGTGAGTGTATATTATTAATATTCTGTATCGCTTACTGTTTAGCACAATGGAATTAGTATTTAGACTTTTGTCATGATACAATGCAATACTTAGGGGAGGATATTATACAATATACTGCATTGCAATATATTACGTATTGTTGCTCAGTGTTTCTAAGTATTGGCAATACATTACTATGAATGGATGCTTCTAAAAAAGTTGTGTTTCTAAAAATGTCAGCCGGACACTCTGTATATACAGAGGTACAGAGGGTGAGGAATTACAAAGTTTCTAAACGTGTGTTTTTCTTCCCATGGAAAGACCGAAACAGTTGAGATTTTAACAGTTTTTAAATGGTTATAATCGGTCCAAGGACGGCTGAGAAACATCGTGTTTAAGTATTCAATCTGAAAACCAGGCTAAACAGCCTGGTTTTCGCAAATCCATGCAAGTGATGGATCTGCGGCAACACGTGGTGTTTCAAAACGTGTCAACAATGTTGTCATTGAAAACTGACTTGAAACAGGGGTATATTTAGGCATTTGCCTCTTCCCATAACGCTAGTGCTCCAGAGAGGAGAGACGAGGAGAGGAGGAGTTAATCAGGAAGGAGATGTTTCATAAAACACACAATATCTCCGTTTCTAGAAAAATAAATCTGTGATTTTGATCAAAACTAGCCTCTGTTTAGCTTATATTTCTCAGGAACCGAGGCACGTAGAATTAAACTGTTTTCACCGACTAAGAACTTAGAGTCTCCCCTTTCAAACAAGCCCTAGCATGTGTCCATAGCTATAACATAGAATACGTGTGGTGATGCAAATATCATGAAAAATTGGATTGTTGGCACTGGCTAAATCCCAAAAACAGTGCGGTACTCCATGCGTTAAGTCAGCCATTCCCAAAGTCCGAGACAGTGCCCCCCAATAATAATAATTTACTCAATTCAAAATAATTAGTTATTATTTTACAGCTAAAATTACATGAAAATCATCTACAATAGCTAAATACAGATTTAAGGAGGTACATTTTAGCAAATAAATGTACATTTCCTTTCAAAATCTGTGGTTTTTCCACGTACTTGTTTTGTAAATAAGCCTTGGGGGCCCCCCTGCAGTGCCTCTGAGGCCCCCAGGGGGGCCCGGACCCCACTTTGGGAACCACAGCATTATGTAAAAGTATAGATACTACTCAAATATTACTCCAATAAAAGTAAAAGTTGCTCAGTGTACTGCAGTATTTGCTGAGTATTCAAAATAAAGTGCAAATCGGTGTAAATAAGTGCTATGAACTTCAAAAACACAAAACTTGTGCCTGAATTCATTACCCGCACGGAGACACAACGGGAACAAAGCTTCTTCCTTGTTTGAGTCAGTGGGATTAAATTGACACAACAAGTAAATGCGCACATCACCACCATGGACCCTTTATAGTGTAGTAGAAAGTATTATTTATCTTACAAATGTAGTTTCAGATTCAGATTCTTTATCTATTCCACATGGGACAATTCCTTCAGAGCAGAAAAAGACCAAAACAAATGAACAAGCCCTCATATGACAAAGCCTGACCTCAAATTAAAGAGAGTTTAGGAGTCGTATAGCCTCAGGAATAAAGGATTTCATATACCTCAAAAAGTCCAATGAACTACAGTACTTAAGTGAATTTACTTCATTACTGACCACTTCTGCTGCATAGATTTGCATGTGTAGACAATCAATATGACAAATGCCATACAGGCTAAAGGGAAATATCGAAGGCAGAGAAAAAATAAGCTCTTGAACTTCATGCAAAGAAGTGTAATATTACAACTCAAGGTCAACCTATAGTGTCTTTGCTAAACATCCTGAAAGAGTAGCAAACCGTGACTAAATGAAATCCTCTATATTGGAGTTTCTGTCACGCTTGCAAAGATAAATGGCCCATAGTTATGTTTAGCGAACACTTAGTGTAACCTGAAGGTTGTGGCTTAGAGACAGAGACTGCTCCTGTCTGAGGTTTGACAAATCAGCTTGTGTAAGTGAGATTATCCAGATAAACACATGGCCCTCGCGCGACGTGCTGCACAGAGTTTATCTTGATCAAAGCAACATCACTAAAATAATGCTTAGTGAACGGTCAAGATCTCAACCCAAGATCCAACTTATGGCCGATGTTTATGATCGACCGGCTCTTTAAGGCGAATGGTTCAAACTGGATTGTGAAAAGAGCCCGGTCTTTTTTTATCCAGAACTCCCGCAGACAAACACAAGAATCAGCCCAACAACAGAGCAGGCGACACCAGTGAAAGCTTTTTTGCACTAAAGTCAAACCCAAATGCACTAAAACGTATTTATTTTCATTAGTTGTGGCACAAGATTTTGTTCACAAACATATTTCTCAAAGCGTAAATATCCCATTGCAACTCTACATTATTTAAATTTAAAAAGTGCCGTTTGTCGATAATGTGAGTTATCCGGTTGCCGTTATAAAAAATGTACATTAAAAAACGGCTATTTGTAATGAACGGATCCCAAAGACTCGGCTCCCAGTAAAGAGCCGTTAAATCCCATCACTTTTATTTCATATTATTCATTTTGCATTGAAATAATTACAATATAGAACACATACAGTTATTTCATCCTACTGAATATCGCATGCGACACAGAGCCCGATGTATGTACCAAAGTGTAAAAATAATATGTACAGTATACATTTTGAGAGATGGTGGCATTAGCGAAGGAAGCTTTTTTTTTATACACAATGGGATACATCAAAACATAGACAACTTCATTAATAATATACTTAAGCTTCTGATCATCTGCGCGGAGCCTGGACTGTTGAGCTCCATCGGATTGGGCGGGTCAATACAAGAGCTCTGTAAATGTAGACTTAACATTCTCTAAAGGCCTCCTGGACGGTGTAATAATTGCTAATATCCGTCGGGGAGAGAGTGCGGTAGTGTGGCGAGGGGCACAAATCATGTCCCTACACTATCAGGTGTGTCGGCACAGCTATGTTACGCTGCCAGCGCGGCCACTTGATGGATTACTTTCGGGATTACAGCCAGTCGAGGGGATTGGCTCTCTGCTGTCTGCTGCTGTGATTGATCGAGCTCATAGTGACAGACTGATATTGGAGGCTTGTATCTTCCCCTCCTTCAACACTTCACTGTCTGTTCAGATTGATCTCTGCGCCACAAACGACAACAGTAAGATCGCCGCGTGGTGGTCTCTGCGGATCCGAGAAAGGTGGAATTCAGATTGGTTATAATAATCAAAGAATGGAGTTTGGAGAGAGGACTGAGATGATTACTTATATCTGGAAAAAAAAGAAAAAAAATCCCCAATCTATTGTTCATCCACCTTCAGACTCTCAGAAAGACTAGATGCTTGGAGGGCGCATGAGCTCTGTTATGTAGGCCTGTGTTTGAGCGGGAGAGAGTGAGGAACGTGTGAAGTGAATGCACTGGATGACGAGCGTTCATATGTGACAGCGGGGCGGGGGTGACTCATCGCCGGGGATTCCTCCTGCACATGGACTCACTAACATCACACCACATACAGTGTGCAGAGAAAACGTCTTATGCGCTACATAAAGTAAAAGATTTAAGAGTAAAGAGTCTCTGAATACATTATTAACAAGTGACTAATGCAATGGCTAAACCACTGCTAACCTTTTCATGCGTAGCTAACACTACATTGATTTAAGGCAGGGGTGTCCAAAGTGCGGCCCAGGGGCCAAATGCGGCCCTCTGACCAATATTTGGTGGCCCTCAGCCTTGTCACTGAATCGGTACACATCTTCAGAGATTGTCCTTTTTATTTGAAAAGTTATAATTCTACACAATTCTAACCTAACAACTAACCTTTTCCTGTGACAGAGCTGGCATGAAGGTTTTGAGCATAAATAAAGGTGTGGGGCACAATTTAAACCTCTGCTAGTCCAAGGTTTCGTGGCACTAACCACCGAACTATGGCCCTTCACCCCGAGTTTGCTTCAGTATGCGGCCCCCCATGAAAAAAAGTTTGGACATCCCTGATTTAAGGTAACTGTTAATGTCTGTGCGGGTGCAAGTACAATTTTATACCATCCATCCATTTTCTTCTGCGTTATTCGCAGTCAGGTAATGGAAGCAGCAGTCTGAGCAGTCTTTCTCCGCGTACATTTCCAGCCTTTCCGGGAAGATCCCAAGGCGTTCCTAGGCCAGTTGAAATACACGGTCCTTCCAGTGTGTCCTAGGTCTTCCACAGGGTCTACCCCACCTAATGGGATGTGCCCAGAAGAGGGGTCCGTAACAGATGCCCATGCCACCTCGGTTGGCTCCTCTTGATGTGAAGTTCTACTCTGAGCTCCTCATCCTATCTCTGAGGATGCAGCCACGCATGTGAAGGAAACTAATTTGCTGCTTTATCTGCAAACTTGACCTACATTTCATAACCACAGGTGAGAGTAGGAACATAGATCAACCGGTAAATAAAAAGCCATTGCCTTTCAACTTAGCTCTTTCTTTAACACAATAGTCCGATACAGTGACCACTGCATCAACCCTCTGTTCATCTCACACTCCTTCCATTCCTCACTCGTGAAAAAGACTTAAACTCCTCCACTTGAGAAGGTCCCAGGTTCGATTCCTGGGTGAGGACTTTCTGTGTGGAGTTTGCATGTTCTCCCCAAGTCTGCGTAGGTTTCCTCTGGGTACTCCGCTTTCCCATACCAATGAAAACATGTACAACGGACGAGAATGAATGTAGTGAGTGAGTGAATGGTTGGTGGTGGTCGGAGGGGCCGATGGCACACTGGTAGGTCAGCTTCCGTCAGTCTACCTCAGGGCAGCTGTGGCTACAACAGAAACTTTCCACCACCAGGTTTGGCGTGAATGAATAATGACTACAGTGTCGCGCTTTGAGAAGCTGTGAGAAGTGCAGGCCATTATTGTTGATATTATTCTGATGGTCAAATATTATACCAATGAAGTGGACTTTTTTTTAAATTATGTTTGAATGTACTTTTTGAATATTTAGAAAAAGGAAAAAAAATAATATTCCAAGCATAGAATTGGGACTCACTCTTGGCCCACAAACAGCTAGATCCTTGTCCCATGACCAATAACTTGTTGCACAATGTGTCTGTGCAATCCAAACTTCTGAGTGCCAGTGCATCCCACCCTTTATTTCTTATGGAGATGTTGTGTTTTAAAAGTGGACTCACTAGGAGCACCAGACATATAGTGCAACCAAGTTAGGAAATTAAAGAAGGATAGAATTGAAAGGGAACCACCTAGCCAAGTTGACTTATTTGCCTTGTTGTTAAATGTATCTCTAATCTGAAGCGTGTTTAGGGACAGTTAAGGGACTCGCATATACTCAAGCAGAAATCAGGTGAAACCATAAACCCAAGCTTAATGCATCATAAGTGTATTATTAATTCACAGCTCAAACAAAAAACAACACACATAGCAGAAGAGGCTTCACAAGAGGAGCTACAGGAAACGAAGGGACAAACGAGGAGGTATCCGGGCGAGACTCACAGCTAAGCCACACATGCTTTCTGTTCTTCTTTGCTTGAATAAAAATGCCCCTTGAATAAACTGGAGGATTTGTTTCAGTCCATTTATGTGGATTCCAAGGTTAAAAGTGAATAAGGAGAAGCAGAGTTGACTGCAGCTGTGGTTGTCGTCAGTGGAGTCTTATAGTAATAATAATGCATTGGTTTTATATAGCACTTTTATGGACACTCAAAGACGCTTTACATTGCACTATTCGTTCACTCCATACTCGGTGGTGGTAAGCTACTATTGTAGTCACAGCTGCCCTGGGGTAGACTGACGGAAGCGAGGCAACCAGTCTGCGCCACTGGCCCCTCCGACCACTACCAGTCACTCACTCATGCACTACATTCGCTATGTAGTGCAGCTCGCGCACTACACCAGAGTTTTCAGGGTTCTTTTGATCTAGACAGAGGATAAGAATCTGCTCACTTGCATAGAAAGTTAACTTGGAGGCAGTGGAGTTTTCACACGGCTTTGTTAGAGAGATAAAGAGTAACTGGTCTCAACTTATATAGCGCCTTCCCACCATTAGATGGATCAAAGCGCTTTAGAGCAAGGAACCCCTCACCCATTCACACTTTCATTCATACACCAATGTACAAATGGGGCGAGGTGGGTGAAGTGTCTTGCCCAAGGACAAAACAGTGTGCACCTGCAGGAGTTTATCTGTTATTTTTTCTTTCTTTCTCTGTACTTTTTTGTCTTTTCTTCTTCAAAAATACATTTAACAAACACTTTTCAAAACATTCTCTCAAGACTGCACTAATTCACAATGCAGAGGTGAAAGAGTTGCATAAGCGTCGCTGCTCTACATATGCTGCAGTTCCAAATGATTGAGAGTGTTGTAGGAAACAAGTGGAGTTTGAGCCTATGTGCACTTTCATATCTCAGAAATTGTGCCTCAGAGAATGATACTCAAAGGTTTGATTAAAAAACAAACATACATTAAGTCATAGATTATGTCAGCAAGCTTAATTTCTTTTACTGACACAACAGATTATTTATTGCTTCTGTGCAATATACTCCCCAGTGTGTGATACTGCTCACCTTTGCACACTATGCTTCCTCCCGACAGCTCCACCCCAACTTTAAATAAACATGAAACTAGGCCAAGTAAAAGAAGCTGTTAGGCCTGTGTTAAAGGGGAGGAAATGTTTGCATCGCATGCACGTGGGTAAGTAAAGATAGACAATAATGTCATGTCAGGCAGCGGGATCATGCGAGCTATGCAGCTCCCATCAATGGCATAATATTTACTTCCACTAACACGTCTCTGAGGGACAAGAACTTGATAGGCAGCAAAAGGAAAACACTGACTTTGAACCTGTCACATGAACTTTGTAGTGAAACTGCTTGGGTCAGTGTTGATAGCACAGCCACAACACACTGTGGTTTCTTATGGAGGGCTGACCGCTGTGGCCTGTAGGCCACTGTGGCTCCAATTACCCACGCCAATGTGCCACAGAGCTGTGTCAAACTAAATTATGCATAGCCTTTGTCCATCCTTAACCCAAGAGCACTGGAGACAGCGGTGGATCATGTTTACACTCATCCGCACAGTAAAACATGTATGAAGCTGATGGGTAGCTAAAAATGTGCACTGGGGCCATCAGGTGCTTTTACTTAGAGGGACTTTCCATTCAAAGATGGGCCATTCTGTGGTGTTAAAGGATACAGGTTTATATTTCATTGATCTGTTTTTTCTGTGGGACAAGGCCTCGTGGAAGACCCAGGACACGCTGGTGGGACTATGTCTCCGAGCTGGCCTGGTGTCGCTTCGGGGTCCCCCCAGAACAGTTGGAGGAGGTGTGTGTGGATCGGGATGGATGGATGGATGGATGGATGGATGGATGGATGGATGGATGGATGGATGGATGGATGGATGGATGGATGGATGGATGGATGGATGATCTGTTTTCTAATGTTCGGTAAATTGAATAATTTGTTTTGTTTTATTTTCTTTTTGTTTGCCCTGCACACTTTCTGATGTATTTATAGCCAATAATAAACATCAACCTCACCTTTTGGGATGTTGTTTATTTGAGTACTTTGAGCATGGATATTCAGGATGGATTTAAAATTACATAAATAATGCATTTTCAAATGTGCATATTTTGGTGATGAAGAACTTTGATTTGTGCTGCTGACCTGCAGGTATCAAAGTTATGCACACAGACAAGTGTTTGGCAAACTCCAAATCACTGGGGAAATCAAGACGTGAAAAATGGAAAGGGAATTGGGTTGGGAGTGAGCACCACAGTTCGACTCACACAGAGCAACACAGGCAGACATCAAAAGTGAATTACTTGGACATTTGCAAACTTGAACTAGATGAAAAGGTGAGTATTTAATTTGATGCATTAGAGTTGTTTTTGCTTGGATTTTGAAGCACAATTCACTGCTGAAAGTAGGGCTGAAACAACTAATCGATTAATCGTCAACTTGTCAGTTATTGAATTAGTTGACAACTATTTTAGTAATGGATTAATAGTTTTCTGCTAAACGCCAACTCAAATAGAGCAAAAATTACATGACAATTTTGTATTTTTGCCAAAAAAACACTTTTTTAAAGTTAGGGTCTGTAGTGTTTTGTACATTGCAAATTTCATTAATATCTGTCTATGTCTTGTCCAATCAGCGAGCACAATTAGCACTAAGAGCTTCTTACATTCACTTTAAGTTTACTTAAAAAAAAGCTCAAGTGGCGTCACTTTAGCTTTTTGTGGTAAAAAGCTTGAAAAAATAAATTTTTCACACACCTTTCATAGCCAAGCAACAAAAATGAATTAATCGATTAATCGTAAAAATAATCTGTAGATTAATCACACAGTCACACACCTCAACAAATCTGAATATAACTGAATTGAATTGTGGAAGAAAATGTCGTCATAGAGTTCATCATATAATGATAATGGCTTGAATTAAAAAGAAAATCTAATGCATTGGTTTTACAAAGCCCTTTTCTGGACTCTCAAAGATGCTTTTTATTGCATTATTCATTCATTCCATACTTGGTGGCTGCCCTGGGGTAGACTAAAGCAATTTAATACTGATTTACTGAAAAATTAAAATAAATGAGAGTAATCTTTACCCTTGAATTATCAATATCCAATATATATATATATATTGAATATATATATAATTCTATTACAATATTGTGAGGATGTTACAGTAAATCCATTAATTTTGGGATTTTGGGGGTACATTTTGTACCACTTTGTGTGTGAAATGAAAGTAAATTATTTTCTTGTAGAAACATAAAAATCATTTGGCACCTTAGAACCATATTGTAAATGCAACATTTGTAATACGAAAACACACCATGTGGGTCAATTCCTCCTGTGTGAACCAGGTCTAAATTGGCACAGCGCTAGCTTGGTGATCCGTCTTGTTCATGTCTAAACTCTGTCTCGCTATGAACCCCGGCTGAGATGTGCTTCTAATTAATGCAAGTGAACAATCGGGATGTGCGGAAGGTGAGCGGTAGAAACGCCTTTAGGCAACAGCTTAGACATTTTACTAACCTACCTACGACTTTCACGATTTGATTGAGGTAGTGCAGCTTTAATTAAGCTATTCATGGCTTAATGTGTGGCACCCTAAATTCATTCAATCTCTGCTCGCAATCTCAAATGACAAGGAATGGCAAACCTACACCACTAATGGAGATAAACACTGCAACGCTTATATCAACCATCTCATCCACTAATGAGGGTCCATCTGTTACTGTGCAAGTGTCCAGTTGCAGCCGTACACAGAATAGGTCAGCGCATGTTCTGGGTTCTGTCATTATGTTAATGAGGCCTGGGACTACGACACAGCCATGTGTGAGACCATGCTACTCTGTAATCACTACTGGAGCTCCGGGTTTGCATAATACTATTCACTGTTAAAAAATATACGCTCATGTTTATTATAGAAGAGAGCTTTGCAGTGAGTGGGCTGCCTTTGCAAAAGACAGTTCAAAAAGATCTCATACAATAGACAAGAAAGGGGATGCGCACGTCATTTTCATTCTAAATGGAAACGTCAACGTACACAGTCAAATAAGCAATTGCCCGGGTTATAAACAGTGATGCCCGTTACGTCTAGTTTGACTACTTTCAGTACAAGTGTTACCATTACCAAACCAGTATTCAGATTAAAATTACTTATCCAAGTCACTGTGCGTTACTATATTGGAATTTTCTTTTGTGAAAATATATCTTTGCTTTCTTTTTGTGTCTTGAGGAGTGGCATAATGTACAGGCAACAAGGCACGTTTTGAGCATGAGGACCACTTATGGCACAAACATAGACAACAATGGAGGGAGGAGAGAGTGTTTTCTCGCGTTTGTGATTATGGGTGAAAATGACCTTTTATTTATAGAAATTCTAATCCAAGAGGTCCCAGGTCTGCAGCTGTGAATGCTGTTGTAAACAAATTGCATAAATATTTGCCTTGCCACATTTGTCTTGACGAACCTAAATCTGACCATAAATACTATTGTCACTGTGACCTGAAATGCATTCAAATGTTTTCGTGGGCGCCATAGCACTGTGTTTGGTGGTGTGAGGGACGGTTGGCAGCAACGGTAGAAGCTTGGCTCAGCCTTTAGCTTCATCTTTGTTGCTGATGTGGGCATGGCCAGCTCAGCTAATGCAATTCATTACGCCTTGTGCAGCTGACAACATTTAGAACACATGATTAATGCATTCAGGGCTTCTTGCAAGAAGGAAATGAGAAATTCTCGCCAGTTTATCAAGTTCGCCTCCTTAGGTCCAAGCTTGTCCTCATTTGGGGCCGGTGTGCGAGGGGAAAAAAAGTGTGAACAATATCAATAGCTTGGGACAGCATGGCCTGGAGGTATGGCAGTGGGTTGTCAGACTTTGCATTTTGTCAACCACACCGCAAACTAGATACAAATATTTCCATTACTTCCAAAATGGATATATGTTAAAATATTGAAAAGAAGTAAAACATTTTTCTGAATATATGACACTGATTCATGAACACTGGCACCTCTTCAAAGTTGGCAACCTTGGGATACATGTGGCACATTGTACATGCTATAGTTTTTATGATGTACTATGAGATCAGTTATGGCCTTTTTACAGCAAAAGTACCAGTACGAGCCAACAAATCCTCCCTGATTTTAACTTGATAACAGCATGAGGCTCCCCTTTTGCTCGGCTGTATTGGCAAGTTTGTTTATTTTAGCCTCCTCCGCCCCACATGCTGCTAGCCGTGCTCTGTGTCCTCTATGTGCCTAAGGACACTTGTAGAAATGCACTGAAAACTGCACATAGCTGACCTTCAGTGAAACATTTGGCCAGAGAAAAGAACACCGAACAAACTACCCTGAGATTTGGGCGGCCATGATATCATCTCGAAGAGACAATCTATGATTTAAAGGTCCTCTATATTTCACACTATAAATGTAGAAACAAAGGAGAAGAACATTTGCACTCTAAAGGATTAGGCATTTATTTTTATTATCATTTGTTATTATTTCAAAAAAGCAGCAATCCCGGTTTGATACTACTATCAAAAGTAGATATGAAGCATAGCCTCACAACAGCCACAAGCCACTTTACTCAACCATTTGAACTAAGCAGCATCAACAATTAATGCCTAATGACTTAGCTTACAACAGAAGAACTAGGCTGTGTGGTTGACAGGAAATCCATAATGTTGCTCAATTACACAGTAGCCACTGTCTATGGCCATGTTTACAGATACTGTATAAATAGATGTACTCCTTATTAATAGACCAGACATTTATAACGTGAAGGTCAAGGTTTTGGTTGAGGGGCTGCTGTCATGTCCAACATAATGCTGTGAGATGCAGGACACTCAATTTCATCATACACATATCCGAGTGACAAAGGCTGCAAGGACAGTATTAAAAGGAAATAGTTTTTAAACAAGTGCTATTGTCTCATGTTACTCTCGGTCTCACACATAATGTGTTGAGGGGGCGGAGGAAGAAGGGACAGAATTAGCACAGAGGATCGAGGGAGGGGGTTCCCTCAGCTACAGGGCAACATAAATAGAACAGAGTACACTGTTGTGGTGATGGTGTATGTTGTTAGAGAGTATTTGGGTGGAGAACACTGGAAGATGAAGTCAATACTCACCATTGGGAAGTTTATGGCTGTTTTCCAGGAGCCAGGTGAATAGGTTTGCAAAGTTACAGTTGCAAACCCAAGGGTTGCCCTCCAGTCTGACCAATCTGAGGGAGGGCAGTTGGCTCAGTGCCCCCACCTTTAGGGTAGACAATGCATTTCGCTCCAGTTCTAGTTCTCTTAATGAGGTGAGGCCGCAGAAAGCGTCCTCACTGACCATGCTCAGGTAAGGGTTGTTACCTAGTCGTAGTTTAATCAAACTACGGGACTCCCCAAAGGTGCCTTTGGGGATCTCAGTCAAATTATTACTGCCTAAGTCCAGGAAGACCAGCCTGGAGGATGTGCTTAGGGTCCCAGGTTCGATTTGGGACAGGGAGTTGTTCCGGAGGTCCAGATAGACCAAGTCACTGTACAGAACTAGAAAATCCGAGGGTATTCGAGGGATCCAGTTGTCAGCCAACAAAAGACGCCGGACATCCAAAGGAATCTCATCAGGAAGACGAGTGAGTCCACGACCGCTGCAGTCCACAGTGTGAGGGTCTGGGCACAAGCAGTTGGAAGGGCAGTTCTCTGCCCGCGACCAGAACACGGAGGACAGAGAGAGGAAGATCAGCCGCAGCCAGCGGATGCATGGCAACATGGTCAGGGGTAAAAGACAGGGGAAGAGTGGGTTTAGGGTGAGGATCAACAGAATACTCGAAGTAAGTCGGGTGTCACAGAGGGATGGGTCAAAGGGTAAGGGAGAAGGGGGGTGAGGAAGGGTGAAAGGAATCAATCCTGAAGGAGCATGGTGATTCTTCAACAGACCACGATGAGATTAGGAGTGATGAGGCTGGAGCGCGATAATACACACTGTCTTTTAGGAGATCATATAACAGACTGACTCTTGAAGCAGACAGGGAGACAGGAGGAAACAGAGACCCTCACGGAGAGGGGAGGGTTGATGAAGAGACGTAAACAGACCCAACAGACGGATGAGAGCCCAGGGCGCACACGAAGGACAGGGGAGAGGAGGGGTCTGTCAGCCGCACGCTATGCCACAGCTGACCCGACAGCACAGATCGACAAAGACAACAAGGATCTCTGACACAAAAGAATGAACAGACATGTAGTTCAGACATGCCAAGGCGAGAATAACATGGCAGCATCCCTTCACAGAGTCCCAGCGTGTATATGGATGAGACACGCGCTGTAAAATGTCACACGAGAGAAGCCACGCTACATCGCTCAAGTGTGCGTTAAGGTTATCCCCCCTTATTATTCCCTCGCCGTCTTCCAATGCTCCACGACATGCTGAGAACAAAAGCCCTGTCGTCCAGCCGCGTGTCAGAGGCGCGTTTCTGTGGAGAAAGGATCCAGTCGTGCACTGAGCGGAGTAGAGCTGCACACAGCCATGCTAATCTCTCCCTCTGCCTCCGAAGCTTCCACTGTGTAGCTCATGCCCTCTCCCCTCGCCTTATCTCTGGGAGGCGTGTCCGAAGCACGTTGTCAACATTTGATGTCACTTCCTATTGTGTGGGAACAAATCATAGAAAAGAAAGAAAGCAAAAATCAAAATGTACATTTAGATTGTTGTTGTTTTTTTATATAACTTTTTTGTTTTTTTAACATTATATCAATAGGGTAAACAAATTCATTTTTGTTGTAGTTAAGAGCCTTTTAAAAATGATATATGTTTTAAGGGTAGGATGCTCCTCGAACAGCCTTGTTGAGAAACCAAGGTAGCCTATTTTGAGATTGCACTAACCAGCTTGCATCTAGGTCATTTTATCTGACATATAATGTGATGATCATATATTTATAGATGCATGCATAGATACATCTGCCATATTATTTACACTTAAATACACACAGGTGGGCCCAGCAGTCTCAAAGTAAAGATAGATTAATTGAAAACATGCATTAAGTGTCCCAAATGGGATTTGCTCCAACAGCTAAATGCAATTAGGCAAAGACAGTTGCATGGAGTCCATAACTCAGATGATGACAGACAAGGTTACACTTAGCATAAAATCTTTAATGAAGACTGAATGAACAGATTTGTATTTGTGCTCCAAGGATAGAACTCTGTAAATCACTGTGAAGATTATTACAAACCATAGGTTTTTTTTAAGTTCCGGTCAAGATATTGTTTTGGTCCATCTTTACACAAGCAGACCCTGATTTGTTAAATAAAGTGGAGCTGTGCCTATAGGTTATTCCTTCGTCACTTCACACTTTATCAATTTCTTCCACAAGCCATGGTTTGCCTCTCAAGGATCTTTCTGACCTCACTTTTGTTTGCACATTAATCAAAATACAATGGTTTTGTACAAACTCATGAGTGGTGACTGAAGTTTAAAGAGGGGGTATTGTGCATTTTTCAATCACATAGCACCAGTCTATAGCACACTACAATGATGACGAAACCTTCTGTTGGTCTGTAAATGCAGTAAATTAGAATAACTGCCTTGTATAAAATTGCTCTCTCAAAATGGCTGTAGTGAATGTCTTGAAATAGGCCTCTGTCTCTTTAAGAACCTCTGACCCTTTCCGGCACGCCCCCTCCACACACTGTCTGTGGCATCAGTGGGGAGGGGGTTCTGCTGAGGAGCAGTGGTTGGTTACTTGATGGTGACGAAAGCTTGGAGGCGTCTCCAGGAGGTGGGGGCGTTCCTAGGAGGACTCAGGCAAACCTATGCCTAAAATGGCTGCCATCAGTTTTTACAGATTACTCAAAAATATGTGAATGTGCCAAGGCAACACTTCAGGCATGTTTTTAATGAGGAAATGACATAATAACATGATGTAAAGCTATATATATATATATATATATATATATATACGTATATTATTCAAAAAACTACGCTGAACATTGCATTCATCTTTGCACTTTGCAATCAGTCTAAAATGCAAACAGAGGATTAGACTGAGTTCATTTGTGGCACCTAGTTAACTGGTCAGCAGAGGTCTCTTCACAGCAGGCGATGCATATTAAATGAGACGTTACATTTCCACTGCCCTGCTTCTGTCAGCTTATTATTAGGTGAGGCGCTCAGATGAAATGGGCTTAAAGACACTCTGAATGGAAAGTGCTCACATTGAGATGTATCTAGAGCACCAGCAGAGGAAGATGTGATGGCCAGATGTCTCAGCTCTAATTATATTTGTTTTTTTGTTCAGGAGTATTGCACGATGGAGTCTGCGGTATTGGAATCATGTCTCATGCTGTCCCTTTATGTTATAAAAACATGTGAAGCCTATTAATAATTAATACTATTTTCTTCCCCACAAATGGCAATATTAGTTTGAAACTATCTCTGGTTATTGAATTATGCCAGCTATTATAAACATACAGTGGGAACCAGATTAGAATTTTCAAAATTCTTTCTATTTGCTAAATGAAATGTCAGAGGAATTAGACATATACATTTTCTTTTGTTACTTTTTACAAAGTCAGAAGTTTAAACACACTAAGATTACTACTTTTTTGGGAAAGCCCAGATGACGATGTCATGTCCTTGGACACATGCACAAGTCTGGTTCATCCTTGGGTACAATTTCAAGACGCTTGAAGGTGCTACATTCATTGGTTCAAACAATGATGGGAATGTCCAGTCATCATACACATCAGAAAGAAGGCAGGTTCTGTGTCGCAGAGATGAATGTGCTCTGGTTGAAATGTGAACATCAACCAAAGAACAAATGCAAAAGACCTGGTGAAGATGCTGGGCTGAGAGGGTACTCTCAAGGTACCCTTCCTAGGAACAAGGATAAATACTTACATTTTTGGAGATATACCCTCTGGTCTCACAGGAAAAAAAAATTGACCATTATGACCATCGTCACGTTTGGAGGAATAAGGGGGAATCTTGCTGGCCTGAGAACACCATCCAAACTGTGAAATACGGGGGTGGCAGCATAATGCTGTGGGGTTGTTTTGCTGCGGGAGGGACTGGTGCACAAAATAGATGACATCATGAAGAAAGAACAAATATTGGAGCAACATCTCAAGACCTCAGCCAGGAAGGTAAAGCTTGGATGCAGATGGGTCTTCCAAACGGACCATGGAAGGAAATCCAAAACGTTTGACTCAAGTTATGCAGTTTAAAGGCAATCAGTCCCTTCAGGATTTTCGCGGGCATTTTTTGTCATTGTTGCGGGGTAAAATGCCTGATTTCACGGGCCATTTTTCCAAAAGTTGCGATGATTATTTTCTTCTGCTTAAAACAATATATTTTTGCAATCAAAATTAACTTTTCTTTTTATTTTACATCAGTTTTAATCAAAGAGACTTTGGGGAATAATAAAAGACTTAAAATATCAGTTCTTTTAGATAATTGTATCATTAAAAAAAAACCAGAACCATGTAAATAAAGTGGGCAGAGAATGAGAATCCGAGGAGAACAGACCAAAGGACGAATGTCTATTTATTTCATACATCCACATTGAGCCTTGGCTCCGGTTCAACAGCACTGTGACTCCTAAAGTTCGTGCTGTAGAAGCACCAGCCCCTCACACCAACGCCACCGCATCACGGGGGAAAGAAGTGTCTAAACGCACACGCAGCGTTTATCTGTCGGATAAAGCCTATATCGCCAAATAAAGATCCAGTAGCAGAGAAGCAACTTGGACAGAGAGCGGTAGGATCACAGCGGCTCACGCTGTAAAGGCCCAGGCGAGTGAGAGGAGGCGGAGCAGAAGCCAAAGGCCTTCATTCTGAGGCGGAGGTGCTGGGCATATACGCAAAAAAGAACAAGGAAAATATATTTAATCAGAAACTCACTTTAGTTCCGCATAAGTTGCGGAGTTAAGGAAAAGTTGCGAAGGAAATTGCGGATTATTGGAATAGTTGCAGGAAAGTTGCGGCCTTTTGGAAAAGTTGCAACTCCGCACTGATTTCACGAGTTTCCTTGATGTTGCGTTAATAGTTGCGATCGCAAAATCACGAAATCCTCGGGCTGGGAAATGCTACCAAATCTTAATGAAATGTATATAAACTCTTGGTTTTGTAGTAAAAAGTAATATAAACCAGTGTCAAAAATTCTATCTTTTGGCATTTAGCAAATACATTTTTTTTTTATTGTAATTGACCTAAAAAATAATAAAAAAGTAAAGGTTCCCACTGTATATGTTTAGAGATACAGCTATACCCATAACAACATTTATGGCTTCAGTGTGGACACCTGAGTAAGAATTTCATTGTACATTTTGTGAATATGACCATAACAATTAAAGTTTTTTTTTTTTTTTAAGTAATGTTCCCAACACTGGTCAATGACTTTCTTTTCAGCGCTGACAGCTGAGCAATGCACTTTATTATAGATACCAACACAAAACAATGGAGAACTGGACTTTGTCCTACTAGAGCAAATGTATGTCTTGTCTTTCAGGCAGCAGCTTATCGAGGTGTTAAAGGTGTCAGTGTATCAGGTGTAAAACTATCTGGTGTCTGAGGTTTTAGTGACCTTGTCAGTACAAAGTACCATCCTGTCCAACTCAATGACCTACAATGGGGTTTTGCTAAATGTGTAGCTGTGTAGTAAAGTAATGAAAAGCTCATCATAAAGCTTGTAGCACAATATATAACAGGCATTTGTTTTATTGCTGACTCGGGACCATTTAGTTTTAGATTTTTTAAAATTATTATTAAAATTCTTTCTTTTTAATTTGTATTGAATGTTTCATTGGAATTTGATCCTCTGTCCTATGGTCTGCCATAGTCAGCCATTGTGTCATGTTTGACATCGAAAACCTTTACCATTCCTTTGTTAAAAATGCATAAATAACTTATTCAAGCTCACCCATTACACAATTAAGTTAGTCTGCAATGTAATTAAAGATAATGTAGCAATATTCAGGTCCTTAATCACTGTATGCAAATGTTTGTATCTTTGAGCACTGAAGTGATAGTAATGTTTCAAGACTTCTGACCGGCCGGTTGACATCTGACCTCCTGCTGCTAAAATTAACCATCCACAGCTGTACAGAGGCAAAATAATCCCTCTGCAGATAAAGATTAGACAAGAGAAGGATATATTTCTGAGTAAGAGGCTAAATGAGAGAGAGTGTGGTCCACAGGGTTCACTTAAAAGGATTTGTGTAGCTTTGAAGGATTTCAACATGTTTCCATCAGCGAATGAATGACTATTCTAGCACCATAATACATCTGCACATGCATTATGCACACACTTATTGACTGACAGCATATTAGTCAAACCTTCCAGTGGCTATTAGGAATGCACAATATCAATATTGTTTGTTGTAGTAATAATATTAATAATAAAGATGTCAAATTTTGACAAAAAAGTTGTAGAACTTATGATACATTTGATCAGGCAGCACCGTGTCTTCCTTGAAATCAAATTGTAGTGATTTTCTTTAATTTTTTTAGTGTTTAGAGGCAGGGAGAAAAGAGACAAAGGTGGGTGTATCAACCAATGTTGTTTTCGTCAACGAATACGATAATGAAATAATTTCATTAACGTGCTAAAATGGCTAAAATATGGCAAGACTCTTATGAGTTTTCATTGACGAAATGAAACGTTTTGGAACTTGGTTTGTCAGGACATTCACAACTGGGACTTGAGTGCGAAGCCGGAGAACCCACCCACTACATGTGACACGGAGAGGTGCCGTCAAGTCACATGGACTCAGGCTCTCTCTCTCTCTCCCCTCGCTCCAGTCTGGATAGATCTATGGTCTGAGCGTGAAACTGACTGTGATGTAACTACTAGGACTTTATCTTTTCTCTGGACAGTTTTTTACAGTGATTTAAGTCATTACAAACAGTGACGCATGAGCACAGAACGCAGGTTGATGAACAGCGCTATTAATAAAAAATCTCAAAGCGATGATCAGAGGATGAGGAAAGCGGCCATTTTTGAGAAAAGCCCTGTTCATGATGAGTTTCTTAAATACTTTTTTACATCAAACTGCTAAAACTAGACTAAAACTTGACTAAAACCTTTTTTAGTTTTTGGCAACCCTTTGAGTTTTTTTTATTATTATTTATTTATTTTTTACAAAAAAAAAATCACATTTAGAAAATACTAAAATGTACTACAACTACAAAAGCATTTTCATCCAAAAGACTAAGACTAAAAATAAAAGGGTTGCCAAAAACAACTCTGGCCACAACCATTATAAGTCAACAGTGGTGCTCCCGGCGCTGCGTAAACGTGCTCACAGCAGGACGGCCTTCTCCCACGGATCAACCCAGTGAGAAAGCAGAGAGGTGAAGTACTCTGCTGCTACAATTAAATATGTGCCATCAATAAGTGATGAATGCCACACGCAGCGGGATGTTTGGACTGGTAAGCAGATTGTATCATGCACACTCACAATCCTGGTGGGCAGGAAACAATATTTTGGATAAGGCAGAGGGAGGAGACAGGAAGACGATGGTAAATGTCACACGGTGATTTCGTGAGTTGGGAGGGATGCTCCGCAGCTGTCCTCTTTAAGCTCGCACTGACATTTGGACAGGGCACTGCCACCAGGAAGTGGATCAGGGAGTGTTTCCTTTCTGTCAAGGACATAAACTAGAGTGGCTCCAGGCAGTATGATCTCATTAATTGAGTTATCACAGGGATTTTTGCTTTGAGCTGGATGGTATGTTTGCCTGGGCAGTACATTTGCTTGGACATTACATTGTTGCTGTTATTTTGTTTTTAATTGGGCTATACAAAACAATCGGTTGGTTGGTTGATGATTTTCCCAGTCTTTATATGGTAAAAGACGAAAGTTCCTGCACTTTACCTGCCGTCTGTTCCACCTGTAAAGTGTTCATCCTCACATGGGACTGGTTTGTGTTTTGCAGTTTCACAGCTGTGGGTGAGTGGGATGAGTCAGGCTGCACTGGAGTCAAGCCCACAATCATCCAAACACTCTGTGGAGAGAAATCTACACTTCAGCAGTGCTTCGATTTTAAACGACTCATCCACCAATTTTTGAACAGGTCCTGACAATGCTGTTTCTGATATGCGACACTAGGCGTGCTGGAAAAAAAAAGAGGGGGTGTTAGTCCTTGTTGGAGTTACATTAACATGGTTTGGTCCTGTTTTTAAACATGCTTTTGCTCGTTTCAATCCAAGTTTGTCCTGAACTCAGGGTGCTACAGTGTCTCCGTTGTAGAAATGAATAGTATTTTAATATTGTACTGTCATTGAAAGTCTGTTTGCAAGAGATGCAGCTGATGACCGAGAGGTAAATAACAATGTGCCTTTCTCTGTCCATCATGCCCGCTGATATTTGGATGCCCAGTCATAGACATGTCAACATCCAGCATGTGTTAGGGACGTTTCCTAAGGCACTGCTGTTCGGGAACCTGGATCCTTAGAGTTAATAGTAGTAACAGTTGATCTGATTAAAGATTTACAAAGCACTACATATGGCCAGGAGAAACCACTGATCTATATTTTATGACATGCTTCAAAAAGCCAAACCGCAAAAGGTTTTCCCCTGAAGTAAATAAGTCTTGGGTAATGCTATGGGCCTTCAGATTTGCACTAAGAACTGACCTAGAACTGGCCCCGCACACTTCATCTAATTGTCAGAGATGAGAGGGAACAGACCCCATGCATTTTTATCAGAATGTGATATAAACCCTTCATAGGGCAAGTGACTATTTTTGGTTTATTTCTGCACACTTTACATATGGCCTCCCTGCTGCATATCAGTATAATGTTAAGAAGCATGTAGTCCTCACTCAGCCAATCAGAAGAAATCACCATACATCACAGATCCCACTACTGTGGCATTTGACCAATCAGCAGAGACCGGTCGTGCTCTAAACTTCCTGTTTTCTCTGAAGCATGAAAAAGACCCAAGTCTGGCTAAATTCATAGTACATTTCTTTACATCATTTGAAAACTAACCATGGTAAGTTGATGAAACTTACACATTTCATTGGTGAATAATTGTGCTAAGTGATTGCACCATATGTGATCATACATCACTTAAACCTTAAGTTAATTAGTTTTGTCCATATATGGGCAAGCCTGTTGCACCTATTATTCATACTTACAGTATTATCTTGACAAAAGCCAAAGTTGATTCTTAGTAATACTTTTAGGCAAACAATATTGGAGGTGACTGACCCCGCCCACTGCACAACAAACACAATCACATTACAAAAGCTCTTACCTATGACAGGTGTGATCATTCAAACATCAATATCACAAAACACAACGTCACCCGACTACCAGCACCTCTTGAGATCTGAAAGTACCTTTTGTATGTTTTATAAACATTTGTATTTTTTTTTTTACCTCTTAAAGGGCAATGAACCAAATGTGGTAACTTTGCGCATATTGATTTTCTGCATGATAATGAACATTTTAGAAAAATGTTACAACAGAAATACACTAGTGTTATATCCCCCAATAACACTCTTAAGTTGAAATAATTTATTTCAAAGTATTTCAATGAGTGCCCTATAAAGGGTTAAAACTGACCATCCCATTAAACACTGCAAACAACACTGCACCTCTGTCTTTACAATGAGGTTTTTATATATGTGTCATTTCCCAGCATGAGATGAGCAGGGTCTAGAGACATAATGACACGCTGGTTCTGAAATGGCATCTTTCTACCAGAAAATAGCCTTTTGAATGTGACTCACTTGGGTTTTCGTCACGTTTTTTGCCACTTGATTCGGTGTGTGCACCGTCAGCCCTGGACTCTACCCTGGACTTGTCAACCGCTAACACGCACGTGCACACGCACACACACACACACACACACACACGCACACACACACACACACGCACACACACGCACACACACCTCCCCAACCGAGCCAACTGCCAGGCCAAATGAGATGCTCCATTGATCTTGTGTGAGGTTAGTGTTACCCACATGCAATAGAGAAGCCACGATGCACTTTCCCAGCTGCATGCGCCCATGGTGTTGATGTGGCGGTCAGGGGTTTAACATTGTCCTCAGATGGCAGAATTTGTGCAACTCTCTGGCCATCTGTAGTATCAGGGCTCTGTGTGATCCATCATGTCAAATCATTGTTAGCAACGCACAGCTTAAATATTGCAACAATAAAGCTTGTTCCTGTCACTGTTTTTTGATGCTTGCCTTGAGGTCAGGACTGTTACATGAAAGGCACATGATGTGAGTGTACTGTGTGAGCACGTCTGTGTTTGGTTACAGCATGAATGTTCCTGCAAAACCTACACAAAAATACATGTTTGTACTACTGACATTCTTCAGTGTTCATCATTTACCTTTATTACAAAATGTTATGTACAAGCAAAGGTTCAGGCCAGTTGTATGGGAGTACAGGTTCAATGACAAGTTTTATTTTTGGATTTGTATACAGTTACAGTATGTGCAAAATCTAACCTATAAGACCCCAATTAATTCTTGCATCCCTTTGTGCAGTGTCTAAGTAAGTAGAGTTGATCAAATGTTGGGTTTAAAACGAAACATTCATGAAAACTCAACTACAAACTAGGGATGCACCGATACCACTTTTTCTAAAACCGATACGAGTACGAGTACTTGGATTTAAGTACTCGCCGATACCGAATACCGATACGAGTACAAGGCATTTTCTTCAACATTCTTATTTTTTTCACAGCAGATTGGTTTGTAATTAGCAAATTTACTCATTTGCTACACATTTAAGAGCAGTTATATTAGAATTGTGCTGATGCCATTTATTTATTTATTTTAATTTTCATTGAGTTTATTTTTTAATTTTTATTGCACTGTCCATTATAGACAGAAAAGCCCATGTCCAAAAGCTCCCAATGCCTGTGCTTTATTCATATATTTTTATTTAACAATAGTATTGAGATGGTCTCTTTTCGTCTTTACTTCAGCTCCGTGTGGATTTTCTCGTGTGTTTTGTAGCAACTTAGCGAGAAGCTACAGCGTTTTCATTGTTCTGCTGTAGCTCATTTTCGCTCAATATAAACATGCTATATGTCTTTACGTTGGATTTTCTGAGGACCTTTTAGTCGCTGGGTTAGTTTTTCAGAAGAATAAACCCCTGGGCATAAAACGGCGTCAGAATGGCCAAAACTGCGCTAGCCGCGAGTTAGCATCGTTAGCCTGTATGTTGTAAACACTGCAGACGCTGCAGCACTAACAACATTAAGCTCTGGTTAAATCCAGCTCAGACTCTGATTTAGAGAGCGCAGTCTGTAATAAAGTCAGCTCTATGTGGATTATTGTATTTGCACTAAAGAATTCTCCAGTTTGTTGCTTCTTCTCTCCTCAGCTGAGAGGTGCGCCTCGTAGGTGCACTGGCCGCACGTCAAATGGTATCGGTTCCTGGTATCGGTACCTCATGAATGAGTACGAGTATGAGTACAAGCATGTGGTATCGGCCCGATACCCGATACTGGTATCGGTATCGGTGCATCCCTACTACAAACCATTGCCAGAAGTGAAACAAGCAAGAGAGGCTGAGATAGATACCGATGGGGATGTCTTTTTACTGAGCCGCCCTTACTTAAGCTTTAAGGCGCTTTACAGGTCATTGTAGTCTGCGCCTTTGCCATCAGCCAGGCTACAGTGATTATGCTAAAAAACGAAAGGAAAAAAAAAAAGTGGTGCTTACGGCAGCAAATAACACAAGAGGCACAGCTGGAGTCATTTGGGTAAGATTAAGACAACAGCTGTTTCACGCTGGCAGACTGAAAGACCAGAGCACAGAGTTTGGGCAAAGAGTATTGAAATGTTAACTCCAATATTACTGTATATGGCCTACATGAAAACTAAGGATTTATATTCTTATTCCAATAGGTTGATTTCATGTGACGTCATGGCAATCTAGAGATTTAGATATTGAGATGGAGGAAAAGTTGTATGGCCTCTGTGTCAGCAGAAATACATAAACACTATGATGATGCTTTTTGGCATTTTCAAACAATGATCAGTGATTTAGCTACAGAGTTGTAAAGGCCTCCGTCCTCCACTTGAAACCACATCGAACCCTAAAGTCATGACTGCAACTTTTGAGTGACTTATTCGAATTCCACATTCAAACTAATGTGTCAAATAAGTAACAGGTGGTACTCAGAGATGCATGGTGGTCATTTCCGTGAGCAATTATACATGATGAACACAGCTCAAAATAAAGTCAAAATAAAACCTAGATGAACACTTAAGGTCGGGCAGGTAGAGTGGTCAGTTGCATACGAGGGCACGAGTCTGGACAATGAATAATTGAATTTCCTTTCACCTGTGCTCACGGAAAAGGGTAATTGTATGTTCGGGTGGGTTACTCCAACAAAGGCTCAGCAGGGAAAGTGGGTCTGAAGCCTCCAAGGGTTAGCCACAAAGGCACTGAGATTATTGTGGAGATGTCACACATTCAGTGCTTTCACTGACGGCACAAATCCCAGGGGTCCAGGAGCAGACAGAAATAGATGTGCCCTGATTGACAGGCCAAAATACTATACATCCAAGGGTTTCCATCGCAAAGAGGACGGTTCACTGAACCTTTGTGTTTTGTTTTTCAATTCATGTTTAAAGCGTCACTGCGTAACGTTGTAGGAAGTAGGACCTCACCAGCTTGTCTACATGATGATGTTGCTCAATGGCCAAACATTAACTTTAAATACCTCAAGTTCTAATCTGACGCATTAGCAATGTCCAGCTGACCATAAGAAGTGTGTGTGGGTTTTAAGTTTTAGGACAGTTCTTCTTATATTTCTTTATTTAAGGATCCCCGTTAGTCTTTACCAAAGCAAATATTTCTCTTCCTGAGGTCCATTCTCATTATAAAAACAAACATATAACCTTCGATGCATTGTATCACAAATCATGGGTTTTCAGACATTTTCAGACATCAAAAGACAATTCTATTGTAAAGCAGCTTATACCTAGCAATATGTAGTTTCATGTAATTGCCCATATTTCTCGTTCTTGTCTCTCACTGAAATTACTATTATTGCGAAACAATACATTTAGGGAATATACGGTTGATCTTTTTAGTTTTTTGGTTTCTTTTTGAAAGACACTAGGTAAAAACAAACAAAGCTGTTCAAATACCTTATGCGTTTCGACGGACAAGGAACTACTATTGGGATGTTGACGGGAGACGCCTCTGACGAAGACGGAAGTAGTATTTGAACAGCTTTGTTTGTTTTTATCTAGTGTCTTTCAAACAGAAACCAAAAAACTAAAATGTGTTACTCGAGAAGACATAATGAATGTAAAAAAAGAATTACTGTTGATCTTCTACAACAGAAATTGATTTGATTCCTTACATAAATGTATTTTGGCTTATCTTGGGATCTTAAGAGTCACATTTTTAATGGCACACACAGTGGCACGCCCCCCATGTAATTTAGCTTGTTTATGAGGACACAGACACATTGAAGGATGTGCTGATGCAGGAGCTGGACATCACATGGAGCTGATGACCTTGTCCCTCGCTGCAGGGACAGGTTATGCATGACAGCTGCCCCAGACCATCACAGCTAACAGAAAAAGAAGAGCTTCAATCTATTTCAACAAACATTATTAAAGGGGATTATATTAAATATGTCATAATAATTGATCTTTAAAAACAATGCTTGTGACCATTAGCCTGGCTCCACATCTAGAGATCGGTCGCCAGGCGTTTGACCTAAAGGTTACACCAGCAGCATTGAAGGATGGATCAAATGCAGAGAACACATTTCCCTACAGAGATTAAAAGCACCTGAACTTTAACTTATATAATAAAGTTAATTTGGTTATTTATATTTCTGCTAAAGCCCCCTGACCACAAAAAGAATAGTTCACATTTGCATAGCTCATTGACAATCGAACCTGCTCTGCATTGAAATCATAAAAATATGATTAATATGATGAATTCAGTAAGGCTGTTTTTATACCATGACCAGTTGTTGCAAGCCTTGAAAATAACCACATACATACATTATACATCATGTCTCCTGAGTTTTACCTGTTAATCTTTGTTCTTTATTGTAAGGTTTTGTTTGCCTTCTTTACTAGTTACAGCTACTTCCTGTAGCCTTCATCAAAGGTGTCACATGATGGTGAAGTCATGCGTCTCACATGGATTTGCCAGTGGTCCGCATGGAGGCCACAATATCACAGCATGAGAACCACTGCTCGATGTTAAGCCATTTGTGTAAGTTGTTAACCTCTCTCAAAGGCTATAATTGAGAAGGTCTTCAAGATATCTGTAATGTTCGGCTACGGGCACGCTCAAACGTCCTGTCATGACCAGGGTGTGTTATGCCCGCAGTCACACACCACACATCACCACTAATGCATTCCCACCACAATGCTCTCGAGTGCAGGGGTCCAGTTGAGAGACGGCTTTAAATGACGACATTAGCATCGTGCTAGTGGGCAGCGCCATGGCATGCTGAGGGCATGTGGGGTGGCACTGCAGGGATGGAGGACAGAAATAACACAAGTGTTAAGTTCTGCCAACGCTTTAATCCAAGGGAAATAAGCCAGGACTAAAAAGCTCTGGCATGGGTAGTAGATCACAGGACGTTGGGAATGAAGACTCAGTGTTACAAAAAAATCGGTATCTATCTTTTTCAGTGAAGGTTAAGGTGACTACTGCCACCTCAGGTCTTACGCATAACTGCAGTGCAGTTATGTTAGAGGCAGTTGTGGTGAATTAGGTCTGGGCTCATTCTACACATCATAGGAGGGGCTAGAAAATACACAATTTTAACATTTGCAAACTCTGTTATTCCCTTTTATGGACTATTCATGTGTAGATTAATGTTTTAATATTTACATTAATAAAATATTTAATATTTATTATTTTTTATTAATATTTAATATTTTATTAATATTTTATTAAGTATTTGTGACGATGTTGTTTATCATTAGCCTGGCTAACACCAGACTAAAATCACAAGTGATATTTAATTTGGGGACCACCAATTCATGTTCTTGTTGGAGAGGTGTGGTTTACGATCGTCCATAGCCGTTTATTGGGCGCTACGAATGTCTATCATGCGTCTGCACGTAGCCATAGCCAATCGTATCATCATATCCGATGACGTATGACGTACCCGCTGTAAACTTTCGAGCTAAATTATTTAGAACAAGGTCAAAAGCTTGATCGAAAAATACCATCATGTCTGCTGCTGTAATGTTGGATCCGTAAATAAACGTTTTCTTTTTTATCCGTAAATAATCTACAAGCTTCCGTATATCGAATAGCGCGTCATCGTCTTGCCGTCCCTCCTAGTTCTGTGATTGGTTCCCAAATCCATGCGAAAATTTCAGCCATGGTCCCCAGGCTGCTGTGCAGTTCCAAATGATTCGAGCGCACACAGCAGTCTGGCATTAGCCGGGTTAGTTTATCATTATAATTATTGCTATCATTCATTCGTCTTTTTCTTACTTATTCTTAAGTGTTTTAAGAGAAAATCAGGCATGGTTACTACTAAAACATTATGCAATAAAACAACAACCTGAAACTAATCATTTGTCTTGCTCAATCACGGGCCAGGTCCAGTCAAATGAAGAACAGTCAAAGGCAACAGAGGAGGAAGGTCTTTACCTTCCTCCTCTGTGAAGAATTGGAATGCTACAAATATGTTATTTTAATTTAGTGGCTTCTGCTTTCATTTTTTGTGATTAAAAAAAAGGAATTTTTTTATACAATTTATATACAGAAATTAAATGATGATGTGGTATTTTGGGGTGCCCTTCCCCTCCCCATCTATAAAAAGCCACTACCTTCCTCCATTCCTTCCCTCACCTGACCTCCCATCCCGTGACATCACACGCTGGCGTAGCTGTCATGGCGGCGAGACTGGGGTTCCAAACTGATGATGGGCACAAAGAGGTGCACTGGAGCTTCAGAAGGCGCCAAGCGCAGTAGTTAGAGATGGAGTGGTCTCGTGGTTTCAAGTAAATTGTCTGGCATGTGGCTAATGGGCCTTGTTCTTTCTAGTCCTCGGCGGCTCGGGGATGGACCTATTGCGTTAGGGCCAAAGGGTGGTGCGGCATCTTGGTCTGTCCTTGTATGTCCTTGTTGTAGTCTACTTATGTTGTAAATGTGTGGGGTATGTAAACTGAATGAATCACTGTTGCCCAAGATTCTGCTGGTGGGAGCACCAGCAGAATGGTGGTGCTCCCACCATTCTCCCCCGTTTTCTGTGCGCGTGGTGCGGCCTTTGGATCCGGGCACACAGCTGCAGTCACTGGACTCAATAATGGGACTGACGCTTGTTTATTTTTGTTACCCAGCAGTAACTGTAGAGACTGTATAATGTGTTGTCACTCGTGAAACATCTGAGTTTGAGAACATGCTATCTGCTATTCTATAGTAGCTCAAAATCGACTGTAATCATGTGTTTCTGTCACTTCAGTCCACGAACCTGCGTAGCCTTTTGGTGTATAAAACAAAATCTTTCTGGTTAAACCAGTGGCGTTGTAATGGATCGAACAATGAGTATTTAAAAATAAGAACCATCGCCCTCACTTGGTCACACAAAGCTAAAATTTCTCTGGAGCACAATTTGTTTCAAGTCAGTCCTTGTTCTTCGGAAGGCCTGGGGCAGAAAGCGCAGGGTTGGCAGCAACCATACAATCAGAAGCCCATATTCTATTTAAAGTAGTTAGCCAGAGGGTTCCAAGTGCAGGCGGGACACTAAGCGCCGATGGCAGGGTTCCCCCCTTGAGCCATGGGGATCTCCTCAATCCTGTCCGCCAGATCCGGTGCTTAAAATGGGCAGCAGCACTGCACACGCTCAAGCGATCCCCGTGGCCATAGGCCATCTCCAACCAGTAGCCTAGTAGTGCCTAATGCGTCACTCACCACACTGGCAGAGCTCCCCACTCTGTCGCTGTTGGTGACTCGTGTCGTGGTGTCTCCCCGGGACATTCCATATGCCTTCTCCATGGCCGCTGTGTTGCCTCCTGTTGCTCTTTCCCCACTACCAGCCGCTTGCTGGTCACACCAGTCACACCGCCACATGATGCTCGTGGCCCCCATGGCTACTGCGGCCTTGTTCCGGTATCAGTCCAGTCCTCTGTCTGCTGGGCTGGGTGCAGCTGCGACTAGGCCAGCCTCAACCCTCCATCTTCCTTTCCCATGTCCACGTCATCAGTTGGTAGCACAGCGGTGAGCGCTCATGCTCATGTTTTTATTTAAAGGTTTGGTCCCAAGTTTGGAGCAGCAGTACACTCAATGCAATAGGAAGCAGCAAACAAGAACATGGGAGACATGATGGTCCTGCCTCCACCCTGGAAATACATTTGAACATGAATACATCAGGTAGTAGCATGGTTTTACCATACTCTCGTACTTACTTCGTTTCGTATAAGGGTCTGGACTTTCTCAATTGAGCTCCGTTATCAGGTGGGAGGGGTGAACTCCTTTAAAAAGATTGGATCTGATTTTCGCTAGCGTTTGGCCGTGACGTATGTAATGCGTCCGAGTGAGTGAAGCAAGTCATCATTACTCTCGGGGACATTCCTTGCAAGCCCAGACGTACATGCAGGGCAATTATGATTGACCGGAGTTTACGGATGGCTAAGGCCAGGCTAACCAGATAGCAAAGAGAAGCGTTACACCCTACGAGCACACAGACCTCGGACCTTTGACCATGTCCAGCTATACAGTACCACTCCGGCATCAGCGCTGTCTGGACAGTAGGAACTTAGAAAATGCACTCACATTGACACTACATGAACTTCAAAGGACGCACTTACCATTGAGGCATGGCGGTTGCCTTAAGCCCACATCGCATGCTTGACACTCCAGACTCGACGAACAGCAAGACAACTTCAGACTAGCCGCTCGCCAAACGGAGTCCCACAGCAGGTGTGACACCAGAGGGGTGAGAGGGCAGGTGATGCAGAAAAGGGACTTTTTATAGCGCGCCTATTCCATTGGCCCTTGTAAATATTTGAACAACTAAATATTTTACACAACTAACAACTTCAGTGCTTGATGTGCAATGAAAAAAATAAACTGCAGAAAGATTACTTTTTCCACTCTGTGTCCAAGTTAGTCAGCACTTTTACTTTGTGGCATCTAATGGGAGAAATTGAAGCCGCAAGATATTATTCCAGTTGAGTTGAGCTGCATGAGAGGTGAGACTTGCGTCACTAAATTTAGCAGTCCACATTGCTCAGCTCAAAGTCACTTTCCACCTTACTATCTCTATACAGGTGGACAATGTCAGAGCCCTAATAAGTTTATACATGACGGAGATACTAATGTTCACAAAGGGGGGAGGGGGGATCATTAAATACAGCTATGCCATTATTTGTTTTACTTTGCATGCCATTTCAACAACATTCCCAAATTGGTCCCCAGAACTTTTTTTTTTTAACTTCTTTTTATAATATATGAACACCAGGATGAGTAGCAAAAGCTTGTTGACCCTCACAGTGGTCCTTTTTAAATATGCACTGTCTCTCCCCCTGTCATGTGTCGTGGCGTTACGCAAGACTGGACCAGGACTGATGTGACCCTGTCTCCAGACACTGCCACTGTCAGAACGCTCCGTAGACTGTCAAGGAAGAGAATGGCTGGTGACTGGATCAGAGAGCAGAGAGAAAATGTAACTTCTTGAAAAATATATATTTCTTTTCTATTCTGGGGGGAGTTCAAATCCGCAAATTTGTGGGAGAAGCTTATTTTTGTATTGCATTCAAAACGATGTGGGAGTAAAACAATATGTCCATTTCTGAACATGTGTTGTACTTGTGCTGCCATGAATTAGGTGGATTTCTTCAATAAGGGATGATTCAATTATCTGCATGGATATTTAAACACTGCTATCTGTGTATTCAATTTCCACATGATTCAAAGTCAGGATTTACAAAACTGCCATAAATCTTCAGTAAACTCATAACTTACCATGTCTTTCGATGATCGACCTGCAGAGACAGGGTGAGTCAGTGTACTCTGCCCTTGGTCTCTGTGAGGAATAAGGAAAATACAGAGGGGACACAGTCTGATCACTCATGTAGAAGTGCACCGGGTGTGCAGAGAAACGCTGCACCTGCCAAAGAATACAATACTTCGAGATCGCTTTATTGCACGTACATTTGCAACTGGGATTTGCATCTACTTAAAAAAAAAAAACATGCACATCATAGCTTAGCATGGCTCTCCAAACACTTTCTTGCTTTGTAATTGTAGTGTTCTGTCACCTTGAGGAAAGGACCTTTCGTATCATTAAGTGCAAAGGCACCTGTACAACTTCTGTGACTTTGTTTTGACTGCTTCGAATTCTGACTGGCATTTTAATGTATCACACTTAACACTTTGGCTTAACAATTAACAATTTCTTGATTTGTTTTTGTTGTAAAGTCAGTGGAAAAACCATAGAAAAAAGGGGAAAGAACGAAGTGTTTGAAAGCCGCAAAACGCTACAGAGAAATAGGGTTGAGGCAAAACGCAGCAAAACTGTTCAGCACTCCCTTGGACACCTTGTGGAGAAAGAGTTTGTGACTGCTCAGAGCTTCCTGCGTTATCATTTAGAGCACCTTCCTGCTTTGGCAAATGTCACCACATCATAGTCTCTGCACGCTCTCCCCCTGTATCACATGCTCTGTACGTGCGCGGAGCCATGGATGGGAGTGGCAGTGTGGAGGCAGCAGGAGAGAGAGAGAGAGGAGATACTTCATATTAGTCAAAGCAATCCAATCTGTCATACACTCCCTTTTATTTCAAGAGCCGACCACTCACTTGTCACTGTGGCCTCAGCTGTGATGGATGGACTCCTCTGGGCTCTTCCTAACAGCTTCGAAGAAGCCACACAGGGAAGAAACATTTTGCGTTATAAAAAAAAATCCTAATTGTTGGTTTAGGAGACAGCGGGGGTTGAAATAGATCAAGATTTGTGTCTCTCAGAGGACGCCTGGCTGGTTTTCAAGGAGCTCTGAGGTGACTTATGAAACAAAAACACAGGCAGAAGTGTAGAGAGCCATTTATCAGCCCAGGTTGTACTTATTTCCCTCAAGAGTTTGGAGTTAATATTGGATTGTGAAAAACAGCTCTGCAAAATGAGGTCCAGATAAGTTTTGTTTGCTTTATCCACAGTTTGCAGTATATATATTTGTAAATGTCATACGTTTTAGAGGGTGACCTTTATTCTGTTCTAAACCAAGAGCAACGGCATCAAAAGGAACTGAAAGAAAAGTACAGGAGAAGACACTAAAGCGCTACGTCAACCTGGGACAAACTCTCACTACAGAATAATATTTTACATTGGCCATAGCACATTACAACTGCTTTAATAGCAACATAACTAATATTACCTCAATAAACCACAACAACTACTTGCTATGCCACTCCAAACCATACATCTACCCCATTAATTTGATATTCCAGCCATGTTTCTCTCCCGTCTCTTCTCTCCATCTCCACCTCAGTGCTCAGCCAACACGAGCCATTAAAACACCCCAATATATTCATGTCACGTGTCTGATGTCACAAACAGAAATGATCCCGGGGTGTTGTAAATAAGAGCACTATGGGATGATCTCACCGTAGTCAATACTGAGCAGATGGGAACCCTACAATGTGAGGACCATGTTAATATTGAACCTCTGTCAGTCACATGAAGATGTAAAACGCTCACTCTTATGTACCAACACACGTGGGGAGATTAACAATAACCTCTGACCCTCCTCGATTACTCACCCGTTTGTAATCTCCTGCATTTTATATTCACCTTTGTCATTGTTACGGCTGACAGTGTCTTTGCGTCTCCTTCAAAGCTCAATCATTCACATTTTGTTTGTTGACAAATTTGTCGGTCCAGTGGAGAGGATGAGGTGGCTTTGGGTTGTTTATGGTAAAATTGGGAGCATTCACGTTGCTCACTCAAACACAAAATAGGTGGAAAATTGCAAGTTGTCTAGACACAACAAAGACCTTGGAGGGGATTTGTCCTCTAAAGATGATAATGTGAGACTGAGCAGTTGTTAAATACTGTCATCTGGTGGTGAAGTAGAGTAAATGCAAATGTGACCAAACTACCAAAACAAAAGGCACAATATTCACAATTAAATCAGCTGCCCAAACGGCAGCACGGTGGCACAGCGGTTAGTGCTTGTGCTTCACAGCAAGAAGGTCCCGGGTTTGATCCCCTGACGGGGGCCTTTCTGTGTGGAGTTTGAATGTTTTCCCCGTGTCTGTGTAGATTTCCCCTACCACTAAAATAGGTAGGCCTGAATGAGTGAGAGTGTGTTTGTGAGTGGCAGTGAAGGACGAAATTAACCCGAGGCTACACTCTGGTGGAGCGTGTTTACATGTCTGTTCATCAACATGCACTGTCTCTACCAAATGAACAAATTAATTAAAATAAATAAATAAAGCTGCATGGACACAGGTGCAAGTTTGTGGACCAGTTTATTAATGATACCAGTATTAAAGCCACAAGCGGCATTGAAAGGCCCTTGTGGGACCTGTTGGCGCTCCCACACCTTACGTTTTTCTTCTGATTAGTTTACTCCAAGATTAATGGCCACCATATGACATGAATGTGTGCCAAATTCCGTGTCTCTACGACAAACTTAATTTTTAACCATCCCAAATTGTTTTTTGTTTTATCCCCAGGAGGGGCTATCGTGCCCATTTTCTTAATTCGATTCTTAACAATTTGCATTCATGATGTGGAGCGGTTATAATGTTTCTGCCACCCTAGTATGAGTTTATTAAAGAGCAAAGGCAAGAGGACACGTTGGTTGCCTAGCAACCATGTCATGTATTTTTTGTTTGGACAGTCCGTGTGTACCAATTTTGGTTTGGCTATACCAAACTTGACACCGGGTTGTTGCAATGGCAACACGATGGGGGATGGGGTGTGGCCATCATTTACTTTTTTGATCGGAGTCATGTGACGGAAGTGTGTGCCAAATTATTTTTGTCTACGACAAAGTTCACTTTTATTCTTCCATTAATTTTTATTTGGTGCTCTGAAGGGCACATTTTTAAATTTCCTATATCACAACATCCAAGGTCGAGGACTCCCAATACCAACAAGTCAAGTTGCACTCAAATCGGCCACAGTATGAGTGAGTTATAACACTTTTTGATGGTGACGGCGAAACAACTTTTTCTTTAACAACTTTTAATGTCCCACTTTTGTAATTGATCTGGAGCGACCGGGGAGTCGCTGCATTCAACGGCCTAGGATGAGGATAGGCTTCAATGCCCTGAGTCACTCTATTAGTGTGTCAGGGATTGGGGAGTGGCCATGGTCGAGTGCGTTAAGGTCAGGTACACTATACGGTTAGTTTGGATTAGTTAGATATCGTTGTTTTGTTTTGGTGACGTCATGGTTGGAGCTCCACTTATCATTGGTTGCCAATGTCGGCGACTGGCCAATCAGGGAGCGACAGGCCTTTCCCATCTTTATTAATGTTCATGTGGATGTATTTAACATTTTGTCAGTGTTGTACATGAGTAACTAATCTTAAAATATACCCCAACTCTAAATTCGAGATTAGATTTAAACTAAAGACCAGATTCCGTTTCTAAACTCAGACTATAGCCTTACTTTTTGAGCTTAGTAGGGGTGCACTTTCAAAACTTGTAGAGCCAGACCTGGCGTAATAAGTGACCAACTCCCATGGACAATGGCAATGTTATGTAGAACAACATTTTTCCTCCAACCAGACTCTAAGAGCAAGAGGGGTGGTGGAGGAGTGGGGGTGAACACCTGCTTTTGTTTGGGTCACACGATTACGCTGAGCGCAGATAGGCACCTATTTTGGCACAGTAGATCAGCACGCACACTCCCTTTCTCTAAACAAACCACACACGCCTTCTTTTGCTAAACTTTTTTGTCATCAACCGCTTTGTTTACATCGTACTATCACGTATGATGTACGTCACATTGTTGAGTTTTTTATTTTATTTGTGGAGACTGCATCATGCAGACGTTTGACGCGAACCGATTTTGGAGCAGTGTGGTGTAGCTACCTGGCCACTGTCTCTGGTGGACACACAGTTTTGGATAGATGTGGCACATGGGTGAGCACCCTGGTGTCTGATTAGTTGTGGTGTTGTGGCACTTGAAGGCGAGAGTGGTTTATTTATGGAATACTGTTAAGTAGCTGTTTTCGCATTAGGGGTGTGTGTGCTGATCTACTGTACCAAAGTACACCCGTGCTTTATATGTTGTTGTTGATGTTTGGCCCAAAGCTACACCTTCACTTCTAAAAGAGAGAAAAACTGTTGCAAACGAATAAATCATAATCGATGATATAGTAATGACGTCCTGAGCCTGCTCTTTCAACATGCTTATTTCATTTTAAGCATCAGATTAAAAGTTTGAAAATCAAGCCATTTATTATATATCATTATTTCATTACAATTTCGTTTAGTTTTTTTTTTTTTTTTTTTGACGATAGAATGAATGATAGGTCTACATGGATTCTAAAGGAAGGACACAAGGCAGCGCTATGTATAGAAGAAATTAATTTGAAGACTACCAAAGAAGAAGAATAAACCATGCCTTAGTCAACCTCTTTTTTTTATGTGTCACTGGCACATAGTGCAAAAGCTGTGCCACATGCAAGATAGCGCACGTTCAACATCGCAGTGAGTTGCGCTGTCCTTGCGCCAGGCGGAAGATCTGGCCTTAAAACTATGACCAAAATATCCAGCTGTTTTCGTCGACTAAAAATAAATTAAAACAAGAGACAAAAATCATCAAAACTTCCTATGAGAGTTTGATATATGAGGACAAGAGCCTCATATTATTTGAAGCCACTACCAAAGGAACAGGTCTGTGCTTTGTCTATGTGGGAGAAGAAACATGAGACAGAGAACCTTGATTATATGATTATGTTAAATATTATCAATGCAAAGTCAAGTTAACCTCATTTTAGATTTAGTCGACTAAAACTTGACTAAAATTGAAAAGAATGAGTTGACTAAATCTTGACTAAAACAAGGCTGAATTAATTGAGTCAAACTAGATAGTCCATACTAAATATGTAAATGTGAAATGCGGCTCTAAAGGCTGTATGATGCTGTATTGTACTGGTGTGATGTCATTGTACTGGCACTAGGCGGCAGCCATGCTCCGTGTCAGCTACAGAAGTCTGTGGCTGGAGGTCGGCTTTTAACAAATTGCAAATAATGAATCAAAGACATCACTGACACTCTCCAGACTGACAGAGCGATGCACTCATTTTGGTTTAAGTGGTGTGTGGCTCTCAGAAGCTTTTAAGCAGAGTTCAGACCTGGGCCACAGTTCACTTTGGACTCCATGAAATAAATATTCAAAATCTGTTTGGCACCGTTTCTCGTTGGAACTCGGTCGACAAAATAATTATAGACATATGAAAATGCATTTGGTTTCCTAAGCAGTGGGTGACAATTGTATTTGACGGACGATATTGTTGAGACTGAAGCAGCGTTCCAGAAACTTTTGAATCAGCTACCGTCACAATTATCCAGTCATTTTCAGTTGACTTTCTGGCTATCGACATTGCTTGAATTACAGTCTCATTGCTCAGGTTAAGGCCTAAATCTGCCTTCGATTACCGTCCCGCTTTATTTACCGTCCCGGAGTCCCAGCAACACAGCAGAGCTCCGAGAGGTGAATGTAGTTCTTAAATCCAGATTTATTTCATTGCATTAATTCCTCTTCTGTGGAGGCCAATGCGATCTGTGCTTCATTATCCACTGTCCATAACTCTGAGCTACAGTCTGGCTCCTGGGGTCAAACCTCTGAGCTTTGGGCCTATTAGAAGTGTCAGAACGCAAAGCAGATCCATTTGTGCGGGTCCGACAGCCTCTCGGCCCTTTCTCATTGTGTCACTTTGTCTTGGAGTTCAGGACGGCCTGGGACACTCAAGGAGTAGTTCCAGGTTATTATTCCGTGATTTCCAGACACCTGAATCTCAATAGTCCTGATCTCATACTGGCAGCATTTAAGAGTGATTTCATTGTCAGGCAACTTAATAAAGTCACATGTTATATTTCCATATACTTCACATCATTCAGGGGTAATGGCTTTGTTTGTGTTCATTCTTTTAGTGAATTTTGTCAAAGCCTTTAGAGCCTTTGCATCTCAACAGAGAGTTTGTAAAGGACTCAGATGCTGAAAAAGGAGCAATTGTGTCACTCACCTTTTAATTATTACTATAAAACGCTTGACTCCTGCCTTTGACGCTGTTGCCATGACAATGAAAAACACAAAACAAAACATTGTGGGTTTGTAAAGATGATATAAACGGCACTGCATTTCATAACTCCAATATTCCAAACATTGTATCAAGAAAATAATTTGGAGTGTCCTGAAAAGTAAAGTGAATATAATGGAAGTGTTCCATCTTGAACAAATTCACTGATATTACCAGCATAATAGTATTGTTTCCTCAAATTTTTACCTTTTTTTGGTAATGAATAATAATGTAGTTATCCGTTTTTCACGGGGGAAAGTTTAAATCAAAGTACTAGATGCGTCATATTGTATTAAGTCAATTACACAAGCACACTGCCTCCTCCTTGTTGCGGTAAAAGATCATAACTCAAGGTATTCAGAGGAGTAATTGCAAACCTTTAATGAGCTCCACTGGCCACACACAACACTTAATAAACCTTAATAAACCTGAACACAACCAACCGAGTGACAACACATCTTTGTTCAATATTTCTTCACCTTTGCACTTGCGTTTCTCACCTACTAACCACTCACCACCCAGCTGCTGGTGCGCATAAGTCACCCCAGTCTCACACCGCGCTTTCACCTTTGACTCCGAGCATGGTTTGGAATGTTTTTTCTTTTTTCTTTTTTTTTAAAGTGAGCCAATTGATGAGTTACTTATGTGTGGTCCAGTGTAAATTCTGAGTCAACATCTGAGATGAATCTGTAGCTGGGCCATTGACATGACGTGCATGTTATTGTGTCCAAGTGTATATATTTTTTTTTAAATAATTAGATCTTTTCATTACATGTATCACTTTATTCTACAAAGCCTACTTAGTTTAAACACATTTTCATCACATTTCAATAATAAGTATTTTGTCATGTTTTCACACCTCAAATCGTCCTCCAACAGAAAAACGACACAAGTGGTCGTTTGTCTTATCCCTGAATTACGACCATATAAGACGTTTGCTACAACAGCGCCCCCAAGCTCCCATTGAGTGTATGTACATTACATTCAGAAATTCAGAAACAACTTTATTTTACGTAGTGTTTTTGACCACTTGCAATGACGATTCCAAAACTCAAACGCAAAGAAATAAATCACAAACTTGCAAAATTAGCCCCACGTGCAATAAGTAAAATCCCAGGTCTTCAGCCCTGCCACACCTGTGGAGGAACTGAACGTCCAGCTGTGCCAAAGGCTCTCCAAGCGCGCTCTGCGCTATTACGCATCACACCTCGCCAACCGCAGCAGCTGCGACTATTCACCACTCTCATCATTTATTATATTATATGTGTAGGCTATAGGTTATCGCCATTTTACTCACAACAACAGCGACACCAAAGCACAACTTACCATTGATGTCTTCTCCTCCATATGCGTCACTGTGTCTGTGTGTCTGTCCACTTCCATCTCTGTCCTCAAACGTCCTCGTGTCTCAGACTCCGTGTCTCCCGTACGTCCGGTTGTCCGGTGACCGCTGCGAGCCTCGGATCCGCATCGCGTTCCAGTGCGTCTGATGCGGGAAAAACATCTAGTCACTCCGACAAAGTCTGGCCTCGGCTCCGCTGCTGTTCTGCACAAAGTCCTGCGTCTCTGTCAGAGTTCCTCTGGAGCACGTGCTGCCAAAAGTCCGAGATGAGACTGATGTCGTTCATTTCTCCGCAGTTTCGTCATTTAAAGATAAAACATATAAAACATTACAGCTGTGTTTAGCTCGCGGGTTTTTGAACTAGATTTGACGGACACTCGCTCTGTCCAATGAAAACACGTGTATCAGCTCGAGGGCGTTTGGACAGGTGAGCCTGCGCCTCTGATTGGCTGAAGGGTCAGCTACGTCATATCCAGTAGTATTTGTTAATAATTATCATCATTATATTATAAACAATCTGAAATACACTGCTGTAGAGCATTTCTTCTGATGCCTGTGATATATATGGACTAAAGCAGAATTTCCGTAGAAAAAAAAAGATAAAATATAGCGAAAGGTGTACAGGTGGGAAGAAAAAAGAAAGGGGTTTATGTATTATGATTATGATTTTATTTATTTATTTACACATTTGACTATTTCTGTAAGGTTTGCACTTCAGCATCTGGTTGGACTGGTGAATGAATGCATCTTTCTTTTTCTTGTCTGTTTTTATGTATCCTTGTTTGCCCCATCAGGGACATGAAATAAAGTGAAGTGAAGTAACTTGTTTAAACACAATTATCAACTCAAAAATATGCATGCCAGCAGTTTTGAAAACAACCTTTTTGAAAATATTGACCCAGCCACGGATGACAACTCAAGAACCTGCATCTAAGATCACTCCTGTGCAACTTGGGAGTTTACACCAAAAAAGTAATTTTAATCTGGCCTCAGAGTTTATCTGAAAGTTTGTGAGAAAAAGAGCGCTAACCACTCAAATTTGTTTAACATTTTCATTAGTCAACAAAAATATGAGTATGTGTAGTTATACTTTAGCATCTTGTTTTTCGAAGGCAGGGTAAAAAAACGACAAATGTAACATTTACAAAAAACTAGCAGGGCCGGCCCTAGGCATAGGCAACCCAGGCGCCATCTGCTTGATGGGGCACCACATTTTTTTAGCCCAATACTCCCGCCATTTAGAACATCACCGATTTCCGGACATAACTTTGTAACGGAAAGTGATAAAGACTTGCGGTCCTGTGTGTTGGAAACTACAGATTTCAAGCTTTCAACTGAGCCCTCTCTGGTCCTTCTACAACATCACGAAGAAGACTCGTACATTTACTTCAAAAGTAGGGGTTCCCCCTCCAATATAACTGTTATGCACGTTTCATGATAAAATAAAATAAATAAAATAATAAGTGTCCAAAAGGATTTGAAGAAAAAAAAGAATTCAAAAATTCAAGAAAAATAATATTGATGGTTTATTTAATTGTCCCCCCTTCTTTATCGAGGGGCACAAAAGTTCAATCTTGCCTAGGGCGCCAAATTGGCTCGGGCCGGCCCTGAAAACTGCGACGCTGAAATGAACACTGGTGGTCTGGAGAAAGTGAAGTGTGCCATTGGTGAGGTGTGGGGCTTTTAACACTCACGTTGTTCAGAGCTGGGTCAGTCAGGTCTGCAGCGTCTCACACATATCGGCTGCTAATGAGATTTAAAACCAGCTCTGAGGAGAAGGGGGTCAGACCGGCTCCCCAAGCACTGCAGACCCGAGCACTCCTGACACAGGCACAGAACAAAGGAGCTGCACCACGGGGGACACAGATCCGGTCAGGGGTAGGTTAATCGGAGTCATTTGGGCAATAAAAAGACGTTGTTTCAACTTAATGATTATCATAGGACCGAATTTGCTGTACATATACTACAATAACACTATATACAATTGTTTTTGATACATCACCCGACCCAAAAAATAGATTTATTGTCTGTTTTGTTAATGACCAATTGCAAACATAGTACAGGCCTGAAAATGTAGTTGAGAAATCCGGCGTTTGACAAAATGTTGAGAACATTTAAAACCTCGAGTTGAAATAACAAGCCACACAGCACTCTTTTAAAACATCGCTCTTTTTTTTTTTTTCTTTTTTTATTGAGGAGAGTCAAGTTGGGTCTTCCATTTTTAGAAAATGATCCGATGACAAATATTACAAATAATGAAATTGTTACATCATTCACAGGGTTACAGTCAATATACATTTATACACAAATACAGGCCCCCCCCGAACATCGTCACAGTGCTCTGGACCAGCTCAACCGGCACTCAAACTCAAGAATGGAGAACTGAACCCCCAACGGCATTAACCCACGGCAGGACGGGGGGCTGCGGGACTGGGGGGGGGGGACACACAGGTGGTTGGGCGGGGGGGGGGGGGTTTGGAGGGTGTAGTGTTATGAATGTTTGTCCAACAGAGGGGGGAGACCGCAGGCTTCATCTGATCCGCACACAGCGTTTGTCTGTCAGCGGCCTTCTTAAACGACAGGTCCCTGTGGGAGGAGGAGGAGTGACAGTGACTCACCACACCAGCAGAGGGTGCTGTGTCACTGCAAGGGTCACAAAAACAGGAGCCATTTTCTGCATGTGAGGCACCAGACCTTGGCCTCTGACTGGAACCGGATTTGAGCAGCTTTCAAAGCGAATACTGGCACACTCTCATGTGACCGTAACACTGAATTTCCTCAATGAGCTGCGTTGGCACAGATGAGTTTTGATTGGTCAGGGCATTTGTACAATAAAATACTTTAAGTTAAATTACCATGTTCAAAGGAAGCAATGTTGAGCAAATTAACTATACATTGTGGGCAAATTACTTCAGATCCTGTACAAACTTTTCACATGGGTCATTGAGCCCTGACAATGTTAAATAAATACTTAATGCAATTTCATAACAACACTCATTCTGATTAAGTACCATCATTGAAAGTTGAACTGAACTTCCGGACGAGTGTCAGAGAAAAAAAAGTTCCAAACCCCACGAATGTATTTGGTTTGTAGAAAGAAACGTTTTCGTCAGATTTTCGTACCATTACATAGTGTTTTTGTTTACATTTTAAAACAACCTTCAGATTACAGGCTCTTGGCACCTGGAGCACCGCTTGTGCATAAAAAAAAATCGAGTATGCTCCTCGGAAAATCACTCGAAACACTCAAGGGAAGTGCAGACCTACCCCTCGAGTGATCGCTGCTCTAATCTGAGCCACTCCAACAAAACCAGTTTCCTCATTGTGCGTCAAACAGAAGGCGCACAAATGACCTGTTGGCTTCTTCCAAACACTCCACATGGAGATGAGAGGACTTATCAGTTCGCTCCTCCGTTCAGCTGAGCATAGTATTTTATGTATGTACCGTCATGTGGTTCTATCCAAGCAACTAAGGACAATGAACAAGGAGTTGCACGAGAGACTAATTGACGAGCATTCACATCCGTTCACTTGGACCATTTTAGATTCAGATGGGGAGAAAAATGCTGCTGAGGTACTTTCTGTCTAAAGACTTATAGCCTCAGTCACTGTTAGGCGCAGACAAACAGGGGAAGGAAGACAGTGCAAAGCTGGCCCTAAAAGCTTCTTGCAGCAGCATGGCATCGCTGGCATTTAGGTCACAGCAGCAGCGGCAGTGGCGTCGCTCGTCTCTGCCTCCCCGACTAATGCTTCTCCTCCCACTGTCTCTGAGGCCGGGAAGAGTTCCAGAGAAATATTCAAAGTGATGTGCACCGTAGAAATAAGCAGCGGGATTTACCGGGAGGAGGGAGAAGACGCGTGGTGAGGGCCTCAAATTCTCTGGAAAGACGGTGATAATGAAAGGCAGAAGGATTCTCACTTTCAAAGCTGTGCCATACTGTAGACTCTGGCCTTAACCTGCTCTGCTCTGTTATAGAAGCTTTGTGTAATTCAAGTCAAGGCAAATTCATGAAAATACAGCTTTGCGTTGGGAAAAAAAAAAAAGACTGAGAAGATGGATTTTTGTGGTCGTGAAAAGAGTTCAGCAGTTTGTAAATGGAGTTCAATGAGGTATCAATCTCTAAAACCTATAGCACAGTGAACCTAGTAATCTTGCCAATATACACACACCTACGTGTCCGGTTTTACATGGCCTGGAAATGTAGGTTTATATGAGTACTGCTTGTGTTTTTTAACTGAACTGAGAAGTGTGTTACTTGTTAGTGAAAATAAATAGTGTGAGAAACATCAAATGTATTATGGAAAGTTGTGTCACAATCACTCAAAGCACCAAAATGTTGTCCAAATTCTTTTCTATGAAAAATACTGAATCCAAACTTGATTGTGTCCATGTTAAAACCTTGTTAGATTGGAGATAAAATGTGATTAAAGTGATTCTTTAATAATGTGCCTACACAATGTAAAAAGTTGGTCACATCTTCTGGAGGCACAGTAGAGAGATTGAGAATAATTTAGTTCCACAAATGGAGTGGAGTGATTGGCACACAGCATCACAGATAGCACAGCAGACAAAAGCCTGTGTGATGAGTGTCAATGTCCCGCTGTTCTTGATGTTGCAGACGGGCAGATGAGAGCTGACAACGGCTGACGGCCTCTCTGAAAGGGCACATAGACAGGTGTCTGGCACTTATGTACACACATCGTCAAAGGCTGGTCCCACAGCCCGTTCAGGAGTCAGCTCTGACCCACGTCTCTCAGCTGGAGGCCAGTGTCGACCAATGCTGGCCTGTTTCCGCCAGTGTCAGCTTGTGTCAGCTTGTGAGCCTTTAGCGGAGCACAGTGGGAGCTTTGCACCGCTCACATTACTCTCTACATGCAGTCAGTCTGAGTCCCCCTCTCCAGGGAGCGCTACATCGCTATGAATTGAGTTTTTACCCCTGTGACCTTTACACCAGGTAACAAACGACAACAAACAAAAAACGACAGCTCAAAGACAACAACACACACACATTGACCAAATGCATATTGTCCAAAACCTGTCAGCACTTATCCATCGTAAGAAAAGAAAAAAAAAGCATCAATGGAAGATCCAGAGAGGGTTTTTTTTGAGCCAAAGTAATTACTGTACATAATGTGTCTGTAGTGTTATATGGTGAACATGAAACACACTTTGCATGAGCTGAGGGAAACGTGTGTGAAGGATTGTGTGTGTTGTTGCAAAAAGATAACATCCATTATAAAGTGGAAGATCAGTCATTTGAATGCTACCACGCTGTGTCAAAGCCACACCAGTATCTAACAGACTCTAGTGTATGCACCAACTCAAAGCCCTGTGAAACGAACCACTCACTCACTGCTGTGTGCTGTGAGGGGCAATGGAGGACATACTCAACGTGCTGAGTCAACACAGGAACACTTGCACTTTCATTTTATGTCAAAAATAAAGCTGTCTGAAATCCTGTGTAGTGCTGCGACGTGAGTTCGATATGTACAGTACAGGGTCATGGTCAGGTGCAAATAGGAAACAGCTCTGTTTGGCAGGTTGTGAAAATGTCATTGTGTCTTCAGTGAGAGGAAGCATGGTGACAGGGAGTCTTCATCACATTTCACACTATATAGAAAAGTCTGTCTTTCAATCACTTTGATGTGAGTTTGTGCCCACTGTTGTCCATTTCATGGATTTTCTTCATATTTTAACAGAAGCAGATGGGAGTGCAGCTCAACTCTGTCCCGCTCCAAACGCCAGACAACTGTCTTCTCAGAACCCAATTTGAGGGGACAGTCTTGTCCCATTAGCTTGTCCTTTCTTTCATCTTTTTTGCCCTTTTAAAGGGTAGCATTCTACGCAGTTCACTACCATACAACCTTATAACCTCTATAAATTTAGTTCACTTTTTTCTTTAAAAAATTTACAAATATCTGAACAAACAAAGCACAAAATTTAAATGTTCAACTTGAAATGAAAAGTGGTGGAATATTGCAAAATGGAGTTGCTGGTCACGTCTAGTCCCCAAGTGTGGGCTCCAGGTGAGGGCTGGTGGCTGTTGGGACGTCCCGATAAGAGTTCCACAACTGTCCAGCGCTGGTTTGAGGATGGGGGGGGGGGACTTCTGGAGGAGGAGAGTTGTCGGGTATGAACGGGCGTCCGGTGGGCTGAACAAACACTGCCACAAAATCTAGATCCACTCCATCCTGCCCAGCCCTTGTCCATTGGTCCTGTCCTCTGTCCCCTGTCCCTCTGAACGTCAGACCTCCACAGACTGGATCTGGTTCATCTGCGCCCGCATCGTCTGTACACTGTTCAGGATCTTCTTCTGATGGCCCGCTAACGTGACTCCGATCCTCAAGATATCACTGAAAACACAAACAGCACGGCCATCAAAGATTATGTAAATAAAAGAAAACAATAGTCATATATCTGTGTAATTCAGCAGGATGTGTTGTTTTAACTGTAAAAAATACAATAAAATACTTGCAGAAGACACCTGTTTGTGATCAAAAAAGCTTAAATACATTTTGCTGAGCGCTGGGGCTGTGACGCCACTTCCACTTAGTGTTTTTATGGAGGAGACAATGAAAAGTCTAGGATATGATATTACACATGACTGCAGTTTATTCAAAGCTGGGTCTGCCTGGGTTAAGCTCCAGCTCCTGATACGGTTACACTGAGAAATGATTTTTATCACTGTCCTACAGGTGCCAGCCCTAATCTTCTGCACTCTCATGTTATCTGCTGCAGTGTTCAGCGTTAACCCCATATTTTTATGTTTCCTCCACCGTCTGTCTGGCACATGGCTCAGACTAAAGGGCACTGCTTTGGCTTTGAGCGATTAGGCCCACGATAACAGTGCAATCTGCTAATCACACACAGGCACGTGGTCTGTACACAAGTCACATTCTAAGATACGACTATGAGGGGCCAGCAAATAGAATCAGGAGATTAAAATACAAGTAAATATAGACCTTTGCTTAAAATGAGATGGCCTTATAGCACACTACAGCATATGTTATATTTTAAAATTTGGTTCCCTTTTGTGTTTTTTTTTCTTCTCGTTCATTCCCATATAATTTAGACACAACATTTTCCATTTTTGCATAAAATATTTAGTTTACTTACTCCATGGTCATCTGAGACACAACGTCAAAGGTGGAAAAGTCAGCATTGGCAAAGTTGTCTTTGTACTGTCCCATCTTGATGGCGTCCAGCCACTCGTCCACTGTGCTAAAGCTGGAGAAGTCTGGGATGCTCCGGTCCAGAAGGGGGAGGTGGACACTGACGAGGACATAAAATCATGAGTATCTGCAAACGAGGCCACCTGAGAAGGATTTTATGAACAATTTATTTTTCAAAAAGCAGGGTCTGCCCGCTCCGGAAGATTTTCCAAGAATCTCATAAAGCAAATTTTCCAAATGAAGTGATAGGCTTCAGGGAGTTCATACTTTTACTTAGTGTCAGTGGAAAAATGTGGGTCCTGGTACTGCTCACCACAAATGAAACTAAAGCCTGCGCTAATGGACATCAGTAAAGCCTGTCTCCGAGAGGGAAAAAAGGACATCCAAAGCCAGAGACACTTAAAATGTTTTGTTCTGAAAATTACAGAAATATTTCAGTCCTGGATTCCCCTCAAGTGCTGGAGAGGAAGACTCCATTTATCAGACTAAATAGCATTAACATAACCACTTGACGCCAGGAGAGAGATAATGATAGGCAACAGTCAACTGCTTCACAGCGGATATTGTTTTAGACGTTGCACACTTCCATTTACAAATCAATTACCGCCAAAAAACAGGGATAAAAGAGATAATAACTTCTTTGATTGCCCCATTACACAATATTCAAATGATAATGTTTAAAGTTAGTGAATACCCCTTCTGTATTATGTAAAATTGATATAGCAGTATTACAAAACAAGTGCCAAAATGATCACAATCTGAAATATAATATTACATACAGTATTTTAGATATTTGGCCAAAACATTTTGCTCAGCACTTCTTTAGAACCTTGTTTCTTCTAGAACTAGTATAACACAGTATTAAAGTAATCTCCTGCTGTGATTGTGAAACTGATAAGGCCCTTATTTGTATCTACCAGCCTGTGTTATGTCTAGCTCGGCTCCCGTGCAGCACGCTCACCCTGATGAGAGCGGGGTCACGGCCTTCAGCATGTTGGGGTTGCGGATCATCTTGTCCAGGTTGTTGACGATCTGGCTGAACTTGGGCCGGTTGTTGCGGTCTTTCTGCCAGCAGTCCAACATGAGCTGGTGGAGCGCGCTGGGGCAGTCCATGGGGGGAGGTAGCCGGTAGTCCTGTTCTATGGCATTTATGACCTGCAGGGGGAAGCATTGAGTTAGCCAGCACAGTGAGAGGTTGTCTGCATTCAATCGTTTTAATACAGGAGTGCACCGACGTCACAGTCAATTCGGAGAGCTCATTTGACACCTGATCCATACACCTAAAGGCAGTAATGTGTGTTAAAAAAGAACGCATTTTTATTGTTTCATACTTAATCTCACTCAGTGCCCTGTCACTAACTGGAATTGTTCAGGGAGGCCCACAGCAGCTATAATATGCTCCAGTCTCCTGTGGCTTGAGCTAAACATAATGAATGAATATTAAAAAATAGTTCAAATCAAGGTGATGTGAAAGGTTATTACAACATTGCGAGAATTGTTCATTCTCTGGCTGTGCACTTACAATGAACTGCTATGCATTAATATCTGTTAAGGCTCAATGGAGCCATTATGTGTGACATAAATCATACATTAGCTCTGCATATGAAGTCCGGCTAAGACTTTATTGGAATAAAAACATAAATCACATTTCAATAAGTTCTTGTTTCCACTTGTACTCCATCAGGACTCATATCACTCTCTGAAGTTTCTTGTAAACGTGTGTCATTTTCGGCCTGGCGATGGTCTGGGTCAAGTAGCAGGTAAAAGGTGCTAAGAGTGAAAGTAGAGGATCAGCCCAGAGGACACTTGAGCTGAGGACCCACAATCCCGCCGTCATTCTGTGGGTCATTAAAGGCGATCCTTTCAGTTCCCGCTTAAGCCATTAAGACGAGACCTCCAAGAGTGCACCCCAATAGATCAGAAACACTATCTGGAGCTGCTAATAAGATAACTGTGGAAGACCTCAGTTTCTCTTAGCACATTAGCGCTCTCACTTTCAATTTGAAACTATTTTCATTATCTCTTCGCCATAATTTGCTCTCCACTGCTGCCCACAGGGGGATGAGGAAATGGAGGCGCGAGTCAAGAGCCTGCAGAGCTCGGCTGTGCATTTTAAATGATCTGATTATACCACAGTGGTGTGTGGGAATTTTCATATAAAAATAATGAGTGGAAGCCACAGTTTAGCCAAGGGAAAGCAGATACAGTGACACAATATGTCTCTCAGCAAATGGGGCTCTAATGAAATCCAGATAGCAGCATAAGAAATAGATTCTTTCATTGTACAGTGCTGATATAAGATACAATAACAGAATAATCAAAGACAGAAGGTATTCTCTACTGGCCTAATTTTGGAAACCATTTTTACCTGGAAGAACATTAACGCATTCTTGACCTTAAACCACTGGTCATATGTCATTTTTAATTTCAATAGCAACATTCTTTGTGGTATCACATTGTTTTAGAGTAAATTAATTTTAATTGTGTTAACTGAGTTTGTGCTGTCGCCTAATATTTACAATGCTACTGATAAGTGGCACAACATTTTCAGTTTAAAAGCACCAGAATCTGGAAGATACATACATCTTGGTTGGTCATGTCCCAGTACGGTCTCTCGCCATAGGACATGACTTCCCACATGACGATCCCATAGCTCCACACATCACTGGCCGAGGTGAACTTCCTGTACTGGATCGCTTCAGGAGCGGTCCATCGGATAGGAATCTTCCCTCCCTGAGAACACAAAGGCCACAACCTCAGCAAACGAAACCTAACCGTCACAGTGTCCTGGCTTTGGAGAGAGACACCGTTCACCAAGACAATGAAGAAGGTAATTCAAACTGGAGATGGATATGACTGAGCCTGTGGGAGTGGAGTGCAGAACATGAAATACAGGAGCTTCAGGAAGGTGAGGGGTGACAAGGTGACGCTGGGTCTGATAGGAACACCCATGTCAGGAGGCACTGTAGTGTACAGGTCAGACCCAGACTTAAGTAACATCAGATAGCAGAAAAGATGGACTGTGTGGGGTCTGGCGCTCTAGTTTCATCAAGTGATAATTATAGAGAATATCAACAACAACAATCAATGGAAATGTATAAATACTAAGCAAATATGATCGACTTATTATCCAATTTATGTATTATGAAATAATTTTTGTGTTAGATGAAACTCTAAGCAGGCTCACAATTACTCCAAGGATGCATTAAAACATTTTTGTTTTATTTCCTGACACCTACTGAAAACTGTTCTGTTTTGTATCTAATAGTAATGATTCATGAAATAAGAAAGACTAGTACCCATGTTTAATGTTTGTTTGTCTCTGTCATTGGCCATGAAATGACTGTGCGTTCATTTGATTTGTGACTTTCCTGCTATTACCAGTGTTAAAGAATCTCCCTGTATCCAGGAGGAAGTGTTTTCTGCAGGTGCAGCCTTTGCAGTTGACCTAACAACACTGAACACAAAGGCTTTGAGAAGTCTAGGCTGTTTTTGTCCCCAAGCATTAGTCGAGCCTACTTTAGCACAATGCTATTCGTTCTTGAAAATGGATACAGTTTCTTACCAGAGCACTGGTGTAGGTAGGATCTGAAGTGTCGTCCTCCAGAAAGCGCGAAAGACCAAAGTCCGACACTTTGCACACCAGGTTACTGTTGACCAAGATGTTTCGCGCGGCCAGGTCTCTGTGCACGTAGTTCATGTCAGCGAGGTACTTCATCCCTGATGCAATTCCACGCAGCATCCCCACCAGCTGGATCACAGTGAACTGGCCATCGTTTTGCTGCGAAATACAGATTGATCTGATCAGATTAATCAGTTAACAAAGTGACTTCGGCGAAGGTTATTTCATTCTTGCTTGGCGACATTGTTTCGCAACACAAACATTTACTGCAAAAAAAAAAAAAATCCATTAAAGGGAATAGTTTTCTAAAATGCCTACCGTCTTGTCATAACAAACAACAAACAAATAGCAATAAATTGATTTCTGAATAAAGGTACAATAGCTTTTTGAATCCAGTATTTGACTTGGCAGAGCTGTCCCAGCCTGAGCAGGGGTCTGGCTAACTGTCTACAGCTGTTCCTCTCTATGCTTTTGGAGAGGGCTTTACCCCATGCACTGGGGAGTGTCTGGAACACCACAGCAGCTGTGCTTCCAAATGCGCACACCTGCACTCCTGCCACCACCCACCGCGACATCGTCCCAATACAGGGCAGGCCAATGGGGCGAGGGGGGCAGGCGGGGAGCGAAAGCACGGACAGAGAGGCCAGAGTCAGGGTGCTGCAATATCACCAGTCTGCGTGACCGCCCCACTCGCCCCGTCTCTTTCACACAGTTTGCTGTTCATTAGCTGACTGAAAGTGTCTCCTCACGTCAAGCTGCTCATAGTGTTCCAAAGCAATTAAGCTGGATGCATAATTCATGAACTCTTTCTTCCTAATTCAAATTGCCACATAATCTGAAGGCTGTGTTTGTGTATATTTTAATTGGAAAGACTTTAGCAAAGTCTGCAGGGTTGGGATAGCTTAAAAAAAACATGTTTTCACCCTTTTAGAATGGATGGATGTTATTTTCACTTGTTACACAATATTAATAATCACGTCTGACTCAACTTAAACAACCACTAGTTGGTGTAAAAACAAAAAAAAGCCAACAAAATAGTCAACGGAGGTTACATCTCAAGCTGAAGTCTATCCACACAACGTAATTAACATGTGCGCTGTTGTGTCTTACAATGAACGCTATGTCAATTCAAGAGGTGTTTCCAGATCTCACTATATTAAGAGTAACTTCATAGTGCAGCACATACAATTACAAAGAATAATACTGACTTTAAAAATACAATAAAAATAAGTTTTATGAAATATGTTGTGACACAAATTAGATATTCTAACTAGAGACATTGTAAATACTATAATATAGTATGCATATCAAATCATTAAAAGTTGAATTCAACATTTAATGTTAAAAATCGTTCCTTTATAAGGAAATATTTCCACATCAAAGCCAAGTGGATTGTGCAATAACAGCACTTTTTCATGCAAAATAACCAGGCTGAACATGTATTATCCTTGCAAAGTTATTCCATCTTTTATTTGGATGCAAAGGCAGATCTTTGTGCAGCCATTCACAACTTTATTTAGCAGGCGTTCTTCTAAACATTTCAAATAATATTGTGTAAATACATATTGAGCAACCAGCAGAGCTGTGTAAAAGAAATGGGGTGAAACCTCCCACCTGGTAAAATACTGTCTTGAAAAGCACAGCAAATCTCAAAGCTGGCTCAATAATAATGCTGTCTGCGGTGAGGCATAAAACGAGACTATTTCTGTGCTTTCTTTACAGTTGCTCCAGATCCCATTGCAATTCCATCGATCTACCCTGTGCCTCTCTCCCCTCTCCTCTCGCCGCAACTTCAGAGCAGGAGCGGCAAGAGAGACAATCCTCCAGCAGACAGCTCAGCTCAGACTGCGGCAGACATTTTTAACCACCACCCACCACCATCACCTCTGAGAAGACACAGGATGAGTTTGAGGCTTTGACACGTCTGCAAGTGTCGGAGGGAGCTGTCGGTGTGAGTCGCTCCAACTTCCTGGCTGTTTTGAATACAATGCACTAGGGCCCGACCAGTGATATTGTCCTTCTTTTTATTGGTCTGTCCTGGGGGGAAAACAACATTCTCCCAGGACACTGAATCTTTTGTTTTTTTTCTATATAATCCGTAAAATCTGTATTTCTCCAAATTATTCGATGCACAGACTTGCTAGACTTGTGCGCAAACTATAAATAACGTAGCGCATACTCATTGGCTGAGGCTCGTCTGACCAGTGTGGTTTGGACCGCGGCGGCAGGCACAGGCAGTATTTCGGATAGAGACAGAGAAGGATGGACAGTCTTTGGAGTGAGTGAAATAAACAACGGGTGGAGAGACGGAGGACGAGGATGCTACAGGAGCTGACAGTGAGGGGCCAGTCAAGAAAAAAAGGTCTACCAGTTTATACTATATTGTGAGGAGTAATAACATAGGAGCTCTTTGATGTCCGCGCAGTAATATCTGACTTTACTGTGCGAACGTCGAAGTGCTCCTAAGGTATTATTACGCCTTACAATATAACTTGTATTTAAAGAGGGAAAATGTGGAACAGCTTGGTAGCTTCTGACTTCACCCCAGTTTGGGGCTATACCTGTGCTAGGAGAGGCTAAATGCTAACAACATTCCCGTGACAGAGCGCACGCACAAAGATCTCAGCCAGCCTCCCTCAGGGGAGCAGAGAAACATCGTGGTGAAAATCGGTCACAAGTTTGTTCACCTATTTTATTATTTTATGTTGCAGACTTTTATGTTTTGGAATCTACTGATTTTTGTCTTCCAAAAGAGCTCCCTCTGAAGTACCTACTACACATAAATATACAGCGCCCCCTGCTGTCACAGTTCAACACGTTTAGAAGCTTCAGACAACAGATTATAGACCAGACATTTTTAACAATATGGCCAAAAATATCAGCGGTGCATCAGCTTTGGAAAAACCCACATCGGTCAACCTCTTATATATTTGTATATATATTTCTATGATTGAAACCTTTTCGAAACCTTTTTATTCACACCAAATTACTGTGACAATTAGCTCACGCTATGCGCATGGGGGAAGAGAAATCTTTAATTTTAGATGTAAATATAAGTCGACCGGCTGCAGAATTAGGTCAACATATCTTTTACACCAGACGGACATACAGGGAAAGGCCGTGTGACATCTCAACGCTAACTACATTTTTAAACATCTGACATCTCTTTTGAAGCCGTGCAAAGTATTTGAATTATGCATGTGGGTCAGAGACGAGCACGGACAGATCTGAGTAATATCTTTCTCTGGTTGGATTATGCATAACAAAAATGCTGTGAAGTTGTAAGAGTGGCGTATTTCCCGCCAGCGCAAATGAAGACAAACAAGTGTGATATCATTTAGTGAACAGACCATTTTTCACTGCTTGAAGATATCACTGAATAAATTATGTGTAAAGAAAGATTCTGATTTCACTTAATGATCTATTTTAGCTTATTCTCTTTCATAATAATTATAATAATCATAATGCATTGGTTTAAAATAGCTCTTTTCAGGACAAGACACTTTACATTGCATTATTCATTCACTCCATACTTTGTGGTGGTAAGCTACTATTATTGCCACAGCTGCCCTGGAGTAGACTGATGGAAGAGAGGCAACCAGTCTGCGCCATCTGACCACCACCAACCAACCACTCACTCACTCACTCACTACATTCCCCCAGGCTTCCTGGTGTTCCCAAACTGTCTCTCATTCTAGTAGGAGGCACCTCCCTGCTTAGCTTCTGAAAGCTGACAGGATTGGGCAGAGCGAAGGCGGTGTGGCTTTCATAGCTAATATGGGTCTTAAACAAAAAGTCACTGACTCAGTGACAATGAAAAGCGACAACTTCACCATCATATGGTCAATTTAGAGCTACAGTAGCACTTTCATATCACTGAACACTGATACATGTTTTTAGTGATGGGGAAACTGAACCACCCAGAGAAAACCTGCACATTATTATTATTATTATTATTATTATTATTATTATTATTATTATTATTATTATTATTATTATTATTATTATTATTATTATTATTATTATTATCATTATCATTATCATTATCATTATCATTATTACTATCTTACATTACAGCATAACTGTGTTACTTACTCTCAGGAAGGAGTCCAGAGAGCCGTTTTCCATGAACTCTGTGACAATCATGACCGGGCTGCTCTTGGTGACCACTCCCTCCAGGCGAATGACATTGGGATGGTCAAACTGCCCCATGATACTGGCCTCACTCAGGAAGTCCCGCCTTTGTTTTTCTGTGTATCCAGTCTTGAGCGTCTTTATGGCCACAAACATCTCCCTTTTACCAGGCAGCTTCAGATTGCCACTGCACACTTCGCCAAACTCCCCTGTAAATAAAACAAGCAACACAAACAAAACATAGTCATTGCCGTACTGTAACTAAAATCCTCCAGGCATCCACTTGTATTTACAAATCAAATGACTGTTAAAAATGCAACCACGGTCCGCTGCATTCTAGACACGTTTCATTTCACTTCTTTTTTTTTTTTCCCATTACCTGCGCCGATGACCTGCTCAATCTTCACGCAGGATATATCAATCTCCTTGGCAAACTCCCTCACAGCCTCGTTGGGGTCCTCATATGTGAACGGATCAATATAAATCTTCATTCCTGGAGTCACTTGGAAAAAAGCAGAACACAGCTCTAATATTTGATTCTCGTGGCCCCACGTTCACAGCCCCACAGGCAACGCAGTCAAATCTATTCATACACATCTACGAATCAATTCACTCTGCATTGACGCGTGCTGGCCGGTCGTGTTATTTCGTGTATGACATGAAAGACGGGGGCTAATGGTGTAGTTACAAATGGCGACTTGTGCCCCTATGGCTATCATGAGGCGCAGTGCGGCATGGGAACCTGAGCCCTTAGTTGTGATAGGTTAGGCTCAAATATATCTATCAACTTGTGTGAGTCATAGCGCCATTACACTAGCGCGAGAAACCCTGAGTCTATATCAGCATGGCACAGCTCTCATCCAAGAAATAAATTGGCTCCTCTAAGCCCCGATGCCAGGTAAATTGGCTTACGGTGGCCTTTAAGTGTTCAGGGACTTAAGTGTCCTGAGTTTTAAATCCGATTATTCGCCTCTCACCTTCACATCAGACCTCAGGCTATTAAAAAGGATACTGTCCTCAAGCCCGGGCAGCGCTTATACAGGAGCACCGTCTGAGAGCTGGCATATTACGGTGTGCTGCAGAGATGAGCAGATGGAAAGGATCTTGCTTGGCAAAGCCCTTATTACAAAACAAACCAACTATCCCCAAACTGGAGCGCTGTTCACCAGACCGATGTACCCGATGGCAAAGACCACCGAAGGTAAGGGCAGACGACGCCTGAACTGTAACTGGCATGGTTGTGAAACTGGAGCACAGTGCGATCTGATCACACTGAGAGAGCTACTGGCCTCAGGGAAAGAGCGCACAATGGAGGAATGGAGAGAGAAGTAATTATAAAATTATAAACAAATTAGAATGAAATCATAAATGTTTTCCTCACGTCGCGCTGGTGAGAGGCAGATTAACATAATATCTAAGGCACAGCGAGAGAACAAATCACCCCACAGTGCTCCTCAGGCTTCGTTTTGAATGATTGTAATTTAAACTGCACGCTACAGTGGTGTAAATCCATTCAAAGATTCCTTTCATGCACCACGCTTTTCAAGATATTCAACAATGGTAAGTGACTCACATGGCATTAGCATGCTAATAGTGTTAATGTGAGCGCAGAGTGACCCATTTCTACAACAATGGGTTTAGTTAAGTATGAAACGTGATGATGGACTGAGCGCTCTTTTTTACCACAGGTATTTGATGTGGTAAAATTGAGCTAAGTCAAACAACAGGCAGGATGATTGGAAATTGGGGGATGCTGGGCCGTAGCCAAGGACACCGGCATGAAAGGTGGTCACCATGGAGACAGGTGTGATTGCTATGGAGATGGCGGTATGAGGCGGTCGTCATGGTGACAGGTGTGCGTGGAGTTGAGGGAAGAGAGAGAGAGAGAGAGCGAGCGGCGGTGGCATAGGGGTTTACTCACTGTGGCCGCTGGTGTAGTGCTGCAGTTTGTCGGTGTATTCAGAATCGCCCCTGTCGAAGCCACGCCTCCTGGGGGAAAGACAAAGAACTCTAGCTCTGGTTCATAAGAGGCCTGGGACACTGGTCAAACACGCAGGGAATGCTGTTTGAGATGGTACAACGTGGAGTTAACCTGTTCCTAGCTAACCGCTCTGTAATGCTGCCAAATGATCGCTTTGATAAGACGGAAACAACAAATAGATAAATGTCCACTTCAGGCATTTATTTCTACCAACTCTATAAAAGTAAAGTTCTTTAAAAAAAACTCAGTGATGTGTCCTTGCATCGCGCAGCACTGCAGCGTATTGATTCCCTTCCATTCCCATAAATTAGATTTTCTTTGCGGCTTTAGTTGCAGTTTTAAACCTGTGCAGCATTTACGTATGACTCTCTATTACTAGGTTTTTAATTCAAGAGCTCCAAAAGCAGAGTCACCCAAAACTACAATAAAACAATCTCTGAGGGTTGACAATTTATGGGATTTATTAGTAATTCTGATCTTCTATTGTTTAATGAAGACTCTCCTTAAATTGTGTCTTTGTGAAGTTTTAACATACAGTAATGATCATATTATTTGGGAATGATTTAAAATGTGTTGAGGGTTGCTTCTAAAGACTATTAAATAATGTGTCTTTTATAATGAATAATTTATTAACACCAAATAAGAAAAATAGAACCAAGTTTAAATTGATACAACTTAATTTGGGACGCTGTTTCTCCATAATTACATTTTGGGTAAAGAATCTGACAGTTTGGAGGATCCAGCAAAGATGTGTTTAACGGAAGTGTTACAGAAACTTTACTGCAAGCAGCAACTATGGTCGCAACTTGACTGACTCACCGATTGCAGACAATGATGATCACGACCAGAGCAATAAGGAAAACCAGTCCAGCAGCGGCCGATCCGATGATGAGGGGTAACTTCTCCTGAATGCTGCTATTGTATTCCTCTGCACAGAGATACAAACACATGTATGAGGACAAGGCCATCTGCATAGACACACACTGACAGTTCAAACATATGGGTGAGCATCTGAGCCTCTGCATATGGAGAGAGCAGTGGGCGACAGACAGACATACGGCCGCGTGAATCTACGAACACGCTGGCATCTTGACTGGCTGCACCAGGCGGTTTTCTTTATCCAGACCTCAATGTGTTCAGATGCTGAGGATATGGACAAATCATCTGGCAAAGGGAGACCTGAGCTAATGCAGCAGGAGCAAAGCATCCAGCAACAGAGTGGTCCAAGCCAGACTCCACAAATGACACCGGACTTAATGGTTCCAGAGGGGCATTTAAATGGACGTATGAACAATGTATTAAAAAAAATGTGTTATATAGTAAAGATATTTGATTATAATATGACACCGAAATAATAACAAGGGGTGTGACAACATATCGATTTCCCGATATATCGCCATATTTTGCGGGACAATGTGACCGATGCTTCTTATTCCGATATCGATACTTTTGATGGCGTCATGCATATTAATGAGGCAGCAGTGCTCCACTGTTTTCAGAGTCAATACAGGCCGATAATGATCAAGAATTCAGTAGTGCACACAAATATATTACTTTTAATGATAGTTTTTATAGTTATAAATAAGGTTAATTTAGGGGTGAATTATTCCTTTTGAAATAGGACTGTGGTTTCTATTTTATTTAAATGTAAACTAAGTGATGCCTCTGAGAGATCTATAGCCCCATCTTCAGTGTGTAAGTCAGGGACCATTTATTCACATAGAAAGAGGTTAAAAAACAGCACATGGAAAGAAATGTATATGATGAATAATATGTTAAAATAAAGGTTAAAAGTCAGTGTTATTTTTTTAAACATGATGCATCATAGATTATTTTTGTGCAATATATCGATTATCACAGAATTGGCGTATCGGGAGATAAACGTTATCGTAACTATGTATCGTGCATCGTATGGAATCGTGAGATTCTAGAAATAATCCAGAGTAAAGAGCTAGTTAAATTTACAGCACAGTTGGCGCATAAACACACTGACTAATGCATTTGTTTTCCTCAGGTAATGTTTCAACCATAATACCATACACCAAAATACACTACATTTCCAGAGTCTAGAGGAGAGCTGGACATATCCAAGTGGTTCGTGAAGCAGCAGCTTCAATTGTGTTTGTTGACGTTTAATGATTGCTCTGGGCAGTGCAGTCAGAAGGAAATGAGATGATGAGAATATCCAGTCCTTGGCTCTAGCATTAGGCTGCAGGAATAATGTTTACAGACTGATCACTGTTCATCAGAGCTGTGGCCCACTGCAATAAATGTGATTTGGATCCATTCAGATTTTTGAGCCGTGTTTAGTCAGGACTGGTGGTGAAAAGTTTGAGAACCACTGCTTTGATTCAAGTATAGACTTTTTCCTCAGTGCTCATATGTGTCCAACTGTTTACTTCCTGGTCTGCAGCTGTCAGTGTCCGTGCAGCCGTGTGCCTGTGAGGTGACAACAGCAGTGCGTGCTCAGGGGTACATTGTCAGGATTCTCACCTTCAGTCATGGTCTGGAAGTAGAGCTTGCCACTGTAGCGGCCAAACCCGGCCACGGTGCGTGCTCGGACCTGGAAGACGTAGATACTGCCGGGCCTCAGACCGCGGACGACCACCGTGTTGGTTGGGCTCCTGATGGCAGTAGCGTTATACTCTGACTGGTCCTGCAGGAGGAAGAGAAAACACTGAGTTACATGGGAGTGCATTGGTAATGATAGTGTAGGCACAAAGACTGACAATTATGTATACAATGGCTGTCCACAAGTTATGCTAAAATATGCAGCATGATCAGTCAAAGCAAATAACGCGTGGTGATTTTAGGAAACATCCACAATAGAAGTTTTAAGTATGCACATGAGTACCATATTATCCGGACTATAAATCGCAACGGAGTATGAGTCGCACCGGTCACCCTGATCTACCGTTGACAAGCCTCTCCCGGCAGCGCAATGTTCACACACCCATTTGCGAACTCGTTCCTCTAGCTGTGACCATCTAGCTTTTAGCCTGCGATTAGCTTTTTTGTTTTCTTCACTGCAGTAAGAGTAACCTCCGCTTTTCGCCAGTGCCTCACAAGTTTCTCACTCACTCCAAACTTTCTTTCTGATGTTTTATTACAGTTATTGGCTGCATATTTCACTTCAGTTCAGTCTTAGCAGATACTGGTGCACAAGCCTAGAGCGCCCTCTAGTAGCTGTCAGTGTGAAAATAACAAACATGTGAAATTATATATTTGCATATATAAGTTGCACCTGAGTGTAAGTTGCACCCCCAGCCAAACTATCAGGTAAATTTATACAAATGATCTCTACTAACATAGAAATATTACACATTTAAATGGGATACATTTATAAAACCAATTCTAACTGTAATACTATATAAATAGATTTTAGAGAATATTTTTTATACGTATTTAATGCATTTATTATTAAAGTAAAGACAAAATAAAGGTACCTGATTTCTTAATTTAAAACTAAATGAGGAGCCGATTATGGGTTGAAACTGCAAAATAATACTGATTTAAAAATGCATCAATTTCAAATGTTAAACTTGATCTTTTCACAGTAGAGAAAAAATACAATTAATTTGGTGAAAAAATGAAAAGGCTTTGCACACTGATCAGAGGCTTTAAGTCACAAAGTGTCTGCAAATACAACTTTTGCTCTTTTTTTGATCAATACTGTCCATTCTCTGAACTAAAAATAAAACCTTCCACAATAGGCCTTATTTGAATATGCCACCAACACAAAATAATTGATGAAACCAGAAATGTTTAAAAGGCTTGTGTGATTCTGGATGTAAGTTTAGTGACAGTTCTGGGTCAGGAAGCATTTCTAAATCGTAGCGTTAGATGAAGACAGACATATTTTTGTGCCTCTCTCCTCCTCCTCTTCCTTCTCATCTTCTTCATCTCCTCAGTGACAGGTTTAATAGCTCAGACACAGACCCAGACGCTCAGCGCACACTTCAGAGACACAGCAGGCTCGGGACAACTGTTTTGACAGCTCACTCCAGCAGCGTCACAAAAAACGGGGAAATTATGGGCAAGGTGGAATGGCTCAGCAGGAGAGAAAAGCCTGACAATGGATGTCGCAATGTGGATACTGAAATATATACATTAAATACATTGTGTTTTCAGAAGGGAAATTGTAGGGGGAAAATAGATCTGGCGGTTTGTTCCATTTTAGGTTGGGTTTTTCCTTGAAATATATATTGGCATTCAGAGATAGAAGCGAAGTACTTTACTGAGATTATATGTATTTTTTTTTTAATTGTCAAAATATAGTGCAAAAAAATCTTACAGTATTGTGTAATTAATAATAATAAATTAATTCTAACTACATAGACTCTGATATTAGATGGATGTTGTGTGTTGTTGCCAAAACCATCTTGTTGATTGTTTGCAATAGCTTGTGCCAGATGAATCCTGCATTTGAAATGTACAGTGTACCGCTTTTAGCTAACGGCATGGATCTTTCCAATGCAGTATTAGTTTACAAACTACACAGGGGTCTTTACATTACATGCCTGTGGGTCATCAGCCATCTGTGAATGTTCTTGTGAGAAAGTTTGCTGATCTAGGCCTTTGACTCCTATTTTTGTAGCAGTCAGCGCGCCATTGTTTCAGCCACAAGTCTCGCTGCACCGGTCCCCAGTGGCCGCGCTGCGTGCTGGACAGAGCGCGGTTTGCTTTCCCAGTGACTGATCGTGATTCTAATTGAAAAAGAGTGAACAGAAGTTTGAGCAGTGTTCAGAAGCCCAGCAACAAGCCTCTCTGGATCCGCTGTTATCAGGTGCAGTGTGAATTAAGCAACCGCCATAGGTTCAAGAGTGATTTCGATTTAACCTGGGTGATATTCTGTATTTACACTGAAGTTGTGTAAAAAATAAATACAGTTAAAACAAGCACCCCTTCTTTTACCTTCTCGTAATACTGCAGCTCATAGTCCAGGATGACTCCATTGGGCTGGTCAGGCTGGGACCAGGAGAGGGTGATGCTGTCCACGGTACGGCTGACCTGATGCATTATGGAGACAGTGGAAGGAGCTGCAAACAGGAAAAAAATAAATACAACATATTAAAAGCTAACAAAAAAAACTTTCCCTTCAGCTTTTATCTTGGAGTAAAATACTAGTTGGGAATCTGCAATGCCAGTAACATGACGTAAGGCAGTCTATCTTCAGAGAGACGGGGCAGGATGGCATGTTGGGGCAAAAAAAAACCAAAAAAAACGTAAGTGCCCTCGTGGGATTCCCCAGTATCAGCCTTCAGTTACATGTTATTGACTCAGACATCTAATGATAGACCACCCTCTGTGAATCCCGTATCATTTAACTTCTGTGTCAGAGATGTAACATAGGCCAACGTTGTGTAGCCCATAAACTGTGTAAGTGAGAATCATATAACTATCAGCGTTAATATCCTTCTTGTAAACATTTCACTTGTGTGTGTTTTGTTTGTGCAGGAAAATGTAGTTAATTCCAGCAAATGTTAAGTTAACAACAGAGTTTGAGTATTGGAGCTGCCGTGTCCAAGATAAATATCTTTTTTGGGGGAAGCAGATGCTTTGCTACTATTTTGAAAGCTCATGGGATAAAATGTTTCTTTTTGGGCTATTATCATAGTTTTTAAAAGTCTGTGAGTGATTGATGACCAACATTAGACTGCAACCAATGACGCAAAAACATGAATGTAGTCTAATGTAGTCTAAATGAAGAACTCCATACAATAACAAAAACTCAAAATACTCTAATATTATGTCTTTAAAAGAAATATAAGTATTGCAACAGCCTACACTACTACAAACATTGCTTGACAACTGGATTTACCGTCTAAATATAACTGTAAACATCAGATATACTCTTAACTTAAATAAACAAAATTGTAATGATTTTCCGTTCCTGATAAATAACTGACATTTTATCTCCTCGTAAACAATGCTGACTTTGCTTTTATTGTTTGTTTGTTTTTCTTGCACAGCCAAGGTCAGCCCCGTGTGAACAGTTAAGATTAGTTCAGGCTAAGTGTAAAGCTAACAAAGTCCGAGAGGGAACGGCAAAGTCTGGGCCTGCAGGAGCTCTGCGTCCGCCCCGCTAAGTGTCTGTGGAAGTGTTCGTTTGAAATGGGAGGGGTGGAGGGGGGCTGCCTTAAGATTTATGACAGGGGCCTCCACTCATCTCCACACACAAACCACACACACACACACACACACACACACACACACACAAACCACGCTTCGCCTAGTGGACCAATAAAGACATGTTCTCTGTGGAAAGTCTACTGACTGGAAAAGCAGCCACGCCTCCCTTATTACGCTGACTATAAGGTAATCTACGCCGTTGTACTGTGGCTTTTCAACTGTTCAATTTATGTCTGCCATAAATCTCTAGTGCGCGCCGATAATTGGACAATTTATGTTATGCGAAAACAGCTGGTGCGGCACCTGTTCTAAAAATATAATTACAAACTTTTCTCAGTCTCTCTGCACTAAAGAACCTAAAACCAAGCCGGGCGTGACAGTTTGAACAAGAAAAACATATTCAATTGCGTCAAAGTAATACTTCTGTTGGTAAGGACTTTACCATATATATACCAATAATAGACAATCAATCAGAAACATTATTAAGTATCTTGTGTGAACATCTGCCATGCACTTGTAATACACATTAAGAATCTCAGGGACACAAGCCTTTGAAGGATGGACATGTTTGGGTCGTATCTGTTTGTCCCCAATCCTACATTGCATTGCTTTACATTATGCATCGGCCAATCAATCAAGCCCTGTTTGATCTCTCACCCACAGAGATATTTATCTAAGGCTACAACCGCTCCTGTCTGACATTAAAAAAAATGATCGCAAGCACAAGTCACGGTGAGATACAAAGCAAATGGAGATAATAAATTGCTGTTCTGCACTTCTGCGTAGAGCACTTAACACTGATGCTTTCCTGTCTCTGCTGCATGAATGCATAAGAACGGCCTTTTCCTGAAGCCGGAGGAACCATAATAAACACCAAAGTATCCAGCAGGGACATCGGGGAATCTCCTCGAACACACGCTGCAACACAGTTTGTTTGTGCTCACAGGACGACGGCCTAATAAGGCAAACAGTGAGTCTGAGGGGAGCTCACGAGTATCCCATTACGGATATACACATATTCAGGAGTGCCACATGGCCAGCTCCTGCGTACTATTTCCATTAAACACACAGTACGGCCATGGCGGGTAACATGAGCTGGAGGCAGAGCAACAAAAGGCCGCTCATGTATTCATGCAGAGGGGATGGACACATGCCAACATGAAAGCGCTTGGACTGGGGAGGACTTCGTAAAAATCTACCTACAAACCTACACAGTCCCTTAAAACTCCTAATCAAAAATAAGAGTGAAATACATCATTGAAAATATTTGGATTTCAGTCTGTTCAAACACAAAACCATTCTCAACCAAGTTATTTTTTGATTTTCACATCCAACATTGGCCAAGGACGTCTTGAGAATAATCGGTTATATCTGAAATAAAGTATGAACATTATGAGCTATTGGAAAAACAGAAGAAGAAATCAACTTGGAACTTAATTCATACAACGCATAATCGATGACTAATTTGAACACTGTCATATTTCCAGTGTGATGAAATATTTAAGAAAATAGCCATGCAGCTGCGTTGTGCAGCCCATGCATCTCAAGCTAAAGCTGACGTTCCACCAATTGACTGTGGAATGTGGTCCAATGCCAGGTCCCCGTTTCACTTCACTTGGGCCTACAGCACTGATGCACATATGAAAGCCATTTCAGCACGACTAATTTATGTACTCCCCGACTACAAGTCCTTATTGTGTTAGTGATCTTCAAGCCTTGCCATTTTCCCTTCTTCAACCTAATCTATAATTCAGAGGTTGAGTAAACACTCGGTTTTCATTGTGTCAACATCAGTCTACGCGCTACGCCGCTAAATACATGTTTGAGTTGTTTCAAGCCATTTTCTCTGTTGTTGCAGTAATTATTTTTAAACCCTGCGGATTGCTCCCTATTAAGGCAATTACACATTAGAACAATACCATAAATGCTTGGTTTTATGAAATGTACAGCAATGGGAACGACGTCTATCATTTCTCAGGTTTTCTCAATGAATGCTCCTCCTCTAACTCACGAAGCAAGGACAGGCATTGTAAGTTCACATGATTGAATTAGTCGATTTTACCAAGAAGATGAATGGCATTTACTGAAACAGTGTTTTACGGCGTTCCCACAAGACACACAGTAGAGTATTCACAACGAACCCTAGTCAAAATGACAGATAACGCACAGTCACAACAACATTCCTCCCTCAAGAAAAATCAGATCGTACCGAAAATCACAGTTGTAATCACATTAAACGGTAAATACGGCTGGCGAGGGCTTCAAGGGTCTATATTACATGGTCTAATTGTGAGGATGGGAGGCCCCAGCTGTTGTTAAAGAATACTGTTTCAGGGCGCACCATTATTGCTCAGCCCGGGATCTGATATGAAGGACTTTGGAGTGCTGGGGAGTCTATTGTAGCGAGACAGTTTGGCCTCGTCCCAAAAGGAGGAAGATAAAACGGGCCCGTTTTTGAAGAATGTCACTAATAGATGTTTTACTGCAGTGTTTAGCAGCCAATAACTCCCCCCCCACACACACACACTCCTATAAACATGTTATTTGGACAGTTTGACTCATTCAAATTCAAAATCTTGTTTTTATAGGGGAAGATTCTGCGATACTTATCCAAAGCATTCACATAGATGCACTGCATAAATGGAATTATTTGTTAGGCTATTTAGTAGGATTCCATTCTTTTAAAGAACTATTGTCAGCGGCACGTACCAGCAGTGGAGCCAACATTGAAAGACTCAGAAATTGTCAACCCTAGACCAATTTGTATACTATTGCCAAACATTTAAACCAACTCTAATGTGTTGGGATATTAGTGAAATCCAACTGTATTCCTCATTAATAATTTGACATGTGTCAATCACAAATGCTTTGAAAACCTGAGCTGAACGGACCAGGAGCAGGCCTAACTTAATGAATCCCCTTCTTTTTTTCCCCCCTGTGCTGTAAAAATCGTTTTCGCTCAGCTCCGTCTAACTCCGAGGGCACACAGCAGCTGGTTCTCTCGCCAACAGTCTCCTGATCGACCCGCCACTGCTCTCCAGCTCGTCCATTTACGAGTGCCGCTCTGAGCCGTCTGAGAGGGAGAGCCTCGTATTTGCATGTAGTTTGAGCGCACTGGCTGCCTGCCCTTTTCCCTCAGCTGCAAAGGATTGTGGGTTTTACATCTATAAAGATTTTCCAGCGCAGTAAAGCTACAGAAGTAAGATTTGCGTTCATCAAGTTTAAAACCATCTGGTAAAAGACGGGGGGTTGTGACACAGGCTAATTCCAAAATAGGCAGCTCAGGAAGTGACATGTTAGCGGAGGTTTTGGTTTAGCGCTTATACCAATTTACAAGGCAGATAAGTACCATGTAAGCAGAAGTGGAAACCTTGAGGTTAATGTGACAGCTCATTGAAGAAAGTGACTCTATAGAAGGACTTCTCACATATTGTTTATGCTTTTATCAGATTATGCACTACTAAAAAATGTGGGAATTCAATTTACTTTCCCGATTTTATTTTGAACAATTCTGAGTTTGAAGCTCTCACTTTATTGAACACACAATTCTCCTGACATATTGTAAGATGTGTATAACATGTGTCTTATAATGTGATGATGTAGATTCATTTTGATTATCTCAAAGTTTGCATCTTAAAACCACCTTTTATAAAATTATTTAAAGGTGCACTGCGTAACATTTTAGACTTAACTGTTGCCATCAGTACAAAACATGCTCCAAATGACCAGCTCAACACAGAAAAGGCTATCACTGCCGTGGTTAATCAGAGAATCGATTTGGATGAGGACCTGACCTGTTTAAATCTCAAATTCTGCTGACTTTTGTCACATCTCCGTGGCGACGAGCTCGAGATGTACCCACTCCTGGTTACGTTACGGTCAAGTTTTAGGAGAGTTGAGCCGCTCACAGCAAAAGCACAGTTTGTTTTGTACATTTATGAGGTATTTTTCAATGATGAAAATATCTGTCAAAAAATAAATACTTGGATTTCTGTTTTATTTATTGGGTCAAATCCTATGCGGTGTGGCTTTAAATAATATTAATTCCACATATAGTGGTTTTTTTTTTGGTCACTCTCGTTTAGACCAGCGCAACATTATAACGTAAGGGATAATTTATTTATTTATATTTTATGGACACCTTGGAGTGCTTATACCATGGTCCCACAAACTGAAACGGTTCAATGGGGGCCTGTTTGCTTTTCTTTTAAGTCCCGGGCAGGAGTTATTTAACTTTTTAAGTTGTTTTACCTGAAGCTAGTTCCAGCTCAGTTGTTTATCACAGCTGTAGTAAAGTGATACAGAATGTGATTTAACTGTTGCCGGACTAGGGGTCCATTATGTAAGGGACAACGCATAGAACGCTGGTCATTATCAGGAAAATAAGTACCAACAGGGCGAACTGGACCCTGACATGAAGCGGAGCGGTCTTGTTTCGCCCTGAAGGTGCTTATTTTCCCGATAATGACCAGCGTTCTATACATTATCCCACGTATTGCTCGGCTATTTGCCAACTAAACACACACAAAATAAACTGCATACGCTTCACAAAGGGCGAAAGGTTTATTCCATGATTTCCGCTGCAAATAGTTCCCAAAAGTTGGGGCAGTGTGGCTAGGCTAGTAGCAGCAAGGCTAGCCACTTATTGCTAGCCTAGCTACTTAGTTGAAGGTGCAGTTGGAGGAATGGTGGTGAATCTCTGGGTAACTTGAAAGTCGGACTCCCGTTAACTTCACAAGCGATTCCCCCAACTTCTCTCGCAGTGACGGGGACAGAGATAGTGTCCTCTACTACTACTTGCGGAGTGGTATGAAAGACCTGTATTACAAGCACAAACTCTGTTGCCATTAGCAGCGGACATTTTTTCAGAGGTCCTCTAGCAGAATATAATGACCGGCAGAACGTTGGAAAATCCCATTCAAGTCAATGGAGCACTCTACTTGCATTGTGACGAGCCAAATAATAACACTTTTTAACACCCTAGAGCTAATCAGAATCGAGAATTCACCCAGACCATGGTATAAATCTTCTGATTGGATGGGGCGGAATCTTAAATTAACTAATATTCTCAATGACTAAATGTGTGTGTGTGTGTGTGTGTGTGTGTGTGTGTGTCTGTGAAAGAGAGTGTGTGAGAGTGTGTGAGAGTGTGTGAGTGTGTGTGTCTCTCGAAACAGCCCCCGGGAAGGCTGTGGACTCTGTTTAATCAGCAAGATGTTTGTCTGCATTTAAACAACTTCAGCGACGACATCTGTAGGGAAACACTCCACAAACCGCAGATTTCATGTCAATATCCTACAAAGCTACAAAAAGCTACAAAGGCAAGAGTGAGAGGCAACATTCTTCTCTTTCTCCTTGGTCAGTGACATGAGAAATACTGCAAAACCCTACAGACCTCATTCACTGCGGGCGAAGCGCTGGCGTGAGCACAACAAAAATGCTGGGGGCCGGTGAGTCATTTGTGACCGGCGTTGAAAGACAACCCTTAGTCCATGTCAGTGTTTTAATAATACTGCAGCAGCACACTGAAGGGGGGGACATTATCATGGGGGTCAATGCCAAGACTTAGAAAATAAAACACAGGTAGAATAATGGCCTCTTTTCACTGGTTTGCCAAGAATTTCACATTAAGAAGCGTCGAGTAGCCAGGAATATTCAAGAGGTCACATGGGCCAGAAACAACAGAGCCCCAGCAGCGTTCGCAGTAAAGCTGGTATTAAAAAGAGCGGTCAGATCTGTTTTCTATCAAGTGTAGAATAACTTGACAGTGGAGAACTCCTCTTTACTTCTGCTTATCCAGAGATGGTTGTAATGTTGTTTGTCACCTCCTCTGGTGCGTATTGAGACTGGCACTAAAAAGAGATCGCCCTTTTTATATTATATTTTTTCTATTGCTCCTTACTGGTCCAGGGAATCCTCCGTTTCACAACAATTTCTTTGGCACTGCCTGGCCGTGCATTGTTTGTGAGAAGCATGTGTTGAAAATATTGGTTCAAATTTGTAACAAAATATGAACAATGTCAAAAATCATTTAGTATTGCCTTCTCTGATTTAAAAAAAAAAAATCAATGGCAAGGAAGGATTCAGTTAAACAAAATCCCCCTGCAACTCAAACTCCCTGTTTTTCGGCGAAAACACAAAAACAGAAACAACACTCCACACATCCTTTTTTTTTTTTTTTTTTAAAGTTATGTCTTTTGGCTTTAGCAATGAGAATCACGTTTATCTACGAAGTACGATGTTGCCGCAATGAGCGGCGCACAATGGGGAAGGATTACAAAAGATCATCTGTGCTTATAAAGTTCCTGACCTCAATTTACACATAAAACCTCGCAGGGGATGAGACTTGATGGCATGTGAGCGAATCCAGGCTACATTCAAATGAGAGGTATTAGTGACATATGAGCGGGGCCGGGGAGGACAGCTTGTTGTGCTGCAAACTCGAGTTGCTGCAGACAATGACAACTCTGTTTTCCAAACCGCCTTAAAAGCAGTCCTTAATATGCATACCACCACTGGAATTTCAACCAAACATATTTTGAGGGAAGACAGACCTTGATGTAAACCATTCCAATCCATTTTCCTAATTGGATAAAGTACCTCATATATTTAATAATCAAGAGGCAGAAGTTGGTCGTGACCCCTTTTTGTTTTACCATCTTTCTTTTACTGTGTTGTTTTAATGATTTTGCACATAAAAAAAAGGTGCATTAAAGCATAGTCAATTATAGGATCATTTTGCAATAGCACTAATGCACTCAACGGTAATTAACTGTGTGCCCACATTACGATCCGTTTTACAGCCCACTGGTCCAAAAGATCATGGCCTTTTAACCCAGATTTGTATGCAGGCGATGTGCATACTTTATTCTCCTCCGGTGAAAGCTCATAAGCCCCGCAAATCCCGAGCAGAAGGAGGAGATGCATTGATGTACACAGAAAAACACACACACGGGTGCTGAAATATTTACAAACTAGAGCAATTAGTTAACAAATGCTGACAGTCGATGTGTTAATGTTCTCGTGGGGAGTCATCATCACATTCGTTTCGATGCCTTATTTATACTGTAGATTTTGAATAAAAATACAACTATAACTCATAGGTCTCATTTAGGGATGCTCTGTCCCAGCACGTCTTGTGAACTGACTAGCTTTGACTCATCCATGGGCAATTTAAGTAACTCAAGCTACAAGTGCATTTAAACGAAAAAATGCCAAACTCTCCAAAGGCAAAAAGTGGAGCACCAAATCAAATTGGATACTGGTGTACAAGTTGCATGTAGCTAACGGCATTAAAGCAGAACTAAGTAACTTGTTTTCCTTAATAAATCCTTTCCGTAGTCCCTCTGGGGGTAATACAAGTGATAATGTGATGTGTCTCTGGCCAGAAAACCACAGTTGCAACTTTTCTGCCACCGGGTCGGAGTCACCAATACACTCTAATGGAATCACGAAAAAGAAGCGGGCTAACGGGCAAAGCTAAATGCGGGCTAGCGCCACTTAAACAGTACAGTAGTACAGTAGTTTACAGCCAAGTTTAAGTGGAAAAAATGATCTCCATTGTGTAATTGGATGTACAATATCCCTCTCTCTTTTTGGCTTTTCTGTCAGCGTAGTATTTACTCTCACAGACAATTAAAAAGTAAAAAATCGCAACACGTGCTTATGACCTTTAGGAGCATGAGTTACTTAGTACTGCTTTAAAACAAAAATAGGATTAATGGGGGAAAGAAAAAGGATTTTTTTTTTCCTTTACTCTGTGGCGTTATTACTATTTTCAGTTTATATTTTGCCAAAAGTAACACAAAAGTAACTCGAAGTAGTGTAACTCAGCTACATTTTGAAACAGTAATATTTAATACAGACTATAACAAGCTGTAACTACCAATATACAATATATTACAATTTTAAAGTAACTTGCCCAACACTGTCCATGGGTATACTTTTATAGTTGCTCTAGACAAGAAGGTGTCCCAAACTGTTCGGGTGATGACCCTAAAATTACTATGCACTGTCGAAAGTAAGGGTGCTTGTGATATTATAAATAAGCAAAACAGTTTTTTTTTAATAAATGTTTTCAATTATTTAAACGTGTAGCTTGACCTCAATTCAGAAATATATTCATATTCAATGAACTTTAAGTCATTAAGGACCCTTAGCTTAGTGGCGTGTGCCCCGTTGGAGGGTCCCTGTGTGTCGGTGTGAGCATGTGACGACCAAAAGCCTTGTGTCAGGTTTTGTCAGCTCTGAGTTCCAGGTGCGCCAGCCTGACCCACAGTGGCGTCCTCCATATGTGCTTTGTCTCATCACTGTCAGTCATTATCACGCCACACACCATGACTCTGGGTCCTGTCGTCAAACGATGTCTCCTGTGAATTAGTAAGGGGTGACTAATGAAGAGTGGGATTTTCTGAGTTGGGAATACTGTGTTGAAACCCAAGATCTTAGTCCCTGTGAGAGATTTATATTAATATATATATCAATGTTTAGTGTAGGATGACAATGTGACTTGGGCCTGTCACCTTATGCAACTTTTGTATTGACCAGGGTTTCTCAAACTGTGATACTGATGGCCGATGGCGCAGACTGGAAGCCTCGCTGTACGCAGGCTCCCCCTGATGAATTGCAATGATTTATTTATTTTATTATGTTTTAATCTTTAGTTATGCATAAATGTGTTTTGGTTTTTTTTGCTTAGATCTGGCCAAATACATTCAAGGTAGTACTTGGTGTGAAAAGTTTGTGAACCACTGGCGAGGTCAATACTCTAGGCCGATTTTTGGGGAAACATGCCAAACTGTCAATATTTTTTCTTTCATTTCAGATGTTTTCAAAATCAAAAAAACAATAATCGTCATCATTTTGTGAAGTGGGCGGTAACAATATTACACACATCCAACAGAAGCACCAGCAGTAGTAGAAATCACTCAACACTAAATGGGCAATCCTGGCTAACTATGCTCCTTTTCTAAACAAAACTGCTACAAATACCCCTTTTCTTTCGCTGGTTTCATAAACGAGTTCATTAAAAGAGGGTACCGGAATGAGATCAGCTAATGATGCACCGCTTTATAAATAACAAAATCAATAAAACATTCCACTGGACCACACTAAATCCATGCTTACAATGATGATGATGCTGTCCTCGAATGATGCCGCTCTGGCACCAAGAACACCCCCTGGCCTTACACCAGAGCGGCTCACTGTGTGGCTCAGTGGATCCGCTAAACCCTGCTAACCTGCGCCGCTTGCATAGAATTGAAGAATTTGCAATATAATGAAGTCATAAATCTTCACCAAGCCTCCTGAAAGGGCCGGAAACTGATTAAACCCCCCTCCTCCCGGGTTATGTGGACCACCTTCCTCAATCAGTTCACCTGATAAGAAACCAATACACATGGTTTTTGAATAGGCTGAATAGTTCACCTTGAGTTAATAGAACGACTTAACAAATATGTCCCCTGAAATCCAATATGGTGAACCGACAAATGCAATCACACATAGGCCATATGCCAATCTGTATCTTGTGGGTAGTGGTCAGTTTTTTGATTGTGGATTATATTGAGGCAAATGTTTACTTCACCACCAACAGCAATTGCAGATGTCGACATTAGGGGTGCACGGTTTTGGGAAAATATCGAAATGCAATCATTATTTTTTTCAAGAAGAGCAGGGATATGAACATTTGAGAAAAGGCTGACAAGTGAACTGTGAATGTATTACAACACTACGCAGTCAGTAAGAAGAGATTCGATGGCGATTATAGTTGACAATTGTAATTGAAGCTCACGATAAATTAGCAAAAACATGCATGCAGACTAAAAAAAAGCACAGCGGGATTTTATGGACATTATTCATTTGTGCACATCTTAAAAAAAAAAAAAAAAACATCTAGGCAATTTTGTAGGCAATAAAAGGCTTTCAGAGGCCGTCTCTCCTCATATAAACAACATTCAACCATGACTACCATACATCCGCCCCAGTGGCTCTAATCAGAACCACGCTATTGAGATGTATTGGCAGTTTAAACATGGGTTTGGCAGTCCATAACCGAGACGGAGCACTTTACTGACGTGTTTGACATGTCGAGAAAGCACAGAATAAAGGCTGTGTGCGGCGCTACCCGTCTTTCCAGTTCTATTACTCCAAATGCGATGGGGGCGAACGTGGCAGGATGTTGCAGGAGAAGTCCATTAGGATGTATTCGATTCTCCGTTTGCATGATGAGGAGTGACAGATTGAAGTTCATGGCACAAATGTGGTTGCAATTACAATTTTCATTTCAGACTGAGAGTAATAAATGTTTGTGGACTGTGGAGAAGAGGACGTTTGTAGTTAACTTAAAAAAAGACTTATTGCGAAGGTATCTTAATATTGTTTTAAAGAGTAAACAGCCTGAAGAGTATTGCATGACCTATAGAGCAGTCAGAAAATATAAAGGTAAGGTGCTAGGAGGTAATTGAGAATTAACTATTAGCTTTTGCTCCAACTTGTTTCTTGCTTTAACAATATCTCACACACGTCCCGATTGTTCATGTGAATTAATTAAATACAAATTTCAATTCTCAAAGGGCTAAAAATACCCTACCTTTCTTAAATAGTTGATATAGATTTACAATTTACGTATCACAGCCATTGCTACTGTATTGCTGTCTTGTTTGGTTCAGCTTCTACATCTGCGAGGGAAGATCATGTGTGCGAATACTTGTGGTGTGATCCCGACGGCTTCAATCCAATTTTAAAATTACATTTACAAACCGAGATCTGATTAATGTCTCATCTTCAACAGCACCAGTCACAGCGAATCCCGTGTTTTCAAACTAGTCTCGGGCTCTCACTCATTTGTGTGATCTTAGCAGAGTGCCATTTCGGAGGACTTTCAAAAATGTGATCACAGGTTTTAGATGATTTTCATTGAAGCAGAGAAATCATGCAAATAGACAAAGAGCAGGGATGATAAATTATACTTTGTATCATGAACGTTGCTATAATTATTACTGTTTTAATAGCCTATTTCTTACGTTTTACTCACTTTCCTCCCTTCATTATGGTTGTCCAAACACACGCATAAAGTACAATTTGTCAAGCCTCCTAAAGTGGATTAAATATTCGTAGTCTTCCTATCTGTCCTTGGCCACTCTCCCAAGATGTATTCCTCAACTAAATAGGCATGGCTTCTACAATAACCTTTTTGCCACACAAACTAACTCAAATAAAATTATGAATTAAAGGGATATTTCAGGATTTTTGACATAGGGCCTCATTTCCTAGTTATCCAGAGTGTTGTTTTCTGGAGATATATAGTTTGTGTAATTCATGCAGTCCTTATATTTGAAGAGTTTAGTGGTGCCAGGCTAGTGCTAGACTAGCACATGTCTATGGTAACTAGTAGCCTGCATTAAAACCTCTTCAAAATCACCGGGTAGTCCATATCTGATTTGTAAAAAAGCTCCTTTGTGAATTCCATGTGTAGCAAATTAAACAAATTACTGTAGATCCAGTGACCGAGCAGATCACTCCGCTGCTGCGTAGCTTACAATCAGGAAGCTGATGCTGCTCAAATATATCTTTTAAATGCAAAATAGTTTTATTCAAAAAATTATTCAGTCAACACAGACATTTATATGGGTAGTCTGGTGTTTTAAGTGATTTGCCTCAGGTGCACTGTGCTTGGGTCAGACTGTTTTTAATGCAGGCTACTATTTACCATAGACGTGCACTAGCACTAGCCTAGCGCCACCAAACTCTTCAAATATAAGGACTGCATGAATTTAAAAAAGACAAATATCTCCAGAAATCAACAACACTCTACCTAGGAAATGACGCCTCATGTCAAAAACCTGAAATATCCCTTTAAACTTGCAAGGCTCAGATTTGTTTATAGCGATAAGATAAAGTTTCGATGCTTAACTTAATTCACTAACCTTAGTTAATTTGAGGGATTTCACACCTTCTGCATTTACTCCACACAGCAAAATGCATTCTGGGTAATTGTCATGTGCTTATAAAACAGACCGAGATGCCATTCCCAGTATCTTTTGTGCGGTGTGTAATCAAGCACTGCTCTTTTGAGGGCAATCACGTCCTTTATCAACTGCCGCCAGCCACCTACTAAGGGGGAGGAGCGGCCCGCTGGGTATTGTACTTGATTGAGGGACTGAGAAGTTTGAGTCACTGCTTTCACCCCCGTCCACCGCTTACATCCACAGCCATAACTCAGGACTCGGGACGTCCCGCACAAAGGCGCGCTTTCACACTACTCACTTTCCATTTACGTAGATGATTTAAATTTGCTGCGTGGTTTGGATTTATTCATTGGGAATGATTTGTCAGTAATTTAGTGGGAGTGTTTTTAATGAGCATTACTGTTAAAAGGGGTATTGGTTTCACTGTATCACTATTATACATGATAAAATTAATCTGTCGGTTGAGGGTTTTCCTTCTCACCTCAAAATTATAATAAATGAAAGACATAACAATACATTCCCGGTGCCAATTCTAAAATGATATTGTACAATTGGGCATTCTACCAAATTGCTAACCTACTCTTTTTCTTAAAATATCCACATCAACCAGTTTGCTCAAAAGTCAATTTTATACTCACTACTGCCACCTCAGGTCATACGTGTAACTGCAGCTTGTATATTAAGCTCTTGCATGACGCCAATTCGGACCTGAAGTGACAACTTTTTGAGTGACAGTGCAGGATTTTAGAGGCAGTTGTGGTGAACAGGTCTGTACTCATTCTACACCTTAGAACATTGCTGGAACATGTAGGAGAAGGAAAATACTGATTTTTTAAATTTGTAAACTCTGTATTGTCCCTTTAAAGCAAAACTAAGTTGTTTACCTTAATAAATCCTTTTCGTAGTCCCTCTGGGGATAATACAAGTGTTAATGGGATAATTGGGGGGTCTTTCATCTCCCCCTTGTGTCTCTGGCCAGAAAACCACCCTTGCAACTTTCCCTGCTCCAAACTGGAGGCGCAATACACACTAATGGAATCAAGAAAAAGAAGCTAACAGGCTAACGGATATCCCTCTCTCCCTTTGTATTTTCTGTCAGCGTAGTATTTACTCTCATGGACAATTAATTAAAAAAAAAAAAAAACATTACGACTCGTGCAGTGGGGCTTACAGCCTCTAGGGGCATGAGTGACTTAGTTCTGCTTCAATATTTAGAAGAACTAGTAGAACAATTTACAATAAATGTATTATTTTCATATTTCCTAATAGTGGAAGTTGCAATAAATAACTTTTAATCGTTTTATTTAATTGAAATAAGCGTTTTCACAGCACTCAGTCAGCTACAGCCTGTATGGCAATTAACAAACTTGTAGTGTACACCTTCATTCATTGCCTGTTATCTTTGTTTTCCTCAATCTCACGCTCTCATTCTCCGCGCAAGAGGGAGGCACGGGACTGCCCAAGGTAATTAGGGTTGACATGATGTTTATGTAACCTCCAAGCCTCACCAACCAGATGCAATTACGGGCTCCTGTTCCCTATGACCCCATCCCGCCAGCTCTAACACCACAAACACTGCCATCCCGTGTGCTAGGAACGGGTCTGGTACTACAGGGGCGACGGCGAAAGGTGGCAAGGCTAAACCAGGGCCAAGCAAGAGTTAGTCATTTTCACAGCTCCCAGCCCTGCCTGCCTAATCCGAGTTGACGGGACACTTCGGAGCAACCCAGCCGCCCCCCAATCCGCCCGCCCCGTGAATTTCCGTCATGCAGGACCCTGTCGGCCGGACCGAGGCAGAGAAGGCAAAGGGGTGGCGATGGCGGTGGGCAGACTTTTTGTGGTGCAGCGAGAATGAGTGAGAGAAGGGGGCCCATTACAACGCTTAACTGCACTCACAGGGCCTCATTAACCCGCCGCACCAGTGACTCAAATCAAAATAGACAATAAAAAGGAGGTGGCCGTCCAAAGAAAGGCCCTCACTTATAATCCAAGCAGGAGAGCGGGCATTATTACTCAGGAGTCGGGACTGTTTGAAGCTTTCAAATACAAGCACTTCCGCAAGAATGAAAACGTAAGGGTGAGACGCAAGTATATGCTCAACTTTCTGTTTGATTCTGTTTGTACGTTTTTAAGTTTTGTTTTCTGGAAGTCTGTAAATTTACTTTTTAATATATACTGTTATATAAATATTTTGTTTATTTAGACTTTACTGGTTTTTAAGTGACAAAATACTTGAAAGTACTTAGTTGCAGTTCTTCTCATGCTTCTCCTTCTAGTGCACAGCTCATCAGCGCTCCGGGCAGCAGAGCTTGGCACACCAAGTGATGCATCACACAGAGACAATTAAAGAGCAAATCAATGCTGCCGTCTCAGTAAAATAATTAGAGACTGGCCTCGCATCCTCTGTAATAATAGAGTGCTGCAGTGCGGAAAATGAATATGAATTTTGCAGTTCTGTTTGTTGTCTCCAAATCAATTGGTCGGAATATGATGTAACCATATAAAAAAGGGATGGTGTAAAGCTTGGGCTGAATAGATCATATAACAATAGCACTATAGTCGTCAGGCATTAAAGCAACAGGCAACCGTTTTTCCATACTGAGATGTGTTCTTACCTGAGCTTAGACGAGTGGATGAGTACTTGTCTGGTCTTTGTGCGTGCACTCAATCACGCAAAAAGACCAAAGATGTTGTTAGCATTTAGCCTCTCCTCCACTGCTCTATGGGGCCAAACGGGGGTGAAGTTTGAAGCGACCAAGCTCTTCCACGTTTTCCCTATTTAAATACGTGAGTAGTTTTCATGATCCATGTACAGTCACTCTGGAGTATAAGGAACGAACTAGCCAAAAAATGCCTTATAATTAAAAAAAAACAACAGGCTAAATAGGCGTACGGTATGCTAACATAACACATTGATGGTTAGCTACATGAAGCATAAACAACGAACTAAATAGGTGTCTGGTATGTTAACGTCATATAAACATTTCAGATGACTATAGCATAAAGAACATACCAAGCTCTCGATCTCACTCCAAATGACTAAATCCATCGAAATCGTCATCCTCGGTGTCACTTCTAAGCTCTCATTTGCGAACTCGTTCCTCTAGCTGTGGCCATCTCGCTTATAGCCCGTGATTAGCTTGTTTTGTTTTCTTCATAACCTTTTCTTCATAAGAGTAACCTCCGCTTCTTGCTCACTGCTGCACGATGAGCCTGCAGTGCCCCCTAGCGGCATGTGAAGTGATATATTTGAATTTTAAAAAAGGAGGAAAAATCACATATTAGTCGCTCCGCCGTATAATACTCACTCCCAGCCAAACTATGAAAAGAAGTGTGAAAAAGTCCGGAAAACACAGTGTATTGTAAGCACTTCGACGTCCAATCGTTAACATCTTCACTCCTAAATATATAACTGCAAATGACATCTTTAGTTTTGTGTAACTATACTTGGATCGTGTAGCTGCTCACGTAACCGTATTTAAATAGGGGAAACATGGAAGAGGTTGGTCGCTTCTAACTTCACCCACGTTTGGGTCCATAGGAACATGCTAGAGGCTAAATGCTAACAACTGCTTTGGTGTTTTTGCAAGACTGAGCGTACGCGTATAGACCAAAAAGGTGCAAATCAACTCGTCTAAGCTCAGGTGAGAACATATCTTGACTTGTTCCTTTAACAGTTTAATCCTCTCACTAAAAAAAAAAAAAATTCTACCATTGTTGTTGGCTCAAGTCTCACTCTTGGCCAACTTGTCACGTCTACTTTCATCGTGAGTCAAATCTGAGCAGACAAGGCCAACATGCCACCGAACACAGTGAGTTTTGCGTTGTTTTGCGTGACGGAGAGAAACATAACCTATTTTTATAAAGAGAAGTGAACCATATAAAGCGTGAACAGACATGCACTGCCACAGAGCGCGCCCAGAGCAACGCTTCTCCAAAGTCCCCCCCACTCAGAGCGGCATGATGATGAGGTCACACTGTTCAGACTCACAACCATCACAGCTCATCTGTCACATCATCGGCCTCTCACTACAGGCCCATTCTCAGGCACTTCATCTGCATACATCAACACACGAGAGGGCCTCTGCTCTTTATGAGTTGCTGGAGTGGCCGGCAGGGTTTTTGTGTTCCCGGCTACTAAATCGAGTCTGCGACATGGCTAACATTGGAAGAGACTAGCACAAAGACAGGAAAAATAGGGTGGGAGCTCTATTCGACAACTACTTTGTGTGTAGTTACATGAGGTGGTGGTATTACTAGGATTATCACACTAAACTTGACCTAAAAAATCAATATTTATAAAAAAAATTTGTCTTCTTATCCTGCACAATTTTAAGGCTGTGGATGTGTGTGCCTCTGTGTCCAAATATAACACTCAACTTCAGCCAGACTGTTTTCATTCTAAATAGAAACCCTCAACGTCCCGCACAGAGTGTCACAGCGAATAATAACAAATCTCCTAACTCAATGTTCACAAACATGTGGGTTCTGTTGCCATGCTGTTACCATGACAGAATCTCGAGGTCTTAACTCTGCAGTATTAAATCAACACTAGACCAACTACAGACTTGAGGTTAAATTCAAAGTGATGCAGAAAAGGATGAAGCCAGGGCTAAGCCAGTTCTAAACCAGATCTACGCAAGGTCTATACTAGGACACTGATGACATGCTATATAAATACTGACCGTGATGTGCTGGAGCATTTGCCAAGGATATAGTAATAGAAAAAAAGAACAGCCTAAATTATAGTTTGGACAAAACAGAAAGACAAAAGAACAGAGTGTAGCACATGTGGAACTCGAAGTGTGGTGAGAGCCAGATGGGCCCACTTACCGGCCTGGTTCGTGGTGATGTTGACGGAGGCGTACTGGGGGGAGTAGGGGCTCTGGTCTGACACACCGTTGACAGCCTGGACTTCAAACGTGTACTGCGTGTGGGCCAACAGGTCGCTGATGTAGACCCGCGCCTCAGTCAGGCCCAGCTGACGGGGCACAAACTGGACGTTGTCCCCGCAGCGGGTGCACCCTCCCCGGCCGCCGCCGCAGCTCTTACAGATGATGTTGAAGACCACATCTTCGCGCCCTCCCGAGTCCCTGGGAGGCATCCACTCTAGCATCACAGAGGTCTCATTCACGCTCGAAATGACGGTCTGGGGAGCGGAGGGCACGGCTGCAAAAAAACACAGACAAAATGACAAACCACGGTGATGAATGGCAGAACATGTTTCCCACATTTGGTAATGCAGTACTCAACTAAGGAATGTGACAATCTAATTCCTTCCCATCAGCCTCCTTGCAATTAATCCGATTCCCTTAGCAATGAAGTACATGATTTATCTAGGATTGGAACTGGAGAGCAATGGCTGGTGAACTTTGTGGATAGATTTATTTCATATTTCTGTATATTAACAAATGAAACAGAATACTTATTGTCAATATTTCAGAAGAGTCGTGTGAAAATGTGCGGCTGCACTGAGCAAACAGATTAGGTTTTCAAACAGTAGATAAGACTGACAATATTGGCAATAGAAGAATAAAATAGAAAAAGACAAAAAAGTGACTAGAGAGAGTTTAATATTTGGCAGCTGATTGTTACGAATTTAATTTCTGTTCTTAGGTGGATGGGGCTTTACTGACACGGGGCAGAACGAACCAGCTCATGACAATTAAAACTTCTTAAGCTCTTGGCTCGATGCGCTCCTTCAGCCTCTTCCCTCGAGAGCCTTGTTTACACGCTCTCATTTTCTCCAACGCTGTCCACTTAGTCAAGTGTTTTCTTAACATTTTTCCTGATGACTTCCTCATGGGGCTCTGCACAGTTACCGCAGCACCGAAAAACCCATGTTTTGCGCTTCGTTCCCGGCGGCGAGGGCGGAAACTTTCCACCAGAAGCTGCGGAGTGACAGGCCAAACAAACAAACAGCCAAATGTGTTTATCTTTAACCGTCATGTGGGGCCAATTTTGGAGGACATATATCCTCTTCTAGCACTAATGGGATAAGCGGTTCCACTCCACCCAAAACATCCTAAAACCAAAATTGATCTTCTTATTTAGCCCTCTTTTAATTGCCCGTCATTAACAGGTCTTCAGCTCTGGGTACAGGCCCATTGGAATTCCCTTCTTAGTGTCTCTTCTACATGCATACATAACTTGTCCTGGGCCTCTCTTTGGCGAAGAGGACCACTGCTCTCTTCTATTAGCTGTCCACTGTGATGGACCTATTCCCTTTGCTTTAATCAGGCCGGGCCCTGCTGCGTTTAATTCTGGTGACGTGACGCGGCCACTTTTTCATTCACAACAGCTGCTCTACTCCCAGAGCCAGGCTTATGCAAATTGCCTTTGTTGGAGACCATCAAATTTTTCCCCTCCTCTCCTCCTTTCAACAGGCTGCTGGAGGGTGAGGAAAAACACTACCAATATGCTGAAAGAAGCATTTTTTTTTTCACCACCCAACTCACACCTGCTTTGTTTTAGCTCGACCACACTGTCCAAACCAATCCTGCCGCATAAAGATGTGTGGCGTGCACTCAGTCTCTCTTCATCGTGGTATCCCTCCTCTGTCCACACTCCAACCTCAGCGAAGCTTCAAATTCAAATTTCAACACCTTCATTGGCATGACAAGAGAGAGTGTCGGCTGGGCCCATTCTGCACGCTTGGCCCAGTACAATGCCCCGCGGCCTGGCCCACTAACCTTTGCCCCGGCCCGGAGTAGACGCAGTGTGATGCTTGAGAAGGGATGTCCCGGGCTGTGTGTGTCGGGTCAGATTTTTGGACAGCTACACTATGGGCATGCCATGGTCGCATCGGTGTGAAGGACAGCTCTGACAGGCTTTTTCTGTTTAGATTTACACAAGACGACCACTGTCCTCTGATCCCTGGGCGCTTCGGCCCGCGGGTGTGAAATGAGAACTGTACGATGGATTCATATCTGACATGAAAGACTTGGCCTTTAATGCCTGCCCGCTGTTTTTTAGAGAGGCGTTTTCAAATGGGATACACTCACTGGTGCAGGGCATCTGGAGAGGGTCCGAGTCGGTGCGGTAATATCCGTTGCGGCAGACACAGTTGATGGCGCCTTCACTGGTGGTGCGGCTGTTGATGGGACACTGCATGCATGCCTCGTCTCCTTGGGTCGGTTTGAAAGCGCCAGACGGACAGGCTGAAAGAAGAAAAGAACATACAGCTCAGAACACAAAGAGTATTCTTCATTTTCTACAGGTCTTCCAAAATCATGTTTTTTTTTTTTTTCTGGGAACCCTTTTGCATTTGCACAAACACCAAATACATGACAATATAACAAATAAAGATGTATCAACGAAAGCCAACAGATTTTCAGATGCAGATGTAATTGTTGAACATCTAGATGATTTGATTACAAAGATTAACTTTGCATGTAAACATGAGAGATAAAATAAAACAGAAATGATGGCGTCAGCGTCACAGCGAGGGTCTCCACAAATGGAGCAAGGCCTGATTTTTCATCCACATAAATAAAAATCAAGAGCGTGACATATAAATAGATTCGAGGAAAAGCTTTGCATGGGAAGCAACTCGCAGGCAACATTGCAACACGTTGTAAGTTTGCTTTCAATTATTCACCAGGCTGCAGTTGCCGGGGAAATCTCTGAAGTGCCCTGCTCTCTGTTAAGAGCCACGCTAAAGGCATTTTGGAGGAAACCTGGGAGGAGAGCACACAGACACACACTGCTGCAATACCGACATGTATCTGTGCATCTGCCCCTGGGTGAGTGCTGGCCTCTATAAACCCTGATAAACAAACCGACTTGGCTGCTTTCTAACTGCCAAGTGCCTTCTCCTCTCCTGAGCCACACTTCCCCAAACATTCGCCGTTGAAAAATAACCTTTTTTTTTCCTCCCTTGCATTTACACCTTCGCTATGTTAATAGATTTTCCCTTCTTTCTATTTCGGGACTGTGCAGCCATGGTTTAGCTCTAGGTAACAAAGCTCCCAACCTGCTGGACTGAGAGGTAAGAAAAAAACAACAAGGTGTGAAAACAGAGATGATGGGAAGTATAGGCGCATCAAAAACGTACACGTGGGACATAGTACATGCAGGAAAAAGCCCTAGGGTTGGGTCTATTTTGGTACATCGCCAAGGATATATATACTGTATATGTGAATTGATTTGTTCGATGGTTATGAGTTTGTCAGAAAATCTATTGAATCTATGCACAAATCAGAGGGTTCCATAGCCAAGGCAAACACTGTTGCAGCAAGAGACAAAGCTATTGTATCAAAGATTCAGCCAAAAAGGGGCCGTTGGACTAACTGTTCCGACTCCAGATATTTGATTCTTTGGAGATAAGCTTAAATCATAGAGCACCATGTGTGTGTGAGACAGAACCATTTCTATTGGTGGGTCAGTGCTTTTTTACTTTGTCCATTACTTTACATGGCGTCCAACACATTATTACTTATATTATTATAAAGTGATAAAACATCATTACTTCTTTGCCACTGCATTTGCAATTAAAACTCCAGCATCTGGAATATAAAAACAGCTGCGATTTCCATTAAACGAGGTCAAATCACATACAGTCCCAGAGTAGAATTAGACCTCATCCAATCTTCATGTTTATGCTAGACACGTCGGCGAACTCAGACAACCTCCAGCACATGGAGTAAGGCCTGTCGTTTGGTTCTATTGAATTCTATCGGCAAGCTGTCTTTTTATAAACAAAATTGTATGGCATTTACTTTACCTCACTTTCAGCATTGTTACAGCGTGGTGGCAGGACTGATCACGTCTCATTAGGATGTGCATGTTAAAAGCTTTTGCAATACAAGAAGCTGTTCCATTAAAACACAAGTTGACTTCACTACTGGACAAAGAAAATGATGGATGGCATCAACATGAATAAGTCAGTTCGCAAAACAGCGTGTAAATTGTTACGGCATGGGAATAAAAGAGAAGGTGCGGAGTGTTTTGAAATGTGTGTTATCGAAATATCAGAAGGGATTTCCAATCTGAATTCAAAATAATCTCAAAGATCTCTTCAGTAAATATTAACTCTGACATGTTTTTCTTGGTCAATGATTGATGAAGTAAAGTTTTTGGGGCACGGGGCGAAACATGAAGCTGGGACATTCACTCTGCCAGTCAACAGTGTGTGTGTGTGTGTGTGTGTGTGAAAGAGGCCCAGGCAACCGCTGTGTGAGGAATGGGGAGAGCAGCGGCACCAAAGGGAAATGAATAAAGAAAAGAAAGAAGAGAGTGAGTGACTGAATAAATTGTAAAGATGGACAACAAGGAGAGCAGGAGAGGGAGAGACAGAGCTATTCTGTACAAGTGGACCTTAGGAATCTGCCGGTACTGTGTGGGATACATCGCTGCTACTGTATGTCAGGCAACGTCCTCTGAGCCTGAGATGATTTTGAGAGCAATTCCATAGAGCTACCTATTCATGTCTTATCCCCCCGGCCTTAACCACAGCACATTTTCTCCAGTTCAGCCGAGCTCAAAGCTTACATACAGGCTAGGTCAGTTTGATGCCTCATTTGAAAGCTATGACCTACAGAGCTGATCCTGCCTTTTTTGTCACATTTTTGAAGCGTTTTTGTCGTGTTTTCATCTCTCTTTTGTATTGTTCTTGCCTGTTTTTTTGTTGTGTTTTTTCCCCTGCTTTTTTGTTGTGTTTTCTTTGCTTTTTTAATTGTGTTATTGTTGCTTCTTTGTGTCTTTCTTTTTTTTTCTTTTTTGCTTTTTCTTCACTTTGTGTTTTTGTCGCTCTTTTGTTGCTTTTTTCCCCCCACTTTTTTTTGTTGTAGTTTTTATCAATTTTTTGAAGAAGCTTTCAGATTTGGCCGACTGGAGAAAATGTGCTTGGTTTAGGTGGGGGTTCAAAAGTTAATGTTGTCAAAAATATTGTCAATTCTTCACATCTTTATCAACTTGATACAATACTAATATGTGTATATAGAAATGCTTAAGTTTGGCCGACCTAACCTTACTTAACCTCAACCCAGGGGAAAAGGTAACCCAGATTTAATGCGATTGTCTTTACTTAAATCGAGGGATCAAATATCCGACACTGAACCGATACCAGTTTTGGCTCTCAATGCCTTATAAACACAACTTTTAACCCCTAAATCTAAGTCAATATGGGCATGCAAATCATCATTCATTCTTAAGCTCATAACCTGGGGAATTCAATCACTATGAAAGAAATACATCAAGTAGCCTGATAAATAAAATCGACCACTGCTCAAGCCGAGTGTTTGTATTTTAGTTTAAGAACATCTAACATATTTGTAACGATCAGATCACTTTGTGTGAGTTGTAATTTAACCTAAACCCTGTCATATAAAAAGGATGTTTCGTGTAGAAAAGTCCAGTGATCCATGTTAAATGTTTACCCAAGAGTTTATCAATAGATATAATTACACCATAACTATGAAAAAAAACTACTTTATTGATCTTACAATTCGCTACTTGCACAAAGCCCATAATGCTTTGCGCCTTGGGTGGGGTTGTAGCTACGACCTGGAAGCCTTTGAGTGCAAGTGAAGCTACAGCCAAACAATGATGAATAACAACTTCTGCTGTGCATCAATCAAAAACGCCATTTCTAACTAACTTTAGTGGAATTTGATGCTTTTTTTTTATAGTATTTGGAAGATTAATATTAGTCTCTTCGACGCCATATTGTTTACAGCAGCGAACCCCCCCCCAAGGCGCAATGCATTATGGTATTGCGCAAGTAGCGAATGGAGAAAAGAGACAATTCAGTTTTTCACGCAGAGAAAGACACTTTTAAGTAAGTATCTTGGTGTTGGTAAGTATCGGATATCGGCAGATACTCAAACCCCAGTGTCTGTATCGGTAGTGTGAAGTGTGAATGCACAGGCTCATAATAATCAGCCTCGTAGCTCTTCAGTTTATGCCCTGGAAGTTATTGTTTCTCCTGATGCCTTATAAACAGGTTTGTAAACTGTGCACATTTACAATAAAATAGCCAAATGCTTCCTTTGTCTCCATGGCCGTGACTTGGGTAATAATATTTGGGGAATTTCCACCTTGCAGCAGATGACGGCTTATAAGAGTCTAATAGTTGGGTGCCGTCAGATGTAGCAGACCAGAGCGGTGATTAAAAAACAGATCAGGGGCTTTTAATTCCCCGCCTCCTGCCTGCCCAGACTTAGGGATGTTTGATCGCCGCCATCCCACACGTCTAGAAGATCAACACGGCAAAGAACTTGTTTTGTCTGAACCTCGCACGTGCTTTTAGCGGCGCCGATCATGCCAGGAATATTCATTAACACTCCCTGCTTCTTATTAATGTTATTTAAATGATCACACAAACACGGGGCGTCTCGAGGGAGAGCGAGCGCGGGTTTTCTGTTTTCCCGACGCGGAGAATCCAATTTGGCAACGAGTCAGAGACAAAAAAAAAAAAAGAAGAAAAAACAGCTCATGAAAAAGCTTTTTAAGAGAATTTATAAACAGTTCACGTTCAATTTAGCGTCCGCGGTGTCGAAAAGGTCCAGATCACCTGAAAGTGGTTCCAGACATAAACCAGAATATTGACTTAAGAGACTCTGGTTGGTCTGCTGCCGCACTGCTTGTAATCTGAAGTTTTTACATCAAATTAATCCACGTCATAAAGTGGGAGCTTTAATAACACATTTCCCACACTGCTGCAGAACCCTCATCTGCTCGCCCTGTCTCTGTTTACGACTTCCAATAAGATATAAGGCTTTAATTAGGGCTTTTTTTTTTTTGTGCCGCCTAAAAATAGCACTGCGAGACACATGAGCGCGGCTGCCAGGGCACGAGTCAGTCTTTATAGCAGGTAATTTGCTGGTTGTTTCAAAGGTTTCCTGAATATTACGGCTTTGGAAATTTATAGCGTCATGAAGGGGGGGACCTGCAGCTAAAACCATATGAACGTTGCGTGGCGGGGCACTGTGGGACTGGAAGGGAACGGAGAGGGGAAGAGAAGGGGAAAAGAAAGGGAAAGCTGTGTCCACGTGCACATTACAGCACCGGAAACTTGTGAATGGGTCTTTATTGGTCTGTTTATAGTCAGTTCCAATAGGTTTTTGAGTCAAGTCTGTGTTAGAGCGTTACCCAAATGCAATGTGCAACCCTTACTTCTACTATAAAGCCAGCACAGTGGATTTGGATTTAATATACAACGCGGCAACAAATTTTGATACACGACAAACCAATGAAGGGAAAATTGGAGCAGATGACCTGAAAAGACGAAAACATGGCTCTCATTTTAGGTCCTTATTGCGACATTGTGAATGTGATGCTGCCAACATATCAGAAATGATTTTGTTATGTACTACTGCCTACTGAAAACAATTAGTAATACTGTCTCTGAGTCTGGTTAATGTAGAAGGAATGGTTAAGTTTTAGGAAAAGGGTTTGAATAGTAAAAAAAAAGTTGTTGTTTTTTTAATATAAACTGAATCCCCAAATAGTAAGGTATAGTCTTACAAAAAAATACAAACAAATATAGTTGAATAGGTCATGTATAATCTGAGCACATTATACACTAACACACTAATGTTCTGCTTATACATGCTGGAAATGTTTTATTAGACAAGTTTTTACTTATTTCATTTTATTTATTGGTTTACTTTGTTCCATTGTCCTGCACTCACACTCTCAAACACACTCTCATTCACCCTGGCCTATTGTACATGTTTTTAGTATTACCGGAGTACCCGGAGGCAACCTCCGCAGACATGGGGAGAACATGCAAACTCCACACAGAAAGGCCCCGTCACGGTGGGAATTGAACCCGGGACCTACTAGCTGTGAAGCATGAGCACTAACTGCTATGCCACCATGTCGCCCAGTAAATATGATTTAAGCATTTACCAAAGTATAGCGGTGTGTAGTTACTATAAAGTGTTCCGGATTTCTCCTGTACAGTATTTATCTATCCGTATTGGTGGTGGTTGGAGAAACTGTGGCTGCATACATAGCTTTACCACCAGCAGCTATGGAGTGAATGAAAATCCAATTCCCTTGTGAAAAGTGCTATGATTCCCTTACCGATACAAACTCCATGTGTGAAACATTAAATAAAAAGTATTCTCTACAGATCTACTATACAGACAGCTATCATTACTCTGAAGCTTTACCAATGTCCAACTCAAGGCCGCAGCCCTGCCAGCCCCAAAAAGTGCTTTATTTACTGGATACAAAGGGAGCAGGCAGACAAAGATGGGCAGAGCATGTGCACGTGTTCGGATTGCAAAAGAGAATAGACTGGAGGGCTGCAAAAGAGAAAAAAATCAGAGGTGGGAGGTTTTGTGAACACAGCAGGAAAAAGTGCTGAAAGGAGAGAAAATGGCCAGCGTCAGAGGGATTGTGTGTGTGATGTTGGGTGTTTTCCTGTATCTATTGTGACCAATGAGGCCAGAATGGGGCGTTCTGGCGTCTGTTTGCTTTAGTTACTACTGTAGGTACAGGAACAGCCTTTGGACAGCCGTGCTGAATAATAATGAATGCAGCATAGCGACAGACAGTCTGACAACAACAAGGCAGCACAAAACCACGTAGGTCATCCAGATCCATGTTCAAATTGTAAAGAAAGTTTTTCAATAGTAAGGATCTGGGAAATATATTACCGATAATATCGATACAATATGTGGGGTTGATACAAAGAGACTTTCCTAAAAGTGTCATTCTCTGAGTGAACAATTCAATTGACTCAAATCATATTTTGTCATGTTACAGGTCAATTATCAATTATGATAAACTCTTGGATAAACATTTAACAAGGATGACTTTTCTACACTAAATATCCTTGGGTATATGACAGGCTTTAGGTTAAAGGGACTATACAGAGTTTAAAAATGTTAAAATTAAGTATTTCCCTCCCCCTACATGTTTCAACAATGTCCTAAGGTGTAGAATGAGCCCAGACCTGTTCACCACAACTGCCTCTAAAATGCTGCACTGTCACTCAAAAAGGTGTTAATTCGGGTCCGAAGTGCCGTCATGCACGAGCTTCTTATAGAAGGTGCAGTTACACGTATGACCTGAGGTGGCAGTAGTGAGTATAAAAAGGCTAACTTGCATCAAGCCCCTTTAAGTTCATATAAACAACTCACATGAAGTGATCTGATCATTACCATTATGTTAGATCAGTTATTTCTCAAACTAAAATACAAACACTTGGGTTCAGCAGTGGTTATTTTATTGTATTAGGCTTCTCTAGGTTTTTCTATCATAGTTTCTGACTCAGCCTTGATTAGCTTTCATTAGCATTAGCATGCTCCCGCTAGCTTTAGCATGCTATTGCTAACCGCAGGCTTTTGCGTGGTGATCACAGACATATTTGTGGAGGTTAAAACTAACTGAGCGATTGCGATTGATTTTCCATTTTTTGTTTTTAAAGCAGTACTAAGTAACTTATTTACCTTAATAAATCCTTTACGTAGTCCCTGTGGGGGTAATACAAGTGTTTTTGGGATGATTGGAGGGTCTTTCATCTCCCTCTGGTGTCTCTGGCCAGAAAACCATGTTTGCAACTTGACTGCCCCCGGTGCGGAGAAAGCAATACACACTAATGTAATCACGAAGAAGAAGCTAACATGCTAACGGGCAAAGCTAACTGCGGGCTAACGTCATTTTAAACAGTATTTACAGCCAAGTTTGAGTGAAAAAAAAAAAATTCCATTGTATAATTGGTTGCACAGTAACCCTCTCTCCCTTTGCCTTTCCTGTCAGCGTAGTATTTACTCTCCAAGACAATTAAGAAGTTAAAAAATCGTAACTTGCTACTACACCTGCAGTTGCGCTTATGGCCTCTAGGGGGGAGAGTTACTTAGTAGGCTACTGCTTTAAGGCGTTGATATCATTATTCGATATCGTATTTTTTTCAGTATCAGCTGCGTTATCCGATACCAGTATTTAGGTCAGGTTTGCTCTCAGACGGAAATACTCTCACTCTCTTACCAATAGAACTTCTGCAGTGGAATTAAACATTTCCCAAATCCTAGTCACATCTGTAAATAAATAAAACTCACCTAGAACTGACCTATACACAAGTACGTACGAAGCATAAACAGAAACAACCTGTTAGCTATTGCTGTTTTTTATAACCGCTACCATTGTGAAACCGCAACTAGCCTTTGAACCAGTCGCATTGTAAGTGGAGTGCAACCTTGTGAAAAGAAATCTATGTCCAGACATTACCCACAGGACGCTTGTGTGTGCGCTACCAAAAGCTTGTCCCCCGTCTGCTTCAGCACTTCCACGGGCAACACTAGACCGCACTGTTTGCAACACAAGGTCCCGGGCAATTCAATTAGGAACGCCGGCCCCCTCATCATTTAATTCAATCAAGGCTTGTCTGAACGCTATTAGAGACAACTGGCATTGGCTTCACACCACGCACACACACATAGGCTACGACACAAATGGGATATTCATTTCTTCCCCCCAAGGTTTTCCACGTCTGGTGCAATTAACAGGTTTGGGAGTCGCGGTGGAGCAGGGCGCACCGTAAGCCAGGACAGTGCCAGTGTGCGTGTGGTTGACCACCGGCGACCCGCTAGGTGTAAATCAGGCTCAAGGATATCAACAGGGTCATTTAAATGGGTTACTGCGATCTGCCCAACATATAACCAGGACACTCCGAGCTCGAGCGCATGTTGGGAGCATGTTAAAAAAAAAAGGTTTTGGGATTGGCATGGCATGGTTTTTAGGTACTTCAGGAAAGCTCTGTTACCGAGTGAATTAACTATTTAAAAGTGTAGTAACAAATGCTTAATAATGCAATATAGAAAATGTTTAATTTCACTCATGTTTAGATGTACATAATTCACCAGGCAAAACTATACATTAAAAAGTGAAGTGACTGGCCAAGGACAGCAAACAGATGATGATGAAGTGACCTAAAAATGTGGTCAACAGCATTTTAGCGGCACATCTCTGTGTTTAGAGGATATGTACCTATAATTGGGACATATGCGTAGGATATTGGGAGGAAATGTCAAGACAGCAAAACAGTTGGAAAACGCCTTGTGTATCCCATAGCATTTTGCTCTAAGCTCCTTCTCCCCTGCAGTTGTCACAGATCTCACTTCCACTCCAATCCCCTGCACGACTCAGGAGACAGATTAGGAGCCGGAGTGCGGTGCAGATTAGAGCTAGAAATGTGGGGCACCTGGGAAATGAGCTCCGAGGTGCGGTCTCATCAGGGCAACTCGGGCTTCAACCTGCCACAAATGCAAAAAAATTCTTGCATGTGTAGTAATCGGCATCAGCCACACTATCTAATTGCATCTTCGCCTCATTTATATTTGTGGCGGTTTAAATAAACAGAGGAGTAATGCAGGGAAGTGGCTGATAAACCTCATCTGTCGAGCGCCTGAAGGGAAATTTCAGCTCAGATTGGCGGGGCTTAGCCTTTCAATGTATGTGCCACCGGTTTGGTATTTACAAGGTCAAAAAAGTAGCTGGGGCGACGTTCAAAATGTCACTGGCAGCTAAAAATACGACACAAGGGAGATATTAGTCACGTAACAGCCAGTGTAAATTGAGTTCCAAGTGGCCTGATTTCTCATTATCTCCTCAGCAGCGCACAAGGCCAGAAACTGATACACTGCATGCGCAACCATAAGTTAACCATAATATACCCACCAAGGAGGTCACAATGTTGTTAATGTTAATGGAAGCTGTGAATATGACGTTTGTATATGACGATTGTGTGTCATTTAGTTTGTCTGGCCATTCAAAAGATATTGCAGCAATGTTTTGTAGGGCTGCTCGAATAATAATCACGATTATTTTAGCCATAATTGAAATCACGATTATTCAAACGAGTATTTATTTTCTTCATATACTTATTAAATGATTAAATAAAATTATTATAAAAAACTGTGCTGTATATTTTCTGTTTTCTGAACAGTCATAAAAGTACAAATGATTTCAAGTTTGCCTCGATTAAGGAGAGGTTTCTGTTTCACACCTGCCCCCTGCTGGCCAGCCTTCACACCTGCGCAAGTAAACTGAGCAGCGCGGCCTGATGACATCATCACACAGAGCTGTTTGTTTTTATGGCACGTGAAATGTGAAGGGGAAAAAATCCCAGCGCCATGAAATAATGCAAATCTGCTTTGCAAAAAAAAAAATATATATATATATTTTAAAAAAATGTGCAAGAATATATATATATATTTTTTTTCTTTTTTTCGATTATGCTAATTTCATAATTGTTTAGTGTAATAATCGAAATTGTAATCGAATTTCGATTAATTGCACAGCCCTAATGTTTTGTATGCAGATGAAATAGCAAAAACAAAAACAACAATTACAAAAAAAGCAACCATTACACAGCAAAACAGGCGACAAAAACACAATGAAAAGCATAAAAAACTGCTACAAAAGAGCAACCAAAATGCAACAAAAAAGTGATCAAAAGAGCGTCAAAACGTGACAAATATTGGGCAAAACAGGCGACAAGAAGTGACGAAAAAATGACAAAAATACATCAAAAAAGTGACAACAGCACAAGGAAAAAAACGTAGATCAGTTTTGTAGGCCTTAGCTTTGAAATGAGGCATTTCACTGGCCTAGAGTCTGTAAGCTTCAGTCGAGAAGCTTTTAGATTTGGGTGAAGCTGAACAGGAAATGTGCTTGATTCAAGGCGGGGGTTAAGGGGTTAAATCTGTTGGAAAAGTATTGTATTGTGCGGTTTAGATGGGAGCATGCAAAATTAGGACTGCTGGCTGTCGTTAATAAGATTGGCGGTTTGATATGGATACTTCTCATGAAAGCATCATGCAGTATAATCACAACATAAATACTATGGCTATTGACCCTCATCTGAGAGAATAACATCATCGTAATATCTGAAAACAACAAATACCTTGGCGATGTTGGGCTTTTCATGTATTTATTGTAACTACCTGAGGGCACGACTCTTCAGCATGTTGAACAATATAAATGAACAGAGTGCGTCATTCCCATGTGGCAAACGTTAGCAGAGTCTCACGCTGGCAGAGGGTCCCACTGTTCACGACCACAATACCCTCAAAATAATCACCAGGTCATAAATAACCAAAGAAAAAAAAAGAGTGATAAGTATCGTGACCACACTATTTCCATTCTGTCTAATAACAGCCATCTGCCAGTGGAGGAAGAAACAAAGATGAAAGTGCTTATTCCCGGAGCGATGTACGGAGTGTAGTAATAATGTCTGGAATTTTCTTTTCTTTTGCTCTTTCTCTCAAGGCAAAGCGGGATGCCAGGCACCCCCCAAAAAAAAAGGAAGAAGCATGGACTGGTGAAGTTGCAGGCATCGGAGCCAGCAAATACTTGCAGGGCAGAAGTATGGAGAAGGTTAGAGGGGTGGGTGGTTGTGGGGAATAAAGCGGAAAGGGTCATTTCATGCAGGCGGATCACTTGACAGCTTGCTCTCCGGAGGATGGAGGACACCAATCAGGTTTGCGGATGGACCTCCTCGCTACACTGGGCCACAGATGGCTGGGGTGTGGCAGGAGGCAGGACCAGTGTCGGCATTAATCTCCATTTAGGGAGGAATTGTGGACCTGCACAATTCACATCACATTCCACGTGACTAAATTGAATTCTATTATCTGCAACGGCAGGTCAGAGCTGACAATGAACGCCCTCTGATGGTAAAAAATAGTAGATACTTTTGAAATGACAAGTCTGGCCACCGAGACAGCCTTGGTGCAAATATATTACATTTATGTAGATACGAGTGAGAATTGGCCAGTAGCAAAAATGAAATATCGAGCTATATCATATTATTGCTTTTCCTTGTTTAGATGTAATACAGAAGTTGTCCATTGCACTCTGTAGTTGTAACTAGAGAGAGATGATAACTCAAGAACCTTAAAGCAGTGCTAAGTAGCTTCTTTTTTTACTCATTAATTGTCCGTGGGTGTAAAGGCATATTGTACATTGTGCCACAACCCAATTCCACAAAGGAGAAAAGGTTTTTTACTCAAACTTGGCTGTAAATACTGCTAAAGTGGCGCTAGCCCACAGTTAGCTTGGCCCGTTAGCCTTTTAGCTTCTTCTTCGTGATTCCTTTAGTGTATATTGTCGGAGCAGGGAAAGTTGCAATTGTGGTTTTCTGGCCAGAGACACCAGAGGGAGATGAAAGACCCCCCGAATCATCCCATTAACACTTGTATTACCCCCAGAGGGACTATGGAAAGGATTTATTAAGGCAAACAAGTGACTTGAGTACTGCTTTAATCTAGGATTTCCTTGTTTAGCGGCTATTTGCAGATAAAGCCGCTACTTCTGGACACAGGCTGTATGCGTCACACGTCATATGTGTTTGTCCAGGGACATGGATCTCTCTCTCTATTTGATATGGTTCTCCTCCCTTCCTCCCTTTTTGCCACTAAGTTGTCCCTTGCCGAAAGAGGAGAGTCTACAACTTTTCTTAATGTGTTAGTTTCGCTGCTGATTGTAGGACACTTACATTTTGGTTTCCCATTGTTTTTAAGGGAAGTCTCTATCAAAGGACTCAAATGTTAGGGAGGACGAACCAGTATTGGGAGGCCGACTGTATGAGGCAATTTCTTGAGGGATTTTGACAGCAATAACAAGATGGGGCGTATGGAGAGACATGAGTCCTTTTCTGAAGCTCAAAAAGGATTTTGTCAAATATTGCAAACAGTGTTTAATCATTGCCCGAACATCGTGAGGCAAAATTGGTTGGAGCATTCACAAGCTGAGTAATTTATTTAGACAGGACAAAACTTGGACTTGACCAAACGGAAACTAACTTGAGTCTTGTTGCTGTGTCAACCGAGGCTGCACAAGAGTGGAAGCAAGCAGCACCAGTCACACGAACTAATGGAACTTTGTGGAAATCTTTATTCTTTCAGCTTTAAAACCTCTGGTGTGTAGCTGATCGAAACAGGAGAGGCTGTAATTGCGGTTTGTGCTCGTACATGTGGTTTTACAGCTGTTGTGTTCCGGGCGGTGGGGAAGACGTAAAAGCTATACACCTGTTCTTCTGTGTTGCGCCTGAATAGGAAAACTCTGAAACATTAGGACAGGTAGGAAATAAGGAGAGCTGGGAGAGATCTGATACCCACTTTTTAACAAGCCATTGTGAAAGCAAACAAAAGACTGTGGCCCACCTAACCCGACCTGGATCTTGTGTGAAATGAGCACTTGTGGCTCTGGTTTTCCTGAACAGCACACCCACACGAGCAGCAACTCGAGGCGTGCAGCTCATAGATTTAAAGGAACAGGCCACCGTTTTTGCATGCGGAAATATGTTCTTACCTGAGCTTAGACGAGTTGATGTGTACCTGTCTGGTCTTTGTGTGTGCCCTCAGTCATGCAAAACGGCCAAAGATGTTGTTAGCATTTGGCCTCTCCCAGTATCTCTTCCACGGGCACACACACAGACCAGACAGGTATGCATCAACCCGTCTATGCTCAGGTAAGAACATATCTGAAACAAGTGCCTATTCCTTTTGAAATGCTCTTTTTCAGAGGACCGATGTTGTCCAGCTCAGTGCCCAATGCTCAAATTTGTACATTTTTGAAGTTGGTATGAAGGACAGTGTATGCAAATGGCAGTCACAGCTCTGCCTGAGTTTTGACTGTGGCTGTCAGTGCGGAGCGCTTCCAAAACAACTAACTCACCCTTTTCCCAAGGACAGTTTGTTGCCGGGGCAACTGAAGACATGGCCATGAAAGGAGCTGCTCTGCTCCATTCCTTACACTGTACCCAGACCTACAAGTCCTGGCCACAGTAGATGACAGCAGTGGACAGGCACCTGGAGATACAGGGGTGTGCAAGGAAAGGTTTGGGAATGGTAAAATGAAAATCTATCGAGCAACACATGACAAGATGATTATGCAGGATTAGTGTGCTCATTATATTATGTGCCTAAATAAAAGATAGTGTGTGTGTGTGTGTGTGCGTGTGTGTGGGAGGGGGGACAGACAGAACAGGTGAGTAGCAGACAGTGGTGACATGCCCGTGTTGGAGATGGGAGCCTTTGTGCCTGAAGGCTGATGTAGGAAATAGCTGACAAAGGCAATCCAATGTTCGGTGTGTCTGTATTTATAAAGGACAGCGACGAGAGGGCTGGGAGCGGAGGGGGGATTTTACCAGAACATGAACAAAAGCAACGATCGTCCACTCAGTGACAGGGGCTCCCCGAGGTACAGTGGAGCTGATGGACAGGTGGCATAAAGGGCCGGCATGTTGTCCAGTCTGTGGGGACAAGGGGGTGTCACAAGGGAGGGAGTTCTGAATCTGGGAGGAGGCATTTGAAGGAGCAGCTGGTGCCAAATCCAGTCACTGTCCCTGTGTAACCCTCCAATGCAGTCTGTGAATACACCTCAAACAAAGAAAAAGACGCTTCCTCGCGCCGGACTATCACATTTACAGAGTTGGGTTGATAGGTCCAGCCAAGTCTCCCTCGGGTGCACTTATTAAAGATTATATAAATTCTTCTGACCACAGGCATTCAATGAGCCAGCGGGGAGTCTGGGCATGAGCTATTATCTTTTGGAGCTTCAAGAGAAAGAAAGAAACAACAGCTGTAATGTGACTGTTTTGTACGCACGCATGCATTTAGCAAGCCCACACAGTCTTGGAAGCAGCTACAATCAGAGCATTTGGGAACAAGATTCCTTAAAAAACCGAAGCAATGGCTCACACAGATGAATATTTGTTAACTTTAACAGCCAAGTTGCATGTTTTTGTTCTTGCATAGCAAAAACAATACTGCCAGTCTTGTTCACCTCAACATTTAAGCAAAAAACCTTAAAAAGCAACCTTAAAAAGTAACCAACAAGGCCTGTGTTTGTACTGGAACTCTCCTGACATGTGTCTAATAAAAATCTAATAAACACATATACTATGTTTTATGTATATAAAACATAGCATATTTATTATTTTAATAGTTATGAAGTATCATTTAGCAACAATGCCAGGAGCTGAAATGAAAAAGAAAGTGCACACATTTTGCAGCATGCAGGTTAATTAAGGAGAAACATTTGTGATCAGTATAACAGAGGACAATTTGCAGACATACAATCTTCTTGTAATTTTGTGTTTTGGTGTTACGCACAAATGGATATGTGGTTCAAGCAGAAAATGCCTTCATGTGTTTTGACTGGAGCTTCAAAGTGTGAAAGAAGCGGCATTATAGGCTTGTTGTTTGAAGGCTTTAATGGCTGCTGTTTGTGGAGGCGCTCATTCATTCATGCCTGTGAGGATCAGTGAGTGCCCCAGAAAATTTATACTCACTCAATAGATCAACCAATTAGCCTTTATATTTGCCATTGATTTATTTAAAACAAGGGATCACTGATCTATTCATGCAAGGCCCTGTACCTCTCTCCTGCTATGACTACATCTTTAACCCTGATAAAGAATGGGGCTGGCTGCTTGCTCTTCCATCCATTTGTACTAATCAATGGAGGCTGTTCAGCGCAGACCCAGGGGGTCAGTGAAATTAAGTATCCCGCTCACACAGAGAGGGATCGGGCCAACGTAGGAGCAGAGGGGTACAGGCAACCCCTCTGTTGCTTGGCAACTACTCATGTTGGGTTCATCCTATATGCATGATTGCATCAGTTTAAGTGTTGCCTACAAACAGGGCAAGTTATTGGGAAGAAAGCACTAAACATCATTACCTTAAGGAGAACTTGTAAATGGCTTTTGAAAGGCTTTCCAAATTTTAAATGAGACATATTGCTGTGAGGGTTTAAAACAAAGGAGGCAGGCTCAGTTTACTCATAAACAAAAGTCTACTTTATATTTACAAAATATGACTTATTTTCAAAAAGCATGTTTTTATATAAATGTATACAGTATGATGATGCTCAACAAAAGCTTTTCAGGCTCATATTCTGATAAGTGCCTCCAAACACACATATTTTTCCTATTTATTTTTCTTTCACTGAGATGTGATGTCTACAGTTTGCAGCTTGGACCATTTGGACAATAAGCTTTGCATATGCCTGTGTTGTCGACAGCTCAGTGCATAATGACACTTCTAGTGATAGGTAAAGAATTAGCCTACTTAAGTTACTACATTAGCCTGTTTATTAGAGAGGCCCCATTTAAAACAATTTTAACAATGAATGAGCATTAATGGAAACTGTGCTCAGCCAGAGTTGAGACCTTTGCAGAGCGTATTCCACAGAGCATCAGTGGAGGTCGCTTATATATCAAATATCTTCTTATCAGTACTCTAACAGGTTCTGGCTGGACAAGCACAATTAGCCAGCATTTAGTGCAGTGTATGAGGAGTGCACGCTCTGAGCATGAGGCCCATATCAACAGAACCAGGGAGATGACAGACAAGCTCAGCTGACAAAGGCCTGATTGTGACAGCCACAGAAAAGTAGGTGAACAGGTAAAGAGTCGGGAAGGACTGGTGTTCTCAGGGGCTTTGAGATGTTACTGATACTAACAACCCTGCAACATGACAACGCACAGTATGGCCAGGAGACACACTAGAAAGAGGGGGAACAGTAATCTAAATTGGTTATATTTAGAGACTGTGACTCACATGACTTATTCCAGAGGAGCGCTGGTTTCCCCCCATGTATTCCACTATCAGTGTCATTCATTTTGGAGTGGTATGTTTGTATAAAAGTATAGTATGTAAAGTATATTCAGACATTTCTTTGTTAAAGTGAAATGGGGAAAAGTGAGCAAAGGCCAGTGATATTTTCAGCTTGCTTTTTCTTTATTATAAAATACCTACGACTTTTCTCGATCTCTCGTTGCTACACGGCACGGCACTGATCCTGTTGATGTTCATGCTCCTCGCCAACACCGCACTGACAGCTGACAGGGCACATAACAGCTATCGTTTCAATCACAGTCACTCATTCTGCGACGGGACGCCTGCTGCTGGAGTGCTGTACACACAAGAAACCGTCTCAGGCCAAGTTTTCATTGGCTCGTTTCCCTATTGCCAAAATTCAACAGCGGTGGCTCAGGTCTGCGCCGTGACTGTAGCAGCAGCTCAGAGATCCGGTTGATGCTGAACTTTCAACTAAGGCTGCAACTAACGATTATTTTTCTATCGATTAATCTATCGATTATTTTTTCGATTAATCGATTAATCTATCGATTATTTTTTCGATTAATCTAGCGATTATTTTTCATGTTACCGATTATTTTTTCATTTAAAATGAAGAAAAAAACATTGATGTGTCCAAATGGCATGGCTTTTATATATTTATTTACTACTAGTCTATTTTCCTCACTTTTTAAAATAGTAAATGGCAAATGGGCCCATTCTCTCACTTCTGGCCCTGACCCACAGTTTGGGAACCGCTGATTTAAAACTAACTGAAACCTGCACCTGATGGTTATTTCTGTCTGACCACTGAGAATTAGCCTGTGAGTCGCCCAACCCGTTACAGACTGTGCACATTCAGAGAACCAGAGTTACTGTAAGTTACTGTGCTCGTGAGAACCGTGTGGATTCAACTCCTCTTTAAGACAAAAAGGCCACGGACACGGCTTTACTCTCGTCTATCCATCAAACTACTGCCCTGATTCTCCGCTAGACACAACAACAAGAGAGTTTAAATGAGTGTGTGGCTGATGCCCCGAGTCCGCGCAGAGAAAACATGAGAACAGCGCCCGGGACACGGGGACGGGATGCAGCCGCGCATGAGGGCAGCATGAGGCGAACCGAGAACCGGGAGACAGACAGCCGTGCGGGGCACGAGCGGAGAAGTAGCGTACTCGCGTGTTGGGAGAGACGGTCGGTCTCTCCTGCTCTTCCACTTCAGCAGACTGCTCCGTTTTGGTTTTATATGCGGCAAAGTAGGCGGAGAGTGAGTGCGCGCTGTCAGAGCCTGTACCGGTAACAACGCGTTGATTAATCAGTGAAACAACACCGTAGTTTGACTGAGATACGGGGCCCTTGCAGCCGCGGGTGTTTTCGTTTCACATGTTCGTTCATAGCCGTTGTGCTGTAACGCCAGACTAAAATCACAAGTTCGAAATGATTGGAGCGCACACAGCTGGCGTTAGCCAGGTTAGTTGTGCTGCTGTGATACGACATTTCCACTCGACACAGTGTGCAAACAACAACATTATTAGGCTGTTTCTGGAAATACTCCCACACTTTTGACGACTTTTGCCATGCTTTTCCCCCCTCGGTCGCAGCGTTTGCATTACGCGCAGTCACGCTGGAAGTGAAATGTAAACAAGCGACGCGTCGACGCACAAAAACGGCGTCGACGTATTTACGTAATCGACGACGTCGACGACGTCGACGCGTCGTTGCAGCCTTACTTTCAACTCTACTTCCAACCATTATGAACAGCCATAGCCTTGAGAGTGTAAACAAATTGTGCACAAAGTATAGAATCAGTGTGCGTGAAGTGCATAAAAAGACAAGCTTGTGTTGCCAAGTGGCCATCAAAAATACTTTAAGTGGAGAGAGCAAAAATGGCGACGCCTTTTTCTTCCTTCCAGCAGACTCGGTACAAAAAGCCGAAATTGACATGCAATCTTTTGAAATAGGTCATTACGAAGGAGACATGCTGAGAGGACGCCTAAGCCCCAAATCAATACAAAAACGGTTATATTTAGTAAGAAGGTCATCAGAAGGAGTTATTAAGACTGAGTGGAGGCTGCTTTGATCGAGATGGATCCAAAATGTCCTCCCTGGTGAAAAATCCACCCCATGGAGAGTCTCGCCCCTCCTGGCTGCTCCAAATGTCATCATTTTGCCACAAGTCAAGGGCACAGTAATAACCTTTAAAGGGATACGTTGAGACTTTTCCAAGAGAGTCAGAAAATGTCAGAGAACTCTCAAGATTTTAGAAAGGGGGAGTACCAATATGTGGTCCCAATAGTTATCAAGAAAAAAACAAAATAGAGTTTGACTTTCCATTTAGGTCAGAAGGCTTTGAAGATTGAGAAGCCAATGTGAAAAAAGGACATTCAATTGGAGAACTGGATTAACAGGAGAAATATAGCAGATAAAGGCCTTGTTTAGTCAAGAATTCCTATAGACTCGCATTTCTTTTAACACTAGATGTTTTGACAATTACCTCCCGTTTCACCATATGGTCTGCTATTTCTTTGTGTTTTATCTTTCTGAGTCAAGCAAACATGTGACCACATTAGTGAACCTGTCTAATGTATTCCAGGTGATGACATTCCTCAGAGCGAGGAGACTCTGGTGTATTTACACACAGTTCTTTTACCAGGGCTAAATAAAAAACACACATGAAAACAATTTGGCCCTTTTCTCTGCTCTGCCTGGTGACGCGCACAATAAACCAGAACCGTGGTTTCGGCACGAAGTGAGCATTTCCCAGGCGTTATTGCAGCGTGGGCCAATCAGCGCTCCGGAGTAAACACAGGGGGGTGGTTAATGTCTGCCTCAATAGCGTGGATGTGGGATTTTGCTTGTTGTTTCCATTGATTCTCCGTTTCTGTTTTCTCTACAGCAATAGAGCTTTTATGTACACTCAATACTTTAAAGTATGCCAGCCATACATTTAAGATACGTGTAGTTTACTTTTCTTAAAACCTTCCAAATAAACTCGCATTGCAGGCCAGTTAAAGGAAATAACACATTTCTATCATCGTTCTTGCTACTGAGCAAAAGTAAAATTCTATGGAGCTGATGTTAGTGTAACGCTCTCATAATAGTCCTTCTAATGCTCATACAATGAATGAACTGTGCAGATGCAAATGTCTTTTTTTTAAATAAAGCAAAGCTATATATTAGGGAATTCACCTTCTGACCCACTCTTCAATGCTGCTGGGACAACAGTCAGGACCCCGCAAATCCAAAGAATGAAAAAAGGTGTAAAAGTGGAACAGGTTAAACACACAGTACAAAGAGAAACTTCTCATCCACAATGATGTCAGCTACAAAGACGAGACAAGGCTTTATCACGGATTGGGTTTTGGCCTTTCATCTTCTGAAATGCGATTGCAATTGCGGCTATCCTTTGGTTGAACTTGGTTGCGATAGCTGGAGGAATGAGAAAGCATGTCGAGCCGCACCTCTCCGATGTGGAGGCTGGGTATTCCACAGAGAGCGCTGAACGCCTCATTATAGTGAGTAATTTATTTGTCTAGCTGTTGCTCAAAGGCACAGGAGAAGAAAAAAAATATACCGTCCAGAATATTTGAGCCCATTTACAAAGCTGCTGAGCTCCCCCTGAGCAAAGGGAAAGAATGGATCCCACACAATTAATCCAGGCATAGGCTCCCACCCGTATATATGCGCTCACTGAGTAGTAGATGAAATAAGAAACAGAAGAAAAATGTCGTTTTATTGCATTCAATCAAAATCTAGCAATAGGATGGCAAAGACACTCTTTTTGCATTACTGTCATATGATGCATGATCTTGGTTATAAGCATTTGTGGCAGCTTTTTTTTAAACATTTGGTTATAATCTATTTTCATCAAGTGTTGACTTTCGCAGCTTATAACATTTAATTCAGTGCAACATCAGGTCAGCCTTAAACCAGCTGTGTCCTAATATCTAGCTCAGAAAATGTAATAAAAGCAGAAATCTAAGCAGTCGACCAAAGTGTTATTCACCTGTATTTAAGTTATGGATACACAGCAGGTCACTGAGCAAAGGAAACACAAAGCAGACCCGGAGTGCTGCCTCGCACCAGGAGATAACTTTGACTTGCTCCTTGGAAGTGTGAGCTCAATTTCAAAACGAATTCCTCCAAGAAACCTCCGATGGGAATAATAGCGGAAATATCTGCATAGCCAGCTAAACATCGCTGTTGACATTAGCGAGTGGATATCTAAACATTTTGGAATGAAAAACCCCAAAGAAAAATAAATGCGATTGGTTTGGTTGTTGACTTTGCGCTCAGCAGTGGGGGGATTTGTTCCTATTTAGTGCACACTTGTCAAGATTAACAGTGAATTTGAGTAAACTTTGCAGACTGTAGCGCTGTGTACTTTTGGATTCTCAATCACTTTGATGAGTAGGTAATAAAGCGAGTGGGGATTTGTCTTAGAGACACCAAACAGACACAGAGATTTAAGCACGAGCAGTGACTCGCAGCGCCAGCCCAGCAGATCGCACAGATTTACTGCAACAGAGGAGACTCTGGATTTACAGCCTTCAAAGCGTTTGGGCCCTCCAAATGTCCAAACGGGGTTTAAGGATGGGTTTGTTTGGCTGTCCATTTAATCCCCGAATTATGGACACTTGCAGTTTGTTTCATTCAAGTCGAAGAGCAACTTCCATAAAAGATCAGGTGGTCAGGTCTTTGTGAAACTACGAATACACTTGAATAAAAACACAATATTAGCTTGAACTGGCAGGAATCCAACCTTTCACCTTGAAATCAGCTCTGGTTCTGGAAGTTTCATTCATTTTCCTCACAGACTTTTCGAGTAGGGCCATATCGTATCGCATATCGTTATCTTATTGTTATCTTGATAATGATATATTTGAAATAATTTATGTTACGCTCAGCTCCATCAAAGCAGCTTAAACACTGACTGTAGAACACGGGGACCGGTGCTTAAAAAGTAAAATGAAATGAAGGATGTAAATTGAGTAGATCATATTCTTCCCAATCTTCCCAATAGTCTTAAAGGGGCTAGATGCAAGTTAGCCATTTGATACTCATGGTCATATGTGTAACTGCACCTTCTATATTAAAGGGATATTTCAGGATTTTTGACATAGGCCCTCATTTCCTAGTTATCCAGAGTGTTGCTGATTTCTAAAGATATTTTTTTTTTGTAATTCATGCAATTCTTATATTTGAAGAGTTTCGCGGCGCTAGGCTAGTGCAAGGCTAGCGCATTTTCTACGGTATCAGCGAGCCTGCATTAAAAACAATCTCACACAGAGCATCCGAGGCAAATCACTTATAACACCAGACTAACCATATAAATGTCTGTGTCAATAGAATATTTTTTGGAATATAACTGACCTTGCATCACATGAATGATCGTATTTTGGGGGACTATTTTCTAGCAGATCACTCCGCCGCCGCGTAGCTTATACAACCACGAAGCTGATGCTGAACAAATATAAGTTCTTCTAAATGCAAAATGGTTCAAATTATTCGATCGACACAGACATTTATATCATTCGTCTGGTGTCATAAGTGATTTGCCTCAGGTGCACTGTGGAGCGGGTCAGACTGTTTTTAATGCAGGCGAGCTGATATCGTAGAGATGCGCTAGCCTTGCACTAGCCTAGCACCACGAAACTCTCCAAACAGAAGAACTGCATAAATTACTAAAAAAATATTTCCAGAAATTAGCAACACTCTGGATAACTAGGAAATGAGGCCCTATGTCAAAAATCCTGAAATATCCCTTTAAGCTCAAGCATGACGGACCCGAAGTAACACCTTTTTGAGTGACGGACGGTGCAGGATTTTAGAGGCAGTTGTGGTGAACATGTCTGAGCTCATTCTACACCTTAGGACATTGTTGAAACATGTAGGGGGAGGAAAACACTTAATTTGGACATTTTTAAACTCTGTATAGTCCCTTTAAGGCTGGGATTTTGAACTAATTTGTCCATTGTCAATTATATCGTTAAATATATCGCTATTGTGATATTTCTTTTTTATATTGTGATATAGATTTGAGGCCATATCGCCCGACCCTAGTTTCAAGATGGGCTCGAACACTTCTATCAATTGTTGTGGCAGCCCTATGAAGATCCTTTGGCATCTCTCCTATTCCAGAGTGGAGTGAAAGCATTCAGCACTAACAGGTGAATTCCAGAGCTCCACATGTCCTTGTTAGCATCACTCGTCCACACCGCCCTTGTTTTCATCTCTCTCTCCTCCCCATGTATCTCTCGCCCGTGCAGCTGTTTAACACTAAATCATTTGAAATTCACCACGGCGGATCTCTCCGAAGTGCGATGTTTCTTATTTTAGATTCCATTATCATGCCCCAGCGTGATTTACCGCACCGGCGCGGAGTCAGAGGGAGGCCAGTTGTGGAGTTGCGCAAGTGGAACCAACTGACGAATAATTTTAACAACCACGACGATATAGCAATGGAATTTGCACTACGGCATAAGCACAAAAGCGTGTGTACGCCACAGTGTAATGATGCTGCGAACAGACCACACCTGAGAGTCAAATGCAAATGAACAAATGCTTGCAACCGGGGCAAAAGTACGGCCACCATATGCCGCAAATGTAAGGAATGGCCAAGCGACTCGAGAGAATAGCGCCCATATAGGTCAACGGCACCCAACACAAGGCACCAGAGTTTTCTCACAATGTTGACCGACTTCTAATACATCATCAGAGGAAACAAGGTCAGCGATACTCGAGAGGGATTCCTGCCGAAGCGACCAATTGTTTCTCATCCTTTAACCAGACAGATGCTTGATCCATCAGGCTCCTTTAGCCACGGGACAGACGCGAATGCTCTAACGGGACAGCGGAGCAAGAGCACAAGGGGATAGTTTGACAAAGCCCCGGCCGTGTCCCTGATGACGGGGAAGAGGCACATATGGAAGAGCTGCTTCCGTGCATGTGCCCGCTCCGTTATATAAAGGCAGCAAGGCCTGGACAAGTTCACCAGCAGCTTAACTTAGAGCAAAGGCAGCTCTCACACCAGAACAACGTATCATTCTAGAATAACAGTCTAATCACCAACTTATACAGAGGAATACGGTTTCCCCTACCACTACAAACATGCACAATAGGCCAGGCTACAATCTGGCGTGGTGTGTTTACATGCGTGAGTCTCTTGTTTGTTCTTTAACATACACTGTCCCGACCACATAAACTAAGAAATAAAAGTAAATTGTAACATCCAGGCTAGTGTGCTCATGACACAAATCTGCATTGAGCTAAAATGTCACCGGTCTTACTATTGAAAGGCAAACACTGTGTTGTATTCTCAACAACAAATGTGCCTCTCTTCTACATTGCATTACTATAATTAAATGGACAAGGAAGTGGCCAAACGTAATGATTATTAAGCCCCCTTCCAAATTCTTTACTTCGATAAGCCACAGCACAAGTGTAAGGTGATCCAAATACTGTACCTAATGTAAAATTGATACAGAGTAATCAAAACAGACCATAATCTCCTGGGATAACCAACCAGGGTCTGTTTCAAAGAATTAAATGTAATATTAAGTTTGGCATTCAAAATATGTCAGAGAACACTGATGGCGCCCATGTTGAACTATCAGATTTTTTTCTATGTGAAAAACATTTGGAAGCATGTGTTAAGATACTCAGCAGGTTGTGATCTGTGATTCAGGAGATTTACAAGTTCACAGGTCACATTATCACATCTGCATATGACACATTTTCATGTGAGAGGAATTACTCTACGTAGACATACGATAAATAACTAATGCTATTGGGTCTGGTAATTCAATTGCTGTCTTACAACCTTTATCTCTTGAGGATTGTCCAAAGCTTTTTCAAACTGCCTAAACTGTAAAACCAGGAGGGGGGAAAGAGATGGGAAAGAGGCACCTGGACACACTGAAAAGCCATCACAGCTGCGGTGCTCTCCGGAGCTTCCGTTAGCAAAACGACTTGTCTTATAGCTCTCCTTCTGGTTTTGTCTTGGTTGAAACATCCCTCTAAGGTGGCAACTATCAAACACACGTCGACCCGGCTTTATTTTGTGCTAAAAAGATCAGTATGTAAATTAGCAAGCGCTGCCTTTCATGCTGAAATTGAGTCATGTTGTCTGCATGGCCATTTACCAGGCGAATGCTGCGGTAATGAACATCTGTTGGGAAAATAATGTTCAGCAAAACATTCATGGCTGCAGCCAGCAGCTAAAGCAGCCATTAATCTGAGGAAATAAGCAGAGCTTTTACTCTAGCATAACATTGTGAGGAGACCCATTATTTTTGACATTTCTCTCTTGCTTTCTCTCTCGCTCCTCCTTGCTTGTTATTACAGCTCAACGCAAAGCTGCCTTCATATCTGTTTGCTTACAGCGTATAAGCCTTGAGGGGTGCGTTTGTTTTGTTTTGCTTTGCGTCTCGTTCCGGCGCAGAGGACAGTCATTGGCGAGGCAGTTACCCCACGTGTGCGGTAAGTCAATTAGGCCCGCCATTATAAGACAGAACCACCAGGGGAAATAACGCCGCAGATTTGACTGTGCTACACTGATTTCTAGCCCTCAAACCCTCTCCAGTTGTAACGCTGGTAATAATTGGGGATTCTGACGGAAAATTTGTTTCCTTTCCAGTCCCTCCTCCCCACCTCTTTCAATCTAATCTACACTGCCTTGCTCACCTTCACACCCGAGCCCCTCAACTCTTTTTATCTACAAGCACAGGGGTGAGAGGCACTTTTCCTCCTTCCTAATCTAATTGCTCTGGGTGTAACGGTGCAAACCTGGACTGTGATTGTTTACTGCTGAGAATATACATGATTGGCTCATACCGAGTGAATCGTAGATTATGTGCTGCACTGTGCTTTTCCCCTCCAGAAATGCAGACACAGCCCCTGGTATTCAAACTGATTTGTTGCAAGTTTTCTGAAAATATTCAAGCATATCCAAATCTCCTCAAATCATGTAAATGTATTTAATTCATAATTTGTTTGGCCAAACCTGTGGAGAAGAAACATCGACTTGGCCAATGTGGCTCAGTTCTTACATTTAAATCCCCTTGTGAGACTTTGCCATTTCTATCGTCTCAGGTCAGTCGGTGGTTCAGATGTTGAAATCCAATTTTTAATGAAGAAAATGCTCTCTCCACAGAGCCGCATGAACCTAACTCACATTGGAAAAGAAGCAACTTCTTAGTGACAATGCCCCATATGTCAAAATAGAGTGTCAATTCACACCAAAACTAATCATCGTGACTTTTAGAGATGAGCAGAAATTAGTCCGTCTCCACTGGTTTTCAAACCCCTTGAATTTCACTGAGAAGAAAACTTCATATTTCTTGTAAGACAATCGCGCTGAAAAAGCGGCTGCAATTTGATGTAAGCACCGCTTCCACTATCAATATTTTGACATATTTCATGACAGCGTAATTATTTGCTGGGAGCCCCGCCAAGCCTTTAATTTCTCCATGCGTAATTACACGTTTAGTTGAAGAGATCTTGGAACAAAGCAGTTGTTCCCATATTCATATTGCTTCACCGATACTCCCTTTCATCTAGCGTGTCGTCTTAGCTCCATAATCCACCTATGAAAGAGGATATCTACCCAAGAACCACAAACGGCATCTCTTACAAATCAATTCATTACAATATGGGCAAACCAAGATGCATCCCTCATGGACGAGTTAATTATCCAACTTCTGGCACTTGAAAGGCAGGCACTGACCACAGGTTTAACCAACCATAGATAGGCTTTCAGTGTTTAGAAAGACGTCTACGGTACGCTGTCCGTCAAAAATGTGGGGGGGCTGCACGTCCACACACACAACTCATCAAACAGTTAAGAGTGAGATTAATAGTCTTAGTGTATAAGGGCTGAATAATTTAGGGACAGTATCCAACTCCTAACCACTAGCACAACTATACAAAAAAGAAAATGCTTTAAGATCATCCTCTACATTGTACAGAAAATCTGAAAAATGCACATTTACAATTATAAATCGAGATGCACACATTTCTCCCACATTCAGGTTTGCAGCAATGACTGCACAGTGGTATGTCCTCAATATGCAGTTAAAGGCAACGTAGGTTCAGATACAGCACTTTTTCTTTTAACCTTTAAGAGTGAATCCTACATACCCTTTCCCTAAATCAGGTGCAGCCCTTGACTTGCAGCTATTGTGTGGAGCCATATAAAATCTCCATCTGTGGGTAGCAATCCACAGCTGCAATCTTAGATAATGCATTCTTCTCATAAAGCTTTAATGTGGACTCCAGGCGTCACATGATGGTGGGGGATACGGCGTGACGAAGAGGACAGTCCCAACCCTCTCATACTGTAGCGACTCTTTGAAATATGCTTATAAGACATGCTTTAATCCATGCATTGCCGCGATGGGCGCAGCATATGGCCAGTGACTCCAGATCTGGAGCATAACATTGTGTTGCTATAGAATTTCCCAAGCTTTGCCCTGTCCATTCCACGCAGGGAAGCTAGCCTGGCACCCAGTGTTTGGCAAGTCACTTTAAAACTGTAATTTATTCTGTATTAGTAGTTACGGCTATAAAAATGTAATATGTTTGTGTTTGTGTCAAAAATTTAGCTGATTTACACTACTATGAGTTACTTTTGGCAAAATATAAACCGAAAAGAGTGATAATGCCACCGAGCAACACTGCTGTCAAAGGTTTCTTTTCCTTTGCTTTTCCCCATTCTCTTGTGTTTTTCATATGAGGACGTTAGCTACATGCAACTGCAGATCTTATACACAAGTGTTCATTATTTGGGGTGAATTAGGCTGGCATACCCAGCTGTAGTAAACATAAACTGACAAGAACGCAAAGGCAAAATCCTCGACTACTTTAACCATGATCAGTTTTTGTCACTGATTGAACTAAAACATAGTGGTGCAGCGAGTGACGTAACCTTGTCAATTCTCTGTGACGGTCGTGAATGGTTCGGCTAGGCCTTAGCCGCCAATCAGTCACTTGTTTACCGTGTATGTCCAGACCCACTTTCTTTCGAGCAGAAAAGAAGTGGGTGTGGTTTACCAGGCTACCATAGAATGCAGACTCTTATATATTCAGGATTCAAGATTCAAGATTTTTTATTTGTCAAACCGTGTGAATGGTCTGAAATTATGTTTCTCTCATCCTTGATTGTGGAGGGGGGGAGGGGTAAGAGGGGTGGGAGGGAGTTCAGGGAGTTCAGCTTGCCGATGGCCATGTGTACGAAACTGAAAATATCTGTTAAACAAAGAAAGCATCGGCAAAATCTCAGCAACAACGTCATTGTAGCAATGCTAGCTTTTTTTCTATATCTGATTCACATACGGGCAACTTAAAGACATGGCCACTCTCAGAACTGAACCCACAGCTGTCGTGTCAAAAGGTAAGGCTGCTCAGGTACAGTGTGACATCAGCACTGGCAGACGCTCTACAGTACTGAGGTCAAAAGTGATCCCATTTGTAACAATTAAAAGATTTGAAACATGCCAACGAGAGTGGTTCCTCTGCTCTCTTGTTAGCGTGTGTATGTTTGTGCGTTCTATACCCTGTGCTTCTCATTACAAGCATGTATTTCTGTAGGAGGAACAGCGAGCCTCTATCCTCATTACCAGTCAGAGAATAGGCCTGGCTGTGTTTACAAAGCAGCACCCGGCATGTTCCTCCTCCCTGCTCACACACACACACACACACACACGAGGGGGAAGTGTTGTAATTACAGCCTCACACACACCAGACAGCCATCACAGGCACAGGTGGGAGGTTTGTTGTTCGGGGCTACAACAGCGGGACTCCAGTCTGCAGGCTCCCGCTCGCTCACACTGCTACAAATGATGAGGAGCCTAGCGCACGTTGACCAAATGCCACCTGCCACCGCACCGGCCCAATTCACTATGGCACTATGTCTGCGGCATCGATGCTCTGAAGCTCAAATCGATTTGCCTGCGAGAGGTGAAAATTGATATTGAAGATGGGGGCAATTTCGAAAAATGTCCTCTTTGTTCACCCGGATGAAGGAAGACATTTCACCGGCAGATTATAAGTGAAATTTGTCACTTTCAAAATGTCTATGTTGGTTTCACATGAGAAAGGAGACAGCGGAACCGACAGAAAGGCGATATTTGCCGACCTTTCTGTTGCATAAATCTCCAGACAAAGTACTTTACAAAAATAGAATAGAACAAAAGCATTCAAATTGTACGAAGAAGCTAAAATTAGAGACCTCAAAAAGACGATTCTTGTCGGTGAGCACTTTGATCAAAGACACAAAACGCTTACTGTCAAGTTGAGATTTGTGACCGAACACCTGCAGTGACGCCCACATATCCCTTTTATCCGTTGGAATGAAAGAACTGTCCTGATTTCCAGCATGAATGCAGCTCTACATTCTCTGATCAAACCCTGACTAAAATTATCATTTGAATTGATATATTCAGCAGCGTTTGTCGGCTGAGCACAAACTGGAAAAATGCTGACATTTAGATGGAAATAAAGTAGAATGTATATATTCACAATAAGGATAAGCATAAGCATTTTCCTATATGGGGGAGCTAAAACCGAATGCATCTTTGAGTTGAGATTGCTTCATGCCGTATGGAAGGGATTTAGTAGTGTTTGGATTGGCATTAAGCATGTCTGATTTCATTTTAAAATGTAAAGACATACCTCGGCATACAGTCCCGTTCTCAACAGCCTCATTCCCAGCTTTGCACATGCAGCGTCCAATCGGTACCATCCACTCTCCATCTCCGTTGCAGTAGAGTTTAATCGGCACGTCCACTTCCTCAGCATTAGGGATACAGACGCCTCTTGCAGCCACCAGGGAAGTGCTCTCTGCTCCTGAGAGTGTTTCCTGGAACAATGCCCCGTTTGTGATGATCCTGGGGCACTTCCGGTAGAAGACGCGGACAGCTATCAGCGACATACAGCCGCCATAGTCTTGGAAGGCCAAATAGAAGCCATTTTTTGAAACAGGGCCAAAACTTCTAACTTCCGTGTTTATCTTCATCACTCTGCCTCCTAAGTCGACCTGGGAGAAGCTCTCGTCGGCTGCGATGGTGTCCACTTTGATCCAGGGGTTCTCCATCCAAGGAGGAGAGTGTCTGGTGGCCGTGTCCGAGTCCGATTCGTAGTAATACAGGTTGAACGTTTCTTTGCAGGAGCCCGGGACATTGGGGATACTACTGCAGTCCCGTACGGAGAACTTCATCTCCACATGGATGCGCTGGGCGCCCCGTCGGCGGATGTACTTGGTGCGCACCCAGTTGTTCTGGTTGGAGTCGAACACATTGCAGACCTGGTACGTCCTGATCGTGTTCATGTTCTCGTCGTAACCGCTCACCTCCTCCCACTGTAAAAGAGGAAGACAACAGAGGAAAATGAATTAGCAGGAGTACTGACAAAGTGAACTGACAGTAAACATTTACTTTAATACTTCAGAGAACTTGTAAAGCTGGCATTTAATCTCATAGCCACTCTCTTTTATGTGATAGTGCTTGTGTTTTATTGGATTTTTATTAGGCACTTTCATTGCACCTTTATTAGTGTTTTTGTTGCCAAAGCTTTATCCATTGTATTATATTTTACCGCTCTTGTGAAGCCAGATAAAACCAACCAAGATGAATTCAGATGTACAACGAAGCCAAATATGCTTTTGGATAGACAAATAGCTTAAAGCAGAAATAAGTAACTCCTGCAGCTAGCTTTGCCCGTTAGCCTCCTTGCTTCTTCTTCGTGATTCTGTTAGTGTGTATTGGTGGCTCCGACCCGGAGGCAGGGAAATTGCAAGCGTGGTTTTCTGGACAGAGACACCAGGGGAGATGAAAGACCCCTCAATCATCCCATCAACACTTGTGTTACCCCCAAATGGACTATGTAAAGGATTTATTAAGGTAAACATGTTACTTAATTCTTCTTTAACATTTTGTAGAAGACACATAACTTTATTTTCTTGTAATTATGCTTTCACTTAAATATTAGTTCAGATTAAGTTACTTTATTCTAATAGTCTCTTTTCACAATTTTTATTCCAGATATAACAACACTTGAAATCTAATCTTGGTTCTATCAACTTGGTCACATTGCTCATACCTCCTTACACATATTTCGAAATGCTTTTGAATTCGCAGCCAAGTCAAATGTCATGTGTTTTCTGACCACTCTTTTCTATTCAGCACCAGTTTAACTTTGTGCAAAACCAATGGGCGAAAACACACACTGAGGTCAAAGCCACACACCCAGATGAAAAAGAATAACTTTTAGACACTGTTTACTTTACACCTATGTAATTATGCAGGTCCTTCCGAGTTGCATCTGGTGTTTTTTTGCCTTTTGGCCATAAACTACACAAGACGCTGTGTTTCCACTCAACTTGGAGGTCATAACCTTGACCCCGACGACGCAGCCAAGAAAGAAAGTCTGTTCTTAACCCCCACGAGACACTTTGAATCAGCGGCAACCCCTGAGCGCCCCACCGCTTTTCACTCTTCACTACACCGCTGATATAATTCCTCAAATTAGTGCCCGCTCATGAGGATTTTGACAGTTTTTGACGGGCTCGGGGAAGAAAATCACCCCGCGTGTTACAGGGCGACCTCTATCAAACACCCTGGACTAATTACAACAGCTTTAGTTTGGTAATTCCCATGTCTTAATTAATCACAGCTCAGCAAAGGCTTGACCCAGTGCCCGACCACTCTCAAGAGCCAACCCAAACAGAAAGGAAAGCATGCTTGGCTGAATCAAGTCAAGTAAGGGGAAAAAAAAAGTTATTTCATACTGTTTTTACTGACATTAGATTAGAACGAGTTCGAGGCAGATAAACTGTGGTTCCCGTAAAACTCTGTGTGAGAAATCAAAAGGCATTTAGTGGTCGCGTGTGGCTGTCTCAACCCTTTGGGAGCAGTTTAAAAATATCGGAAAGTGTAATCGATCTGCAATATCAAAAGCCACTAAGCCACAGCAACTCATTTCAGGAATTACAGTTATCTTATTTTTTGGCTCGCAAGTTGTGTTGGATGACAACGTAGCAGATTCAACATTCTGAGCTTGGATTAACTAACACGTCTCCAAAGTGCAGAGCTGCCGGGTCTTCTGGCCCTGAGCTGGCAGACATCATCATCTCAGGTCATGCGCAGCCATTGACCTTCCCACTTGTTGAGAAGCAGTGGGGCGGCTGTGGGCCAATTAAAGCAGAGTGGACAGTCTGCCGCAGCCCGGGATAAAAACAGTTTAAAAACATGAATGCGGAGGCAGGTGGGGGTGGTCACTAATGAGAGACTCAGACGGGGGGGAAAGTGTTTGGTCCTGTATTTCGAAGGCGGGGGGGATGGGAGGGGAAGGGGTGGCAGAAAGACCCCAAACAAAATGCGTTTTGATGGAGGGCCCCTTTTTGTCCTACCGTGGCCTCTTAGCCCTGCTTTCATCACGGCCAGTGGAGGGAAGCAAATGGGGCATAATAAGAGCCTAACGATCAAGCTTGGAGTGTGAAATCAGAAGAAACGTCTTCATTTTCACAGCTTTGCACCCAGCGCCGGTGTGAAAAGGCTGGTCATGTGTTTTAAGTACAGAAAGTGGAGGTGGCGAGTGTCAGAAATGATTAGGGCCAGTCAGGATGAAGGCAAAGGAAGTAAAGTCTCGTTTTACTTTATATATAGAATAGACTGTATGCCAACATTAGAGTGAAGGTGAACAGTTGTGATTTCTAGTACAGATAGATTCAAAACTTGTCTTCCAACCTCGACTCACCTAAAATGTCATCAAATCAACCTCGGGGGGTAAGCAACCAGGAAATACTTTTATTGTGGTGAAGTGAATCTTCTTCTGTCCCCTGAGAGAACCCCATGCACACACAGCGTACTCTTGTGAGATTCAATGCATGACTACCTCCAAACAAAACCCCTCTCTTTTATGTTTTAATTACTCTTGTTGGGTCCCAGGCTTTTAATAATCCTGTTTATGCAACGTCAAAGCAGCCAAATGAGTTTTACTCTTTCGCGTTCCCGGCAGGTGACGTGATTATGTTTCAACACACAAACTTTCAAGGTAATGCCGTAAATCGACTTGCTTTAACACTTTTATCTCTGTATGGTTACAAACTTTTAACGCATTGGTGGAAGAGAAAGAAAATCCATCAAATCCATAAACCGCGTAAAAAATAAGAACTGCAATAGTGTTTTTTGTCGTACATTAACTGACTAACATTACGCTGTGCCGCTTGTCAGTTAGCGACACACCTGTCACTGTGAGAAATAGATTTATATCACCCACATTTGCAGGCGCTTCTGTGTTGTTACAGAATAAACTTGTACTTTCATCTTCGTCGACAAAACCGGCTCCTAACGGATGCTTCTCTCTTTTGCCCTCTGGCATTTCCATACAAACTGTAATTCAGTTAAAGGAATGACGACACTCCGGCAAACTGTAAACTGCAAAAATATGTATTGTTTGAACGGAGGAATAATGTCAGACGTGCGGTATCAGTACAGTTGAAGGAAACACGTTGTTGTGGTATACAATGGCCTCTATTTTATTATGAATCAGATAGATTTTCATAATTAAAAACTGATTACCTTACAATAATATGTAGATTGACTTTCCATTGTGGCTCAAGTATTCAGACTTCATTGATTAACCTCTTATCCAACGCCTGAACTAACTGCATTTCTTCCAGTTCGGTACTACCCAAATCTACTGGAGAGAAACAGTGTAATGCCTCAGAAAAACAGCAAAAAGTAGATTTGTAGATTTGTACTGTAACATCAACCTGCCCAGGGACTACAGGTGGGAATTAGCACTTTTGTACTATAACCTGGCACAATGCATCTTTCCTTTTGGTCAATGTTAAATTGTGCACTGTCCCTGTCCAAATAAAAAACATACCATGCCATCAGTAGGTCCAAAAAAGTAGGCGCAGGTGCACTTCAGAGATCAGGTATAAAACTTGATAAACAGAGGGGAAAAAAGGATCTGAGACACTTAATTAAAAGTACTTTATTGAACGGACATGCCGACGCGTTTCTTCCGCAGGGCAACGTTTTCACCTTGTTTTTGTCACGTTTTTTTGCTGCATTTTCGTCTTTGTTTTTGTCTCTATTTTGATGCTTTTTTTTAAGCTTTTAGGTTTTGGGTGAAGCCAAACTAGAGAAAATGTGCTCGGTTCAGGTAGGGGTTAAGTTAAATGCTTAAGAATGTACGTCTGAAATTAATTCCTTACAACGGTTCTATGTAACTCATGCACCTAGAGGCCATAAGCGCCACTGCAGTTGTCATAGCATGTTGTGTTTTTTTTTTTAACTCATTAATTGTCCGTGAGAGTAAATATTGCGCCGACAGAAACGACAAAGGGAGAGAGGGATATTGCACATCCAATCACACAATGGAGATAATGTTTAAGTGGCGCAAGCCCGCAGCTAGCTTTGCCCGTTAGCCTGTTAGCTTCTTCTCCGTGATTCCATTAGTGTGTATTTGGGCCTCCGACCTGTTGGCAGCAAAGTTGCAATTGTGGTTTTCTGGCCAGATACACCAAGGGGAGATGAAAGACCACCCCCCCCAATCATCCCATTAAGACTTGTATTACCCCCAGAGGGACTACGAGAAGGATTCGTTAAGGTAACTACTTAGTACTGCTTTAATGCTCATGGTAAACACATGTACAGACTCTGAACAAGCCTCGTGTAATATTAAGAATAAAAAGAAAATATGCCCATTTTTAGAATCAGACGTCAACACAGAGGAAGAAAAATATGGTTGCGAGTACTTCCTGAGCATACGGCACCATCTAGTTTATTGCAATATGGACAATACATTCTCTGACGCTTGTTCACCTTATATTTCAGTATATCGTGGACAGCTGGGGTTATTGCAGTCCAGTTGACTTTCTCAGAGTTACATTTAAGCGGCACAGTTCAGCGACGCTCACTGACAATGAACTTCAGAATCAATATCGTCTAGTGCCTCTCCGGGGAAGACGGGCCGAGTTCAGCTAACCTCCGTAATACATCTCTGTGACAGCCGGTCCCTGCAAAGCCAACCGTAACACTGCGTCAAGGCCAAAGACAGCACTCCCCTTCACTCACGAAGTACTTGCGGAGATTCAACATTGGGCTCCTCTATCACCGCTAATTTCACCGTCGTCTGAAGAAAAGAGAGACGTGTTTACATCGTGGCTCTTCACCGACGTCCAAAATCCAAATTAATTGGCAGTAATGTCGGTAATGGATGGGCTGTCATGTTCAAGGACATGCACTAAGGCAGGTATTTGAAAGGGGATTTTGAATGCAAACCTCAAAAGGGTAAAAGACAGAGGGTCGAAGTGTAAAATAACCACAAGATGTTCACTCTGAAAGCTTTTTTTTTCTAAAGATGGGCACTTTCGAAGAGTCCTCTGCCAAACAAAGTGAAAAGTGACATCTGATGTAAATCTTTGGAAGAGCTAATGTTTTTTTAATAATAAATCCAGGTTGTCTGAAGGTTTCTGTGTGGGCTGAGGCCAAGAGCCAATGGAAAGATATTCAGTCAGATTGCAAATTGACAACGACCTCATTCTTTTGGGGCCAACTTTGTGAAGCGAAAACTAGTTTTGTGAAAAATGACAATGCAAGAAGAGCTTTTCACACCTCACATTGACATTTCCACATTGAACACACACAAAAAAAGCAGCAACACCAAAAATGCCTAATATCAGTCAGAAGTGTCTGCAGGACAATTAAATGAATCCTCCGAAAGCATTTCACTTTAACCCGGAAGGTTGCTTTTTTTATGTCTACTTTCTGAACTAAACTAAATATAGGCTATTGTGAAGCGTCAACGCGATATCTTAGAGGGATATTTCTGAATTTTTGACATAGGGCCTCATTTCCTAGCTACCCAGAGTGTTTCTTGAGATATTATTTTTATTTTGTTTATGCAGTCATTATATTTGAAGAGTTTAGTAGAGCTAGGCTAGTGATAGCCCATGTCTATGATAACTAGTAGCCTGCATTAAAAACCTCTTCAAAATCATGGGGTAGTCCTCCAAACGTTGCCATATCTGATTTGTAGAAAGCTCCTTTGTAAATTTCACGTGTAGTAATGCCGGCCACAGGTAAACAAACTACTGGTACGATCCGGTAAGCTAGTAGATCACTCCGCCGCTGCATAGCTTGAACCAGGAAGCTGATGCTGCTCAAATATAAGTTATTCTAAATGCAAAATGGTTATATTTCAAAAATTATTCACTCGACACAGACATTTAAACCAGTGGTCTGGTATTATAAGTGATTTGGCTCAGGTGCACTGTGCTTGGGTCAGACTGTTTTTAATGCAGGCTACAAGTTACCATCGACATAGCACTAGCATAGCACCACTAAACTCTTCACATATAAGGACTACATGAATTGAAAGAAATATATATATACCCTATATATAAACTATATATAAACTGCGGCCCTATGTCAAAAATCCTGAAATATCCCTTTAAATGAAACAAAACGTGGCAGCGATACCAGTGTGTGACCAAAATAAAGCATTTGGAAAGTTAATGTTTGGCTGCCTGTAGTCAAAACAAAACTGCAGCATCTTCACAGAGAAGAGCAGATGACGTCCCGTTCCGAGGAAACAAATGAGTCAGGTCTGAGGAGAGGAGGGATTTTTAGTTTGCGTGAAATGTTACACAGTGTGGTTTTAGTCATTATGAGATAAGGATCTGTAACTTCGCAAAGGTCTGTGTTTTTCACAGATAGAATGATTAATGCAGAAAGACATCATACCAAATGAAACAACACCCATTAGCGTTAGTTTTTTTTTAAGACGGCTTGTTTCTTTCACGTGGGGAAATACATTGTGTTATTCCTCTCTGTTTTGACAGCCTAGAGTAGTGTTGAAATGTTTTCCCACATCCGTCAAGGGCACTACCAAGTCCCAATATAGCGGCGCTCAAACACACCGTTCCCACACTTTCGACGCCGCACCAACCGTCTATTTATCACGTGTTTTTTTTGCCATTACATCGTATGAATTAACTTAGTCGTGCTTCACAACCCACAGCCTGCACTACGCTCTCTATCACTGACAGAGCCAAATGAATTATTTACAGAAAAATCAAGCACCGCGAGAGAGAGAGAGGGAGCGCCGGCAGAAAACTGCGAGCAGCCACAGCCGCACCGTCGCCCCATTTGCAGATGTGGGAAATGTGTCAGAGCAGGAGAGCCTTCCCCCGCAGGGACGGCCTGGACAAATGACACCCACTCTCTGCATTCAATTACACCGACACGGGCCTTGGGAAGTGCAGGAGGCTCACTTTCAGAGAGGGACAGATACAAGCACAACCATAAGTACAACTGTCTGCTCAAGTCAGCTCCGATTACCACTGACCACTGCTAATGCACAACATGTGAAAGCACCGACATGATTCCACGCTACAAGATATGATTATCTTGTGACGGCATAATCGGAACATTTGAACTAATTTCTTCAAAAGTTAGCAACCCCACAACTGGAAACTACTAGAGATGAGAATCAAACTGGATGTGTTCAATTTACTTTAAATGAAAAAACACATTACATTTTACTTTTAGTGCAGAGATTACCACTATTGTAGTAACAACAAAGTTACAACTAGCTATTTATTGCTCTTCGCCTTTAACTGCACAACAATCTTCATCATGACGGCTTTCTGCTCCTTTAAACAGATCCATATTGACAATTGATGGTGCTAAACGCCCGTGCTCGTTGTCTGCCCTCAATTAAGGCAGTGAGAGGGTCATGAGGAGCTTTGACCTGTTGTTCGTGAGTTTAGCAGCTCCACTTGAGATGAAAGTCCTGACCACTTAACCCTGATCCGCTGTGGTCCGCTGTGTGCTGTACATAGGAGTTATAGATGGATATTAAATATAACTATAATTCTACACAACAAGAGCTTTATGCTTAGATTCTCAGATACCATCGGCACAAACAACAATTCTCACATTCAATCTTGTTTTTTCTTTTTTTAACTATTTGGGTATTGGAAAATGTAAAAAAAAAAAAAAAAAAATGCATAAATGTAATGTCTTTTTACAGAATTAATTCATATTATTATAAATATATGATTATTTGTGTGTTACATTTGAACTTGATCTGAAATTATAGGAAAGGATTATATGTAAAGCGCCTTTCACAGACATGGTCACAAAGCGCTTTACATGAGACAGTTATTAGAGAACTTCATCATATAATATGTAATCAAATATTGACAATATCGTAGATTTCTTACTTTTATTCATAAAATGGACGGCAAAATTATGTGAATGTTATAATTTGTAAGTTCCCTCCTCTGTGCTCTTTTGCCTTCATGTCTGCTGACCACCATTCCGTGAAACTACCCCTAGACAAGTCGGTCGGTTGAAGAATTTAAAACCTTTGTTGAAGCCGCTCGAAGATGCCGTGAGGCCTTGAAGTTGTTAAAGGGTTTCTTAAAAAAGTCTTAAATTTGACTTGCAGATACCCTGTGTATCCATATCATGCCAAAACAAAAATGCATGACAACTTAAAACTTTTAAAAAAAAGTTTTAGTTTTGATTTTTCTCATCCCATTTCTATCATTTGTTCCTGATTCAGTCCTGTTTTGATGCATTTACATAAAAAAAAACAATTTGCTAGCCATTTGTGTCTAAACATTATGGAACGAGATGGAGTAAAATATAGCAATAAAATGTTTTTTTGCTGTATTCAAGACTATATCAAAGATCACTTTTTGGTAACACTTTATATTAAGGTGTGCTCATTAAGTATTAATAAGGTACAAATAAGCATTAAAGCATAAAGGATTATCTTATCTTATCTTAATAATATGCGTGTATTAAGTAGTAAGTATTAACACACTGCTTATTATACTTTTATCTGTTAACATAGTAATAGGCCATTTATTTATTTATTTATTTATTTGACAGGGACATTGCACAACAAATGTGTTGCACAAACCAGTGAGAGCTACAAGCTAATTTTCATCTGTCGTCCCTGGGCAGAGGCAAAGTGACAGCAGGTTTAAACAGTGACCGATGAGCATCTGACTCTAGAGTTTGTTCACAATATAAAATACATATAAGGCACACCTCAAACATTCAGATACAATATTTACAGTATTTACAATAGCAATTACAATTATATACAGTTTTTTAAAAACGTGTCCCTTCTCATATCTACTACTACCCCCGTGTTAATGCTCACAGATCTGACCGTCTTTCAACCACTTCTTCAGATTAAGTTTGAACTGTTGTAAAGTATTACTCTCTCGAACAATCAATGGCAACGAGTTCCACATCCCTGCAGCTTTTACAGAGAAACAATTCTGTCCAAATTAATGCTTATTAATACTTAATGAGCACACATTAATCTAAAGCGATTCTAAACATGCAGCCCTATCTTTTTCACATTTTGACTGGTTTATAACCAAACCCCTGAAGGTGCAGTACAGTTCGTGCTCAGTATTCCCTGTTACTCGTTGCTACAGTATGTTTCATGTGGGTGGAGCAATGTTCATGAATCCATATGTTCACTGGAATCTGAGGTCAAAAGTTAGTCTATTTTGGGAACCTGTGCATTATATCTTGGCTGTGTTTTTTAACAGGACAGATAAGTTATGTTATGAGTTTTTCTTCTTGACAAGAATAATAGAGTTTTCACTCGTCTGGCGCAGATACACCATTGCTTTACTTGTCATCTTACCTAATGAAAAAGCGGCACAGCTTGGCTATACATACAGCGAGATATTAAGTTGATTTACAAAAGCTGAGATAGCGTTTAACATAAATCAGCGTGTATCTGTTGCTTTATGGCGGTGTTTGGACGACTGCCTTGCGCTTATAACGTGATAGCTGATGTTCATATATCTGGTTGAATAAAATGGATGATGTGACACATGCTTTCGTTTTGTTTGCGTTTCCATTATGAGTATCACATGTCACATCAGGATATATTTCATGACGCTACAGAGTGAGTGAAAGCCAAACGCCGGTGCGGCACTCTGCTGGATATCACTGATCCACTGGCTGAGTCCATATACAGCCACGCATGTGTGTAAGACAATAGCTTCTGTAGGGCACCTCTGGCTGCGAGGGTTATAGGCCAGTCTCAGAGTCTCCACACCTGTTGTCGTGGGCAGCGAGAGACAGACTTTCGCCTACTGCCGCCGTGCGCTTTCCAACGGACCACGCCAAAACGCTCATAAAACAAAAAGAAAGAAAAAAAAAGCATAATACCCACACAAACTGTAGGCCGAGTAATACCTGACTAAATCTCAGGAAGTTTGCGTTTCATTGCGCTCCAAGTCTGGGATAAAGCCCGATTGTTAAGGGGATTTTCAGGAAGACGTGTGTAACATTTCATTGCGTTCGACAAAACATAGAAAGTAGAATTCGGTGAGGATGTGTGAACATGAGATTATTACAACTTTTAGTGCTTTTAGTGCTTTTAGTGGCAGCCCAGTCCAATGGATTTTGTCAGCGCAATATTTCACACGACTATCTCGACACAGTACGCTCCATTAAATTAAAACAGAATGTGTGCCCAGCTTGTTAGGTGAGCAAATTGTGCCAAAATAAGACGGGTAAACTGGATGGCGGGGAAATAATTGAACTTTCACACACAGGTGGGTGAGCTTAATAATTGTGTGTTCAATATGGCTGCCATGCCTGCGATTGGATTCATAGTGCAATATTTTTAACTTGGCAATACATTTACACTACCATGCACTTTTCCTCCCTGCTAAGTTTTATTTTATTTCAGCATTTTACAAAAATGACATGAGAGCATGCTAAAATGAATAATAATACAAAATCATGATAATAAATACTGTAATATAAAATCGAAAAAGAATATTAAGTGGATTTCTCAATTTGTTATGTTATTAAACTTAAACTTCAACATATGTGTGTATTGGATATTTCGTCTTTCAAATAATCCTTTTGGTGATGGTGATGGAAATTATGTTCAAACTTCAGGTTGAACGAGAAAGTTGCCCTGAATATTCCAATTTGGGGAAAAAAAACATTGGAAAAATGTTTCTTCTGGGCCATGTTTCCGATGAGAATGATTAGTAATAATTGAAACCATATTAAAACAAAGCCATTAATTGAGTAAAATTGGTTGCGTTTTCTTCTTTCTTTCTAAATGCAGCCGCAAATAAGAGTGCATAATTTTTCTCTTTCTTTTTGGACTCTGTTTAAGAAGCCTAAATCCTGTGGTGAGAAAAAAAGTGAAGGAGAGCGAGACTCTGGTTTTGGCTGGATTTGCGTAGGCCTGACTTCAATGTGGCTCAGAGGAACCCAAGCCTTGGCTAACCATGTGGAAACACAGTGCATCAAACAGCACCAAAGCACTGTGCAACACATACTGGAGCTATTTGTCTGGCTTAGGAATTCTGGGCTTAACAGTGTGGCTTTGGGACTGGTCGTTCCTTCTGTGAGAAGCAGTTCGGCCATGTTGCAACACAGACTCAGAGAATCTCACAGCATATTTTGGGCGCATATTGAAATGATAATAATAGGGTTGAAACTAACTATCATTTTGGTGAGTGATTCATCGATTGATCACTTTTTATGAAACAATTTTATCAATTGATGTTTTTACCAATTTTCAACCACATGAAGCTAAAGAGTCGCTTGAGGCCTTATTACCCAAAAAACATATAAGACATCTGTCTGAGTGATAAAGCTTCTTCTGTCGGCACTTGGCATGTTATAGTGCCCCAGTTTATTAGAAAAAAAAAAAACTTGATAACTAAAACAGGTAACAATTGTATTTCTACAGTGGATTTGTTTCAGTTCTTCAATAATGTGCCTCATAGTTGGTATTAGAATATTCAACCATCGGCTGCTAAGGCTTGAGCAGCTTTGACTCTCGTGAACAGACCAGATCGTTAATTGAGCTTTGACCTAAAGGTGAGATAACAAAACCTGGCTGGAGTAAATTGACCACAGGGGAGTGAGCCGATTTACTCAGCTGCCTGCACTTTCTCAGAGACACTGATCAAGTGTCCGCTGATGTCACTGTGGTGACCTTTCTTATGTTGAAATGATCGTTTTAGTACCTGTTGATCTTCAGGAAGTTGGCCAACATCTACTAAATCTATGGAAATATATTTCCATATATTTTACAGACATTTTGACTTATTTCATCCTCCCCCAAGACACTGGAGAAAACTCTTTTAAAATGATTGCACAAAAATAATTTATGCTGTGCTTGACAGTTTAAATAGCTGAATGAATGAAATACAAAAATCCCTCTGGGGCAATAAAGGTTTAGATTCATTCAAAAAGCTAAAGTAGCCAAAGTTGCTGTGATCCCACTTTTATAGAAATGCCGTCGTCAAACACAGTGATATCTGAGGTTATAGATCTACCTGCTCGTGGACACGTGGACGCCTCCGTCTGTCTCTCTCATGGCTGAGCACCACTCAGTCAGTCGCAGCTACTGGCTTTGGGCAGAGCCCTGGTAAAGTCAGGCCAATTACGTCCCAGAGGGACGGAGCTAAAATGCAGCCGCACTGATCTTTGAGCTGAAACTCAGAAAGGTTCAGTGACGCTAAAGTTAAGTGCGATAAATTGTGTTTTTCTTTTTTTTCTTCATTAGTAGGTTCATTAGTTACTTCATTAATTTATTGTAATTAATTAATTGAACACGTTAAGTCCCTGCACTATTTATCCCAGGTCACTGACCAAAGACCACTGTTTCCTTTGTGGCGGCATCTGTTTAATATTGGATTAAATTGCTTGGCTTGGCTTGTATCAGAGCAGGTTGTTTGTCAAACTGATCATTCCTGAAGTCACTAATGTGAGCTGTGGAGAGATAAGGCTGTTTTGAGGCGAGGTTTATCGTAATATAATACTCACACTGTTGTCACTGGACCCTGACACTGGGTAGACCGTCCATCCCAGCTCCGCCGTCGCTGTGGTGGAGTCCATTAGTGTTTCTGAACAAAAACAAAACAATAATTAGTTATTATAGCAGAGCAATGAAATAAAATAGCAACTCCAATGCACAATGTATTATTAGGTTTTGAAAACTATAGTAAAGAAATGAAAATAATGTTTAGAGGCAGCCGCTTAATAACAAGACAGAAAAAGTCAGCGCTGCCACTGTGACATCCACCAATCAACTGGAGAGCAACCCGCAGCCTGTGCAGGCCTGTTCAGAAGAGGGGCAACCCTATAGCTATAGTGGATAATCCGTGGAAAGGAACACCTCGGGTAATTGGGGTCAAAAAGAATGTGCCTCTTGTCTGTCATGAGGTCCACTGTAGACGACATTCCACTGATGTGACCCATTTGTCTATCAAAGGCTCAGCCGAGCGTTCACAGCCAACTTCCTCGGCTTTCACAACCAAAATAACCGTAAATACTGCATCATTACCATAGAATACAAGAGAACACTGGCGACTAAGAATAAGAAAATGCATTAGATAAGTCATATTTTTATCTAATCATTCTTAAACAATACAATGCACATTTTGCTCATGGAGTCGCAAAGTGTGCAGGATCAACAAATGACATTGTGATGATCATTTAAAGTAATATCGCAGTGTGTACTTTTATCTTAATCTATTCTAAGGACTCATGATAAAATGCACAAAATCAACAGAGTTCAGAAAGGCATTTTGCGAGAGTCTGTTTACATTACACTGGGCTGACTCCTGGACCCCCGTTAATGAATTTGTGCTGCTGTTCGGGGCCCTCTACATTAGTATCAGGCAGAGTGAGCCGACAGCAGATGGAGAGGACATTCATCAGGTCGGAGGCGGCAGCTGCAGTTCTGAAATGCCACACAGGGATTTACAAAGTCCCCTGACGAACACAGTTTCTAAGCTCCCCCTAAGTCAGCCCCCAGTGTTGAAATATAACACTTTTGAGCAATTGTTCACTGCTGCTGCATTCATTTAGCCATATTAATTGTGCACTTTAGCCGAGGAGTGTCCCACGGCTTAAAAATAGCTTTCGCCATATGTATGCATTGTCCGGATTTCATTCAAGTCCACTGGAAAAAGCTGAATGAGCAATGTTGATCACGTTTGTTTTTGTTTTGCTGTTACAGTATACTATCAGGTGCAAAAGTAGATTCAGTCAAGATAGATTCTTTTTTTTAACCTCTTAAGCCCCACCTGAATTGGGCACATTTTCACCAGTTTGGCTTAACCCAAATGTAAAAGCTTCTGGGGGAAAAACAGCAACAAAAAGAGGATTAAAATGCACCCAAAAAGTGAGGAAAAAGTGAGGAAAAAGCAACGAAAAAGCTACAAAGAAACAACGAAAGAGCGTCATGAACGTAGCGGAAAAGGGACAAACAAAAGTGATGAAAAAGTGACAGAAAAGTGACGAAAATGCAACAAACACGCACAAAAAGAGTGATATAGGAGAGACAAAAAAAAGCGATGATAAATAGCCATGAAAGAGAGACAAAAAAATACAAAAAAAAAGAAAAAGCGATAAAAAAAGTGACAAAAACATGACGAAAAATGATGAAAAAGCCACAGAAGAGTGACAAAAACATGCCAGAAAAGCAGCAAAAACAACAATTTAAAAAAGCAACGAAAAAGTCACAAAAAATGTTGTAGGTCTTAGCTTTCAAATGAGGCCACACCAAGGGCCCACAGTCCGCCGTGCATTTTTCTTTTCTTTTTTTTTGTTCATCCGGATACTTTACCAACATTGCTCTGAGCGTAAACCATAAGCTCGGTTTCCCTGATTTATGTCCCCCATCCAGCTCAGCTTCTTTTTAATTAACATCCTTTGCATGCTTTGTGTTTATTCCTGGTCTCTCTGCTTACATTCCGCGTCTCCCCACATGCGTAATCTAGATTTTCCCTCCTATTCACTTATCACAAAGCCCAAATCGTATAATTAGGCAGATGAAACCGCAATTGAGCAGCTATTGATAACCTTTGTGCGTGTGAGACTCCGGGACGTGCGTGCCGTAGTCTGTACGGTTGTTCGGCAGAGAAATGGTAATTATCCGGCGTAATGATAATGATAATTAGTGGAGGAGTAAAATGAGAATAATGAACCCCCTCTGCGGTGGCATGGGGAAAACTTGTGGGGGGAACAGGAAGAAAATGTACCCCTGAAACAAAGAAAAAGGAACGCCCCAGCCTTTGGTACGCACTTTCAGTTTCAGACCGTGGGTCCCAAAAAGCTTTCTGGGCCGCCTCTACAGCCGTCATTGCTGTTTGAACACATTTCTACAACATGCTAAATGTTAATTAACTATATATTTGGGTTTTTATTCAACGATTCAACGGAAAAGTGTCAGGGCCGGCTTCATAGAGATTAATAGTGCTAATTTAGTGTCTGACTTCAAACAAATCCAGTCATTTATTAGCACACAAAAAGCCCATGTTCTATTTGTGTCTATCTGTTGCCCCCTCGCTGGACACGCAGAAAGACTGATGACTTCTCCTCCACGTGCTGTCGACAGCTCTGTTACAGCAGCCACAGACATCCATTTCCTCCCGCAGAGCAGAGCAGCACATAGCTCACAGCCTCTGCCTCTGCTCCACCCCCAGCCGAGCGGCCAGGCTCTCAGCTGGACCTGCGGGTTATTAATCTGAAGGAGGTCGGAGCGCTCAGCTGACGGCAGCCCACTGCAGGAGACTCTTACAGTGTTTGGAGCTGCACAGGACTGTTTGTATCATGGGCATTTGGGCCGCCACAGGGGCTGTCCACTATTTCATCATGTTGATGTCTTGGGGCTATCTAGAACAATTATTTCCTTAAATTATTTAATTTAATTTTATTTCATTTATTTAGGATACATTTTGTGCAAGTATCGTAGCTTTTTTATGCTATTCATTCTGCAATCATTCCAGAGACGGAGGTAATAAAAATGTAACTACCGGTACTCAAAATGTCAAGTCAACGTAACTAAAAACCATGAAAATATGCATTTTCTTCTTTATATAAACTGTGAGCAGCCAGGGAGGCCATAAATATGCAAAGAGCTGTGAGTCTGCGAAAGCTGCCTGGTGCAGAGTGCTTCCTCAGACACTTCCTGAGACTAAGGAGCGACTTCAGTGTGATGTGAGAGCTCTCTGCAGTGAGAGGCTGTCTGAAGTGACAGGAGAGAGAGAGGGGGTCAGCACCATCTCCACACACTCTAAAGAAAGCAACAGCATTTTCAAAGAGCCATTCAAACAAGTGCAGATCACAGAGTGTAAAGAATACAGCGAGGACGAAAATAAACATTTCACACAAACAAGCACATACAAAAGCTCCAGACAGGAAGCTGGACAACTGTGTTTCAAAATCAAAGATATGTCCTTGTTAAAATCAATGTACTATAAATAAGTAAATAAAGCATTGCTTATTTGGTTTTTGCAGAGATTCAGACTGTGCAGAGGTCTCCAGATGGAGCATCTGACAAGCCATGCTCTGTCCAAAGGCTCTGACAGACAGACGGCCAATTAGTTCAGAGGAGCAGACCGAACACAGAGCGTGAGTGACGGATGGGGACATCTGACTGCCCCACGTGAACTCAGTTAAACCTACACTTCCAGGTCCTACCCCGCTCCCCCAGGGACAAACTGTGTGAATCTTCATGCTATATTATCCCTGCTGGGATTTATAGCAGTCTCATTTTCAAGTTATGTTATTATTTAGATGAAATAACAAATCATATTAATTGCATCATCTTAAAATGTTATAAGAAATGCTAATCAATGCTAATCCACAACTGGCAATACAAACAAATCAGTAGGCTACAGTGTATTTTTTTTTTTTATTGCATAATATTGAAATAGATACATTTGCTTTGGCACTTGTATGGCATCAATACTGGAGAAAAATAAACACAAGATGCAGATGAGATTACTTTAGCAATGAATTCCAAATTTAGCCCAGCTGCTTTAATGACTGTATAAGCTTCCATTGCATTCACCATATGGAATGGAAGATAATTTTACTTCGCTGTGGACCACAGTTTGAGACTGCAGGTGGAAGCAAAGGGAGCAATGAGAGGGAGAGAGTTCAGCTTCCTGCCAGCCTAGTGTAAAAACTTTAAAAATGCTAAACTGCATGATTACAGGTCAGCCTCATCACCACACCAGAGCTTGCGTGCAATGTCTAAAGGTGCTACAGCATATTGTGAAGCTCTATTCCATATGTCCATGTATTTCAACATTATAACTGAAAGCAGTATAGTCAATAGCAAATGTGGGTCGACTGCAGGACACAGAGTAACATGAGTAAGCTGTTAATTGTTCTACAAACAGAAATCTATAATGTACCAGTGTGGATATCTGCCCAGATTAAGGGGCAAGGCAATGATACGGCCCACAGGGAGCCACGGACATGATTCATAACTTTAATGACGGACAGAGCTACTGTATGGCTCGCTGGAAAGAACAACACGCTGCGTCGTTTAGGGAAGAACTGGATCGAGGCAGCAGTCCGGAGAAACTCAACTCATCTGTCAACGCACGCTGGGGCCATTAAGGTAGAGCTCCCACCACTGTCACATTACAACACCATTCCTCCAGCATAAACGAAGCCCTAATGCTTTTTTGTAGAGCGAGATCTGCAAGGTTTTTCCTTTTCCAGTCACTTGAAGAGTTAATGGCAGGTTGGCACGCAGACTGGGAGCGGCAAACAGCGTGTTAGACAGCGACGTGTCAGATGGGTTTATGCAGAGTGAAGGTTACAAAGTGCTGAGATGTCCCTGCGGTGATGATATTCCACAAGGTGAAGGGGAGAGACAGACCTGGCCCGATCTGATTAGATGATTGTCAGCGTTTTGCATATCAAGATCAATTTAAAGTTGCTGCCTTTCAGTAATCCTTAAACTATTATGGGCGGGCCTGCTTCAAGTACTCAGGGTTTTGCCCTGTTTAATTTTTACAGAGAAATTGTTGAAGCCAGAACTATCATCTGTGAATTTCTTTAAAGGAACAGGCCACAGTTTTTTTTCCATACTGAGATATGCTCTTACCTAAGCTTAGACAAGTTGATGCGTACCTGTCTGGTCTTTGTGCGTGCCCGTGGAAGAGCGTGGTAGCGTCTAACTTCAACACCCGTTTGGAGCTATAGGAATATGCTGGGAGAGGCCAAATTCTAGCAACATCTTTGGTCGTTTTGCGTGACTGAGGGCACGCACAAAGACCACTCGTGTCTAAGCTCTGGTAAGAACATATCTCAATATATAAAAACGGTGGCCTGTTCCTTTAAGGTCATAAACTGAAAATGTATTGTCAGTAAACTGGCACTTCAACTCAACTATTTATTTAAAGCAGGACTTGTTTACCTTAATAAATCCTTTTCGTAGTCCCTCTGGAGGTAATACAAGTGTTAATGAGATGATTGGGGGGGGGGGGGGGGGGGGTCTTTCACCTCCCCCCGGTGTCTCTGGCCAGAAAACCACCATTGCAACTTCCCTGCCACCAGGTAGGAGCCATCAATACACACACATGGAGTCATGAAGAAGAAGGTAACAAGCTAACAGGCAAAGCTAACTGCGGGCTAGCGCCACTTAAACTGTATTTACATCCAAGTTTGAGTACAAAAAAATATCTCCATTGTGTAATTGGATGTACAATGGCCCTCTCTCCCTTTATCTTTTCTGTGAGCATAGTATTTACTCTCACGGACAATTAATGAGTAAAATAAAAACACAACATGCTTCGACACCTGCAGTACCGCTTATTGCCTCTAGGGGAATGAGTTACTTAGTACAGCTTTAAACCTAACTCACAATACAAAGGGTATGCGCCATAACCAGTGGGCGCTGGCTGCTCTGCTTTATGACCACGACACTGGGGGCCGCCATTGCTCCGCCATTGCTGTAGTACCTCCATATCGCCACTAGGCCCCCATTGAAAAGCATTGGAGTTTAGACACCTTAAAAACAACTTTAAAGCCTGGTTTCAATTGTTTCAACACTAGACTAGGCTAGATATTCCTCCTGAGATAACGCTGGATTAATCACAATATATGAAACCACGCTGGTTTTCATAATAAGAATTTTTGAAATCTCGTACTTAATGAGGATCGGACTGTTAGCATTGGAGCAGCGCGAGCTACACGTCACGCAAGGGCCGAGTCTACGGTGAAGATCCCGCCCGTATGTCCTTTTTAGGAACATGCTTCGTCAGAGCTGGGGAGGGGGAGTCTGTAAATCCGCCATGAATTCCCCCACGGCCGTGGTCATTATGGTAAACGGGGAGGAGTGAGCATAAGACGTCCATTATTTTTTACAGTCTATGGCCATAACAAGTTAAATATATATCATCACTATCTACCACGCAGTCAGTTCATTTCCAAGGCAAAGAAAGACGAGAGAGGAAGTCGGATGGTTAGTTTTGGCAGCATTTGACGACGTGAGAACTATGTTACCACACACACACACACACACACACACACACACACACACACACACACACACACACACACACACTCACACACACACACACACAAACCTCGACGCGCATGAAGCGGAGCACTCAGAAACTGTTGACAGAGAGATCCAACATGGCGCTCCCGGGGGCCCCAAAGGCAGAATGTATGACAGTAATCTCTACAACCGCACTGTGCCGCGTTATCAGTCAGTGTACGTTCACTTGTCAGCGGAGCCAAGAGGCAGCGGGCAAAAACAAATGGAAGTGCCGCAAAAAAAACTGCTACTTGACATATACCCGCTAAATGTCAGATGCCTCAGCTCGTAATAGCCGCAATGCAGCGCTCCTGATAGCATTGTAATCACGGGCAATGCATCATAATCAGCCTCTCCTTCTCCCCGTCTCGTGATGTGTGCCGGCAATTAGCGGCACCTGTAAAAGTGTCGTTAGCTTAGTTCCGCCATTAAATTATAGCTAGTCCTGAATGACACCATATTTCAAGGCGGAGAGACATCAATCTGAGCTGTAAATTTGGAGAATGAGAAAGCTGTCACCGAGCCAATCACGGGCGACGTGGGCAAAAGCTGCCTAATAACTTCGGATTTACAAGTGCGCTTTTCCATATTTTCCCCCCAAATCTCGGACAACCCGCTGAGACCTGTTTAACACATCAGTGCGTTTCGGAATTCTACTGTGGAAAAAAAAAATCAGTAAAAATCGGGGGGCCCCGCGTTTTTATTAGCGGCAGCTGAAGGGAACACGTGTATGATGTGAAGCAAGAGGCAGGCAACGGTACAAGTGACATTCATCTAGCGAAGCGATCACGTAAACTCCTCAAAACGAGCGTCGCAGTGTTCGGCTTGCCGTGCAAAGGAAAGAAAAAAAGGGAAATACCTGCAGCAAAGTTAGAGCGGCGAAGTACAAATCGCTCTCTGTCAAAGTGGCAGCTTTTCAGATGTAACGACCAATTGGCTTGATGGAAATAATGATAGCGTGACTCATGCCCAGGAGCAAAACGCCAAGCACGGCTGATTAAACATTCGTAAATATATGACAGAACATTAACATTTTGGGAGTATTTTTCTGTGTTGTATGATTCTTCTATTAAATTTGATTATAGCACGGCATAGTACAAAATAAGGGACAGCGAGTTGCCAAGTCAAAGAATGCATAATGAAGGAGATAATAACACATAAGTTGCACCAGCCCTTGGCAACTACTTGGGCTCCATTGACAAGCCTCTCTCGGCAGCACGTTGTTTAAGCATCCATTTGCAAACTCGTTCCTCTCCCTATGGCCATCTAGCTTTTAGCCCGCAATTAGCTTTGTCTGTTTTCTTTATTGCAGTAAGAGTAACCTTTGCTTTTCGGCAGTGCCTCACACGTGTCTCACTCACTCCAAACTTTCTTTCTGCTGCTCAGTTAACTTTTTTTTTTTAAATCTTCAGTGGCAGGAGTAGCAGATACTGGTACACAAGCCTAGAGCGCCCTCTAGCAGCTGTCAATGGGAAAATAACAAACATGTGAAATAATACCGTTTGATGTATATGTCGCACCTGAGTATAAATCGCGCCACCAGCCAAACTATGAAAAAAACAGTGCGCCTTATTGTCCGGAAAATAAGTAATGCAATATTACATGCATTATAAATACATTTAGAGTATCTGTGCCTGCACATTATTCTGTTAGGTTTAAGCTGCATAATAGGGGTTTGTATTTAATGGTTCTAATTGGTTTAAGTGGTATCTAAACTCATCAGTCACAAGGATAAAGGATAAAAGTCTCACAGTATATGATAGACGTGAATAAAACACATTGATACATTGACTCCAGATGAAGAGGAGCTATTGGACAAAACTTGCTTTGTTGATTGCACACTGACTTTGCTATTAATAACCCTGTGGCGTCCCACCTCACAGCTTTGTAGACACTTATCTCTGAGTGTGGTGCATAAGGACCATTTCCCCTTTTAATTTACCTTCATTAGACGATGCAGTCCCCTGGGAGGCTGGTAACCTCAGCTGTAATGACTGGCAGCACAGACTAATACCGGCTGGCGATAAACACAATGACAGTGAGATATGATGCTGAAAATTAATTAAGCGGAGTATCCAGAGTCCTCACTGCAGAGGAATAGTGTATAGGCCGCGTGCATGTAAATTACTGTAAAAGACAAGCACCTAATTTTACTGTGATGACCTGTCCTTGTTTGGCTGATAAAAGAGTTCTCCCGTAAGTTTGCGCTCAACTCTGGACTACATAATGCTGTCCAAGTCCAGTCATTAAAGTCTGACAAACAAATCTCGTTTATGGCCTATTCTACATCCATTTAAAGAGCCTTTCATCCTCTAAGAGAGCCTTTTATAAGTCGGTAGTAAATTCCTGGGCTGTGGCGGTGGATCCTTATCATTTGAAGTTTAGCGATAGGCCTGAACTGTTGACCTGTCAAAGCTGCGTGGCTCTATTTCGCTCTTAGAATAGTTCAACGGTGAAAGTACATTTTAGAGAACACATGCACAGCTTTACATAGTGCCATAGGAGGAGAAAACAATTTTGCATGCCAAAACAACTTTAAATGTTAAATATTTAGCACACATTTTGGTATTCTAAGTACTAATTTTGTCATGTTACTCAACAGACAATTCTCAGGTTTATTCTTTGGCAAACATGTCCACCATCTATCAGTGAGAACTTTGTGTTTTTCAGAAAAATTGATTTTTACCACAAGAAACATCTGGGGGGGGGATCAGAAGATATAGACAAAATGTTGCAATATCGTACAGTATATCTCAAGATACAATGATTGAACCACTTCAACTTTTACCGGCCGGCATAGCGCCGTCCTGGTTTGAGGTGCGCAGGCTTCGAGACAGAAAGGGAAAGAGAACTATTGATGTGAGGGTCAAACTGGGAGACTTGATCTTTCGCCAGTCGATGCTGTCTGTCTGCCAACAAAGTCATCACATCAGAGACTCTGACAGCCCTGAGCTCTCCTTCACACTGCGCTAAAACAGCAGTCTAACCCAGCGCTTGACCTGCGCGAGCGGAAAATCTGTCAGAAAACAGCTGAGCTAAGTTATATGCAACCATAAGATAAGCAGCCCAGTATTAAAAATCTATGTGGTATGTTGATAATGAGTTATTAATCTGATTATAATGTACAGCTGTGTGGGTAAAAGTAGTCTAGTTATAAGTACAAACAATACAGTTTTGTCTGTGCCATAAAATCATTGTTATACTGAGAAGACATGCATATTAAGCTGTTTCCCATTAAGACACAAATGACAATATGGCAATAATTATTGATCATCAAAGAGAAAACTTACTTAGAAATACTTTGGAGAACACTAAAAGACTCACTCATTTTGTGATCGACTTCAAATATTAAAACACGGTGCTGACTTTGACTCCCATTGGATTTTTAACATAACACTTTGATATCACTTGCTCGCCTGATCCCGAATCCTCCGTGGAGAAAGCTTCCCCCTAACTCCACCTCACTTCTTTCAGAAGGACCACACATACAGAAAGGTTTTTTTTCCCTCTTTTTCAGCAAGTTTTGTAGAGTTATGATGGGGTTGTGACCTGAGGACAGCTAAAAAAGTACAGGGAGTGCTCGGGCTGGCTCGCCTGGTGCACAACTGGGACCATTACTGCGTCCAATCAGGGCAACAAGAGGCCTTAGAATAACCCAAATATGGCTTACAGTACAACAGCCCTCGAGCCTTTGCAATCAACATCCTCTTAATCATTAACTGCACGGCACAGTGGAAGTGCTGTTGGCCGGCCATTAAGGCACTTTCAGAACTGTCTGTTTGTCAAACTAATATACACTGGGAGACATCGGACACCGCCACAGCACAAAACACCCAGCTAATGGTTTCATGGCGGTTAGCGGGACGAGAACCAACCAAGAAAAGATGGTGCTAATGGAAGAAAAACAATGTTACGCTATGTCCAACTTTAGGGAAGGGAATTAGTGGGGTAGTTTTCGTAACTAATTGTCGACAAATGTGGGCAATTCATCGCATACCAATGCCATTAAAAAAAAGGCTCATTTTATTTCCGTTTGTAATACTTATCCCCTGATTTGCTTAATTAATTTGATGTGGATTTACAGCGCCGTTTTTAGGATTTGGTTTATAGTGAAGGTGACCAAGACAAATGCTGCACTTCTTTTGTGTTGAAGGAAATAATAGTGATGCGTGTTTCGCAGATGTGCCTTTTCAACCTCTCTCAGTCAGCTCAGCAAACAAAAACATACTTTCTGTCAAAGCGATGTGGCACATTGGCTTACACACTTTTCAAACACAGTCATGCTTTACGAGCCTGTCAGCTGAAACGTATTCAAAACATTTACACCATATTATCCTTATTTATGATGCATACTGCTAAAATGCCCAACAGCTGAAGCCAAGAGTGTGCCATGCTCGTGTAAAATGATACAATGTACTGCACTCTATTGTAATATTATATTATTTAATTTTTTTTTAAATTTTAAAATTTAATTTAATTTTTATAGTTTATCCATTTATGTCATTTTGCTTATGGGCTGAAATAGTGTACGTACAACCCAGTTTATACTCATTTACTTATGAATACATTGAAGTGTAATATTGTGCTTCTTGAGCTTAATGCTGTCTGCAAAAAATATTGAAAGCTTAATGCATAATGTGCCATGGCATTCTAGGCATTTAAGAAAATCTCAAAACTACTTGAAAAGTTACTGCCTGTAATTTTGGCCACTCAACGGCAAGATGTTTCTCCGAGTGTGAACAGGAACATCAGGCTGAGTGCACTGCACACAGCAAAAGAGTCTATCTAGACTTCACCTTTTGCCTATAACTCAAATGAATGTTTGCATAACAATCTGCAAGGCAAACATAGCATGTCTGGCTTATGTTAACTCAAGAAAGAGTCTTTGGTTTGTTCTGCTCTGAAGAATGCAAAGCCGTCCTCAGTCTGAAGCTGCCAGCCGTCCATCTGTTTGTTCGGTGGCTGTTACGGCCACTTAGTGTGACAGTGCACTTTGTTTCCCTTATCTCCTGTGCAGCTAAAACGCACACAAGTGTTTGGGACGTCTGCACAACCTTAGGTCTCTCCATGTTTACTCATGACACGCATCAAAGACAAATTGCTTTTGAGTGAACCATTGTAAAAAAGGATACTTTAGGTTTTACGGTTTTATTCCCACAGGGGCAGAGACAAGGGGCACATTTCAACACCCAAGCCCAGGTCTGACTGGGAGCTCTGGAACAACACATTTCTAAAGGACCTGTCCTGGTGTAGTTAAAGCCAGATAGCACCATCCATTAGCAGCAGTGAGAGATGAGATTGTCATGTTGGAGCAATTCTCCTGGCGCAAACTAGTTCCTCAATCCAGACGGGGTTTGGCGTTGCTATGGATACAAGCCAATCGATGTGGACGTGTAATGAGCAGCAGTAGGGATCACTGGTCCTGAGTGACTGTCGGGACATTATAGTCACAAAGCATTGCAGCCATACAGTGCTTTGGGTTTTTGTGGTACTTTGCAAGTGATCAAGAGGTGAGAAATCATCACTTGGATACGCAGAGTCTCAGAAGAAGTATTGGGGAAACAGAAGGAGCATGGAGGAAGCCGACACCGTGTTGATAAAAAAAATTGGCCCGGAACAACATTGCAACAGGCTGTAGGTTTTGTTTGCAACAAAATCTCTTCACAGTGAAATTAACACAGTGGTCCAAAACATTAAGTTATGCTGACCAATTTGCAGAGAATGGTGTTTTGATAAGCACCTGCGTTTCTGTGAATCAGGACAGAAAATTGACACAAACAACGAAACAAAAGAGGCAAAAATGACTGACGGAGAGGGCTGAGTGGAAACAGAGGAGGTGATTCACAGTTTTGGTGATGGGCTGGCATGCTAATCAGGGCTGAATGTGGTCCGAGGCAGGGTGAGAAGCGGGCTCGTGAGAGGGGCTATAGCGGGACAGTCATTTGCCACCATTCAACTCCCATCAATATCAGGGGCGATTAATGAGGGGCTAAAGGGGGTGTGGGCAAAGAGGGAGGGGGCCGCGGCCAGGTGTCGGAGGAGCTCCAGAATGGGAATAAAGAGTTCAGAAGCAGTGATCCGCGAGGAATTCCAGTCGAGCGGCAACATGGGGTGGATGGAAGGGGGGTGGGAGCGTCCCCCATTCGCTCCATGCAAAGTCCAGCTATTTCTGAGTATTCCCAGAAATTGATGGACTTTGGAGGCCTTGTTAGTTGACGGACTCTCCCCATGCAATCTATACAGAGCGGTGCTTCATAGAGACTGGATTTTGGTTCCGGATCAATCTGACTGGACAAATCACAGGTGGAAGGCTGTAGACGCACCAAAATACACACTAAAATCAAACAAATGAAGGTAACCCTCTTGTCTGAATGTACTGTATGACTGATGATGATCAGAGGCTGTTGGTGCCGAATAAGAGCTATGCATCCTGAATGATCCATGGACCCCTGTAAAGCTTTGAAAAACTTGATGAAATTGTAGCATTAATGCTTTGAAAAAGGCTCCAAACCCACTCTTGGTCTGCCTTTTGTCAAAAAATCTATGCAGCGGTGTCCTAAACACCAGTACGACCTGCTACACACAGACAGCACACATCACAGTGTTCAGACTGAGCCCTGATCTCCTCTCCGTCTCGCACATGACTCTGGGCTCCACTCTTCTTGAACTGTCTCTGTCCCTGAAGCATTTCAATGGGAGTATCATTGAGGCTAAAGCTACTCAGTCAGGATCCACACATGGAAAAACTGTTGGCATCTACTCAGAGTTAGTTAAAGAATACGATGAAATCAAATGTAACTTATGTTGAAAACTTGGCCCTGCATCTTCTCTGTCCATTGGAAATGATCTCTGTCCATTGGAAATTAGATTGTCATAACTATTATTTAACTTCTACCATGTCAAGCACACATTTCCCAGCCATGTGTCCAAGGAAAGCCTCAGGAAATGTTAGGGAAACGGTAAAAGTTAAAAGCTACATTAAGAGCTAAATCCAAGAGCCAAAATGGTCCATTATGAATGAATGTGTACAAAGATTGAATTAGTCTCTTGGCTTAACTTTCCTGGGACACTAACATGGGCCCAGCTGCACTTAGTTGAGGATTTGTCTACGTTTAAGAACTAAAAGTAGCTAGCTAGTAAAATGACAGTATGGGAGAAATACAACTATCGTATGGTGTTACCGCGCATTAATGGCCTTTTTGCTCTGCGGTTGGGGGAAAGCACAAGTCAAGATAAAGAAGGGGAAGTTGGGCTTAATGTGCATCTGTGCTAAGTGTCTGCGTGAGAGTCTTTCTGAATGAAGGTTTAAAGGCTAAAATCATGTCTCTACTTTGAATAGTGCCCCTCCCAAAGAGAGGTCCCGGTATGGATCACAAAGGGTCATATTGTTTAGGCATGTGTGGGTCCAGGGCTGTGGTTTATTGTCGCCCGCTGTAGAAGCTGGGTGGTCAAGTGTGAATGGAGTGTATGGTGTTGAGTACACACAGAGGAAAGCATGAGTGAGTGTCTATGAGGGATACACTTTGGGGGAGTGAAGAAAAGATGATAGATGTGTCTGTGAGGGTCTGACACTCGACAGTGTTGGCACAATTGTGGGGATTTTTGTAAGTGATTTAGCATCTGTTTGTTGAATATGCAATGGAAGACTTACGGACCAAAGGAGGCAACTTTGAGGGTCTATATTGTTGATTTTCAGAATGTCTGAGGCACAACATAAAGTTTTAGAAAGTTATACATTTGGCTTCTGATTTGATCTGTTAAAATAACTGGAATGCATAGTACTAATACTTTCTATCGTAAAGGTTCTAAATCATTTTATCTTTTTGTTATAAACATTTGTCATTTCTCTATGTTCTCTATGTATCTTCTTTGAAACTATGGGCTTTAGGCAGGCTACACCCTGGACATTGGTCAGATAGACAGACACAGGAATGTAAACCAAGAGAAACATTGCATAAGACGGGACAATGTTGTTTAAAGCAATTACTGCCGACATTCTTCGGCTTTGATTCCAAAATAGTGCAAATCCAGATGTGAACAATAGTGGAAAAAGCCTGTTATCAAGGTACCTGCAAAGTAGTTTAACATGCACGAGGCACAAGTGTCTATGGCTGTAGTACTGGGGGGTCCTGGGGGGGGGTGGAGGTTTCACGAGACGCAGCAACGGAAGCGACCCTCCCTTGTTTGAAAGAGTCGGCGGCTCCTGGTGACCGCGGGTTCTCATAGAGTCGAAGGGCAGCGGCGGCGAACAACAGGGCAGCGTGTTAGGGCCGCATGCCTGTTTTAATTGTTCGCGAGGGGTGTCTCTGCTCTGAATGCAGACGAATCAATTCTGGGACATCAGCATCAAGCCACAAGCCCAAAGTGAGGAGATGGAGCAGAACAGAGGGCGCACTGTACCCGCCCCGGGTCTCTGGGAACTGAGTCAACAGCAGTAAAGAGTATTTCCTCCTCCATTTATCTGTCTGTATGCCTCTTCTATCCCCACACCACATTTGTCTTTCGCTGTTGTCTGTTTCTCATGACCTACACACAGAGAGAAGAAAGCCTCTTCCTTTCTTACTCTTCACTATTTGCTCATGGCAGGATGTAATACCACCGAAAGGACGGCGCTGCGTCGAAAAGAGGGAGAGTCTGTCGAAATGGTTTCTTCTGCCACTTCATTGTCTTGTTAAAACAGATAGAGAGCAGGAAGTTAGCTGGAGACGTATGGCTACAAGCTGGAGCTAAATCACTGTTAAGTTGTTAACCATTACACACAAATGAGAAACTATGTAAATAACAGGGAGTGAGCTGAAAGGGCTTCCTTGTGCTCTGTCACAGTGATCCACATCTTCAGTGGCGTCGGACGGCTGTTTTAATAGCAGTTAACCTGTAGTGTTAAACAAACAGCCATAAAGTTAACATCTAGAAGACTGTATTAGCCGTGAGCGCGTTGCGACTAAAGCGTGCACTCACCCAGAACAAAAGTAAATGGCACTGCCCATTGTTGAGGCTTAATCTAGCTTTGGCTATAAAAGATGTTGTTACAGATGTAGGCAGTCTGGACAATCTGTCGGCATGGCAACTCATTACAAAATGTTATTCACAACTTGATTTTTATTAGGTGTTTAGGCAATCGGAAAACTATTCAAAAACAAAACAAGCAGCAACAGATGTGCATAACCAGAAAATGAAGTCAAAGACACAAGAGTTCCTGATTATTTTGTCCTCTCAGTGCAACATTTGAGTGATATGGAAACTAGGCTACTGCGAACTGTTGTGAACGTGACATAGTGTGTGTTTTTTTCGAGGGCAGGCAAACGTTACCAAAGCAAACATCAGAGGGAGAAGGGTTGGAGAAGGGTGGGAGCGCCCTGCCAGCAGCGCATCGTGTCAGAGGAAGTGTCTTTATGTACTGAGAGGCTGCCAGTCCACAGGAATCAGTGGATCAGTGCCTCGTGCTAAAGGCTAATGAGGTGAGAGCAGTTAAGATAAAGTCCCCCGGCCACTCTCGAAGCCGCAAGTCTGCGTGGAAGATCGCCAAAGATATTTCGAAAAGCATAGCCATATCTTCGATGGAATTGGCTTGCTGAAGTGACGCACGTTTGCTGAGGTTTCCAGGACGTTTCAGAAGCCGCAGAATAATTTAAACCTTCACTCTGAGAGACGCTCGACTAGCCAAACCCAAGGACACCAGAGTCTTTCATACTTTCAAAACCCAACATGCTATAGATAACACAGATCTGTCCAGTTTGTCTAGTAAATCCCTATCGTTGTTTGACAGCAGCTGAATTATGTTTGCTTTACTTGGCTATGAAGACGTTTGTAATGTGTGACGGCAGAAGCCTTTGTCAAGCTTCAACAATCAACTATATCAAAACTAAATGCAGTGGGCTCGGGGAACATTCATAATCTGTTCTCTCTTTATTTAGGATGGCAAAGTCTAATGTTGGAGATGTTTTATTTTTTGTTGTTGTGCAGTATTGGCAAATTGACCATGGACCAGTACATTTTTATTAAGGGCAATGTAGAAGATCTGCATTAAAGGGATATTTCAGGATTTTTGACAGAGGGCCTCATTTCGTAGTTATCCAGAGTGTTGCTGATTTCTGGAGATATATATATATTTTTTTTATTCATGCGTCCTTATATTTGAAGAGTTTAGTGGTGCTAGGCTAGCACATGTCTATGGTAACTAGTAGCCTGCATTAAAAACAGTCTGACCCAAGAACAGTGCACCTGAGGTAAATCACGTATAACACCAGACTACCGATATAAATGTCTGTGTCGAATGAATCATTTTTTAAATATAACCATTTTGCATTTATAAGAACGTGATACGCTAGGTTGCCGGATCTACAGTAGTTTGTTTACCTTCTGCCGGCATTACTACACGTGGAATTCACAAAGGAGCTTTCTACAAATCAGATATGGCAACGTTCGGAAGACTACCCCGTGATTTTGAAGAGGTTTTAATGCAGGCTACTAGTTACCATAGACATGGGCTAGCCTAGCACTAGCCTAGCACCACTAAGCTCTTCAAATATAAGGACTGCATCAATTGAAAAATATGTATATCTCCAGAAATCCACAACACTCTGGATAACTAGGAAATGAGGCCCTATGTCAAAAATCCTGAAATATCCCTTTAATTGTCTAAATGCTGAGTTCACTTTGGAATTTTGTTTTTCTTTCATATTTTTCAAAACCTTCGTTAATGCATTATTGTAGGCTGATACAAGCCCTTTTGTTTTTGTTTTTAAAACAAGTTTGTATGATTTTAGAATTAGACTTAATAAGACAAGATAGAGGTGTTAACATTTCTGAACCCATTGGATATGTTTTGGTGGTAATCATTAGGTCAGCTTCAACAATTAGACATAAATAAATAAATAAATAAATAAATAAATGTATAAATAAATTGTGTGAATCGGGCTCAAGTGTGTTGGAGACAAAAGCGCTGGTTGTTTTTTGGCAAACATCAGCTCACAAAGGTGGCCTTGATTTGCAGACAGAGCAGTAATTCCAGCGTGTGGGATTTGGGCCCATGCAAAAGGACTTAGCAGATCCCTGTTTCCCCGGTGACCCGGGAGAGTGTTAAAGGCGCCACGTTTCGACTGAGGCTAAAAGGTTAATTGAACCTCAGTGCAGCGCCATCCTCTGTGTAATTTACAGTGATTAATGCTGGGAGGTTACTGTCACACTCATTTACTAATTGTCCAAAGATTTACGTAATTAACCACATCTGCACTAAAGTGTAACTGTTGAAACAAAGGCCACACACAATTTCAAACTTCAGTTGCATTATTGTGGTGGTGTAGCAATAATGAGAAACATGAAGCCTGGATGTGACCCACTATGTTACTGGATAGGAGTCTTTTATCAACAAAAGTATTTACTGGCAAGACTTGGCCAACAAACTGCTCACTCTCAAGGCCCAATGTTAATGCACGTTAAAACATTGTGGCCAAGAGTTACTCAGTAAATAAACTGTGCACAAATAATTCAAAATGGTGTCTGTAGTTGTACAACTGCAGCTAATACTCCAAATATCATCACCTCATTAAACATTCGATATAAATCTGCCCCTGAGACTGGTGGGAGATGCACAACAGAAGAGAAGCAGACAAAAGATCACATTCTGCGTCTGGCAAACTCAGGCCAACCTTACAAGTGTTTTCCAGTGAATTAGCAAAGAGTGGGCTAAATATGCAAAGATAGATCAGTGAGGGATTCTTAAAATTTGCTTTAGCAAAAGAAATGCGAGAAATGAAGCCACGTTTGGGAGTGTTCAGAGGTCAGAGCTAAGTGCAAAGACTGAGTTCCATATACATTGATACTCTTTAAAGGGCCTATATCATGCAAAATCGACTTTTTGGAGCTTTCAGCCATGTTCTTATGCTATTTTCTTGTCAAAAATACCCCCAGAGTGGTTTTTGGCTTCATTCACGCATTTCTCAGCAATCCTCCTGAATCCTGCTCTCTGAGCAGCTGCTCTGCCCTCTGCTGGAAAACCACTGAGTTGTGGCACTCTGACGTTTTTTACGTCATAGTGTCAAACAGGAAGAGCACAACTTCTGTAATATAATGCCTTGCGGCCTGAGCCCCTGAGCGTCTGAACAGATCATGTTTGCACTGGAGGATGTGAAGATGGAGCTCTTTCTAAACTATTCAGGACACGCCTGTTTTTTCTTACCAAACGATAATGTCGCGGAGAAAAGCGCGTTTGGCTACGAGAGGTGCAGGACTTTTTTCAACCTTCCTAAAGAAGAAGACACTCGCCAGAAGTTGGAATTTCTTTCCGGGATGCAGCGACGATCACCAAAGTAGTGTTTTTTCTGTTTGGTGAATCTTCGCCAGAATCAAAGTGGATTAACTTTTATAACCAACGCGAGTCCCCAATGTGATGGAGAGGCCAGGACAGAGCGGTGGTGAGTCAAAACGCGTGCTAGCTTGTGTGTTAGCTATTTATGAAGCTGTGTTGCAGTCATGTCAACTCCTTATAACTGCATCTTGAAGTAACTTCACTTATTGCTGTGATATTTATATTTATATTTATTTTACTGCTAATAATGTATGGGCAGATCCGCTCGGAGAGAGGGGGCGGAGTTAACTGCATCGAAGCATCTTGTCTTCCGGGTTTGCAAAATACCCCCAGAAAAATAGTTCTCCATAGTGGTAGAGATAAAATATATCAAATGCCTATACTTTACTTTGGGATGGCTAAAATAGCATGATACAGATCCTTTAAGCCTCAGTTGTTGAGTACCATACAATTTAATAGAGCCTTTATTTTCATGATATGGATGATCAAATTCCCGGAGCTACGTGTGGCCACAGCTTATCTTCACTGAAGTGTGTCACTGCATTAATTTGCCTGTGTGATCTGTGCTGAGTGTGGGGCTGCATACGTTGAGCCCATTGTGCCAGCCATGTCCCGTGACCTTGTGTCTGTCTTTGTGTGACGCAGTGTATTCACAGCTCGGGGTGTCTGGACTGTTCTGGAGCTTTTCATTGATAATGAGGTTCATCTATTCCAATGGCGGATTTCCTGTTTTTGAGCCATGTCTTGTATCATATTGCAGACAGCTACTCCAGTCAAGTATGAATTGAGTCTTTTCGCTGTTAAGTTAATTGACATTTTTGTCAGATTTTGTCACATTATGGTCACAGTTAAATTGAGTCTATACGCTGTAGGTTAATGCAGGTGATGTCGATGGATTGAACTGAACTTTGACTTGTCCAAGGATATTAGATAGAGAAGTGCATTTGTGCGGGTTCCACATTCTGAGCTCTGAATAAATCCTTTTTACAATCTTAAATCATTCAGGTTACACAAATACATCGACAACAAAGACCCTATACCTCAGTTACAGACTCATGAATGTAATCTGCTATATGGTATGTCCACACATATCTGGTGCTAACACTCAATGCACCTGTACATCGGTAAATACACTCACGCTGTTGTTCAAATTATTGCTGTCTTTATCATAGTTTAAATTTAATCTTCTTACGCATGGCCTTATAGTCTTATAGTCTTGTAGTTTAAAGTTGTTATAGTTTACTATTTAACTAAGTTATTATGTGTTATATGTTTTATGTTTCTTGTTGCACGATCGACTGAAAACAATTCCTAGTTGTGGGCCTGTTCATAACCATGGCAATAAATCAATTCTAATTTATTGTGTAAATGTAAAATGGTAAAAGGTAAATGGTCACATTTATATAGAACCTTTCCATCAGCTCTCAAAGCGCTTTACATCAAGGAACCAGTCACCCATTCACGCGCTCATTTACACACCAGTGTATGCAGACACTGGAAGCAAGGTGGGTGAAGTGTCTTGCCCAAGACGACCCGCTCTACTCTCTGCGCCACCGTCACCTCTCATAAGTGAAAAAACTTGCCATCGTGCAGTGCAACTGTGCAGAACAATACCACCGATTCCAACACAAACTGACAGTGACTGTATTTCATGTCAATTAAAGCCTCCGTTTCCCCCAGCAGAAAAACTCCAATGTCATGTTTAAACAACCGCCCGTATCATTTCTGAGGGCGTCATTTAGAACCAATTACAGCATAGTCGAGCTTGCCTCGCTTTAATTGTTATTTATGAGACTGTATTATTATTTTTTGTATTTGAAATATGCTGTGACCTTCACAACAGGACTTTGAGCTCACAGTAATGCATTCACACCTTTGGCTGATTTTATGCAAACGAGTCGCAAACTGAATATTTGATCAGACTTCACTCGCCAAGGTTACGGCTGCAGATCCCTGCGTGACTCTTCATTTCTATTACATTCTTCATGAGCGGTTCTCAATGTGTGGGTTTGGACTCTAACTGACAGAGTTATGATCAACGCTTCAGTCAACTGAGCTGTAAGGAAGAGTTTGGACGCTTTCACGTATTTTGATGTATACTTTTGCTTGTTTGTAGTTTATTAATACCGGTAAAGTTGTCAAGGTATGCAAAATATAAAATTTCATCTTAACATTACTGATTTACAATAAGCAAAACTAAGATTTGCAAAACATTGGGAGGGAAATCGGTAAATGAACTAAATTGAAAAGGTTTTTTTTTTTCTTCTTCTTTTTCCCAGATGAGTTCAAGTCCTCCCCATTATCTCATCTCCCAAAGCGACCGGAAAACTTCAAACCACCACCGCATTCTATCTATTCTTTGGGCATTTTCTCCGTCTTTTGATTCACACTCGCACAAAAGTGTTTAAAAATGCTGAAAATGCTTGACCATGCCACTGGCTTCTGCACAAACTCCTCTCTTGCTCCATTGTCCCGACTAATACCTTCATGTCTTTCAGTCCGCCCCTCCCCGCATCGCCGTCGCAGACGAGAGACAAGGGACAACTCGGGCCTCATTATACACGGCTTCCACTCTAGTTCCCAAGATTAGGCAAATGAGCTTCCATGCACAGACTATAGACAGCGGACACGGAACCCGCTCCCCTTTTTTTCGAGACGCATTCTGACACTCACTAAGAGCTGGCATTAGCCGGGAAACCCCTGCACACAAAGCACCAGGACCAGCCGTTACTTTTAACCGCGGGTAATTAGGCCTTCTTGTCTAAATTACATGTTTGCAATTGGACATGGTCGGGGAGGAAACACTTTAACAGCGTCTAACCAGGATAAATTTAGTTCAGCGCTGTGCCGATGTGATTTCGATTAGATTGTCTGCTTTTGAGGGAATGTTAAAGTGCAATCATGTGTAATTGGAAGGTGAGCATTTTGTAAAACAGGGCTGGTCACATGTGGTTCTTTTCGTGGTGCCTACATGACGTTAAGTGCTCAGACACCTTTTAAAACACAGTGTTCTCCATTTAGTTCGAACCCATTCAGATCTATTTGAGGAATAAAACTACAGGGGGAAAAAAACATTAAAAAGCCCATTCTGTTACAGCCCATTGGCCTTATAACATCGTCCACCTTGGATCTACGGGCACTGTGGTTGAAAACTTTCCCTTAACTAGGTAATTCCTAGAGTAAGCAGGGTCTTTCTCTGTGGAGTTTACATGTCTGTACTTTGATTCTCTCTGTCAGGATGTATTCAAGCCTGTCACGATAACAAATTTGAACTTCGATGTACTGAGGCAGGAAAGTATCTCGATAAACGATATTATTGGCTCTGATGATACTAGATACTGTCAACTCTCTGACAGTAAACCTTTGTTCTAAAAGTGTATAATCACATCCTAAAATACCACACAAGCTGCAATAAAAGTGAAATATAATGTAACTCAACTGGCTTCAGTCGGAAATCAAAGGTTTACAGATACAGACGATGAATATCGAGCCCAAAAATGTATCGTTTATCTGTTATTTATTGAACGATAAGTCGATATAGTTATTATCGTGACAGCACAACTTTTATTATTCCCTGACGTAGGGCTGTGCAATTAATCGAAATTCGATTACGATTTCGATTATTACCCTAGCGGATCACAAAAATAGCATAATCGAGGAAAAAACGATTATTAAGGATGCCCTCCCGCTCGTCCATCCAAAGCGCAAAAAGTCCGTCCTACGCGGTTTGTGTGAGGCGTCTGATCAGCTGAAACACCAGCGCAGCGTGACACAACTGTAAATAATATCGTACTAATATTTTGTTGTACCTATCCCTTAAGATAACGCCACTGTTGTTTTAGAACAGTCCTTTGCTCAGGCACTGGTTTTGTTTAGTAGAAAAGTCTAAAACTCTTCTTCAGGAGCAGATCAACGGAGCTCAAAGCAACCTCTTATTATTTCATGCTGCTGAGATGATTGTTTCTGTTCCCTTCGTATCATGCTTTGGTCCGACATAAAAACATTAGCGCTGTGTGATGATGTCATCACAGGCGACGCTGTTGCTCCTGTGTAGCTTCTGCTGTGCCGTTTTAGGATTTTTTCCTGAACTATACTTTTAATACACGTTATTTTTATTGAATTAAAATAACATAGGTATCGAAAAAAGTACCGTTAAGGCACCGGAACCGAAAAGCAGGTATCGTTAAAGTACTTGGTATCGAAAAAAAACGAACAGTACCCATCCCTAGTCATCAGGCTGCGCGGCTCTGTTGGACAGGTGTGAGGGCTGGCCAGCAGGGGGCAGGTCTATCTTATAGAATTAGTTTTTAGAAAATGTAGTCCATAGTTGTTTTTGAAAATAATAATAAAAATGAATAAATATAATAATCGTGATTATTATTTTTCCTATAATCGAGCAGCCCTAACCTGACGTAATGAAAAATATAGCGCTCAAATTGAAAAGACTGTTGCCAGTGCCAATATTGTCAAATGAAACGCCAAATGTCTGTTACTACCTATTATTGCGACTAAATGCAGAGAAATCAACTATGCATTTATGATGGTAGCGACATAAACGTAATTCTTGATATTACGGTGTAGCACACAGACTTCATCCAGCTCAGTGTGAGGTTGCGGTTGCTCATTTTTTTTTTTTTTCCAATTGACTTGTGGTGCACAATAAATGCATTTCCAGGAGAAGCCCAGTTGTTTGCTATCAGATAATGAAATCTTCAATTTCCTACACAACCTAGTTACAGCAAGCCACAAAATGATATTAAGCTTCAATGTGATGTGAAGTTGATTATGTTTCAAATCCACACTAGACTCAAGGTCGTCAAACTTCAAACCTTGTCTCAGCCAAGAGACACTATGACGTTATTTGAATGAGCAAAATCATGTGTGTTATATTGCATTCAATTTAAAATATCTCTCCATTCCTCCCTCCATGTTGGCGTGCAGTGTTTGATCGGAAATACAAGATGAAACTCAGAATGAACTCCTTGACATTTGCTCCCAATTTGCACAGCACTGAAATGTTCCGCAGAAAAAGAAAAAAAAATAACTGTTCAGTGTCACTGTCTTTATAAAAGTTGTGAGATTAGGAGGTACAACTCAAGTGTCGTAGCCTTAGCCTTGCATGCTGGATGGAAGCGGTGCTGCAAGGTTACCATCCTCACAGGGTTTTATCATCAGGCAAAACGAAGGATACACACTCCAAGCATATTTCTGAAACATTAGTTATTATTCTTATTTACATAACTTCAATTTATCCAGGGCTCATTGAGAACCAATTCTCATTTACAACCTGGCCAAGAGGCAGCAACACAGCGACCAGAGCAATTAAAATTGTTCAAAGGCATCTGCATTCATCCGCAGATCTCAGAAATATCTTAAAGTAGAAAAACGACTTTTGCATAAATATGTGTGTCTACACCTATATAAAGATCTATGCATTGATCTATGCAGCAAGTCGGCTGTTCTCTTATTTACAAATGTGGAGCCCCATTTTTTACTTTTCACATTCAACTTTAGATTACATTAATGTAAACAACTCACATGAAGTGATCTGATCATTACAGATATGTTTGATCCGTTATTTCTTAAACTAAAATACAAACACTTGGCTTCAGCAGTGGTCGGTTTTGTTTTATTTGGCTGCTCTAGGTATTTCTATGCTAATTAGCTTTAGCCTACTGATGCTAACTGCTGCTTTTTGCACGGCGATCACAAATGCGTTCTTAGCTTTCCAATGATATGCACAATGCCCATATTCACTTCGATTCTGTGGTAAAAGTTATGTTTTTAAGGCGTTGAAAGCCAAAACTGGCATCGGTTCAGTATCGGATATTTGAACCCAATACCCGATATCGTATTTTTTTCAATATCGGCTCCGATTTCCGGTACCCGTATCGGATCGGTGCATTCCCAAGTCCAGAGCCACCTGTGCAATAAAATCCCACAAAACAGAAAGGATTAACATTATAGAGATAAATGGGTGTTCGGTTTCACAAAGTGGACAAAGACAAATTTTTCCGCCTGCGTGCGCACACTCCCCGAGTCCCGAACCTGCGCTACTTAAAGCACGGAGACATTGCAGCTCTTTCAAACTTGAACAAGACGTGTGAATCCTTCGCGACCGGCCAAGATAGAAACAATTTATCACAACTGGCCATTGGGGTGATGTACACTGGATTGCAGCCAAAACAGCACTTTGAAAAGAGAAAAGACACCTTTGGCTTTTAACGGAACCATAAATCCTATTGATTGGAGTTAAATGTATTCATTTCGTGGGTACTGGCGATCACAGCGAGCAGCGTGTAAAGGGAAGGACGAGATCACTGCGCACGCAGCACAGCATGGAGTTTATTTTAGTTTCAGATTAAGTCAGAATATCGAGCTGCATAGTAAGCCGTGAGGGTTCAGAAAAAACGCACAAACTGGAAGCCGCGACGTGCACATCCAAAATACGGATTTTGCCGACCATTTATTTAAGTCCCTCTAAAACAGAGGACACCCGGTGGAGTGAACAGACACAGCTTGGCCACCACTTAGGGCTATTTTTAGATGATACTTATTGCATCGCTCCAACATTGCTTTATCATGACAGATAACACAGTATGGAACTTCAACAGAGCTCAGCATGACCTTAATTATAACTACATACATGCAGTAAATGTTGGGGAAATGCACTCGCTATGCAGTAACTTGAACGCTGATATGGAAGTCATGCAAAGTCAACTGCTGGGATAAATTATTTAAGGACTGACTGACTTGGAAATGAATGAAATGCATTATATGTATCTACCATGGGGATATAACACACTAGTCTGCCCTCAATTGCACGCCAGGCCTCATTTGTGATACATACATGTACACGTGTAGCTGTACTGGCCATGTAGGTTGAGAAAACGCCATGCTAGAGTATATAGCATCATTTTGAAACAGTCATCCTTTCATTCTCTATTACTGTTTTATCAGCTGTGGTTGTGAATAGGTAGTTGAACTCTCTCCTTGACCATGGCCACTTTGAGCAAACACGGCTTTTTCTCTCAGAAATAAAAGCGCGACAAAAACAACTCCAAAATGACCCAGGTTGCCATCTTAAATGTGCCAATTCGAGTGGGTGCCTCCACGTAACCTAAAGAAGGCCAAATTCCCAGCAGCCCCGCTCGCAGATGATAAAAGTCCCAGTGTTAAACAAGGCCAGTGCTACTTGTGTTAAACCCAATCCGACGCGCCACTAACTCGATTAAAAATAAGAAAGGAAGAGAAGAAAAACATGTCGAGGAGGAATTATAGGGCAACGTCTTCCCTTGTGGTTGGTGCGCTATCGCCCAGGGAAATAACATTTAATGCTTCTGTATTTAGCCTCCGTATCTACTGGAGATGTGGAAGAAGTAGTCCAAATCCGCGAGTGTGAGAGCTTGAAATTGTGTCATCGCAGCGCTCGAAATGTTCAACTTTTAAACCAATGTGGATTTTAAAATGGAAAATACCACTCCACGCTAAATTATTCTGAATTATTCTGTGTTTTTAGTGGCCCAGAAGCTACGGAGATGTTTCACGGTTCTTTTCTCTGTGTTTTTTGTGAATATTGTTTTGGCCAATGGAGGTTATTCAACAACTCCTAATGTAAGACGACTTCTTTTAACTCTACTGCTATCACCACATACTACTACAAGCTAAATTCACCCTCAAAGTAATCTGACATCATTCTAAACATGAAGGGTTATTTTTTTTATTTCATTTTTGACTTCTTCACACTCTACTATGACACAGTGAATGTAAAGTGATGCTATTTTTACTCAGATTTATTAGATCTCTCACCGCTCCAGTAAATACCCCTAACGAAGGTGCTGAATATTTAAAAGCGCTCAGCTGTGGCAATGTAGATTTTGTAAGCTGCTTACCTATCTAAAGTAACGGTAGGAGGAGGCGACGGTGTGCTGATCATCGGAAAATTTGTTGAAGCAGTGATAAAATATTAAGTAAGGTGAGCCGGATATCATTCCTAAGGCATGAAATGTGGAGGGGCGAGAATCAGTGGAGCACTTTCTCTTTAGGACACTGAAGGGGTTAAGATTTGTACACAGCTGGGTGTGTAAGATGCTACATTTGGCCTTTTCTTCAGCACAAATAAGTATTTATAATGTTGACACTCGAGATACGCCGATCCAGCTTTTTTGCTACCGAGACCGATACTGGGGTTGGAGTATCGGCTGATATCCGATATTTACTGATACCAAGAGACTTTCTTAAAACTGGCCTTCTCTGAGTGACAAATTGAATTGAGTCTTTTCTCCATTTCTTTTTTTTCATCCATCAATAAAGTCATATTTTATTGTCATGTTTCAGATCACTTATCAATTATATATATTGATAAACTGATGGATAAACATTAAACAAGGATCACTGGACTTTTCTACACTAAATACCCTTGGGTATATGACAGACTTTAGGTTACATTAACATAAATAACTCACATGAAGTGATCTGATCATTACAAATATGTTTGATCAGTTATTTCTTAAACTGAAATACAAACACTTGGCTTCAGCAGTGGTCGATTTTATTTATCAGGCTACTTGTATTTATTTCATAGTTTCTGTCCCAGCCGTAATTCGTTTTTGTTAGCTTTAGCATGTATTTTGCGCAGCGTTCAAAAATACATTTGCTGTGGTTGAAACGAAATCAGAATTCCCCTGGTTCTTAGCTTTAAAACGATATACAGCATGCCCATATTCACTCAGATTTAGGTGGTCAAAAATGTGTGATTAAGGTTTTGAGAGCCCAAACTGGCATCAGTTCAGTATCGGATATCTGTAGCCAACACCCGATATTGGTTTTTTTTCAGTATCGGCTCCAGTATCGGATTGGTGCATCCCTAGTTGAGACACTATTGTACAAAGGTTGACTGGCAGAGCTGAATGGAATGAATGCACTTCATGCCATTCATAAATATTTTGTGTGGTGCTAGCACTCACCAGTGAAGAGAGATGGGGGCGAAACAATGTGTGGAATTTTACAGTTGCGATTAGATGTATGTCCTTACTGCGTTTGAAATTACAATATCAGGTTGCGAGTTTGTGCAATTCAGCAAAATAGCTACCGCATGAGTCACATGTGTTTCTGAACATCTTCACTACAGGGTTAACATATTCATTTTTATATAATAAGAATTCATATTTTGTTTGTTTGCAAATGTTAGTAATTACAGCATTTGTCAATTGCAAATTCTATTCTGCTGCATCTGACTCTAATCTTACAATCCAGACATATCTCCACACGAAACATAACAGAAAGAGACGCTTGACCCCATTTAGTTCTCTATTAAAAGCACATAAGATGGAAACAGAAAGCCTCCCATCTGAGAGCAGGTAGGTTAACAACGAGGTCACATGACAACATGGGCCAGTGACCAAACTTTGCCCGAGGGCAGCACATGCACATGCTTTAGTGCTTCAACTTCTCTGTACCCGATCTCAACCAAGAACAAGACGCACGCACAGAGGGAGAAAATGACATGCTGACTTGTGCTTCCTCAACAAGGAGATTAGGTATGATTCTCCTCTCGTCTGATCATCATCTTCATGGCTATAGCTGTAATTTATTGCTAAGGCTATATTCTGCCAAGCACGTCCTGAGCAATCAGCACATTGCATACTGCTGCCGACAGCGAAAGGCCACTGCCGTCCCACTTCAAAATGAAAATACAAGATTGTTGTACGTCCTTCCTTCGGCAAGTCCAGACCTTTTGAATATGCAAAAGGTCTGATCATGTCTGAAAGTCCTTAAAGACCTGCACGGACCCATTTGCACTCTGTTTTAAGGACGACAATCATTGCATGAACATTGTTTGTCTCTTTCTTTGCTAGGTTTTACAAAATCTGCTTGAGATTAATAATGACAAAGAGAAATGCTGCAACAATATTATGACTAACCCAGGCGATATTCGTGTTATTGGAAGTAACTTATCTGCGTTTTAGACAAACAATGGTGGCATGACACAAATTCACGTCAAGAAAAAAGTATTTGATGCCACACGGTAACGGAGAATTCAACATTGCAGTTTTGACTGGATAGCTCTGCTCCAGCTAATGACACAGGGCAATGGGTGCATGTCAAGGTAGGTTAACTCACTCTGAGAATGGGTTACCAACCTACATACAGGGCATATGCTGTTTGCACGAGCGAGAGAGATCCACAATGCAGATGGCTGTTGCTGAAATTCACACACGACTCCAAGTGAGCCATGTAAAATCCAGTTGGCAGTCGCCGAGGGGCTGTAACGCCGTGCAAGAAATGAGCAACAATATCACTGCTGCTGCATAAAACAAATGAAAACATCAAAGGATTAACGGAACCAGGAACTACATCAAAGTCCAGGATGTTTCTCTATTTTTAATATGGATTACTCACGGGGGAGGCTGGAGTGATGACATACTTCCAATTCGCAACCTGATAGTTATTGCTTGTACTTTTTGTTTGTTTTTTTTGCCCAAATATTACATTTTTCAGAAAACGATGGCAGACACAGGCTTGGACAGAAATACAATGGAATATTTTGCTGCATCATGAATAATAGTCTTGTCCTTCTCAAAAGTCATCTTTGATGGTAGTAAAATATTGCACACAACAATAAAAAAAAATACATCAAATCTTGCTTCCGTGGCATTATGAATGAATAGTGCCTCAATCATGTTCGCACCTCACAAGTGTGCCAACATTTCAGCTCTCATTTCAGACTGATTACGAAAAGTGTAAGGGAAAGGGCTTGAAGAGTTCTTCTGAAAAGGGAGTAGGAATTCAACTCCCTTTTCATAAGAACTTGCCGTAGCATTCAAAGCTGGACGTTATGAGAAAACACAGGTTCGGTTCTCATGATAGCAAAATACAACACAAGACAGACCAGAGGATTACCATTTGTTAATAATTAATTTTGACCTAGTTATCACTATGCAATATCTATCATACAGCTGAATGCAGATTATTATTATTATTATTATTATTATTATTATTATTGTATTTTATAAGTAGACAACTGCCTTTTAAAGAAATGCCTGCATTCAGAAGCAAGACACTTGGACAATAATCTTGTCCACGCTTCTAGGAACCTACTTTCTATGTTAACTGCCCCCACTCCCCATGTGTGTCAGCCTCAAGCCACAGCCTCTCCCTATTCACCCCTCCAACTACAACTGAATTCATGAAAAGGCTTCTACACTACTAGAAAGAAGTAAAACCATTAGGGAAGCATATCTTTCCAACATCTCAATGGCAAAGAAGAAAGCATCCATTGTTCTTTTACTGTAATCCAGATTTTTGTTCACTGTGTTTGGCTATTCCACATTTGTTCAACCCGGGGAGTTCAGGCGGAGGTAGCGTGAGGAGTGGCAGGGGCGGTGGGGATAGCATCGCTGACTTTGTGAATCGCTCCTGCGGGATGATCTCAGGAGAAGGTGCAAGGTTGTGTCAGAAGCGAAGCGTAGTTGGCTTTGAAACAAGGCATTCATTACAGGGAGCCTCTGTAACTGCATCACGTAATTCCCACCAGTAGTGAAGGCAGTGCTGGTGGGGTCCACAGGGGAGGCGGCCGTGCGCGCATCAGAACCGCATACTGGAGAGAAAAGGCTCTGAGAGATAGCCGTGGGGTAAGTGTGGGTGTGGGAAGCTAATTTCCAATTGAAGAAAATGCAAAATGAACAAAATGCAACCGTATGAATAATCTATAAGATAAAGAATTGACCTTGGCGAATGGTGATGTGCGTCAACGTTTATTCCAGGAGTCAGTAGCAAAAGTGCACTTGTTTCAAAATGGGAATATTCGACATATATTCATTTAAAAAGACGTCCAAACACATAGTTGGTTCTAGAGCTCGTGAAATCACATTTCACTATAATAAAACATTTATTTATATATTTAATGTAAACTACTGACCAAATTGATCAAATTCAAGCATTTGGCGACACGGTATTGCATGCATTCACCAGTAGTGACTCGACAGCTAACGGAGTTGTCTTTTCCCCACATTTTATATTGTTTTTAGCTCATCTTCAGCCGAGCCAGAAGCCGCAACATGGCAGTGTTGGCAAATTATTGAAATCTTATGTTATGGACCAACGCCATCTTTGCTGATGACAGCAACAAAAAAAATATATTAGACGAAACAGACCCACTCATTTAGTAGGGTTGTAGCGGTTCAGGTCTCTCAAGGCTTGGTCCGGTTCACGGCGCAGGACCCTCGATTCAGCCTTTGAGTTGGTTTTGAAATAAAATTCGTAATGTTTATCATTAGGCCGTATTTATAGTCTCAGCATGAAATTGGCAATACTTCTAATTTTTCCAAGCTGCTTTATAAACAAAACAAATTGCTGAACTCTAAAGTGTAGCATAGTGTAGGCCGTGTGCTCCTTACGTTTCAGTTTCACTTTCCATATACGCCAGCTAAAACAACACGCACAGAGCAGCGCATTTGATTTGAGGCTTGTGTTTGGGCCGTTCCTGGACAACATTATGCTTGTACTTTTTTGGATTATGATTTTATAATACTATGATATTGCGCAGTGCACTGGATCCATCATTTAACCGCAGCCCGGTCATCAGCAGGAGAAACCTTCACAAAGCCACGCAGGCTTCACGTGTTTTTGGATGATGTAACTTTGCACTGCAGCCGTCAGTTTAGTACGGCACAACCCCCATCTACCGTATATATTATCCAGATAAACGGCACAAAACACATTGTCTTTCTTTTTTTCCGTGCATTACTGACTTTCCACAATTTTCCATTCAATCAAGTATTGGTCATAATCCAAATCTGTGAATGATTGTAGCTTCTGCTCTGTCTGTGCCGTTGCTGTATCTTTATGATTGCATTGTCTTTGACTCTCTTTGTCATTAGCCCAAGGGCAACAGATGGAAACTAGCACCTTTGCTCTGGCATACACACCACAACTGTTGCAAATGTTCATTAAAATGGACTGCCTCCATTTCATTCAAATAAATAGACGTACAGTGCAAACTACACTAATTCATCCAACGTCTGCCCTTTGTCTGAGCAGAGTCAGTGAGGAGGCTCCTCTCTGTGCGCAGTGTCATACAGAACGATGGTTTCAGACACCCCATTAACTGCTTCAATTAGACCCGCTGCTTCTCACCTCGGTAAAATAGACTTAGCTCCTCCGAAGTGCCTGACATGCGCGAGTGTGAAAGGGGAAAAAAAAAATATCACACACCATTGAGCGAACACATCTGGTACTGGCTGCCTGACACCTTCAAACAGAGCCACATATGGTTCTTTATGGCCACAGGCTCAATCATGTCCGCTCTGACAGCCCGGCAAAAAGAACCCCAAATCTTGTGGCGGCGCTGAGGTCCTAATCCTGACATGGAGTGACAGGTAATGTATTTATATGAGCGGTGGCTTTTATATTCTAGTGGCTTCAGCTGTTAATATTTCACATTAGCGCGCAAACCGACAGGTGCTGGTTTGTCCGACGCAAGCAAGGCGAGGCAGGTGAAGTTCGTTTTTTATCGTGGGGATAAAGAGCCCGGAGCGAGACAAAGGAGGTAAACACAGCGGCAAACGTTTTCAAATGGGAGGATGAGAGTGAGAGCGTTTTACAAGGACCCTCGAGCCACGCAGCACAAGAGCATGCTTCACAACACGCTTGAGTTTTTTACACACTTCTTTTGTTGGTCAGAGGATTAGCTGCGGTTAATCGCTGATCACCTTGTTGAAATTGAATGTAAAAAAAAAGCCTCGAGAACAAGTGGTTTGCGTATAATAAGTATATTCGCAAGTTGTTGATCTTGTTAATTTCTTCACTGTTGCACTGCAGTGAGCGGGACTGCGGAAACCGAAAGGTGTGCTTTTGTCTTCTCTCATATTTTTCACAGCCTGTATGTGTTGATGAGCCTAACGCGGTCACACCTGTCTGTCACATTTCCACCAGTATCACACGTGTTATTAACCACCATCACGTTCTACCCATCTACCTCAGGGTGCTTATCTTTTTCTGTCCCAATAAGCAGGTTCTCTTACACCCAATCAAATTAGAGTTTGACATAGGCCTACGTGACACTTTTATGTAAACCTATCAAGAAAACAAATTGAAAGTTCGATATATAAATCAAAGTTTTATAAAGAAAAAATAGGGGGGAAGGCTAATAAATGTACACACGACAAATATCGAGCTCAAAAATGTATCGTTTATCTGTTATTTATTGAACGATAAGTCGATATAGTAATTATCGTCACAGCCCTAGTGTCATGAGCTACAGCAAGAGAGTCTGTTTAATCAACTTTAAAATGCCTGGGATATTAGCTTCAGCAAAGCACTGAAGCTAATGTCCCTAATTTGGTTATTATTATACAAGCGCTGTCCAAAAAACGCTTTCAAACCGCTTGAACACATAATGATGTTTTATATCCCTATAGAAATACTTGCCCAAGTGGTTCTCCCCAAACCTGCCATATTTGGCTGATTCACATCCAGGGATCTATAAAATGTTATAAAGGCTGAGGAGATGTCGAGCAGAGTCTGTACTGGTTTTATATAAAACTGTTGCATTGATGCTTGTGAGCCACAAGGAATTTGTGCACGTTCTCGACCTTGACAAATAAAGTTTTGTCAAACGAAAATGCCAAATCATATTCAATCAATCACTACATTCTTTTTGCAATTATTTTAGCACTACTTTATCATTTCAAAAATCATATTAAAATTGACATTGACTGAATACTATGAGAATTCAAAGAATGTACAACACATTTCAATAGCGTTAAGTGCTCATTAATTTTCAAAACCAGCACTTTCAAAAGCTGGTTCATCAAAATGTAACCTTCTTCAATTTTTCACTGGCAGCCATGATCATATAAAAGAGACAGAGGTACCGTGAAAGAACGCCTCAAAGCCAGTGGCCAAACACAAGCAGTTGGCTTTATGACCTATTTGTGTTAATGCACTGATAAAACCTGAGAGATAAAGTATAACGGCAAGATAAAAGACCATCATAAGGTTGACCTTGTGTTCACACGTTGAGTGAGTAATCCTGCTTCAAGCCTCTGCTTTTTATGTTAGCGCCGTAATTCTCCAAAAGGCTTCCAGCCCACGCTGCAGGTACAGTTAGTGTGTCTGAGTCAAAAAGAAAAAAAAGTCCAAGCATGCAGTGATTAGTGTAAGCTCAGTAGAAAATCTTTCTGCAGCATAATGGTTCTCCATTTCCATTTTTCCAAAAGGAGGACGAAGGTATTACAGGCAGAACCATGATCAAAGGGAAATAATTCTAGTGAATGTGCTAGCGTGTTGAAAAAAAATAAAGTTTTTGAAGAAAAAATAGGTTACACAATATAATCCCATCTTTCCATTCTGAGGGGAAATTAAGCTTGGAAACTGCTTTTGCAATGTGAGTGTTTTAGCTGATGTGAAAGGAGGAGAAGCCGATAGTACAATATAGTAAATACAATAGCTCTTTGGCCTTGCCCAGGCTAAATTACTATTGTTACTAAACAGTATGTTAATATGTTTCCTATACATTTATAGATGGGAAAAGCAGGATTCAGTGCATGTTACAATGTAAGCCAATATGCAAGTCTGCCCAGCTTTCTCCATGTGACTTTTAAATTCCAGCAGGAAACAATGTAGCAAAGAACATTAGCACAATCATAAGTACATTAACTATTGAAAGGAGAAGTCTTCAATGTTTTGAAAACCTGGGGTCAAATTGTACCAGTGTATTCTATCACTCAGCAGCATTGGAAGCCCTGAACGCTGTGCAACCTTTAGGTATGCCAAAACGTCGCACAGCTGAAGATAGATAATCCCAAACATACTTTTCCAATCAGAGGAACAGGCAGGCCTCTTGACACTAACCCCATCAACTTGCAAATGCGCTCGACTCCATTCTGCTGCGGCTCCCCAAACCACTGCAAAGCGTCAAAGTGTTGCTAAAGCTGAAGTAGAGTGAACGATTTTAAAGTTCTTTTAATGGTTTTTAAATGTCTTAATGGTCTTGGTCCTTCTTATCTTTCAGAACTGCTTTTACCTTATGAACCTTCACGGCCCCTTCGGTCCTCCGGCAGGGGTCTCCTAGTTATTCCTAAAGTCAACAAAAAGACTCATGGTGAGGCGTCTTTCCAATATTACGGCCCTCGCCTCTGGAACCACCTGCCGGAGGAGCTCAGGGCCGTAGAGAACGTTCATGTTTTTAAGAGCAGGCTCAAGACCCACCTTTTTAGCTTAGCTTTTAACTGATGTTTATTTTTGCTAGGCCTATTTATTATTATTTATCAGCACCTTATAATTAATTAAATTGACATTTAATAGTTATTAATATTTATTCTGTATTTATGTATTTTACCTCTCGGTCTTATTTTTTATTATCCTATTATTCAATTTTACTTACGTACTTTTATTTATTTTAACAATTTTTATGCTCTCCCAGTTTCCTCTGGAGGAGCCCTCTGCCTCGGGAGCGGTGATTGGCTGTGGCTGCTGGGGTGCTGTCTTGTGGGTGTCTGGATGGAGGTGTGGTGTTGTCCGGGCACCCTGTGTTGGTCCCTGTGGCTGCAGCCGAGGTGCCGCTCCCGATGCAGACGGCTCCTTGGATGGTGTTCCCTTACCTGGTTTATCTGCACCCAGCCTTATCTTAGCCTTTTGTCCATAATCTCCACTGTTTTACCTTGAGTGTGTATTGTGTGCTTGTGCGGTATGTCTTTGGGGAGGTGGGTGGGGGGAGTGTGAATGCTACAATGTGTCTGTTTTTTTTTGTTTTTTTTTTTTTTAATTTTAATTTTTATTTTATTTTTTGGAAGGAAGTGGGTGTGAGAGAATGTTTTTAAATCTGTAAAGCACTTTGTGTTACATGACATGTATGAAAAGCGCTATACAAATAAAATTGATTTGATTTGATTTGATTTGAACAGTGAGCAGAGAGGGATTTTAGTGCTGGGGTGATACTACGTCAGTGGGGGTGAGACGACCAGGCTTTTGAGCTACTATCCTGCTGCTGGGGCCACCCATAACTAGGGATGCACCGATCCGATGCTGGTATCGGATATCAGAGCTGATACTGGAAAAAATACGATATCCGGTATCGGCCACAAATCTCCGATACTGAACCGATACCAGTTTTGGCTCTCAACGCTTTGAAAACACAACTTTTACCACCTAAATCTATGCTTTAAAGCTAAGCTACCTGGAGAATTCAATCACTGATTTTGTTTTAACCTCCACAAACGTATTTTTGATCGCTGCGCAAATTGCCGCACTAGCAATTGCATGCTACAGCTAGCGGGTATATGCTAATGCTGGCGAAAGGTAATCAAGGCTGGGACAGAAACTAACATAGAAATACCTAAAGAAGCTTAGTAAAATAAAATAACCACTGCTGGACCCAAATGTTTATGTTTTAGTTTAAGAAATAACTGATCTAACATATTTGTAATGATCAGATCACTTCATGTGAGTTGTTTATATTAACATGTAACCTGAATCCTGTCATATACCCAAGGATATTTAGTGTAGAAAAGTCCAGTGATCTTTGTTAAATGTTAATCCATTAGTTTATCAATAGATATAATGGATAATTAATCTGTAAAATCATGACAATAAAATATGACTTAAAATGGAGAAAAGAGTCAATTCAGATATTTCACTCAGAGAAGGCCACTTTAAGAAAGTCTCTTGGCATCAGTAAATATGGGATTTCGGCAGATACTCAAACCCCAGTATCGGTATCAGTAGCTGGATCGGTGCATCTCTATCCATGGCATGAAAGCCTCACTAAAGTGCCATACAAACTGTAATTAGATTAGTCAAACATTTCTTAGCATGTAGCACATAAACAGTTGTGTGAGAACTCCAGTGTGAGAAAATGTGGCATGTTAGGTAAGGCATGGTGGCGATAGTTATATTCGTAGAGCAGTACGTATTTTACACAACCAAAATTGTTATAAATGTACTAATATTTGTACAGGATTGTTTCATAATTTATTCATTATAATGACATGGCTACTGCTATAAATGTTATGCTTTTATTCTTGTACACAAGGCTTTGAATAAACAGTGGGTCAAGCGCTGAGCCCCGCAAGCCCTTTATTGACAAAATGCCTTCTTCTGTTATGCACAGATGAAAAACCCATTTGGACAGTATGAATAATAATATTGTATGTGTTTAACCCTATCATGTGACAATCATTCGCCGTTATTGGCCTCAGCTGGATCGGTAGATTGATTTCACACACACTGGAGGTCTCTGGGGCTCGTCTATGGATTTTGCAGCTGCCCTCCCGTATGATCTATTGTGATTTCACCACCAAAACGGTCCTGCCAGTGGACGCTGTGGAAAGCAGCCACACGGTATCAGCTCCATCTATACCTGCTTCTGTTTTTGAACTCCTATTACACACAGTTTATGTTGTGAGTCCAGACACACTTTAAGGTGGGACAATGAATTAAAGGTACAGGAGACATGTTCTTGTGGCATTAACAGAGTTCACCAAGTGTAGCATATGTCACTGATCGCCCCCCCCAACACAAAGATTAACTTTCAGATAAGTGGATGCAACTCCGGCTAATCTTACTCATCCAAATGGGACGTTAGCGTTAGATCTTCTAAAGAGACCACAGATAGATGTGAAAACAAACGGTTCCCTTACTGGCTGTGCTTGGGGTATTGATTTGGAGTGGTCACTGGTTATAGACTACACAAATGTAGACGTGATAACGATACACTATTAAAAATACACTTTCCTATTCAAATTTAAAACCATTATAAATCAATGCACTATCGCTGGTGTTGTAAATTGCTTAGTGCGGTTGAGAAGTCTGTAGTAATTGGACTAGAGACGATTAAGCTGTAATTTGAATGTTTATCCTGAGGCTTCATTGACCTCTTTCTCTGAAGATCAACCCTCTGTTTGAGCAGTTCAACTGTAGCTAATATAGCATATAGTTTTACATTGCAGTACTGCTATGCCGTTAAAGCCTATGTGCACATTGATTGTTACAGGGAAAATGAGCTGTGGTTCTTTAAGCCAACTGAGACCAATGCTTAATGCTAAATCATTCACACATTGGCAATAAAGGCGATATACAACTGCGTAACTTTTCCACTTGCTTCCAAATGCTTCGATCAATTTAAAACATATAGCATTTCATACAACTGATGCAAAGCAAAAGAATGTAGAAACTTAAAGTATAGGCCTCTCTTTCTTGTGTGAAATGTGCCGACATGTACTTTACGCCGGAGAAGATAATCTAGGGGCCTGATCTATCTGTTATGGCTGCTAAAGCTTGCTGGGTCACTAACCCAGAGCGACCCTCATCGGTTATAGAGGAGCAGAGCTTGTCTGCCCGCTGCACTAATCAGATAAAACATGTCGGCTTACAGGTCTGAGAGAGACCCACAGACCAGTTAAAGCCTGACTGCGGGCTGTGATACCCTAAAACTGAGAATACAAGGAGAAATAAAGATAATGAGATAAAGGAAATGCTATATAATGTCCTCAAGAAGTCGTGCGGTGCAGTGAGTAGTTTGCAAAGAAAAGAGGGGGAGGGGTGTGTTGGTGTGGCCCGTGGTGGACAGACGGCGTGGGTCAGAAAGAATCAGAAAACAAAAGGCTGGGTCACATGGTGCAGAGTCGCTGATAGATGTGAGCTACAGCGCGTGCATACGCAGCGGCTCAGGTAGAAAAGGCTTCTCTTTGTCATGCAGATGATAATCAGCCAAGCTTTGTCTCGGCCAATGGGCTGTGCTCCCCGCTCGCTGAAAGGCAGGCCCTAATACTGAGGGTTTGTGTTGTGCTCGCACAGGCAGAGTCAGGTGTGCACAGGCCTGAGCTCTCTCCTTTATCTCTCTCTGCCTCCACATGAGGGGCTACTGTGAGCAGATAACACTTATGAGCCGTATTGTAAACTGACTCAACGTTCACATGAAGGATGTGACAAGGCCCAGGGGGGTCAAGCTGAGCAGGTCATCTGTTCTGATGGGTGAAGGCAGACACTTGTTTAACCACTTTCATAACACATAACCTTATAATGCAAGTGACCCATTACATTTGAACGGTAAAAAAACCCAAACATTTTCCGCAAATTAACTCTGGTTGAACATCTAGCAGCTTAATGAAGTCCAGTTGAACTGAATTACTCTGAAATATGAATATATGGCTTTATATTACACTATATTATCGTTATACAACTGGACCGAAATGTGCCCTTTCAACATCATGCCTGATACTGCAAGGACAGATTGTTGTTATATTTATTTGTAACAACTATCTAGCACTCAGGACCTCTTTGAGTTAAGTGCAACTTAGTGTTTTCTCTTGGAACAAACAAGTTTTTTTTTGTTTTTTTTCCAGAGGCAGCATATGAGACTTCCCGAACACACACATAACTCAAATACAACAAAGAATTGATTTAGGAGCACCACATGAAGTGTGCGGAGTGAAATTGAGGCTAGTTGTTGCAGGGCAGATTGAGAGCTTGTTATGAACAAGGTCTGGAAATACACTTGACAGTCCCCAAATGATTTCTATTCCCAGTGGGTCAGGATGAATCGGGCTCCTGCTAATAAATATGCCTCACCAAGAGAATAGGCATTACCAATTAACATGTGCTAATTAAGACAGCAGAATATGAGACCATCCTTGATCTAGATTCCTGTGTGAAACATCACAGAGGTTACAAAGAGGTAAAGAATTTATTTCCACAGCTCTATTGCAGCTGTATTTCATGTTTATTCATATTTATTTATTGGCGGTTAAACAAAAGACACAGAAAAGACTTGGCTCTTAGCATTGGCCTGCAACAGCCAGGCACAAACTACAAAAAATACGGACAAGCAACAACAAACGACCCGTCAAGAGCTGTGCCATTAATCTAAATGAAATTATACACTGTAACTGTACACAATTCAATTACAAAAACAACAATCGCCCCAAAAGAGAAGAAGACAGTAACTTTAGAACGTATTTAAATCATCCACCGAATCTCCCCGCCTCTTTGATAATGTCCATTCAGATTACAGCAGTTCACAAGCGTCTGTCACAGTAATGGGAGGGCACAGCCTTCGTTTACAAAAGTGAACATACTGAATATCCGATCCGAATACAGATCCTCATATAAGTCAAATAATTTATAATTAGTACAATGCAGGTGCCAGATAAAATCCATGCTGACAACACTTTGTGCTCCAGATAAACTCACCCTTCACCACAACAACTAACTTGCACTTTTCAAGAGGTGATTCATTAAGTGGTGTGGGTGAAACCGTCATCTGACAGTCGTCTTTTAACGCGCTGGCTTCATGTTTACTTACATTTATAAAGCATTGCCCAATTTCATAATTTACTCAAGCACATTAGTGCCTGAGTAAATTACTTAAAAAATAATTGTGATTTTATTTACTCCACTCTCGAGGTTATCCATTTTAGTGGAGAGAGTTGCTATTGTAGCAGCCTATGAAAGAATATCTTGATTTTGCCCCTCGATATAAAGACGATTGACTTGCATTACACTCAGTTACCTTCCTCAGTCACCTCTTTACATGATGCATCTTTATTGTAGCACTGCCAATATTATGTTGTAGTTAGTTAGCATGTTACATACGTTACTGTCGGGCTGGGGGATTTTGGAAAAAAAATAATCCCGATTATTTTCCCCATATTGATCGATCTCGATTTTCAATTCAATTTAATTTTTTCATAATAAATTAAATGTATTTTGCTGATTCATAAAATGCAAACCTCAGCTCAAACAAAAACAAATGCTTTCATCAAGTCTCATTTAACGCCAAAAGTTGTCCATTGTCTCGTCCAAACTCCCAAACTAGGAACTGTTTATGCCAAAGAAATGGCTGTAAACCTGTCGATTATAAAGTCCCATGACGATTATTGAGATTGACCAAAGTAGCGATTTTGCGTAAATTTCGATGAATTGCCAGCCCTACGTTACTGTGGCGTAGACTGTGCGTCTCGCCGAACGCGCTCAGAAGCAACACTTTGAAAAGATGGTATTGGTGGGAGATCCGTCATGCTTAAACCAGCTGATTCCAGTCGCTCAGCGATCGATTAGCACATCTCTATTTGAACAACAGGCCAGGTCCACATAATTATTTTTCTGCCTAGATGTGGAAAATCCTGTGCAGTCATGACAGAAACACCTTTTATTGACCAACTCTTGGGGTCACAGTCATAAAGTGGCCACAATCACGCAATCTCCCAAAGGACAAAATGAAACAAGAAATCAATGTTTTCACAAAAACGCGCTCAGCTATTTTGATAGTTTACCTTCAAAGTAAAGGTACATTTACACTGATATGTAACACTCCCCTTCCAAGTAAAACAACGGGTACCAGCACTAATTGAAATTTTGCATGCAGAGTGACAATGCCCAAGCCCTGGGCAGCGTGGATTAGGCCCTGAATAGAGACAGATTCTTTGTGAAAGCTTGCTGTGGCGGTTGGCGTGCACGGCTCCCTGCATCTGCTCATTGGGTGAATTGCAAAAACAGTGAATTGTATATGGTCACTCCTTTTACCTTTATCTAATCCTATCGCCTGTCTTTTGTTGGTCTTCAGTATAACGCTTCCATGTTACAGATTACACCATACAAAACCATTGCCAGCATATTTACATTTGAAAGGATTTTACCAAGCTTAGCCATATCTCTGAAACTGGCAATACAAAGATATGTAACTTGGTGCATTAATTCAAGTGACAAATCTGAATTGAAATAACATCATGTTGGGCTATGTTTGCCAACGTGATTTTCTACTGCGTGGGATACATTGCTTGAAGGAATGTGGCGCACATGCTGAAATGCAATCAAAATCGACAAGACATTTTTTAAAGACGGCATGCTGTGAGCTCATTCTAACCCACTTCGCTGTTCTCTACAGTGGGCTGTGTCTCATTGTGTTCGCTCAAATAAAAAGGGAAAGAGTCTGGTATCAAAGTGATCCATCATCCGGCTGAAGCCACAACAACTCGCACACATGTCTGGGGGAGGCACTCGTCGCAACATAGCGACAACAAGCTGCCCATAAAATGTTTGCAATGCCACAACAGAAAGAGGGTAAATATGCAAAAGAGCGCAAGTGAAGTTTGGAGAGCGAATATGTATTTCTATGTCAAATTTAATCCTTGTTTAGGAGGTACAAGCACAAAATCTAATCAGCATAAAAAAGAGGAACACAAAAGCTATTGAAGAATAATGAGGGACAAAAAAATGTCTGACTTTTATTGTTTTATTTGTGACTCTTTGTTTTTGTTCCTGTATACAAGGTCACCTCAGTTATTTTGGTTGTTAATAAGATAATGGAAAGCGACCACAGCAAATTGTGTTTCATGGACAATGACGTCTGACCTAAAGCTATACTTTTGTTTTTCTGTGCACTAACTAAAAAGACACGTAGACAACAGTGAAATTATGTTGAGTCAGAAGAACTTGTCTCGCAATAACCAAGCCAGTATATACAAAAAATATGCTTAAATTGTGATAAAAAGATGGAAGATATAGTGTACAAAAACAAAGGTTAAAGGTCAACATGATTGTTTTTGTTTTTTTCCTCCAGCCACATCAGAACGTCTTTTCAAATGTGGCCTAAAAATACCGTAAATGAATAATTAACAACTTTACATCTTAGAAGTGTATTCTTGTTTCCGATGTAGTATCGCCTCTCAACAGCGTGGCGAACGCGTGCTTGACATGGTGGCATGCATAAACAATTTGATTCTTAATAATTCACATCTTGCGGGTGAACTTTGACATTAAGCTCCATCTGAATACTGAACCGTCCCACTTTTGATCCCTGTCATCAAACGATACAGCCATACGAAGGAACGCCAACTTGAATTAAATCGAAACGACATTGTCAAATGTGTCAAAATGATTCAGGGAAGAGCGAGGGACTGATGGTTACTGGATTTTTTTTTTTCTTTTTCTTTTCCCCGATTAAGACCTCGGTGACCTCTTTCTCAACCCTTTACTTCTCACACGTAAGCCATTCCTACATCCCTATTGGACGGCCGACTAGGGTGAGTCATGGGGTAAAATGGAGCGAGGGCTCATCGGATTGGCTAATGGAAAGGCGATTCTGTAACTTAATGCATATTTTTTTATTTGAGCCAAAATATACACGCTAAAGCAACTGAGATACCGCGACAATTAATGAAGCATGAATTATGTGTGGTACAATATAAAGCAACAACTTAAAGACATTAAGACACAAAAAGCCGCATCGAGTAGAATCGTCTGTTACATTATATATGGAATTGCCCGTGTCTTATATTACAAAGACAGAAACATGTTTGCTGATGACTTTACTGAGAGCAGACAGTGCAGATCGGCTTGTTCAGACCTGTATGGGACAAGTCAACAATAGATAAAAGTAAGAGTTTGGGTTTTATAGATAACAAAAAAAAGAATTGTTACTAATCTAGCTTTGATGTCTTTATATTTAATATTTCACTTTCTAAGACAATGCACTTTATTCATTATGTTGTTTTACTTTTTACTTCCATGGTAAAAAAAAAAAATGAAATCATTTTTAAAAATGAATTGCCATTGAGTTGACACACAACACCATTTTCTAAATCTTTTTTACGACATTTTGCAACATCAGGAAAACCAATTACTGAACTTGGTTACAGCAATTTTATAATTGACAAGAACATTTATTTTTCTACTGTGGCTTAAATTCTTTTTTTTGAAGAATTAGCATAGGCCGTTAAGAAAAATGTTTCTTCACAAGCAAGTTAATGCCAGATAGAGCTAAAGTATCTTGACAACTTTGAAAAGAGAAAATCTTTAATGTCAAACTGAATTTAATTCTAATAAAATAAAATAAAGTGGTAATTATACAATTAAAAGAACCTAGTTTAGTAGCTATGTCAATTTGTCCAATGAAAAAGTGTACTTTAAGAGGACATAGGCTATGATCAGGTGGTGATATGCACTTTAGTAAATGGGTGTCTGTAAGATAAAAGTCAGGATATCTTCCTCCAGTGTGCAGAGGCACAGGGGCCCAGTGTAAACACCTAGTTCAGATATTCAGCCAACCTGTTCCTTTGTGCGCAGAGCCACGCTGCCTGGCTGCCACACATCACAGCCTGCCTGGCCATGCACTGCGTCCCAGAGTCACTAAAGCCTATGCATGTGGTGAGATTTCACAGTGTGCTCGTTTACTTCCAAAACCATACGCTGAACAGTTGCACGCATTATTCCAAAATGGTTTGAGAGATGTTTATCCCTCGTTTTGTCACCGGTTGTTTGACAACTAACCCGGCGACACACACGTATATCATCTGTGAAGCGTTTTGAAGACTGGCTCAATAAACTAACGGTAAAACACGCTATTACGCGCGTAATTAACATTATAGTGACTGTAAACCTCCAGAGACATGAGCGTGTTTTTGTGTCCCTCCATCATCACCGCTTGCCATTCATGGAGCGCCCAGATGCCGTGTTCTAGTGCGTAAAAGCGATGGTGTTTTATGGAGAAAAGAGAGGAAAGAGAGGAGATGTGAGTGCGTGTCCTTATTACACACAGAAAACGTCCCCTCGTGCGCTTTGTTGTTTCAAACTCAAACCGGCGTGAGGATGCGGCGTTACGCTGTGATGGATGAAAACAGAGCTTACCTTCAACTGCTATTACGGCCGGTATGGTCCATAATATCCACAGAATATCCATCATCGGTCACTTAAAAGGTCCAGACATTCAAATGAAATACGTCCCGGAAGCCATTGACAGTGAAAAAAGCAGAGAAGGGACCGCCGCTCCGTCACCCCCGATACAGCGATCCGCGATAGCAGGGAAACCAACTCAAATCTGTACCAAGTTTGGGCGAAACCAAAATACGCAGACAGAGGGGAGCTCCGCGCTACGCAGTTCCGCAGCAGCGCATCGACGCACAACTCAACCAGTTCCAACCACGGGGCGACGAGACAAGTTATTTCAGATTTGTTGTTATCAAAGCCAAGGTTCGCGGCGTTAGAATAATGTGGAGCAAACTGGGCAGAGAATCCCCCGTCCCCTCGTGGCGCTGCTTCAGTTCGCCCACCTGTCAATCAGCAGAAGGACAGTCCTCTCTGCCTTCTCTGCACCGATAATTAAATGTTTGGGGACCTGTGGGGCATTTATGAAAGAAGGAATCTCAAGGCTGCACCGCTGCGTCTGAAAACCACAGGGCTGTCCTGTTTACTGTCTGAAAAAAGGTTTGCGCGCCGTGACGCTAGAACAGGTCGTGGTGGCGGGGACCATTTCACAGTAAGTGCACGCTTTTATCTTTCTGTGCGTACGAACTCACTTTTTTCACCCCCATAATCTGTCTCCGTTGTTTAATTTAAAAGAAAAATAATTCTACTTTGAGTAATTGGTGACAAAAAAAAAAATACTTATTGTAAGAATGTGTTTTGTATTTTGTTCACGCACTTTGATGATGTTAGGCCTGGTCCTTGTGGAAACAGCCTAGTGGATCATAACCTGCAGACTCCATTGCAGGTTAAAACTCTTTACATTCTCATACTTTCATAGCAAGTTGCAACAGTATATTGCACTATGCTGCATTACTATGACATAATCTACGTCTTGGTTAAAGGGACACCGCGTAACATTTTGGACTATACTCATGCCATCAGTAAAAAAAACATGCTTCTAGTGACCAGCTCGAGACATTACTGCAGTGGGTAATCAAAGAATGGACTTGGATGTGGACCTAACCTACATATATTAAAATTAAAATTCTGCTGACTTCAGTCACATCTCCATGGAGACGAGCTGGAGACGCACCCACTCCCGGCAAAGTTAGAGTCATGTGTTAGGAAAGCTGAGCCGCTCACAGCAAAAGCAGATGTTTGTTTCTGCATTCATGAGGTATTTTTCAATGATGAAAAAAATTGGTCATAAAATAAACGCTTGTATTTCAATTTTATTTATTGGGTAAAATTCTACGCGGTGTGGCTTTAAATATCTGGAACCGATAATGTAAAATGTGTGGATTATCAGTTCATTTTTGACATAGACTTGTTCCCTGGCAAATGCCTGATCTGTAAAACGATTCAACTTTCGATTCGACTCTTTAATAAAAAAATATGATCAACTCAATTTGTAATTTCACTTGGTATTAAAACATTATAAATACATTAATAAATGACTTAATAAAGACATACTATCAATTGTAATGTGTCTTTATTTATTCATTTATTAATGTATTTATAATGTTACAGTCATTTTAGCTCATCTTTGCTCATTGTAAAAACAATACTTTCAGCTAATAAAAGACACATTTATTTATTTTTACTCATTTTGATGTTATGATGTTTTATTTCTTATTTTCTTCCCCCCCTTAAAGCGGACAGCTCTCAGTGAACCTGGCATCACATGAGAGGTGCCATGTGACATGAACGGTCCATTTTGTCAGTCCCTCGTCCTGAACAGCAGTCATTTCCAACAACACGAGCCAAAAAAACAGCCAAAGCCCAAAGTGAAATGCGACTTCCTCTCAGGTTCCAAACTTTCCTTCCTGTGCTTTCACATCACTATAAAACTATAATCAGTTGATGTAATGCTGGCTCAAACAGCTGGGCCCCATAACGTCGACAGTTACTCTGGTGTGCTGTGTTTGCAATACGCAGATTTAAGTTGGCAGATATTCTGGGAAAAGTGCAAGGCTTCTGACATTTAGACATTTAGCAGCCAATTATTAGGAAAGTTTTAATCGCATGAAGAAATCTGTCACAAAGTCCATTTGCAATATTCATTTTTCAGATGAAAACGCTGACTTTGTTTTGTGTAGCTTCAGAACAGATTTTATCCCTCGTGGATTTGTTTCCCTCATATGTTTTCCAAGATGTTGCGTTTGTGACAATTGCATTGATTTATTTATAGATTTATTTATTTATTTATATAGTTTGTTAGAAATAGATTTGATGAATTAAGTTGATCGATTCCGTGAGTCTTTAGTGTAAATGCATACAAATTATTGTGTACGGCTTTTTTATTTTCAATATTTTTTTTTTACATATTGTGTAAAAAAAAAATTAATTAAAAAAAAATTCAATAGCCTTTTTTTCTTATATAAGTATAGGCTCTTCTCAAGCTCGTGTTCCTCCTACTGCTTTAAGTTTTAAAAAAAATACTTTCACACAAAAGCTATCTTGTCAAGAATTATTTATTTTCTTTATTTTCAATTGTATTTTTTTACTAGTATTTTTTATTATAATATTTCCTCACTTAATCACCCAAAGAAACATATTGTTTTAATTCAATCATAATTAGTGATTATTTCTGAAATAAAATAAAAAGTGTCAAGCAATTTTGTTTCGCTCAAGATTTTTTATTTATTTATTTATTTTATTAAAAATATACAGAGACAATATAAAAATGTTTTTATATAACCGTCTAAAAATCTATAAGGGTTGAAGATCTGAAAAAAATGCGTGCGTCCCTTTTTATTCCGACTACGTTACATTAGAATCAAAAGCGAAGGCCAGAGACCCCAGAGCAAAGACTCTCAAAGTATCGGCTTCATGTTGCTTTTATAACACGACCCGGCCAGACTTAGAGAGAACAAACAGCTGTGTTCGTCTGGATTTATAGCTCACGAGGAGCGAGTCAAAAATGTATGTGCACAGATGCCCTACGGTTATACGGCCTCTAAATCAGCCTAATAGAAGAATTGCCTATAAATTATTTGTCATCAAACATGCCTTGCTTATTATGTAGCTGTGCGTCGGGCCCATGCGGCTCCGACTCTCATGGGTTAAATGAGCCGGGCCTGATTTATCTGCCTCCACTGAGTTTGACTGTATTGATTCCAGGTCAGTTGTTGGACTGACTTCAGGCCCAGGTGACTGCACAGATGGAGAGAAGGCACCAAACGGAGAGAGAGAGAGAGAGAGAGAGAGAGAGAGAGAGAGAGAGAGAGAAGGCCCTGTAATAATGAGTTCCATACAAGACAAGTATCGATGGGAGATATGCAGAGGCAAATGGTAACACTCCCTGATATTGCTTACAGAATGATATAGTTGAAGCATGCTGTCATAATGGTGCTGTAATGTGTGCGTAATGCAAAGCAGAGGGCAGAATATGAACAACCCTTCTCATATTTTGTTGGCAAAGAAAGAAATTGCTGCAGAGCGGGAACACAAATGCACATTTTTATTCAAAAATCTATAAATTAAGGTTCTTGAATGAGCAGATATCAACATTTTTACCTGTATATTTTAACCTATGTGTATTGCATATTACACAAAAGTATTATTCAGATTTTAGTCTTGCTTTTTGTCAAATGCAGTGTAGAGTGTGAGCACTATTTTACATAACCACGCAGAGTCTATTGCTTTGCCCACTGAATTTTAAATACAATCTTTTTCCTTATATACTGTATATATTTTTCTCTTTCAATTTTATAAGGCAAGTATGGATTCAAGTATGAATTACAACTAAATCGAACAGGCCAGAAAATGAATGAAACTTCAGGTCCTACACATGTATGTCAGTTTGTTTGATGGACAAATACATAACATTGCTTCATAAATGTACAGATTATGCAGAGGCACAAACATGGGATTATTGTCATGTAAGTGTTCATGAGCACCACAATACATTTACCTCACATTTATTAAACACATTTATTTTCCTACTTTTCCTGCATTTGTTAAAGCAATAGCTTCTTTCAACAACAGCTCCCCCAAGAGGTCAAAAGCTGCACATTCTCTGTAAAAACCCTCAGCATGAATATGTCCTTAGCCTATAGTAAACTCTGCCGGAAGGACTCTTCTCATTTAATTAGAACTCATTTAAGGCGCCTGATTCAGTTTAGGCTGTTTTGAAAGATGAAAATTGAAAATTTTCAATAAATGACTTTTTAGGTTTAATAATAATAAATGCTTCGAAACTGTTTATTGGACATATATTTTACTGACATAGGGAATTTCAAACAAATAAATCAGTTTACAGAAATGTGCTTATTCTGACCGATGGCTCCTAGTGAGTGATCATATCTTAATTTTCCAGAGTTTAATTTTATTTAGTTGGGTCATTACAGTGTGTGAATGCACGGTCTGGTTTCTTTCAAGTTTTACCATGATCTCTGACCCTTTGCTGAGAAAATGTGACGGACTTGTCTAAGCTACAAAGACCTTTAGCACAGGATTAACCCCAGCTGTGGGCGCGCTCTCGTATTTACCTCAGGGGATTAAAGCCGCAATTTACCAAGAATTCATGTGTTTTTTTTATTTTTTTTATGACACCTGCACTGTTGTGTTTGTTTGCTTTGCTTTATTGTTATTTCGTGGAACCTGCAAACAGAGAGAAAGATGGGAGAATGATGAGAATTAAAGTGGAGATGACAGATTTATTTAATAATTATTAATTAGTTTGATGGGACAATGGCTGCTGTAATGACAGTTTTACAACAGTGAAGTGCCAGTTTTATGAAAACGTACTGGTTGTTTATTTGGTCGGGACAGTGTTTGTGACAACGTTCTTTTTAGCTGCATGTGACAACTGGAAGTGTGTTCATTATTATATTGATGTTTTATTGGTTAATTATATCTGCTATCAGCACTTTGAATTTTCTTTCAAACCGAGCGTGTTTTCTCCATTTTTGCTTTACCCAAACCTAAATGCTTCTCGACTGGAGTTTACAGCCTATAGGCCACGGTAATGCTTCATTTTCATTTGTCGGCGCATTTACGTCACGTTTTTGTCTCTTTTTCGTCTCGTTTTCGTAGCGTTTTGGGGGGGGGGCATTTTTGTTGCTTTGTCGTCGCTTTTTGGACGTTTTCTTTCGTCGTGTTTTTGCCGCTTCTCGAACATTTATTTGTATTGTTTTCGTTGCTTTTTTATCGTGTTATTTTTGCTTCTCCTACATGTTTTTGGCGCTGTTTTGTTGCTTTCTTTTGGTCACTTTTTTTCGTCACTATTCGTCTTTTTTTTTTTTTTTTTTTTTTTTAAACACGCTTTTAGATTTGGATAGTGCCGCACTGGAGAAAATATGCTCAGTTCAGGCGGGGGTTAAGCCGTTAAATGTTAAGACCTTTTCAAGCAAGTGCTGATTACATTTTACTTTAATGGGGTCCCATTAGTCTGCGTAAATATTTTAAGGCAGGGGTGTCCAATCTACGGCCCGCGGCCCATGGCCCACTTTTCATTGGCTCGCTGTAAATTCTAAAAATATATTTGTATTTTTATATAGTATATATATCGCAAATATAATTAATTGATTAATTTAATTATCCTATTTCAAAAAAAAAAAAAAAAAATATTTTGTCCTTATATTCTACTTCATGAACCTAAAAGTTTGCAGTTTCTGTCCAAAAGGTTCAGCATAAAAGAAAATGTCTCTAAAAAGTGAGTTATCAATCCCAGGATCTTTAGAAATGGCTGAAGATCCCGGTTATCAGCTGTTGGGCTTTACACATAAATATGAAACTGTGGATTTGGTCAAAGAAATGTGCAATCAGTAATCACGTTGAATATACTATAATATTGAATATATATATAAAATAAATGAAAATCCATTAATAGAAAGCTGTGATGAAGGCTGTTTTTGTACTTTAAGCGTATTCAATTAAAAAGCATAGTTAACATTGTATTGAATTAGCTAGCTTTAATACAATAGAGGTGAAGTTATATTTATGACCTCTTCTTTTCTGTATGTGGCCCTCAGTGAAAAATTTGGAACACCCTGTTTTAAGGGGTTGTGACCTAACAACTTTGAGAATCCCTGGTCTATCATACGCCATTCATTTGTTTGTTTTTGTTTGTAGTCGCGAACATTGACATTGTGACTATTAATACAATTCTTTTTCACTTCAACAATGTTTGGCATAAAAAGAATCCATTATTGCCCCTGAGACACAAACCGTCAATTGTTACACATGGAAACTAATCATTCAGTACCGGGTGCTACTTTACATGAAAAGTGCACCCCGCCCGGACACTGCCTTAGTCTTCCCAGCGTATTGGTTTACCCCTGCCAAAAATTTAATTCAATCCTGCTAAGTTGCTCTTGCTTTAATTAAATAGCCCTGGCAGAATTTAATTGACTTTCTTGTGATGTGAACTTAACAGACACTGTAGTGCTCTTACTATGGACCGCAGGGACCTGAAAACAGATCCTCGCTCCCGACTCCTCTCCTTTCACTACGTTTAAATTAAATCACTTACGGCGTTTTCTTGTGACAAATGGGGTCAGAGTCGGTGTCTTCTTGTGGTTTATGGTGTCGCCGCCTTAAGAGAAATGGACGTGAAAGGAGTATGGCCGTGTAAGGGCGGACGATGGGGCCTTATCATAATAAATATATCAGCAACACACCCCGCCTGTAAAAAGCCAGTGAGATGACAGCCGCGGCCAAATGAATGTCTGGAGGAAATGGCAGTCGTCAATCACGGCTAATTGATCCAATCGCTGAACCGAACATAAATCTGGTGACGTTCGCCGTCGCCGTGGTTTCCGTCACGCTGTTTTGATAACATGATGGGATTCGCTTCTGGACAGTGTGTGATTACGGTGTGTTTTTTATTTTTTTATTTTTTTTATTTTGTTGATCTATTCCATTCTCAAAAAGTGATGCTGATTTTTTCTTTCTTTTTTCCTTCTCACTCATTAGCAAATTATGTGTTGTTTTGATGCGAGGGTCAAAGCAACTGACCCTCGCATCTGTTTCTGTGCAGGATCCGATACATATTGTCATAATTCAACATTTGTTATTAGTATCATAGGGTATTACCACTAGATACACACAAATGTACATTGATTGATTTGAGAAAATTGTGAATTATTGTATATGCTGTAAAATAATCACCAAAAGTCAGGGAATAAATAACTGCACTGATGTTGTTTAAATTTACTTGGAGTGTATATCATAGTAAATTTTTGTAATTTATATATTTTTTGTCAATACCCTATATCCCTAACAGGATTCATGTACCTGCCGGGGACCGTCTACACTTTTGGACCCTTTCATGTTGACCCCAGCGTCAGGGCTTGCTGCTGAGCGGACTCTGGTTAAGCCTTTGGATAACCTCTGCAGACCGCGCTGGCCTGCTTGGCACCAATGCCCAGTCCACACATCAGGGATTGTGTAAAACTGTGCAGGGATTAGCCGGCGTTTGGGAGTGTGGTGAAGCCAGGGACTGTTTGAGCTCTGACTGAGGGACGGAACTAACCTGGCTAATGCCAGACTGCTGTGTGTGCTCGAATCATTTCGAACTGCACAGCAGCCTGGGGACCATGGCCGAAATTTTTGCATGGATTTGGGAACCAATCACAGAACGAGGAGGGACGGCAAAATGATGACGCGCTATTCGATATACGGAAGCTTGTAGTTTATTTACGGATTAAAAAAAAAAAATTCCAACATGACAGCAGCAGACGCATGATAGACATTCTTAGCGCCCAATAAACGGCTACGGGTGGTCCCCAGACTAAATTTCACTTGTGATTTTAGTCTGGCGTTAGCCAGGCTAGGACGGAACAGCTCTGTGAGAGTGAAAGGAGAGAGTCACTTGTTCTAATGCAATTAAACTAACATTAAGTATGGTCATACCCAGTACGAAAGATCTCTGCTTCAGAGGGCGTCAAATGTTAGTCAAATAATTGTTCTTTGGTGTTTACAGTAGCAGAGAATCAAGCACTTTTCCTGCATTTTCTGTAAATATCCCTTATTTCAAGAGGTACTTTATACCACGCAACAGCCAACAAACAAAATCTCCTGGGAGACAAAGGCAGATTTTCTTCTTTTTTTCAATATTTAAGTCTTCTGACTTTGATGTAAAACTGAAATTACGATTGAAAAAAAAAAAAACACCTTTTATTGTGTTTATTGTATTATGTAAAATATTGAGCGGACGAAATACAAAAATGTAAATATATATTCAGTGTAGTAACCAGTCTTTGTTGTGTACTTGTTGATTATTACATTGAGACAAAATACTTTTTGTTTTCTGTTTATTGATAATAAAAGTGTTACTGGCTGCATTTCATACACAGACTGAAGCAGACAGCGCAAAAAAGATCATGGGAGGGAAATTACACAACGTGAACAATAATGTATAACAAAACCTGGACGACTTGGAGCTGGTTGAGCAAAGAATAAAGAGAAACGACTCTAGGCCAGTGGTTCCCAACCTGAGTGACGGGCTTCCCCAAAGGGCCTGGGATTGCAAAGGGGGTCCAGAGCTGTGTCTGGTCAGAGGATCAGGTCATGAAAATGATTACATTTGATATGATTGAAATCATTTAATCATTTTAAATGATTAAATGATCTTTTTTTAAATCATCAAATACAGTATGAATGAGAAAGGAGTAGAGGTGCAGAAAACACTTACATTTCAGTTTATTTGTTTAAAATAAATTATTTTTAGGCTCTGAGTCATTTGGGGGCCACTGTTTTGAAGTGGCAAAACATCAGACAAAGGAGATGGTGATCGACAGGGCTGGCCTGGCCATCGGAAGATTTGGGAGTTTTCCTGCTGGGCCGACGTACTTTTGGGCCGGATGGGCCAATCACACCGAAATAAGGCCAATAATACCTTACACCGGCCCACAATTAACGGGAAAAGCCATCAGAATCTCTATCATAACATTTATGCAATTACACAACTCCTTCATTAGAGGGATTTGACGCCTTTTATACCCCTCTAGTGGCGCTTTCTTGAGTCATGGTTCCCAGATAATCTCGTATAATGAGCAATGGGCCTCTCGGATATAACACTCATGCCCCTCACATTGTGAATATAAGAGGAAATAGTTTATTGTAACTCCCTCCAGGACCCACAGAACCTTAGACCTCTATTTTTTATACATTTTAGACAAATGTTTGCAAAGAAGTGCATGCTGGGAATTGTCAGGTGACTCTGTCTTGCCCCTCGTCGTCAGTGCGCGCAGTTTGTAAATCTTCTAGTTTCCAATGAAAGGATTTACACTGTTTGGTCTTTTTGGGACCTCTATTTTCACTCCACACCTCCATAACTCCGTGGTGAGTTTTACCATTTCATCTTCAATCTACAGTGGGATCATTAACGGAACGCACATTTTAAGATGTTAAGTAATTTTACAAAAGTTCCTTCAAGTTATAAATGACAAGATTAAAGTGTTGAGCGCTATGAGGCGTTAGCTTGAATTCGGCAGAAACAACATGCAACTATTGTCCTCGATTTGTAGCTTATACTGTTTTAGTTCAAGCCAAGGGCTTATTGTTTTGCTCATCACCTCGACTATTGCATTAAATATGACTGTTTTTTTTTTTTTAGATGGCCGGTCTTGATCCAAAATTCCCAGGCCGATTTTTTTAGCCAGTCCAGCCCTGGTGATGGACTTCAGGAGGAGGACACTACTCCACACACCAGTGACCATCCAGGGGGAGGACATTGAGTTGGTGGTAACTGGGTGTTCACCTCAACACTAAACCAGACTGGTCCCACAACACCAACGCCCTGTACAAGAAGGTCCAAAGTAGCCTCCACCTCATGAGGAGACTGAGGTCCTTCGGAGTGAGCAGCCTCTGCTCAGGACTTTTTATGACTTTGTCATAAAAACGCTGCCATGTGCTGGGCCCCGGGCAGCACAGAGCAGGACAAGAACAGACTAAACAAGCTGTCAGGAGGGCCAGCTCTGGACTTTGTGGAGGAGGTGAGGGACAGGAGGGTTTAAGCTAATGGGACTGTAAAGGGGCTGAGCAGCTCTTTCAGTGGAAGATCGGGGCACGAAAGAGCGATGTTCTAATTTCTTATTTATTGTACATCAGATACTCTCATAAACTATTACTTGTTTACACATTATCCTGTTCCTCTTTGATTGCACATTTTCCTGTTTGCACCCGCGAGCCGTCTTGATAGCTGTTCTAACAAGTGAATTTCTCCTTTGTGAGATCAATAAAGTTGTATCTCACAGCGTTTGCAGGGGAAGCTTCAAGGATAAAAGGCTGGGAACCTCTGCTTAAGGCAATACATCACGCTTACCTCCATTCAAGTCTACAGTTTTACGTCACCGTGGAATTACTTTTTAGTTAAAATACATTGCCAGGTCAAGGCTAAACATTTTTAAAGGCCATTTTTGCAGCCTTCCCTCAAGCCGTACAAAAAAGCACGAAGCCGGTGACCCATAGCAGCTATATTTACACGCCGCTCCAGGCAGATCTGCTTCTCTTTGCACACGAGCAAATGTTACCATTACAACATAACATGACCTATTGGGATTTTTTGTGTAAATACATGAATGCTGGTTGAAATTTTGAACCTCAAAACTATAATCTGACTGGATCAACAAATAGCTTTTTAATCTGTTGAAAGTGTTGGTTTGTTGTATTTTACTAGCAGATCCTCATCATGATGGTTGGCTTAACTGTCAACTCTAGTTTTGCTGCTGATTTTTGTAAGACCATGCTTAGTTTGTGCTACATTTACCTTGCATTTGGAAGTATTTCATGTGTTTTATAGCAGTTTTTCGTAACAAGGTAGAAGCACGGTGAAATAAATGCGCAATAAAAACTGTAACGGCTCCGATTTCTTGTTACAAGAAAGAGTTTGAAAGAGGAAAAAAACGCTCAATTTACCTGACTCTGAGTTTATGAGCTTTTTATTGTGTTTCCGCTGTATTTAACCTTAACCCTGAGAGAGGAACCGAGAATCCCTCAAGGGATCCAATTTCATTCTTTACAGTGTTCAGAGGAATATAATGACTTTGCTGCTGAGGAAATTATAACATTTAGATTTGGCTTTTTCCTTCTTGACTCCGTCCTTTTATCTGAAAGAGAACACTGGCCTGGGACTCCTTAGGCAGGTCTGTATTTTATAAGTGAAAATAAAATCTATTGAGGAATCTAAAATAACTTCATTACAATTTGTCGTTTTATTTCACCTCGAGCACATTCAGAACAATGAACTTTAAACAAAAAGTCCTGGGAACTTTGTGACGCAGGCTGCATATGGCCACCGTTGTTAGAGGAGCACAAATGTGTCCCTGTGCAGTGACCAGGAGGATTCAAGACGCTCCACTGATAATGAACAGTGTTGTTTAGCCAAAGGCTCAGCAGCGTTGTCGCTACATTTTTTGTTAAGTTTCCTGATGGAAAATCTAAGAACATGTTTGAGTTCTGGAGGCAACGTTCATTAAGGTTGAGCAAACATCTGATTCAAAGTGATACAGAATTGGTTTTAGTTGTAAAGAACCTCTTAACCCCCACCTGAACCAAGCACGTTTTCTCCAGTTTGGCTGGAGAAGGCCCTATACCTGATTTTTTGATTGCAAACAATGAAAGGGGAAGCTACTAAATTAAAATGTTATTGGTGATCCAAACTCATTCGTAACTTTCCTAATATATTTGTAGCATCCAACTTCTTTACAGGGGCAGGTTTATAGGCACATTTCATAACTTGCAGGGTCACTTTTTAGGGTCACTTTCACTAAAGTGCTAGAAAAATAGTCTAAAAGTTCATAACATTGATACAAATGTTTTTTAATCTAATGCATGCTGTTTTCCCCACAAACGTTTGAGTTCACAATATACTAATGGAGGATAAAATACATTTCATTTCATTTCGAGAAGTAAAATCAGGTATTGCTCCTTTAAAAAAAAAAAGTGTCAAAATAGCAACAAAAATGTGTGACAAAAACGCTACAGAAGTGACAAAAAAGTGATTTAAAAAGTGACAAAAATGTGATGGAAAGTTTAGAAAATTGTGATGAGAAAGTGACAAAATGTGATTAAATGTTACAAAAATGTGATTTAAAAAGTGACAAAAAAGTGATTTAAAAAGTGACAAAAATGTGATTGAAAGTTTAGAAAAATGTGATGAGAAAGTGACAAAACGTGATGAAAATGTTACAAAAATGTGATTTAAAAAGTGACAAAAATGTGATTTAAAAAGTAACAAGAATGTGATGAAAAATGTATGAAACATTCACAAAAAATGTGATGAAAAAGTGACAAAATGTGATGGAAAAAGTCACAAAAATTGGATGAAATAGTTACAAAATGTAATGAAGAAGTGACAAAATGTGACGAAAACATAAATTTAAAAAAAAAGCAATCAAAAAAAATAAAATAAAAATGACGACAGCGTGCCAAAACTGCAAGGAAAAAGATCCATTTTGATCAGTTTGGTAGGTCTTGGCTTTCAAATGAGGTGTTGCACTGGCCTATAGGCTGTACTTGGTTAAGGCGGGGGTTGAGAGGTTAAACCACTTGAATCTTTTTCATTATTTATTTATTGTTTTGTTTTTGATGATGATTCTATTACTTTCCAGAGATAACCTTAGCCCAATGCCAAACAAGTCTCAAACAGTAAAATGCTTCTTCAGTAAATATTCATATGAGCCGCAGTGAAGTAGTCGACGCTTGTTCCTCTGTGCACATAAATGTCAGTATCTTCTGCGCGTCTGTGGTGTCTGCAGTGGAAGCAGCGACAGAGAGAGTGCACTGGCGCGAGGAAGTGGAGCAGAAGAAAGTCCGGTCTGGAGACGGGCGAAATCCTGAAGATGAGGCGAGAGCGCAAGGGAGCATCCAGAGGTCATTCCCATGGTAACCCCGGGGCCGAGAGATCAGTGACCCGCCCGCCCCGCCCTGCCCCGCTGTAGATTGTAGGTCACATATGGCACCAGAGATCCAATCAGGACTAATCTGGCTGCACTTGTAGGTCATAATTTGTATTGGAAAGCTGGTTTATCTCGTCTTGTTGCTGTGTCTGCATGGTAATGGCGTACATCGCACTGAGCAGATGAGCTGACCCACTAAATGCATGTGTCAATAAAGGTCCGTGTTGTCTGTGAGTGAGGAGCAAACACACGGATCAGGAGCACATGATACCGTGGGAGCGCAAATCGCCTTCTGCAGCACATTGGAGCAAGACAGTCAAAACAAGCCGCAGTGCACTTGATCATTAGTGACAATTCAGTTTGATGTCATAATCTCATAGATTCTCTGATTCATTACAGAGCTCATGGTGCTACTTTTTATAAGGCAAGGGTTCTCGAACTCTCGGGACCCCCTCCTGTAAAATGTAATTAGCATTTATAATAATTTAAGGTGAAAAACATTTAAAACATGTTAGTTTGGATACTGTATTTTAATATTTGGCCCAATTTCACTAAAATAAAAAAAAAAAATTTAAAAAATGGAAAAAATATTATCTCCAAATTATGTTGCAACCACTGTTAGGGTGCCTAAATTACAGCGGGAACCATATGTTTACATACACTTCATAAAAAGACACATTTGCATTTTTTTTCTCACTGTCTGACATGAAACCAGAATTAATTAATCAGAATTTAAAAAAAATATTTCTGTTTACCTTTAAACAATTTGGGAAAGTGCCAGATACAATGATGGAAATGTCCAGCCATCATACAGATCAGAAATAATCTCTGTGTCCCAGATGAACATCGGAAATGTGAAAATCAACCCAAGAACAAATGCAAAAGACCTGGTGAAGATGCTGAACCTGGTAAGAGTTTGTTATTATCCGGAGTGAAACAGGTAAAAGGAAGAAGCTCTTACTCCACTGTGAAACACGTGGGTGACAGCATCACAGATGACATCTTGAAATATTGGAGCAACATCTCAGGAGATGGGTCTTCCAAATGGACCATGAAATCAAACTGCCAAACTGGTTACAAAATGGCTTCAGGATAACAAAGTCAATGTTTTGAAGTGGTCATCACAGTTTAGTTTAGTTTATTTGAGCAACAGATCCTCATCCTATTTTTTTTTTTTTTTTTTAATTCTAATTGAAAAAGAAAAAAAAGTTAGTTCTGGTTTCATGTCAGACAGTGAGAAAAAATGCAAATGTGTCTATTTATAAAGTGTGTGTAAACATATGGTTCCCGCCGTATACATGTTTCTACTTAAATTGCTGGTTATTGCCTATTCTCTGTCTGTCTTTTTTACAGCAAAGTTAAGAATAACTTCAGGCAATTGTGGACAACAACAAAAACAAATGTTATACTTCAAACTTAATTTGAACTTAATTGTGATGCAATATGTTTCTTGAACAAAAATGAAGATTGAGTTAAATGCAGAGCGGAAAATTAAATATTACCACATCAAATAAACCCAAATGTTCTTTTTTGTAATTTTTTATTAAGTACAAATGTTCAAGCTTAATCTTCACACTGCATTAGGCCAATTGTAAGCCACTTCAAATTTGCAGATAGAAGATATTGTATTATTTTTTACATTTCATATTTACAGATTGATGTAATAAATGATATAGAGAAGTACAGTCAGACACACAGTTTGATCAAATACATAGGGAGGCCACATGGAGGTTGTTTTAAAAGGCCGATGTTGTGCCCTCACCATTTGACCCTCGCGACACAGCGAAAAGCACCAGAAACACACATTTGCATATTTCATGATTTCTCGTGTATAAAGATAGTGCGTTCGCAAGCCTCAGTCTTGAAAATTCACTGCGACGTGGGGCTTTTTTCAGGTTCACTAAACTGTTAAATCCCATTTCGGTCAAGCCTGAATCCTTTACTCTCGGTTATGCATTAATAAAAGCAGCCTGTGAGTGGAACTTTCACTTTAGAGATAGACGTTTTTCACATGTCGAGCAAACAAACACTCAAACACAGATAAACGCTGAATCCGATGGGGATCAAATGAACAGGAAATGGAACGCACCTTCTCTATGCAGCAACATCAATGTTTTATGAATATGTTTTCAATGTCATGTAATGTGGTCAAGTTGAGGAATGAAAGGAAAATGTACATACACATTTTTATATTTTTCAAAGCAGTAAATGCAACTTCTACTTGGACGGATTATTAAAAAATGTTGCTTCTTCTCTCAAGGTTATTATAGGTAAATATGGAATCCAAAATGATGTTTAGTTTTTTTCTAAAGTACCTTTTATTTATATTCAGAGACTGTTTGATTGAATCGGGGCCGGACTCCGCTGCTCGGTGGCTGCCTGTGGTCAGACATTTCCTGCGTAAGCTGCGATAATCACGGGTGACTGGACTCTCACCTCTGGCTCAGGTCTATCAGTAATTCTCCTCCAGCGAGCCGCGGGGGCCGCATGGGAACCGTCACAGGGTCAAGTACAGCCATCTTCACACATACGCTTCACCGGCCACACTTTGCTTTGCTTCCCCCCTCCCCTCTTGCATTAATACTTTCAGAAGCACATAACATTTTGATGCATAATTTGGACAGGAATCTAGTGAGACCAAGTTACAGACGGCATCTCTGGAATCGTCCATATATGGTTATGTTTGAAACCTGTTAAGGGGAAAACATTTTTTTTTTTTAAGGGGAGACACTACAGGCAAAACTACTTTTTTTTTTCTTTCAGTTTTCAGGTTTTGGGCCAAATTGGTCTCTGAACATACAAGCTTTCAGCCGGAAACAGAAAACATACCTAATCTTCACAACAACATGTTTAAATATTGCGCAGATTCAATGTTTGCCCATAGACTTATATGGGACAATGCAATTTCAAGGGCCTTTTTCTCAAACCACATTTTTCTGTCATTGTGGCGACACTATGTCCACGTCAGCAGCACATAAAGACTTCAAATTTTCCAGCCTTGGACTGAACAATATTTGGAAGATTTTTACAGAGGGATTTTTTTTTAATTTAATCCCTAAGCCCCATTTATTGAGTTTTGAATGTCAAAAAATAAGGCGAAAATTACATTTTTCCACTAAAAAACAGCTTATTTTAAAACTAAGCAAGAAATCCAAAATCCCCTCTGAAAAAGTGTTGGTAACTCATTTATCAATAAAATGAAACCATAAATTTGAATGTAGCTCTATCCATTATTCAGATTTCGTCGCCTAAAAGATGGGAAATTTGGGGCATTTTTAGACATAAAACACCTTGTTCTTATATGAAAAGATAAAATGACAGAAAACTTGCCATGTATTTTTTTCTTACATTTATGCCAGTGATCGACAGCAAAAGTTTCAAATTGATATCTGTAAATTTACATTTTTTTCCCTATTCACCTGCAGTGTCTCGCCTTAAATCTAAACTTTCTCTAATTATTCCAAAACTGTAACAAATGCTGAATTATGAATATAGTTTCTACTAAATAAAGATACAAAGACATGGAGAGGAGCAAAGTGGTTCGACAGCCCATAAATCCTTAAAAAAAACTGAGAATGCATCGGGCTAATGCTAACGGTGAGCTAGCGCTAGCTACAACTGCCGTTTTTTTCACTTCTACAGAACAATCTGCTGTGAGAAAATATCCATATGGACCCGATTTACACTTGACTTTATTTGTATGTGATAGATAAGTTCATATTCCACCAGAAAATGAGTGAAAATTGTGTTTCCCAAAAGATTCTATTTTCCCCCTCGGCGAAGCCACGCCCCCTTCTATGACGGGATGCCGTCTGTATCAAAGCTAGTTGTTGAAATGATACTCTTTTAATATCAATGGGAGAATAATTAACAAAAATATAATGACACAGAGGGGATTGTTATATTGAAGTTTTGAACTGACTCCTGCACATCTAAACTTAAACTCAAGCGGGATAAAATTTTAGCACCCAGATTAAATCCATCTTCGATTAAAAGCTGCTGTGGGTTGTTTTTCACATTTGAATGATTGTCTGTTTTTCTGTGTATTTGACAAAATGATATTGCGTCATTCATACTGTTTTTTTTTTTTTTTTAACTGTGGAGCCATTTTTTATTTGTTACATTAACAGTATGTTTCATTTGTGTAACACCTTTTAACGCGTGAGTGGATTTTGAAACAACTTTGACATTTTAACCCAGACAGACTCATCCTTACACCGCTGGCATTGTCCCGTGTGTTGTAACTGTTGTGTCTGTGTCCTAGTTTTTCCGCAGACTGTGACATGCGCTTACATAAAACACACAGTGCCGTGTCGCCTGAGTCACACGGTCAAAGAAGACAACCGCGTTTCTTAAATCCACCACCACATCATAAACTCCTTTTGCCGGGTCCTTGGTCAGGATTACATAGCTGGAGGATTAGCCTATACTGTGCATGTTTTACGATATGTCATTATTAATAATAGGCACCATCTCTGTCTCAGCCTTCTTCATTAATACCATTTTATACGGATCTTTTACATGCCCTTCTCCACTGTTCAACAAAATACACTGTCAAATAAAATCAGCGGAGATCTGTCAGGTCGGGAAATGTCTCAGTAAGAATTGTCAGTTTTATTCCTAAAGCTATTCTAGATTTGTATACAATGACAGAGCTTTATTACTTTACCACCTTTATTTCACACATATTTATATTGGATTACAGCATTTTGTTTTACATGTTTTGACATAAGAAGAAGAATTAACTAATAATAAACTGAAATGGTTATGCACACGGTTTCAGCACTTCCTTTGTTTTTAATATTCATAGTTGTTTCTTTTGTTTGTTGTCGTGCACGAGAACTTTGGTATTTCCCGAAGGTCAATTAAAGTGCAATAAGAGCGGAATGATGTCGCCGTCAGAACTCATGAACTGCAGCCACGGGGCTCAGTCACAACATGTCACCCTGTGCCTCCCAACTCCTCCGTGGCCTTGTGAACTCTGCAACTCTGCAGCCGCTCTTATTCAGCTCCACCGAGTGCAACCGCCGCATTGCGCTACAGCAAGTACACGGGTAATTCTACTCGAGTAGCCCAACTTTGACTCCTACAATGTGAGGTTTCGCCTATTGTTCTTTTAGTGGTTCTAAGTAACCAACACTGGAATAAAGTGGAGACAATTATTACTACTTTTTAGCAGTTCATTCTGTCAATTAGTCAATTTATGGTTCTGGGATTTATTTATGTTTTTTACTTATTTAAAGGCACACTGCGCAACATTTTGGACTATACTGTACCATCAACACAAAACCTGCTCTCAATGACCAGCTCGACACAGAAAATGCTTTTTTTGCAGTGGATAGCAAAAGCTAAAAAGAATAAAAAGAGTGGATGTATTTCTGTAAGACGTGTTAATCTGTGGAACGACCTGGAAGATGGTTGTTTAAAGCTACTAAAATTCAAGATTATATAAGCTTAGGATGAATAAAGTAAGAAAAATAAATACAAAATAATAATGATGACATGATTTAGTTCCAACTAAATTAACATAAAACAAATGTATGTATACATATTTGTTGGAATATTGAAATTTATGTTACTAACTTCAGATACATGCTTATTTCTCTTCTGTTTGACACTTGATATTGTTCATTATTAATGTTTGTGTTTTGTTTTGTTTTCTCTCGTGGAAGTCTGTAAACTGGGTTAACTACTACTACTACTACTACTACATAGTGAAAGAATGGATCTGGATGATGGCCTATCCCGTTTAACTCTCAATTCTGCTGACTTTAGTCGACGTCTCCATGGAAACGAGCCAGAGACGTACCCACTCCTGGCAAAGTCATAGCCATGTTTTAGCAGAGGTGAGCTGCTCAGAGCAAAAGCACATGTTTGTTTGAGGTATTTTTCAATGGTGAAAATATATATCATAAAATAAACGCTTGTGTTTCAGTTTTTTTTTTTTTGAGTGAAATCTTACGCGGTGTGGCTTTAAAATGGGATAGAAAAGATAACATTGCTTCAATCTATCCACTATTATTTGAAGTGTTTCTCCGTTTAACCATCTCACACAAAAAAATAGTAACAGGTTTGATTTAGATTTGATGGTGGCACAAAGGTGACAAAGAAAAATAAGTGTGTGACAGTAATGCAACGTGAAATGCCCTGTAATGGCCTGTTGCCAAATTAGAAAAATTGACCTTCCCCAACAAAGTGATACAAGCCTGCACTCAGGGAGGTTTTAGGGGTAAGTGGCGTTTTGAGAGCAAGAAGCAAAGAAGCCTGGAGGCCAAGCAAATTTTTCATGAGTAATTTAATATCTGGAACATGAGCACACGCTGCACTCAGGATGCTGTCCCGGATACAGACAGAGATCTCTGAAAGGGAAAGAGCGTGGAAGACAAAAGGCCGTCCCAGTCGCTTGTTAATGTTGCTTTTCTTAAATCCTTCTTGAAAGCAAAAAGAGAGCAGTCTGCGCAATGTAAGACGAACATGTATAAGGCAGGTGAGTTCAAAAGGTCAGGAGGAACAAGGAATAATTGTGCTGGTGACAAAAAACATTACATTGTAAGGGGAGACACTACAGGCAAAACTCAATTTTTTCAGGTTTTGGGCCAAATTGGTCTCTGAACATATAAGCTTTCACCCGGAAACAGAAAATATGACTAATCTTCACAGTAACATGTTTAAATATTGTGCTGATCCAATGTTCCCCCATAGACTTATATGGGACAATGCAATTTCAACACATTTTTCTGTCATTGTGGCGACACTATGTCCACGTCAGTAGGACCTAGTTCAGTTCAAATGTTTTTATTCAGCCATGGCGTTATTACAGACACAATAATACCAACAACAGCAACAGCAAAGTATTCAATGCTAAATAGGAGCATGAGGAAGACATTGTTGTCTTATAAATTTCATGCCCCATTTTTTTCTCCAAAATCTGAGCTGGCTCTGAACAGATAGCTCACCCGTTTTTGCTTTGTTTCAGCCTGTATCAAGGTAGAATAATACTTTACATCTAAATCAATGACTGTTTCAAATTTGTCAAAACATTGGTTCTTATGTTTCGTTGCCTTCGTATTTTCCAAGTACTTTTTTTTTTAATACATTTTATTGAATTGAGTGATTGTGTTACATGATTTTTGAACAATGTCCAAAGAATTCCATAAAGTGATCCCTTTTACAAGAAACCCCTTTTGTTTGTGTGAAATGTAAACCTAAAGACTTCAAATTTTCCAGCCTTGGACTGAACAATATTTGGAAGATTTTTTCGGAGCAATTTTTTATTGTCTAATCCCTAAGCCCCATTTATTGAGTTTTGAATGGCAAAAAACTAGGCGAAAATTAAGTTTTTACAAAATTTTCCACTAAAAAACAGCTTATTTTAAAACTAAACAAGATATCCTAAATCCTCTCTGAAAACGTCTTGGCAACTCATTCATCAATAAAATGAAACCATAAATTTGAATGTAGCTCTATCCATTATTCAGATTTCGTCGCCGAAAAGATGGGAAATTTGGGGCATTTTTAGGCATGAAACACCTTGTTCTTATATGAAAAGATAACATGACAGAAAACTTGCAATGTATTTTTTTCTCACATTCATGCCAGTGATCGACAACAAAAGCTTCAAATTGATATCTGTAAATATATTTTTTTTTCCTATTCACCTGCAGTCAGGGGCGGACTGGGACTGAAAAACAGCCCTGGACTCTGACTAGCCTGGCCCAAATTAGCGTAATTGTGAACTTCCACAAATACATATTTGAACCTCTTACCACCTGCCTTAACATTAACGAGTGCATTTTCCCCAGTTTGGCTTTTTATTATTATTTTTTTGACTGATATCATCAGCAAAAAGAACGGTAAAGGTGGTCGTAGAAACAGAAGCAAAATCATTCATATAAATAATAAATAATAATGGTCCCAAAATTGAACCTTGTGGTACACCATACTCCACGGAATTCCTTTTAGATTCATATTTTATATACTGGGCTTTACCCAAATCTAAAAGCTTCTCGACTGGAGAGCAACAATGTAACGCCTCATTTGAAAGCTAAGACCTACAAAAGTGATGGAAACTTTTCGTCACGTCGCCACATTTTTGTCATGTTTTTGTTGTTTTTTTAATTATTTTTTTCTAGCATTTTTTGTTGTGTTTTTCTCATGTTTTCATCCTCTTTTTCTCGCAATTTTGATGCTTTTCTTTTTAGCTTTTAGATTTGGGTAAAGCTCGGTTGAGGCGGGACTGGTGGCCCTAGAGCCAGTGGCCCTTCTGTGCTCTTCCAGAATGGACATATGGCCAGTCCGCCCCTGCCTGCAGTGTCTCGCCTTAAAAGTGTCAATACAATAGGAAAACAATATTATTTATAAAAATGCAGCTACAAAATACCTACTATTTTTATCTGCCATTTACAAATGATATGTTTCTTCTCTTTTTTTCTTTTTCATTTGTATCACACAAAATGAATACAAATGCAAACAAAATGAAAAGTAAAAGCCACCGTCTCTTTACACTCAAAAAAGATAAATAAACAACACGTGAGCAACAGCACAGCAACGTCAAAACACACCACTGAGTCTAAATGTCTTCCTTCTCATACTGGCAGGCGTATTATTGTGACGCTTGAATCGATGGCTGTCGACACTTTTGCCACGCAGCGAGTCCCCCGGGTGCGCAGGAGATTGGACCGGGGCGCAGTGACCAGCAGGTGTGAAGACGCGCACGCGGGACGAGCAGGGAGGGAGGAAGAGGAGCATGGATTTAGCTGTCACTTTGCTCATGTGGGACTCGCAGGTGACTCGGACTGCGGCCTGCTGGGGTACTTTGAGGAGTAATTATGAAAGGTTTTTTTTTTTTTTTTTTTTTAGAGAGAGACAGAGAGGGAGAGAGGGAAACGTGTGACTGAAAAGCTTATGGCCACAGACTTTGTTTTATGTACTTGCTGATAAATCAATTATATGGGCGTGGAGGGAAGAAGTATAAATTGTCACACACTTTTCCCACTGAATGGCGTTCAAGCAGCAGAGGTAAGTAACTCATGCCCCTAGAGGCCATAAGCGGCACTGCAGGCATCGTAGCATGTTGCGTTTTTTTTTTTACTCATTAATTGCCGTGAGAGTAAATACTACAGTAAAGAGAACGGGAGAGAGGAATATTGTACATCCAATTACACAATGGAGACTTTTTTTTTTCTCTCAAACTTGGCTGTAAATACTGCTATGGACTTGTGTATTGTACAGGTGCTCATCATATAATTAGAATATTATGGAAAAAATGCGTTTGTTATTCAACTTAAACTATGAAGCTAATATTAGTCTCACATTTTAAGTTGAATTACAGAAATAAATACACTTTTTCATGATATTTTAATTAAATGACGAGCACCTATATATTCTCCTGTGTTATGTCTTTCTGTGCTGTATTATTCTTTTACGAGTAGGGAGCCACACAGACAATCCAAGCACTCTCTGTGCTGTGAAAGGTCCTGAAGGACGTAATGAGTGTGAATGTGTGTGCAGTGTGACTGGAGTTGACAGTTGGCTAGTCCTTGATCTCCGAGCATAATCTCAGAGCTCAGATAAGAAGTGTCACACAGAGGTGGTGCAGAGGTCACATGGAGGTCATTTAGGGGCCATACTGAAGTGTCCTGTTCCGACTGGAAGTGCAGGTCAAATCTTCAGTTCGACTCCAAATGAATTAGGGGGTAGGCGTGTACAAGCACCTTGCTTCTGCCTACTCCTTTTGGGCATCTTACCTGTTAGCTGTTTGTGTTGTCACGTCATCTGCTGAATACTCAGCTGCTCAAATAAAAAAGAAAGAAAGAAAGAGTGAGCCCAGAGCACTGCCCAGGCGGATCAATACACCAACTATTCTTATGAGGCTGTGTAATTGGAAATCAATGCCTATTGAGTGACCTCTATGCTCAGCCGCGTGACCTAAAAGCGGTTTGTACGTGAGCAGGATTATGTTTTAATGTAGTTCTAAACATCATGTGGAGTCATTACAGCTTGTGTGTGTTTCGTTTGCGAATTAGACAAAAACTCAATCCGCCGACTAATCTGTAGATTAATTTAAAGCACTAGTAATTCACAATTTACAAAGTAATTTCTTCCTTTTATCTAAATGAAGATGTTTTTTATTTTCTGTTAGCCAATTTCCTCAATCCAAAATTAGTAAGAAAAAGTCTGTGATGGATTATTATTACTTTTTATTAGTAGAAAAATAAAGTTAGGCCCACTTCATGTTTGTGTCCAGATCACACTGAAGTTCAAACACAGTTCCTTCAGTAAGTAGCAATCCCCATACATCAAAATGATTAGCAAGAACATTGTGTAATGCACGTCCAACAACAAGTCCTAATTCAGACCATATGAGCGGCTAAAGTAGCATGAAGCATGACTAGCGTTGGCAACAGATGGAATGTCCTCTCCAGTGCTCCGACACCCCGTGAAATGCACATCAACTCCGCAATTAGTTTGTCGCATCCCCAGCCACACACCCAGGCACACACGGTACGCACAAGTCGGCTGCACTCGTAAAGATGCGAGTAGAAATATGCCACACACACTTTCTCGATCTGTTTGTGTTTTTTCGAGAGGCCAGGAGTGCCATGTGCTGACCTACATAGAGCGTGCACTGTTTGACCGGCTCTTATAATGGGAACTCTCGATGCAGATGCCCTCAAGTCTGCCGCTCCGGTCTGAAAAGAGGTCATGGGTCACGAGAGGACGGGTGAAAAAAAAAGGAGGGCTTTTGACACAATCAGCCGCTGCCTGTGTGGACCAGAACAAAGAGACAGGGCTCTGCGTGTTAACAACGTGTTGGGGGTAAGCTGAGAGAGACGCCGGATGCAGCGTGGATTCAGTGGGTGGTCAAAGCAAATGCATTTGAAATTTGCTTATTCTCCCCCCTCAAATATAGGGTCAATTCAGGTAATTTGGGACAGTTTTTCGTATTGTCATTTGTGAGTTTTGTCTTGTTCACAATGAAGACAATGTCCCGGCATGTCCATGAAAACTCTTTCTTTAACTCAATTTTGAAATTTGTTTTGACATGATGCGACCCACAATTGTGTTAGGGTTGACAGAGAACACATTGTTGGGGTTGTGTTTGGTCATTTGGGACACTGTTTTCCTATGGGATTTGACAGGTGAAACAATGTGTCTTTTTTATGCAGTCCAGTTCCACTAAATTGCTGTTTTAGAGTCTCCAAATAGGAACCAGAACTGAACCAGTCTCTTAACTTGACAATTAACCAAATATAGCCAATAAATCTGAACAAATCAGCCTGAATAAGAATATAATTTGGACAGAAAACAACAAGTCCCAGTAAGATTCCAGTATTTTTTTTATTTATTTTAAAAACATAATCAGCAAACAATTACAATACCAACTACAATATCCTTCCTGCACGACTGATTCAAATACTGTTCAGGCTGATAAAATGACTTTTTTGATCATGAATTTATTATTTATTTATTATTGTCCCAAATCACCTGAAATATGCTGTCCCAAATTACATGGTCTGGTAATTTGGGACAGTATTAAAAAGTAAAAAATATACACAGAATTGAAACAATTAACATATAATTTGTTGTCCATAGCACAATGCATAGTTATAGGTTAGATTTGCAGTGTTTTAATCAGTTAAATATCATCCCTTTAAAGAGGGGGTATTATGCTTTTATCAATCACATAGCACCAGTCTATATCACACTACAATGATGACCAAACCTTCTGTTGGTCTGTAAATGCAGTAAATTAGAATAACTGCCTCGTATAAAATTGCTCTCTCAAAATGGCTGTAGCGAATGTCTTGAAATAGGCCTCTGTCTCTTTAAGAACCTCTGACTCTTTCCGACACGCCCCCTCCACACGCTGTCTGTGGCATCAGTGGGGAGGGGGTTCTGCTGAGGAGCAGTGGTTGGTTACTCGGCTGGTGACGAAAGCTCGGAGGCGTCTCCAGGAGGTGGGGGCGTTCCTAGGAGGACTCAGGCAAACCTATCCCTAAAATGGCCGCCATCATAGTTTTTACAGATTACTCAAAAATACGTGAACGTGCCAAGGCAACACTTCCGGCATGTTTTTAATGAGGGAATGACATAATAACATGATGTAAAGCTTGAAAAAGTCGATTTTGCATAACACCCCCCTCTTTAAGATTAAAGGCAGAGGCAGATGTCATTTCGCAGACCCCATGTTTTTTGGGGTAAACTTCCTTTTTGATGCTGGCCACGCCTCACTACATGTCACTGTTTTTAATAGACCCCCAAAGCAAGAATTGGGCTCACACTTTTTAGAGCTCAGGTAAAAGGCCATTTGCTAATGCTGTCCCAAATTACCTGAAGTCACCCGACCTATAGCCTACCAGAATGACTATTTTGTTGGCCAATCAATCGAGTTGACAATAAAAAACTATAAACTATAAAAAACTGTTCCTTTGCCAAAACTACACATTCAAAAGCATGAAGATACAGTACTCTTCTATCTCCTCTCTTTACTTGGACTGCATCACAAACGCTCTGGCAACCGGCTCTTGTAAATTTTCCACTTTTGCCTCTCCAAGCCCGTTGGCCTGATGCTCTGGCACACAACGCAGCCCTGAATATTACAAAGTGGGCCCTTGCTTTCCGCTGGGCCCGGGGACTCTACTTGATTGCAATTTTTTTGTATCGGCCAATTGGAGGGCCTTGTGGGTTTTGTGTCGGGGCAGCCGCTGGCAGGGAAACAAGGGAGTTGGCACATGAATATCCAATGAAGAAAACAAGCTGGAGTTCAACCCAGACCACTCGCACTCTTTATGCCCGTAGAAAGTCATTTGACCACTGGAGTTTATCAGGCCTGTTTATATCATGGCGCTGCGGTTGATAATAAGTTGGGGACACGTTCATTTGCAGGCTGTACCTTCGGCTTTTCATGCGGTTTACTGTTTTGAAAGACAAAAATGAGAACAGACGGCGAGCAAACGTGAAGGGCTGCTGCCATCTACAGGTGGATTTAATATAACACAAATCTGATTCGAGCTATTATGCAAAAATGATAAAGTAAATCAAAAAAGCGTACACGGACTGACCTCTACTGACCTCTCGATTCACGATCATTTCATCATAATTGAGATCATAATTATTGGGGGGGGGTTGATGGCCAGGATAGGTATGTTACATGTGCCTTCAGATTGAGACTTCAAACAGGTCTATTAGTCAGTGACGCGATAGTGCATGTTATTATTTTGTGGCGCATCAAAGCAATCGCTGTGTGTTCGTGGGCACGACACTGTTTGAACATTCTCCTCCTGAGGTAATAAAACTGATTCATAAGGTGCCAGTCAGTGTCACGTGGTCTGAAGCTACTAAATGATATAGAGCAGTGGGAAGATATTTTAGTTAGGGGGTGCTGAGGGACAAAATGTACCCCCAAAATACTTTTTTCTGTGCATAAATCCTATTTATTAACCTCTTAACTCCCGCCTGAACCGAGAGCATTTTCTCCAGTTCAGCTTTACCCTAATCCTGTAGGCCAGTGTAACACCTCATTTGAAAGCTAAGATCTACAAAACTCATCAGACATCAGCTTTTTTTCTATCTTTTTTTGGGGGGTATTCAACTCATTTGTTGTCATTTTTTGTCATTTTTTGTCATTTTTTTGGGTCTTTTTTTGTCTTTTTTTTTTGCCTTTTTTTGTCTTTTTTTGTTCTTTTTTTTGTCATTTTTTGTCATTTTTTGTCACATTTTTGTCACATTTTTAGTCATGTTTTGTTCTTTTCTGGTTCTTTTTTTTGGTTCTTTTTTTTGTCTTTTTTTGTCTACAATTTTTGGTAATTTTTTGGTAATTTTTTGTCATTTTTTTTGTCTTTTTTTGTCTTTTTTTTCCTCCTTTTTTTGTCTTTTTTTGTTCTTTTTTTTGGTCATTTTTTGTCATTTTTGTCATTTTTTGTCACATTTTTGTCACATTTTTTGTCATTTTTAGTTCTTTTTTGTCTTTTTTTTGGTCATTTTTTGTCTTTTTTTTTTGCCATTTTTTTCTCTTTATTATCATTTTTTTGTGTCATTTTTTTGTATTTTTTTTCGTCACTTGGAGAAAATGTTCTCGGTTCAGGTGGGAGTTAAGGGGTTAATATTGCCTGCAGTTCACAAACTATCCACCAGGGGGTGCTGCAGCGCCCTGAGCACCCTGGGTTCCCACGGCCTTGATACTATAGAAATCCAGAGAATACGGATTTGTAGACAAAACGTGCAATGTTTCATTCGGTCCAGTAGAGGGAAGCAAAACACCTCTAAAGCTTCACTGGAACGCAGAATGCAAGGGTGGGCTATTTTTTTTTAGGCTGTTGAGCGTTTGAGGCTTTTTTTGACAGACCAAAGTGCTGTACACAGGCAATACAAAGTGCACAGAAAGAACATCCCACAAGAGTCATTCACACCTGACTTGAAGTAGGTTTCTTTTTTTTTTTTTTTATGTTATCCAGCGTAAAAATCAGGAAACGTATTGTTAAATGTTTGAAGCAGGTTGTCCCAATGTGTGGGCTTGTCTCAGATGTTAAAAGGGTTTCCACTTTCAACATGAAATGAAAGGGGAAAATATATATTTTTTCTTTGTGTTTCGCTGATCAGTTTTTGATGTGTTTCACCCATTGTACTAACTAAGTGCAATGGGTAATTTATGGCATTTATTGTAATGTATGTACCCGGTAAATCATGTTTAGTTAAGTAAACTGTAGGGATTCACCCCAAAGCCCAAAACATGGTTTCTATAGAAGAAAGAAACATATGTAAAAATGAATGAATGAGCCAAATATGATATTTCAATAGGTCAGATCCAAATCCATTCCAATTCCATCCATCCATTTGATTACCCACTGCAAATACAGCATTGTATGTGTCAAGCTATTAGGCTCATGTTATGTGTTTTACAAGACAACCATCCCCATCTGAAAACCTGCCAAACACAGCTCTCATATGGCTTGTTTTCATAGTTATCATCTTTGCCTTTTTGCTGGATTTTAGACTTTTAATCACCTACTTGAAAAAAAAAAAAGTCCTTCACATAGACAGATGCATGTAAACATATACAGCAGAAGATTTGGAACAGTGCCTCCAGTGTGGCTGTAAAAACTTTCAGACAACCAGAGTACATTACATTGACCTAAACAAATAATAATAACATAGTACAGTAACTTGTAAATGTGATGCACTGCAGTGCTGTACAAAAGTCTCTGTATTGATGAAATAGATAGAAATGCTGAGTTTGGAGTATACAGCTGAATGAGCTGGCAAGACAACAGAGACGGAAGTTACTTTGAAAAAGAGCTCGCAGAGAGGGCAGTTTTAATAACTTTGCTTTGGCAGTGTGTGTGTGTGTGTGTGTGTGTAGGCGTGCGTGTGTGTGTGTGTGTTGATCTATAGGCAACGCCGAGTAAACACTTTGCTCAGAGAATATGGTGAGGAGAGCGTGCTTTGACTGAAAATAGGGTTGCACTGTCAATTAGGCTTGGAACAGGGACATGAGGGTGCAAAATGAATTTTTGATCAATTGAGCACAGTTCAGGCAAGTTTTGTGCATCTGAGCACAGCTTTGGTTCCTGAGGGCCCTGCATTTAATATATTATATGATTAATGTGTTGAAAACTGAATGAACATGATCGCCTTATTTGTTTTTCCAAATTTTAGTAATGACTGATTCAAGGAAAAACTCTGTCTGGCCAGATAGCAGGTAGTGCAATAAAAATGACTTCACTACTTTACTGTTGTAACTCTGTTGAGAAGACCAGCAGATACAAAAATGTTACCATTGCAAATACTGATTATGTCTGCCATAGTCAAGAGAAACATTATAAAACAGACTGATCACTTCAGGGTGCACTGAAGAAGTTTGTTTTAAAGTCATTCACAAATCTAGCGAAATGTATTCTTTGGGTAATGTTGTAGCACCTAAATATAGATTCACTCTGTGTGAGTCATCTGAACCCGACGGTACTTTCTCTGTTGTTATCTAAGAGTTCCAATTGCCTAACTAAAGCGCTGCTATTCACTGATAAATTCGTCCATCTCTGACAGCTTAGCGCACTCACCTTTTCCAGAGGAACGTCATACTGTGGTTTTGTATTGATAAAAGCCAAGACAAAAAGATTGTATAAAGATTGAAGAACTATATCAATAACCCTTTCAGGTCATTTTAATTTGAGACTTCTTCAGTTTCGTGTGGGCGTTTAAGTTTCAGGTTAGGCATGTTCACTTGTAGCTATAGCCTGGATTTAATAAGATGATAATCAAAAACAATGATCTATTATAGCAGAAGGGGCTCAGGAGCACAGCGTTAACCCACAAACGTCTTGATATTTCATTTCAAATCACGGTCTGTCCCTGGTGTCCCTGGGCAAGACACTTCACCCTCATTATCCATAATGCTGGTGTGTGCCTCTGTGTGGTGATGGTTGGAGGGACTGCATTATTTGCATTATTTGCATTATTTGCATTATTTGCATTGTTTGCTGGCAGTCTTCATTCCATCAGTGTGTCCTGAGGACAAAATACAAAAATGTACTGAGATGTCTCAGATCTCCATCTAAATAAACACGAAAATGATGAAGCATGATGTTTCTATGGTAACAGGAAAATAAAGCATGACCAAAGTTAAATTATTTGAAATGTGCATTTGATAAAGGTTAAGCACATCCTTGATGGGTTCACTGATGCTGCAGCACTTCATCAAATCAGCTAAATATTTTACATTTCTATTATGCAGAAGGATGACTTACACTAACACAACTGGGGATGATTCATCTAATATTATGCAGTGGGCACAGTGAGAACACACAGGTGTGGCTAGATTGATTATAGTGTTAATAACCACAAGAAAATCTGTTCTGTTGCGATCCTGTGGGAAGAGTGGAAAAATACTACTTTTGTAATATATATTATATTAGTCACTTGTAACTGCAGAGGCATGAGGGTGGGCAGTGTGGGAAATAAAACATGCTCTTATCATCCATTGTCATTTGCCTTCCAAGATGAATATTTATTGATCTATTAGGTAAGGAGAGTGCGTGTCAATGAATACACATGGACTCATGCAAGTAAACACACCACACTGAATTGTAGCCATGGGCTAATATCCACCGCCCCCCGCTTGCATTCGTCCTGGCCTATTGTACATGTTTCTAGTGGTAGGGGAAACCGCAGTGCCTGAAGGAAACCTATGTAGACATGGGGAGAACATGCAAACTCCACACAGAAACCTGGGGGACCTCTCTGCTGTTCAGAGTGCTGACTGCTGCACCACCATGCCATATTTTGACTTCTGAGTGCTGCAATCATATACAAAGACTGTAAAAAGTGATTAAAAAAGAAAAGTTGAATATTTGTATGTTCGAAATTGTGAAGGGTGCTCAGCAGGTTGTCTCAGGACCAGAAGGTTGGTGGTTCTAACCTGTAAGTGCAGACTGCCGTTGTGTGCTTTGGCAATACAAACTGTCGCCGTAGGTATGAACTCTTGCCTACAGGGACTGGACGAGAGGAACTGAAGCTCCAACAAGGACTGGACGTTCTTCCGCGGTTTTGGCTCCGAGTCTGCTGAGGCACGTCCATCGGCCCTGGGTCTCTATAGCCTGTCCATCCATGGGAGTGGATCTCTCCTTCTGTGTTTCTCCCCGAGGACTCACCCACTGTTTTATTGAGTTTTTCCTCGCCATGTTAGAGAGTCTAAGGACGGGTGGCGTCGCTTCCACCCACTGCTGACACTTATTTGGACTTTATGTTTGCCTGAACACTTCATCTGCCTGAACTTTACATCGTCTTGTTCATTGTTTTGTTTCATTGTTTTAATGTTTGTGCAGTTCTGTGAGGCAACTCCTATTGTGATATTGGGCTATACAAACCATAATGGCAAAAACTTTTCAATTACATTTGTCTTCATATTTATGTCTCCAGTACAAAATTACAAGCATTGCATGTACCACTCTACTCAACAAAGTAAAGTAAATCCTAAAAAATATTTCATGATAGTCCGCACTGGATATTTAATTTGAAGAATTACATTCCTGCAGCTGAAATCTGCCGATTAGTCATGTCATTTATTGTAACCGAGGCGTGGGATTATTGTATGCCATGCTATATATTTGATTGAAAATGCAATTAAACAGAGTAAAACGGCAGTATCGACATTATGCATTACAGTTCTTTCACAAAACATGAATGCCTATTCTAGCTGGAAGCTGGTGATTTTGAATGGAATACCTATAGGTGTGCAGAGGCGCAGGTTCTAATGGTACATTGTGTTAGCTCATCGTGTTAGAGGGCAATTGATGACTAGAAAACCCTTGAGCAATTATGCTAGCATTGCTGAAAACAGTGCTGATTAGAAAAGCTATAGAACTGGCCTAGTTGACCCCAAACCTTTGATCGGTTTTGTATGTTTTGTTTTTCCTAATATTTTGTCCTTGAAAGACAATCTAGGTGTGAAATGCTCTCATGGGGAGAATGTTTTATACCATGTCAGAAGACAATAACAGCTCAAGTTGCCAAATAACTAAATTGTACCCAGTGGTTCTTAATCATGCTCTGTGAAAGCAACACGGTGTGTTGCCAGGGACGACGGGCACCAGCTGAGAGCTTATCCGTGTCCATGGGTTTAGATTAAAATGCATCGGACACAAAGACACGCGTCCATGTTTCTATTCAACACTGCGAGAACATTGTGGATATATAGGGCCGTTTTCAGGTCAATAACCAGATGGAGTCCGGGCCCCTTCAGACGGATGACTTCAAGAAACTGAAAACAGAGATGGATACGATTAAATTAAACAGAACTAATAGCGAATAAAGGCTGTGTGAAGAACGGTCAGGTATTGCAGGATGTGAAGTATTGCAGATGCATAAATGTTTTCTGCCTTTTTAAAATGAACCAGTGCAATAAAATCAATAAGCAGGCCTAATACTTGACAGGGATTATGCTAAATAGTGACTTTAAAGTGGATACATGCTTTTGTTCTTTCCAGTCTTGTTTGACCTTTAATTTCAAAGCGGATATGATAATGGGAAAGTAATGACTAGGAAAAGTTATAATAATTCTGGCTCAAATGACGCATGCAACGGGGAAATTTCCAGAACAGCGTCACCCCGTTGACCTATGACATTTGTATCCGTCAGTGTATAATCTTTTCTACCTATTTTAAGCCTTCACAAATACACACAATTAGACAAATGCGAGAACCAAATGCCTGAACATGCATTTAGCCGCAGTGAAAGGGCACCCATTTTGGTGGCATGGCAGCTGTGACCATTGGCCGTGGGCTTAATCCACCACAGTGGGTTTGAACGAGTAGGATTTAGTCTTCCACCCGCCATGCCACCAACATCTGTCTGTCTGTAGCCACGCGACTGCGGTTTACAAAGGAACGCCGAAGGATCAAAAGCCAAACAGCGATAAAAAGGTAAGCGATTCAGCAATTAACGTTATATGAGGAATGTTTCAGTTCGGTTTTCGTGCCCGGAAGTTTCTTTTTTCAACCTCTCCCCCTTATGCAACGTGTTGTGCTGGGATAAACCCCGGCGCCTCATGCTGCATCGTCATGTTTATGAAAATGCAAAAACTGTCATCAACTCATCATCATGGAGAGACCGGCGGCTATCGAAATTAACGCGGTTCTAATTTGAATAATGAATGAACAAGTCGGAGTATTATATGAGCAGATTATTCTCATCAATGCGCTTGTCTGTAATTATGTGAGAGCACTTGAGGTAAAGCGCTAATTAGCTGAGAAACTGAACATATGAAGTGGTAACAGTGTCACTTCAGATCAGCCTGGATCAGCGAATCCATGTCCATATTACAGTGATTATTTCTGGGACGATTAGGACAAACTTCACTGGCGGCGGTGCTCATTAACCTATTGACGTGTACAGTTTGTTAGACCTGAGCTAGACAATTTGGAAAAAAGTACTTAAGTTATGTGCAGTTTGAAATCTGTCTTGCTTATATAATGTGTGAAATGAGTTAAAGAAGGAAAGGCCAGGATAACACAGCCTACGTTGGTTATTATTATTATTATGTATGATGTACCATGTCACGACGCCCACATCAGTGACTAAAACTGAAATCAACATATATTTATATATATTTATATTCTCATTCTTCATTCTTTTTTGCACATGCATACTCAAACTCTTTCCTTGTAATATTTGCTATAATAAACACAGGGTCAGGGGCTTTGTTGTGATTAGAGCCTTGGATGGGTGAAAGTTGAGAACCAAAATTGATTTACCCTATTGCGGTATCGCCGTGGATGAGAGGGTGTTAAATCGCCGATAACAACAAGCGCTTTTATCGATTTTTTATTTTGTTTAGCTGCGTTTTGAGACTCAGCTGTGATTGGCTAAACAATGTTCGCTTGTTCCAGTCTGCAGCAAATATCCCCCCAAAAGTCCGTCTTCTTCGCGGAGCATGTGCTGATGACATTTGCACGGTAATATCAATCCGGTATATGCATCCATCTATCCATCTTCCTCTTATCCATAGCTGGGTCGTAGGGGCAGCAGCAGGAAAACAATGCAGTCATTATAACTCCTCTTGTAAGTATTGGTCTCTCGTCATTAGGAACTTTTGAACCTTGAACTTACGAGAACATAGATCCTTGCCCGGCCTGCCAAACATTTTCATAGATATTTCAAAGACATATTCACCTTAGTCCGTCCCGCCCACTTTTGCCACTTTTTGCTTTGTCTCGGCACTTCCGTTGGAGGGCAAAGCCCGGTCGAGGGCAAAGCCCGTTCATTTAAACAGAGAACAAGGAAAAATATTCTCCGCTCAAATCTGATGTTCAGTCGATTGATTTGTGTGAAATGGCCAATGTTCATTTGCACCAACATGTCAACACTGCACCGTTTCTCAGAGCGGCCGAAAAACGGCTTTGTTTTTGTGTAGTGACTGATTTTATCTGGACTTCTCCAGTCCCATGTTAATAGATAGGAGAAAAGTTGTGCATTGCAAAATAAGAGGACGTAAAGTCTCTAGTGACACTTTTTTTTTTTTTTTCACTGCAAAACCGATTCAGATCACAAGCTGTAATGTCAGCCCTTCATTATCTAAAGTGACGATGCATAATAATTAACATGAAATGCAAATATGCCAGAAGTGGCCATGGCTACTTTCCCTCTGTGGTCCCTGGCAGATCAAGAAACTACAAAAAACAGTGTTCAAAGATGATCACACAGATCATCCACATCATTCAACATTTGAGACAAGAGAAACTATCATCAGTGGTCATATGTCTCATTCCTCGCCTATATTTAAATGTAATTTTAAACACTGACTTAACTGCAAGGTGAACTGAATGCTGTGTGTCTACACGGTCGCCCTGAGTAGAGGCACCAGTCACTTTACCATTTGTACAGGATTTCAACTTCATTCATTCATTCAAGGAGGGTGGAAAAAGTTTATATGGAAAAAATCATACAATGAAGAAACATTTTAGCTGCATTTTCTGGTAGTAATGTTCGACGTTGGCTTGAATTACAAAGATATTTTGGCTTAAATTACAAAGATATTTGATATTTACAAAAATATTTATGTATAAATAATTCAAAGTGTTGAGTCCAAGATAACGCCAAGAATTTCTACAATATCTAAGCGCGCTCTTTTTGAAAATGCGTTGAGCTTGTCCTCGCGTTACATCACACGGCTTTCTTTGATTTCAATGAAAGGCTTGACTCATCTGTACAACATTGCTGAGGAAATCTGACATTTTCATTGCATTTCTCCACTTTCCACTTTTTTCCTCATTGTAGATACAGTGCCTCTCGAAAGTATTCATACACCTTGAAGTTTTGCACATTTTGTCATCTTTACAACCCTAAACGTAAAGACTTTATTTTTATTTTTTTAATGAACGTTCACACACAAGTAACCGACAACTGTGAAGTGAAAGCTAAATGATAAATGATTCTGTTATTTTTCAAAAAATAGAAAAGTGAAAAGTGGGGCTTGCATAAGTATTCATACAGCGTGAATGAATACTTTGTGAACCCTCTTTTACTGCAATAACAGCACAAGTCTTCTGGGGTTTGACTCTACAAGATTTGCACATGTAGAGACTGATATTTTAGCCCATTACTCTTTACAAAACAACTCAAGCTCACATTAGAAGGAGAGCGTTTGTGAACAGCAGTTTTCAGATCTTTCCACAGATTTTCAATAGGATCTAGGTCAGGACTTTGACTGGGCCATTCTACAAAATTAATATGTTTTTATTGAACCATTCCATTGTAGATTTATCTTTGTGTTTAGAGTCATTGTCCTGCTGAAGGTGAATCTCCGCCCCAGCCTCAGTTCTCTTGCTGACTCCAGCAGGTTTTCCTCCAAAATGTCACTGTATTTGGCTCCATCCATCTTCACAACTATTCTTACAATCTCCCCAGTCCCCGCTGAGGAAAAGCAGCCCCACAGCATGATGCTCCCCCCCGTATATTTGACACTGGGGATGGTGCACTCAGGACGATGAGCAGTGTTAGGTTTGCTCCATACATAACGTTTTGCATTTGGGCCAAAAGTTCAATTTTTGTCTCATCTGACCAAAGCTCCTTCTTCCACATGGAGCTGTGTCCTCCATATGACTTCTAGCAAACTTCAAACAGGATTTCTTATGGCCTCCTTTCAATAATGGCCTTCTTCTTCCACTCGTCCATGAAGGCCAGCTTTGTGTAGAGTACGACTTATAGGTGAACGACCACGTCTTGGTAAGTTGGCAGTGGTGCTTTACTCTTTCCATTTCTGAATGATGGATTGAACAGTTGCCCCGGGAGATGTTTAAATCTTGGGAAATCTTTGTATAACTTAATGCTGCTTTAAACTTGTCCACAGCTTTATCCCTGACCTCTCTGGTGCTCCTTGGCCTTCATGATGTTGTTTAGTGACCAATACACTCCGACCACAGCTCTGAGGGCCTAAAAGAACAGCTGAAATTATACTGAGAGTAGATTACACACAGGTGACCTCTATTTAATGGTTAGGCCAAGGAGTGAACATTCTGGAGTCATGAGGAATGTTATAAAGGCAATTTAATGCACTCAGAAAATGCTGTATGAATACTTATGCACTCCCCACTTTTCTATTTTTTGAAAAATAGCAGAATCATGTATCATTTTGCTTTCACTTCACAGTTGTCTGTTACTTGTGTGTGAACGTTCAGTAAAAAAATCTAAATACAATCTTTATGTTTAGGGTTGTAAACATGACAAAATGTGCAAAAGCTCAAGGTGTATGAATATTTTCGAGAGGCACAGTAGATGCGTGTATAACTAAAGATTGGGGGTTATTAAGAGTTGGCTCATGTACAAAATGAGTAGCACATGCTGACGTTTATTTTTTCTTATCACGCAGCATTCTCAATTACATATCATCTCTTATTACAGAAAAACTACAGTCGGGTGTCGAATTTCACTCGATTTAACATTTTTTGTAGAAATTCTGACACCTGAAATTGCAACAATCAAAATGATCATCAGATGATTTTAAAATGTCAAGCAAAATGTACATATAAACACAGGATTAAAAAATATTGTATTATCTGTGTTTCTGTGCATTTTTTTTTTTAAATGGCTAAAAAAAAACACCAGCCAGGCCAATAAGTAAGTTGTGTTTCACTCACACAGATCTTACACATAGTTTTAGAAACGATCTGTCTTGACTTTGAACTGAGGTATCACACTGGCATATACACTGAGAGATTTGGACATGCATAATTGCTAACCCTAAAACCCTTACCCTGAGCTGGCCAAAACAGGTCAACAACAGGAAATTAGGGATGCAGGCAACCAAATCAAAAGAAAGGATTTGAATTGCAGAATCATGTTCGAATTCTATTGATTTTTTATGCATAAGTCTGCTTGTTAGGTTTGCATTTGCAGAAGGTCATGACCTTATTTGTCCCACTGGAATTTGGAAAAAGCTTTCCCGGACTCCAATTAATGATGGTCTTTAACATGTATCTCAGACAGTCTGTTTATCGTCCGCTTTGGCACAAGCAAAAGGCTAAGGCCAAAGCATTGCCACCCGCTCTGCGCTTCAAAGCAACAGCTAATTTCAGCTTATTACGTGTGGCATTTGGAATAACAGCAACCAAAATGCTGAGGGTTCATGTGAGGGTTTACAGGGGTCGTCTGACTTTTACTTATTCCATTGGTGTGGGGTGGCCTAGGGCCAGACCAAGTCTTGAAGGCTTTCTGCAAACTTTGAACAGAAAACTTTAACTGTTAAAGTGCAGAAGTCTGGTAACTCGCATATATGTGCTTATTTACTGTCACATTACCAAATTCCATGGTGTTTTTGTAAGAGGAATCAAATTTAACACTCAGCCCCTCTGTGTGTGGTGGCAGATCTTGCTTCCTTAATGAGCAAATTGAACTTGTCTTGTTTCCTGTGGCAGAAACTTAGCTTGGATTTAACATATTTCTAATAGCTGAGCGTTTACTGGAATTACATCAGCTACTCGCTTTTTGTTAAACTTTTATTTGACCAGAGAACTGTCAAATACAAAAAACAACAACAAAACAAATATTGACTTAAATTGGGTGAATTCAAGCCACACATGCTCAGACACACTTTCGCTCAGTGTGCTGAATATGACATGTACAGGAACAAGCCACTTCTGAAATGCTATTGATCACTTTGAATGAGTTGATATGTTTACATACACTTCATAAAAAGGCACATTTGCATTTTTTTCCTGCACTGTCTGACATTCTATGTAGGTAAACTTTTGGTTTTGTAAAAAGTAATTAAAAAAATTGTGTAGAAAATTCTGTCTCTCGTTCTTCTGGAATTTGATAAAAATGAATATTTTTTAAAAGTCGACCTAAGAAAAATAAAAGTTAATTCTGGTTTCATGTCTGACAGTGAGGGGGAAAAATGCAAATGTGTCTTTGTATGTAAAACTTCTGACTTTGTAAAAAGTAATACAACATTGTTTAGAATTCTCTCTCTTATTCTTCTGGAATTTGACAAATTTTAAATTATAGTTGACCTAAGGAAAATAAAAGTTAGTGGTTTCATGTCGGACAGTGAGAAATGTGTCTTTTTATGAAGTGTATGTAGACATATAGTTCTCACTATAAATATCTGACAAAAAAAATGCTGATAAAACTGAACAAACAGACTAGAGCAGAGAAAACCCCAAGCTGCGTGATCTCAGATTAGTATTTCAGATTAGCCACGTTTTGTTCTACACCTTTATCCATCTTAACTGGACATCAAATTAAGGCCACAACCATATAGTAAAATAATAAAGACAATCCGTCTGCAAACAGTCAAGCATGATTGACTCATATTGAGTAATGACAGGCCCAATAAGAAAGTTGCTCTTACAGTTATTTACGTCTTAATGACCAGGTCTTTGATATTGTAATAGTCCGTAAGTGGTGATGATGATTGGACGAAAGTGTGTCTCCTGATTCTGAGTGTGGGGATTATCGTTCAGATTACCCATCTCAGGAGACAGTGCACGTCGAAGGCTTTTCTGTAATTGAAATGGTGCATTTAGAGTGTGCTGATGTAAAAGTGATCCATTAATCCACGGCTGATAGTTTCCCCGTCCTCCGGGTACGAGTACGACAGCAGCTGATACGACTTCATCACAACATATTTACAACACACAACATCACATCAATTAGATTTATATGAAAATTGTACATTTTAAACCAATTTGGAAATGCTACAATCCCTGTCACTAATTGTGTTTGTAGATGTGGAACTGAGTGTGTGCTGTGTCCCTGTTGCTACACGTCAGGCAACATTTAACTGTAGATACATGCACATAAATATGTTATTCATTTGACTATTACTAAAGCACCATGTGCACCATTGTTTTGGGGATGAATATTATGCATTTCTTTGGTTTGACCTTGGTTTCTGCTGCAGGAATTATCATTATTATCATTATTTATTGAAACAGGGACAATGTACAGAACCATTAGTCTTTACAAGAGGAGATGGTTTGTACCAGATTTAGCTCAACAGCTATTTTCCATCCGCAGTCCCTGGACAGGTGATAATATGAGAATATGTGAGAATATGACTTCAGTTTAATTGAGAAGAAAGGACTGTGGCAATCTCCAGTATATGTGTATATCGTTAGCTAAAGCACACAAGGTGACACTCATACAGCCTATGCATCTGCTGTAAATGGCTGTAAAATAGAATTGTGCTGTAGGCTACACAATATAACATGCAATCCTCACAATACAATCTGATTTGAATGGAGTAAAGGCTGTACAAGGAATTAGCAGCAGGCATCAAAACATTTGGCATCATTGCCCTAAAATGGTATATTCCAAACGATTTCTGAAATCACAAAGAGCAGTGACATAATAGTGTTTCTGATCTGGTCAGTTATTCCATGAATGTGCAGGTTTGTAATTGTTTCTTGGTTTAACTACTCAGTATGACGCTCCAACCTAATCAGGACTCGTGCAGAAAAAAATACAGTATTTATTTGCTTGTGACTCATCTGATGAAGGGCGATGCTGATAATGTTTTGGGCGGGTAATTTTTCTCCTAAAATACAGCACATGCATATACCATCAGCAGAGCCAATATAAGAACATAAATATGGATATGGATATGTGCCATACTGTTTACAAGATTATTGTTATTGCTCATTAACAGGAAAATATCTGTGTGCTCTGTGTGCAGTTGCAGTCCATGCAGCATGGGAAAGAGTAGCAGCAAAGTTCTGATTGAGGCCTCAATGGATGGGGTTCAAGTTCCGGTAAGTTATTTACTCGGCATAAGTCGTTCTCACACACATATATACAATACTGACATAAACGTGAAGGGATACTATTAATCATGTTTGCTTTTTTATATATTTCATGCTCTCCCGAGTTAAAAACACACAACTGTTGTGTGGCCTCTATAGCAAACAGATTATGCAACAAGGATGATCTGTAGCTTTCACACTTTTCTCATCACATCATATCTGTAATCATCTGGTCACATCATAACGCTTTAAATGTCACATGATTAAGCGAACCATTAACATCAGGCCATAATCACTAGATGTACCAAAAGGAACATTGATTTAGCCCCCAAAGGAATGCACTCTACTCTAGAAAAACAGAAAAAAGTGAGTGCATCAGTAGGTCCAAAAAAGTAGGCACAGGTGCTCTTCAGAGATCAGGTATAAAACTTGATGAGCAGAGGAAAAAAATGATCTGAGGCACTCTGACTTAGTTAAAAGTCCTCTATTGCATGGACATGAAGACGCTGCTCTACTGTCTAAAATTGATAGCTGAATTTGATTTCAAATGCCAGAATCTCCTGTTCTCAGAATGTAGCTAGAGGTATGTCCTGCATGTATCCGTGTGGCAGATTAGTCTAAAATTAAACCCTGATATTACATCATATCAGTAAACTGTCGTTGACATAAGCAGATGAGATCAAGGAAGATTAGTGTAGCGAGACATCACCATTACTGACCCCAAGATTCAACAGCCAACGAGATCAAACTTTTAGGAATAGTTCAACTCTTAACACTCAACAACATATGGGGGGGAAAGCTCATTGTTTTGGAAATTTAAAATGAATTGTCTTTTGGGCATTTTATCAGTTTATCGGTGATTTAAACATTTACTTTTTCTAAATGTTTAATACTAGTTTTAGTCTAAACTAAAATTTAAATCAACGCTCCAATGTGTGTGTTACTGCCTGGTCCTGATCCACTCTCCTGCTCTAAAGGATTGTAACGTGGCTAGCTTGGCACACAGGCTAACAGGAACTCCCTATCACCCCCATCTCAACATGTTGGGTGCCATCTTTGTCAGCTTCTGAGATTTAACCAAGGCTCTAAACAGAACCGTGCTGGACTGAAGCAAATTCATTCACAGGGATTAGGGCTTAAGAGTTCCCTAGCTGCTTTGGTGGAGTAAATCTGGGGATTATGATGTCACCAGCCTGTGGCTGCAGAGGAGGAAATTGAATTGTGGGCAGTGAGTGCTGATGGCCTGGGATTACGGCACAGTCAGTCAGGAATCAGACATGGAAGTCTCTGCCAACGACTTTCTTTGGCTCTGCAAACCCTATATCGGACACAAAGGACCTTTAGGGAATGGGATCTGCTTACACACAAGAGCTATTGTGGAGTAAATATTTACAGTTATACTTCATTGGCTGTTAATCCCATTTGTAGTGCTTCGGACTGGAACGCATCAGGTGGTGAGTGTAGTATTAAACACACGAGGGATAACCTTTGACCTGATTTATTGTTTAAACTGTTGGAATGTAAGCATGTACAGGACGTAGTGAGAACACAGTTGACCTTTTGACCTGGGTCACCCTGATTGTCTGTGTGTTGTAGCCACCGCCTGCTGTGGCCGCACCTGCTGCTGCTGCTGCTGTTGTGACATTTGAAGGACTCACTAAAAGTAAGAAGATGAAGGTGAAATGGAGTCAAGTGTTAATGGTCTTCTTCCTGCTGGTGTCTATGGTCATGACGGGCTGCTTCTTCTGGCAATACCAGCTGCCCAAAATGCTACCAGGTAATTGCAGTTTGTAACATCCTCTATCTACAGTACAGCAACACATCAGATATGAAAAATGTAGAAAAGATTTGTCGACACTGCTTCCCTATCACCACATGAGTCCACCAACAGTAGTTGCTTCCTGATTGTTTATTTAATAACTGCCGCTGGTTCATGGCTATATGTCTATTTACACAGGCAGTATTGCTCTGATAATCAATAGATAAGGTTTTCTCATTATCTTGTTTGATTAAAAGATTGAAATCACGTGTCTGCTCTCTGATAGAAATCAACAAATGACCAGATCAACAGATATGCCATTTGAGCGTGAGGCATCTGTTAATGTGATCGACTTTACACATAGCATTTAAAAACACAAGCACAATAGAAAATCACAATGTATTTTATCATATATGGCCTATTCTATTCTGCACAATGCTGGCAATCGCCCGCCGGAAATGTACTGTAATCGAAGGTCATATTCGGAACCATTTATATTTTCTCCACAGTCTGCATAATCTCTGTGCCATATTGGATTGGGTGTCCCCCAAAACACATATTTGTTGGAATGGACACTTTAAATTTGCCGATATATGCTCTTTAGGTAATTTAACTTTGTTTCCATTGTGACATATCAATCCTACTGCTTCAATGAACTCATGATGACTCTTGAAACCTAATTTCACACATATGCGTATTCCTTACAAGGGCATCTTATTGAAATAGCGCAGCTCACGAGACGCTCTCAGTGGGCCCACAATGCTCAATGGCCTGTACATGATACATGTCCAATGTCATCAATTTATTCATCAATGCTGAATGGAACAATAGGGCACTGAGACCTGCAATCTTAAAGCTTTGAAACGGTCCCGGTCGCCAGAGATGAATTATTTCATGAGACGCCTCCTTTGTGTTTCTTTCCTCTAAATCAGATGAAAGCATGGGAAGAAATACTAAAGCTGAAATGATCTGCCCACGTTTCCCTGAGCCGATGCCCCTGGAGCACCCCATTCCCAGCCTGAAGGATGCACTTGAGAAGGTGAGGAAATGGGCAAACAAATGACAAAGACCATGTGAGCTGTAAGGCCACAAAATTACCAATAATAAGCAAAACATCAGGCAGAACATTTGCCTTTCCTCCCTTAAGCACAGGTAAAAAGCAATAAACGCATGATAACCACAGCAAACAAAAGAGGTATAAAAACAAATCCTTTAGCAACTTCAAAGGCTGTGGCTAAATTGAGAATTTCTTCTTGCGTAAAGCTCAAATAAAATGGTTGGTGCAGCCCTATTTTCAATCAATTATTGTTGAATTGGAGATGTTATTATAAGCCCAAAATCGAATTGTTGCTGCTTGTTATTGCCTTGCGTCTGCACAGTTTGTTCTCACTCATTTCTAGGTAAAATTTACAATCTAGTCCCTGTAATCCTTCACACCAAATGCCATTTCACTCAACAGAAGGAGATTAAAGTTGTGGTGGAGGAAAAACTATATGAAAGAAAAACCACCTTGCACAGAAAGAGCTGTGTGAGGTGATCCTGAGAATGCTATGCCAAAATACCATGACTTACATTTTACTTTACTTACACATTGTATTATTCTTATCATCTGTGCCGAAGCATCTGGCGAGCAAGTACTTTAATTCACAAAGCAGGTTCATTTGTGAAACTGTCTCATGGCTGAATACACGTGAACGTCAGCAGAGCATAATTAACTGTTTTTTTTTTGTGTGCCGTTGAATGGCAGGATGTGTACAAAAGACATTGTAGTTGCAGCATTTGAGAGAGTATGAGATGCTCTTCGTGAGTAGATTGACTGGAGGCCATTGTTTTTCTTGGCAGCATTATTGAAAGCAACAGCTGCACCTTGTCAGAGCTCAAAAGATGATATTCATGCACAGACTGTATTGGATAGAAAGGGGTTAAGGAGGGAGACATTCAAACCATGGGTGTCACACTCATGACCAGTTAGGGTGCTGTTGAATATAATAGTGTTCTAGCCATAAACTGATGATCAATGGACTAATTGTGGACTTCCCATTTAAACCTTTTCGCCCCTATTTAAGTCAGGCTTGTCATTCTTACCTCCATGTGTCTCAAAAGTACCGTCTGAGTTTTTTTTTCTTTCTTTTTTTTCATTTTTACCATGTTCTAAGAGCTTTCACCAAAAACCCAAGACAGATACGAGCTTTGGTTGTGCTGGCTGCTCTGGGGGGAGTCTCCCTCTCTCCATAGGTTTACAGTCTATGGTTCTCTAGTCTTACAACTAAAAAAAAAAGTGTGATAATGTGATTTTTTGCTGGCAGGTGGATGTGATGCTGCGGCAGAGTATAAATCCTGTCAGCCTCCCCTCACTGTCGGCAATTGTTGTTCTGAATGATACTGTGCTGTGGACTGGCAACTTTGGGAGGAAGAACATCAGTGACGCTCTGTCAGGACCCCCAAATGAGTACACCATCTACAGGTAATTAGGGTCTTCACCTGGCTCCGTGGAAGAGGTTCCATAAGGAATCACATCTAGCATATGTCTGAATAATTAATACTTTCATTGAGTTCGCTTTCTGATTTTCCAGAGAAGGGTTGCATCAATAATTTAGACATATCCACAGCCAAGCTCAAGGGAAGCAGCGTTCTCATTTTCTCAGGATGTAAACTTATTCATTAAATTTACCCCGTCCTGATGTTGCTTTGGGAGAACTGTTGTTCAGTTCAGGGATGTTACAGCACTCCAACATTCTCAAAACTCTTTATTTAAATATGTGCATGCTGGGAATTGTAGTATAGGGCTATATTTTGGCATATTTAAAAAAAAAACATGGATGGATGGATGGATGGATGGAAAAAGTTCCAGAATGCTTTCACCTGGAAACCAAAAATATACCTAATCTTCACAAGAACATGTTTAAATATTGCGCTGTTTCAATGTTTCCCCATAGATTTATGTAGGAAAATGCAATTTCAAGCGCCGTTTTCTCAAAAAGCGTTTTCCTCTCATTGTGGCGACACTATGTCCACGTCAGAAGCACCTAAAGACAATATTTTGAAGATTCTTCAGAGGGATTTTTAATAGCTAATTCCTAGCCTGATTTGTTGAGTTTTGAATGTCAAAAAATAAGGTGAAAAACGTAAAACAGCTATAAATTTGAATGTAGCTCAATCCATTATTCAGATTTCGTTGCCGAAAAGATAGGCATAAAACACCTAGCACCACACCCATGAAAACATAAAATACCAGAAAACTTGTAATATATTTTTTTCTCACATTTATGCCAGTAACGTGGTGGCGGGGTTTGAGCACCTGAATGATCCTGGGGGCTCTGTATTACTACGTACCAGGGGCTTTGTGCCCCTGGTAGGGTCTCCCATGGCAAACAGGTCCTAGGTGACGGGTCAGCCCCTTATGAGAGACCAACAGGCCCGGTTAATTGTGAGGCCGTCCTTCTGTGGACCCACCACCTGCAGGAGGAGCCATAAGGGGCTGGTGCAATGTGATTTGGGCAACTCCAATATCTGTCCCCACGACCCGGAAATGGACAAGTGGAAGAAAATGGATGGATGGATCTACAGCAAAAGTTTCAAATTGATATCTGCAAATTTAAAAAATGTTCCCTGTTCACCTGCAATGTCTTGCCTTACGTAAAAGTTAAATTAGAAAAAATAAGATTTCCTTGATGTGAAAATGACCACATGGCAAATCTCAAATACTTTAGAATTCTTCCACTCATGTCATGTTCCGCTCATGACTCACTCATCACACCTGCTTCTAGGTTATGGTTAGGTTAAGATGTGCTTCATTGTCCTTTATTGTAGGAAAATTGTCTTCAGTATTTGACACATCTTCGATGCCGCTGGGGCAGTGCAGCGCCCGGGGACCCATCTTCACATGTGGAGCCAGGCTAATGGTCAGAATCACCTGGGTGGAGGATTAACCTACAGCATTGTTTGTGTTGTTGGTTGATGGAGGGAACCAGAATATTCGGAGGAAACCACTCAGCCACTGTGCTGCCTATTTCAGAGAACTGCTGGTTAATCCAAAGTACATCTTTTTCAGGATTGCGAGCCTGTCCAAGATCTTTCCCACACTGATGATGTACAAGCTGTGGGAGGATGGCAAGATTGCCTCCTTAGATGACCCTTTGGAGAAATATGTGGATAACTTCACCATTAAAAACCCCTTGGGGAGATCCCGGGACTCTGAGCTCAAACACATCACAGACGGACTTATATTTTTGGACAGCGGCGAGGTACCAATCCGCTCCACATCAGTCACGCTCAGGAGAATGGCCAGTCAGCTCTCAGGTAAACACTACATCAGCTTTCCAAAAAAGAGAATAATTTGTTACAATTGCCAGATCAAATCTTGTTAATAAAGGTAAATGTAGAAATGAATGAATTTTAGCTCTCTATCGATTACTTTTTCCAATTAACAATGATGATTAACCATTATGAAAGAACGTGATTTTCCTTATGATATGCCTGGTTACTCACAGTCAAGCAGCGCAGGAAATAGAACATACAGCTATGGCAGATATGCAGGTTTTGGTTTGGTTTTTTAAGGTCAATGTAACTGCGTGGAAGAAAATAAAAATATGCTTTCATATATAACATGAAACATATGTTAAACAAGACCGTTCGCTCAGGGCCTTGGGTCGGCAGCTTTGGCGTAATGTGCTTTTTCTTAGTCTTACATTTTTTTTCCAACCAGGTCTGCCCAGAAGACTTCGAGCCACCAGTTTGCTTTGGAAAGGGAGAACACAAACTGCTCTCAACCTGCTGCAAGATGATGTGCTGGTAGCAGACCCAGGCACCAAGTAAGACGATGATAACTATAGGGGAAACGGGGATGATTTCTTGAAATGGGGTTTGGTTTATGTTTGTTGATGTTGATTAGATTGACAAGATGTTAACACAAATACATATCTTGAAATGCCATGACCTGTGGAAGATTTTAGCTGATCGATTGGCTTTTAGGACTCACTGAATTATCTCTAGGATGTAGTAGTAATGCTGTGTTTATAAATTGTCTTTCTGTGAAGCACTTTGGTCTTCCTTTGTGTCTTTGTAAAGTACTATATGAGAATTTTTTTTTATTGATTGATAAGATTCAACGTGAATGGGTGTGACTGTTTTCCAAGGGAGTGGTCGCATACATTTCGAGTTTGCTGTTGCACTTTGGGGAACTGCCCTGAGTGAAGGACTTTTTAAAAATCTGCTTTAACCTATGATTCAATTTCTGAGAACCCTTGGAAACGCTCAGGCTACATTATGCAGATATAAATCAAGATATTTTTCAAAATTGGCAAGCTCTTTGCACTGTATAAAAGCTCTTTACGTGTCCTTTCTTTCAGATGCCATTACAGTAACCTGGCCTTCTCTCTTCTTGCTCACGTCATGGCTGAAAGAATAGTTGGCATGGACTATCAGCGTTGGGTCACCGAGAACATTTTGGACCGTTTGGGAATGGAGGATAGTGGCTTCGACGTCTCTCCTGGACTCCACGCTCAAATGGCAATCGGAGTCTATGCCAACGGTAAACCGGCGCCCCTCTACGACCTGGGTTGGTACCGCCCCTCTGGTCAAATGTACTCCACCGCAGCAGACCTTGCCAAACTCGCCATGATGCTTTTGGGAGCTTATCACCGTAAACTACTCGAGCCGGATTCCTTGAAGATCATGCTCACGCCGCTCTACCGGTGTGATAAGGATTACTTCGCCAACCGCACCGGGACGCCATGGGAGGTCAATGAGCTTTTGGGATACGAGGTGCTGCGCAAAGACGGTGATTTGGACGGATACTCAGCGACCTTTTCCCTGGTGCCAAGACTAAAGCTGGGTCTCATAGTTCTTATGGCAGGAAGTCGACCACAAAAACAGAATGTAGTTGTCAAAGCTTACAGCCACATCATCCCTGCAATAGAAAAAGCTTATAGGGAAGCCAAGAAGATCCTCAACGCGCCGCCCAATCCGGATCCATACATTGGTTTCTTCACTTACAGCAACATCACCTTTTACGAAATAAAAGCTGGCCCTGATGGAGTTTTGATCATGCAACAATTTGGACCTCAAATAGAGGAGCTAATACCTGAAAAATACAGGACAATAAAACTCAATTTTTTAGTTGATCGGGTTTTTAGAGTTGTTTTTGAAACAGAATATCCTTGCATCCTTCGGGTTGGCACAGCCTCTGTATCTCTAGAAGCGCAAGATGGTCAGTTATTTAACTTCTACACCTTCAATAAACAGGGTGTGTCGCCCGGATTTGATGCTCCAGGACTGAATACTTATAATGTGGTGAGAATAGCTCGAAGACCGACTTTTTCAAGCTGAATTCTGGCAATGCAGCTTAAAGACTAATAGTGGGCCCTTGCCGCCACGGGCAAAAGGCAAAGAATGGAAAACGTCTGAGTTGCTATGAAACCAATAAACAGGACAATAATGCAATGAGAAGTATGTTTGGCCTTGCACAAATAGGTATGTCTGTTTTGCTGGATGAATGATGCTGCGACCGTGACAAACTTCCTTATATAAGTCCAAGAGTTCCCCTGAGATCACTCCCTGCTTTTGCTTTTTCAAAGGTTTCTTCAAGTTGTCCTTGAGGTTTAAACAAAAAGGTGAAATCTTAACAAAGTAAAGCCATTAATTATTAAGGTTTCACCTGCACCGTTGCTGAATTCTTTACAATGGACGCGGTCTGCTATATAAATGTTGAAATGTTGCTCTGCTGTGTCTGTGTGTGTGTGTGCGTGTGTGTGCGTGTGCGTGTGTGTGTTCTTGTACTTACAACATTGTGAGGACCAGTTAGAGTTTGTAACCAACAGCATGAGGGTGTGTGTGTGTGTGTGTGTGTGTGTGTGTGTGTGTGTGTTGTGTGTTGTGTGTTGTACTGTGACTTTTGTACATAGAGAAATGACTGGTGCGTTTTGTACATGGCTCTTTAAAGATGTGTGACACTGTATAGTTTGTAAACCAAAATGTGTCTATCTTTTTCACTGTACAAAACCAATACTTAAATTCATATGCCGTTCTGACCCCTTAATAAATATGTTCTTTAAGTGGTGAAGGTGTGTGTGATTGAGGATGTTTTCATGGTATTTATCATCAGAAACCGACATTGATAAAAATAGTAATAAAAATAATGATAATGATAATATCATTTTGTTGTTATCATGACCCACTTAAAGCAGTACTAAGTAATTTGTTTACCTTAATAAATCCTTTTTGTAGTCCCTCTGAGGGTAATACAAGTGTTATGGGATGATTGTTTTTTTGTTCACCTCCCCCTGGTGTCTCTGGCCAGAAAACCACAATTGCAACTTTGCTGCCTGAGGTTCATAGGCGCAATACACACTAATGGAGTCACGAAGAAGAAGCTAACAGGCTAGCGGGCAAAGCTAACTGCGGGCTAGCACCACTTAAACCGTTTAAACAAGTTTGAGTGAAAAAAAATATCTCCATTGTGTCATTGGATGTACAATATCCCTCTCTCCCTTTGTCTTTTCTGGCAGCGTAGTATTTACTCTCAAGGACAATTAATGAGTAAAAAAATGAAACCTGCCACGATACCTGCAGTGGCGCTTATGGCCTCTAGGGGCATGAGTTGCTTAGTACTGCTTTAACCTGCACAAACATTGGGTAGTTGGATATTTGCTGGTGCTGAACATGTTTGTCTTTTTTCTTTTTTGTTCTCAATAAAATCAATTCGTAAATGAAATCATTGGAATACAAACATGTGTTTTGTTTCTTATGGATGTCCTAATCCCTTAATGCTTTCATAATTCATTTTCTGTCAATGGTTCTTTTGCCCCTTTGACCTTTGTGTTATCATGAGGTAGAATGTCAAACACAGCTTTCATGTCATGCATGAATCTCTCTTTCATGTCATGTTTTTGTTTTCACATTACATGCCACTACGGTCACTATTTTGTGCACTGCCTAAATGAGAGTCCAAATGAGAAAACACCTCAACTGTCCCTGACTGACTGAAGTGAACATGAATATTCATGACAGAAAAGCAAGAGGTCCAGCAGTGCATCATACGAAATTGCCTATCGTAAAAAGAGCACCTGAAATAGCATCTTGAAATTGATGGTTTCTTTGAAGCCAAGGTGCGTGAAGATTGACAGGTTTGAGTGTGAATGCAATTGTTCACTTGATATTGATACTGAAAATAATAAAGCCTGTTTCCACCTACACAAAAATACAACACTAAGATGTAAAATTACACACCATGTCTCTCTTTGTTCTGTCTGCCATTTGCAGAGTTGTCACAAAACAGTAATTTTCAGTCACAAGCTGCATTTATTGCACAATAGCCATGATCACTGCTCAACATTGCAATCACAGCCGACACGAGCTATCAGTCAAATAATGTCCACAAAAGCAAGTCAAGCGATAAAGCCGTATGACAGTGAGAAGAAAAATAATTCTTTAAACTGCAATACAGCAAAAGGTTGTTTTCTGCATCTTCATAACAACAGCAATATTAACATTTAGGTTAAGGCAAAAAAGATCATTTGAAATGCCATTATCCACACAATGTTCTCTGTTTTGCTTCCCTTTAAATTTCACAATAGCACAAGACAACTGCGGGAAGTTGCATCTAAGAAGCTGTAAGTTTATTTACAAGCAACAATTATGATACAAAAAAATGGCCCTATTTCAAGGTGGTTCTCGGGTTACCTGTATTGTCTTTTAAGTGTCACAACACAGCCATAAGGCACAACATGATCGTATTTTTATCATGATTTGTTTTTTTCTTTTTTTTTTAATAGAGCTCTGTGCCAAATCTTCCCATCAAAACTGTTGAGTGCCAGCAATCAATGTGATAACTTGGTTATTACTTCATTTATTGAACAGTCAAATTAGTACGCTATCTGAGTTGTTTGTTCTTTTGTTGAAAAATGCAAAAATAATAATAATTTAATTTAATTAAAAGCTGTCAAGACTACATTTCATTTGAGACAAAGTAGTGCTTTACAAAAACCTTATATTTAGTTTCAAAAGGGCTTAGTTTTGCAATACATTACCACAAGCATTATATCTGGACACCGTGTTTCTTGTGACAAATCAAGTCAGTGTGTTTCAGGATCAACTTTAAAGTTCTTTTAATGTTTTTTAAATGTCTTAATGGTCTTGGTCCTTCTTATCTTACAGAACTGCTTTTACCTTATGAACCTTCACGGCCCCTTCGCTCCTCCGGCAGGGGTCTCCTAGTTATTCCTAAAGTCAACAAAAAGACTCATGGTGAGGCGTCTTTTCAGTATTACGGCCCTCGCCTCTGGAACCACCTGAGGAGGAGCTCAGGGCTGCAGAGAACGTTCAAGACCCACCTTTTTAGCTTAACTGACATCTATTTATTTAATCCTAATATATAACATATATATATGGAAGGTTGTGCCAGGCATATTGTTTTAAATGTTGTAATCTGTAAAGCACTTTTTGATACCTTTCGGTATGAAAAGCTCTTTATAAAGTTTGATTGATTGATTGATTGAAACATCAAGTTGGCACAAGCAGACATAAATAACAACTGTCTGTCTTTCCTGGACACACAGAGACTCCTTTTCTCCACACAACACACACTTATCGTCTCATTAGGGGTAGTTAATACTCTGTGATTCAGAGCACATTCTTAACCTCAGATTCAGATCAAGTGGCAAGTCAGTACAAGAAACCCAAAAGCAGAACTTGTCAGAACAATGTGTTTTCCTCAAACATGGTCCCAGTTTTCCACTGAAGCCCTTATATTTCTTGCTTGTAAACCTTAAAGAGGGGGTATTAGGCTTTTTTCAATCACATAGCACCAGTCTATAGCACCCTACAATGATGACGAAACCTTCTGTTGGTCTGTAAATGCAGTAAATTAGAAAAACTGCCTTGTATAAAATTGCTCTCTCAAAATGGCTGTAGCGAATGTCTTGAAATAGGCCTCTGTCTCTTTAAGAACCTCTGACCCTTTCCGACACGCCCCCTCCACACGCTGTCTGTGGCATCAGTGGGGAGGGGGTTCTGCTGAGGAGCAGTGGTTGGTTATTCGGCTGGTGACGAAAGCCCGGAGGCGTCTCCAGGAGGTGGGGGCGTTCCTAGGAGGACTCAGGCAAACCTATCCCTAAAATGGCCGCCATCAGAGGTTTTACAGATTACTCAAAAATACGTGAATGTGCCAAGGCAACACTTCAGGCATGTTGTTAATGAGGGAATGACATAATAACATGATGTAAAGCTTGAAAAAGTCAATTTTGCATAATACCCCCCCTTTAAGGGGATGAAATCCAAAAGAGACCATCCATGCCCACACGGTCACTAAAAACTGTCATGAGGAGGCTCTCTGAACGTTTGGTGTCTGTATAGAGAAATTTAAGTCCAGTTGTCTTTTTTTAACTTCACAAGCTTGAATGAACAAGCAGGATGACTGAGAAGTTACACCATTTTATCCGTATTTCTGTCGATGGTCATATTTTAAAACCACATGCTCATAACACTTTTAATTACTGCTCATTTTCAACGCTACCAATAGGGCTGCCTCAAGAGGGTCAGGCTCTGAGTATTTACCAGTTGCTGGCATTTGAGTGCATTTTCCTAGCAACCCTAGATTAATTTTAATTCCAACTGTAAACAAGGTATATAGTATATCTTGCCTTTCTTTTATCTTTCATTTTGGTCCATATAACAGACATTTACAGAAAGTTGTTTCTCTTGTTGCAGTTTTCTTTTCAATAGATGAAGTTAATTAAAATCCAGAGGTCGTGAGGTCTGAGTCTTTCCTCGAGCAGGTGAGAATGGTTGAGTCCATAGTGAGTGATAGGGCATGGGGCAGAAGAGGGTATGCGTTAGAGTCTTTGCTCCTCTCCTCCCTGGGCCCGGACACGGTGGAGTGGAGCAGGATTTTGGGAAAGGGAGGAGAGCCTCTGACCGAGCTGCTCTCATCGACGTGCGAACAGACGAGCTCCCTAAAAGACTCCCTGAAGCGCGTGGACAGGAGGCTGTAGATGATGGGGTTGACTGCAGAGCTGAGGTAGAAGAGCACACCCGACAGAAGGTGCACGTACTGGTAAATGTTGTGCATGAGGTCAGTCCAATGGCTGATGGAACTCCACAGGAGCCGCTCTATGTGAAAGGGAGCCCAGCAGAGCCCAAACACTGCCACAACAATCGCTGAGGACAAGAACAAAAAGAAATGTGCTGTTACTTTAATTCGGTTGTTTTAAACTTCAAAAGAAAAGCCCAGTAAAAAAGTCACAGACCACTTATGTGTGTGTTGTTTTTTTTTAATGATCACGCAAGTTTATGCACAGTAGATTTCAAAAGGTGTTAAGTAATGCATATTAATGAAGAAGAAGCCATCTTGGATTCCCTTGCATCTCCACGTTAATAACATACATGGTGAGAAGTGTGAAACAGTCAGTTATTTTTAGGTCTATGCTTAGAAGTGGTTGTTATAAAATGTGCAGCACTTAACCCCCACCTGAACTGATAACACATTTTCTCCGGTTTGGCTTCACCCAAATGTCAAAGCTTCATGAGAAAAAGTGTCAAAATAGCAACACAAATGAAATGAAAATGAGGATGAAAATGCGACAAAGGAGCGACAAAAACCTGATTAAAACTCAAAAGAGCGACAGAAAAATGTCAAAAATGTGACGGGAAAAAAAGAAGCGTTGAAAAAAGTGACAAGACGACAGGTAAACCTTTTAGATTTGGGGGTAAGAGGTTAAAGGTGCAACTTTTTACGAAGAAAAAAAAGTTGATATTAGTGTATTTTTGACTTTTCAGTGACCCAGTGGCTGTTTGGAGGGTTAGCTTGGCGGCTTCGCTTTCAGAATGGAGTGCATATGTAACCAAGGATACAGCTCATTCAACAGAGAAAAACCAACCAAGCCTTCGCTGAGTCACTGAAAGGTCAAATACATATTAATATCGACTTTTTTTTTTTTTTTTTTTACATCAAATTTGCATAACGCGCCTTTAAATTTGGAAGAAGACAATTAATTCCATTTATACAGTAAATGAATCATTAAAATAAACAAATGTGGCTTGCATGTGAGTTTAATACAGAGTGAAATATGACTTCTGAAGCCACGATGGAGTGCAAAAAAGAATGATCAATATAAACGCTAACACTGTCTTTTTTTTTTTTTTTAAGAAGCCTGCTTACTCCAAAAGGTGACAAAAATGAAATATCCTATGGGATGGCAATTAATACTTTCCTCATTAGTCTATAAGAAGCTGCTGTTACAAAATTGGAAAAGCACAGATACCCCAGGGTTGGATAAATGGAAAAACTTAATGAAATATTATTTAAACATTGAGAAAACTATGTCAGTAGATCATAATAAACAAAAACAGTTCAACTCTGTGTGGAAAGCAATATTTGATGCCCTGTAACTGCCCCAACGCTAGCTCAGCTTAACTCATTTTTTTTTCTTTTTTCTTTTTTAATGGTTGCTAATTCTAACTTTGTAATGCTAAACTTTTTCTTTTTTCCTTTAACAGTTCATTCAAAGAAGCACCACCAGTGTAACGTGTGCGTTTTTTGTGTGAATGAATGAGTTCTTTTTCTTTCTTTTTTTTTCCGTCAGTTTTTTTTTTTTTTTTTCGTCTTGTTTGTGTGTCTAGTCTTTTGTGTTATTTGTCTAAATTGTTTGTCTTGTCAATGTCCCTTGTCTTATATGTAATAAAGAAAAAGCGTTGTATGTAAATTGAAGGGGAATGTAAATGAAAAAAAACAAAAAAACACTGTCATTATTTTTTAGCTGTTTTTGCTCCACATGTCTCGGCGTCAGAGGCACTTTTTAGGAAATACATGAGAGACACTTACAGAGCATTTTGATGACCTGTCTCCTGCGTCCATTCTCTGCGCTGATTTTCATGCGCGTGTGGCTGCTGTAGCCACTGTCCAGCGTCTCCCTGCGTTGGCTTCGGTCCCTGCCCAAATGCAGCCCCATAACGAGATACAGAATGCTAATGACCACCATAGGAATGAAATAGAAGCAAACTGTGGTGATTTGCATGACCATATTATAAATCCACAAAGGTTTGAGCACGGTGCATATCGCCGACTCCTCCATCTGTTCCGGAAGGTAGAAGATGCCGTGTAACGAGGTGTTAGGAATGGCACAGATCATAGACGCGACCCATATAACGGTGATGACCCTCTTGGCGTGCTGGTTTGTAGATAGGTAGCGCGTCTTAAGCGGGTGCACGACAGCAATATACCTCTCCACACTCAACGCTGTCACATTGAGGATTGAAGCAAAGCAAACAGTCTCGAAAAGAAAGGTTTTGAAGTAGCAGCCCCCCTCGCCAAAGGGGAAAGGGTAGTTTTGCCAAAGATCATAGATTTCCAATGGCATCCCAAACATCAGAACAAGCAAGTCGGAAACAGCGAGGCTGACGAGGTAAAAGTTGGTGGGGTTGCGCATCTTTTTGTGCTTGGCAATGACGGCACAGGTGAGTAGATTTCCTGAAAGGCCAGTTAAGAAAATCAGCAGGTAGATGGTGGTGACTGGGAGGGAAAATGGCGACCGCTTAGGCCCCAGGATGTCGTATAGATTGAGATCCACAAATTGTTCGCTCGCATTTCTTGCAGTGTTGTTCATCGGCAAGCTGGCATTGAGGAACATTCTGGACCAGTTGGCGGAGGAAGCCATTAAAGAGCGCTCCATTTCTGAGAAGAAATCGTGCGAACCACCGACGGACGTCATCGTGCCCTGCCTTAGTTTCGGAGTGATCTACTTCAACAGGCCGCCGTCTGTGAAAGGGAAGGGAAAATATATTATAAAATGCTTTGTTCATCTAATCCACTTGAATCACGTCCTGGTACCGGGTTAGCATATAAAATGAAAATGATTTTTACTTTCAACTTTTTGCACAAAGCCCACATTTCTAGGACGGGCGCGCGGTGACTCACAGACACATGCTCGAGCCAATTATCTTCCAGGAAGTACTACAAAGTCACTGTTTGGCAGCAGTCAAAAAATAGAGAGCGTTCTCAAGTGAGGTTGGCTAGTATGGAAAACAAATAAATCACTTGTATCTTGTAAAAAACATTTTGACCATTAAATGCAAAGTAATGATTCATTTTTAGACAACACAACACCCATGTTTTTATTATTATTTATTATTTAGGTACACTATGCAACTTTTTATGTCAGTGATGCAGTGGCTGTACGGGGGGGGGGGGGGCAAGCTTGGCGCCTTTGCTTTCCATTCCGGCTCCTACAATGCTTCAGGACCAGTTTTATTTCCGTTTTTTTGTTTTGTTTTTAAATAGGATTTCTGGTAGGTTTTCGGAATATAATCATCATAAAATGTGGTCTGATCTTCATCACAATCGCAAGAATGAATAAACAGTGTCTGCTTAAACTAATACCACCCAAACAATTACATGTTACCATATTTTTAATGGCCATGACAAGTAAACATTCACAGGACCGGGAAGAAAAAGTACTAAACTGCAACAGTTTTGTAAAGGAATGGTCCAAGATTCATCCTGATCGTTGTGAGCGTCTAATCTGCAACTACAGGAAAGCAGTTATTGCTACAAAAGAAGGGTCAGCCACCTGTTTAATACAGGGGTTCACTTACTTATTCCACGCTGTTGTGAAAGTCTCAGGTCTTTCTGCAAAATATGTGTATAAACCCAAACTATTCAATTTTGGGTTAATCAGTTCACATTATATTGTTCCAGTTTTGCTGTGCAGCAAGAGCTCTTTCACAAACCAAAGTTGAATAGTTTAGGAGGAACACACAACGTCATGTGTGGAGGAAAAATGGAACAGCACATCAATATCAAAACCCTATGCACACTGTGAAGTATGGAGCGGGGAGAATCACAGTGTGGGGCTGTTTAGTTGCCTCAGGGCCTGGACAATGTGCTATCATCAATAGAAAAATGAATTCACAACAGCGTGGAATAAGCAAGTGAACCCCTTTATTAAATATCTGGCTGACCCTTCTTTTGTGGCAATAGCTACTTCTCTGTAGTTGCAGATTAGACGCTCACAACAATCAGGATCAATCTTGGACCTTTCATCTTTACAAAACAGCTGCAGTTCAGTGAGACTCCTGGGTTCACTTACTTTTTCCTCCCTATCCTATGAATGTTTACATAAAGAATATGATGAAATGTAAATGTTTGGGTGGTATTAGTTTAAGCAGACACTGTTTGTTCATTCTTATGATTTTGATGAAGATCAGACCACATTTTTGACCAATTTAGGCAGAAATATGAGAAAATCCTCAGCGTTCACATACATTTTCCTCCTACTGTCTGTAACCATGGATACGGTTCCATCAACAGTGAAAACTATGAAAAAACAATTGATCCTGGAGCGTCCTGCAGGACATCGGGATGGTAAGTAAAGGCGCTATGTTGACCACCCAAGCAAACACCAATCAACGTTTTTATTATTACATAAACATTTGCATAATGCACCTTTAAAGCAAAAGGTATACAGCAAAGTGATTGTGTGAAAGACCATACCAGCAATATTGATTCTATGCAGTGTTTCATCTGCGCTTCTAATGTAATTAATTCATGATTATATTGATGTTTTTTGGAATGATTGTATCTGCCATCTTGTAATTTTATGCAACTGTAAAACACGTGGGTAACTGTGAATCACTTGTGTATGAATTGAGCTCTACAAATACAGTTGCCTTGGCAAGATGGAGGGGGAAATAAATCGGCACTCATGAAGTGAAAATAAATGCCACTTGAGTACTGCATCCATTAAGGAAAATGCCACTCTGAAAGGCTTTTTCGATACCCCCACGTGTCTCGACTTAACATCATAATCTACTTGTTAATTGTTAATTCAAGAGGTGCAAAATTGACCCGGCCTTTCATGGTAATCGCAAATACCACCTGCAAATGGCACTGTTTACAGAATACACAATTCAGCGACAGAAATCAAAATATTGTGCGATTGTCACCCTAAAGGTAACGACTGGCCTCTACCTTGCCCTGTCAAAAGAAACCTTAATGGTCTGCGGGAGGAAAATGGGGAATGTAATGGAGTCGAGCAGTAAACGCATCATTGTGTACAAACAATTCACTTTCAAATTCTAGACCACCAACAAGTGAAGGAAAAAATAATGCATGGCCAAAAGCCAAAAGTGTAAAACAAAGCTAATTTGCAACAACAGAACTCCCAAATTGAAATTGTTATATCACGTCCGTCCAAGCAACAATAGCACTGATCAAATTGCCCTCAATCGTGGGAGATTGCTCAGGTGTTTGGCCAGATATGCTTAATATATGCATTTGCCCGCTTTTCATTTAATAGGCTATTTATGGCACAGTTAATACACACATGCATAACTTGAAAGTTACTGTTTACTAGTGCAAAAAAAGAAGACTGATTAAAGAACATTTAGACCCGCCTCAAAACGCCACAAAACTCAAAAGGACTCACCTTGATGTTGTGATTCTTTGCTCCAACGTTTAACATTCACTCTTCATTAACTAAATAAAAAGGTGCCGGAAAATAATTGGGCAGAGTTGTGGCACTTATTTCCGAGAGGACATCACTGGGCGCACCGGAGGAGAGGAAGGCAGAGAAAACTGTGCTGCCACCGCATCACGTCTGAGGGAGACAAAACTGGGATTCAAAGTGGAGGAGAGAGAGAGGAGGAGGGGGTGGAGCGACCATGGCTTTGCATTTATGGAAGAGAGCCGTGGACAATCAGAGGCGAGAGCGGGGTAAACAGGTCATTACAGAGTCAGTCAGCAATCATAACACTTAATTATAGATCTTTGCTCATGCATTTATGTGTAATGTACTTTCAGTTAGACTCCAACTATTGAGGTTTTGATAGACTGTGTGGATCGAAACTGTACCATTTACATATAAACATGGATACATTTAATTTTCATTCATTCGTTTCTTTATATTCCCAGTGCAGCTTTGGGTTTAGGTGGAGTACAGCCTTGGCCGGGCATCACAAGGCGGACACCAAGCAGCTCTTGATTGTAACACAAGGGGCCCAAAGTAAGTGTGAACTCACAGTGTTATATATAATTATGTATGCAGATGATGCCGTCATATTCACACATGGAAAGGATATGCAGACAGTGGCCTCAAAGTTGTCTTTAGCATTGGAAGAAATCCAAAATCGGCTCCAATCCTCCTGTCTGACATTAAACACAAATAAAACAGTTGGCATGTATTTCACAAAACAAATAATACAAAAGAGATGCCTAATATCCATGTGAATGGAGAGGCACTAAAAATGTAACAGAAACAAAATACTTAGGGCTCTATTTAGACCAAACACTGACATTCAAAAAGCATATTAAAAAGGTAACCAACACAATTAAATATAATATTTCCTCTCTAAAACATATGAGGAACAGCCTGACGGTCGCGGCGGCTTTCACTTATTTCAACGCCATGATAATTCCTCACTTTACTTACTGTTTATCCAGCTGGTCACAGGCAAAGGAGACCACACTGAAACCACTAAGATCCATGTATAATCAGGCTTTAAAGGCACTCGATAAAAAAACACTTCATCATCATTGCAATATCCTGATATCCAAACTGCTTAGTTTTGACAATCTAATTTTATACAATAATCTAAGAACTATATTCCAAATCACCAATAACACAGCTCGACCACCACTGAAGAACTTTGTCAGACTTTGTTCTGAGCAAAACACTAGAGCTACTTGATCCACTGCAAATAAAAACTGTGTCATTTGAAAATAAAAATTGTCGGCCTTTGCACAATGTGCCTTCTCATTTCACTCCATTAAATAGTGGAACGAACTTCCAGACAGTCTGAAACTGTCTGTGTAATAGTTTTACACGAAATTGGAAAAAGTACATTTTAGATCATCAGTCGTGTCAGCATTAATGAATGTATTGTAAACTATAGAGATTGTTTAGTTTTTTTTGTGTACACTTTTAGGAAAAGCATAGAACATATTATTTATAGTGATTATATTGTAGATTAGATTTATAGATTATAATTGTAATGCTTTATGTTCACACCTGTCCAGGGACTGCGGATGGAAAATAGCTGCTGAGCTAAATCTGGTACAAACCATCTCCTCTTGTAAAGACTAATGGTTCTGTACATTGTCCCTGTTCCAATAATAATAATAATAATAATAATAATAATAATAATAATAATAATAATAATAATAATAATAATAATAATAATAATAATAATAATAATAATAATAATAATGATAATAATAATGATAATGATAATAATAATAACTATTGCAACAAGCATAAAAACACAATGCTGCTTACATAAAAAGCAGCACTGAAAAGATGACTTTTTTTAACTGGTGTGTAACGTCGCAAGTCCTTGACCTTGTCTTCTATTGAGCCCTACGTTGCCAAGTGGTCGACATTTTGTTGAGATTTCCAAAACTTCAGTGAGTAGCACACTCAAAATGTCCTCCAGTGCATTGTCAAAAACTGAGAACAATTGACGGAGACGGGTTCATTATGCCTTGGAGCAATACAGGGAGACAGCGACAGGAACTGAACGCAACATGATTGAAAACAGTTCTTTGGCAAATTTAGCTAGAACATGTTGACATTCACTGTGCATTTTGAAGAGGAGATTCGATTTCATGCATAATAATGATTGCAAACATGCTGTACGCCTGTTATAATAGAAATGTTTCATTCATTCGATGTTCCACATTTAACTAAGATCTATGAGACCCAGTCTTATTTTCAGACTGAAAACTGTTGACATTGATTGCGGTCATGTAGCATCTTGTATTTTGACATAAAACACCCTGACACATCTCATCTGAATCTGAAAAAAAAAAAAAACACCTTCTCATGTAGTCAACAGATCGTCTGTCCTCTATATGACGGCTACGGTTACAGCAACACTCCGAAGATATGTAAAGCATAATGCATTTTACGCATCTGTTTATTTTAAAGCATCAAAGGCAATCATGACTATTAATTCACATTTGTATGCTGCAAGATCTGCAATACAGTATATTCTTAGTGTAAATCACAGTAGAAAGAGTGACCTCATCAAAACCAAGGAAGTACTGTGACATTTTGTGTGAATGGTGAAAGCGTTTCAGGTTCTTACATGGATAGAGTAGATAGATAGAGTCTCTAAATGTCTTTTCACCATTACACACATATAAATGTACAGGGGGAAAAAAATCACACACTTTTCATATGAAACTAAATCAGAACATGTCTGGTAAAAGTAGAAAGAAAGCTCTGCGCTTGTGCTTGCTATAGAGCGTGTATTCTCTCGGCCATTGGTTCTCAAACCCTTCACACAAATTACCATATCATAAATATTTGACCTTCCAAATACCACCAGACTGATCATAAATCTCGTCTCAAGTATTGCCAGTGCTGATATGCTGGTGAACTGTCTTCAACGGCGCTGTATGTATAATTCTTCAGATGCCGTATCGATCGGAAATAACATCTGAGTATTACAGAACACTGCAGTCAACTATTGCTCTGTCCTGTTTTGCTTATAAACTGTATCAGGGACTCTCACCTGCAGCTCTGGACTCCTACCATCCCAAAAAGTACTGCCCTGTAATGTGCGGCAGCCAACCTATGCATTGCCAGATGGGACGTTGCCTGCAGCTGGAGTGATGCAAAGGTCATGTCTCATTCTGGCTCCACAAGTGCTTTACATCCTTGACCCAACACGGGTGAATTTAAAGGCTATTTGGCTACATGGCTCGATGATGAACTGTTTGCGAACTTCCCTTTTAATCGGCAGCTAAACGTAAATAAAACTTAAGAAATGTGCTTCACCAGCCAAAGGAAACTGGAGCCGTCAAATCCACTGTTCACACTTAATGAACCTGTTGACTGTATTCACAAGAAAGCAGCGCAAAGGCTTTTCCTGCCGCACTATTTGAGAGGTTTTGAAGTCAGTAACGACATCTTAACAAGGGTTTATCAGAGCTTATTTGAGAGCGTACTGATATTAAACATAGTCTTCTTGGTTTGGCCATCTAACTCAATTTGTCTCGTCTCGTCTCGTCTCGTCTCGTCTCGTCTCGTCTCGTCTCGTCTCGTCTCTTCTCTTCTCTTCTCTTCTCTTCTCTTCTCTTCTCTTCTCTTCTCTTCTCTTCTCTTCTCTTCTCTTCTCTTCCCTTTGAATTATTAAAGTCAGTCAGCTGTTTATCTGTTCACGATCTTTTATAAATCTGCTAACTGTTGCTGCAAACATTTGCGATCCCTGCATGTGTGTGTGTTGTCATGGTGTGTTGGGATGAGGGGTGTGTTGGGGGTGAGGGGTGTGCTGGGATGAGGGGTGTGTTGGGATGAGGGGTGTGTAGGGGGTGAGGGGTGTGTTGGCATGAGGGGTGTGTTGGGATGAGGGGTGTGTTGGAGGTGAGGGGTGTGTTGGCATGAGGGGTGTGTTGGGATGAGGGGTGTGTTGGAGGTGAGGGGTGTGTTGGGATGAGGGGTGTGCTGGGATGAGGGGTGTGCTGGGATGAGGGGTGTGTTGGGATGAGGGGTGTGTAGGGGGTGAGGGGTGTGTTGGGATGAGGGGTGTGTAGGGGGTGAGGGGTGTGTTGGGATGAGGGGTGTGTAGGGGGTGAGGGCTGTGTTGGGATGAGGGGTGTGTTGGGATGAGGGGTGTGTTGGAGGTGAGGGGTGTGTTGGGATGAGGGGTGTGTTGGGATGAGGGGTGTGTAGGGGGTGAGGGGTGTGTTGGGATGAGGGGTGTGTTGGGATGAGGGGTGTGTAGGGGGTGAGGGGTGTGTTGGGATGAGGGGTGTGTAGGGGGTGAGGGGTGTGTTGGGATGAGGGGTGTGTTGGGATGAGGGGTGTGTTGGAGGTGAGGGGTGTGTTGAGATGAGGGGTGTGTTGGGATGAGGGGTGTGTTGGGATGAGGGGTGTGTTGGAGGTGAGGGGTGTGTTGGCATGAGGGGTGTGTGGGGATGAGGGGTGTGTTGGGATGAGGGGTGTGTTGGGATGAGGGGTGTGTAGGGGGTGAGGGGTGTGTTGGGATGAGGGGTGTGTTGGGATGAGGGGTGTGTAGGGGGTGAGGGGTGTGTTGGGATGAGGGGTGTGTTGGGATGAGGGGTGTGTTGGGATGAGGGGTGGGTAGGGGATGAGGGGTGTGTTGGGATGAGCGGGTCGTCTTGTGATCGGAAGGTTGGAGGTTTGAATCCCTGCTCCCAGCATTTAATGTAAAACTGGGCCAAAACGCAGACCATACTGACAGTGAAAGAATCACTAGCAGGCCTGCCAACTCTTCACCAAACTTTGGAGTGAGACATTGGTCGGTCCTGAGCTGGGGGGCTTTTTCATGGCGATAGTGTCTCGTAATTGTACTAAATTCTAAGCCAAAAGCAAGTCTACGATCTACATGACTGAGCACATCAGGAGCTGCATATGGATCAGAGGGGGTTTGGCACCACCCCACATGGCCATCAGAACCTATTGAAAGTGTGGGAGGGTACTCTGAAGGGGGGTTTGGGGGTCCTCCCACAACTACTAGATGCACTCATGCAGTGTTCATTTTAATTTAGTTTTAGCGCTTTGAGATGGAGCACCTTTTAAGAGAAATCATTATTATAGGGGCGACAGAGGTGCAGCTGGTACAGCGGGTCGTCTCATGATCGGAAGGTCGGGGGTTCGAATCCCACCTAATGAAAGTGCACACTGTCGTTGTGTCCTTGGGCAAGACACATTGCCCCCAGTGTCTGCGTACATCGGTGTGTGAATGAGAGTATGATCCTTGCTGTAAAGCGCTTTGAGTGCCTAATGTAAGTGGAAAAGCGCTTTATAAGTTGAGACCATTTGCAATTTTCAGTTTTAGCCACGTTGGTGTAATGTACCATGACCTTTGACCTGGGAAAGTGGAATCTACCTTGTAACCTAGCAACAGGTCATATTCCAAAGTGTGTCATGACACATTCCTTCCTGCTCCATATGGAATGCTGTGTCTGTTGCTATGGTGAGTCCAGGTCATTTCTGCCCAACTGTTGGTTTAGTTCACATTGCAACGCCGTCTTAGCAAACGCAACAGCACTTTCTCACAGTTTTGATCGACTTTTACAAACATTTGTGACATTAGCAAAATAGAAAACGCCCAAGACACTTCTGACAGTGTTACAGAAGGAGCTGAAGCGTTTTCTGAAAAAGACAAACTTAAACAAAAGATCCAGGAGCTCCATGACAGAGAGCGTCAGTGGAGAGAGGAGAGATCAGGTCTCCTTCAGAGAGAAATATGGAGACAGGAGCGTGACAGGCTCTGGCTGTCGTTCTTTCATGCCAGAGAACGACAGTGGTCAGAGACGCAATTTGAGAATGAAAGACGTTGGTGTGAAAGTCAAGACTTTGAAAGCGCCGCACGAGAGCAAACATTTGAGCCAGCGAACAGCGCCAACATGAGCGAAGGCCACAATAACCACGCTTTGCTCACATTTGGGGATTTTCCTCCAGAGCGAGAACGATTTCTGAACGATCCTTCAGTGACAGTTGTAGAAATGGTGCCACTAAGACCAAAGCATCAACAAATTAATATGTAAATAGGTCAAAATTACTTAAACTCAAAACTTTACTATAACTTTTACTATTAAGTCAAATGAAAACTGTGTCTTCTAAAATATGAAGATATTCTTCTCAGGGATAAACACACATCTCAGCTCCCGTTGGTTTCCTCCGCAGGCCGGAGCACTGAGGCACCAGGTGGCCATCCCAGGAGGAGAGCGCCCCCTACAGGAGACCAGGGCCCAGACAACGTTGAGCTGAGGAAACAGCTTAATGCAGGTGCAAGGATGATGCTGCTCGAACGACAGCGGGCCACAGAGCGAGGACCTGCAGCTGCGTCTGGAAGCCTCTGACCCCGGGGTCCCGCACGGTGGGGTGGGAGGGGCTTCTGCGGCGAGCGGACCCTACGAAAAGCGTCAGGGAGGTAAATTTGCTGCCATTGGTGTGACAGGGCCGGTGTTAGGACAGGTCAGTGGTTGTAGGACTTCAGGGCGCGGGGAGGATTAGGACAGGATGGTGGTCACAGGAGTAAGGGGAGGGGGGAGGTTTAGGACAGGACGGTGGTTACAGGAGTAGGGGGGGGGGATTAGGACAGGACGGTGGTTACAGGAGTGGGGGGGGGGATTAGGACAGGACGGTGGTTACAGGAGTAGGGGGGGGGGGCGGTTCTCTCACATCAATGGCATGAAATTTGCTTTTACTGAGCTCAGTTTGGTAGAGATTTGATGGGGTAAATTAGCGAGGGGTAGGACATCGCGCGAGGGGTAGGACATCGCGCAAGGGGTAGGACATCGCGCGGGGCATTAGTGAGGGGTAGGAATCGCGCGGGACACTACCGAGGGGTAGGACATCGCACGGCCTTTAGCGAGGGGTAGGACATCGCGCGGCTTTTAGCGAGGGCTAGGACATCGCGCGGCCTTTAGCGAGGGCTAGGACATCACGCGGCCTTTAGCGAGGGCTAGGACATCACGCGGCCTTTAGCGAGGGCTAGGACATCGCGCGGCCTTTAGCGAGGGCTAGGACATCACGCGGCCTTTAGCGAGGGCTAGGACATCGCGAGAGAGGATAGGGCGTGACATTATGGGGCGTGAGGGTACTGTGTGTAACCGGACTGGGCAGCGACAAGTTAGCTTTTCTGAGTTCAGCTCTGGGACAGATGAGTCACCAACCCCCCCATGTGCAAAACCCGGGGCAGGGCTCCACGCAGCTGCGGTGGACCTCGTTCTGTGGCTGCTGTCGCGGGCAGCATCGCTTTGTACCTGTATTTAGGTTGTTTCTTCAGCTCAACGTTGTCTGGGCTCTGGTCTCCTGTAGGGGGCGCTCTCCTCCTGAGACGGCCACTTGTTGCCTCAGAGCTCAGGCCTGCAGAGCAAAATAAGGGGAACAGCTGGTGTGAGTTTAATCACTCCCTCCCTCTTAAACTCTGTACGGTTTGGGTAAAAGAGTAAGAATGTATGACAAATGTTTAGAGTTGATCAGGAACTGTCTGTTTTTGAAGCTACAAAGATGCTTTTACTCAAGTAAAGTGCTTGAACTTATTTTAATAGTAAAAGTTGTTCGGTCAAATGAAAACTGTGTCTTCTAAAATATGAATATATTCTTCTCGGGGATAAACACACATCTCAGCTCCCGTTGGTTTCCTCCGCAGGCCGGAGCACTGAGGCACCAGGCGCCCATCCCAGGAGGAGAACGCCCCCTACAAGAGACCAGGGCCCAGACAACGTTGAGCTGAGGAAACAGCTTAATGCAGGTGCAAGGATGATGCTGCTCGAACGACAGCGGGCCACAGAGCGAGGACCTGCAGCTGCGTCTGGAAGCCTCAGACCCCGGGGTCCCGCACAGTGGGGTGGGAGGGGCCTCTGCGGCGAGCGGACCCTACGAAAAGCTGATTAGTCGTCAGAGAGGTAAATTTGCTGCCATTGGTGTGACAGGGCCGGTGTTAGGACTGGTCGGTGGTTGTAGGACTTGAGGGCGGGGGGAGGATTAGGACAGGATGGTGGTTACAGGAGTAAGGGAGGGGGGAGGTTTAGGACAGGACGGTGGTTACAGGAGTAGGGGGGGGGGAGGATTAGGACAGGACGGTGGTTACAGGAGTAGGGGGGAAGGTTCTCTCACATCAATGGCATAAAATTTGCTTTTACTGAGCTCAGTTTGGTAGAGATTTGATAGTCCAGGATGGGACGGCATGGGGTAAATTAGCGAGGGGTAGGACATCGCGCGGGGCATTAGTGAGGGGTAGGACATCGCGCGGGACATTAGCGAGGGCTAGGACATTGCGAGAGAGGATAGGGCGTGACATTATGGGGCGTGAGGGTACTATGTGTAACCGGACTGGGCAGCGACAAGATAGCTTTTCTGAGTTCAGCTCTGGGACAGATGGGTCACCAACCCCCCCCCATGTGCAGGACCCGGGGCAGGGCTCCAAGCAGCTGCAGTGGACCTCGTTCTGTGGCTGCTGTTGCGGGCAGCACCGCTTTGTACCTGCATTTAGGTTGTTTCTTCAGCTCAACGTCCTCGGCTCAAGTCTCCTGTGTTGGGACACTCTCCTCCTGGGACGGCCACTTGTTGCCTCAGAGCTCAGGCCTGCAGAGGGAAATAAGGGGAACAGCTGGTGTGAGTTTAATCACTCCTTTAGTTTAAGAACGTATGACAAATGTTTAGAGGTGATCAGGAACTGGGTCGTCTTCAGAAGTTTACCGTCATATTTTTGTTACAAAGATGCTTTTACTCAAGTAATGACATAGCATAATGAATTCTTTGGGACTGAACTTAGAATTAAACTCCTAGGATCTAAACAAGATGGATGACTTCCATCCTCTCCAGCCTGGCACTCCTTTGTTTCTCCTTTTGCCAGAAGCAAGACCCCCACTGGGATAGCAAAGAACCCACTAAAAGTAAAAACAGGAACTGATACTAATGTTAAAACTCATTCACAAAGATGAAACTTCCTTGAGCTTTTAACATCTGCTGAAAAGCCACACTCCTCTGGATTCAGGATTGAAATGGGGGGAAGGTGGCCAGCCCTGCTAAATCTCCAACATCTTGGCCTTGTGTTTGAGGTCAGACAAAGTTCCCCCACAGACAGTGGATTTCCATGCAAAGACTGTCCTATCACAAAGAAAGAAACAGATTTCAACTATTTGTTTCTTTGATGACACTCATGAAACAAGTCTGAAGCTGCTGCTGGCCATGGACCCTCTGGACGAGACCAAAGACTCTTTACTAACAAAGTGACTAATGTACTTATTAACTGCCTCACTATGTGTGTCACACAAATGTTTTACTCTTTGTTGAATATGTATCAGTAATTGATGGAGTATTAATGTTGCCTTCAAAATTAGAGGTACGGCCTGATCTCGCTCTCTTATAAAACTTCTCTTTGTTGTGGTGACCATCCTCGTGGTCACGATAGTCTTCCCTCCATTTCAAACATTGTGTTTCTCATTTATTTTTCTTTAAAAATATATACATTTTTGAGCTCAGTATAATCGTATACGCTCCTTTTAAGTCGACAATTTACCATTTGGAGCAAATCCTGGTAAAAAAAAATAGCTTTACAAATTTAATTTTGTCTTTAATTTTGTAATTAATTAATTTATTGGTTTATTTGGTCGGGACAGTGCGTGTTAATTAACATACATGGGTCTCGTGCATGTAAACATGCCACACTGGATTGCAGCCTTGGGCTAATTCCATCCGTTTTTCGTGGTTGGGGAAACTGTTTTTTGATCACAATTGTTAAAAGCACTTTTTGCAACATAATGAAGCCCTGGACGGGCTCGACCAAGCGCCGGCCGCAGTAGCTTTAAAGAGCAGCTCAGTGCGGCTCCACGAGAGTACCCGCGCTGGGCCTGAGCGAGTATACTGGAGAGCCTCTGGGGACCCACACAAGGAGAGAAGTGGTCAAACCAGGCGCACCTGGCTCCTCTCGGGCGCCACTAGGCTGACCACCACGGTGCCAAACCCGTCCTCCAAAACAAGTGCTGTCCACCTCCATGGCCTCCAGGTGAAAGATCGCCTCCATCCTGCGGTGTCTGTCGGCTTGGTGTTGAGCGCAGGCTACTCCAGCTCTGACCAAAATGTCCCCTTTGACCTCGCCATCGCCATCCGTAACTCCGGCCAATGATTATCTCCCTACATGTTTCGTGTGGGTCTGATCTCAGTGGCCGCGTTACATCGGTTGATTTTCAACCTACCAATCAGCGAGCAGGGGAGGCGGGGCTTGTAGGTGTAGCATTTGATCGCTCTCTTCACTCACTCGGGCGCATTACATCGCCTACGTGAAATCAGATCCAATCGTCTCAAACTATAAAAGGAGTTCACCCCTACCACCTGAAAATGGAGCTCAATTGTGAAGATCCAGACCCTCTGTATGAAATGAGTATGAGGTAAGACCAGGCTACCTTTGACAATTTTTATTACATTACTTTTAAAAACCCTTTGTAAATCGATCAGGCCAAACCGTATTAAAGATAATTAGACCAATGTAACAAAGATACTCCATCAACTACTGTAATTGTCATTCACCCCATTTAAGACCTGTTATACATTAAACCTTAATAATGTTGATGCTTAAGTGTGTGTGTGACCTCAAATTTTGAATAAATATTCACATTTGCATTTAAAGTTTGGATTTCTACGTGTTATTGTGCTTTGATTTCGTCAGTATAGTTAAAAGATTCAAGATTTCATTCCTTCAGATATGTGTTAATAGATTTATATGAGACTTTCTTCTAAATGTCCATATTACTCTGTCAACAGAGTAATATGGACAGAGTTTGAGCGATAGTGTTCTAGGGTTTGTTAGGATCTGGTTCTTTTGTATCACTGTTCTATTATAGATTATTATTATTATTATAGATTGGCAGGACATGGCTTAGGGTGATATTGAACATATATTTTATTTGGCTAAAACACAAGTGAAAGATTGTTTCCTTACTTTAGCGCGATCCTCAGCGAAGAAAGGTTCACTCCATTTGAAAAACAAAACTGTTGAAATGTACCGCAGGACGGACTGATGTGGATCGCATTCTTACGCCAGTTTTGTCCAGATTGATTTTTACCAACAACATTTCTTAAGCTGTAACAGTAAGAGTTATCATTAAAAATAAGTATTCACTCTCAAAAAAGCTGAATATTATTTTATATTATTTTCTAGCACTATATGTGTGGCGCAGTAATATGGTTGTGGGGTTACAAGATCCGGTCTCTTTCTAAAACTTACCAAACTAAGTCAAGTTCATGTATTTAAATGTTACCCCAACACACCTCAAAGAGTTTTTCACCTTTGAACTTACTGACATAAGTTAAACATTTAAAACGATCATTGTCATGTGAAGACAAACTACACTCTTACGTTACAATAACAAAATGGGCATACGACTTTTAACAGTGGGGTTACACGGCACTCATCAGTGAACAAGACTGTTTGAAGATGAGTCTTCATGTATTTCTGAGCCACTGCAGCCGTTTCTGTTCATGACCATTCAATGAACAGTTTAGGGGAGGCCGGATAGAAGGTTTATGCACAACTGCAGCCTCTGGAGGGTCCTACACCTTGATGTTCAGGAGACTTCAGAGGAACCAGCTTCAAATACCTGTCTGCTGCTTTGTAGCAGCTGTTCTCTTTATCTGATGTATTTTTCTGGCAGAAACCGTCCTTATTGTGGCTTTATCTGCACAAACCAGTGTGTGCTCTGAATCAACCACAAATCTCTTAACAGTACAATGATTAAACTCAAGCTTTCTGAAATATGGAAGGTTTTCATGCCTAGTCCAAGGTATTCAACTATTTCACGCTTTTCATCAGCAGAGAGATCCTTTTTCTGTCCTATATTGCTTGAAAATTATGGTCTGCTTAATAATGTGGAACGTCTCAGTGGTTTTTCCGTTAACTGGACGTACCTGACAAATTAATTATCACATGTGTCTGAGATTGATGTTAGTGGTTCAAAGAGCCCTGAGACACAATAACATCCATGACTTTCACGGAAAAACTTTCTTTCTTTTTTTTTTTTACCTTTTTGACACTGAAATACAAATGGCATAATGACTGTGAACACAGTGTACAGGGTAAGTAGGAATCTTGAAGAAAGCTGTCTCAAGACCAGAAATGCACTTTAACTCCATGCTGTACTGTTTGAAGTGTCCAATTTACATTCATAAATACTAAAGGCTTCGGTGTCATTTTATATTATACTACTGGTTAGGGTTAACACTGGTTGGAAGGGCGCCCCCTTGTGTCAAGTTGCATCAAAATGCCCCGAACGTAAGAAATCCAAGCAGAAACTGTCCAAACTCACAAGTTTAATGGATTTAAGAATTTTGAAGCTGCTCAAAGAAGGTCCTATGGTAAAATATAACTTGACCTATTGAGATGTTTTTGATTGAAATCGGATTTGATTTCAGTAAATATGACCTCCTACTGCTGCAAATTCAACAAATGACCATCTTCAGTTAATTACAAGCTTTAAAATGTATTGAAATGATGAGTTGCAAAATAATTTGGTACAGTAGATTTTGAGTTTTTTTACTATATTTATTTTTGAAAAAAATACTGTTATCACTGGGAGATTTTTTCAACCACATTTAAATGATCCTCGACCTAAAGACTTGAAAATGATGCAGACTCTCATTTGAGTTGACAGTTTAGGAAATCAGAGAAAATGTCATTTGCATAATAATTTGGAACGCGGTGTACACCTTTTTCTCTGTATAATGTATAAATTAAGAGCAGAGTTCTCAGCATTGTCAAAAAACTGTTGTTGTTTTTTTCTGACAAAAACTTTGTCAGATACCGAGAGGGCACATTAGCGCATTCCAAAAATCCTAAAACTTAGACCCTAGGGCAGGGGTGGCCAACCAGTCAGAGACCAAGAGCCGAAATTTTCAACCTTGATCCTGTGAAGAGCCACAAAGGCACCGACCATTAGCAAGATTCCGGGGCGGTAGTTTATTGTGATTAAATAGAATGTGACTGTTTTATTTATATCACAATAAACTATAACTTTATGCCTTTTTATTTATTTTTTTATTTAAATAATTGTGTTAGATTGAATGGTTTTACTCCTCAACAAGATTGAAATACATGTATATTAAATTACATTTTGTGTTTCCTGCTCTGACTGAGACAGAATTAGATTATTATTATTATTATTATTTTTTAATGCTGGGGTGTGTTTGTATGTGGGGCCCTGCCCACTGAGCCCCCTTCTCTGATTCGCCCCTGGCCTGTGCGCTCAGTGCCTGCAGCTTCGTCCTGACTGGACTGTGCAGAGAACGCACTCTGGGCAGCACAAAGTTCATAAACTTTAATCAGGAGCCTCTGGACGACTGAGAGTCTGTTTTAAGTTGCATCTGTTACAGTTACTGTCATGTGTGAAAGAAAAGTCATGACTTTGCGTATTTCCGCGTTACGATGTCGCGCTTCGCATCACATGCTTCAAAAGAGCTCCGCTTTTTTCCATTTCCTAATTTTGATCTTTTTCTGTGAATATGAGGCCAAATTACATCAAATAAAGAGTAGCTGATCAGAAACCTGAAAAGCACAGAAGCTGATCCTTGTGCCACGATCTGCCTGTTGTTCAACCTACATCCCGTTTTGACTGAGGCTGCCGCACGGGCTCCTTTTACACCGCCTCGAAAAGGAGGGAGATACGGACTCTCATTCATGTAGAGATGGAAACAGGGTCTGTAGGACGATGGTTGGATTTGTGGTCAAAGACTGTTACAGTTTATGGGAAATATTTACCAATTATTTTGCAAAGAGCTGCATTGTATTAAACATCTCCAATCATGCAAAGAGCCGCACTCTGATTGGCCAAGAGCCGCATGCGGCTCGAGAGCCGCGGGTTGGCCACCCCTGCCCTAGGGAAACAACTTAAAAAACAAACAAACATAAAGGCAGTAGCAATACCGTAAATTTAGACTGAGGGAAACAAAAGGGGGCAGGGCGGTCAGCGAGGGCCCATAATCGCCGCTTGCGGCTATATTTACTGTTGTGCTTCTATTTGTCTTGCCACCCCTGAGCTAATCAGCTGATCTGCTGGATCTGAAATACCTAAAATACTTTTTAATTCTTAATCATCTCCTCATGTTAAGTGCCACTCCCTTTGTACAAGTGATCCTGGCTTTCATTTTTTCATTTATTTCATTCACAAATCCTTCAAAACAAATCCTTTAAAACATGCAAGTCAAACAATAAACACAATAAATGACAGACCATCGTCCACACCAGGAGCAAGCAGATTTAATCAATTTTCATTCTGTTGGATATTGGGATGAGGGGTGTGTTGGAACTGAAAAGGAGACGTAGCTTGTTTAAACTCATTGCAGCAGCTTTTTCATAATTTTACTCTTAATAAACAGTATTCTCTTAATAAGCTTAAAAGAAGTGTTTCGGTTGATACGCCAAGTTAAAAGAATAAAGAATATAATAAAGACCTGTAGTGCCTCGAGGTCCACTATAATCACACGTTTAGAGCTTTCTCCTTTACAGCACACATGCAAATGACTGTCTGGAATGATCTATGAAAGAAAGGGGATCAGTTGAAGCCTGACATTTCATTTTGAATAGAAAGTAATAAAAGGTTATTATGGATACAGGTTACACCGGTTATAGACGTTTGACCCTTTTCTTTTCATTGCATTCTATTGATAATGGAAATGGTCAGAAATGGGGTTGTGTTGTTAAAACTTTGTACTTGGAAGTAAAATATCACCTTAAATTCTGGGTTACACAGAGATTTGGACATACATTAAATGCAATTTATATACTTTATATACTTTTTTTTTTTACTTCAAGTTTATTTAAATGAAGCATGAATCTTATGTCTAAATACAACTTTGACAGAGGGTTTTCCATTCACATTTTCAAATAGTGTGTCACTAGGGTCCATCTTTGTGAGAACAACTCCATTTTCAACTGGAGTTCTGCTAGTGGCTCGATACTCAAGGCGAACAGGACTGGACTGAGCCCATCGTCCTGTCTTGTTCCTCTACCCAGGCTAAAAAAATCAGAGCAGTGTCCACTAGCCCTAACTCTTGATCTTGTATTTTTATAAAACATCATTATCCAGCCTACAAATTTATCTCCAAACCCCATTTTTAGTAGTACCTGCTGTAAATATTGCCAGTCAACTCGATCAAATGCCTTCTCAGCATCTAAGCTGAGAAGCATTGATGGTTCTTTTTTTGAGATGGCAAGTGATTGCAGGTTTAGGGTCTTTCTGATATTATTTGAACCGTGATGGCCATTAATAAAGCCTGTTTGATCAGACTTTACCCGTTTCTTAGTATACTTTTGTATGCGTTTGGCAAGGATACTTGTTAAGATCTTGAGGTCGACACACAGAAGACTAATAGGTCTGTAACCAGTACACAGCGCGGGATCTTTTCCCTCTTTCTTAATCACCGTTATTATCGCATCTGACCAGGAGGCAGGTGGGTCTTTGCTGTTCAAAACATCGTTATATATTCTTGTCAAAACTGGAGATCATTTATAAAAGTCTTGTAATATTCCCCAGGGAATCCGTCAATTACCAGTGACTTGTTATTTTTCAAGTTACTAATAGTCTCTCTGACCTCAGCTATTGTTATAGGCTTTGCCAAGTCCGCAGTCTCATCATTAGTTAATTTAACCGTATTAAGTGGCTCCAAGAATCCTGCAATCTTTTCAGTTTTATCAATTTGACTTTGGCCTTCATATAGCAAAGTGTAGTAAGCTGCAAATGCTCCTGCTATGTCTTTAGGTTGTGTTACTATATGTAAGGATTAAACAACGAGGAGCCGTGCATTAGATGGTTATAATGCACGACGCGGAGTCAAGAACACCACGACGCGCAGCGGAGTGGTGTTACTCCGCGAAGTGTTAACATTTTAAAACTTTTGGACGAGAGCCCCCTCTTCTAGCTGCTGTTGCAGGCATGACGTCAGCGGAAGTCCTTATATACAGACTATAATCAATATATTATAGCTGATAGATATTCTGTCCAGGGACTCACAGGTTGGACTGGGATAAGTGTATCACTACCAACTAATGTTGGTATTTGTCTAGAAAAACTCTATTTTTCAATCGAACAAGTTATTCAAACTTAGCATTAATAAAATTGTATTAGTTATTTAATAAAGAGGAGGAAATACCGTCTTTCTGTCTTGTCACACTAATCTGTATAGCCAAAGTGACTGATTTGAAAATGTTGCTTGTACTAGACAGCCTGGACAGCAATACTAAAGCATTACATTACGCATTACTCTAAAAAAGTAACCTGAGTAAAGTAGTAAAGCAAAGTTATATGTGCACACATCTTGTGAAGGTCCATATACAGCTACAGACGCTTTTTAGAAACAACAGGCCAGTGTTAATAATGACAACACATTTTAGTCGAGATTTTGTATAAAAAAATATCTTAAATTTTAGTCTAGTTTTAGTTGACTAAAATTGCAAGTAAATTTAGCCGACTTTGCATTTATAATGTTCATCATAATCATATTGAATCAAGGTCCTCTGCTTCATGGAGCTGCTCCCACATGAACAAAGCTCAGAGCTGATCCTTTGGCAGTGAACTTACATGATATGAGTCAATAGAAGTTTGGATGATTTTAATCTCTCCTTTTCATTTTTATTTAGTCTTATTTTGGTCGACTAAAATATCACATTTTAGTCATAGTTTTAGTCTCATGAAAAACTTTTAATTCAGTTTTAGTCCAATTTAAGTCGTCAAAAATATCACATTGACTAAAATTAAGACTAAATATTTTAGTCGACATAATTAACACTGCAATAGGCAGTATGCCAGATGAATTTGAAAATATAATACAGGTTCAACAGGATGTACAGTGCCCCATACTGGTCAATGAAGCAAACTACAGACTCTTTATCTTCATACTTGAGTCTGTCTTTGAGAACTCGCAACAGACAACCAACGTGACCGGGCCCGTGTTGACTCCTGAAGTAAAATCAAACAGTGACGCATGAACTTCTCCACATCTTGGTTACTACTGTATCATAAATCAATGCGTCCAGATAAGGCTGCAGTAGTTCCTTCTGAATATGCCACTTTGAAAGGTTATATTGCTCTGTAACAAAACACTGGATTTGAACCTCAGCTACTATAGTAGTAATAAACAGTGACAGTTCTCAGCTATCTGGGTATGTATTGGGAACGGTGGAATTAGCACCCAATCTATTTATTATTATTACTGACAGAAAACTGTAAATTCTCAGTCCATGCCCCTAACACTTAAGAGACTATTTATCAAACCAGGGCAGTTTGCAGCACAACTGATATGTAAAGATAAGAAAACCTCACAATAGGAAAGTGACGCAGAATGCTAAATGTAATGGTTAACAGTCACCAAAAGTTAGAAAATTTGCAAGAAAGAGGCAGAAGCGACTGCAGTGTAAGCAAGTGTGCATATGCTACTATGTAACGTCAAAGGGAAAAGAACAGCTGCGTGTAAAGGTTTCCATGAATAACCGACTGAATATACTGTATGTTGCTCATCAGTGTTGAAATAAGTTAAAAAAAGACATTCATAATTCTACTCTCTATGATAGCGATAGAAGGTAGTAGGTAGTAGGTAGTAGGGGGAAAGGTAGAAACGGGAAAGAGGAGATATGTTGGACTCATTCCGCTTTGACTATCGGTTGTGTCATTTTAGGTCATTTGACATTTTAATGTTCACTGGGTCTGATTCTCTTTTTCTCGACACAGAAAATGCTATTTTTACAGTTGGAAATCAAAGAATGGATTTGAATGAGGGCCTAACCTATTTAAATCTCATATTTTTGGACTATGGACTGTTGTGGAGCAGAGGCAGTGACTTTATCTATAACAAGTGCATGTGTTGTTTTCCGGTCCGCTCCCGTCTACTTTAATGCAGAATGAATGGCATTTGTAGCGCATTGATGATGTGTAGGTCGGATAAATGTGTCTGGGTCGTTCAAACTGAAGTCGCATTGCAAAAGATCAGATATTGGATTTAGACTCATGAAAGGATCAGATACAGGTCGCATAGGGGATTGGAATTGGGCCACTTCCGCCTGCAGTCTGAACGTAGTCTACGTCCACTTTGGTATTTCCAACTCGAAGTGTGATTTGAAAGTCATTCGAGAATCACAATGAAGACATAGAGTTTGGTCAAATAATTAAATTGAAAAGTAGTTTGTTGTAGTTGTTGGACCATATATTGTTTTACTGGCCATGATTTGATTTACAATGTAGTGCTAAAGCTTCTGACATGTCTGTGAAATGGGAAGAGTGGGAAGAGTTTGCTTTCCAAAGCCAAAAACACTGATAAGAGGAGGTGACATGAGGGGAGATTATGGCCTGTCCATAATATATGCTACCGCACTTTATTTATGCTGGCATTTAGCATAAGAGAGTTCTCCAATATGTCATGGGACAGTGATTTACAAGCACACTGTTGACATTCAGTCCAGAGCTATGGGGCATGTTAACCAGGTGAGCTCAAACGGGAGGAAACGTATAGGCCCATAAGCTTCCAATGAGGGTATAATGGTGTTTTTATTTTGTTGTCTTGTAATGTTTCATACATTGACCGTCTGGTTGTTTATTCTTCTTTTCAGACATTTTTAGATACTTTATTTTTCTTTCTCTTTTTTTTTCTTTTTTTTCTCATTGTGCAGCATTTTGACAGCTATTTGGTAGAGGAATGTTTGTTCAAATCCTCATCTGATAAGGTGTTAATGGGATTAGACCATAAAAGTAAACCAACTAGTGGTTATTGATTACTCCTTCTAAAAGTCATTTACTTCTTTGATTGTATTATTTCAAGGGTAATATGATTACTGATTACTGATTACTAATTACTTTAGTTTTCATATAGGATCAAAGTAATTAATTTTAATTAATTAATTTAATGACCAGTTTTGTAATGGTAACTGTAATATATTACTGTTACTTAAAAAGTACTCTAATTACAGTGGATGATTACTTAGTAATCTCTTACTCACCAACAAGGACTGACAACCCTTCTTTATGATGGAAAACTGTACAACTGAAAGCTTACAAACATATATAGATTATTATAGCAAATTATACTTATTATTCATATTTTACATGACAACGATGATGATCCATTGCCAAGAACTTCATGATACGATACATATCAATATGCAGGAGCAGAGATACAATTTTCTTTAATAATCACGCCCATTCGAGCATCTAAGGCAGGGGTATCAAACAAACGGCCTGCGGGCCGGATCAGATGATTTAATCCGGCCCCCTGCCCTGTAGAGCATACATTCCAGAGTATGTAAAAAAAAAAAGCCCATTCCTGTGCGGAGTTATGATCTTTTAAAGAATAACCAGAATGCTCATTCTAGCCACTAGGGGGCATTAAATAAAAAAAAGGAAAGAGTTCCACACTGACATAATAAGAGCTCAGGATATGAACAACACATAATATAGTCACGTGGTAAATGGACAGTCTGTCCCAGGGCGGCTGTGTCTTCAATAACAGCTTACCACCACCGAGTGTGGAGTGAATGAATAATGACTACTACTGTATGTAGTAAAGTGCAATACAAGTGTAAGCCACTGTTATTAATGAAGCTACAGTGAAGTTGGGCCTTTGATCAAATCACAGCTTATTTTATTTTATATTTCTGTTTTATTTGCAGGCGCGACCCGTCGTGGGAGCTGAATTTCGGCCCGCGACCCGCAGCCCTGATGTAAGGCAACTACCTTTCAGGAAACAGGAACCACTTTCAAATGACAGTACCAACAACAGGCAGAAACTGCAGAGAGTTCCTTACTTGCTGACATATTATCATTCTCCTGTTGAGAAGCTGCTGATTCATATCTTTGAATAATTGAGTCAAAGCAGACAGCACAGTTAATGGATATCTGCCATATGCCACAACAGGTTACAAATGAAAGAGAAATTGAGAAGAAGTGAAGGATTTAAATTACACTGTCTGTAAGGGTTATTTGTTACACACATCATGTCCCGATCACTAATTACACTTGGGAGAGCAGTCATTGTCACACAGAACTAACTGGAAAATGCAAATCTTACTTCCAAAAAATAAATAAACTCATGAAACATAAGTGCAAGATAATCAGATGTAGTGCCCATGGCCAGGACATAAAAGAAAGAAAGCAACAGAATCCAAATGAAAAAAACAAATAAATAAAAGGGAGAAGAGGTGCTCGACAGTCAGCAAGTCAGGGGAAAGATTTCAGAGTTCATTAGTTCTTTGCATAAAAGTGGCTTCTGAGAGAAATGCTATTTTCCTCCCAGGGACCACTCAACATCGCCTGTCTTTTATTTTATTTTTTGAATTGTTCTTGTTTTTGATAGCTGTTTTTATTTATTTTTATGATCTCATGCGCAGCACTTTGGAAACGTTTGGTTGTTGAAATGTGCCTTTCATTTTTAAGGGGAATGAACGTTCCGTTTAAACAGCGCCGGGAACACATTATTGGCTAACAGATGTGGGAACAGGTTCAGACAGCTAATGGTGTTTCTGCAATTTTGAATTCCGGCTCCTGATGATGCACACTACTGTTTTGTCCTTGGGCACTTCACCCACATCTCCTCAAGTGTCTGTGTGTGAATGGCTGACTGGTTCCTTGCTGTTATGTGCTTTGGGCCTAATGATGGTAGAAAAGAGCTACAGGTTGAGGCCAATTGCCATGTAGAATCGCTCACAACAGGAGTGGTGTCCGCCTCAAGCAGTTTATACAATTTAGGTAGATTTTACATTCAAATGCCAAAGCTCAGAAAACACATGGATCAGGCTGACGAGTTCTCGTATTTTAACCTGGCTGCGTCATATTGCATACACCCATTTCCGCCAGAGCTGCAGGTCTAGTAGCTTGTGGCCTACTTTCAAAACGTCACATTATGAAGTAAATCTATACAGATGATGCAGCGGTTAATGCTTAACAGTGTGATTTGTCTTGTTTTATGGCCCGCCCACCACCGGGCGAAGAGCACAGTTAATGACGTGTACATTGAATGACACAGTGGTTCAGCCATTTCAGTCATTATAGATTTAACTATAAGTCTAATTATCTTCCAGGTGAGAGTGGGGTACAAAAAGGAAAGGTGAATTACGTTGATGGCTGGTTATCATATTAGGTTCCTCTCAAGGAGCAAATTCTCTGAAATGAAATACCTGCATGTAAACAGAAAGTGTTCTCTTTCTGATACCACACTCTTCTTGATACCGTTGACATTAACATCTCTGCTAAAAACTGCAACAAGCTGGACGAGCTGGTTAAAAGGGCGGGATCAGTGGTCAGGGGGATCACTGGACACAGTCGGTGCTGTGGTGAAGAAGTGCATGGGGAAAAATATACAAGCCATGGAACTAACCGTCTCTCCATGGAGCGTTTTTGGACATCCTTTATCCCTGCTGCAAATCGATTTCATAATGCTCTGCTGAAACCAGTCAATCCCAAAAGAATGGTCAAGAAAATGACTTGAGTGGGTTGCAATTGTTTGCATATTTTGACGTCAAAACTTTTAATCAGGAATCGAATAAGATCACACAACCATCACTTCCCGGAGTAGAGAATTGTGTCTCATGACTAATGAGCTCATTACGAGACTCATTAGGGAAATCTGGGACATTTTGGCTGTGCAGACTTGGTCCCAGCACTAAGTGAAACAAACTGATTTGCTGCGGTGGACCACTTCACTTTAGCACCAAGGCAATTAGACAAGTGGAGTCGTTGGTTAAAGGTCATAAATCTGATTCTTGATTGTCTGGATCGGCTTTAGATGATCTACGTGCCTCCTTCATGATGAACTCTTTAACATGTCTGACCTTTCGGTGCAGACAGGATGTGGCCTTGCATGACAGACCTCCATTACAATTGTTCTTTATGCACATGGCAGTCATGAAATGGTAGTCTGTGTCTGTCATGATGACTCATTTGGAGCTTGTATCCCGGGCGCTTTACAGTCCCTCTAAAGCTAATTTGCGCTTCACACACAATGGGCAATGGCTGGGCGGAAGTAATAACTCAGAGATCCCTAAAGTGCACTGTAAATAAACTTAACTCCAGTGTTCATTTGCAATCGGATCGGTAGCACAGCTAGTTGGTTGAAAATTGAAGGTCAGGTTTAATTTCCCACACGAGTTTATCTGATTCATAAATTCCCTGCGTACAACTTGTCACATTTTGCCTTCAATGATCACCGCTTCATTTATATAGGGAGGCTATAAACCAGAACAAAACCATCAATCTTATATGGATTACTTTGTTTTTGTTTTGAGTCTTATTTTTCCATGTAGCCTAAAGTTTTATATCTAGTGATTTTATATTGTTCTTATTTGGATTTCATTGAGATTAGTGGAGCTAAATAAGGCTGTTTAAGTTACATGCTTCACTGTAACATGGGGGTTCTCAAACTTTTTGCGATCCCTGTTATATGTGATTTTTCACACTGTAATGGTTGTTTTCATCAACAGTTATTAAAGCAGTACTAAGTAACTTGTTTACCTTAATAAATCCTTTTCGTAGTACCTCTGGGGGTAATACAAGTGTTAATGGTGTCTCTGGCCAGAAAATCACAATTGCAACTTTGCTGCCTCTGGGTAGGTGCCACCAATACGCACTAACAGCATCACGGAGAAGAAGCTAGGCTAACGGGCAATTCTAACTGCGGGCTAGCGCCACTTAAAGAACAACTAACCCCCAAATCAACTTTTTTTTCTAGCTAAGTTGTATAAATGGGTATCTTATAGTGTTGTCTACGTGTATATGTCACTATTTTAACAATTTAGTGCAAATTTGTTGAAATCCTGTCTTTGTGTCCCAAACCGTCTGTGTGGCGCCATCTGCAGCGAACTGTCGGTACTGCATTTGATTTTTTGAATTCGGCACCCAATTAGCGGAGGGGAGAGAGATGATGTCAGGAGGCGAGAGATGATGTCACGGGCCCTGCCGCTCTGGGGTATAAAAGGGCTCAGTCTCGCTCACGCCCCCGTAGCGAGTTGGTGTTGGAATAACGAGAGAATATTTTCATCGATTGTCAGGTTTGCGATTAGTTATCATAGCATTTAGGTAGATTTTATTAGGATAGCTTTTTTTTTTATTATAAATAAGTGTATAGTTTTAGTAGTGTTAGTTGTTGAATATTGTAGTTGTAATCACTAGTTGCTTTTATTGTTAGATTAGTTCGCTCAATTTAGCTTAGGGCGTTTGTTAGTATTGCTTTTAGTGTTCTATCGTGTATAATTTAATTGTTAGTTGTTAATTGTACTGTGTTAGGATGGGGAGGAAGTGTAGCGTAGTGGGGCTGGAGTTTGCAAAGACCATTTTACGTGTTGATTCCTTCGCCAACTTCACCGAGGTTGAACTGGGCTATGCTAGTCTTCTCCGTTTGAAGAGCGAGGCCGTCCCCACCGACTCTGCTGCCCCGCCAACAATGTGAGGTGAGTGAGAAAAATAATGCTGATTTACCCATTTTGGATTTGGTAATAATTGCATTGATTGTAGCTGCTGTAAAAAGAGGCACTTGGTTCACTCTGTCCCGGTCATTTCTGTCAGTAGAAGCTACTTTGCTCACAGATTGAGTCATGTACAGTATATAGAATGTTTATGTGCACGTCAGAATAGATCGTTATTGTAGTGTCTCAAACAAATGCGCTGTTTTGGCCTCTGATTATACCAATCACATGAGTCGTGTAGATCTGTTGAAAAAATATGGCGTGTAAATAGACACTGCAGCCTCAGCTCCAGGCGACGTGTCCCGCACTCGCTCACTGTGGCTGAGGAACAGCAGCCACAGGTTATAAGCGCGTCTACTCGCTGCCCGGGGCAGCCTGCTAATGCATCAGTCTGCAAAGTTACGCCAACACTGTGCGCAAATGTGCACGAGTCTGAGCAGTGAGCACCAAACTAATCTAAGTTTGATATGACTGTAGCTTTTGACAGTAGCTACAAGCTAGCCTGTAAAGCTAACGTATAGCTAGAATGCACTGTGTGTCGGAGGCTAAACTGAGCGGCTCCGTGTGCGCTCTGCTCCCGTTTGATGCTCGACTGCGGTCAGTGAGGAGAGGGTTGACCACTCCAGGTGGACCGTGTGGTCAGTGAGGAGAGGGCTGACCTCTCCAGGTGGACCGTGTGGTCAGTGGGCGCTCACAGATGTGAGCTGTTCTTACGTGCTTTCAGAATCAGTATAGTTGTTATTGCCATTGTTGTTGAACAGGTTCACAAAGTAGGATAAATTCTGATAATTATGTTCATGTTGACAAGTTTTCTGAAGTGAACCAAAGTTTACACCTATTTGGACGCAGCTATTCAAAATGCCAAACCATTTGGAAGTTTTTAGTAGCCGACTGTAGCCAGAATTAACCTGATACAAATATTTGGTTGATCTGCTATAGGGGGCATATTCTAAAGTCTATAAATCATCAATACAAACAATGTGTTTGCATGTCACTTGTGTGTGCACTTTATAAATATTATTTATTGTTATGTTTTCAGCCAAAAGTGAGCAGAGAGAAATGTCCAGACTGATCCAGTCATTACAAGGCATGCAAGTGTCCAGGCCAATGTGAAGCCGAGCAGGCGACGCAAAGGTGAAATCTATTTATCCTTTATACAGTACTGTCATTTTATGTATAAAACAGTCTACACTTTTGTTTTTTTATATACTGTAGTTAGACACAAGTTGTGTAATTACTGCCATTTTAAACGTGTTTATTTTGTTTGTGTTTTGTACAGCTACTCAAGCCCGGACCGCTTACACAAGCGTCGGTTGTGGGACAGGGGACCTGATGGAAATCCCTCTTCCTGACAGTCCCAGAGCAGCCTCTACACCTTTAAAAAGGAGAAGGTGTGAGGTGTCAGCGTCTGACCCCAGCTTCCACATTGATGACAGTGCCAGCACTGTGAACTGTTCAAGGTAAAAAGAAAATCTAGAGTTTTAATTGAAAAAATATATACAGCGTCCTGGTTTTTTGAGGGATGAAATATCCTTTCTTTTATATAGCATTCCTGCTGAAGTCCCTCCACACAAGGACAAAGAACATATTGTTCTTGAGGACCAACTGCTGGAGCTGTTTAGGCGATGTCCTGTCTGGGTCACTCAACAGTGTCCTCGCTGTGAGTTCTCCAGTCAGTGGTCCAGTCAGCCCATGGTGAACAACATCTCAGCTGGAAACCTACAGCTCTGTGCTGCTGTGCTGTTCACCGGCTCATCCTTTAGCCAGATTTCAAAGGTACTACAAAAACATTTTATTTTTCCATATATTATCCGATGATAACAGATGTTTTAATTTTATAGTTCTTGGGGGCCTTCAATATTCAGGGACTGTCAGAGCAGTGCTTCTACAGGCATCAGGCAAAGCTCCTCATCCATACGGTCAACTGGCAGTGGAAGCTGGAGCAGGATGACCTCATCAGGGAGGCTCTTGAAAGCGGCTCCAACACCACGTTTTTTGAAAGATTAAGCTAAAATAAGCCCACAATACCACACTTCGCATATTGAGGCATCCATAGTCTGATTCTCTCACAATAGTCTGGGCTTCTTATCCAAAGGAATGCTGGCCAGGTAATGAATCCTAAAGGTTCAACAAATATTCACTAGAGTTATTTTAGCACTTTGAAATGTTTAGAAAATAATACATAGATACTGCATATTAATGTTTATTTGTGAAATTTTAGGGTGCAGGTTGGTGCCTTGAATTATGATTAAAAAGGCAAATCGTTTTGCTGCTGTATGCCATAGTGTATCCAAAATTCAAGCGTGGAGACTACACAGTGAGAGCCATGAAGACCAGAGCTACCTCAGGTATGTCACATTAAAAACAACACAACCAATGCAAGGACAAATGTTTTGTGCTTTGTTTACAGTCTACTTTGACCAACTAATGGCCCTGCTGTTTGAAAGTGTGGTCGAGGATCCTCTCCCATATCAGGAGCACACAGACAAAGCACCTGTGCCTGAACCACTCTGTGCCCATTGGACAACGTAATAGATTAAAATCAATGTTTCATGCAAGATGTAATTGTGGGCAGTGAAAAAAAAATGAAGCCTGTATATGTTCTGTCAGATATGTCACAGGAAGGTGTATGCAGCACCACTTTCTGTTTCTAGAAGCTGAAAACTTACTGCATGTATATTTATTACAGTTGGTATTGTATAACATAACCAGTCAACTTTGTCTGTTCAATTTGTTTATTGCACACATCTATGTAGGCCAAGTGAGTGGCACATGCAGCTCAACCTCAAGTGAAATATGAGCTGTCTGATGTAGTAAGTTTGTAGTAAGTTTTACCAAAGAAATTGTGCTACAATAGGGAAATTGCACTGTTGTAAGAGCCAGAAGTGCAGAATCAAGTAAGAAAACTGGTACAAAACAAGATCTATAATATTTCAATATTCAACTAAAACAGCATACATATAAATACTTAATTATAGTCTTTACTCTACAGTGTCATCATTCAGTGGTAGTTTAGTGTATGTGTTAACGTTGGTTAAACCTTTAATTCACTAAATTTAGTTATAGAAATTACTTCAGGCTATTTACTTAGGGCTAACTGGCTCTTTGGGTTCACAATGTTAGAGTCAAGCCTTTAGAGAAACATAACCTGAAAGATTATTTCACATCTTCAATGGCAAACCAAAAACAATTTCAAAAAGACAGTGTTCCTGCTCAATAATACAGGCCTACATATATTTATTTATGTGATATGTTTTGTGCACTTTGCTATAATAAAAATCTTTGTAACACAATTAGCCACGTCTCTATATCACACACTCTGCTGAGGACACTGAGATACATCTCCCATGTTCACGTAGACCACAGCAAAAGTCTACATCTAAAATAGATCGGTAAATTCTGAAAGCAGCCAGGACAGTTACGTCTGGTCCCTTAGCTGCGATGCTAACGTCGATCGAGCTCAATGCTAAGCTGCTAGCTTTGTAAATGACAGAGGAATAAATGAGCCAGCGCCTCAGGTACAAGGCCGCTGTCTGCCACGATGCCCCCCCTGTGTAGAGAGAGCTGTCGAGCTGTCCCAGTGGAACATGTTGCTAAATAAGTTAGCTCGCTGGAACTCCATGCTCCCATGGTCGGACTTTGTTTACGAGGAGCGGTGCAGGTGCAGCGTCGAAGTCAGAAGCCTCAAGCCTGTCAATCACAGACCCAGGCCCCTCCCACCCCTCACCCCTCCCGCGTGCCCCTTAGTCCTCCAGGCAACGCCCCCTTTCTGTTGAGATTTTCAAATCTGAGGCTCTGGCGCTGAGGCTCTGGAAGGAGGGGTTAGTAGTTCTTTAAACAATATTTACAGCCGAGTTTGAGTGGAAAAAATGATCTCCATTGTGTAATTGGATGTACAATATCCCTCTCTCCCTTTGTCTTTTCTGTCAGTGTAGTATTTACTCTCACAGACAATCAAAAACAAAACAAAAAACGTAACATGCTATGACACCTGCAGTGGCGCTTCTGGCCTCTAGGGACATGAGTTACTTAGTACTGCTTTAAGATCAGAACATTACAAAGCCTGATCTTAAAGTTATCAGTAAAGATTGTGGAGACACATTGCTCAGGGACCACCATAAACTGCTATATGTGACAGTAAATGTATCATAATCATTTTAAAGTAAGGGCACATCAGCTTGTGACATCACGTCCACACCTAGCAAACACAATTCGGTGTTGTTTTCTTGAAATGCATCAGTGCAATGAGCTGTCCCTCCTTCGTAAATCTCCAACTCCCTGGATGAGGCACGATCAACATTTCAGACAGGCCGGCCGCGTCACAAAACCTCATTAGTCACAGGAGATTTGGCCAAAGAAGGATGTGTGATTTATCTTTACTACTGTGTAAATAACTGCCTCTAATCATTAACCCGTGAGAAAAAACTTCGCTCTTCTTTGAATCCCACCTCGTCACAGGTGTGTCGGGCAGAACACTTTAAAAGGATGTCTGTGGACCGAGACAGAGCAGACACTCGGCTCAGAACCAACAGAGAATATCATAAACAAAAGAAAGAGAAAGAACTTCAGCAATCACCATGAAGACCACACTTGTCGCCGTTGCTTTGCTCGTACTGGCACTTGGCTGGACCTCTGAAGCTGTGGTAGTGGAGGTAAATCGGGCATATGCTCATTTTTCATTTACTGCCTTATATGACTTAACATTGAGATTAAGGTAAAAGTGCTGTTGTTGAATGGGGAAGCTAAATAGCCATGATGAAAACTGTAAGTCCATGTCAGAACCAAGTAAGACTCAGTGGTAACATAACTATGCATAGGAGCACACATACACAAACAGAAGAGGAAAACAACTGAAAATGCTGGTTATGCTGGTCACACAAGTCACCAAAACAAACTGATGCAAAGTGTGACCTGGCATTACAGACTCTGCTCTTTCTTTACAAATGTATCTACAACCTGTTGTTCCTGACTCCCTATAACATGTGCTTCTTTATGTTTCCAGGAGGGCGGGCTGTCGTTCTCCCTGGAGGCTGTGAGGCGCCTGCAAGAGCTGACAGACAACAACGTGCTGGCCGCGAAGCAGAACCCGCGCCTCCGTCCCAGCGCTGTGTCTTTGTGCGCCGACCCCATGCTCCCTCAGGAGCTCCTGCCTCTTTGTAGGCAGAGAGGGGCATCTGCATCACTGGCCAGGCTGGGTAAGACCAATGCAGCTTTATTTGATACTTGTAATGGTTTTAGTGAAGTAGTTTTCAAATGTTGCAATAGTGTTATTTTGAGGGGTGGCTGCACTTAATGGTCGCAGTTCCGATAATAGCACCGGTTTGTGATAAGATTAAAAGACATAATTGCCATAATAAGTTAGCTACTTATAGATGAGTGTTGTAAACTAGATTGCACAACCTCAGAGTTTGACTGGCTGAGGTGGCAGCTGTAGTAATGGTACTGAGCAGCGGAGGAAGAGTAGTCGGTATACTCACAGTAGTCATTTTAATTGTCTAACATTTTGTGGTTTTCTCTTCTTTAGCCATTGTTCCTTTGGACGTGTGTGAGATTTGCGCCTTCGCTGCCTGCTCTGGCTGCTGAGGGGATCCACAAGAAACTGGGATTATATATTTTCTTTCATTTTATAATTCCTGAACGACTTTCATAATGTTGTATCGTTGTCAATACATCATTGTATGCAGTGAGGTAGAGCAAATTTCTCTTAAAAGTGAATTAGCCTGTCTTACGCTGTTACTTTTTGTTACATTTCTCTTTTGCCAATTTTTATAGACCGACTATTTAAATTTATCTGTGTTATCTGCTGTCATATCTTTTTATTAATAAACAGCTTGCATTCTCATGGCTGCTGTGCCTTTTTTTTCCCAGTCTCCGTGAACAAAACAGAGCACATGTCTTGTTATCAGACCTAGTTTGGTAAATTGTTAATATGCCTGGGGTTAATGATGGCAAGGTCAGGTTTGTTTGTTCAGCAGATTTACAAACAGTCACCACTTCCTGTTCAGCCAACAATAACCCTATGGTTTTCTGAACTGCTGCACCATATACTGACAAAATACTATCATGAAACCATAATAATGAAAAAAAAACTACATTCTGAATGAAATATGCACATTTCTCTGTTTAAGTTTAAAGCTAAATTCAATGTAACTCAAATACAAGTTTTAGTCTTAAAGGGGCTAGATGCAAGTTAGCCATTTTATACTCACTACTGCCACCTCAGGTCATACGTGTAACTGCACCTTCTATATTAAGCTCGTGCATGACGGCATTTCGGACCCGAAGTAACACCTTTCTGAGTGACAGTGCAGGATTTCAGAGGCAGTTGTGGTGAACAGGTCTGGGCTCATTCAACACCTTAGGACTGGAACATGTAGGGGGAGGAAAATACTTAATTTTAACATTTTTAAACTCTGCATAGTCCCTTTAATATACAGGTACATCTCAGAAAAAATACAATACTGTGTAAAAGTAAAGTCATCAACAATTCAACAATCAACAATTAAGATTAGAACATTACAAAGTCTGATCTTAAAATTATCAATAAAGATTTCGGAGACTCATTGCTCAGGGACCATAAACTGCAGTAAATGTATCAGAATCATTTTAAAGTAAAGGCATATCAGTGGCTGTGACATTACGCCCACACAATTTGGTGTTTTCTTGAAATATAACAGGGCAATGAGCTGTCCCCCTCCTTGGTAAATCTCCAACTCCGCGGATGAGGTGCGATCAACATTTCAGACAGGTAGGCCGAGTCATAAAACCTCATTAGTCACTGGAGATTTGGCCAAAGAAGGATATCTGATTTATCTTTACTACTGTGTAAATAACTGCTTCTACTCATTAACCCTTGTGCCCTATTAAAGGAATAGGCCACTGTTTTTACATACTGAGATATGTTCTTACCTTAGCTTTGACGAGTTCTTTCGGACCTGTCTGGTCTTCACCCGTGCCTTCAATCACGTAAACACATGAAAAAACGGTGGCCTATTCCTTTAAGGTAAATCTGTGTATTTAAGGGTATACTCTTGGGGCTAACTTTTGCTATGGTTGTCCAATTCCCATGAAAATTGGCACCGATGTGTGTTTTTACATGTTTTTGAACATATTTAGTTTCATTCAGTTCTGCAGAAATCTATGTACATAGACTTCCATTATAAACTCTTTTTTGACCTCCCATCTCTAAATCAAATAGACCGGGAGCCAGACCCCCTCCTCAGGCACATTTTTGCTACCTTTTCCAAACTAGTATCTTTCAATAGAGTATATCCTGGGTCATTACCAGTGGGGACCCCCCATTGCAACTCGGCCCCGTTCGGCTGTGGGACCCCAAAAACCACTTTAACGGGACAGGCTTCAAATGGAACTTTGTGATTCTATCCAAAGTGGTGCTGTGGTCACATACAGAGTCACAGATTAATGAAATTTAGAACACAGAAAGCTGACATGATGAGGAACAAAGGAATATGAGTGTGTTGGGCTTTAGCTTTTTCTTTTTCCATATATTCAACTATATATCTGCAAAAATGAAAAATAAATGTCATATAGATAAGAAAAGCACTTCACAAATGAGTGCATTATTGTCTTTTTTGTTTATTTTTACCTTTTCAAATGTAAATAGAAAACTGCCCCAACTCATCAGCTTCACATTAAGCCCAAGATGAGCTCAGTACCTCAAACAGATCAGCAGCTATAACAGAAAATGTGTTCCATGTTCCCTCTCAGAGCTATGGAATTCTCATGCATTTGTCCATATAGGCCTGTGGGACCATTCCATGGTGAAGTTACAGCTTTTAGGACAACAGTTCAACTTCACCTTTTTGGATTTGCTTTAAACTTGGCACAGTCGATGTTGATATACTAAATATTCTGTGAATAAAATTTGAGCTGCATATCTTTTTTTAATTTCTGAGTTTTAGGGGTTTTCAAAGGGGGGTAGGGTAAAATCAGGCCTTGATGCAACAACAAGTTTCACCAACTTTGGGGACTTTGGACATTTGTGACAGACTGTTGGGAATTGTATTAGTTATTTCTACTTTTCAAAATATCTTTGACAATCAATACCGAATATGTTGCCAGTGTCATCTCTAAATAAGATACACAATGGTTTAATGCAGGGGTCACCTACGAAAGTACTTTTTTTAAGGTGTAAAAAACGTATTTTTCTTGAATCAAATACAAATACAGTTGTTTCTGTTCATGTGACTCAATATGAGGTTAAAACAAAACTATTTTGCTATAATATGGGGTCAATATCCTACAAGTACACAGAACGTCTAAGTCTTTAGGATTCGTTTTTAACTGGTAACTCTCAAACAACTTAATGCTCTTGAAATCGCCCTCGGTTGATAAAAGGTTGGTATGGTTTAATGATATAACAAAAATACATGTGATATCATTCATATTTGATAAAACCTCAGTAACTGTGGACTGTTTCTAAAAATTAATCCCATTTCTACCCTCGACAGTGGCTCAGATTGTAAAGCGGAGAATCCAAGCTCCCGCAGGTGCAGACTGCCATTGTGTCCTTGGGCAAGAAACTTAGCCCACATTGTCTATATATGAATGTAGTGTGTGAGTGAATGGTGCTGGTCGGATTGGTCGAAGCATATACTGGCAGCCTTGCTTCCATAGCCACAGCTCCCAGGGCACCTGTGGCTACAACAGTAGCTTATCACTGCAGAGTACTCGAGACCCAAGTGTTGGTGGCATTGGTATTTGGTAATATTTCAATCATTTCAATTTGAGCTTGTCCAATCCACTTTAAATCCAATCAAAGCCCATCTAAACATCACATCTAAGTGAGTGTGAGTTGGTGGTCTAGATGTAAGCAGCCACGCTTCTGTCAGTCTGCCCCAGAAGAAACTGGCTGCATTGCAGCTGGTGTGACATGAGTGAAAATCCCCATTCCTTTTGAGAAGAACTTTGGGGGACTTGTGTCATGAAACACACTATATAAAATAAGATTCCCTTCCCCTTTACCCAGTCTAAAGCTGACCTAAGTCTAGGGTTGCCAGGTCTCAGGAGTCAAACCTGCCCAAGGACCTGGCAACCCTGCCTGAATCAGTCTAATTGGAGCTTGAGTTAACACAGTCTGAGTCTGTGTTTACCGATTCAGAGCTTAAACCTGTTCTTTTAAGGTTAGACTGGGTTTAGATGTGATCTAAAATCCAGTCTAACCACACATAAACCTGGTCTAAACCGAAGCTTAACCACAATAGGTGTAGATAGACTCTGACTTGGTTTAGATTGAATTTAAAAACTCAATTGTCTAGAATAGAGATAAGAATACTCTGTTTTTCAGAATAATGAATAACCAGCCATTTTACAATATAGTGGTACTGAAATTCTTTGGCCCAATGAAGAAGTGAAATGGATAATTCCTGAAACGTTGGTCGGTGTAATTAATTATTTGAATCCCCAAAACACAAGGGATTGAAGCTTCTATAACTCAGGCTAGAAATTAGATTGAAAAACCCTTCAGACAAATCCTTCAAAACCATACGAAGGCTTTATAAGTTGAATTGTGCTTCAGTTATATTGTACATGGTATCAACCTATAGCACTTGATGGTAAACCAAAGACAAATCTAAACTGATGTAGACATTAAAGTTCAATCTACTCTAATATAACAGCATCAGGCAGGTCAGGTTTTTGTGAGTGGAGAATGCGTTACACACATTTCTAATAATTTTAGGAAAAAATCCAAAGGCGAATATTCACAAATGGTCATTTTAATGTGTGAATTTGGTCCAATATTTACTGTGACAATAAAACTAAGATGTGGAGTGAGAAAACATAAACAAAGAACCTAAAATTGATGACTGTATGAAAAAAAGTTGTGTCTCTCCTCAATACGTTAATACCCACGTGTGGACTAGTAACACAGTATGTGCAATAAAAATGCATAGAAGAGATGGTAAACCACAAAGCAATACATTTTGCTTCAGTAAACACTGGGGAGTTTAAGTAAAGTCGGATAAGGCTGATGAACAGGTCCTAAACTGTTCTTAGTTGTTGTTAAGTTAATGTTACATATGTTTGAACCGTCATATATCATACTTAGTGATGACAATGGCAACATATTCGGTATATATTGTCATTGTAGTGTTTTGATATAATAATGCATAATGTATATTAATTTAATAAGTAACAAAATTCCCAACAGTCTGTCACAAATGTCCAAAGTCCCCAAAGTTGGTGAAACTTGTTGTTGCATCAAGGCCTGATTTTACCCTACCCCCCTTTGAAAACCCCTAAAACTCAGAAATTAAAAAAGATATGCAGCTCAAATTTTATTCACAGAATATTTAGTATATCAACATCGACTGTGCCAAGTTTAAAGCAAATCCAAAAAGGTGAAGTTGAACTGTTGTCCTAAAAGCTGTAACTTCACCATGGAATGGTCCCACAGGCCTATATGGACAAATGCATGAGAATTCCATAGCTCTGAGAGGGAACATGGAACACATTTTCTGTTATAGCTGCTGATCTGTTTGAGGTACTGAGCTCATCTTGGGCTTAATGTGAAGCTGATGAGTTGGGGCAGTTTTCTATTTACATTTGAAAAGGTAAAAATAAACAAAAAAGACAATAATGCACTCATTTGTGAAGTGCTTTTCTTATCTATATGACATTTATTTTTCATTTTTGCAGATATATAGTTGAATATATGGAAAAAGAAAAAGCTAAAGCCCAAAACTGTCATATTCCTTTGTTCCTCATCATGTCAGCTTTCTGTGTTCTAAATTTCCTTAATCTGTGACTCTGTATGTGACCACAGCACCACTTTGGATAGAATCACAAAGTTCCATTTGAAGCCTGTCCCATTAAAGTGGTTTTTGGGGTCCCACAGCCGAACGGGGCCGAGTTGCAATGGGGGGTCCCCACTGGAAATGACCCAGGATATACTCTATTGAAAGATACTAGTTTGGAAAAGGTAGCAAAAATGTGCCTGAGGAGGAGGTCTGGCTCCCGGTCTAAAAGTGAATCTTAATTTCCCTGCAATTTCCCCTTTTTATCTTCTAACCCTTTAAATAAAATAAAAAATGAATTGAAAATGATTTTTTAACACTTAAACCCTTCCCCCTGGCCGTAATTGCAGATCAATAAATCAGTGTTTCCCATTGACTTCCGTTATTTCATATTTTGACCTCACCTCTATAAATCAAGTACTTCCAGTTTTTATGCTAGTACCAACCCCTTACTTTAATGTATAAAAAATATGCAATTATTAGTTTTGCCTATTTTTAACCCCTTCCCTCCCGTGCCCTAAGGCCCTAAACCACAACTAGGCAGCATTGGTTATTCGTGTGTAGAAACCAGACTTTTTTTAAATGCAGGCTCCACTCTCCTCATGTAAAGCCATTATAGTAAACAAAACTATAAAAACAACACTTTTTGTTCCTTTTGTAAGGCAGGGGGAAAAATTAATTTACAGCAAGTGCAGGCATTCATCAGGTGCAGAGTGGTATATTGCTTTGACAGAGGCCCAAGGGTCGAAACGCGTCAGAATCACTAAATCCAGATGTGCCTCGGAAACTTAATTTTCCACATTCAAGCGCAGGCATTCATTTTAATGAAACAACCAAGCCTAAAAAATACAAGTAAAAAATTTACATGTCTCAGCTGAGCACTTCAAATTTGCAAGTGCACGGCTAGCACCTTTGCTCTCCATCTGCTTCACAGCTTTTTTTGCCCATGGGTTTTTGCCTGATTCTATGCTCAATGTTTTGTCAGTTCAGGTTTTAAAAGATAAAACTGGGAAGATTGGCTGTTCAGACAATTACAGACCAATAGCATTGGCCAGTATTCTGTCCAAAATGGTTGAACCTATTCTGCTGGATAAAAAAAATCAAAGTTTGTTCTGTCTTCAGATAGCCAGTTTGGTTTGAAAGCTAATGTGGCAGTAGGCCCTCACATCCACCGGCAGCCTATTACGCGCCACCTGAACCTTTAAGAGGAGGTATCCTCACCTGCCGGCCCCCTTGGTCGCCTCTGACGTCACCCGCCGTTTGGGAGCTGAGCACGGAGCACGAGGAGTGGAGCCTTGTCCTACGGGATTGATCCTTTTAACGTTAAAACGTATTACAGCTAAACTCCTTCTTGGACACTGGGATTCAGAGTGCGTGCTGACTGCGTTGCGGTGGCGCATCGCACACGCACAAGGTTCCGCTCCACCTTTACACCTAGGGCCCGTGCTACATGCTCGGCATAGTCGAAAGCTCGTTTCTAAATAAACATTGGTTTTAGATCAACATCTTCTAACCTCCCGCTGTCTTTAGTGGTGGCGTCAAGCGGCTTTTACGCACAAGTCGAAGCAGGGTAATTCCCCTCTTGTGCGGTGCCTCGTTTGAAAGAAACTTCTGGTAAGCATCCTAACCCTCCAAACGAGACGAAATTTATAGATTACATTAGCTCATTTTTTTCTATTTTTTTGTAGCGTGGCACATTGGATACGGCCACCTCTTGGATTGCCATCTATAGGCTACGCGCTGTGCGCTGCGTACGCTTTGGTAGGTATTTTTGGTGTTTGGCCTCTCATGCTACGTATGGTTATGGACATTCTTACAGGATATTAATTCCCCAAATTTCACCTCTAGGATTAGGACACTCGCGGGTCTCTTCTCTCCTCTCCTCTCCTCCCCCACCGTTTCCTCCGTTGCCCATGGGTCTTCCTTCAGCGTTTTAGTTAGCTACACACAACAACAACAAAATAAACTGTCGCCTGACCCTCGGGTCTTGTTCGCTGCCGCCGCCGTCGGGCCGGACCGCGGCCGCAAAAGGCTGTGCAGAAACTGCGCCCGTGGACCCACGCGCATCCCGGGTAGGGCCTTCGGGCACATGAACACTTTGGGGCTGCTGTGTTGAGGGAATCTGTGCAATAACTCGTGTTCACTTGGTAATTTTAATTGAAAACGAAAAAGTAGTCTACTGAATTTTACCTGTTTGCATTATTTTGTTTGTCTCCTGTTTTAACATTTACAAAATAAACTGTATATTTTCTGGCACTAGTCTACTCCAGGGTGGCGTTGTCCGGAAGTGACTTGGTTGAACCAATAAGTAAAACTGCCCCACCGGCCATTACACTAACCTGGGCACAGACATGTGTATATATGCTCTCAAAGAAATGATTTCTAAATATAAGAGTCAAAACTCCTCGGTTTTTATGTGTTTTTTAGATGCCTCTAAGGCCTTTGACAGAGTTAATCACAGGAAATTATTTATTAAACTAATTCAGAAAGGTTTTCCCAAATTCATTGTGCGGATCTTATATACTAGTATGCTCAGCAAAAGATGCAGGTTAAGTGGGGGAACAGTGTGTCTGCTCCATTTAAAAAAAGCAATGGGGGTCAGACAAGAGGGTATACTATCCCCGATTCTCTTTAACTTGTATCTGGATGATCTGTCAACAAGACTTAAGGCCTGTATTACTGGATGTACAGCTGGTAACCTTGTGTTAAATCATTTGTTGTATGCTGACGATCTAGTTGTGTTCAGTCCAAGCACTGCTGGGCTGCAACAGTTACTTACCATTTGTTCAAGCTACAGCCTGGAGCATGACACTAAATATAATGTTGTGAAAAGTTTGGTTATGATCTGTAGAACCAAGGAGGATAAAAAGACACCATTTCGTAATTTTTATTTGTCTAATGTAACGCTTCATGTTACAAACAAAATAAAATATCTTGGGCGTATATTGACAGAGGACTTGTTTGATGATGCTGACATACACAGACAATTTAGAGCGTGGCCTATAATGATGCTCTGCGTGTGCTTCTCAGGAGGCTGAGATGGACCAGTGCGAGTGAGATGTTTCTCTGCTGGAATTAACACTGCATGTACCGTTTTATATGCCATTTGAATAGGTCGGTGAATACAGTAATTGGTTCAATGATTGATGTCACCTGTAGTGCCATTCGCTATCAGTCGAGGATGTGGAGGCACTGATGTAGCTGTCTTTTTAAAGTGACTGATTCATTTGTATTTATTTTTTTGTATTTTTGGTGTTGTTTGTTTGTGATGTCACTCTGTCTCTTTGGACCTCGAGTCCGTAATAAAATTGAATTGAATATCTTAATTTGGGGGGGATTTAACTAAACGCACAATAGTCCCTTCATGTTCAACACCCAATGACCCACTGTGGGAGCAAAAGGCGGGGCGGGGGAAATGTGTGGGAATCTGAAAGAGTCGTCAAACACATGCATTCAGGGACAATATTTGGGGTGGGAAAAATTCTGTTTCATTTTGAAAAAATTTTTTTTTTTGCAAAACTGGGTTATTCTGCTTAGACGAATACTGCTTCTAGAAAATGGAAAGTAATATATATATTTTTTTTCTCTTTATTTTGCAGGTGAAAATATGCTAATTCAAATGTGAGTCTATGGGACAAGTCTGTAGTTCAACACTATGGAAGTAGCTGCACTGATCAAACTGATATTATACCAAAACAATGTCCCAAACTCAATCTTCCCACTGATTATTTTTGTGGATGAACCGGTCACAATAGGTGTGTTTAAGTAGCCTGGCATCCAGACTAATCTCCGATGTTTATTAATTAATAAATAGGAGAATAGTCTGGCGACCCTGTCGTAGAAAAGCTACTGCTTGAGGCGGGACTAATGTGGGACAACAGAAGCGCATAGCAGCCAATGAGAACATAGTGGATGTGACGGCAGAAACAGCGACAAGAAAGTTGTGTAGTCATTCGGACATTAACAATGGCGCTCCTGCCACACGGAGTTCAGGAAATGACTTCTGTCGTTTATGTCAGAAAAACTTAAGAATACAAGCATACCGGAGCATTACGGGAAGTGGGTGCTTGTGTTGAAAAACTATAAAACAAAGGCGCAACAACGTGACGCCCGTTCAGGGAGCTGCTCTGATTGGTTGGTAGGCTCCATATCGCTGCGTCACTTCCTTTGAAAGCGAGCAATGGAGTGTTGCCAGACCCTCTTCTGTAAAGAAGCGGAGTCTGGTTGGCGAGACTAGTGTTTAAGATGAAGTGCGCCTCGCCTCGATTCCAGACTAGACCTGGCGGTAGCGTCCAAGGGCAGAGAAAGGCGCCTCTAATCAAGGCAGACACATCTCAGCCCCGAGAACAGAGAGGAGCCTCAGATCACGCAGCGTCTCGCGTTTGTTAGAAAGAGTCTGGGAATAAAACTATTTTAGAAGTTTGTGGACACATTTCTGCTTCTCCCACACACCAGACAGAAGCCCCATCACTACAGCAAAAATAACACACTCTCCTCTTACAGTTTAGGATTAGAATAATAAACTTATGCTTATTTAAATGTAGGCCATATGTTGAACACACTGGCACTTTCTGTCAAATATGAAGACTCTGTAGCATTTCTGCAGGTTTAAGTAGATCTCTGTGATGAGAAAATATGAGGCAGGCAACTCGTCGCAGGTGTGCAGCTCGTCGCAGGTGTGCACCTCGTCGCAGGTGTGCAGCTCGTCGCAGGTGTGCACCTCGTCGCAGGTGCGCAGCTCGTCGCAGGTGCGCACCTCGTCGCAGGTGCGCAGCTCGTCGCAGGTGCGCAGCTCGTCGCAGGTGCGCAGCTCGTCGCAGGTGCGCAGCTCGTCGCAGGTGCGCAGCTCGTCGCAGGTGCGCAGCTCGTCGCAGGTGCGCACCTCGTCGCAGGTGCGCAGCTCGTCGCAGGTGCGCAGCTCGTCGCAGGTGCGCACCTCGTCGCAGGTGCGCACCTCGTCGCAGGTGCGCAGCTCGTCGCAGGTGCGCAGCTCGTCGCAGGTGCGCACCTCGTCGCAGGTGCGCAGCTCGTCGCAGGTGCGCAGCTCGTCGCAGGTGCGCAGCTCGTCGCAGGTGCGCAGCTCGTCGCAGGTGCGCACCTCGTCGCAGGTGCGCAGCTCGTCGCAGGTGCGCAGCTCGTCGCAGGTGCGCAGCTCGTCGCAGGTGCGCAGCTCGTCGCAGGTGCGCACCTCGTCGCAGGTGCGCAGCTCGTCGCAGGTGCGCACCTCGTCGCAGGTGCGCACCTCGTCGCAGGTGCGCACCTCGTCGCAGGTGCGCAGCTCGTCGCAGGTGCGCAGCTCGTCGCAGGTGCGCAGCTCGTCGCAGGTGCGCACCTCGTCGCAGGTGCGCACCTGCGACGAGGTGCGCAGCTCGTCGCAGGTGCGCACCTCGTCGCAGGTGCGCACCTCGTCGCAGGTGCGCAGCTCGTCGCAGGTGCGCAGCTCGTCGCAGGTGCGCAGCTCGTCGCAGGTGCGCACCTCGTCGCAGGTGCGCACCTCGTCGCAGGTGCGCAGCTCGTCGCAGGTGCGCAGCTCGTCGCAGGTGCGCAGCTCGTCGCAGGTGCGCAGCTCGTCACAGGTGCGCAGCTCGTCACAGGTGCGCACCTCGTCACAGGTGCGCACCTCGTCGCAGGCGCAGGTGTGTTGGGCAGAACACTTTAAAAGGATGCCTGTGGACAGAGGCAGAGCAGACACTCCTACAGCGTCAGTAATCACCATGAAGACCGCACTTGTCATAGTTGCTTTCCTTGTACTGGCACATGCCTGGACCTCTGAAGCTGTGATTGTGAAGGTAAGTCTGATAATATACAGAAAGGCTGACAAGTAAGCCTCCACTGAACCGTTTTCAAGAGAAATGGAAGACTCATAATAACGGTATAAAAGTTGTTTTGGCCACACATTTTGAACTTGACGACAAAATCCATCTTATTTGTTACTGTGAGCCGACTTGTCACCCAATGTAGGCTAGTTAATTAAATGTTTATCTGATCCAGCTGTTGTGTTGCTATGGCAATGCCCGCAGTGGTATCAGTGATTTAACTACCGGACTATGTGTGCGGATATACGGAAATAATGCTGGTTATGCTGGTCACACAAGTCACAAAGTTTGCTGCAAAGCATGACCCGGCAAAACCGCTCTGCTCTTTACAACCTGTTCCTGACTCCCTAACATGTGCTTCTTTATGTTTCCAGGAGGGCGGGCTGTCGTTCTCCCTGGAGGCTGTGAGGCGCCTGCAAGAGCTGACCAACAACACGCTGGCCGCAAAGCAGAACCCATGCCTCTGGCCCAGCGCTGTGTCCATGTGCACCGACCCCCTGCTCCCTCAGGAGTTTCTGCCCCTTTGTAAGGAGAGGGGGGCATCTGCATCACTGGCCAGGCTGGGTAAGACCAATGCAGCTTTATTTAAAAATGGTAGTGGGTTTTAGTGAAGTTTTTAAGTGTTGCAATAGTGTTTTTGAGGTGTGGCTGCACTTAATGGTCGCAGTTCTGATAATAGCACCGGTTTTTGATAAGATTCTACAGTGCAATCGCAATAATGGTACAAGGTAAATGGCTACTTGTAGATGAGTGTTAACTAGATTGCACAACCTCAGAGTTTGACTGGTTGAGGTGGCAGCTGTAGTAATGGTTCTAAGAGCAGTGGCGCAATAGCAGGCGATAGAATTGCTGGTGGTAGAGTTCAGGTATACTCACAGTAGTCATTGCAATTGTCTAACATTTTGTGGTTTTCTCTTTAGTGATTGTTCCTTTGTACCTGTGTGAGATTTGCGCCTTCGCTGCCTGCTCTGGCTGCTGAGGGGATCCACAAGATACTGTGAAATTGTCTTCCATTATGAAAGTCCTTCAGGAATTATAAAATCATCAACACATTGTATGCAGTAAGGTAGAGCAACTTCATCTTCAAGTGAATTGCCTGTCGTAAGATGTTTTGATTTGTTAAATTGCTTTTGCCCATTTTATAGACTGGCTATTTAAATTACTGTTTCTGCTGTATCTTTAAAAAAAATAAATGGCTTGCATTCTCATGGCTGCTGTACTTTATTTTTTTTTCCAAAACGGAGCATGTATCTTATCAGACCTACTTTGGTAAATTGTTAATATGCCTGGAGTTAATGATGGCAAGGTCAGGTTTGTGCAGCAGATTTACAACTGTTTTTTCAGCTAACAATAACACTGTTCGTTCTGAACAGCTGCACAATATACTGACAGAACTATCAAAACATAATACTAAACTATATTTAAGGCTAAATTAACTCAAACACAAGTTTTGGTCTTAATATACTGGTACTGAGAAAACTTACTGTAGAAGTTTTCTTTAAGGTACTGAGGATATGTGCTAAAGTGAGTAACAAAATTGCAATGTGTAAACCGTGCATATTGTGAGCTTTGTCCCAGGTCAACGCTAAATGAAGTGGAAACATTTGTAAAGGATTTGTTTTAAATTGTCTTGTGTTTTTAATGACTCCATGACTGGTTCTGTGCAATGTTGTGACGTTTATTTGAAAGGGACAGCACACATTCCTGAACAGTTCTATAAATTAGTTAGTATTGGCTGCAAAGGTAGTGTTAACTGTGGGCTGCTTAGTCAATGTCAGTGGGAAAGCACAAGTATTTCTCATTTTGAATTTTTAGAGTAAGTCTTTTTTATATATATATAAGTACCCGCCTTTGCGATGCCCAATCCCGTCAGACCTTGGAAGCTAAGCAGGGCAGGGCCTGGTCGGTACTTGAATGGGAGACCGTTTAGTAACACCAGGAAGCCTAGCTGAGTGAGTGGTTGGTGGTGGTCGGAGGGGCTGATGACTGGTTGCCTCGCTTCCATCAGTCTACCCCAGGGCAGCTGTGGCTACAATAGTAGCTTACCACCACGGGTAAGGAGTGAATGAATAATGCAATGTAAAGCGTCTTTGAGTGTCCAGAAAAGCGCTATATAAAACCGATTTATTATATATATATATATATATATATATATAGTATATATATATATACACACACACAGGCAGTTTGTAAAGTTGAGTCTGGACTGTTTTGGAAATAGCAAAGGTTTAGCTAAATACTTTGATACAATGTCATAAATGCCTGTCCTTTACTCAAATTTGGGAGTATGTACTAGTTGCTTTTGTGCTCAATTTCGGAAAGAGGCACATCGTTCTACCCCAATTTGTTTTCTTCTAAATAACACAACGTGGAAATGCACTACCACACAACTCCTTGTCCTCCAAAGCAATTCATTCTGCAATCAACCTATTTTTACATGGTAGATATAGTTTATATTATTTTATGACGTGAATAGTATTCAACAAAATGACAAAAGTAATTATGAAAAATCGATTGAAATATACTATAACTGTAGCGACACTCGTATATTCTGTGTATGGTGCACTTATATTTATTTTACTTGCCACATACATGATGTGACTTCGAGGTGTTATAAAGAATGGAAGAAAACTATAAAACAAAAACAGTCATAAAACTATTCACTGTTCAGCTAATCTTGTGCCCTTGTGCAACTCTGTTCTAGCCAGATGTGGTCAATCATTTACCTCGATAAGGAATGGAGAATTAAAAATAAACAAGATGGATAAGTCAAGACCAGTTCTCAAATAGTTTTGCTTTGACCTTCAAGCTATAAAACACTGCTAATGCACTGCTCAATCACTTTCCACCCGTCATGACTCCTAACTAGCTAATAGTACTACTACTTGAACTACAAGTACATATTTCCGATTTGTTCACACACCAAAAACATCAAAACATCAATCAGACCATGCCTCCAGCAGCTGCCCTCCTGTGATGTTTGTTTTGGTCTTATATCCTTTATTGACAGGGCGCAGCAGAGATTGACAGGAAATTACCAACGTCGAAACAGCACAAATGGAAAAGGCATCACACAGAGCAAATAGCCAGGCCCAGGGGGAAATATATCAACACTCTTTTGGGGCATGACTCAGTGCTTCACAACTACCTGCTCAGAACTGAGAATTTCTGCTCTTAGAAAATCTTCAGCTGAAAGGACCTCATTTTTCATCTGGCATAAGCTTAAGAATCTACTTGGGGACTTACTGCACCCGAACAAGTAGGAACAGGAACACTGGAATATATTTGGTGTAGATGGAATTTACAGATGGTTTCTTTCTTTATATGGCGATATACTTCATATGTAAGTGACCAAACGATGGACATTTTAATAAAGCTGTTCAATCTATCCATTCAGCACAATGTAGAGAGTATCTCAAAGTGTGTCTTGAGTCTACAAAGTGACCAATCCACATTATATGGTTCTCTAAATTGGTAAATAAAAAGTGGTTAGAAGTATATTCACACAACAAAAGAGTTCAAATGTTAATCGACATGTTTTAAGATGAACACTCACAAAACACAGCTAAAACAATGTTCCAGTTTTTTTGTTTTTTTCACACTTCTGTGTTGTGTTCTGTGATGGCAATGTATTGTCCCTGCTCAGTGACACCAAGTGGAAAGTCGCACTTCAACTTCGGCATGAAGATACTTGCATACGACTTCAAGTTCTCCCTGGACAGTTACCCACAACACATTAAACTTTACTATGTTTAGCTAAATGTGCGCAAATTGTTGAAAAGAACATGTGTCTAAAATATGACCAATTAACCATATGTAAAAACTACTACTATGACCAACACAAACCTATATTGAATATAAGCTGGTCTGGTGTGTTCCTGAAATAATGACTTAATAAGCATAAGCACTTTAGAGCCATGGGGAGTGTTTGAAGACAGGCTTTTTGATACAGTGAATTAGCGATGAATCACACATTAGCACGAGTCTCCCCAATTATAGAAACTTCAATGAATACCGCATAGAGACATTTCTAAAGTTTTTTTTTTTGGTACACTCGAGTCAACACAAAGTTTTGAAACGTACACCAAGGCTCATATGGATTTAAAAGGATTACTATAAGATGCAACAGGCACTGAAAATGTTCTCTGTGTGGTAAGGTTTTGTGAGGATAAAAGAATGGTCTCCAAAGGATTTTGTTTCTCAAAAAGAAACTGCACTGGCTGAGCAGAGTTCACTACTCATACCTACTGACAGAAATAAATTCCAGGAGTATAGCTGTGGGTATGGCTTTAAAGGGACTAGATGGAAGTTGACATTTTTTATACTCACTACTGCCACTTCAGGTCTAACACGTACCTGCAGTTTCTATTTTAAAGGAATAGTTCACTGTTTTTACATACTGAGATATGTTCTTACCTGAGCATAGATGAGTTGATATGTACCTGTCTGGTCTTTGTGCGTGCGCTCAGTCACGCAAAAAGACCAAAGATGTTGTTAGCATTTGGCCTCTCCCAATGTATTCCTATAGCTCCAAACAGGGGTAAAGTTGGGAGCTACTACGCTCCTCCACAGGCACGCACAAAGACCAGACAGGTAAACTCATCTCAGCTCAGGTAAGAACATATCTCAGTATGTAAAAACAGTGAACTATTCCTTTAATATAGAAACTGCAGTTACCTGTAAGGCCTGAATGAATGAATGAATATCTCATGGGAAAAACTGTGAACTATTCCTTTAAGCTCGTGCACTTAACTTTTTGAGTGACAATGCCGAATTTTAGAGGCAGTTGTGGTGAATAGGTCTGGGCTCATTCTACACATTAGGACATTGCTGGAGCAAGTAGGGGAGGAAAATACATAATTTCAACATTTGTTATATATAGTGTAGTATATACAGTATGTATAGTTCCTTTAAGATGAAGTTTGTTTTCCAGACTTTTCCTAGGACACAAGACAATCCACAAAATTTGGAACAAGGTGTATACTTTAGTGCTGTTTTTTTAATATAGCATGACTATGTACTTCATGCCCCTAGAGGCCATACGCGCTACTGCAGGTATCGTAGCATGTTGCGTTTTTTAACTCATTAATTGTCCATGAGAGTAAATACTATGCTGACAGAAAAGACAAAGGGAGAGAGGGATATTGTACATCCAATGACACAATGGAGATATTTTCTTCACTCAAACTTGGTTGTAAATACTGTTTAAGTGGCGCTAGCCCGCAGTTAGCTTTGCCCGTTAGCCTGTTACCTTTTTTTTTTTTGTGTATTGGGGCCTCTGACCCGTGGTTTTCGGGCCAGAGACACTGGGGAGATGAAAGACCCCCCAATCATCCCATTAACACTAGTTACTGAGCACTGCTTTAATCATAATAGCATGTACTCAATAAGTGTGCACTAAAAAACACAGTAATTACGCATGAATCGAGCCAATAAATTGTTGTTAAGTAATGTAAAGTAGGGATATAGAGTAAAAGTACTTAAAGCCCTAAACTGCATATTGATTTAACTCACAGCATCATCAGCTTATCTATAACAAAGCAGTCCACAATTCTATGTCAGCAATAGAATTTTCTTTGTACGTATTCAGTTCAACGTATGGCTCCACATATCACTCAGGGTGACATTTTAAGCTGTGGGGACAAATAACCAAAGTCGCCATTGCATCCAAAACTCATCATACTGCATCACAGCTGTTTAAACAAGCTACCCACAATCACCTGCTCTGCACGTAGACCGGCTTGTCTTTATCTGCATTTCCATGACATGTCTGCGAGGAAGGCTAAGACTTTAATTTATGAGTAGACATCGAGGCTCAGTTTGAGTTACTGAAAAACCCTTGAGTCAACAGTGAGGTACTGTGGCAACTGTGGAGGTTAATAATGAGCTCTAATAAACAAAATGTAAGACTTTGTGTACATTTTGAGGTTATCTTTGTTCCTCATCTTATCAGACATTCACTCATAAATCTCTGCCAAGCCTGTCCCGGGACTTATAAAAGGGGCTGGACAAAAAAAGAGAAGAGACCAAAGAAGAAATCTAATCCGAAGCTTAATAAGTCAGATAGAACTTGAACTCCAAGCAGAAATGAACGTTTTTCTCTGTATTCTCGGAGTATGCCTCTGCAGCGGTGCCCTTGGCGTGTTTGTACAGGTAAATACAATGTTTAGCGTGTAAAGCTATATTCGCATGTGCTAATCAGAAGCGCGGGTGAATTGCTTCTAGCTTTACGCAATTGGGCTAAGATAATTTAAAAGCTATTTTGCGCAATATTTTACACTGAGGGTATTTTTCCTCACACACAAAAAGAAGTTATTGTGTTTATTCATTGCACTGTGACTGAAATTAACATCTCATGTTTGTGGATCCAGTTTCTACAGCGAGACAGGCTACGTGTATTTGAACAGCCGCAATCAGCAATTCAAACTTTCAACAATGAGAAACTCTATTTGTACACAAAAAACTAACAAGGACAGGGTCAACAAAATAACACGAGGAGCAGGGCTAACCCCCAAACAATCTTTAATCAATAAGTCTGAAGCTTCGCCAAACTATGCGGAAACCAGAGGTAAGAGCCAGGGCTAAGATAGGCCTTAAGCGGGATTAAACAAACTCTCGACAACTGCTTAACCTGAACGAAATCAGCTTCAAAATCAAATTAAATCTGAAAATAAACTGTCACACTAAGCAACAGTTTTGAGTTTTGTTGTTCTTTCTATTCATACACTTATAGAAACGTCACTTAAATGTAAACAAGTTTAAGTTACAATGCCTTCAGCCAACCTCTTTCAGATGAATGACTTCTACTAATACTAACATTAATCCATATTCATTCCTGTCAACATCAGGTTTACGTTACGTTCCTACAACAAAACCCGTAGATTTTGTAATCCCACTCAATCTTGCCTGAACACTTGCAGGTGGAAGACAGCAGCTTCCCTCTGGAGGCGGTGAAAACTCTGAAGGCTCTGATGGACACTGAGGATTTCGATGTCAACCCACGTGTTGCGGAAACGAGTGTCGCATCTGTTTGCAAAGACCCTCTCCTGCCACAAATCTTCACCCCAGTGTGCCAGGGCAAAGGGGCAGCCATGACCCTATCCACACTAGGTAAGACACAAACACAAGAGATTTAACATTATGTCACGCAAAGCTGTAACGTCAAACCACTTGACAACATGCTTGTTTTGCATATGAATAGAAAGCCTCCTCTTAAAGAGCACTACAATAGCTATCGCATGAATAAAGTCATGGCTCTTGACATGCGGTGTAATAAAGGAGATGGGGAGAGATACAAAAGGATTAAATGCTCAGAACATCTTAACATCTGGAAGAACATTGCATTTATTTGTACTCCTGGTTTAATCTGAGGTCTCAACAACAAGTTACATAAATGGATGCTATTTATGTCGAGAACTACCTGTCCCTCCTCTGCAACTGCTACATAGCTACTCATATGTCACTGCAAGTTAGGTTGAATGAATTTGTTCTCACTATAGAGTTCGGGAATGTGACGTCATATCGCTAAGCATTATGGATTAGCAGCAATAATAAACTAATGGAGATTTTAAAAGTTAAAATACTGGAGTTATTGTTCACATTAAAACACTTGGAGACCACAGTGTGCTAGATGTATTTACCAGCAGTATCTCAGCAGCTAACGGAGTCATTCCACTGTTTTTTTTCCTCCACTTTTTATACTGTTTTTAGCTAATGTTAGTCTATGGAAATGTATGCTGACAGCTGCAAAGATGGCGGATCTCCATGGTAACTATTAACCTTTTCAATGGAACCGCAAGTGCAGCTCCCTAAAGTGACCTACAACGATAAGACCGATAAACATTAATCATGTGCACTTCTAAAGGACCATATTATCAGCGCAGGTAAACAACCTTTGCTGATAATATGGCTGTGTCTCCCATTACTAAAAACTTATATGTGAGCTTGTTGTTTTGAACACATTTTCTGACAATTTTCTATCATTTCTCAGTCATGCTCGTTTCACCTGTGGATCCATGCGAGATCTGTGCCAACCCCGCCTGCTACGGCTGTCATGCATGAAGCAACATCTTTCCCAGAGACAGCTTTGCTTCTCCACAAGGCTCACTCACCCGTGGGGCGTCAGTGAAACTGGGGGATACCGGTTTCTGGCAGCACAGGACAAAAGGCTACTGAAGCTAAGCCAATAAAAGGCATCGGTACGGTCTGGATTTTAATATACTATAGGCTACATGTGTCTCCCTTAATGCATGCTGAAGCAAAACACTGTTGAAATGCTCTTACTATTCTGCTCCTTTTTGAACTCACTGTATCATAACATTTTGATAATAAAGATTTTGTCAGTAGCCGGCCACATGTGTTCGATATGGGTGATATCAAACTGGTAAGGGTTAGGGCCAGGAGTTTGAAAACGCTTTAAGGTGCATTATGTAACATTTTATGCAAAAACAAGAAAAAAAAATGTGCGTATTTGACCTTTCAGTGACCCAACAGCTGTATGGGTGGTTAACATGGCAACTTTACTTTCCATCCCGGTGGCCTCTACGATGCTCCAGGACGGGTTTCTCTGAGCGACCAAACGGCTTTGTGTTCCTGTAGAACTGATTTTCTCTAAATAATATGAGTGAAGGACACAATGAATGGCAGCACCCGCCACGGGATCTTCTGGAATAAGGTGAATACATTCCATCCAGAAAATTTACCAGAAACTGTAATAAAATTGATCGTGGAGTGTCAGAGGCCACCCGGATGGAAAACAAAGGTGCCATGTTGCAGCCACTGGGTCACTGAAAGGTCAAATACACATAATATTGACTTTTCAGCATAAAAAATTGCATGATGCACCTTTAAGTTTAGGAATAGGGAAACACTTAAGGTTAAGGTTTGAAAAATGGTTTGGATTAAATGTATTTAGCCTTTAGTGACACCACATTTTAAAATCAGATGAGTCAAAAATAATCCTTTGTTTTATCTCAGGCATTTTTATAAGGAGCCAGTAACTAGCAAAGAGAGTTTAACCTTGGGGCAGTTCTATAAACGCAGCTTTTGTTAGGGCTAATAAACTTATCACAGAGCACAAAAAAGACCTTGAACGCGGAACGAAGGGTAATTCTTTTATTCTTCCATTATTTTTTAAAGTAAATATACTTCTGCTCTGGGCTTATGTTTTATCGTGTGAAGCAGCAGAGCAGAGCTATAGGCGCATCCACAATAGTCACAGCGCCCTCTGCTGTTTGCAGCGGATTCACAACAGTGAATCTTGGACAGTCTCTTGGACTGAGTAAAGTCCGTGATATTTCATATTTTTTATTTCGATTTCTTGAAAACGTTCTTTGGTGTTTTTAGAAATGGACAGAACAAGCTACAAGCATTTCCGGATCCATCATTGCTCTTTAGACATTTTTTTGAAGTTGTTGTTGTTCAGAGATGGGTAGAGTTAGAGCAGTAGCCAACAACTTGACCACAAATAATGTGGCTCAAGTACAGGTAAAAGGCACGCAGTGAAAATACCAGGACTAAACCTGGACTAAACCAGGACTAAACAGATCTCAGTTTGTTGAACTGAGCAGTGGCAATGGCAACTTTATTTATAATGCACTTAAAACAACTGAGTTGACCAAAGTGCTACAAAGGTCAAACATAACATAAAATACAAAAGGTGCATCGAATACAAATGAATAAAATCTGGTAAAATGTCGAAAACTCAAGCTGTGTTAAGCCAAAGTGAACAAGTGAGTTTTAAGAACAGCTTTAAAAGCAGGCACAGAAGAAGCTTATTTTGGTGCAGCCACCGCAAAAGCCCGATCCCCCTGAGCTTTCGTTCGGTCTTTGGGAGGCTGAGGAGGAGCTGATCAGCCGACCAGAGGAGAAACACATCACTCCACATTGTGTATGTATTCTGCTATTTAGGAGCCAAATGTATGATAATAATAATAACAGCAGAATGCAATCTATTGCATTTCAAAGCACAGTAATTATTATTGGGTTTAATAAAGGCTTACAAGTCCTTACATAACCGCGAAGTAACTCCTGGGTTTCTGTAGATGTGTCCCTAACTATTCGCTACTTGTAACGCAATATTGTAGCTGATTTTATTTTTATTTTTTTTATTTTTTTAAAGTATATTTTTATAGAATTTTTCAAAAAGCAAGTATTGTTTTACAGGCTTTTATAAAAGTACAACATGTATCAAAGTAAAGTAGTTATAATACAAAACAGGGGCAGCCCCCAAAAAAGTGCAATCAATAAAATAAAATAAAAAATATATGTATATATATTAATAAATTAAAATTATATAAAAGATAATACTACAATGCAAATGAAAGTTGTGCCGACCATGTTTTCCCAGCGGATCTTCAATGATGAATTTCACAAAGTGCGTCACGTGGCTCGTTGGTCTAGGGGTATGATTCTCGCTTAGGGTGCGAGAGGTCCCGGGTTCAAATCCCGGACGAGCCCAACTTTTCTTCTTCTTTTTTTTTTTTTTTTTAAACTTTGAAGAAAGTTTACTCAAGAATTGAGTACACTTTCTGTAATGCTAGTCAAATAATGTTGTACCATCTCATCTATCTACATTTTCCAAGTATTTGCGCAGTTCTGTCCGGGTTTTGTCCGCCAGAGGGCACTGTCCACTAAGCCTTTTTCTATAAAAAATATAATATATATTTATATATATTTTTTATAGGTATCTTATGCCTACATTGCATAGGCAGGCTATACTGAAAATAGGCTGATGGACTGGATAAGTTTTTCCAGTTCATTCTGTTCAGAGCTATTCTGCTTTGAACGTTTTCTGAATACACAACAGGTCATCATATTCTTTACTACTTTATCTTTTTATTTTTTTATTTTTTTTTAAGTTTTTTACTTAATAAGCATGTTTTGTCTGCGGACATCAGGGCATCTTCCTGTATTGTCCACTTTTCCTTCCTTTGGATAAACTGGCCTTGGGTCATGGCTGTCACTGCAGCGGATAATGGTGGACACACAGATAACAGCCCCAAGGACCAAGACCATATTTTGTTATGAAAAGTATAAAATGGGCTCTGGAGAAACTCAAGGTCAGCTTCCAAAGCCAAAATATGTTAGTTAATGACTATCATGCAGAGGAATCAATTTCCACCATTGATGATTAAATAGGACAATGTTCACCAAGTATGGAGTGAATGAATAATGTAATGTAAAGCGTCTTTGAATGTCCAGAAAAGCACTATATAAAACCAATGCATTTTTATGATTATTATTATGATTATGATTATGATTATTAATTCCAGAGCAAAAAGTACAAAATCTGTTTTGGAGGTTTCAATTGCCACATAATATGATGAGTAAAATGATTTTGTTTTTTTAAGTAAGGAATTGATTGAGTTATTGAGTTAAACGACACAGTGTTCTTTGTTCAACACTGTCGTCTATCACGGGGGTGGACAGGCACCTAAGATTACATCAGAAAGTACATGTCAGGATGTGCACCATGGGAAATCACAGTTGGGTTTAGCCAGAGCGATCTTCTGCAACGAGGAACTCAAATCAGAGTTGTGGCCAAGTCTGCAAAACATTTTTTTGTTTTTGCAGCATTTCTATTACAAGTGTGTTTGTTAACATACAATAGCAAATTGGTGAAACATACATGTTATTATTATACACATGGACTGTCTCATGGCAGTTGTAAATATTTGGAACACCTGTAATGTAAATATTTAGTAATGAAAAGATAAGGCAGAGAGACAATCAGAGACAGACAAAGATTAATCATTGTGTGAGTATTTTAGGTCCCTCCACTATTTTTGAAACCAACTAGATAATGAACAATCGTTGGCAAAGAAGAGTGGAAGTTCAACATCGAACAAAGTTTAAGGTCAGATGTGCTATTAATATATAATTCAACAAAGCGTAGTAATCTTTTCAGTGTGTTGGATGCATTTTTTCATTGTATTTTTTTTAGGGGATATGGTCAGCTGCAAAAACGGGTGCCGGGTACTGGATATACACTGAGCAATAAAGGTAGGTCGAGGCATCAGAAATGTATGCTTTGTCATGTTTATCTTTCTGCAACCAGCCAGAAGAACCCACATCCTCTCATGTGAACGAACAATAGCGCGTCAAAAGGGGACCAGTACTAAAGACATACATGAACCACAAGAGGGTTTCATGCTGTGAAAACCCATATGGATATGCAATCAACTTTGTCCTTTTTTACCCATGGCAACCCTGCTCCAGATGTGGAACCAGGCTCATGGTCAGAATCACCTGGCTGTGGGATTCCCCTAATGTTTTTGTTTGCGGGTCATGGTAGGAAACAGGTGCACCCATCCAGACTTGGGGAGAACATGCAAATTCCATCCAGAAAGGCCCACAAAGTCTGGGAATTGACCTAAGACCTTCTTGCTCGCCACTCAGGTACAATGCAACCATCTCGGCTTATTACTACAGGGAAATGCTCGGGGAACCCTTCAATACCTCATGACTGAGTAGGTCTATGAGCAAAGCTGGATTATTAAAAAAAAAAAAAAAATGGTAAAGACAGGACATCTAGAGTGCAGATGAACCCTATGTGGTTCATGTATTTGAAAGTATTTGTAAATGATTTTGAGTTGAGAATGCTGAACACTGCCACTCTGCTGCCCAGCCATTACTATTTTGCGCAATTGCGGCCGCCATCACGTCAATCAGGCAAAACGTTATTGCATAGCCCCAAAATATTGCATTTGACAAACAGAAATGAATACGTTTTCAAGCAGTTCAAAGACAAACAATTGTACACATGAACAGTTAAGCAGAAACAGATAGTTGCTCTGGGCGTCACCCGTTCGTAGACCCTCCTTCTCAGCGATGAAAAATTCATAAACAGTATAGGACAAAAGATACATCTTGTGGAGCACCACTCTAAAGCCAAAACAACCCTGTCCTGGTCACCTCCTGTCAGCTTTGATTTTCAGGTTTCCCCACAATATATCTCTACAAAACAGTCCAAATAGTGTGTATTCTTTTTAGGCCCCTATGGCACAATTCCTAATACGTTCAAATTCCACGATACACAAAATGACACATAAACAGTTTATCTCCCAGCGTAGCAACACACGGGCCACTAAATTGTTCCCTTTTATGGGCAGGCAAACTACCATCAGAAAGATGAGGTGCATTTTGGCACTTCTTGCTGAAACTTCAGGACAGTGACAAGAAAAGCAAGGGACTCATCAGGCAGGTGGGTCCGAGGTTCAGCTAACATGTGGACAAAACATCATTTGGAGCCATATGTTTCACAAACTTACAATACTACATGCATATTTTTGGACAGTATAGCTTGAAAGAACTCAAACAGGCAGCTGCGGTGTCCTCTCTGTTGTATGATGATGACTGGTTAATTTTACCCACTATTAACCACAGGAGTTTGTTTGAGGATGAGATTATCCCCATAGTCTCTCATTAGAGCCCATGAAAGACCCCTCTGTTTCAGCAGAATTTCAAGCAGCTATTCATATGCTGCCATCCAGAATTAGTAAATAGGCAGGCCTCAATCGAACAAAGACTAGCGGACTTTCTGTTTATTGTTCCGCAACAAGGCAGAGTTCGTTAACAGGGAGCATTGATTATCCGTGATGCCAGCCTGAGGACAGAAAGATTTCGACTCACTATTCAGGTTAATTGTAGATTTACTGCCCTTGGCAAAAAGATTTTTGTGAGGAGAATAGTGCAGCTTTTGGGATGCCTTCCAGCACCCTCCTGCACTGCGTAAATAAATCACAAAATTGGTGATCCAGCGTTTGAGGTGAACAAATTATTCCCGAGAGAAAGTAAAAGGTTGGTGGTTGACTGGATGATTGATTTTAAGGCCCTGACAGGATGATTTTGTTGTTGTTCGTTTGCAAGTAATAGATTAAGGATTCGAGAGAGAGAAAAATCAGTCTCGATTTTAATGATCGAAATCAGAATATAAAGACAGAAATGAGTTATGCAGTATGATTGTCTTTGCCTTGTCCTCAGCTTTAAGTCAAAGTCCTCTGTCATGTGTTTGCTGAGTTGGAGCTGACAAACCCTAATTTGGTGGTTGCTTTGGTGCAGCACTTTGTTACTGTGTTGATTTTTGCTAATATTTGGCATCTTGATACATCTCATGGAAAGCCAAATAGTTTAGTACTTTAAGTCATAGTGTGTGACCATCTGCTATGTGATAGTTGAAGAAAAATGTCTGAGCACCCGAGTTTACTGTAGCCAATGGCACAGAGAGCAAAAACTACCCTCTTCTGGACGTTGACGCCACATCATAAAGGATTGATTTCAGAAAACCAGGGCGATGTCAGTGGGTCATTCCACCTTGCTCGGATAAATCTGCTAAGCCTGGACCTTTGGTATTTGATTGAGATTTAGTTTTGTAGCAGATGCGACATCTGTAGCAACACTGTGTATCATATCTTAAAACGTCAATCCCTCCTGCTCCATCTGTCCCACTTAGTAGCCTCGCACAGTACAGGACAAATACTCCTTGCAACTCCCCTTGGATATCTCACTGTCTGACTTAATCTATTGCCCTGAATACTTTTTGGCTTTGGTAGCTCATTAAAGGTTCACTGGGCGTTGTGTTCACCCATCGGGTTTTTTAAAGTACAGCATGGCAGTGTTTTGTATGCAGCTGTGCGTGCTGGTCGATAGTCAGTGGGGGATGTGAGAGTGGGCTTTAAAGCAGAGGGCAGAGGGGATGTGTGGGAGCAATGAGACTACAAAAGAGGTTTGCTTTCATTTCAAATCACTCCACTCAGCAAAGGCACAGAAGACGCAACCAGCATATAGGCACTATAGGAGGATGTGCATTTCAGACGAAAGCAAAGCTTATGTGACAATTTAATAATAGTCTGCAGTTTTACTTCTCTATTCTATTAAATTCCATAAAAAAAGCATTCTAGTGTTGGTTTTACTTCCTCCAAATGATCTGGTGGTAATTTATGATGATTTTCAACAATTATGCTGATGCTTTGTTGCAACTTGTTGTAGTGCTTGTGTAGTAACTTTTTAAGTGTTTGTGTTTTCTTCCCCCACAATCCTACATAAATCACCCTCTATTAAATTGTGTTCCTGCGAATAATTGTAAGGAAACATGATATTTATAATGAAGAGTATTTTTTCAAGGTTATTGGAGTTACATATTCAGCGTATTATCATAAAGCTCCGTTTCTATGGTTTCTGCTGGAAATGAAATCATTTCACCATTAATGTTTCCCCACAGGAGTCAATACAAAGCGAGTGCATTTACTTGTTTCCAAACAGCCAAAACAAATCGACTGACGGTTTGTCCAGCCAGAGATAAATCAATTAGGGGTCGCAAATTGACCCAAATGCAAGTGCTGTGAAAGAATCCATTTACATCTTCAGGTCAAACGCAGAGCAGAAGAAGATGCAGGCGAATCGTTATTTTTAATTCAAAAAATCCACCTTTCTCCAGACGAACTTGGACACTGGCAGAAATGGATTGGTTTTCTTTGATTGTGTGAATGACTGTGAGAGCAAGATAAGGGCGGACAAAAGAAACAATAGCAAAATGGTTTCCTTATCAATGGCGAGCAGTCAGAAAAAGAAGTTTGGCAGACACACAAGGACAACAAGAGGAGGAATCCCACCAAGCAAATATTTCCTGTGAAATTTCTTCACCATGTGTATTTATGTTAGAGTTATTTGAACGGTGGTTTTGGCCTCTATAAAAACACTCTGTGGACCAACTGAAACACTTTGGATCCGGATCATTTCCTTTCTGTTTTTCCCATGATGAGGTAGGATTTTTTTTTTCTTTTTTCTTTTTTTTACCAAGAGGGAAAGGAAGAAAGACTTACATATGATTCTAATGAGCTTTTTTCCACATGGGGCCTCCCAACATTCTTCATGACCTGCATTGTTTTCGGCCTGGGTAAGATCACGGTGAATGGAGATTGTGCCGATGACTATGGAGTGCACGGAGTTGAAACGAGGACACAGAATATGTAACAAGATATACACCATAGAAACCCACACAGTTTTGACCACACTTGCTTGCAGAGTCTGGCTGACGGCACTGCAAGAACAAGCAATGAGAACGACTTCACCTCAACTTTGTAAACTTAGAGTCTAGACAATGCTTTCAAAGTCTTAGAGTTGGAGTTTCTAACCATTAACGTGCAGAGCCATGGGAAGATATTTTTGTTAGGGGCGCTGAGGGACAAAATGTTCCCCAAAAATGCTTTTTCTGTGTATATTTCCTTTAATATTGCCTGCAGTTCGAAAACTATCCACCAGGGCGTGCTGCAGCGCCCTCAGCACCCTGGGTTTCCACAACATGGCAAGATTTGATTGGATAGTACTTTCAGCAAGACACTTTACTCACCTTTCACCTTTCCACTACTGGTTTTGAAAACAAGGAGTGTGGGTTGTAGAAAAAATGACAGTATGTAGCACAAGCTCTTCGTAGTTGTTCGAACATTAAAGGAGCAAAGAAGTTGTTGGTAAAAACTTTCTTTCGTAAGATTTATGTTTAGGTGAATACAGATTTGAGCTGAGCTACTTCTTCCACCTTTGGAGTCTGACTCACTGACACGGACCATTAGCTTCAGTGATCCTTATTTGATCTGCTTGACCGTTTAGCTGTCCGCCCGGCTTTCTCAGTTTCATCTGAATACCTCAATCCCATCTCAGACATTCACTTTATCACACCGTGCCTGAAGTGAATCAAAGTGCTCCAATCACGCAATCTGAGCCACAGAGAGAGTGATTCATATAAAATGTTATCACAAAAAAGAAGTGAGCAAATCAAGCATGACAGAATGACAACCATCAGAAGAGCTGTTGTGAAAGCTGCTTGGACAGATGCAAGCGCTGAGTCAAGTCAGTCATGTCAGCGCTGGTGGAGCTGTGGGGACATGATTGAAGTGCATATTTTCACACAAGGTTTCGCGGTTTGAGTTGCACATGAGTGGTTTTTGAAGGTATGACCTGTGCTTTGCTTTGTGGACTTTGCACCTTGCTGCCAAATGGAAAAGAATAAAGTGAAGAGCGTCTTTCAATTTGAGAACTTGCTTTACAAGTTTTAACTACTTTCCGCAGTTTTCTTCACACGATGCAGGAACATGTCACGTTGCTTGACTTCTACAGTATACAAAACTGTCTGAGTGTGAGAAAGTGGGTTGGCCCCTTGTCCCACTTTAATCTAACGTGTGTGTGTGACGTGCATACTGCTCAATCCATCTCCTTTGTGGCCTTCCCTGTCAAAAAATGGGTGACACAACAACACAAGGTTCCCCCTAGGAGGCGCGGCAGAGACACCACACCTCCACCTGGGCACCCACAGGACAGCACCCACACAGCCACAGCCAGTCACCGCCCCCGAGGCAGAGGGCTCCTTCAGAGGAAACACTGGAGATTCTAAAAAATAATAATAAGAAGCAGTATAAAAACATTGATAAAAAGTTTAAAAACAAAAGTGAGTAAATATCAAGTTGTCAAAATTAATAAATAGATAAATAAATAAATGGGACTAAAATAAATAAATATCAGCTAAAAGCTAAGCTAAAAAGGTGGGTCTTGAGCCTGCTCTTAAAAACATGAACGTTCTCTGCAGCCCTGAGCTCCTCCGGCAGGTCTTTCCAGAGCGAGGACCATAATACTGGAAAGACGCCTCGCCGTGAGTCTTTTGGTTGACTTTAGGAATAACTAGGAGATCCCTGCCGGAGGAGCGAAGGGGCCACGAAGATTCATAAGGTAAATCCAGTTCTGCAAGATAAGAAGGACCAAGACCATTAAGACACTTAAAAACCATTAAAAGAACTTTAAAATGATCAACTGTCTGCCAATTGCTTTGGAAAAAAATCCAATTATATCTTTACTGACAAAGAGTGAGGGAGTGTCCTCACTGGCCACATGTGAAGGAGCTGAGGCAGGTTATGTTTTATGTGCAGATTGTGGGATGTGTTTGGGGAACATTTGACAAGAAGTGCTCGGAAATTAAGTCTCGGGCCCCTATAAGGAAATACAGTGGAGTTTATTAACCTGTTTAACTTGTATAATATGTCACAACATGTCTAATACTCTACTGCGTGCCAAATTGACTGTTAGGAAAGTCTAACGGTAACTACAATGGGCTTACATAATTTGCCATGTTTGTTTGCTGTAAGGGCTGTATGTGCAAATATGTGACAGTCACAAACATAGATTATGTGAAAATGTGTGTTTTTGCCGCAGCCGTACAGTGTTAGCTGTACATGAGCTCACAGACATGAGTTACCGGAGTAAATTACCCGTATGGAGAGGCCACTCTGGGAGTTTCAATGCACTGGACTTTTCAGACTGGAGACGGCCGCTAGTTCCTCTTCATAAAAGCTTCTCTTGTCACGCACCTTTGTGAAAGATAACAACATTGCATTTCTGCAGTTTCACTACGATTTCATCATGAAAGAAGGGGGGAATAGTGGAATTGCATGTATGTGGAAATGGCATTAGCAATGAGTCATGTTCAGAGCCAATGAGAGTTACACAGTTGATAACGATTGGCATCTTTCTCAAGTGGAGAGTGGGAAGACGAGATGAAAGGATTTACAAGGAATGGAGATGAGTAACACATTTGCAAAGAGAAACCAAACTGCCTGGGGCCCTTGGTGGATCTCAAGTACAGTGTGAGCTGATCACTACGGTTTGAAGACTTTGTTTCATATCTCTTTATAAAATCACTCCACCAGTTTTCAGGCAATTGCCAATCCAACTCAAGACCTCATGTTTTTGCAAGAACTTGATGCCAAGGAATGAGCAGTTTCCATCCGTTCCCATTCCAGAAGCTCCCACACAAATCATGGAATCACAAGATAACAGTGTGTGATTTAGCAACATTTATATTTACTGGGATAATACATCTCCTAAATGCAGTGTTCTTGACATCGGACTGTGCATGTGTGTTTGTGAGTGTGGTGGGGCAGAGATCCAGGGGGGGAGGGGGGAGGGTAGTAAAACAAGCCTAGGATTGGTTTGCACTAAAGGTCAAAAATCATCTGTGGAAACCTGTGATCCGGGTCTGGCTTATCTCGGTATTCATTTAGCATTAGCATAACATTGAAAAGACTGTTCATGTTATTTGTCTTGAATATACTAGTTTATTTGTCACATGACCTGAGTTGGTGGGTGTGGTATTCTAGTGTGTGTTATGTTATGTAGCAGTGAAGTTTTAGCTTTCACTGTGTTGAAAGGGACAAAGTCCAAGAGTTGCAAATGAAAGATTCCAAGTCATCTGGGAGTAAATTTCTTGATATAAACGTATAAAATGTGTATGTATAAAAAGCTCTGACATCGGCAACGTCTTGTAATGTTTAGATATAGATTCTCATTATAGCCTCAAAGAGAACCAACAGGTGACTGACCTCTTTTTTTCTTTTTCTTTTTTCTACAAATGTAATCAGCATTTAACATCACCTTGGAAGAGTATAAAGTCAACTTACTGCACAATCAAAAAACACAATCACCTTGAAAAATATATTTCATGTTTTACTACTATTACAATATTTATATGCTCATCTTCATTGTTAAGTGCACAACACAAGTACGAAACTCATTTTTCTCAACATCTCCACAGGTTTCCACAGTTTAAAATGTCTACTTCACATTAGCATAGTTTACCCTTGACTAAATTCTCCTTCTGACTATTGTGGACATCAGGGCAATGAAAAGAAGAAATTACTTTTCTACACTTAACTTGCCTCCAGTTTTGGCATTAGAACGTTTCTTTTATGAATCGATTGTTCCTTTTTGAGACCAAATGAGGTAGATTTTGTTAAAAATAATAGCAATTTCTAAACACATACAGTATAACCCTGACAGTATACAGTATATCATCATCATCATGAAATGGACATCCATTCATTGAATCCATTGAAAAGCAATACACATAATACTTTGTACTCATTTATATGCACAGTAACAAAACATTGCTCTCAGCGCAGTAACTACATTTGTTTTGCTAAATCATTAATTGAAATAGTTAAATCCCATTGTATAACATAAAAACAACACAAAAAACATTATTTAAAAAAAAAAGTATGACTTGCTAAAAGAGAAAGGGGGTAAAGGTGACTTCTGTAGAATAGAAAGTGAGGGGTCAGCAAACCAGTCTGCTTATTGTAACAAGAGCTGCAACACTGGCCAAAGTGGGGTGAAAACGGTCCGCCGCACTTTTTGACATGCAGTGGTCCCTGTTTTGCCCGATGCAGCCCGCGTACGCCATGACGTGGGGTATATAGTTCTGCTCATTGACGCCATTGAGCAGGTGAGCCAGAGGACCCTTGGCGAACACTGCAACGTCCTCTCCTCCATGGGTTTCCATACTCAGAGGAACAGCTGCCTGCGCCTGGTAGTTATTCTCCTCTGAAACACATACAAATATTTAAAGTAAGTCTACAATTAAACACTGTGCATGTGTGTGTCACTCATGCCCCTAGAGGCCATAAGCGCCACTGCAGGTGTCGTAGCACTTTCCGGTGTTTTATTCATTAATTGTCCATGAGAGTAAATACTACCATGACAGAAAAGACAAAGGGAGAGAGGAATATTATACATCCAGTTACACAATGGAGATAATTGTTTTAACTCAAACTTGGCTGTAAACACTGTTTAAGTGGTTCTAGCCCACAGTTAGCTTTGCCCGTTAGCCTGTTAGCTTCTTCTTCGTGATTCCATTAGTGTGTATTGGGGCCTCCAAGTCGGAGCAGGGAAAGCTGCAATTGTGATTTTCTGGCCAGAGACCCCAGGGGGAGATGAAAGACCACAAGTCATCCCACTAACACTTGTATTACCCCCAGAGGGACTACGAAAAGGATTTATCAAGGCAAACAAGTTAATTAGTACTGCTTTAACATATGTATTTTTTTTTTTACATCATGCACAGTACAGAATTCCAGTAACACCCATGTATAAGTACTATTAGACTTACGGTAGTCAATATGGGACACATTTTCCCTCGCACCATTCACAATTTTATAGCCCGGTCCATTCCCGTACAAGATGGAGGTGAAGGGCTTCTGATCAATATCGCTGACCATGGGAGCCAGACCTGGGATGGAGAAAGATTAGTTTGCGAACAATCCCAGCCACACAAAAACTGTCGAGTGCATCCACCACAATCATTACATACCGAAGATTGTGTTTCCACGTGAAGTGTAGCCTCCAAAGCTGAAGACGTGAGAGTGGTCTGCAGTGACTACGGTCATTGTATCATGGGCGCTGGTCAGAAGATCAGCGCGGCCGATTGCACGGTCCATTTCCACGGCTTCGTGAAGTGCTTGCTTAGCCTTTCCCTCGTGATGCCCATGGTCAATACGTCCCCCTGATTGTGAATAAATCATTTAAAATAAACAATTGCTTGGTCAATACAAACTAAAAAAAAAAGGAAATATGAACAATTTCAATCAAATTCAAGACATCCATGTTGACCAAAAAAAGTGTCTCGATATATTAGATTGTTTAAGTATCTTTAAAATCAAGGGTCAGTTTAACATATGAAGCAATGTGTGAGCCAATGCTCCTTTGTCCTGGAATTATACATACTGTGTTGGTAGTATCTATAATTCTCCAAAAATAAATATTGTGGTCTTTCTAAACACACCTTCCACAAGAAGATAAAATCCATTTGGGTTTTTCCTCAGGATTTTGATTGCCACATCCACCATTTCTGTGAGTGAAGGATCGGTGTCTTTGTTCCTCTCCAAGTCATACGTCAAATCCCCAGGTTCAAAGAGGCCTGACGTAGATAACATTTCAAAGAAAAAAAAGGGGAACATTACAACATGTTGAATATAAGCCTGAAGCTGATACAAAAAAATAACGCTGTTCCTCATTTGCACTTCAATAATATTTCTAACATGAAGGTAGCAGTGTAAACCCACCCAATAAGTACTCCACGTTGTTAGGGTTCAATGACAAGAGCTGATTCTTGTTCCACACATAATGACCTTTCTGCAGAATGATAAACCAGAAACCTTGTGGATGAATATTGCACTCTTTGAACTCCAAAAGGAGGCAAATTAAACATGAAAAAAATGAAAAAGATAAAAGCACAGCATAAAATAGACACAAATTTGAGACCTTATTCTGCATTTTGTCAGTCCACTCCTGCACCAGGTTTCTGCCATCCTTACGAGTGCCACTGTGCTTTGCAACATTGGGGTATTCGACATCTGACTCGTTTTTTGGGAACATGTATTTTCTCCCCCCACCCATGATAACCTGCAATATAAGGAAATACTTGTATTAAATAAATAAGCCAACAAATTTGACATCTTTAATAAAAAATGCAACCTAGTAATACATCCCAGCCACAAACAGGAGCCATGATCAAGAAAATCTGTGTTCACCTATTGTGTTGTTCTGCTGGAATGGGGAATGACAGCTTATTACACACTCACATCAATGTTGGGAATGTTTTCGAACAGTTGTCTGGCAATATCCTTGCAACCAGCCTGCAGGGCTTCAGGGGGCATCTCGTTATCAGAGTACCAGTCTCTGTCCACACTGTGTGCATACGCAGCACTGGGGGTGGCGTGGTTGACACGAGTTGTTGTCACAATTCCCACTGACTTCCCTGAAATAGATAGAATAATTTAATTGACAGACCTAAAGAGTACTGTTACACATATCATTTAACAGTAACAAATCAATATTTATTGGCATTTTCAGTGTACATTAGTACACAGTGTACAATTCTGAGCGCCAGCCTCATCCCCTTTATGCAATTATTTTGCAAACAGAATATGGTCAAGCCGACTTTACGACCTTACATATCCCCATGTTCCAGGCCTCACTATCTTTTTCTGAATGAGACTCAGTTTGTGCAATTCATCATCTGACAAACAGTGACAAGTCAGTCAGGGGTTTCTAAACATGGAAATAAAATATATTTTCTTTGTGAAAGATAATTAAAAGCAAAGCTCAAAAGACCACCAGCCACATCATGAAACTGTTCTATTTTCATTGTGCTTGTGCAGCAGGTCAGACATGTTGTTGGCTGAGGAATGATTGGATTTCAAATGATCTGTGATCCCTGATCCCACCCACACACGTCACCTCTGACCTGCGCTCCTTCAAACCTAATCAAGGCAATGCATCTGTCTCACTCTTTCAGAGCGGCTGTTAAAGCTTATGAAGACTTGTAGTGCATATGACAGGTCTTACATGAATAAGATGTTATAAGTAATAATTACAATTTTAATGTACAAATTTACATTTAATTTTTTAAACTAATGCCATAGTATGATAGAGTTTCAGAGAATCTGACTCATTTCTCATTGATATAACATGGTTGGCACGGCAACACTTCAAAATTGCTTACCGCGATTTATGTCACTTCCTGTCTGTCAAATAAGGAAGTGAAACAATAAACATCTAACGAACAGAGCTGGTGCTGGCCCTTCTGGGGCCCTAAGCAAAAATCCACATGGGGGCCCTACAGTACGCGTCTCATGGCTATTTAACAAAGAGCAAATCCATTGACAGTCAAATACAGTCCACTGTGCAGTAATGCAGGGCAGAAGTCGAACATAATGACCTCAATTCAGGCCCTGCACCTCTGTGTGAGAACCACTAACCACTTAGCCACTGTGAGTCTGGGATTTAGGACTACTTCTAGTCTATTTCCCCCACTTTTTAAAATGGCAAATGGTCCCATTCTCTCACCTCTGGTCCCTGATCCACAGTTTGATTAAAACTGTGGATCTGTGGAAACTGAAAGCTGCACCTGAAGGGTTATTTCTGTCTTACTACTGAGAATTAGCCTACGGGTAGCCCAATTCGTTTTAGACTGTGCACATTCAGAGAACAAGAGTTACTGTAAGTAACTGTGCCATGAGAACTGTGTGGATTAAACTCCCCTTTGAGACAAAAAGTGGCATACAATGGCTTTACTCTCGCATAAGAGCAGCGCCTGGGTCACGGGCGAGCACCGGGAGACAGACTCGCGCCTTGGAAGGCGGTTGGTCTCTCCTGCTCATTCACTTCAGCAGACTGCTCCGTTTTGGTGTCATATGTGGCAAAGTACGCGGAGAGTGAGTGCGAGAGTCTGTCCACGTAACACCGCCTTGATTAATCAGTGAAACAACACCGTAGTTTGACTGAAGTGCGGGGCCCTTGCACCTGCGGGGGCCCTACGCACCTTGTGTAGTTTGCATATAGGTAAAAAGGGCTCTGCTAATGATAAATACTAAATCTTAAAGCTGCACTATGTAACTTTTTTATGTAACAGAGCGACTGTATGAGTGATCAGCTCTAAGGATCAATTGTTTGTAAGGTTTTCTCTGCTGACAGACCCTCTCACCAGAAAACCTACAAAACAAGTGATCCTGGAGCATCCTAGAGACCACTGTGATGGAAAGTAAAGGTGCCATGCTGATCACTCTTACAGTCGCTGGGTCACTACAAGGTCAAACGTGCACAAATATCAACTTTTTGTTGCATAATGCACTTTTAAGTATAACTGTGTTAACTGTGTTCTAGCAAAATTTGTGTGTCACATGCATTTTCAGTTTTTTTTATTTTAGAACTGTATCTACTATCACAAAATCTTTCATCAAGCAAATGTGAAATAAAACAAAGCCACAAATGAGATCAAGACCACTTCAAAGTCACTGCTCCAAGCAATCAAGTCACCCAAGTGTACACTATGTTCCTCCTCGGCCTTAGCGCAGCATAAATTCTAACTCAAATGGGTTCTTTGCACTTTCATAAAGATTCATATTAGATACTGCCAGCAAATTATAATTCATAGCTCCCTTGTGGAACACATAAAAAAGGTGAAATGGCTTGATGATATTGGGTGCTGTTCTACCTGCATCCTTGGCCCATTTGAGTATGGATGTGACTTCATTGCCCTGAGTTGTATTGCACTGGGAGCGGACCGCAGCTGCACTCACTCCGACAGTCCCCTCGTTGGCTTTGACTCCACACAGATAGGCTGTGGCTGTCCCGGCACTGTCAGGCACCTGTGCATTCGTGTTGTATGTCTGCAAAAACACAGCAGTACTTGTCACAATGGTAGATCAGGGACACCAATTATGTGAGTAATGTCTGGATAGTGTTTACAGACCTTAAGCACAAACCTTAGATTGCTTAGTATTTGAGATTTAACCATGTCGTTTGCTGTTCTTTTAGTTAAGGTGGTATATTTAAAGGACACTGTTTTTATCTTCATGTCACATGGTATATTTTTAACAGCAATAGCATCATTACTCAGTGCGGTTCGAGTATTTATCACCATGTGACTAACAAACTGAGTAATTCCCATAAGACTCTGTTCTACACTGTCATCACTTAGTCAACACACTTATTACATGTATGTGTCCTTGTTCTTTTTGTTTGTTTCAGTGTAAATATAAATCTAATTTAAAGAGGGATAAAGTTGTTGGTTGACCAGTGAGTTGCAGAGGAACCACAAAGACAGTGAACAAAGCATTCTTATACAGTCATTCTCAACCTGTGGATCGAGACTCAAAAGTGGGTCACAAGACTATTTTTAGTGGGTCACAGGCCTTTGCAATAGGCTAAATGATTATTAAAGATTTGATAGGAGCTTTATGATCAGTGCTTGGATCGATAACAAACTGCGAATTATTAGTATCATAGGTTGAAATTCATTAATATTTATCTGAGAACCAACTGGTCACGGTACATTGGAGATGGGTGCAAAACTGTTCTAATGAATACATGCAGTGAAAGAACTGAACCCTTGGACCTACTTGCTGCGTGACGAGAGTCTTAACATTGTGCCATTGTTTTATAACCACTGCCAGTGTAGTCAAGGAGGAATATTAGACTTCAGATTATTAAAACCTGGATGGACCTTAGCCAAAGACACGAAGGGGAACTTGTCCATTTCCAGCACAGTCTCCTCTCCACTCTGTCCATTGAGCTGCCCCTTCAAAATCCGAGCAGCTGTCACAGTAGGCACACCCATCCCTGAACACCAAAACAGGCCATAAGTTATGCTTGTGCCAGAAAACCATAATAATACGGTTAATGAAAAGAAGAGTACATCTGTTATTGACATGCATAAAGCAAAACCAAAAACATAGAAAAGCTTTAAAGGCGCATTATGCAACTTTTTATGCGGAAAAAAAAATATATATATATATTTTGTGTATTTGACCGTGTTGTGACCCAGCATGACGCCTTTACTTTCCATCACAGTGGTCTCTAGGACGATCCAGGCTCAATTGTTTGGAAGGTTTTTCAAACAACACCAGAAAATCTACAAACCGCAGCGTTGCAGAGACCACCGGGATCGAAAGTAAAGGCGTAATGCTAACCACGCACAGTCGCTGGGTCACTACACGGTCAAACACACACAAATATCTACTTTTTTCCCCCTCATAATTCCTCATAATGCACCATTAAGAAAAGAAATCCTTCGTGCAACTCCAGTTTGCAGTAAGCCAACCATCGCTGCAAACGAAGCAACTTATAAGTCTCTAGCCCCAGGTTGCTGTCTAATAAAAATGCTGGACTTCCTCTAGGTCTTGTTATTGCTCTGCATGCAAGAAGAAGAAAAAAAAATCTGACTTTGACCACTTTGGAAGCTGTTATAGTATACACCTAAATTAAAACAATTCAGCCGGTTACTTTTTAACTATGATCACTGCAGTGAACAGCGCATTGCCCGGTGTCTAATCCTAACAGTGAGAAGAGGCCCGATGGAGGATCACAGTTATTGTGTGACCAGTGAGCCGGCCCAACACAAACATGAGCTCATCGCTGCAGCGTTGAAAACTCTGTCTCAGTTCTATTCTTCATAAGCTGTGTTTCAGATTTCATTCAGTAAAAACTGCTATAGTTTGTTTATACGGCAATTACATAATGTTAACACCCCCACAACCTGTATAAAAGGTGATCTTTCAACCCTATCTGCCTCATAATAAGTAACTATAGATTTTTAATGTGTAACCTCTCATCCAAAAATATTTAAAAAATGTTTTTTTTTGTTAACTCTGAGTGAATCTGGCTGCTTTCTTTGTCTAGCAAGACATTGTACACATCATTAGCTTTTATGGCTCGTATTTTCCACTAACATCGCAGTTTTACTATGCAGAGCGCATCTTGGCCCCTTCAAAAGGCATCAAGCTTACCATCTCCGAGGAACAGGATGAGATTTTTCGCTCTGTTTCTGTTGAGGTTTTGCTGTGTCAAAGCGTTCTTCAGTGTTCTTTGAGCCCACGCATTCCAAAACTGTGGATCTTTCTCTTGCTCTGTACATCAGAATACATATATCAAGCACATTTAGGCATTAAACTAAACACTGGCCGATTCTTGTTTTGTAACTTAGCTATAACAACAAAAGCATGTATGTTTCAAAAGGATCAAACTGGCCTCACTATAAAAATGTTGGATGTAGTTGTGTGTGTGTATGACAAACAGAATCCAAGAAGCTAAATACTGAGCTGTGGGTGAGAAAGTAGTGTTTCCCATGGAGCATGCCAGTTTAACAGCAGCTTGCAATAGCTCAGTAATGGTCGTTCGACATACTGTAACATATGGCATGCCCTACCAGGGGCTCAGTCTGCCAAGCCTATTATTGCTGCCAATGAAGGCCTAATTTGCTGCTCAACACCCTCCCTTTATGAAGGATAAGGTAAATCCTCTGAGAGCTAAGTCAATAAAAGGAGGAATCCCAAATATATAATGTACCTTAAAGCAATAACACTTTGTGAATGCAGAATCCTTGCTCTCACATGTTAATCGTACACAAAGGACATCCTTCAAAATATATCACACCACAGCTACTTCACTTTTAGATGCACAGATAAAAATAAATTACAATCTAGTTACCACAGTGGAGTGACCTTACTGCATTGAATTTGAATGTGCTATATTCTATTGTTGATGCAGAAGTACTTCGAGAATGAACTGTGTATTCCAGATAGAGAAATCTGAATAACGGACTTACCAGGAAACAGTGGCTTCTCCAGACTCCCCAAGATGAACGCGGAGCAGACTATGAGCAGGGCCGTCACCTTCATGCTGGAGTCTCTGTGTAGCTTTCTCCCAGAAGCTCATAACATGCCTTTGAGAAGCTGATGAAGCCGCTGTCCAGAGGTAGCTAGAAAAAACAATGAATACACCAGTTATTCAAGCTAATCCATAAAGTCTCAGCATACCTGTCATTTAGTAACTAACACTCAGTGACTAAACACTCGGTGAGTAAACACTCAGTGAGTAAACAGAGCCTTGTGACAGTTGTTGTGTGTACTTATAAAGAACAGCATTTCCAACAGAGGCCATTATTACCCGATACTTATTTACAGCATCAAATTAAAATGAATTAAAAATATAAAGACACAGGTGATCGAAACATGCCAAATCAAACATTACACATGATTTGGCAAGTGTGATGCCAAAATCCTTGTTGTGTGTGAAGATTGAAAGTGAAAACTGATCAAACATTTGTACTATAAGTACTCCTTACAGTATTGGAAACAGCTGTAAGTAATGTTGAAAAAAATAAATATCATGTAAGGTGCAAAAAAGGTGTAAATATTAGTGATAACTATTAAGTAAAAAAACAAAATTAGGGGTAAATTTTGCAGCATTAATGGGATCCGTGGCAGCTGAAGGTTTGGCTCCAAGAGCAGTGGGCATAGAGAAAGATCATAGGAGATTTACAGATGCAGTAAAAAGGGACATGAAGGCAGTTGTTTGGGGGAGGAAGAGGTAGAGGAGAGTACTAAACAGAGACAGATGATTTCCTGTGGTGACCCCTGAAGGAAAGCAGCCAAAAAGAAAAGACGTAAAAGCATTGCACAGTCCCCAGCCCTGGCTTTAGCAACCTTTGAAATGTGCGTCTTTCACCTCATTGCCAGTCTTTGCAGCTAAAAAGAGAAAAAACACAAGCTTTCAAGTTCACTAAAGTTGAGCAGGAGGTCTTGCTGTGAATATAAGTAGCCACAACAGGGGTCTGAATGGGTTCGGGCCAGTAAGGCTTTTAACAGTAATTATCCACACTCTCCTCTATTCTTTCCTGCTTACACTCAAGGTCATTTTAATTGGATTGAGGTCCATAGTTCTGAGAGGTTTAATAGCCATAACAAAGCCGATTAACAATGGATGATTGACTGAACTTGACAAGCTAACGCACATGCAAGAAAAACGTCATGAATTAAAAAAAAAAAAAGTTTGTATCATAAACCTGGTAACGCTTTATTTTACGCTACCCTTGATACATTGTACCTGCCAAATGTATTACAATGTAATGTGCTGTGCAACAATGTGTAATAACTTGTACCTATAGTGAATACACAATGGAATAATGTGTGTTAATACTTTGGAGGTACATAATGTAATAATGTATCGGTTTCACTTTATTTTACGCTACCCCTGATATACACTGTACCTGTCAAATTTAGAACAATGTATTCATCTTTGTAACAACGTGTAACAACTTGTACCTTTAGTGTATAAACACATGTGTATTAGTACTTTGGGGGTGCACAATGTAATAAGACATAAGGAATAGGGCTTAAGGTTAGGGTTTTATGTCTTATTACATAATGTATCTCTAAAGTACTAATACACATAATTCCATTGTGTGTACACACTATAGGTACAAGTTATTACACTTTGTTACAAAGATGTTTACATAGTAAAAAATAAAGTGTAACCGCTAAAGGTAGACAAAAAAGAAAAAAAAAGAAAACTACAACAAAAAACAATATTAAATGACTACTTGTACTGCTACTTTGTACCTGCATTTAGCAAGGTCAAGTTACCCGTTGTGTGCCCCTGACGTGTGGCCTCAGAAGCGCCCTGGTCCACTCGAAGACATTGAGGTGGCCAGTCTGCAAGTGAAGAAGCACAGGAGCAGCACCACAGCCACTAGCAGAAGACCAGTCAGAAGTGTGGTCAGGATCACATTGAACTCAGGGTCTGTCATTGCAGCTACAGCCCAGTGGACACTCACATGTCCAAATAGGCCATCTAGATACAATAGCTGTGCTTTTCTCCTGGTAGGCAGTCAGTGCTGATGAAGAGCTGAGCAAGTGTGGTGCTGCTGTGCTTCAAAGGAAGGATTAGGATTGTGATAACATGGGTAGGCCAAAATGAAAGACTCCTTCTGCACACTGCAAATCTCCATAATGTCTCATGTACACAGCAACTTTTCAACCTGGCAACTCAGTTTAATTCAAAGTCGTTTACTTTATCATGGCTGGATGGCTACAATTTGTATGCAAGAAGAATAAAGTCACATTTAAAACCAAGAACAGGGCCAACCTTTTGCGTCACTTCACATGTCAAGAAAAAACACCGTTATTTAGATCTAGGCAACTAATGTCCGAGCTGAGTGATTGATTTCATTGCACTCTGTACACCACGTGGGGAAGCGAAAAGCATCAATAAAAGCCTGAATAGCAGCAATGCCTCTCAATTGATTAGAAAATAAAGTGCTCGCGTCCAACCGTGAAACAACAATGGCACATCCAATGTCGAAAACAGAAAAAAGATGAAACACTGACATAATTCGACTGTCTTGTGCAACAGTTGCCACCCAGCCCTATAAACGTCTCAGATAGAACATCAGGGAACACAACATGGTCAAGCAAGTTATGTCAAAACAAATATATAGTCCTAAACACGAACATGCATGGAAACGGGGGTCACAAGTCTATAACAAAAGTTTATTGTTGTTTGAGTACCTCACGCGGCGATCCAATGCTCTCTCATCCAAAACAGTCCCCTTCAGCCGCAGCGCCTCCTTGAATTGCGTGCCCTTGTGTGTCTGCTCGCTCACCTCCTCTTATAAAGCCGCCGTTTTTTCGGCTTTGGCTCCGGGGCTCTCTGAGAATAGCGGTCTGAATCCCACGAGAAGAAAAAAAAAAAAAAAAACCTTACAAATAATGGTGCTCGGGGAAATAGAAAGCAGCCCGGGAGCTCCCCCTGTCGGTGCACGAGCGCAACACGTAGCATACCAAACTAGACATAGGCTATTCACTTACAAATATTTTTAAAAACCTAATTTATTGTTATGTTAGACCTAGGCTACAAGATAAAACACTTTTTTTTTTTAAATTGATTTTCTGCGCTGATTTTTTTTTTTTTTTTTTTTGTGAATTTTATTGTGACAATTACAAAGAAAAAAACAAGAACAACAGACATTACAAAGAACAGACAACAGATTCTGCGCTGATTTATTTTATTGTACACTTGTATAATTGCAATAATGTTTGTGATGACAGTGAAATAATAGCGTACACATGCGAAGATAATACTTTCGCTCATCCGCTAGAGGTCACTGTTAGAACTTGAGACGCTTTTAACTAGCATGTCAAATATTGCCACGGTAATGCGTTAATTTCTACATCATATTTCGAGAAGGTGGAGTGAGTTTACTTTCAGACCTTGTGAAGTAGTCAATGTACAAATGCGTGTATCCGTGTTTGCGGTAGCAGGCTGCATCCTTCAGTGCAGGGGGGCTCTCGGCTCGCTGTTCTAAACGACCGGCCAACTTCCTGGCGGTGGAACAGAGCGCTATCTTGACGCAGAGGCGCGGGCTTTTTATCTTTGACGAGCAGAGGCTGTCCCACTGTCCCATGAACTGTCCGCGGTCAGAAAAAGCACGTTGGAGTCACGGCGGTGTCACTGCCCCGCTGTCAGCAAGGTAAGCAAGTGTCCCGAACTGTTGACTGTAAAACTTAACTTAGCAGGACTTAGTTGTGTTCTTGTTCAGCGATACTATTACCGATTGATTAGAAATACTATATATTAACTCTGATGAGCTCCGCCGCCTATTTCTATTATCTATATCTATTTCATTGTGTGCCTGCCCACTTGAGTGTTAAACTATTTTTTTTTATTTTTTATAACTGTTCACTTTATTATCACCCCACAGTTCCACTTCAACTCACTTCTGTTATTGTGCACGAGGAGCTTCTCAATCTGACACCTTCCATTTCCTTTTTGCAGTGTGTGTTGTGTTCCAATGCATACTATAAAAATCCCTGCATCTCTGAGCATTACAATCATTTTAAGTGGTCTGGGAAAATCCTTTTTTTCTTTTTTTAGCTGCTCCTCTCCTCTCTCTAGCTGTAGCCTACTGCCACAGAGCAGACAGTCACAATAAAGATAGAAGCTGTAGACTTTTAAGGACAAAAAGAGGAGTGGAAAGAGTATGTTTGTTTTGGGTTTGTCTTTTCTCTGGAATTGTGACTTCCAGAGAATGTTTTTAAAAAAAAAGTAATTTGCATGCCAGACACTCGTCAGAGAATTGTGTGTCATGTCTCTGGAGTTCCAGTGCAATGCAAGCGATGATTCATATATTAGACTTTGTTCATCTGCCCATGCACTGACTTGTAACAGTCACTCTGCAGCCTTGAATTCATGATGTAAGCCGCTGTTTTCTAACCTTCCTTTGAGTTGACTCTTTCAGAAATGGTATTCCCCGAGTGCTCCCTACTTCACTGGTGTTGCTGATTATTGATTTGATTTATTGGCCTTTTTTTTATAGCTGCCTATTCAAACATGTACTGCAAAAACCTTGGATAGGAAGCCGATATACAGGCTCCTGTACCTGGCAGGTCAATTGATCGTTGTTGGAGTACTTGAGTAATCGTCTAGTATTTATATTGGGCACTGTGTTTACATTGTGGTTGCTCATTACACTGGTCACATGACATTATTGTGAGTTTGCTGAGCCTTCAGGGCACCATAACAACAGCAGGAAGAGGTAATCTCATGTTGTTATCTATCTCTGTCAGGAGGTGGAAAATCCTTTTTTTTAGCCAAAACACACCTGGGTCGTCCAATCTGCCATAAAGCTTCTTGCTTTGACATTCAACATAACGCATACAGCTGGGTGCTTTTAGTCCAAACAGCATTATTGTAACGTGGAGCTAGGGGTTTCTTGGCTGGGTGCATGTAACGAAAATGTGAGCTGTCTATTTCAGATACAGTGCTAATTAATCAGAACGGGAAAGCTGGCTTCTTTTCATGAGGCAATACTAAAAATAGACCCTACGTGTTAAAACCTCTCAAAGATTTACAAAGCCACCCAGAGGAAAGCCGATTGCTTGAGAAAGTCCTTTTTTTTCCTTTTTTCTTCTTTGGTTATGCTGTATTATCAGGGTGTTTTCTCATGAGGAAACAGCCCCTCTCTGTTAAAGCAGACGTTTCCAGTGCTGCCTGTTTTGACGTCAGAGGTCATAAGCTGTGGCCTGCGACAGCTCAGCTTTTATCGGTGGCCTTCAGGGGAGCAAGTTGGGGACGCAGATTTCCACACAGTGTTTGGTCTTCTTATTGTGTCGATTAATTCGCAGGATCATGGCACATGCTGTACAAAACATGGAGTTGATCTTTCACACTGGCATCGCAAACATAGATTCAGTGTGCTGCTATAGTGATGCCAGAGAACAAACTGAGACAAAACTCAGAAGCGTGCCTGTGTTTGTGTGAGGTTTTGTGGTATTTGAAGAATGTTTTAGCATAATCAGATAAGGGTCAACTGATCGCTTCAGGTTTTGCTCGTAGAGCTGTGGTTTCCTTTTGCTCATCTTTATTGCATGACACACATTTTGATAAAACCGAAAGTTTTTCTGAACTGAGAGGTTGCATTCTTGGTGATGCACTGCCAGCTTTAGCCTGGCTCAGTTTGCTCTCTACAGTCATTTAGGGAGTCTCTAATCACTGGTGTGAAGTCTTTCCACATCTGTCTCACTGCCTACTTCAGATGTACTGCTGAGTTTCGTTTATTCTTTACTCTTTACTCTTTGTCTATGACGCCCCTGTTGCTGTTTCAAACATAATGCCATGTTGTCTTTTTTATCTTTGAGAAAAAGCAACAACACTGCATGCCTCTGTTTGCAGTAGCCTATCCCAAACACAACATACTCCAGTTGTTCTTGGAGGAACGCCTCCGTGCTACAAATAATCAACCGCTTTGGAGGATCAGTGACGAATTACTGACGCATGTTTGTGGTTTACAGCCTTTGGAAAAGCATGGCCTCACAACCATTACAATACTGACCCTTTGTGCAGTGCGGTTTTGTTGGATGTGGATGCATCTTGTTTTCATTGGGGAAATGGACACTGGTACAAGTGTCCGCAGCTGACACAAGTCACATGACCTGCTCTTCAAGCATTTCGCCACTGCATTCAGATGGCTGTCATAAACATCCACACACATCCTTCCTCATACACATATCTGCTGATGGTTAGTAGTGAGTCTACAGGATTATGAAGCAAAAAGCTATTACTAAAGCATTTTGAAGTGCACATGTTTTTTCCCCTCTAAAATTAGGGTTTCCGCGAGGCATTAAAAAGCATTAAAAGTCATTAAATGAATTATGCCAAAGTGAAGGCCTTAAAAGAATTTTAAAAAGTAATTGAAAAGCATTCACTAAAAAAACAAATCATCAACATTTCTCAACTATTTTTTTACTGCATAAATTCATCAAAAATGCAAAAACTGTGGTCTTAAACAAATTGTGCAGCAGTTTTGACTGAATTCTTACACAATCTCTTGCTCAATAACCCTTTTGAATAACAACATTTCCCATCATTCCTATGTGTGATTCAATAAACTTGTAAAAAAAACCATCTTGGCATGTTGCATTTCCTGAGATTTGCATTTGTGGCATTAAGACTATAGTGTTTTAGGCATTGGAATGACATTAAAAAGCATTAGATTTGACTTGCTGCCAGAAACCCTGACAATAAACATTAAGAACAGCTAAACTTTGGAGTCTATATTGTTGATTTTTATATTTCTTGGGAGAATTAGAGATGCCACATTGACCCTGTTCTCAATTCAACAGGCAGCTGGATTGATTTAACTCGCTTGTTTGTTATTGGACCCCATTTTCTGAATTAAAAGTCATTGTAAGTGGAACTGTACAGTATTAGATTGAGGTATCATTCTGAACAGAATCAAAAGGATTCTCGGTTTGTTCAGTAGCGTTCGGTACTGAGTGGAAAATCAAACAATAACAATGGAAACACGCCACTCAATTTTCAGGCCACGCTTTTGCTAGACTTTGACATCAAACGCAAAACTTCATGCATTCTATAATAGGGCTTTGACTGCCTAATGTATGTGGAAAAGCGCCGTATGAATTGAGACCGTTTACTGTTACCATTTGTAATTCATCAAGACTGATTGTAACTTTAAATATTGTAATGCATTGTAAAATCAGCTGCCTTTATTGAAAAGGTTTTTTCAGGCCGTACCTCTGAGTGAAAGAAAGCTACTATTGAGTAGCAGGCTTTCAGCTGTAGGTCATTTGAGTCTATTTATGTAATCGAGTAGGCTGTCCTAAAAACAATTGATGGGCTCTTCCTGCCCCCTCCCTCGTGCCATCTCCCTTGTGTTATGTCCTGGGTGTCCTGATTTAAGCTGATGAACTGCTAATGGAGGATTTTTACGTGCATGAAAGAAAATCTTTTGTATGTTGTTTGAAAATATAGTGTAGTCGTTACTACGCTATACTTTGTCACATGCTTGATAGACCACATTTTACAGGAATCCGCACTCTTGAATTAACCAGATCTTTTGTGGAATGTGTGTTTATGCGACCCAAATGAGTTGCAAATAAAGCATGGTGGTGTGGTTCTTCTTTTCCCGGATTTGTTTGGAAATGCCTGTCTTGGATTGTGTTCACTGGATGTTAACACAGGATGATGCAAGCCAGAGCTGCAGTGTCTTCTGTCAGGAAGATTAGACATATTCGCTGCACACTCACTGTCAAAAAGGCTGTATCTAAACGGTGAGTAAAAGTACAGCAAGTCAAAAGGGCATTTCCTGCATTAACCCCCGTTCATGCTTTAAAAATAAAAATGTATACCTGAGGGAATGTTTATATCTATGTTACTAGCAGATCAAGAGGCTACCAAACATTTGCTCATGTGCAAAACGAGTAGCACGTGATATGCAAAAGTGGATCTGCAGCATGAGTCTTTTGGCTATGTTTTAGTCATGCAGCATTCTCAGCACTAAAACTGTAATACAGGCCATTTCAAGTGCCCACAAAACAGTGCTTTATTTTCAGCTTGCACATGCCTTGATAAATAGAGTATAAGGTTAGTACCACCCTTTCGTGGATGGTTTTGCTAACTCTTTATACAATTGAGTAATATGCTAAGCTCTCCTACTTCCCCTCATCATTGATATTAATATCTGTATTGACTATTTTCAATGCACATGTAAGAAAAATGACCTTTTAGAGTTGTAAATGTAAGCAAACAAAATTGAAACACAAATGTTGTTTTAAAACAAATCAACTTCCTATGTGCTATCTACCTGTATTATCTCTGTAGATGGCGGTAGGGATCTGTGGTGAGGGTTGAGACTATCAGGTAACGGTTTCCAAGGGAAGCGACTACAAGCATTTTGTGGGATGGGCAAAAGTTTTTTCCAAACCCCTCCCCCAAGCGTAATGTGTCCTATAGAAGAGGCACTGGGTGTGCACTAAAACAGCAACGCTCCCTCCCCAAACCTAAGTGAAAACACATTGGGGAATGCACAGCTCCCCTTTCCACTCTCAGTTGTAGTCTGTGAGTCAGTCAGTGGGTCTTCCTGTTTTTCACTAGTTCCGCTTTCTCCAATTGTCATTTACATAGTACAGAGACTGATGAGGAAGTCTGGGAGCGAAGAATTCCCACGAAGGACAGAGTATTTGAGTATAAAAAGAAGATGTTACCGACTTTGAGGAGACGTGATTTAGCCCGGGGTGATCATGCCAGAGCATTTGCAGCTGAAGATTGTTTTTGGTGGAGTTGAAAAGACCATATAAGTTAACCCAAACAGACGAGTTACTTTTTTTTTTATTGCTGTTGTGAAAAGCTATTTAAAGCAAAATACTTGAGCAAGACAGAACCGGCTGGAAAGACTGGATTCCTTGCCATGGCTTTAGGAGTGAAACCTTATCCTGTATAGCCTTGGTGGCTTCAGAAATCTACACCTTGCAACTCTTTCAGTCGACAGTGTGGCACAACAGGGAGCATGGAAGCAATCCGACAGTCATTCCTCCATTTAACCTTTCAGATGTCATCGTACAAGAGGGCTACGCTGGACGAGGAGGACCTGGTAGATTCCACAGCGGACGACATCTATCCCTCACAGCCCATGCAGGTACTCGTACTACCAAATGTCCAAATAAATTGCAGGACATGCCCCTGTGGCTTTGAAAGGTACAAATGACAGATCTTCTAAAGAGTGTTGTTAGTCCTGGTGGTTCTCGTCTCTCCTTAGTCTTTGTTTGTTAAAGCTGGTCCAAGGTTTAGCATTCATACATTATAAGTTCGCAAGGCTTCGAGTTGGTTAAACAGATTCCTAAAACAACATGGGCAACGCTTACTATGACCTCACTTGTAAGTTAACTATGTTGTCAGTGTCTCACATATTGCTGAAACATTCTTCGTTGCTTCCGTGTTCTAGCCTTCACAGCCACTTTCACAGTAGTAATTAATTCCACAGGTTTTTCTACGAACCACACTCATGACTTAGGAGACACATCCGGCAGGTTTTGGTCGAATTAAAGGAGAAAATGGAAACGGTACAACTTGCCGAGTAACTAACTTAAACAAAAATCGACTTCAGATCCAAACCACTATACAATACAATATCCAAGCTTTAAAAGTGTTCAGACAAAGGCATTCACTTCCCCATTGCCCCCTTTTTGACATTGTGTGTTTTCAGAGTTTTCATTCCAATGGAAAAGTATCCGTGCCGGATTTTGTTGAACTAGAAAAGACGCAACAATAGAAGAATGGGTTACCTTATCTGCAATGAAGCTCTCATATTAAAGAGGCAGCGATGGTGCTTTGAAAATGCGTTATTAGATACTGGTTGTTGTCATGTGAAATATTCATCGAAAAGGAAGAACGTCATGTTTAAATTGAACCATAGTTTATAGGATTCTAGCCAATTGAACTTCAGTACCTTCTTATACAAATATCGAAATTGACATTCACATGAGAGTGCCAGGTTAGTCGAGTGGATACTTTTGATTGTTTTGACTGATCGACTATGGTTTACGTTAATATTAGTCGCATGAAACTAAATATATAATAGTATCAGTGCAGTCTTCCATCTGACTGAGATTTAGACTTTTTACGGAGTCAAAAACCAAAATGCATGGTATTTCTAGTCTTGATCTTCCTAAACGTTGCAATATCTTTGTTTTGCATAGTTGCTTGCCTTTATGTCTCGTTATTTACATGTCATTTTCTGTCTGTGCAGGTGACTTTTCTTCAAAGCAGGGGTCCTTTGTGTTGGTCCGATAAGACGCAGAGAGAGAGAAGGCTCCTGTTTTTAGTCTGTCTTTTATCTTTGGGCTTGTTCATATCTCTCATCACAACCGGAGTCTTCTACAAGCAGAGTAAGTCGGAGGGATTTCTGTGTGGATTGTGATTCTATGATTTGTATGGGGAACTTTACTGCACCTGCACAGTAGCATTTTGCAAACACCTGAATATCTTGTCGTACGGGGTCTGATTTAGTTTTTCAAGCTGCACTACCTGTGTTACCCCGGTATCAAATCGTGAAAGCCGCAGGTATTTGAGTAAAATCTCTCAGGGGTTGCCCAACTGTATTTCTAGATCTCACAGACCCTCTGCACGTCCCGTTTGTTAACTTGAGTTCATTAGAAGCTCGTCTCAGCCAGAGTTCATAGCGAGACAGTTGATACATGAATGAGGCTAATGCTAATGCTAAGGCCGTGCTAATTTAGCCACTGACATCACACACAGCAGGGTGTGTTTTTGTATCACAAATGTCATGTTTAACCTGCTACCTGAAATTAATATGATTCTTGTATTAGGTCCGTAACCTGGATAAAAACAGACTTTAAAACGAGGCTAATCTGATGTCTGAGCAATTGATTTCAAGTAAAATACTATTATAAAGAAATACAAAGAAAAAGGTATTTGAAACATCTTTGAAAACGCTTCATTCATAATTTACTTATTTTTAGCCACTCCAGTTCCCATCATTAAGGCTTTGTACACTAGAGGGAAGTAATAAGCTGTTTCCTGCACATCCGGATATCATCAGTTTTGAGAGAATGTGTAATCCGTCTGTCCTCGAGTAAATTAAAAATAAAATGATCAACACTGGAAGGCAGGTTTGAGGTCACTGTCTGGATAAATTAAGGATTTTCCTTTTTTTTTAAACTATTTTATGGACAGGAAAAGGACAAGGAAAATATTAAATGTTGGGTTGATATGCTTTAACTCAGATTAAGAAGACTCATCCTTTTTATTCTGTTAGGTTTAAGTTAGTCCTTCAAAAAATACAGTCCAATGAACGTCTCCCTTGCGCGTCTTGATGATGGTAATCGCCGCAGTTTTACCATCATGTCAAGGTAGTGTCTGCGCTGGTTTCCTCTGATTTATCCAGGGAAAAATATAACCACTTCCTCCCATTCAGGCTTGCATGTCATATCACACTTGAAAAAACAAAACAAGAAGAACAATAGCGGATTTTCCAGCAGTGACACTGACTTTTCACACACATATATCTGATACAATGGGATACGTGAAAAAGATTCTGTGCAACGCAACCTCCCTTCATCTCCCACTGACATCCCTTTGGCAGACCTTTCTTTACAAGCTTGGAAACAAATGGTTGCTATTTTAAACCTTCATAAATGGTCTGATCAGGATACAAAGCGCTGTGTGTCCCAGGGCATCTATGGTATTTGATTTCATTCCAATGTTGATTTAAGCAAACTCTTCTCATTTCCAGCTCATCCAGGCCAGTGTTTGTCAGAATCATGCATTACTGTGTCCAGCGCCATCATGACAGCCCTGGACCGGTCTGTAGACCCCTGCCATGATTTCTACAATTTTGCCTGTGGAGGCTGGATGAAGAGCAACCCACTTCCTGAGGGCAAGTCACGCTGGAGTCCTTTCAGCAACCTCTGGGAGAAGAACATGCTCATAATGAAACATTTACTCGGTAAGAAGCTCAAACTCTGAAATCGGTGTGTCCTTACGTGCTTTCACCTAAGGCAAAGGCGGACCTGTTGTCCTATTTCCCTTTGACATACAAGCTGCTTGGTTTTTGTTCCTGTCCCTTTACGGGTTGTGTCTTTATTGGGGTAGAGAATACAACAATGAAAGGTCTGAGTAACGCAGAGGAGAAAGCCCAGCGATATTATCAGGCCTGTATGAATGAAGCCAAGATCGAGGACTTGGGAGCTAAGCCGCTACAGGAGCTAATCAGCCAGGTTTGATGATTTTGTCAAGTCATTGACACTCAATAAATACTTTTCTGTATCTTTCATTTGAATATTTTTGTTTCAGTTAGGAGGATGGGCCTTGAATGAATCCTGGGACAAAGATAATTTTCAGGAGGTGTTACGAATGGTGTCGGCTAACTATCGCGCATCACCGTTCTTTACAGTTTTTGTCAGCACAGACTCCAAAAACTCCAACAGTAACATTATCCAAGTAAGTGGATTAGATATTTAAACTTGGTTACCTATGGAAAGTGTAGGCCTAATCCTGTACTTTATCTTTTAATAATATGTTTCACTTTTTGGGTTCATTTTGTCAGACACTAGGGTTAGAGATGTTGAAATCTTTTACCTTTACATTTTTCAGCAGCCAACTGCAGGCCGTCATCAGAAGTATCCACGGCGTGCGGTGACGTGTCACTTATCGGTTGTTCTTACTTCTAAGGCGTGACCAGCCTGATGGTCCCAACAGGTCCGACAGACTGGTCACACCCCCTGCCGCCCGGATACAGGGCGACAGGCTGGTCACGCCTCGGAAGTAAGAACAACCGATAAGTGACACGTCACCGCACGATGGTGATATTTCTGATGAAGGCCTGCAGTTGGCAGCTGAAACATTAATGAGTAAATAAAACGCAACATGCAACGACACCTGCAGTGGCGCTTATGGCCTCTAGGGGCATGAGTTACTTAGTACTGCTTAAAGTCATGATTCGATAGATCTCTACACACATCTTGTTATGTCCATATTAATCATATTATATCATTTTGGCCACTGTTGATTGGACAAGAGAATTGATCCCCTTGTACAAAGTCATGCGAGCAAAGCAGATGATAAAAATCTGCAACCTGTAGTCTTGGCGCTGAGAACAGCAAGTAAGTGGTGTGACGGAGAGGTCTGTCTCAACGGATGTTTTCAAAATTCCAGGTGGATCAGTCGAGTCTTGGACTACCTTCACGAGATTACTACCTCAACAAAACAGCAAATGAAAAGGTGAGAGTGCGCTGTATACATTGCATGTGAACCAAAGGTTTTATCGCTATGGTAAACAAGCAATCTCAACACTGCATAGAGTTAAGCTGTACATTATACAGAGTCCTTATCACATGGCTTTCATGCATTCTTTTAAATTGCTCTTCTCTGCTTGACCTCAGTATCTGACGGCATACCTCGACTTCCTGGTGGAATTAGGGGTTCTACTGGGTGGCTCAAGAGAAACTTCTCAGAAACTAATGGAGGAGATTGTGGACTTTGAAACAATCCTGGCCAACATCACAATCCCTCAGGATGAGAGGAGGGACGAGGAACTGATCTACCACAAAATGGACGCCAAAAGCTTATCCGTGAGCACTGTTCATTTAATCAGAAGCATAAACCTGTTTTGTTTTTAACAAGTGTGTTTTATTTATGCAGACATTGGCTCCTGCAGTGCAATGGATGCCATACCTTAAAGAAGTGTTTGCTCCTGTGCCACTCAATGACTCTGAGCCAGTGGTTGTTTATGCCAAAGAATATCTGGAGAAAGTATCTGACCTCATCAACAGAACAAATAAAAGGTTAGATGTGAATGAATGTGATTTGACTATGATTCCATAAAGGCTTTGGATAAAGATGGTTGAAGTATCTTAGAATTCATACAGTTCATATTTCTGTAGATGAATTGAGTAATAACAACAAATCGTTCTTTTTCTCCTTTCAGTCTCCTTAACAATTATATGATAATGAAAGTGGTGAGAAAGATGGTGTCCATTTTAGACCAAAGGTTTCAGGATGCTGAGCAACGTTTTCTTGAAGTCATGTATGGAACAAAAAAGGTAAAAGCTTGAGGGGATGTAGTATTTCTCATCGGTCATATAATACCAGACAGTTCTAAGCAAGTTTACTTGTAGAGTACATCTCATACATTAGGCAATTCAGAGTGTTCACAGCTACATTAAATTACAAGAAGTCGATGCAATCAATGTAAAACCTCCATATGATCATTTATTTATGATATTAAAAGAGTGCAGGTACAACTTGTAGTTGCCATATCTGCAGCTAAAAATAAGCTTCAACATCGTCATAGTTGAGGCATGATGGTCTGCTCCAGAATTTAGATGCATAAAACTAAAATGCAGCCTAACCGTGTTTAATACTGACTCTGGACACCAGCAGGAGACCACCCTCTGAGGTTCTCAGAGCCTGAGATGGTTCATGTGGCTCTAACATGTTATACATGTACTTTGGAGCGTGGCCATGGAGAGACTTGTACTCAAGCAGGGTTGTTTTTAAGTCCAGTCTCTGAGCGTCAGGAAGCCAGTGCAGAGACCGGAGCACTGGATTAACATGGATGTATATCCTGGTTTTGCACCGAGCAGCAGAAGCTCAAGTCCTGGTGTTGTATTGTTGTAATCTTACTGTGCTTTTCATGCCAATGAGGTAAAAAGAGTAATAGTTTATTGGAAGAGGAAGCATGGTGTGCCATTAGCAATAGTATATACTAACAAAGGATGTGGCCCACGGCCAAGCAGATGTGTTTGGACACTTCTGTTCCTGTGTAGGGCTTTAGGAAAAGAAATTATTATACAAACCGTTGTGTTAATAGACTTGTTAATTACATAGATATGGTTTATGTGTGGTTTATTGTCTGAATAATTAATTTAACTATTTGTTTGTTTATTTGTTGTTTTGCAGAGTTGTACTCCTCGCTGGAAGCTGTGCGTTAGTGATACAGACAGTGCTCTTGGATTTGCACTTGGAGCCATGTTTGTCAAAGATACCTTTGCTGAAGACAGCAAAACCATCGTAAGTTTTGCTCCTTAACTGTGAGCTACTTGTCTGAAGTATGTCTACAACCTCCCGACTTCACTGCGTCCCTTTGGTTCAGGCTGAGAATATGGTTGGAGAAATCAAATGGGCGTTTGAAGAGAGTCTCAAATATGTGTCATGGATGGATGCAGAAACTAAAAAAGCAGCTAAAGAAAAGGTGGGAAACTCTGAATAGATAGGGTATCAATCTAAGACAGAGTTAGTCATCATGACATACTGGAGTGCCACCTACTGTCTCAATTCTTTAACAGTTGCTTTAATGTTTAATCCCATAGGCAGATGCAATATACAATATGGTTGGGTACCCAGAGTTCATAATGAATGGTACAAAGCTGGACAAGGTGTTCAATGATGTAGGTAATAGACTGTACCAATGAACAAAATGTTTATTTGATCTCTATACTTATAATGACAATATATCTTTTTAAGTTTGAAGTGGTTTCAGAGCTTTACTTCCAAAACGTCATGCAATACTACAATTTCTCCGGCAGAGTGACTGCTGACCAGCTGAGAAAAGCCCCCAACAGAAACCAGTAAGTTAGCCACAAAGAGTACAGTGCAAACTCAAATGTAATCTGCTTATGTATATATTGTGTTTATTTCCTGAGTAGTTCCTTTGTCCCCTCCTGGAACCGCCACCTTTACGTGGTGGAGGGGTTTGAGCACTCAAATGATCCAGGGAGCTATGTTGTCGGGGGCTTCATGCCTCTGGTAGGGTCTCCCATGGCAAACAGGTCCTAGGTGACGGGTCAGACAAAGAGTAGTTCAGAAGCCCCTTATGAGAGACCAACAGGCCCAGTTAGAAACATGAGGCCGTCCTTCCTTGGACCCACAACCTGCAGGAGGAGCCATAAGGGGCTGGTGCAATGTGATTTGGGCAGCCCAACAGTTGCCCCCACGACCCGGCAACGGAAAAGTGGAAGAAAATGGATGGATGGATGGATGGATGGATGGATGGATGGATGGATGGATAGCTCCTTTGTATGTTTTTAACCAAAGAAAAATGATAAGTTTAATACTTACTTACTTTAACTTACTTTACTTTAAGTAAGGAAAAGAGTCAATTTATGTAACCACAATCAATACAACGAGCCCATATAATTTCATATACAGACATCAACACGTCAAAAGACGCATCTCGTGGTTGTGGAAAAGATGATGGTCAGTCAGAAACTACTGAAATTGATTACAATTGGAAGGGTAGTGAGGAACTATTAGGAGGAAAAATTAACTGTTGACAGAAATGGATCTTGTGGCATTGCAGAAGCTTATAGAAACCATGCCACTGTTAAATAAATAATTAGTGTGTGAGTTTTGTTTTTTGGTGATGACTTGTTTTCCCTGTCCAGTGTATTTAACTATACATATACTGACTTTGGCCTTGCATAACTCTATCCACAGATGGAGCATGACTCCTCCAACTGTCAATGCTTACTACAATCCAACTAAAAATGAGATGGTCTTGCCAGCAGGGATTCTTCAAGCACCCTTCTACAGCCGGACATGGCCCAAGTATGTACATTATTTCAGGTGGACAACAACAACAAAATCAGTTCATAAACATATTTCTAAAGAAATACTTTTATGAACAAACGTGCACAAAATTCTGTTATTGAGTTAAGTTTTTTTGCGCAACCTGTACTGTATAAACAGTAAAAATGTATTTGTGAATTTTATTGAATTGCAACATAGCATTTCTCTCCAGAGCTCTAAACTTCGGGGGAATTGGAGTAGTGATGGGACATGAACTGACTCATGCTTTTGACGACCAAGGTGAGTATATAAAATAATTTCCACCGAATGAGAAATCTTTAATGCTCATAATAACACCTTTGTTGTCTACAATTCTATTGAGACATTAATGTTAAGCCTTTAATACAAGAATATAATTAGAAAATGTCATGCTGTCAATACTTTCAAAGGACGCGAATATGACAAAGACGGAAACCTGCGTTCTTGGTGGAAAAATTCGTCTGTAGAGGCTTTTAAGAAGCAAGCCCAGTGCATGGTGGAGCAGCATGGAAACTACAGCATCAATAAAGAACCTTTGAATGGACGGCACACTTTGGGAGAAAACATTGCCGACAACGGAGGACTTAAATCTGCTTACAAAGTATGTATCATTGCACAAGATGACGAGAAGGCAAAGTCACCAGTGTTATTTTTGTCCTTTATATGAATCACATAAATGTGGGGATTTATCATAGTTATCCGTAAACTGCACTCAGCATTTCACTTCCACTTTTTAAAAAAAACATTTATTAATATGGGTTTCAGGCCTGTGTGGGTGTGAAGGAAAAAGAAACTGGTCTGATTTACTGTGGAGTCTGAAAATACTGTATAACAGGTGGCAATGAGTGCCCTCTGATGACTTCTTCACATACATACATACATACATTCTTTCCATGTAATCAAAGGTCATGATGTGAAAGAGAGATGAGTCAGTCTTCTGAAGTGAAAGCAGCCTAGACTAAAGAAGGAAATGGCATTTAAAAAGAAAAGGGAACAAAGAAAAAGTGCACATACGAAACAGTTTGTGCAGTCACTTCCCACTTACCATTGACATTTTTGTTCCTTCAAGGCTTATGCAAAGTGGATTGAAAAAAATGGTGAAGAGCCAACACTACCAGCCCTGGGAATGACCAACCAGCAGCTGTTTTTTGTAGGATTTGCTCAGGTGTGTATTGAAGTGGCTATTACTCACAATGTTTTTAATACTTCTACTCTTCTCATCAGACTGAAGAAGACAATTTTTGTTTTAATTGTTTAATAGACCGCATGTTTTCATTGTGTCCTCATTATTCTACAGGTATGGTGCTCAGTCAGGACGCCAGAAAGCTCACATGAAGGAGTGATCACAGACCCCCACAGCCCATCAAAATTTAGAGTCATTGGTACCATTTCAAATTCACCTGAATTTTCAAAGCACTTTGGCTGTAAATCTGATGCACCAATGAACCCTAAGCACAAGTGTGAGCTTTGGTGATGCCAAATTACAGTTTGTCAACTGGGGATGAGAAGGACAATGGGAAGGACATGCAGACAAATCTATGCTCACAGAAAACTTACGCAGCACTCAAAAGTCGTCTGCTTTAACCACGTTATGTTCATTATTGCTGCGCTTGCTCTTGGTAGGAGACTGCAATTTAACTTTTTCTTTGAGCAGTTTATGTGACTGTGAAGTTTAAATGTAGTCAGAAAAACGCTTTAACACTGGAACACTGTTTTTATTACAGCTTGGGTTAACCACTGATGCCACTGCTTGTCTGTGACAAAGTGACATACAAATTGTACTGTATATATTTATTGCTTGTCACTTTGCTATTTTTCTTCTCACCACACTTTTATAGTTTGTTTATATTATATATATACAGTCCCGATCAAAAGTTTTAGGCCGGTTGGAAAAATTCAATATGCAATGGGAAGAAATGTTTTTTTATCATCGTTGGGTTGCTGAGCTGCATAAGCAGGGCCTCTTGTAGCGAGCCTTCGCTGCTGAGAAGTCAGACAGTAATTTAGAAAGATCCTGAAGAATAAAAAGGTCCAAGTGGAAGATGCAAATAAATTTTAACAGCACTGAGCTGGAGGATTTGATTTGCTGTCTGTCGAGACACTGGACAATTCTCAAGGATGTCCCTGTTCCTGAAGAAAAAAGCAGCCCAGATCATGTTGGCGAGTAGCAGTGTTAATTTTGACAACATATTTTAATTTAGTTTTAGCTTTTGACTAAAATTTAATTTAATTTTAGTCGAGATTTAGTCGAAAAAATCTTTTCAATTTTAGTCTAGTTTTAGCAGTCGACTAAATTTAAGACTAATTTAGTCGTCTTTGCATTTATAATATTCATTATAATCATATTTAATCCAGGTCCTTTGCTTCATGGAGCTGCTCCCACATGAACAAAGCTCAGAGCTGCTCCTTTGGCAGAGAATTGACATGATCTGAGGCTCTTTCAGATGGTCATTAGAAGTTTGGATGATTTTAGTCTCTCCTTTTCATTTTTATTTAGTCTTATTTTAGTCGACTAAAATGTCTGGACATTTAGACATAGTTTTAGTCTCTTTTAATTTTGTTTTAGTCCAATTTTAGTCGTCAAAAACATCACTTTGACTAAAATTAAGACTAAATATTTTAGTCGACGAAATTAACACTGGCGAGTAGAAAACATCTCAGGAAGTTGTGCTTGTCATGCCAGTAACGTTGGAAACCATCAAGACCATCAAGGTTAATTTTTTTCTCATCAGAGAATAACACTTGCTGTCACCTTTCATTGTTCAATGTTTGGTCTCTAACAAAGTCTAAATGGACAGTTCTGTGGCGTTCAATTAGACAAGGCCTTTGAAGAGTTTATGTTTTGTTTTTGAAGCCCTTCAGTCGCAGATCCCGCCTGATGGGTATTGGACTGCAGTGCGCTTCAGGAACTGCCTTCATTTGGGCTGAGGATCGTCCAGTGTCTTGACGGACAGCCAATCGAATCCTCTGGCTCAGTGCTGGTGACATTTTTTTGAGTCTTCCACTTGACTTTTTTGTTGCATAGCCCTCAGGATCGTTTAAGAAATTCAAAATGTCTGTCTTACTGCGTCCCACCTCAACAGCAATGGTGCTGCAAGCGGCCCTGCTTATGCAGCTCAACAACCCGACCACGTTCAAAACCAGAACTTTTTTCTTTGTCTCACTTCAGTTTCTTCTTATTGCATGTTGAAGTTCTGCTTTTTTTTTTTTTTTTTACATTTTTCAACTGGTCATAAACTTTTGATTGGAACGGTATAGGCATATCTTATTTTATATTGTGTATCAGGGACCAAAATTGTATAGCTGAATGTAAAATAGGGCACTTCAAGCACGGTTTGTTCATAAAGTAAAAAGCCAATTTGTTTGAGCCCATTTCAATTGCAACAATGCAACTCCTTCCAGTTGTGAATTCATTAACCTGCTCTATGCCTTTTTATGTGAAAGTGACATAAAAAATATTTTTGTGTAGTAAAACACTTGTAAAATGCACGTGTGTCTTGTTTTACTCCTGAAAAGCTGGCCCTTTCAACTTATATAGCACTTTTCCACCTACATTAGGTAGGCACTTTACAACAAGGATCACCCATTCACTCTCTCATTCATACACCAATGTATGCAGACACTGGAGGCAACATGGGGGAAGTGTCTTGCCCAAGGACACAACGACAGTGTGCTTCTTTTGAAACCCCCGACCTTCCAATCATGAGACGAACCGCTCAACCAACGACGCCACCTTTACATTTTCTAAGTAAAACATGACTTTGAGAAAAATCAGGAGATGTCTTGGACTAAATATACCTGTGGTGGTTCAATCCAAGAGGGTTATTTCAGGTTTTAAAACTCGATCACCTCCCCTACTCCTGTTGATTTTATTGATGTATCGCCTGACCTCTGAATTGTTTTTAGTTGTTTATCAGCAAAGTAGACGGCATCAGAAACTGTGCTGACCCTGTCACTACACATCAACAACCTTGAACTGTTATAACCGTTTTCACCTGTCTGCTTAATTTATTGCACATAAAACCAACCACTTGCCTTTCCACCAAACGTCTTAAAGATGCAGAGTTGAGCCTACCATTTTTAACCATTATCAATCTATCTCTGACTGTCCTGTCTTCTGTCCCATCTTCTTTTAAACATGCGGTGGTTCAACCTCTTTGAAAAACTTTAATCTCCAAGCTGCAATTTTGATCGAAAGTTTTAGAGAAAAATGTAGGCCTATGTATATACAGAAATGTTTTGCACCACCAACATCTTTGAGAGATTTCAATCAGGTTTCGAAGCTCTGCACAGCACAGAAACAGGCCTCATCAAACTGTTTAATGACCTTCTTTTAACCGCAGACAAAGGGGAGACTGCAATTCTTTTAGACTTGAATACGAATTTTGACACAGCTCATCAGGCAATTTTAAAAGATAGTCTTAAATCGTGGACAAGCATCTCTGGCAATGCTCTCAATTAATTTGTACTTCCTCCTCCACCTCAAATGCCTGTTGTGTGCCGCAAGGTTAAATTTTCAGTCCCGTCTTATTTTCTATTTATATAGGCCCTATGCTGCCTTTAGGACATGCTATAGTTCGCTGTGTCCATCCTTTGCTATGCTAATGACACACAGATATAGCATACCTCCCGGTGAGATCAAACTACCCCAGGAGTTTAGCTGCTGTGTTACAGTGTTTCAATGATGTGAACAGTTGGATGGCGCAAATCTTCACAGATCATTCCTATCAATCTGCCACAGTCGGTATCTCATATTCATAATCACCTCTGCCCCTGTCCACCACTCCCTTTGATGCACATTGACATCATCTCTGATTCACAGCTCACTTGAAAAAAACACCCAATCCGCAAAATTATCAGAATAAAAAAATCCCCACTGCCTCAGATTTTCAGGCAGGTCCTACCTGGTGGTCTATTATTACAGACCTTTTTTATAGTCTACTCCGCTTTGTCCTGATTTAATCTCGAAGCTTGGGAGCCCACTTGAAGGTCAATATTTCACAAATGTTTTAGATGGTGGGTCTTAAACCTGTGGCTGTGAAGAGAGAACATTGGTATTTTTACTTTTAAGGCAGTAGATGGCAGTATGGTGTTGTATGTTATCTATGGTTGGAATACGGCCACAAAATCAATGTTTACACTTAAGTAATAGTAGTGTATTTTTAGTGTATTTTATAAAATAAATCAACATTTCATCATATTAGACACGTACTCATTGATACCAGTTGCATACATAGTATAATAGTTTTTGATTACGCTATTTTGATTTTATAGGCTATATATATTCTTCTTAATTGTGCCAAATTACTAAATCCCCTTTTCGTAACTCCCTTTTTATAAATATTGCTAAAAGCTTGGAAAATGTGATTCATCTTTGTTACAGTGAATTCTTGAGGAAACGAGTGATCCGTAATTGGCCGAGAATTGCCGAATCATCTGTCCTGCCCGGACTGCTGGAAGCGGCCGCAACGCCATGTTGGCGAAGTCTCTCATCTCTGTTAGGAGAAATTATGGGAAAAAAACACTTTTTGGGAGGACGAGTCAAATCGCCGAGGGACACTGAAGATTGCGGCGATTATTTCTTGTAAAAGAAACGAACCCAGCCGGATCCGCTGAGGTTCCGGACGGGCGAGGGAGGCAAACCTCCCGCCGTCCCCATGAATTGCACCGCTGATCCGAACAGCGACTTTCCATGAAAACGAACGTTTGTGTTGCTATTTGAGCTTCGTTATCCCGGTTCGTTAAAGGGATTTGGGGCCTTCAAGAATTTGCTACGATTGCTCAATGCATGCAAGCTAAGCATTGTTTGTGACCGTCTTTATTTGTGGATATTATTTTATTTGTTAATTTGTTGCGATGAGTTTGCCACCCAAAGTAGTCTCTAAGCCCACCGCTGTCGCAGTTAGCGGACCTGGAAGTGGCCCCTCTCCGTCGAGCCAGCTGCGGGCTACCCTGACCTCGGTATCTCTGCCGCCGGGAGCTCCAACAGCCCCTCAGCCCGGTGCTGTCCCGCCACCACAGTATCCTTTGACACGGGCAATGTAAGAGTGATCGCATGTGTTGTATTTCACCTCATGACATTTACTAACGTGCGTTTTATTGATGAGGAACCAGAAGGCTGAATGCGGGTATCTCGGTTTGGCAGCCAGGGTTCTGTGAGGGGAGGGTACCATTAGCATCATGTTAGCATTTTAGCTCAGCATGCTAAGTACCGTGCTAACATTAGCCCATGGAGCCGGTGTCACTGCAGTCATGAATGTAGTTAAAACCAATGGAAACATCATTTCAGATTGGGGGGGGTTTGTGCTCCATATTGTTCACATGTTCGATTACTCCAGGTTCAATATGACGCTTTACATTTGATGAATAAAAACGATAACGTAACACTGTCATCCAGCAAGCGGTGCAGCTTTCATTACCGGTGACCGGCTTTGTTCATTATTGTTGTTGGCCACTATCAGCAGTTGGCCCAGTAACTGTAAAAGCGAAAGCATCCTGATTTTGTACACGGCATCATTGGAGAAAGCCGGTGCGCTCTCAGACCTACCGTCAGCCGCATGGGGGCCCCTGGGACATGGAGATTTGTGTTCATATTCGTAAACAATCACAAACTGGCATAGAATCAATTCAAAGGGGGCAGTAAAAATAAAAGATGAGCATCATTAATATTTATTTCTGATCCTCAAAGCGTGTGCTTAACCCTAGTTGAGAAACAACTTAGTTTAGCTTAGCTTTAATACCAAAAACATTGGTTGCATTATTGTGTCTTCTATAGATGTTGATAGCAAACGAGTTAATTAACTGAAGCGATCTCTTGATTTATTTACGATTTGGTGGCAAGAGTGATGGAATATGGGGTGAACTTCATTGCTTATCTGTAGCCTTTTACAAACATGCACATTGATATTCTGACAGATCCCAGGCGGCTCATGGGAGAAGAGCTGCTTCACAAACCTACCCACTTTTCTTACCCCGAGGCTAAGGGTTGCCAGGTCTCAGTGGCCAAACCCACCCAAAAAATATTTGAAAATCCGCAGCTATATGACATGTGTGGACTTTCACATGTGTTTTACTTGTTTACAGAGCCCATGTGCTCCTCTGATAATATGGAGCTGCCCTTTTCTCACTCTCACTGAAAAAGCAGCTCTGAGAGGCTTGGATTTTAGACTTTGTCATTTAAAACTGGGATGTTCATGAAGAAATAAGATAAAAACATCTTATTGTACGCATAGAACAGTACGACCAAAACCTATGCACAGCTTTTTTGGTGAGGCTTGCAAAGTTGCCCAATTCCGTCATCCTGGCAACCCTGCCCAGAGGAAGCACTTCCAAGCCCCTAGTGCTGAGTGCGGCTCATTCTTCTTTTTGCCCAGTGAAAGTGATGATCTGTGGCCAGCTTGGGACTCTCTCCATGTGAGGGGAATGTGTTCTGATGGCTGAGTGGATGACGCTCTTACATCGCAGCAAGAAGGTCCTTGGTTCAATCCTCATGTGAGCCTTTCTGTCTGGATTTTTCTATTTACCCTCCTTGTGTCTGGGTGGGTTTTCTCCAGATGTCTCAGTTCCCCCCATCAACCAAAAAACATGCACAATAGGTTAATTCTCCAGCCAGCTAGGTGATTCTGATTGTTCTGACCCATCTGGAGATGAGTCCCCCGGTGCTGTACTGGGGTCGCCCACTGCCCCATGCGGGTTGCCCCAGCGGCATCGAAGGATGGGTCATGGATCATGTCACATTTCCTGTAGTGAAAAAATATCAGCATTTACATCACACTGAAGACTTCTCTGGTTAGCTTTCGTTATTAAAAACAAAAGAGCCTTAGGGGGCATTAAAAAGCATTAAAGTGGATTCAAACTGACATTAAATCTAAAATTATGATGATGCTCAACAATTTTTACTGTACTCTTTCATCAAAAAATTCCAGTGATGGTCTCTTCAGTTGTAGTTTTGGCTAAAATTGACCAGAAGTTGCCCGTTTTATCCAATTCTCTTTCCTCTGTTTTAAGATGATCTTAAATCTGAAATGAAATATGTGCTGATCTATTTCAGTGTTTGTGGCATTACATTATAGTATTTGGGCATTAAAAGAACATTCAATTTGACTTGCTCCTGTCTGCCATATAAACCCGGGTATAGGAAGTGGGATTATGAATATGTAAAACAACTTCTACATCTGAAAAAATCCTGAGTAAGTCTAATATATTGTGATTTATTTCATTATGGCATATGCTATGGGCACCCTGAATGTTTGCATTTTGGTATTGTATTTTCCAAGTTAGTTGACTAGTAGATTAACTGTTCCTGAGTAAGTGATTTTTGCACTTAATGATGTGATACCTTACATAGCAGATAAGACTCACATGTGGTCAACATTTGATACTTAACTGTGGCTGCTGGGTTAAATTATGCAATTGCGGCGGCACTGGCAACTTAGGCTAAAACAGTGGCACATACTCTCAGTACACTGTTCTTTATCTAACTTGATATAAATCTGCTGTAAGCAACAAAAGTCTTTTCTCTCACAAGTTTACATCAGAGTGCCAGAGCCTAATGTCAGCTTTGTATTAAAAAGTCTTGTGCAGGGTTGTGTTACTATCATGTACAGGCATTAGTTGAGACCGAATAGTGGGGCATGTGTGCAGTGCAGGGAGGGGGGAGCTTGTTTCCTGGTTGCTGGAGAAACACCTAGCGCATGCGTCTGCTGCTGCACTTGCCAGACAATGGCAGCACTGCTTAGCATTCAGAGCGAGAGGCCAAGGTGGTGCTTCCCACCATCTGCCAACAAAAGCCCAGGTCACTCAGGCTGGCTAGCCCTGCCTTATTTCTTTCCATCCCCCTCAGCTCACCTCGGGCACAGTCGAAAAAGTGAGCTTTTCCATATTCTAACTTATTTTTTGTTGTATTTAAGCATCCTTTCAATTCTTACGGTCTTGTGTTTTGTTTTGGTTTTAGTTGTTATCTCAATGCAACTAACATTCCCAGAGCTTACATAGGCCATTTAAGGACATGATGTGTGGATAACTGTTATGATTTTAGTAATAAACATGAGGAACAGCATGCTGGGTTCTTTAGAGAGGTGATCACTTCCTTAATTCATAATCTTTGGGCCAGTGATTTGTGGAGATTTGGATGAAGCTGAAAATTTGCTATGCATTTCAGTTACTCTCAATGACACACACATTCCTTGTGTATATACACGCACACACATACCTTGTGTATATATATATGTATATGCATGCATTTCAGTTATTCTCAATGGCACACACATTATTCCTTGTGTGTGTATCTATATATATTTTTAATAGTGGAGGAGATTGTGTTATTGCTCATGATTTAGTTTGCAAGTTTACTTGAATTTGCCATCTATTGTTTGAGCTGTAGTGAAAAAGCAGCCTCAGCACCAGCAGGCAGGCAGTGACAGCTTTGTTAGCTCTGCTTTTATCCAACTGTGTGTGCGTGTGTGAGCGTGAAAGAATGGCCACTAGTCAAGCGGGGAAAAGGAAGGTTTGTGTCTGCACCATCTGGGCTGTCTCTACTCACTTCCTGTGGATGAGATGGAAACCTCTTCCATTTATACACCCAGGTAGCCCCTGCCAACAAATCAGGATTAAAAATACATTTCTGTGAAAATGAGAACACAGGTAATTTTGTGTCAGATATGCACACAAAGTACATTTTAGTTGTGGGCTTTGTTTTACATTTTCGTTGTGGGATCTTGGATTGTGTCCATCTTGTGTGCATTCTGTTACACATTGGCAAGAGCCTGACAGTGCAGTGTGAAATCCTTGAACATTCTGTTCACTGATTGGTAATATGGAGTAAGAGCAGCTTATTAAGAAGACATGAATGTCATATTTATGAACGTCCTTAAATGTTATCTTTGTTTTTGTTTCGGAGTGGTTTTAAAATACTTCGACACAATAACAATATTAAGGTCTGCAATTAATATTAAACAATATTCAGTATGAACAAAAACAGAAGCTCCTGCAAGGTAAACGTGTCATGTTCAAATGGAGGTAAATAAAGAATTGTTTTTTGACGGCAGAAATCTGTAATTATTTTTTAAAGAAGAGTGTGTTACAAATATTATGGCATTTTCACGGAAAGTTGAGGTACTGTAATTGTATTTTCATTAGATCTAAGGTACCAATTCTAATAAGAAGCCTGTGCCTATTGGACTTTCTTCTCTTCGCTCTTTTACCCTTATACACACGGCACTTAAGTGGCTTTACTGTAAGCTAAGCATGGGGTTGTGACAGCTTGTCTATTTTAAAGGCTTATAGATGACATTGCAGTAAAGTAGGGAGGAATAATTGACCAAATTCCAGACTTGGCAATCAGTAAGTAGCCTATGTTGCATGTGTAGTAGACACAGAACATGTGCAGATATATTTTTTGAAGCACTTCAGTCACAGATGTCTCTGGTTATTGGGCTGGAGTAATTTCTTAATTTGGGTTGAGGATTGTCCAGTGTCTTGACTGACAGCCAATCGGTTCCAACCATGCAAAATGTGAATTATAGCCATCTTTCAGCTTTTCTTAAACTTTTTGATCTGGACTGAATATGTATGCTGTATATGTATGAATTGTATAACAACAAAGCAACATCCAACATATTGTGATAGATAATTTCAACTCCATTCTAAATGGTCATGCACAGCAGTCATATAGCAGTATGTATTCAGGAATGATGATTTCTAACCAAAACCATGCATACTATTTTATCTTTTTTCTCTCTGAATATGGTGATGTACATGAGTCACCAGTTTTTCTACCGTGCCATTTTATTGCCCTGATTTTTTTCTCCCCTGACATGGTAATTCTCTTGTAAGCTTTAGGTTGACATCTCTCTTCAAGCAGAAAATTAATGAAGATTTCCAATGTCTAATTAGTGCACTCAGCCACTTAAAAGCCCGTGTTTTACACTGGTACAATTCAGAACAGAATGGCAGAATTTGTTTTTTTAAGAAAAAGGATGGTCCTCATGGTCAGGAATACCTTGCCTTTGTATTGCAAGTTATGAGTTTGACGGGTGAAACCGGAGTCACAGAGAGAATATGCAAATGCCACTCAAAACAGCTGTGAGATCTTTTTACTGTGAGGCAGGAATACTAACCTTTTAGTCGTTCTTGGTCTCTGATCTTTAAATTTCATTCCATACAGGCAATAATTAATAATCACACGCAGACATCACCCAAAGAGCGGCTTGTCCACCAAATTAAATGAATTGTGCCAAATTAAGTCTTTCAATGTCATAAAAAAGGCATTGAATCTATATTTCTTAGGTTCCTACAGAAAATGTTTAATTTTAATTTTGTTCAATAAAATTATATACAATAGTTCCCCTTATGGAGCGGAACTTCGAAAAATCTCAGTCTTCATCGCATAAATAAAGGTCAAATTAATTAAATACAATTTTGTAGAGATGCACCGATCTAGCTTTTTTGCTTCTGATACCAGGTTTTGAGTATCTGCCGATACCCGATATTTACCGATACCACTTTCTTAATAGTGGCTTTCTCTGAGTGAAACATTTAATTGACTGTTTTCTCCATTTTAAGATCAATAAAGTCATATTTTCTACACTAAATATCCTTGGGTATATAACAGGCTTTAGGTTACATTAATATAAATAACTCACATGATGTGATCTGATCATTACAATTATGTCAGATCAGTTATTTCTTTAACTAAAATACAAACACTTGGCTTCAGCAGTGGTTGATTTTATTTTATTGGGCCACTTTAGGTATTTCTACCATAGTTTCTGTGCCAGTCTTGATTAGTTTTCGTTAGCATGCTAGCTTTAGCATACTGATGCTAACCGAGGCATTTTGTGTGGCGATCAAAATGCGTTTGGAGAGGTTGAAACTAACTGTTTGAATTTGAGTTTGAGCTTTCCAATGATATACAGCATGCCCATGATCACTTAGATTTTGGTGGTAAATTTATGTTCTTAAGGCGTTGAGAGACAAAACTGGCATCAGTTCAGTATCGGATATTTGTTGCCAATACCCGATATCGGATTTTTTTCCGTATCAGATCGGTGCATCCCAACAATTTCGACTTTCAGCTTGCTGCTCAGTTTATGTAAAGAACCCACTGACCTCCAGTTAGGTTTGTTTTGGTGAACCTTGCACCCCCTACTGTGTTGACAGTTCCCAACTTGTCTGTAGCCATGAGCAGATCTGACAGATCAAGTTGCCTCTGTACTTTTATTACTTTATATCTTCTTGCTTCTGATCTGACCTGTTCAAGCCGTTTGCTGTTGTCAATACTGAATTTGTATTGTTTTGTCCTCCGAAGTATGTATGTGCAGGCATTGTTTTCTTTTTTCTTCCCTCACAATGAAGCCAGTAACCAGCCAGTTTCCTGCAGTGTCGTCTTCCAGCTAATCAGTTTACTTTTAAGATAATCTTTCTTTTTTATTGCTCCCCTTTGTGATGTTTGTTTGTTATGGTTGATCTGTTGGAAGGAGTCCAGAGAGATGACGGTTCATACAGGCGCAGCAGAGCAATGGGAGTTTAGGAGAAAAGGAGGCGTGATTTGTGCTGAAGGAAGAAGGCCAGACTTCCATTTTCCCCTAAACCATGTGACCAACAGTACACAAGCTGACTTTCCACTTTTAATGACTTGCAGATGGCTCTTGACAGTTTGTGCTATTGTGACTATTGTGAAGTTCCTAAATATGTCTTGGACTTAAATTCTGACACAGATGTTTTTGAGAACATTGCTTCAGTGATAATCAATGCATTTAAATGTTATTTGCTTTAAGTGATTTTAAAAAATATATATATATATTTTTTTTTATTATATATATTTTTTTATTCTGGTATTTTTAACTAGCCATACTAAATGTGAAATATTTATCCTGAAGTCCCTTTTGGATTTTCCCTCCAACATTTTCAAGAGTTGAAGGTACATGGTGTACTTGCAGAGATTGGGTATTTTAAGCAGGGGGAGGATTGGGGGGACTATTTTTTTTTTTTTTAGCAGATGTCAGATTGGTAAAGTTGGTTTCTTGGGTAAAGTGTGGATTTTCATGAATCTAGAAACTTTGTTAGCACAAGTTTGCTTTTTTGGAGTTTTCCTTAACAATTGTTTCCTAGAATCCCCCGTGTTCAGCCCCCTCTGGACGAGCGGATCTTTCCCACACAGCCAGCAGTGGCTGCAGTCTACAGCGTGAGTCACTACAAACTGTCCTTTCCTCTAACACAAACCTGCTGGCCTACACGGAAACACTCCATGCATCGTGTGTCTGTGAAAACGACTGTTGCTTTAAAATGTCCCAGTCAGTGCATGAGAGATCCTCTTTCAAAGAGATGTCTAACTTAACTATTTACTGTCTGACGCTGCCCACTCCCCGTCTGTTCAAGTAAAGTGGTTTATGTATTATGAAAAACAAGCATTGATTCAGTATTAATAATTGTGGTTGACAGCGAACCAAGTGGTTGTCTTGTAACCAAAAAAATCAGTAGTTAGAGTCCTTGAGCAAGACACTTCACTCAATTGTCTGTATGAGTAGGTGTGTGAACGGGTGATGGTGCTGGTCAAAGGCACAGATTGTGCACTGCATTGTGCACACGCTTGTTTATTTCATACAGGTTTTTGCACTGTTATATTTATTTTAATGTATTTTCGCATATATTATGAATAGAATATATTGTGTTGTAAAAGAAATATGAGTTGGACAATTGTTAAATTATGATAACAATGTAGATTACAATTTGTCCCATAGTTGAGAAGCCCTGTGTTCCAGCTCTAAATTGTGCCATATTCAAAATGCCATTCTTATTTAACAAGCCTTTGCTACTGGTTTCCTGTGGGGCGACTACAGCTGGTTTATGCTCCAGGTTGATTTAGGAAAGTTAAGTTTCAGTGCTGATGACATTAGTGGAAATAGCAGCTGCCCCCAGCGTGAAAGCTTTTCCCCATCGATAGATTTGTGGGTTACTCTCTCTCTCTCTCTCTCTCTTCCCCATTGCCCTGAGCTCTCATGTACAACTTCTATACAGCGGGCTGCTCCCCTCCCCCAGCCCATCACTGTGTACGTCCTCAGAATCACTCAGTTGCCTGAAGCGGTGCAGGCCCCTCCCCTGGCAACAGCAGCCAGATTAGTTGCTTTATCCCAGGTCATTTGAGGAAAGTGGGCCACATAGAGTCAGATACGGACCATATTGATAAAATCTCAAGACGTTATCCCTAGAGGTTTTTTGCTAAAATGCAATCGCCAGAGCCCAATGTCAGTTCGTCATCCTCCTTATTCCTGTATTAACTGCTGCTCCAGTGCCATTTTTTCTGCATCATTAATGCACTGAGCAACACCTGCAGTAGTGCCATCTCACTGCTGCAGCTGTAAGCACTTTCTGAACACACGAACAGAGTCTAATATGACTCTTTAAACTGACTATGGGTGCACTCAAATGGCTTGTGGTGATGCTACAACATAAATGCAGTCAAACAACATGACTCAGCTGTATGCATGCAGGTGCTCTGGGGAGTAGGAGTGTAGTGTGATGACTTGACCTACTTTTGCCATATGAGCCATACAGAAGATTCTCACATGAAAGTGTAGCTCAGCGAATCATATAAAAACTCTGAACAAGAGTTGAATGAAACTATTCCCTCTGAATGATTTTTAGACTCCGTTTACCATAGGCTCTGTCTTAGATTTTTGATTTTATCCTCTTCAGCTAACGAGCCCAATTGAGCCCATTTTTTGTTCGTTTTAAATCTTTTTATTTTACAACATGTCATTATTTCTTATGTCTTGTCTGAAATACAGGTAACGAGGCAAGTTGGCCCTTACACAGCGCACGACATTACAAAGGGACATCCCAGCTTGACGGGCACGCCGCCAGGTCATGCCCATTCTGCTCTCTCTCAGGTACGTCGTATATGGTGTCTGGTGGCAATGTTTACAATTCGTCACCATGATTTCTCCCTTCAAGTGATGCCACTTTTCAGTCTTATGACGACAGTCTTTAATCTTTGTATTTCATGTGTCCAGTCTCCGTACAACCCTGGACAAAATGCTGGCTCCGCTACAATACTGTATTCTCCACAGACCCAGACAATGAGCGCACAACAGCAAAGTCGGCCGGTAAGCAACCTGACCTTCCTTCTCCTTTGCCCCCGTTTCGCTTCAACTTGTACTTTTAAAAGTCTCATGAAGTGCTTGACCGGAAGTTGCAAAGTCTATTGAGATTAAATTAAGTTTTAGCCTTTTAGCTTTGAAGAGACGGAATTTCCCTGCGGTTGATATTGCGTGCCTCAATACCACGGTGTGGCTCATTAGTTTAGAATAATGCATTGGAAATTTGGGGATTATTTTTAAAAATAGCAGCAAGGGGATGTCACGACAACCTAGGCTAATTATAGTTGGCGGTGTGGCAATTTCACAATGGATTTTTGCTTAATATGATACGGAAATGCTTATGCACCATTGTGGCGATTAATGTGGCCATAATAAGATGGACAGCTCCTACAACACACGTGGCATGACATCTGCGTGACACAAAGCAATCGACACCATAGCACTCTTAAATTACCGCCACATCACTCCCATTATTATACAGACTACAGACTCCGTGCAGGATGCTGTCCTCATATGCCAAAATCCCTCCTTTTGAGAGTATTTTTTAGTCTCATTTTTTCAATATGTGTTGGGCATAGTTTTGCTCATGACCCCAGTCCAAAACAAGGCCTTTTGTTGCCTACTGAACCTGTCGGACAGGCGAGTGGGGAGTGGCAAACGCCCCTCAGCATCCCGGTATCTGCGTCCATGGACAGCTCGCCTCCCTTCTCTCTACACAGATCCAGTTTATTATGGAAAAGTTAGCGATAGTTGATTTCAAAGTGCCGTTTTTCTGTGTTTTCCTGCTAGACTCCAATCTTTGCTAGTGCGTATTTCCGCAAGTGTACCCACTACCCAGTAAAATGTCAATAAGAACACTGGGATTTAGTGCGGTTTGACTGGCCCTACAGCGGTGTGTGATAAATGCAGTTATTGCGGCAGCCCTAGTTAAAGCAGTACTAAGTAACTTGTTAAACTTACTAAATCCTTTTCGTAGCCCCTCTGGGGGTTAATACAAGTGTTAATGGAATGACTGGGGTTCTTTCGTCTCCTGGTGTCTCTGGCCAGAAAACCACATTTGCAGCTTTCCCTGCTTCGACCCAGAGCACCAATACACACTAATAGAATCACGAAGAAGAAGCTAACAGGCTAAATGTGGGCTAGCACCACTTAAACAGTATTTACAGCTCCCTTTGTTTTTTCTGTCAGCGTAGTGTTTACTCTCACGGACAATTAATGAGAAAAAGAAAACGCAACATGCTACGACTCCTGCAGTGATGCTTCTGGCCTCTAGGGGCATGAGTTACATAGTACTGCTTCAAGGTATCAGTATTGTAAACCAAGTGTTGGTATTTAAAGAAAATGTAACGGTAGCCCTAATGCTGTGTTTGAGCTCCATCCACTGTAGTATGTCGTGTACCACCTGCTATAGTTGCTCATCTTATGTCTGTGTCTTTTATGCTCTTCCTTCTCCCTGCTTAACCATCACTGCTTCAATCTGCTTGCTGGACCTCTCCTTCCTCCCCCACCAGTTTGCTACGGGCCCACGACCAACCCACCATCAGGTAATTTTACCCCCGCTGTTCACCCCTCCTGCTCCTTCTCTCACATAGCCATTGTCATGAAGTCTTTTACTGCTGTCCAAGGACTGTTGCCTGTGTGTTGAAAGCCTTCCAGGAAGCATTAAAGCAGTTAAAGGCCTTTTTTTTTGTGTGTGAAATGAACAGATGGATGTCCCTCTGTTTTTAACGCCTCACGTTATATTGTATTGCAAGACGCATAAGTTCAACGACAGTTGTAATAAATGTTCAGAAACGAAGATACAAACGCAAAGGATGATTGATCCTCCCCCATGCTAAACAGTTGCACATATGTTCTCCTCGTGAAGTTCTGTGCCCCTTCTTCTCCAAACTGACCTGATGACCAAAATGTGCTACACTGGGATGCAAAGTTTTAGGCATAACATTTAGACAAGCCTCATGCATTTTAGAGACAACAAAACAGATGTTAAAATATGACTTTTTGGCCTAAATAAGCAAAGGTCTGTTTGGAGAAGGGACCCAGAAACCAATGAAAAGAACATCTGGCCAACTGTTTAGCATGGGGGTGGATCCATCATCCTTTGGGGTTCTATTGCAGCCAGTGGTACAGGGAACTTTTTTAGGCAGAACGAAGAATGGATTAAATTAATTTAACTCTAGAAGAGATTTATAGAAAGAAGGGGCCAAAGTCCCTCAAACAAGAACTGAAAGACTCTTGACTCCCTAGAAAAGGGAAATTTGCCATATTCGGAGGGTACGGGGCACTTATTCTGCAGGGTGCCCAAACTTTTGCTTTACATTATTATTTTGAAAATGTTAATGATGATATTAACTACAACTTCATGCCTTTCCCTGGCTTTATTTTCCACACTATTATACATTTTGATTATGGGGTGCCTAAACTTTCGCACTCCACTGTACATAATGTACATGATCATATTTTTCAACTTGAGTTTTCCTTTTAATTTTCCCTCTGATTGTTTTGTACACTTCCCTCTTGACTTAAGACTTGCTGCGTTCTCATATTTCTATGTTCGAAAAGAACATCCGATTAAAAAACGTATCTGGATTCTCAGTCATCCAGGAGATCAAATCAAACCTCCAATGTCAAAACAACTGGACCTATGTGGGAGATTTGAGCTATTCAGATGAATGCAAATATTGCCATAATGCTACAGAGTCGTGTCTAAAAGATGACTCTTGTGTCAAGCATCCCCACCTCATAGCCAGATTTGGTTCTTTTTATGGTAACTGGGTATATAGTTGTGTGGGCCTTTGTAGGTCTGTGGACACTCTCATACTCTAGCTGTCACTAACTGGCGCTGGACTTCCTTGTGCCACCACGGAAGTGGATGCAGAAACCAGACAATGGCTTAACAGTGGTCTTTTATTCTGTCAAAGAACAGCCATTGTTTTGATGAAATGCAGTTAATGCAGCTTAAAGCTGCAACAATTATTTTGGTAAACGAAATCGATTAACCTATATATTATTTTTACCATTCATCTCTTCGCTGCGAAAGGTGTATAAAAATATACCTATTTACCACTTTAAAAGTTATGCCGATTGAGGACATTTGTAGGAGGCTCTTAGTGCTAATTCTGCTTTCTGATTGGATGAGACAAAGATATTTATGTAATTTACACACTACATACTCTATTTCAGTCTGTGTTTACCAGAAACCGATTGATCGATAACTAAAATACTTGTCAACTCTTTCAATACTTGATAAGTTGTCAATCACTCTATTTGTTTTTTCAGCTCTAATGCAGAGTATTATTATAAAACAGATCAGTTCGTTAACTACATGATTTTAAAGCAGTGTCTTCTGATTGGCTTGTGTTCAGACAAACTTTGTCTCTATTCAGTTCAATCTAAAAGTCAAGCTCCGTGGAGATACATTTCTGTCAGAACATCTAACTTTTGTTTGTGGCAGTGTGTCTCCCAGTGGTGATAAGCTTGTTCCTAATAGAGCTGACTAGATTGTGTCTTGCAAGTGCACAAAGCTTCATAACCAGAATTTGGTGTGTGTGACGCTCTCTATCTCCTACCCCAAACCATTTTCTAAGTAAGAAAGTCATCCAAAAGCTACAGGTGATAGCTTGGTCAAAAGGGTGGAAAAGGCCGGTTTAGCAAAGTATTCTGTGAATTACATTGCAGCGATTTGTGGACTCTTAAGAGTTAGGAAATCAAATGGCACAAAGATGAATGTTTCATGCTTCTTGTTCTGGAACGCCCACTCACTGACAAACCAACCATTGTTGAGAGTTTTTTCTCTGTTGCGTTATTTTTGACTCTTTGATCTGCTAACTGAATTTCTAACATTAGTCAAATATTTAGAAATAGTAACTGGGTAGTGTGACTCCTGTCCTAATGTGTGTGGGTGAAGTCGTTCAGCTTGTTGTGCCTCAAGTTTGCTATTGGTTCTTTTCTCTCTCCTGCTTTCAAAACACAAGGGAGGATTCAGGCCCATCCAGGTAACATTCACCTCTGTATTAAATCTTTACATAAGTGCATGGCATGATGGGCAATGTCCTGAAATGATCCCTTTTCAAACAAACCCCTCTCTTTGTTAATACAGTGTATGCCTGATAAAGAGGCCTATTGTTACATTTATCCTTATGTACTGTCTTTTGCAATGTATTTATTTATTTTTTAATATTCTGTTATTGTCACACGTTTGCAATGGAATGAACAGCATGTACTAGGCAAAGAGTAGTTCTCGAGTAGTATCTAGTATCAAAACCATCTTTCTGCCAAGTTAAATTCCATCTGGCGACTGGTCCCACGTGGGTCAGGTGCCGTGGATAATCATTTAAGACACCCCACCTGTGAGGTATATAAGCACCTGCATGCCTTGTGCACATTTTGATTCCACCATGAGCAGGCTGACGTGAAATATGAAGAAAGAAAAAGATTGAGATCTTTGCCACTTGTCTGTTATAAGAGTGAGGGACGATACCTCTTGGAGTAACTGTTTTCAGTGTTGGGAAGATACTGTGGCGTATTGCTCTGCCAAGGGGTTCACGCATCATAGACACTTGCTGAGCCCATGGGTCGTTTCATGACTCAGGGGTACTGTATCCAGTTTTCCCATGGGCCTCGCACCTCAGTGTCCCCTGTGGTGGTCACTCAGGTGCATCCCGAGCACAGGGCAGTTCTCCTGTCAGAGATTTTTACTCCGTAGAAAAGAGAAAAGAGGGGGGTGCCGCCAGGCGGCAGACAGGTTGGGTTTTATTACAGGTATTTTCTGATTCCCAAAAAGGATGTCAGACTCCGCCACATTCTCGGCCTAAGAGGACTGAACAGATTCCCCCATCCTTTCTGGTGCAACATGTTGACTGTCTCCAGGGTGAGGTCATTTATTCGCATAGGGGATAGGTTTGTCACCATCAACCTGAAGAATGCCATTTGCAGATTTCAATCTGAGGCACTGGTGCTGTCTTTGTACGAGTTTCATCTCCTACCCTTTGGGATATACCTAGCTCGCATATTCACAAGGTGCATGGAGGCAGTGCTCCTCAGGGACAAAGGTGCTAGAATCCTTAACTACTTAGAAGATTGGCATTTGTGCGTGCACATGGCATGAGTGTCAGGCTCACTTGTCTCTGCTGCTGGACCATCTACGTCAACCACGAGAAGACCAGGCTTCTCAAGCGACAGTTTCGGTGCCTGATCTTGAATACTCAGACTGATCCATTCCATAAAAATTTAATCGATGTGCGTTTGGTATGTTAGGTGCCTTTACTTTAGTGAAATCGGTGGTGTGTCTTAAATAATTATCCACGTCTCCTGACTCACGTGGGGTCAATCGCCGTACATATGGATTATGTAACAAGGTGGAGAGATGGTCTCTTCACTCAGAGAACCATGGTTACATACTGTGACCATAACCTTTATTTTAATCACACATGTTTGTGTTTCCACTTTCAATAAAGTCTAGTTTACCACTATAGTCAATATGGAACAGCGCTCTCCATACTGTATTCCGAGTGTTGTTTTGGTAAATTAGTAGTACCAATTATTCCTTTTTGCATTTCGTATCACTCCAAGCGTATAGTTAAGTGATATTCTCTTCTCTTAAAGCTAAAATATGCTCTTTTAAATATGTTTTTCTGTCTCCCTCACAAAGTTTTTCCCGAGAGCTCAGATGCAGACTGCAAGGCCAACCATACCTACAAATACTCCCTCAATACGACCAAGCTCACAAGCCCCCACTGCAGCAGTCTATCCTACCAACCAACCCATCATGATGACCATGCCACCTATGCCTTTCCCCTCGCCACAAGCGGCACAGTACTACATCCCACAGGTACTAGAAGTTTCACTAAACATTAAGCAGATTTGTTTTTTTCTTCTCAGATAAAACAGACTTGGAATTTATGAACAATAACTTATGTTGAAAATGACTGCATTTGGACAGAAACTATATAGTTTAAACGTAAATTTAATTCCTACATGTTGTGACTCGATTAGAAGAACACTGCAGTCACCCATTTGGTGCTTAGATCCACTTTGACTCTTGTATGAGGTACCAGAGTAGTGTTTGTTGTCTCGGTTAACTTTTTTTATTATATTATTTACCTTTTCCTGTTTCTTTTTCTTTGTTAGTATCGCCCCAGTACGCCTTATGTGGGACCCCAGCAGTATTCTGTACCGCCTCCAGGGTCTGGCACATTTTATCCTGGTCCTGGGCCAGGGGAGTACCCTGCCCCATACCGTGAGTAAAGCCTTTGTTTAGGATTACAAAACGTTGTCTTATCCAGTCATAAAACCTAACCTAAAGTGATCTTTTTCCTTTTTTAATCAGATACCCTCAGGTATCATCCTCCTGTTTCACCCTCTGTACCCACTCCAGTGCCCACTGCTGGTCCCCCCTACTATCCCGGACAGACTGTATATCCCCCTTCGCCCCCCATTATAGTGCCTACACCACAGCAACCTCCACCAGCCAAGCGTGAGAAGAAAACAGTGAGTATCTGTTTTGTTTATGAGTTATTGAGCAAAATATCGCGCTGCTACTACACTACCAAAGGAAGAGGAGACTGCTCTTAAGATCTTAGAGCTTTATTGAGGTTTGTTTTCTGCCCCATTGTCCTCCCAGATCCGTATCCGTGACCCCAATCAAGGCGGCAGGGACATCACAGAAGAGATAATGGCAGGAGGCTCGGGAAGCAGGAATTCAACGCCTCCCGTCGGTCCACCTTCCTCCACCCCGACGCCCCCACAGGTATGCCTGTTTGTAACATGCATACTGTAGGTACCTCCATTAGACAAGAATGGGGCAAGCCTCATGCAATACATTTTGTCCATTGCCTGAGCAATAATAAGTTTTGTGCAATATAGCATAACACCACACCCAAGTTTTGGTGTAGTTCTTTATTCATCACGTTTTTTTTTAGATATGCTTCCTTCCCTCCACTTCCACTTACTTCTTTACTTGCTTCATTGTATTGTAATTTGTATTCTGTTTGGTACTACTGTCACAACAGTGACACAGTCTCTTAAAAAGGAAGTCTCATTAAAGTACTGTTTGGAATAAAAATACTAATTGCAATTTGTGATTTTGCTTTGCATGATTAAGTTACAAACTTAACACATGTTCAGAAGCATTAACTTTAGAAGCAAATATAAGAGTCACATCTTTTAAGAACATGTTTTAGTCCGGTCTGCAGAAACTAATTATGTCCAATATCATACTCATTTTGACCTTTAAAATCAATCAATACCATAATTACAGTCCATTAATGTAATTAAGACTTTGTCTGAACAGGGCTATAACTGTCTGGCGCTAGCGAGACAGTTATAGCCCTGTTAGAGACAGTTATAGACCCAGGTACTGCTGAGGCAGTACCTGGGTCACTTCAGATATGGTCCTTGTTCAGCCCAGTCTCCCCTGATTCTGAGTGTGTTTTGACTGTAAAGAATAGTTGAGAGCCTAGAGGGAGGTCAGTATTGTGAATGGTGGATCCTGTCAGGGACAGGGTGCTCAGTTGAACCAGGATGTCTTCCATATGACACCCCCAGAGTTAATGCTTAACTCTATGTTTAACAGTGCTTTGCTATCGAGAAAAATCATTCTCAATTATGTGGGTACACAAACTTACAACAAGGCCTTTTTCAGCATTGTAAATCAGAATTTGTTCTTCATGTTTTGCCTGATTAAATAAGTCATAACAAATGAGAGCAAATGAGAGTCACTTTTGTCCCCACTTGGTAGGGTGAGGATTTGGGAGTCTGTAGAATTGTTCTTTTCTGGTATGGGTAACCTGTAGGGCTGGGACGATCCACTTTTGTCACAATCCGAAATGTATCACGATACTCAGGGGCAGAGCCGATGCGAATTGCGATACAATAAGTAATTATGATTTGTAGTATGTTTACCGTAAAATGTGTCTAAAGTTTATAAACAAAATGCCATTTGACATTTATTGAAGTGTTAAGTGCATTAACACAAAAAGTAACAAAGTGCTGTGACTGGAAACAAAGAACTGGATAAAAATGCCTCCAAACACATGTATTGAAAGTATATCCAATATTTTGTCCCAGCCCTAGTAACTTGGCTTCCATGTCGCCTAGAATTAGTTTCATAAAGTTTAAATGCAATGCATTTTCCTTTTCTGTCTGTAGTTGGCGATATAACAATTGCAGGCCAGAGAAGCAGTATAATAACTGACTTTCAATGGTTTGGAGCTGTTGGCTTTGGCATGCATCAAAGCTAATTGAGCAAACTGCCAAAATTTGCCAAAAACATGGATTAAATTGTAAACTATAATTAAGGCTCTCTCTCTGTGGATTCTGACTGATCAGGAAATCAACAATATTCCATACCTCTTTGTAGCTGATGCACCTTTTTGTCTTTAAAACAGTACATTTCTACTTGCTTTAGATATCTTTTATTTATAAACATTTAAAAATGTTATGATGTCAAACTTATTTTAGACATTTTTCTTTTATTTTTCTTGCACAGTATATTGACTATCAATTAGTTGTGACACTACTGGATTGAGATTCTGCTGAGGGACTAGTAAACTCTCCTCTGCCTGTGTTTGTGATTGTTAACAGTGTGTTTCCTCTCTCTTCCTGTTCTTTTACCCAACCTCTATTTTAATTTTCCATTTCTTTGTCTGTTTTTGGTTTCATTTTTGGCATTGTTCGGAGTACTTTCTTCCATTTGTTGACGTTCATTTTAACCTCTACTTTATTGTCCCATCCCTCATTGGGCTCCCTTTTTTGTTTGCTGTTTTATGCATTGGGCTTGCTTGAACATGGTTTGTGCACTTGCCTACATTTTTGTGCCTATCGTGGTTTTCTGTGTTGCTAGTTTTTATGGCCGCATCCTCATTATCCTCACATTTTCTACCTCAAAACACAGCAGCAGCTGAGCAGCAGCCAGACTCCGGAGCAGCAGTCCCAGCCTTCACAGCCGCAGCAGGCCCATTCTGGAGGCTTCGCGCTGGAGTCACCGCACATACCAACGCCACAGCAGTCCCTGGCCTCTGGAGCTTCAGATGTCAAAACAACCCCAGGTCTGACTCCGCTCTACTCTCAAGAAATATGAGAACTTTTACTAGTTGTTTTTTCCCCCCTAAAACCAAGAAGACACAGGCTTTAGCTTTGTTTTAAGCGGTTACACATTCTCGAAGAACATATCTTGAACTTAAACTTTGTTATTTTGTGGACAATGACAGGATAAAGATTACCAGCAGCAGAATGTCCTGTTGATGAGGGTGGATGTGTGAATTTGGCTTAAAGCAGTACAAAGTAATGTGTTTACCATAATAAATTATTTTCATAGTTCCTCTAGGGGTAATTCAAGTGTTAATGGGATGATCGGGGGGTCTTTCATCTCCCCCTGGTGTCTCTGGCCAGAAAACCACACTTGCAGCTCTCCCTGCTCCGACCCGAAGGCCCCAATTCACACTAATGGAATCACCATGCGTGATGTTTTAATGTATTTTACTGTAACATCAGCCTGCCCAGGGACTACGCGTGGAAACACTTGAGCTATAAAAACATGTACAATAGGCCAGGGGTGTATGAGAGTGTGTTTGAGAGTGCACATGGGGGACGACGGATGGAAATTAGCCCAAGGCTACAATCAGGTGTGGCTTGTTCATTAACTTGCACTGCCCGACTAAATAAACCAATAAATAAATAAACCTGGTGCTATGCGTTTCGCCCCTTGAGGTTAATGTTTATTGTATACTGTCCCTGTTTTCTCTAAATAAATAAACTAAACTAAACTAAACGAAAGAGAACTAACAGGCTAACGGGCAATGCTAACTGCGGGCTAGTGCTTCTTGAACAGTATTTACAGGCAAGAAAAAAATGATCTCCATTGTATAATTGGATGTACAATATCCCTCTCTCCCTTTGTCTTTTCTGTCAGCGTAGTATTTACTCTCACGGACAATTAATGAGTAAAAAACGTAGCATGTTACAACACCTGCAGTGGCGCCTATGGCCTCTAGGGGCCTGAGTTACTTAGTTCTGCTCCATATAATACTGTTTAAAGCAGAACTGAGAGAAAATCCATTCCACTTAATTTCTTTTGCTGTATTATTAGTTAATACAAAAACAAAATTAAGCAAAGGTTGCCTAAATGAGACAGTACGAGACAATAGATTGAATGTTATTTTTCCATATCTTTAAAGTGAGATTGCTTGCTTTTCTATAGGTAATGAATGTCTTTTGTCTGAATTTCGGTTCACCATTGAAACTGTTTTCTTGCTTATTCCCAGATGGTACATCGAAGCTGGAGCCAGTTGTTCAGAAGTCTTCCTCACCAGTGCATGTCTCGCCTGCGGCCTCTGTTGAAAGATTAGAAGCTATTGCTCCTGCACCCGAGCACTCTTCTTCTGCGCAACTAGAGCGCTCCTTCCCCGCGCCACTGCCTACTGTCCCGCTGGCAGCCTCCAATAGCAGCGAGCGACCCTCCGCCTCTCCCTCACCCCTGATCGCAGAACACAAACAAACCCCTTGCACGGACAAACCTGTTTCCGACCCTCCACGGACTCTAACGCCCTCTCCAGCGCCACTTCCTAAGACTTTAAATGGCCTTGCAGACCCTGTGGCTGAACTCGACACACCGCCCCACGACTCTGTGCTTCTATCTTCAGTGGTCCTCTCGCCTCCGCTCTCGGCACCCATCTACAGAGAGGCCCTGTCTGAAACTCTGCCCCCCGACGTAAGGCCCGAGGTTCCCATCTCTGCTGCTGTGCTCTCGCCCGGGGCGCCCGTGTCTGTGGTGCCAGTCACACTCACCTCAAGTTCCGCCCCTGTGGTGCCCATGATGCTACCCCCGGGCCTCCCACCTCTAGTGCAGGCCACGACAGAGGTGGAGGAGCCCGGCGAGCCTTTGGACTCTAAAGACGTGTGCTCCCGAGTGGGGGCAGAGGCTCGCAGCGTTGTTAAAGACGGCAAAACCGAGTCCCAACCACAAGCGAACACCAGGAAAAGTCCCACCACAGGTACAATTAAATTTGTTTGTTCACTTACACATACATTGACGAAAATCTCTCACTAATCAAGTGTGACTCCAAGAAGAGCTTAATGGCATTAACAGTTCCTCTTTAGCTTATTAGGAATTGCTCAGTATCTATAACCAAGGCTCATGGAAACGCTAGCAAAAACCGTTGCATGAGGCTCACTAGTCACTCACTGACCAATTAAATAAATGCATTACTTGTCTTTAGTCAACCAGACCGCTGCTACTATACCAAAGACCTGGAGGAAACCAAATGAAGGCATCACTACAGCAGGGGAGACACCTCAAAAGGAAGAGGAGGTAATAACAAAAGCATTTATTTCAAACCAGTACTCAAAGGGCACACGTTGCTTTAGATTGTGGAAGTAAAGTTTGGCCAGTATATTGATTCATGGCATAAAAGATCCCCTTGAGTTGAGTTAAGAACTGTTTATCAGGACAGAAAGAGGCATTTGTCGTGCAGAATAATAACGGCAAAATGTTTGTAAAAGCCTAGGAAGTACTGTAATTGGATGTTTACTGCTCACACAGGATGAAGCGCGTCCAGTTGATGAGTCTATTGGAGAGCAGGTCCTGCACTCGGACACATTGTGCAGCAGCCCAGTGCACCTACCATCAGTCTCGACCCCCACCACCGGCAGCCCAGACCCAGACGTTAAACCCACTGGTCTGGAGGAGAACGGTGAGGCCGGAACGGAGCCAATGAGGAACGGAGCGGGCCATATATCAGAGACGGAGAGCAGCGACAGTGGAATAGCGCCGGGGGACAAGGAGAGCTCAACAGGGGCTCCACCAGACATAGAAGGTAGGAGTCCCAAAAAAAAAGTATAAAGCACTGTTCCCCCTGATGTTGATTTTTACTATCTCCATGTTCAGACCTGGCTGAGCCCACTGGGAAACGACAGTATAACAGAGATTTTCTATTGGGCTTCCAGTTTATGCCAGCGTGCATACAGAAACCTGAGGGACTCCCACCGATCAGTGATGTGGTACTTGACAAGGTGAGTAGAGCTAGTCATTGTATGCTGGAATATGGGTTGTTGCAATTGTGAAAATCACTTTTATCATGTGACTCTTTACTTTGAGCATAATGATTTTTTGAGGTTTGAACTCATTTGGAACTCATTTGGACTAAAGACCAACTAAATGGTTCACATCACTGAAAGTCTAGTTCAGTCCTTTTATCCACACATACACAGGGGTGGAGCATATGGCCAGTAGAAATACTGTTTTGATTAAAATCACATTGCTATTATGTCACACTTGGCTGTGCTGAAGAGTTTGTGCCCCACCCCCGCCTCTGTAAGAGAACATCCAGACCCACAGTCTAGCAGTGGAGCTGGAGTGCAGTTTTTCTTGCTCTATAGGGGTGAAAACACTGTGGACTTGAATGCTGAGGAGGGCAAACACAACTGAAAGGCATCAATTTAATTTGTCTTAATTTTGTAACGAGTTATCCATGTCTTCCTCCGTCCCCGCTTTCTAAATGACCCACAGAAAATTCATTCCATTTCCATCCATTTCCCTGGAAAAATATGTGAAATTAGATTCATAGTCTGATACATATGCCTGCGGTTTTGCTCTTTAGGCCACAGTTGCTCCCTCTGCTGTCCGTGATAAAGACATTAATTCTGTCTCTTGCATGTTGCAGATGAACCAAAATAAATTGCCAACGCGAACAGTGGATTCCAGGGTGATTTCCAGAGGACCAGATTTTACACCTGCCTTCGCAGATTTTGGCAGACAGATGAGTGGGGGCCGAGGCGCTGCAGTGAGTTACACAAATAACAAATACACACTCCAGCTGTGTCACCACATGATACAAAAACAGTTTTCACCTTCACTTTTATCAGTGCCTGCTGCTTTTGCGATTAAAAAGTTACTTACCTTCTGTTTGTGTTGTTATCATAATGTCACGTTTTTTCATGTTCTCAGATCTGTCGATGACATTAAGACATTTGTGTAAACACAGACACAGACTTTTATTTGCATTATTGGAGACTACTCGATGTTGCTGTGACGTTTGTGCAGCTATTTTTACTTTACTGTCTTGTAAATGCTCAGAATAGTACTCACACTGTATTGTTAAAATGTATTGCATCCTTCTCCAGCTTATGAACATCAGCTCGCGGCGGCCTCCTACCAGAAAGATCATCATGAACGTGTCGGTGATTGATGACGTACAGCTGAAAAAGGCTGAGAACGCCTGGAAACCTGGACTGAAGAGAGAGGATCTTCCAGAGGATCCTGAGGCAATTAAAACACTGGTAAAATAAAAATAGCTTTTTTATTTCCATTGATGCTTTTTATATTTAAAACAATCAAAGAATAAACAGTCTTGGGATTAACGGCATTGAATCTGTAGAATATTTTTGAATAATTATCAGAATAATTGTATTTCTGTACATTGTCACATAAAATGAAGAGCTTATCTTTTCCACATGTATTGATGGTTTATTGTATTGGACATTTTTCCATCCAGTTGTACTGTAACATGTTTCGCCTTGCTCTTCTCTTTCTCACATGATATACATATATGTTCCCACAGGAGCTCTTTAGGAAGGTTCGCAGCATCCTGAACAAACTGACACCTCAGAAGTTCAATCAGCTGATGAAGCAGGTGACGGACCTGACCATTGACAATGAGGAGAGGCTTAAGGGGGTCATCGACCTGGTGTTTGAGAAGGCTATTGACGAGCCCAGCTTCTCTGTCGCCTATGGAAACATGTGTCGCGGCCTCGCCACGGTGAGCTATACATTTATAAGACATAAGAAAGATGTGTTGTATATTTACTAGGGCTGGGACGATCCATTTTTGTCACGATCCGATACAATACTCAGGGGCCGATCCAATATGTACAGTATTGCGATACAATAAGTGATTATGATTTGTAATATGTTAACCTTTAAATGTATGAAAACAAAGCTGTCATGTGTCTAAAGTTTATAAACCCAGTGCCATTTGACAGTTATTGAAGTGTTAAAATCAAAAAGTGAATTAACACAAAATGTAACTTAGTGCTGTTTCTTCAAAACAAAGGAGGGCAGGATAAAAATTCCTCCAGACACAAGTATTGAAAGTATTGCAATACTTGAAAAAGTATCAATACTTGGTATTGCAGCACAAAGTATTGCGATCCAAATCCAATCATTTCATTTCATTTATTAATTTATTTGAATGGGACAGTGCATATTAATGAACAGACAACTAGTGCTGTAAATATGCTGGATTTAGCTCAAGGCAAATTTCCATCCGCAGTCCCATAAAAAACAAGACAAGAACCTACAAAACAGGCAAGGACAACAACAACACAATACATAAAGTGCATCTCTTTCATACGCCACTCCCCTCGTCCCTCCCACTCACACACCTGTACCTGCAAATATTTAAAAATATGTTCCTGTCTAATGCCTCTTAATGGTCACATTTAAGAGACCTACGTCTCTTAAATGAGACGAAGGTGCTGCTTTCTTTCGAATCTGATATTTCGTCCCAATATTTACCAAAAATGTCATTTTGTTTCTTTCCTTACCTTGGTGCGTATTGCCTGGGATGGGGGTTGGGCAGGAGGGTTTAGGGAAGAGAGTTCAGGGGTCTGTAGACGCCGCAGTCTCCTCCCTGAAGGCAGTAGAACACTGAAGAGGCTTATGAAACTACACTAGCCACTTGTGTCACAAGGTTCTTGGCAAAACAATTGTGGATGAAATCCCGATAAAAGATAATATTGCGATATTTCTTCTACATTATTCTGGTAAAATCCTGACAAAAACTCACTTCTGTGTTAAATTAAACCTGGTTAGAATTAAATGTGTATCAAATGTATGGATTCAGATGATACTGTACATTAATGCAAAATTAGAGTAGCCTTTTTTTGTTTTGTTGTGTTATTTAGTTTTTTTAAAATAACCTCCTGCACACATGGCTGTCGGAGTGAAGCAGTTTTTTTGGGGAAACTCATTGCCTGTTTGTCAAACCGCTGGCTTTTGAACAGTGCAGAACAATAACATTCTGGCTTAAGTGCTGAGTAATTTTATCAGGACTATCGTTGTATTTGGATAGTTGGCTAAAGCGGTCGGGCTCCTCTCGTGGTGATTAGCTCTGATACACTAACTGTTTCGTTTCGTTCTGACAGTTCTCACTCACATTGGGACATACCTGCAGTGCGCATTAATATTATTCTCTCCGTGATGTGTTCGTTTGGCTGAAATCCCACACGGACGTGCCAAGTGGCGCATTTTATTAAAAGGAATTGGCCTCCTTTTTTACATACTGAGATATGTCCTAAGCTTGGACGAGTTGATGCGTAACTGTCTGGTCTTTGTGTATGCACTCAGTCACGCAAATGGTGTTAGCATTTATCCTCTCTCAGCATAGGTATAGTGCCACTGGGGTGAAGTTAGAATCTACCAAGCTGTTTTCCCTATTTAGATACAGTTACGTGAGCCTTTACACAAGTCTAGTTACCCCTTTATATCCGCTGAGAAAATCGACATGCTTCATTTTGTGTAACTAGAGCAGACAGTTATGCATCAACTCGTCTAAGCTAAGGTAAGAACATATCTCAGTGGTGGATATTCATGTGTTATGTTGCTCATGCTTTAACTTTCACCTATGAGACTTTGTACGGGCTTTCATCACTAATAGTGTGCGTGTATGTGTCTAATGTGCATTTCCAGCTCAAAGTGCCCTCGGTGGACAAAACCACACAACAGCACACTACAGTAAACTTTCGCAAACTTCTTCTGAACCGCTGCCAGAAAGAGTTTGAGAAGGACAAAGTTGACGATGTGGTGTTTGAAAGGAAGCAGAAAGAGCTGGACTCTGCTGCAATGGTATGGTATGAGAATATCTTGAAGTGGTCCTTTTTACGATGAAAGCTCATTCTCGACTTGTCCTTTAGTCAACAGAACGTGAGAGGCTACGAGAAGAGCTGGAGGAAGCCAAGGACAAAGCTCGGCGGCGATCCATTGGCAATATCAAATTTATAGGGGAGCTTTTTAAACTTCGGATGCTGACTGAGGCCATTATGCACGACTGCGTGGTTAAGCTGCTCAAGAACCACGATGAGGAGTCCCTGGAGTGCTTATGCAGGTTACTCACCACCATCGGCAAGGACTTGGATTTTGAAAAGGCCAAGGTGTGCAGCATGCTCAGGAAACACAGTATAATGTAGATAGTTGATTCGACTCAGAATTACAGTGGGGAAAAAAAGTATTTGGTCAGTTTCACATAGACATTCTATTGGATTTTGGCCAAATACTTTTTTTCCCCACTGTACGTATGGATGCACTCAAGCTACACTAGTTGTCATCGTATGTATATCCTAATCAGTGTTGGTTAATAGTAAAGGAGGATTATAATACAGGTTGAATGGTATTTTAGCTGGAGAGTTTGCTCTCAAGGTTGAGGTGTTTGTGAATTGGTTATTTGTATGTTTATGATGCAGAACTCCTTTCAAACACATTCGCTCTTACTTCTGAAATAAATCAAATGTTCAGGACAATAACTTCAACCTTTATGTTATTTCTTTCTGCAGCCTCGAATGGACCAGTATTTCAATCAAATGGAGAAAATAGTCAAGGAAAGGAAGACGTCTTCTCGAATACGGTTTATGCTTCAGGATATAATAGACCTGAGATTGGTGAGTTTGGTTTTGTTGTGTCTTTGCTTATTTTGAGAAAATAACTGATCAATCATCACTCACTTTATTTGTCGCAAGCGTTTTTCTGCCAGGTAATTGGTGTCTAAATTTTAGCACCTTTTTTCCACTTGCAAAGTCATTTAAAAAGAGCAATTCAACCTTGTATTTCAATTTTATTTACCATACTTTCCAGACTATAAGCCGCTACTTTTTGCCCACCCTTCGAACCTCGCACCTACAACGGTGCGCCTAATTTATACATTTTTATGGTCTAACTGAATATCGTTCTCTTAGTTCCTCCACGTCTCTCCATGATGTTTACTACACACTGGAGCTAAAATAAATGTGTTTACTTCTCTCACCGCTGAAATACTATGGAGGGTCCAGCGATGCGCGGGTATCACAAACCCAGCTCAGAGCAGCTTCGAACGCCAGGAAACTCCCGAGGGCCGTGGCTGTGGGCGCTAACATGCCGAGGAGCCCGGCTCAAAACACGGCCACACTCCTGAGGAGTTGCCGCCGTGCGGGCAGCACTTCGGCTTCACTGAACGCACGCGTTTAAACAATAATATAATAGAAAAGCCCAGCGTGGATGGCACCTCTAATGCACTTGGAACAGTGTAGATAGCTGAGGCTTATAGACCAGTATGGCCTATGTATGTATAAAAATTCTTTATAAATGTTGTTGGTGCGGCTTATATTCGTGTGCACTCAATAGTCCGGAATTTACGGTAGTTTGATTAACTTTGATTTATTCCTAATTCTATTTGTACCAAATATTCAAAATTATTATGCATTATTATGTGTCAAAAAGGTTAAAAAAAACTATTTTTCAATGAAACTCATGGATGGTATTGTGTCTCAGGGCTCTATGAATCACTGACATTAATCTCAGAGACCTGGGATGATTAGTTGTCAGGTTAAGCCCAGTTAAGGGAAAAACTACTGAAAAAGGACGTTCCACATTATTAAGCAGACCATCATTTTCAAGCAATATGGGAAAGAAAAAGTGTCTCTCTGCTGATGAAAAGCGTGAAATAGTTGAATGCCTTGGTCTAGGTATGAAAACCTTCGATATTTCATGAAAGATCAATCGTAATCATCGTACTGTTAAGAGATTTGTGGATGATTCAGAGCACACTCCGGTTTGTGCAGGTAATGGCACAATATGGACGGTTTCTGCCAGACAAACACATCAGATTAAGAGAACAGATGCTACATAGCAGCAGACAGGTATTTGAAGCTGCTGGTGCCTCTCGAGTCTCCCAAACATCAAGGTGTAGGACCCTCCAGAGGCTGCAGTTGTGCATAAACCTTCTATCCGGCCTCCCCTAAACTGCTCATTGAAGCTCATGAACAGAAACGGCTGCAGTGGCTCAGAAATACATGGAGACTCATTTTCAAACAGTCGTGTTCACTGATGAGTGTCGTGTAACCCTGGATGGTCAGATCAATGGCGTAGTGGATGGTTGGTGAATGGCCACCATGTCCCAACAAGGCTGTGACGTCAGTAAGGAGAGGGCGGAGTCTTTGGGCCAGAATCATGGGTAGAGAGCTGGTCGGCCCCTTTAGGATCCCTGAAGGTGTGAAAATGACCTGAAAATATGTGGAGTTTCTGACTGACCACTTTCTTCTATGGTACATGGTATGCATGACAACGCACCATGTCCTGATGTAAAGAATACCTCTGCATCATTGGCTGCTATGGGCATAAAAGGAGAGAAACTCATGATGCGGACCCCCTCCTCCCCTGAGCTCAACCCTTGCAAAGAAATCCAAGCAGAAACTCTCCAAAAACTCATAAGTTTAATGGATTTAAGATTTTTTAAGCTGCTATCAAAGAAGGGCTCCTATGTTAAAATATAACATGACCTGTTATGACCTGTTTTTTTGATTGAAATAGCTTTTGATTTCAGTAAATATGACCACCTAATGCTACAAAGTCAACAAATGACAATTAATGATAAGCTTTAAAATGTATTGAAACAAGTTGCATAATAATTTGGAACAGTAGATTTTGAGTTTCTTACTATATTTATTTTTGAAAAAAGTAGCGTTATCACTGGGAGGTTTTTTCAACCACATTCAAATGATCCTCTAACAGTTAAAGAATTGAAAATAATGCTGACTCTCATTTGAGTTGACAGTTTAGAAAATTAGAGAAAAATGTCATTTGCATAATAATTTAGAACGTGCAGTGTATAATAGGCACGAAATTCTAAAGATTGAAAATAAGAAAAAATAATATCATGGAGGCTTTAATTTTATGTACTGGCTTTTTTCATTCTTTTTTATTATTTTTTTTTTACATCAAATGTATAATTTCCCAGCCTCTAGTAAGTCATTATCAACAAATCTGATGATTCTTTGATACTGTTTGCACTGTTAGCACAACTGGGTTTCCCGGAGAGCGGACCAGGGCCCCAAAACCATCGAGCAGATTCACAAAGAAGCCAAAATTGAAGAGCAAGAGGAGCAGAGGAAAGTGCACCAGCAACTGCTTTCCAAGGACAGCAAACGGCGTGCAGGTCAGTGTCGCACTCCAATCCTCTTTAGGGCTTAGTCACATCGGCGCATCTACAGCGCCTCAGGAAGTCAAATGAGCAAACAGCCCCACTTCCTGTCTGAAATGCCCACACAGCCTCAATTGTATACCACTGCAGCCAGGATACACTCCCATCTGCTCTATATAATCTAGCTGCTCAAAAATACAGACATAAGAGCCTCTTCAACATAGTGAAGATACAGTATGTCACTAATGTGCGTGTGCCTATTTATTTTGTGGTTGAACAGATCCCAGAGAACAGAGAGACCAGCGCATGCAGAGAGAGGAGACCTGGAACACTGTGCCCATGACAAAGAACAGCAGGACTATCGACCCCACAAAGATCCCAAAGATCTCCAAGGTCAGACATACTTCAGCCTTTGTGGAGGCTGAAACAAAAATGTCAACTATTGTGGTACTCATAAAGTACTAATCAGTTAAATGAACGGTTTTATACAAACTGATAAGACACATATTTCTGCATACTGCACCACCACAGTTGTACAACTTGTCCCAACACTGGTATGGTCAAATATGGCACATGAGCCCTCTACAGGATCCTTTTGGTACTGCTACACACTGCTCAATAGCTTCCCTGCTTTATTTGTTGCCAATGTGCAACATCTGTAATTGCTTGTGTTTGTCTGTGTGCAGCCTCAGATGGATGAGAAGATCCAGTTGGGTCCACGGGCTCAGGTCACGTGGGTAAAAGGCAGCAGTGGAGGGGCCAAGGCCAGTGACACGGGTAACTTGCTTAAAGGAACTATACTTGACTTTTTGTTTTCTTTTTGTAGGGTTTAATTTGTTTCTCCCCATAAAGGTATGTTGTAAAAGTAGGCATTTGTGAATTGTATTATGATTTGTTGACTTTGTGTATGGTCAACCCACTTAGTCAATATGTGACGGAAAGGGCTTTAGGGTGGCCGTGACGGTAAAAATATCCATTTTGTGATATTTGACTAAAACTGTTCAAATTAGGTGTAGTTCCTTTAAGTTACACTAAAACAAAGTTACATCTCACCAGCCTCAAAAAGCTTCTATGTCTGAAAGTGGCATTTTCTCAATTTTTGACAAAGAAGGAATCTTTGTCTTTGTAATTGAATTCTAATTGTTATAATGGTTCGGATTTAGTTATTATCATTTGAATAAGTCGAAATGAATCAGAAATTTCTGAGTCGTGGGGGCAGCTGTTGGAGCTGCACAAATCATATTGTATCCGCCCCTATGGCTCCTCCTGCAGGTGGTGGGTCCACAGAAGGTAAATCAGGAATCATCAGCTTAAAAAAAATTGTATGCTCAAGGACATTTAACACAAACATCTTCCATTGTTCTCTTCCAAATTCCCAACCCTTTGTGGTTGCCACAGTATTGACTGTAGACCTGACAATTAAAATGCCCCATGACAGTAGCTGAGATTTACCAAATTGAGATTGTCTTAAACTTTCATTAATTGCACAGCGATTTCTAATATTTGTAGCATTATATTCTATTATGAATTAAACTTTACTTTTGTAACATGTTTATCAGTTATAGGCAAGGCAACTTTATTTATACCTCACATTTCGTACACAGGGCGTTTTATAGTGTGTTTAATAAAATAAGGTGGTAGATCACTTTTCTTCCACGTTTAAAGACTATGGGCTAAACCTGCCAATTGTGGCCCTAAGTAGTACCGGGGTTTGGGGGAGAAATTATGAAGAAATTGACATCTTTAGTGTACTTTAACTGAGCTCTGATATGTGTAAGAATCTTTCTCAAAATCATCTTCTAAGGGTCTAAGCTGGATGGCCAGGCCTGACATTGCCTACAGCTGGTGTATTTTTTGTAAGTGCGTAGAGCTTATTCAAATTAATTTTTCAGGTATTTTTATTTTAACAGAGATATCTCGGCCATCTAGCTCAAGCCTCAATCGTTATTCCGCTCTGCAGCCTGCACCCACAGCCCAACCCTCCACCACACCCACTCAGAACCAAGAGTTTGACTCCAGACGGTCTTTAGGAAGGTACCTGCTGTTTGATTTGGGTAATTTGGTCAGTCATTATTTTAGTGAGTGACAAAACTTTGTTCTGCTGTTAGTCGAAGCACTGCAGGGAGAGAGCGTAATGAGAAACCTCTCATACCTGCTTCGTCATCGCGCTCCAGTCCGTTTGTCCGGAGAGGGAGCTCCAAAGAGCTTCTGGACATCCAGTCCCCAGAGGAGCCTCGGAGAGACCGCGACAGAGAAGGAGCAGAGCCCAGGAGACTCAGTGTGGCTGAGGACAAGCCAGAGCTAGAGCGCTGCCAAATCAGGGAACCTGGTGAGCAATTACTTTGAACAACAAGTACACTCAGATTTGTTTCCATATTGACTGAAAAATACTAATGTTATGTCCACAAATCGTTTTGTTTACAGTTAAGCCTGAACCTGTGATTCTTGCCCCAGACCGGACTGTTTTATCTGAGGAAGAAGTTGAAAGGAAATCCAAGTCCATTATTGATGAGTTTCTGCACATAAATGACTACAAGGTAATATTATTTATTATGAACATGTTCTAGTTGATTGTTAATACAATATCGATGGTGGTTTTAACAATATGCTGGATGCTTTTATTGCAGGAGGCTGTCCAATGTGTGGATGAACTGGACTTGGCCTCTCAGCTGCACATATTTGTCCACATTGGGGTGGAGTCAACGCTTGAGCGCAGCCAGATCACACGGGACCACATGGGACAGCTATTCTTTCAGCTCCTGCATCAGGGAATCCTGCCCAAATCGGAATTCTATAAAGGGTCCGAACAAAGACCAACTGAGAGTCTCTTAATTTCATTCACTGTATGAAATTCTTTTTCCATGTTGTTTTAGCGACTATAATCTATGATCTGCTCTTGTGTTGTGCGTTTAGATTTGCCGACACGCTGGAGCAGGCAGATGACATGGCCATTGACATTCCCCACATATGGCTGTACCTCGCCGAACTGCTCTGCCCAGTGCTAAAGGATGGACTCTTCTCAATGAAAGAGCTCTTTTGGTAAGATGTTAGACTTTGACAACCCTCTGCTTAAGTTTTGCAAAGGAATTATAGACTTGCATTTGTGATCACCAGATACTTTAATTAAAGCCACACTGTGTAACATTTCACCCAATAAATAGAATAAAATACAAGCCTTTTTTTAAAAATTATTTTTATTGTTTTTTTATTGAGGAAAAAAAAAAAAAGACCAAACAAACATATGTCTTTGGTGTAAGCTGCTCACGTCTCTTTCCTTAACTTTTTTGGGAGCGGGACGTCTCTGGCTCATCTCATGCAGATATGAATAAGGCAGCCAAATATTAGATCTAAATAGGTCAGGTCCTCATCCAAATCCATTCATTGATTACCCACCGCAAAAATAGACTTTTCTGTGTCGAGGTGCTCGTTAGGAACATGTTTTGTTTTTGCAACAGTAGAATCCAAAATGTTATGCAGTTTGTCTTTAAATCATTAATACTAGCAAGTGTCTTAAATTCTTTCTCTGTTACCTTTGTCGTCTGTTTTGTTGACAGTGAATTAAGCAAACCTTTGGTTACTACGGGAAGAGCTGGGATCTTAATTTCTGAAATACTGCACTTACTATGCAAACAAATGGTAAACAACAAAGTAATGATTTAAATAATATCAAGAACGATGAAAATGAAGGGCAGCTTTTTGGTTATTTTATTGTATAATAGTAATGCCTTGTATTAACAGAGCCATAGGTCGGTGGGGTCTTTATGGAGGGAATCTGGTCTCAGCTGGACAGACTTTCTACCGGATGGAGACGATGTCGAGTCATTCATCACACAGCATGTTAGTCATAATGAAACAAAAAAACTGCGGCCAAGTACATTTTCTTTTGATCTGTGATGTTGTAACATGTTTTTATGTTGCCAACAGAAACTCCAGTTTGTTGTATCGGACACATCTCTATCTCAGACAGCCTTATCAAAAAGGAGCTTGTCTCCTGAAGAGTTAAACCGACAGTTGGAGAAACTGCTGCTGGAGGAAATGGCCACTGATGAGCAGATCTTTGACTGGGTTGAGGTAGGAGTCAATGCATGACACTGGTGCATGAAACAAAACGATGACACTCGTCTCATTTTGTGCTGCCGGTTCTTCTTTGTAAAGGCTAACCTGGATGAATCTCAGATGAGCTCATCTCCGTTCCTGAGGGCTTTAATGACAGCTGTGTGCAAAGCAGCTGTGAAAGGTAACCAATGGAACAAACACATTTCTGTTTATAAACCTGCCGATTTCACTGACCTGTCTACTGCCTATTGAACAGATGAGAACACTAACTGCCGTGTGGACACGGACACCATCCAGAAGAGACTCCCTGTTTTACTCAAGTACCTTAACTCAGACACTGAGCGACAGCTTCAAGCACTTTATGCACTTCAGGCACTGATCGTCTCCCTTGATCAGCCGCCAAGTAAGTTAGAGTGTGTGCACAGCATGTTACATTGCAAGTCTGTGTTTCTTTGAGTATTAATGTTTATTTTTAATACATTGCAATATGGCAAACTGCTATTAACGGTGGCGGGTGATAATGTAAACTCTAGGTGGGGCTATTGCATATCATGTTGTGTATCAGATCTGCTGCATTTTGGACTAAAAAGAAGCTACAGTATTTAGCCACATATCAGATAAAGCCAACAATGCATGCAATTCTCAATCCCTCAGAGCATGAGCATCAGAACTGTGACGTGAACTACACATAGAAGTAAAGAAAATGTTTTCACAATGCATTGCAGTTTAATAGCTGAAACGACGTCTTTAAACAACAGAGTATTTCCTAACAGTGCATTTACCTTAAGCACAATAACGGGGATCATAAAATAGATGTTTATGTGTTGTTACAAGCAGGGTTTAAAACAACGCATGTACACTGACATCCGTAGACAAAAAAGACGTTAAAATGTACGTATAAATTCTCGCCCCTTTTTAAAAACAAAAAGACAGGAGGGGCTTGCCCACCGTGCTCAATGATACCAGCTGTGAAATGTTTTTCTTTGATGCAATTGTTATTAAAGAGGAGCTACTGTGCAAAGCAAAAGATGATTAAATTCTTCCTGCGCTTGGTCTTTCAGATCTCCTCCGGATGTTCTTTGACTGTCTATATGACGAGGATGTCATCTCGGAGGATGCGTTTTACAAGTGGGAGTCAAGTAAAGACCCTGCAGAGCAACAGGGCAAAGGGGTGGCCCTCAAATCTGTGACGGCATTCTTCACCTGGTTACGAGAAGCTGAAGAAGAGTCGGAGGACAATTGACAAGAGGCCACCCAGGACTCGTAGTTGAACTAAATTGTCTCAGCTGAACAAACTAAATTCAAAATGGGTGTATGAGCAGGACAACGCGTTTACAGCTGGATTTTTTTTTTCTGCGGTACGGTTCTGAGACATGCCGCCATTTTGAGTTTGGATTCCAACGGTGGAAGCACTAAATACTTGTATTATACATAGAAAATATTTTTGTTTTAAATTTTAACTTTTGTTTTTACTTTTTAAGAAAGACTTAAATACATAGGTCCCGGACTCTTTAATTTATTATTTTTTTAAGGACTGCAAATATGAAAGTTATTTAACGTTTGCAGATGTTCAAAGGAGAACCTGAAAACAGAAATAATATGAATTATAATAACAAAATAATAATTGTGATATCATTGCTTCCCTGGACTCCACACTGTTTGAATTCAAACAGGGCAGACCAAAGTTATTTGGGGATGAAGGGGAAGCGTCAGTGAAAGGACGAGAAATGTTAACATGTCTGTGTATGGCACTTGTGGTTGCCTCCAGAGTGCTCCCTCAGCCTTGACCCACTGGATGTGAGACGTACATGAACCTCACGGTAAAGTGTGCATTCAAGAAGTGGAGAAAATCATTCATCAGAACTGTCACCCTCCAGATGGACAAACTGGATACTCATGAAATAAGAAACAAGCAACCTTTCAAAAGGAAATGTCCAGGGTCACTGAACATACGGTATGCTTGTAATACTGCAGAGCAAATGAAAAGCTTGTAAATAAAGACTAAAAATCTATTTGCTAAGTCGTTTCAGATTTGTGCTCTTTACCACTTGTTCATTTTGGTTTGACTAGTTGGGAGTCACCAGCAAGCAGGACCCTTTACCAGCGCAAACATTTCACATAGAGCTGTGTCTTTTATTTTTGTAACTCTTTCAGAAATCTGCATGGTTTTGAAATGACCCCATTGCCCCATGATCACCTTGTGCTGTCCTATCCAATCTTAACCGTCCCACCCACTTCCAGTCATTTGATGGGTGCCATGTGGTAAATACCCCATTCAGTATTAACAGTCTTAAAAAAATGAGCTATGTGCTAACTCATGGACATAAAACGCACAACTTCAAAGCTGAAAGGTTGTAAAAGTATTTGGCCATATTTTCAGGTATTTAGTATTTTCTTTCTTGTGAAATGTTGGTAGTTGGCACATTGTTGGTTGGCCTGTGTTTGGTTTTTAAAGTTAATATTGGAATTCTTTGAAGAGTCAATGCATAAAATAAATTGATTTTTGATTCATGCACCCAGTAAATGAAAGTGAGCATCCCCCCATAATCCTACAAACAAAAAAGTAAATGAAATTATTAATAACAGATAAAGAAAACTGCAGAGCAAGTATGCTTTCAGAAGGTAATCCATGATTTGAAAAATGCCGAGTGCATTTGATTGTACAAAGAGCTCGTGGGAATCCCGCGGTGTGTGACGTAGGACGTAACAAGCAACGGCAATGGGGCGGGGCACGTAAACTGAGAAATCTTGCCTAAATAAAGGACCGTGCAGTAATTTCTTCAAAGTATTTCGCATTTTCCCAACACTAAACAGGTTAGTTTGTTTCCGTACAACAACGTTGTTGAGTAATTACTCGTTTGCATGCATGCATTCACAAAAAGACCGCGTAACGCGGCTGGAAATAATGTTTTTCATCTGGATTGAGCGACGCCATTACCGTGTGTATGCCAACCAACAAAATGGCGAAATTGCCGAGAATTTTGGCTAATCGTTTCCTTGATAATCCTGGAAACACGCTGAGTTGTTCCTTAAGATGTGCCAATAAAAAGCGCCTTGCACACATTAAAAGCAGAGAACACTTTGTGAAATACATGCTTAGATTATCTTGTGTCTTTAATCTAGTATGAATTCAATGAATGAGTGACTGCTTGGTGCTGCAGTACCCACGGTGTATGTGGGTTCATGCGCAGATTATTTCATAAAAGTGAAAATGCATGCTCTTTTCTCCATCCAGGTGGTGGAGAGTGATGCCCATTCGTCGAGCAGCTGCGACTCCGCCACAGGAGAAACCCCCCTCCGCGGCGGTAGAGAAAGGTGAAGCCTCCCTTAGGCCCAGGACAATGATTGACTTCGGCTTTACTGCACTGCAGAGTGCACACAGCACCGTCAGGGACATCATGTTTAGTTAAAAGCAACACAATATATTGGACTTAATGCTGTTTATAGTTTGTCTACGTATTCAAAAATGAAGATTCTAACAATTTTAACGTTTGTGTCACCGCGCATGCGCACCATAGTTAGGAGCTTTCATTAGTTTCCTGAGTTTCATTCAATTGTATCTGCAATGCACAAACCAAATATTTCATGTTCATTGTTCACTTTAAAATATACTAAATGCATATTTAACTTTCAGAGGATGAAGCAACACCAGAAGAAGAGTCTCCACCGGCTAATGAGAGTCCAGTTAAATCCGCTCCAGAAGCAAAGGAGGGCCTGTCGACTGATGAGTCTGAACCGACAGAGAATGGAGAGAAGGATCCTGAAGAGGGAACAGCAGAGGATGGGAAAAACAAGGAAGTGTGAGTTTTTAAAACTTTTCCAACTCTGAGCTCTGCGATATTTCACTTTGATAGCACTTTTATCCGTGTTTATGATCCTTGCCTCGGCTTGGATAACAGCTCACAGCTCCTCATAATCTCTAGTGCAACATTTCAGTCAGTCTTGAGTGGCCAGTTATGTCAGTATATGTTGATTTGCTGGGTGACTAAGAGATCTTAAAATATCATCAGAAAAACAATTCAAAATTTATGGAATAAAATAAAATCAAGAAAATGTTCCTTTTTGAAATTTGGCTGAGTTGTGTGAGATTTTCAATGAAGAAAACTAGTTCTAGAAAGAACCTTTCCCTCACTAGTTTAGTTCAGTTACTGTTGCTCATTAAGAGAGATGTTCTGAAATTTCATTTTGTCTCCCCCGACGCCGACACATGGACAAAGTGACAAATGCAAGGACTGCTTGGCCGGACAGTGCACCACACACTGCTATGTTCTCCTTCTAAGGTGAGGATGTGATCAAGATAAGGGTGGTAACAATCACAGTGAAATATCGCTTTTAGGTAATCATGAAGCATAACTCAAACATTTGCTTATTTTGGTGACAGGTTAAAGGATGGATACAAATATAAATCCAAAGTGAAGAAGGTGAAAAGGACCATTCCCGCATGGGCTAGTGTCTCCTCAAATAAAAAGGTTCCTGTTACAAACTATGCAGGGACTCAGCACAGATTGGATAACATTCTGGTTGAAGCTATAACGGTGTGTGTTTCAACAGAAAACCATTGAAACCACCTATTTTCTGACTCAAGAGTAACGTATGTGTTGTTGATTTGCAGTCTTTCAACTCTCGGTCTGGGGTTTCTTACCAGTCACTCATGAAATACTTAATCAAAAAATACCCTTCAATGGAACTTGACAGGAAGAAGTTTCTAATCAAAAAAGCAATGAAGAAGCAGTTGGGGAATGGTGCTATTAAGCAGGTATTGCTTGTTTTCTTTATTCAATTAGTTTTAGTTAAATAATAGTTGAAAATTCGGTGGTCTTCAATATGTTTTTCTGTATTTGTGGCACACAGTTGAAGGGTAAAGGCCTCTCTGGAACCTTTGCCATTGGAAAAGTGGCACCAGCATCAAAGGTATGTTTTACGGGCGCCGCGGTGGGACAGCCGTTAGCGCTGCGTAGATTTTGCATGTTCTCCCCATGTCTGTATTGTTGTTTTCCGGGTGCTCCAGTTTCTCCATCACTAAAAACACGTATTTATGTTTGTGAATGTGTGTGGTTGGTGGTCGTGTGAGGGGCCAATGGCGCAAATTGGCAGCATTGTTTCTGTCAGGGCAGCTGTGGCTACTAAGGTTGTCTATCACCACTGAGTATGGCATGAATGTTAATTGCTCCATGTAAAGCACTTTGTGACCATGTCCTGATACAAACAAAGTCATTTCCTACCACTGGAGAGCTCTATATTTGCAGGCATTGTGTAATGTCATATAAATGTCAATTTCAGAAAACATCACAGAACACAGAGTCTCTGGGAGATGCACTGCCGCTCATCATCACACGACTCTGTGAGCCCAAGGAGGCATCCTTTGGTCTTATCAAGAAATACCTGATGCAACACTTTCCAGCCCTCAATATAGAGAAAAGGTACAGCTTGAATATAGTTTATTAATTATATGTAAATCGACACATTTTTGGTAAAGATTTCCCATTGATGTTTATATCATTTATATCACAATGGGAGATAAATAAGATCACCTGTGTTAACTATTCAGTGCAGTTCTTTTTTTGGTGAAATGTCTTAAGTGAAATTGTGTGCTTTCAGACCTGATATTCTTAAGGCAGCTTTGGGGAGATCAATAGAAAAAGGCCAAGTGGAGCAGATTACTGGGAAAGGAGCATGTGGAACATTTCAGGTATGCATTTTTTCATTAAAACGTTTGTTTTTTTCCGCCTTTGTATTAATATTTTTTAATTACTCCTCCCTACAGCTGAAGCGTTCTGGCAGCCAAGCCCAGTTGAAAGGTAGCACCTTGGATGATGCCATTGTTGCTGCGATAACGGCTATGAATGAACCGAAGACCTGCAGCACTACCATTCTACGCAAACACCTCTTAGACGTCAACAAGGACCGAAAGGAGCACATACTAGGTAGCAATAACTGTGCTTTTCCCTTGCAACTGATTTGCATTTAATCGATGTGGCTGTTTGAGAATAAACTCAAATTGTTTTTTTGTTTAGTGTCTTCTCTGAGGAGGACTCTCACAAAGTGCAAAGTACTGGGCTGGATGGAGCAGATCACTGGTCACGGCTTCACAGGGACCTACCGGCTTTCGTTCCCCTACTACCCTGGGTACATGTTGTGTTGTCTTCTCTGTATGGCATATATCATTTGTAGTAACTAACCAATGGTATCCTATGCAGTCCTACAATTCTGTATCCAGACCGGTTTAAAGATGTTGAAAAACCTGCAGCACCAAAACGACGGAAGGCAAGGTCGGATGACGAGTCAGAGGAATCTGAAGAGTCTGAGGAAGAGGAGTCAGAAGATGAAGCTCCCGTCCGCAGCCGGTGGGTACCTCTTTCTTTTTTGGTGTAAATATGAAGATATTCAATTTTTTCTATTTCTATTTAATTACCAAGGAGCAGCTTTAACATATTTTTTAATGCTGCTATAAAAAGTAAATCCCGTCTCCTTTTATCATCTCTTTATTGTTATCCAAAATAATATGCTGTAAAGTTTTGTTGAAGAGGGGGGGCTGTTTCACGATTGTCTTAGGCCGAGGGGAAAAACAGCAGGTATACTAGTTAAGATTCTAGTTTTATGTAAATGAAATCTATTATACAAAATGAATATATTTTTGTCCATGCCAATTGATACATTTATGTTTGTTGCTTTAGAAGTAAGAGACCTCCACCCAAGGCACGGCGTCCTCCGCCAAGTAAATCTCGAAGTGCTGGTCGATCCAAATCCAGAGGCGGCAAGTCATCTCCAGTTAAGAAAGTGACACCATCTAAGAAAGTGGCAAGCAAACCAGCATCCTCCAAAAAGGGATCTACAGCAGCAAAAAAAGCCACTCCGGTGAAGAAAGCCGCTCCCGCTAAAAAGCCCAAAACTCCAGCCGTTAAAAAGATGGCAAGCCGAGCGGCCAAACGACCACCACCCAAAGATTTGTCTTCAGATGAGGAGGAAGAAGAAGAGGAGGAGGAGGAGGAAGAAGAGGAAGTTGTCCCAAAGAAGGCAGCAAAAGGCAGGTCCAGCCGTTCAAAACCAGAAGAATCTCCAGCGCCTCCAGCTAAAAAACAGGCCACCAAAAGTAATTCCCGAGCTGCATCTAAAAAGTCCAAGCCTGCGGCCAAAAAGGGGTCAAAGGGTAGCGCTCAGTCAGCTCGGAAGTCCAAACGTGGCAGGCGCTAAACTTCCATAGCAGTTTGCATATGTTTTTTATTGGTTGCTGCCTTTTTTAAAGAGGCAGCAGTTTTTTATTTCTATTGTAGAGTAGTTTCATTTTTTAAGTTAACTGTACATTGAGAGTTTCCAGTGTTTCTTAATCTCTGTGTGTAGAAAGCTCAGTTAGTTCTATTAAAAAAGGTATGAACAGATGGAGAAAACTTAGCCAGATCGACATGTAACTAGAGACATGTAGTTACTTCTGTTTTTATACTTCCTCCTCATAACCTCATAGTTGTAAGCAGCGCGCCATAGGAGTTAGTTTTCACTGGGAAATTTCCTTTCCATTTTCTGTTATTGTTCAAATATTTTAATTACATTTTATGGTTTAATGCATTTTGTAAAAGCATCGAATGATTTTGCCTTACGTGCTTATATTCTATTTGAAACAATTACCCTTCGAAAAGATTTGCGCCTGCAGGTGCCAGGTCATTGACTTCTCAAGTCAGTATTAACTTTAAAATGTGGCTTTGAGGAAATGTCTTTTTGATATGTATGTGAACATCTAAAGATTTCATTTCATTGGATCACTGTAGAAACTTTGAGAAATGTGTGTTGTAAGAAAAAGAGAAGGAAGCCAAGAGCTTAAGATGTACACTCTGCATGCATGTATTCCCTGTGTTGTTAAGCTTTTTTCTCTGAAGTCATTAATAAATGGCTATATTTGTAACATTTGTCCATTATTTAGTGATGTTGCATGGCACATTTTATTACTTATGGGAACCTTTGTCAGCGAATAAATATTTCTGCTAGACCTGGAAGTCATAAGGAAAATTTGGGGCATAAAAATGAATGCGCTCAGTTGCAGCGTTTTACAAAATAACTACTTTTGCAGCCCTGACGTGTCGGAAATGTATAGTTTATTCCAGGAAAGAAAACATGTGGGTCATAGGCAGTGGTTGTCAAAATGGGGGCCCTTAACCATATCTTGATTGATGTTTTTAATTAATAGGTTTGTTTAGTTTTATTGTATTGCTTGATATATTATTCGTTCGTTTTAAGAGCGTGGGATTGTTTTGAGGTCCCAGCCTGAATAGTTCAGCGCAGAGGGTTGACTGGGCGGGACGCAATTTCGCAATGTCGAGGAATGTGTGGAGGAGCAATCTGGGATAGACCGCCGGAAGGAGCTACAGTAGATGACTGAATGTTTCATCTTTCTCTGAGCAGTGTAACCTGTAAGTCCTGACATTTCCAACTCATAGAAAACAACTAGTCGGTCAGCAACAGGTTTTCTAAGCCCGTTTTCAGCGCGTGAAGCTCCGCCTCCGGCCCACGGCAGCCGCGCACCTGGTCCCGTATCAGTGGCAGGTTGAGGCGAGGCGCGAGGGGAGCGACTGTGACCGCGGCTGCAGGGTGAGAGTCTGGCTGGGGGAGCGTAGTCGGAACTAGAGGCACAACAGGGAAAGCTACTTGCCAGCACTGGGGATTTTGTTTTGTCTTTTCTGAAGTTGCTGCCGCAGGTTAGTGGACTCGTGTCTCTCTCTGAAAAGTTGTGTGAAAAGTTTTGGTTTCATCGTGTGTAACACTCGCCACATTGGCTGTAGGTTTACGCTTTTCAACAGAGAGGGCGCATTTTGACAATTGGATGTGTTCATTATTGCTGTCGGCCTAGTCAATTAACAGACATAAACATTGCTTAGAGCAGGGGTGTCCAAACTTTTTTCATGGGGGGCCGAAGCGCACACAGGATGAAGGGCCATAGATCAGTGGTTAGTGCCGCAAAACCTTTGACTAGCAGAGGTTTAAATTGTGCCCCACACCTTTATTTATGCTCAAAACCTTCATGCCAGCTCTGTCTCACAGAAAAAGGTTAGTTGTTTGGTTAGAATTGTGTAGAATTATTACATTTCAAATAAAAAGGACTGTCTCTGATGATGTGTCCCGATTCAGCAAGAGGCCAAGGGCCACCAAAAATTGGTCTGAGGGCCGCATTTGGCCCCCGGGCCGCACTTTGGACACCCCTGGCTTAGAGTGTTGCATACCATAAGATGTAGGATTATGAAACTGTCTTTCTCTCTCTTTTGGAATTACTTAGTTGCTGACTTTGCTGTCATTGTTTCTCCTCTTGAGATAAAGCCACAGCAAAGAACAGCATGGAGGAGGCATCAGGCAGAGAAGATGGCACAGTCACACGCACAGCGGAGGTAGGAAAAACATACTTATTCATCCTTTCATTCATATCCCAACCCCCCAGGCAATCATTCATTCATTCATAACATGTTCTTTATGTTCAGTATGTCGGGTCATTTCCTGTGGATGACCACTGTTTGGATGACCAAATTGAGCAACTGCACACACGGCTAAAATGTTTTAGGGTGAGTCACTTTAAAGGTGCACTATGCAGCTTTTAGGTGGAAAAATCCAGTTGATATTTGTGTGTATTTAACCTTGTAGTGACCCAGTGGCTGAGAGGTCAGCATGGTGCCTTTATGTTTGATCACGGTGGTCTCTACAACACTCCAGGATCACTTGTTTTGTAGGTTTTCTGGTCCGTCGGCAGAGAAAACCTTCCAAACAGTTGATCCTGGAGCGTCCTAGAGACCACTGTGATGCAAAGTAACCACTCACACAGCCGCTGAGTCACTGTAAGGTCAAATACGCACAAATATCAACTTTTTTTTCCCACATAAAAAGTTGCACAATGCAGCTTTAACTTATACATTGTTGTACAGTATACCTCGCCTTACGCTGCATTTGTCTCCCATCAGACATGCAAACCAAGAAGACTAGTGTCATTGAAATTCTCCATAAAAGGAGTGAAAATATATGACGAGGATGAAACCGTAAGCAATGTTTTTGTTTTCGTTAGTTTTTGTTTCGTTGCACTGGGTGAGTTGTGTTAAGTTTGTGCACCGTCCCACCTGCAGACTCTCCTGATGGCCCATGCACTTCGCAGAGTGTCTCTTTCCACAGCGCGGCCCACAGATTCCCAGTTTGCGTTTGTGTCCCACAACCCTGGAAGCCTTGACACGCAACTCTACTGTCACGTCTTCAAAGCACGACACGCCAGAGCTGTAAGACGATGTTTATTCTGCTACCGTGCACATATTTTGAATGGCTGCCTTTTAACCACAATGTACTGAAGTGTACAGCATTTGACAAAGTGATGTACTTTGAAAGCTTTATCTTTGTTTAATAGGCCCAGTTCCTGAACCTGCTCTTATGCAGATGTTTCCAGCTGCTGTATTTGGAGAAACATCCAGAGGAGGCTCAGCAGGACTCTGCCGGCTCTGCCCCGCGCCGAAACCCGTCCCTCCTCAACCATGGCTTCCCCCTCAGTGTCAGCGCCCTGGTGTCCTTCAGAAGGGCGCCCTTTAGAGGGTGGCTGCCAGGAACAAAGGTATTCTCCATTCTCATATTTTATACGCAATTGTACTGCATTGGTTTAACTATATGCCAATACATACATCACTACACAAAGCAGGGCTGTGGAGGGAATGAAAAATCATCCCATTTTATTTCCCCACCCGTTATTTAAATACTTGTATAATTGTGCATGTGTGGGCATCTTTGCTGATTTCGCTGCCTCTGCCACATGGTTGAATCTGAATCATTGTTTTCCCGTGAAGTTTAGTACACACTTAGGTTTTGATATTTGTGGATGTGGACCAGCAATAGCACCAAAAATGTTTCTGCAGTTATCAAAATGAACACAGTCACATGTCTTTGCTGTTTTAGAAGCACGGGAAATCCTCCGATGACCAGCAGAGCAGCCAGGATGAAGTCTTCTCCTCGTCCCCCTCACTGGTGCGCAAGAAAGCAATCCGAACCAAAGCCCTGCACTCCGGGGCGTACCGCTCCTTCACCTTCACCCCTCTCAAACAGCGCACGGTACAGGAGCGACTCCAAACATCATCAGGTGGGCCAGCTGTTCAGAAGGCGCTCTCGAGGTTCAAGGAGTTGATTAGGTAACGCAAGGAGTTTTTGATAGAGGATGGGCTGCACTTTTTGATTGGTGTGACCTCACTTTAGTCCACAAGTTTTTTTTGGATCCCTTGTGCACTCACTTAAATTTCACTTTCATCATGAGGGTGTGGTTTGTATAGAGGGTCTTTTGTTTTTTGTTAAAATGAATATATAGTGAATCGCAGAAAATGATTACTGTATTCAATGGCTCTGTGATTTGCTTTGTTTGTTTTTACTGTTGCGCCGCATCCATACATTTATCTCCATGCACATTTTTCAATATTCTTTCTCAATATTGTCTGCTCCGCTGGAAACAGCAAAGGCACAAGAGGCCCCTGCTCAGAGGAGGTCTCGAGCCCCAAGCCTGGCCGAGACGGAAGAAGCACTGGCCCAGGCGGTGTGGTGTTGGGCTGGAATCGCAACGTGAGTGCCACCACACATGTAAGCCTTTAACTCGGACTACACCTGCGCAAGAATTTAGCAACACCTGTTTTTCAAGGGCTTGGTCTTTAGGCTTTTTATCTGCCGCTATGGATTATCCTAATGCTTCAGGAGCGCGACATTTTGGACATGGCTTCACTTTTGTCTCGGTGGGGCCGCTTGCATCATGCATTAAAAAAAACAAACATTTATTTTGTTGGTCCTATACCCTTTTTCCATTCACATTTACTCAAACAATATTGTGGGTGACATTACCCACACACAAAGCACTGAAGACCACCGGAAATCTTGAACCACTGCTCCAGATGTAATTTTGTAAATGCTATTTCATGCATGTACTTTCTTTATTTTCTGCAGTGATAGCAGCTACTCGCTCCTGGCAGACGATGTATTGGGAGCGTATCTTTTGTGTCCACATCCTAAAAAAAAGAAATGTGGCTCTCTGATTATTCGCTTTCCCGCTGGACTTGTCACTCACCTCATAGAAAATACACGGAAAGGAAAGTTCCTGCTTGAGGTAACACACTTTTGTTTGTATTGTATTCATTTTGAAACGCATATATATGATTGGCTGTTTGTATGCTGCTTTAACAGAAATGCAAGCTGGAGTTTAGTTCATTGGCTGAACTAATTGAGCACTACACCGAGACCGTGGATGAGCTGCCTTGCCTGCTAAACTGCGCCCGAGTAAACCACTGTTACGAGTGGGAGGAAGATGCCAGCAAACCAAAACAAGCTGTTAAAACGCCAAACAATCTCAAAAAAACAAGAATGAAAAGTACCCACTTAAGAGCTTGAGTTGGAAACTGAACTGCTACATAGAGCTTTGACTGAACATTGTGCTTGTTGTTATTTGCATGTCTCACTACTGGTATGGGGGATCTTGTTGTTGGTGTACCTTTTATACACTGTGTGTCATTTACTTCCACAATGTCAGCACTTACCTTAAGAAAGGGCACTTTTTATCAAATGCTGCTTTTATTTCAGTATTTTAAGTCTGTTTTTGTATGTTTTTAGAATCATTATTTGTACGTTATTTCTTACCCTTACTATTTACAGAGCTGCTTTGACCATTTTTTTTTTATCTATCTGCCGTGTGTGCAAATACAATATGTGCGTAAATTGGAAACGGCTCGTCTGTTTTATGTACTGTACATCTTTGTTACTTTATCTCTATAAAGATGTCAATCTTCCCCCTCCTGGATAGGCTGATAATATGGGAACGATTTAGATTCTAGAGGTCCTTTGGGATGTTTTTCAATTTGATCAGTAACAAAAGAAAGCATTTTATTGATCATTTGGTTGGGAAGGTGTATGCTAATGAACACACACACGAAACACATCTATGTGAACACACCACACCAGATTGTAGTCATGGGCTAAATTCTATCTGTCAAACTACACTCATACACTCAAGCACACTCTCACTCATCGTGGCCTATTGTACAAGATTTTACTGGTAGGGGAAACTGGAGGGAACCGGCGCAGACACTGGATGAACATGCAAACTCCTGAGAGGCCCGTCCGGGGATTGGACCTAAGACTTTCTTGCTGTGAAGCTCTGAAATTGAACCATAAAGCTAATGAGATACCGAGAATATAACATTAAAATATGTTACAAGCTACTCATTGCCTATAAAAAGGAAAATGTGCTTTCACTTGCCAGCCCTTGTGATTGAAGGCTGGTTGGTATTCTATAGCCTATTGGTAGAGCTCTAACCTTATTACCCTAGTGCTACACTGAACTGCAATATCAAAAGCACTGTAATATCAGTAAATCATAGCCTGTTACACAGTTGTGGCCGGTAGGGGTCGCCCCGCCCTCACCTGTACTGCGGGCAGGTGAGAGTTTATGGTTGCTAAGCAATTTACTAACGCCGTGGATAAATAAGGAGAGTGACCGGTGCCCTGTAGCCAACTCGAGCTTCGTCATTACCTTGACTGGGGGCTCCTGTAGGGAATGTGAACACTATTGCAGCACAGGACTGTTATGACCAGCAGAGAGATGGGCTCCGAGTCTGTGAAGGTGGTTGTGCGCTGTCGGCCGCTGAATGACCGCGAAAGGGCCTTTCAGTCCAAGGTGGTGTTGTCCATGGATCTGGAGCGCTGTCAGTGTTTTCTAGTGAAACCCGGGGTCGCGGACGAGCCTCCTAAACAGTTCACATTTGATGGGACTTACTTCACTGACCACACCACTGAGCAAATGTACAACGAGATCGCGTATCCCTTGGTCGAGGTAAGCAAGACTTTAAAATGAGTTTTCGACAAAAGCAACCAACTCAAGTCACCACAGGACACCTTGGACATTAACGTTGCTTAAGCCTATCTTATTTCTAATGACTGCAAACCTCATGATTTGTTTTAACCATTTGTGACCAAGTCAATTCTGTCTTTTTCTTCTAGGGGGTCACTGAAGGCTACAATGGCACAATCTTTGCCTATGGGCAGACTGGAAGTGGTAAATCCTTCACGATGCAGGGCACAGCAGAACCTGTGTGTCAGAAAGGGGTCATTCCACGGGCTTTTGAACACATCTTTGAAACCATTCAAGTACGTCACAACCAGAGGCGGGCAGAACTCTGATACATTTACACAAGAGCTTCTACTAAAAAGTGGCATAAAACAGATGTAGTTTGTGTTCTTAATTCTTCAAAAAGTATATTGTATATAAAGTAAAGTATATAATTCTAGACTTTTTACATCATTTTATATTTAATTTCTCAGAATTTATGTCACTAGTGAATCGTAAATCAGACACTCAAACAGTCAGTGCGCTGTAAAATTATTGTTAAAGTAAAGTTACACTTACTGGAGTGAATGTTTTAGCTATTCTCTACCCACCTCTCGTCACAACTGGTATTTGTGAGAAAAGCCCAGAACCCTTTAAAAGTGCAACTGTTTGTTTTAACTAGTGTGCAGAAAACACCAAATTCCTGGTGAGGGCGTCATACTTGGAGATTTACAATGAAGAAATAAGGGATCTCTTGGGAAGTGAAACCAAAAGCAAATTAGAGGTAATTTATTTTGTATTATTATTATATTCCAGATCCACAAATCCTAGCAAGCAAACAACATAATAACTGATAATCAACTTAACATTGATTTTCTTATAACTCACAAAATACCTGAGAATTGTGAAAGTAGTTGAAGCCATATACAGTATCTATATGAGGTGTTTGTTTAACATGGTTGAGATCTGTTCTAGTTGAAGGAGCACCCAGAGCGAGGCGTGTACGCTCGGGACCTGTCCATGCACACGGTGCACAGTGTAGGGGAATGTGAGACCATCTTGGAGCAGGGCTGGAGGAACAGAGCTGTGGCATACACACTGATGAACAAAGACTCATCCCGGTCACACTCCATCTTCACCATCCATCTGGAGATCTGCAGCACTGGTGAACAGTACTAAGCTTTATGACATTTTTGTGGACCATTGAGGTCTTTGAAATAGATCTTGTGAAAAAATAAAGAGGTATCTCTTAAAACAGTAGAACTCATACCTCACACCTCTTATTGATTCATATTAAGTTAGTTTTTTCCTTGTGGTTTAAGATGTATTGACCTACATTTGAATAACATTTTTAATCCTTACAATACAGTACAGCAAAGTAAAAAGGATCTTTATCTGATGCATGTACGATCAGTTCAGTTGTTAACAGAAGATTACCTCATTAACAATGACAAGTTTGTTTATAAAACTGCGTAACAATCTTTGTGCAAAAGTGACTGATTTCCTCTCTTTTGTATTCGCCTCTCACCTTAGATGAAAATGGACAAAGTCATCTGCGAGCTGGGAAACTCAACCTGGTGGATTTGGCAGGGAGTGAACGTCAATCCAAAACCGGTGCAACTGGTGAGCGCCTCCGTGAAGCCACCAAGATCAACCTGTCCTTATCTGCTCTGGGCAACGTAATCTCAGCACTGGTGGACGGACGCTCCAAGTATATCCCCTACAGGGACTCCAAACTCACCCGACTGCTCCAGGACTCTCTCGGGGGCAACACTCGCACCCTCATGATCGCCTGTCTGTCTCCGGCCGACTACAACTATGAGGAGACTTTGAGCACACTGAGATATGCAAACCGGGCCAAGTGCATTCAGAACAAACCTCGGATTAATGAAGACCCCAAAGATGCCCTCCTCAGACAGTATCAAGAGGAGATCAAAAAGCTGAAGGCAATTGTCTCAGGCCAACTGGGAACAACTAACCTAACAGGTGATGGGTACATTATTATGTCAATAATAATAGTGTTTATTAAGATCCAGTGTTTTATAAGATCCAGCAGCTCTCAAGAAACACTCAGGGGGGGCAAAATAGACAAGATCAAGTAGTAGTAACTAGAGGTATATATGTAAATACATATAAAGAATAAAAAAGAAAACAGTATTGGTATTTTTGGCTCAAGGATTTGAAATTGTAATAGCGAAAGTGGTTATAGTTGTTAACTATCTATTTATTAAACATAACTTGTAGTAATACAGAATTAAAAGTAAGTTTATTATTATGATTTATTTATTTTGATGAGAAATACTGTACCAGAATGTCCCTTGGAAACCTAAATAATTGCAAATAAGTTAACATATTCTAGTTATTCCTGCCAGGACATTATTAAGCTTTCTAAAGAAATATAGTTATTTGGAAGTTTGGGGTTCATCTGCAGACTCTTGTTTAGAGAAACAACTGTGCATGTGTGCTATCATACAGAGAGCTGAAGGTGTAATTTAGCCTTTTATCTTTCAGGTCTGTTGACTACTCAGTCTGTAGCGTCTTCGTTCTCTTCGAAGCCCCTGTCCACTGTAACAGAAGTGGATAGAGAGAAGATTAAAGAGGCACTTAAACTTTTCCTGTTCACACACTCCACTCCTCTACATGCTCTCAGTGGGAGCGCAGTGATTTATGGTTCTCTGTGTTTTCTTTCTCTACAGGAGTATGAGGGAAGGCTTGCCAAGTTGCAGGCCGAATACAATGCCGAGCAGGAATCCAAGGCAAAGCTGCAGGAAGACATCGCTGCTTTAAGATTTTCCTTTGAGTCAAAGCTATCTGACCTAGAGAACGCTCAGGCCACTAGGAGGAGCTCTGAGCCAACTAATGGTACAACAATGCAGGCACAAATTGTTCTTCTGCCATGCTAAAAATGAGCTGTGTGCACGAAGTATTTATTTAGTTAGATGTATTTTTTTTTTACAGTCTATGCTGCATGCTTGTCTTGTTATCCGCGAGTATGTGTATAGTAGCAGTAGTAGTGATAGCCACATTTGTCGTGAAAAAAAAAAGAAAGAGAAGAAAGTTGCTCAGATTTACTGCACTAATACTCTAATTATACAATTTCTGGGCTTGACTTGCATAGTTACATTTTCACGTCAGTATATATATATATATATATATATATATATATATATATATATATATATATATATATATATATATATATATATATATATTGTTAAATTAATTTGTGTTTTAGTGAATTCCTGCAGCAATAAGTTGAGTTCTGTGGAAGACGACAAGGAAGACAACAGGGTGGAGCCCAGCATGGTCACTATGGTACATCCCACACACTTTCCACACACAAGTTCTAAACTCACCTGTAACTTTTTGCAATTCTTTTTATTGGTTATAGAAGGGTGCTAAAAGCCAAAGTGCTGTAGTGGATCAGTCTGCTGCAGCGGGTGGAATAGTTTCAGATGGAGAGTCTTTAGAAATCTCAACAACACAAACTCAAGACCAGAAAGACATTATGGAGAGGTGTGCACAAACAAAACTTGAAGTCACAATTTATTTAATCTACAGTTTATCTAAGCAAAAGACAACCTTTGATTGAATAAAGACGATGATGTAAATTTTTGCTGATGACATTATCATTATAATTTCAATAATATTTTCTCTCACAATCACACAACACATTGTGTCTTCTCCACTGCTAGGCTGCAGCTGTTGGAGCAGGCAGTTGTTGGAGGAGAACAGGTCCAAAATCAGGAGTTCAGGCGGAGGCACCAACTGCGGAAAAAATTTGCCGACCAAAGACAAGTCCAGCTGATCCAGGCTTTGTCTGAGAACAGTGAGGAGAGTGAAAATGTGCTGTTCAGTGTGTACAACTCCATTCAGGAAGAGGTTCATGCTAAAAGCCAAATGTTGGTCCACGTTCAGGGAAAGGTGAGTAAATCAATAAATGGATTTGTGTATATTTGAATTGGTGAAAACAATTTATGCAAAGGTTTCCCTCTTTAGGGTTTTGTATGAAATATCTTCAGTATTCTTTTTATCTGTTTATTTTTCAGCTCAAAGCAGCTAAACTGGAGATTCGTGACCTCCAGGCAGAGTTTGAGGTGGAAAGGGATGACTATTTGGCCACTATCCGGCGTCTGGAGCGGGACGGGCAACTCATGCAGAGTCTGCTGGAGCGCATGGTGCAACTGGTGAGACGGGACTGTAACTACAGCAACCTGGACCGCATGAAGAAAGAGGCGGTATGGGATGAAGAGAGCGCCACCTGGAGGCTGCCAGATGTCACAGTGCAGAAAACAACACTGCCTTCAGGCAAGATAAGTTGGGTAGTGGGAGGGTGAAGATGCAAACATTGATTGATTTTAGTTAATTAAAGGGTTTTCAAAAAGTGGTCATCTGTTGTTTTAAGAACTGAAGATATTTAAAAGATCTATAGCCACTACATGTTCAATTCCAAAAACAACTCATGGCAACAATGGCTACTTTAAGTGAAACATTTAATGCAGTGGGTACAAAGTATGTAATTTCTAAATAAAATTCTTAGTCTTATTTGAAGGCTAATGTATAATACATGAATTATAGTGAGCAAAAATGTATTTAGTTTATTCCCCAACTTCAGTTTCATTATATATTTTCCTCACTTTCTAATTAACAGCTGTCCCCCAAAAATTGCCAACTCGTAGAGGCTCTTCTGCTGGTTTAGAAGAGGTGAGTTTACAAAATGTAAAAAAAAAAAATGTTTTTGACATTTGTATACCATTTGTAATAAAATGTGATACCATTGTTCTGTGTTGTAGCATGAAGAAGAGGACAGGTTTAAAGAAATGCTCAACCGTAGTGACAGTGAGAACATCGCCAACAGTTACTTCAAATCCAAAAGAACAGCACAACTTCTGGGAGGGGAACCAAATAAGGGGCATGGTAAGACATACAGGAAGTGAAATCTCCTTTTGATGTAATAGTATATGTTGATTGATACACACATTATGTATATATAAAATAATCTTCACTTACCTAAAGGTGCGGAGTTATGATTATTTTTAAAGTAATAACCAGAATGCTCATTCCAGCCACTAGGGGGCAGTTAAAGAAAGAAAGGAAAGAATTCCACACGTGGCCAGCAGAGGGCACTGACATAAGAAGAGCTCAGGATATAAACAACACTTTATAGCCACGTGGTAAATGGACAGTCGGCCCCTGGGCGGCTGTGGCTACAATAGAAGCTTACCACCACCAAGTGCTGAGTGAATGAAAAATGACTACAGTGTAGCAGAGACTTGTGACACAGGCTTCTTAAATGCAATACAAGTGTAAGCCAAGGTTACAGTCCTGTCAGATTCATTATTATTCATTTATTGAAAAAAGTTTAGAAAATAAATGTTTTGATTTCACAAGTCCATAATGAAAAATGAATTATTAAACTTTGTCAAGTCACCGTATGTTGCCTGCTGTTTTAAACTAAAGAAGCTGTATGTTTTTTGTAGTTGTCCACTCCATGGCCCTCTATAATGGGATATCCCAGCTGAGTCTGAGTGGCTCTCCGGTGAACTCGTCCGTAAGTCCGGACTCTGTGATGCCCCGGCCCTTTCGTCTGGAATCTCTGGACGTCTCTGTCTCGAATGGTAAAGCACGACGGAAAAAGGGAAAATCACACATCTAAATCTTGATCTAAATGCTCAATTTGGTCACGTGAGCTGCTGAATTTGTGGCATTTTAAATAATGTTCAATCATAAACAAAAAATCATCTAAATTAATACAATATGTTTCTTTTTAAACTGTAAAGTAGGATGACTAAATGAGTGGCAAATATTTTGTTATTTTACAGTTTTTAAATTTGCACATCTGTTAATAAACTAAATATATGCATACAGGGGCATGGGGGAACCTTATTGTGGTTGGGTGCATTTCTTCTGCATTTGACCATCTATATTCAAAGTATTTATTTACAAATGGGTGGAGCCTATTGACATGACAATGCTGTGTGACAGACTTGACTCGACATATGACCCGTGGGGTCTAATTTACAGGTGTACGTTACATATGAGCTTCACAAACTGTCTTTATCTCAGCTGTGAAATGTGATCATTTAAATTGGTTCGCGCTAAAGATTAAAGTACTGTAAATCGGCAGCAACTATGCCTTGTTTTGAACCTAAATCACTTTTTGAAAAGACAAATATATTTTAATTCAAATAGCCATTTTCTTCCTACAGTCCCAAGACCTGATACAATTAAGAAAGTTTTCACACCTTTTATTTACTTAAATTTTATTATGTGGTCATTTGGTACTACAGTCATATAAATGTGTGTTCCAATGGTAAATATTATACACTGATTGCCATGCTACATATAAAGTAGAACAGTAAAATGTTTTGGGGATAAATATGAACAACAAAAATGTAACTGTGAAGAAAGCAGACTTTCCATTGCTCTCCATGATGTTGTTTGTGAACATGCATAAAAATGTGGGTCTGTGGAAATTCTATTCATTGTCCATAATACAGAAAGGTACAGCCACTGTGTTTTTGTTTGTTTTTTGTTTTATGTACATTTCCCGAACCCACTGTCGAAGGAGAGGTCAACCAACAGAAACCACCAAATCATCAATCATCTGATCTTTTATACAGCTTGATTAACCACCAGTCCAATTTCACACAAGGGCAGAGGCCAAGTTCTGGCCTGATTTCTTTGTCCATTGTTTATTATGGCTTGACCGAAGTTGTATCAATTTCCAAATTTGACACCATCATTGGCTGGATTGTGGACACAGTAGACACAGACTCTGCCTTTGCCACATGAGCCTCCTGCCAATCGGCTACACAAATCATCTGTGCTAAAGCGAATGATCCGCCCACGCAATCATTTGCTGCCAATAAGACTGTTACATAAACTCTTCCAATAGAAGGAATTAGAGGTATAAAAGGATATAAACATAAGAAAGTAAAGGTTTACTAGGTTCACTGTTGGGACAACAGGCTCAAGATAATCAGATACTGAAATAAAAGCTGCGTGAGCTGCATCACTCGAGTGCACTGTAAGATGAGTAGTACTGTGATGGATCCCTTGACTGAATGCTTACACAAAGGGCAGCATTGTCATAGAGGCCTTAATAATGTTAGAAAGATTTAAAATGGTACTTAAAGAATTAAAAAAAGACACTGTAAAAGTAAGTAAAATGCATATGTGCCATGTCAATAGAACACAAATCTAGCACTCATTCACAGTGGTATACCTCAAGCAAAAGCCAAATGTCAAATGTTACATCCAATAAATTCATGGAAGTAGTGCAAAGCATTTTTAAGAACTGAACTTATAATTACGGGGTATCAGTGCAATTTGTCAAGTAGCAAATCTGAGGCATTGCTTTCTGTATGGTAGGCACTTTGTGAGAGAGTGAGAAGCAGAGCAGCAAAGAATGAGACAGTAAAGTTAAGAAGACGGTCATGTAGAGATATACTTCACTCAACTAATTCTAACTCACTAAATGTAAAAGTATGTTAAAATGCCTGTTAGAAAAATCATTGTAAACTATTGTTGCTCATTAGTCTAAAACTATGTCAAATCGAAACTCTAAAAATTGTTTTCCCTTTTTTCTGTTTTAGAAGTGATTTACTGTCTTTTGTGCGTGTGTTTGCCCTTTACCTATCCTCTTAACTTTGTTATATACCTATCCCAAAGTGCCAAGTGCCAAATCCTTTAATCTGACGGACCTCCTCCTGAGCACAATCCATGCAAACAAACAGGCAACGTCTTTATTCAGTCTTTGAGCAGACCCAGTTTCCTCAGGGCCTCTCTTCTGTCAGTGCCCATCCCAGGGACCACCATCACCGTATATCCCACTGCACTGGGTGGTTTGATGGCTGTGGGTGGGGGCGTGTCTGGTCCTTTGGAAGACTCAGATGGGGCCTGAGGGTGTGGTTCATTCTTGTGGATGTTTGGGGGACCAGTTCTCATTCTATTGGCCTGAATGTTGTGCGTTGTAGAGCCTTGTTCAATGCGGGATGAGTGGTGGAAGCTGGCACTGCAGTGGAGACCTCTGCTCTTGGGCTCCGCGGGCAAACGGGTGACGCAGAAAGACGGGCTCCTCGTTGGGTTGTTGTTAGAGGAAGGTTTGATGAATCGACTATGAGGTGGGCCCGGACCGTTCTGAACTTTAGATGTTGATGTTTCGTTTGTCTCTTGGATGAGGCCTAGTTTTTGTAGAGCTTGGTGTCGCACAGCTTCAGGATTTGGCGTACGCTTGACACTGAATGAATGGCTTGAACTTACAGTGGTTTGTGCCTTAGATGATGGATTATCAGACACTTTCTTCGGTTTAGGGGGCACCACTGGGGGTATGGTCCTTGATTGGGAAAACTCAGGGTGAAATCGGTCAAATCTTGATATATTACTTTGAATGGGACCATTATCTCTTGTAGAGGTGGGCCGGTGATCAGACTCCAAGGTATGGTCCACAGTAGGACATAGTGGTGTCTTCTTTTCCGATGCATTCTTTCTCAGATAAACAAGAGCATCATACGACAGAGGGCCTCTTTGTAGAGAATTGTCTGGTGCCTTATCCGACTGCTGTTGTGTTTTGGATGGGATTATAACATTGACTTCTAGCGGGACTGGGGGAAGTTCTGCACTGTGGGAGACTTTAGAGTTGACCTCTTTAGTTGAAATTTTGGATGTAGGTTTGAGACCATGGTTCCTTTTCGAAGTGACACTTGGTTTAACTGCAGCTGTCGATGGCTGAGTACAGTTCGCTATGACAAAGGGTGTGGGTACAAGGTAGCTTGGCTTGGCATGTTGTTCAGCATCTTTCTTGAGAGGATGCTTGATTGTTTCTTTCAGTTCACCTGAAAGACACAAAAGATTTGTTAAACTAGCCTGTTATCTCATCAGGGATGTGTGAACACTTTTTTCTTTGCCAACGAGCACTTAATTATCCTAAAGTGGCACCTGAGGTTAACAACATGCCCCTATCTTTAAGGCTTTAAGCAAAATGTAACTATTTCTTTATAATTCTTACAGACTGTAGTTTTGTGTTTACTCACTGTTGGATGTGGTCCTGCTGAAAGAGGCGGCTAGTTCAGCCTGTTTGCTCGCCACAATCCCACCTGTAGGCTTTTGTTCACTTTCATCATTTGAGAGTCCACTGTCGTCCTCTGTGTCCAGAGAGTCTATGGTTTCTTCCAAAAACATCAGGCAAGCCTTCTCCTCAGCGGAGAGATGCTCCAGGCTGTCATCACTCTGAAATAAATAAAATATAAGTTGTTTCAGCAGCACTTTAACATGTTTTACAACATTTGGCACATAATATATTGGGCTTGGGACCAAGTTAGTTTTTGACTCTTTGACCATGTGATTGGATTAAATGCATAGAATAAGTGAAGTACACTAAACATAACAGCTTTTTTCCATACACAATCATGCTATAGTAAAACTTTATTTTTCAATTTCAAGTACTTACAAATCCTGAATTGGTGCTTAGGACACTGTCACAACTGCCAGAGCTGTCAATGCCGGGCATTGGCTCCAAGCCAGTGCCCCCTGGCCATGTGTCGCTTTTGGGCATCTTGCTGCCCTTCCTTAGCAGCACAAATGGTAAAGAATCTTTTATCTATGAAAATATGGACAGAAGAATAAAGTATAGGTCAGGACAAGAATGCAAACTGTATTTAGCTACTGAGCCACTTAATAAGCTACAGTACTCGGATACGTACAACTGTATGCTATACAAAAAAGGCACATATCCAGCTCACAGTGGGTGAGACTACCTGAATGAGTGTCATTGTTGAAAGTGTTTCTGACAGATACCTTTCTCACTAGCCTTCCTTCTGCATGTGCCTCGGATTACAGCACACATGCCACTCCTAATCTTCCTGAATGGGATCAGTTTCAGAAGGTAGTAGAGGACGGGATAAATAATCTGTTGAAATATACGTGAGGATACATGATAGCACCTCTGACCATGCTATTGCAATATGGTAGCTCTCAGAGTGTTTATGCTAATTGTGGTACAATATACACTATTTTTGTGCATGCCTCCCCAACATGTAGCTAAATAAGGCAATTTTGAAATAGTTGGCTTTGGGGAGGGGAAAAAAAACAAAAAAAGTTTTAGTATTGAATTGGATATTATATATATATATATATATATATATATATATATATATATATATATATATATATATATATATATATATAAAAATAAAAAATATACATGTTTTGATAGCTATATATTCGAACAGCCTAAATATCTTCTGACCAAGACGATGTGAACTATTGGTAGCATTACAAGTCATATCATTTTCTGAATTCAAGTCATGTTTTGTCCAAGTCACAAAAAAATATTTAACAATTTTTAAATTGAATGTAACCAATATTCATAATTCAATCATATTTATTCACCCTACTCTTAAGCCTTGAGCCATGAGTCAATTTCAGTGTGGTCCGTTGCCCTTGCACTTAGAGTTTTGATTATGATAATAAAAATTCCAGTAGGACTGATTACCAAACCAGCTCTGACATTATGCAATAATTTCCATGTCTGGGTGCAATGGGTTTGTTAATCTCAAACATATGGTAAACTATTTGATATTCAAATTTAAAACTACTTAAAGCACGGGGTTACAGGTTGCTTTTTAGCCAGCTATAATCTTCTGCCATTCATTAAATTAGCTGCATAAACTATCAATCTGCTATACTCCACTGAAAGATTACAAAACAGCTCATACTTTAAATAGGCCCACATTCCAGGTAGAATTAAAGAAACCAACGCACTTTACTAACAGTTAACAATATTTAACTGCGATTAAGACTTTTGTAATAAGCCTACATTTACAACGTAACAAAACAGCAGCAGCATGTACGCACCTGTGTGTCCCGTTAGAAGCTCTTCGCTGCCCCCAGACACAATTTACACACGGGAATATACCTGCGCGAGGACTTAGTGCGCTAAGCCTTCAGCCAATCAGAGAGCGTTATTCTGGTGAAGACGCGCGCGCGTCACACCGTAACGCACTGACCACAAAGCCTTGCCTAAAGAGCAGTAAGCAGAGGTGGGTAGAGTAGCTACAATATTTCATAAGTCAGATTGTTTTTTTCAGTAGTGACATAATTAAGGAAGCAAAACTTGAAATGATGTAAAAATCCTAGAGTCTCTAAAGGTAATACAGTAAATACAATACAATAAAGTACATGAAACACAAACTACGTATTTTATGTGCCAACATGAAGCTCTTGCCACACAAGTCTTACTCACTGTGGAACGAGCAGCCAAACATTTTTTTAACTTGAATAATAATATAATTACTTACTTAAGTAGAAGAAAATGTACCACATGGTAAAACTACTGGCAAACTACTCTTAGAAGTAGTATTACTTCAAAAAGTTACTGTAACTGAGTACTACTCAACTTTGGCTGTTAAGTAACCTATTTTTTTTATTTCTTACTTTTAATATTTGCCATCTTTTTTAAAAAGTGCTTGCTTATTGGGCGTACTGAAATGTTATGGACAAAAATCTCGAACTGTGGAGTTGACTGATGAACATAATTTTGTCTATAAGAAATTAAGTTGACCCTGTCATCTATCTTAAATAAAATAGGTTTCTGAATTGAACTGAGGGTGAAGCAATGTATGTTTTCACAGCTACCACAAACACAATAAGCTATTGGTGAGATTCTAGTGGTGAGATCATAGCCAGGAATTTGGGTGTGGGTACAAAAGCTTTTGATACTTAGCCCAGATTAAAACAGATCAATCTCAAATCAATATTATTTTGAAGGAAAGCTTTAGAAATCTGTTGCAGTTATTAACTCATATCTTAACATTTATGAGGCAGGGCTGACTCAAGACTTGAGGGCTACCATGTTGAGTTAAAAATAAAATAGGATCAGGACGTCAACCACTGCAATAAAGAATGGTTATAAAAGAATCCTCACGACAGAGTCACCTGATGTAGTTTTTAATTGCAACACACTTACAGAATCAAGTAACTCCAGTATTTTTTAGTGCTCAGTGTTGAACATTCATTGTTATGGTCTGTGTAAGAATCATGAGAAGTTGTTCAATACAAAATACATCAGGCATTGTTGTCATAGCCTTGAGATGAAATCAAAATTACTGTAGAGATAAAACAACCAGAGTAGCAAAAGTCACACTCAAAAAGTATTCCTATTTCATGTATTAATCCTAATCGTCACCACTTAAAAACCTTTTTGGCCACACACACACTCACACACACACACACACACACGGTGAGGCAACAGTGTACACTGAGAACCAAGCAATAAATAGTTAATAATCACATAAGTGCATGTTGTCAAGGCCTGTTGCATTGTACACATGCTCCTTTTGAAGATCAAAGTCTGTACACTCTCTGCATAAGTGAAGTAGTTGGCGCGGTGGCTCAGTCCGTTAATGCTCTTGCCTCACAACAAGAGGGTCCTGGGGTCCGATTCCCGAGCCATACAGGCCTTGCTGTGTGGAGTTTGCATGTCCCCCCCCCCCATCACCCCAAAACATGCACAACACAGGTTAATCCTCCAGCCAGGTGAATATGTCTGGTTTGACATCTTGCCCCTTGCTCTTTATGGGTTGCCCCAGCAGTATCCAAGGATGGGTCAAATGCAGAGGACACATGTTGTATAATGACAAATAAAGCACCTTAACTATTAAACACATGTGAAAATTGCTTTAAATATTTTGTGGTTTAATAAATAAATATTTTTAACAATCTAATCAGGAGATGAGTTTGTGAAGGCTCTCAGTCGTCCAAGTATTCATTGTACGGAAGCTTTAACTTGACAGCTAGACTGAGTCGATGATTTAAAGCTTCACTATGGCTAAGAGGTGTGAGCCAGTAGTGCAACAAAAAAGTCAGAATATATTGTAAAAAAAAAATAAAAATGTAACAGCTAAAAAAAAAAATGACTGGCCATTGTCAGCAAATAAACAACAAATAACAAAACAAACACAGAGACATGCATGTTAGTGTTCTGAATATTAATTTGTGGAGCAATAGAGCCTAACCTCAGTTAAAGGCCTCATACCTGATTACTTTCCTAGAACTGCAATAAAAATTGTGACCTGACAGGCCAGTTGTTACATTGCCTTGACAGTATTGCTCTCTGAGTGCGGTGAAACATGTTTGTAAATTTACCCTATGATGAATTTGGATATTAGTTGTAAAATCAGGTATGGGGTCTTTAACAACAACAAAAATCTACCATAAATTACTGATTACTTTCAAATATGTGCTATTTTCAGAATGACTAATGTCCTCCATGGACTGCTGCTACGTAACATTAATAACAGTCACGTCATATAATTTACTGACTAGAAAAGTGTGTTTACGTAAACTTGTATTTTGCTTTATATTTAGTGTAGGTCAGTGCATGACAGTAACAGATGTATCATAACATTACGTGATCTTCTACTCTTTGACACATGATCGCTGGCGATAGTTTTAATAATTAAAGTAAAGTTAATACTGAACAGGCCAGAGACTGAACATCATCTGCTGAGTCTCTGGAGGTCACTGGACAATGTGAGGTAGAGCAGTGGTTCCCAACCTAGAGCGCAGGTCCCATAGAGAGTGCAGGGGTTGTAGAGGGTACCTGGCACTTCTGGTCTGGTTAGGAATTGAGACCAGAAAAAAATAATCTGAGCATAGGTGCGGGACACTCAAATTTTGTTTTATTTGTCAGAAATGTTGGCAATTTTATGTTTGGATGCATTTTGGGGCTCAGGGGTTACAGACTGGAGGGACTCAGACTAACTCTAGAATGATCTTCAAAGGAAAAAGGTTGGGAACCACTGAGGTAGAGGATCGCACAAGCAAACAGACCAATAAAAACTGTCACACATGGGATATAGAGTTAGTGGCAGTATTTAAGACTGAAGCTGAAGAGCTTCACACCTCCCCAAAGTTGGTGTGGCCTGTCTCCTTAGCATGCTCTCGTGCTTCTTTCTGTCCCACCAGGCCTGTCTGACACACCATGCAGCGCAGTGTAAAGCGGTTAACGTCTGTGAACTGCCGTTTGCGCCGCGCCTCGTCTGCCAACTCAAGAGCCTGTGCAAGGATTATGTCATCTGTAGTCGAGAATATGGTCTGGGGCGGGGCGTCCGAGCCGGGAGTTTCTTTCTGCAGAGGATCATAGTGAATGCCGTCATAGATGAGCAGCACGCGTTTGTTATAGCCAGCATCCTCTCCAAATCGATCCACCCGCACAGTCTGAGTGTCCACCACACAGATCTCACACTGGTAAAACTTGGACAGGATGGACACTTCAATAGCTCCTCCCCAAGTGTCATCACGTTTGATCCATGCGCAGTACTCCTCGTTGGTCTTACCCAGAACTGCTTCACAGTACATGCCAGGGTCACTGGACACAATCTGGGAAATTAGGCGTCGCATTTCAGGGGCACAAGCAGGGTCATGCACACCCCCCTCCACCACATAGTATACACTGGTGAAGAGGCAGGAGTTGTCAGCAGGTACCACTCTGCGGGCCAGCACAGGCGAGGCATCGAGGCGAGGCGCTTTGTTCACAGTAGAATTATCCTGAGGTTTTGGCTTGTTCTTTTCTTCTTCAACAATCAGTGTGTCTCCTGGGGGAAAAAGACACATAACATATAGAATTTCATGCAAACAATGACAAATTACAACATTATCTTAAACTGTGCACAGTATCATAAATGTACATTGCATTAAAGTGTCAAGCTTTAGGGCAGAATCCTCACATCTAACATTGACACCTTTGTATTCTAATTACTAGTGTATATAAAACAAAGAATGATCATGTAGAATTACAACATAAATATTGCCATTTGGTGAACTGTGCCCATGACTGAACCAGTGTTCATGTTAAGAGAGTTTAGCATATAGAGGTAATCCAAGGGATGTCATGGCACAGCAAACGCATTGCAAGAGTGCATTGTTTACACTCTCATCTGGAATGTTAAGAATTTTGCTGAGAAAGATGATTATAGCGTTTAATACTGCATTATACCATGGTCGGTGAGACACTCCTTGTCGCTTTTAAACGGTAAAGCACGGCTCCTTGTTGTCTAATCCTTACTTATTATTTTCTATAAAAAACAAAGCTAGCCCCAGAATGCACAGTACACTAGAGGTCAATCTGCTTTTGGATAATTAATAATAATAATAATGCATTGGTTTTATATAGCGCTTTTCTGGACACTCAAAGACGCTTTACATTGCACTATTCGTTCACTCCATACTCGGTGGTGGTAAGCTACTATTGTAGCCACAGCTGCCCTGGGGTAGACTGACGGAAGCGAGGCAACCAGTCTGCGCCATCGGCCCCTCCGACCACCACCAGTCACTCACTCACTCACTACATTCACTAGGCTTCCTGGTGTTACTAAACGGTCTCCCATCCAAGTACCGACCAGGCCCTTCCCTGCTTAGCTTCCAAGGTCTGACGGGATTGGGCATTGCAAAGGCGGTATGACCTGAACTGTGTGGATAATTGATCCACACAGTTCAGCCTTTGTCCGCACTTTATTCACAAACACACCAGATTCTTCCATGACCGTCATGAACAGGTCATAGGAGCAGTTGTTTTGAAATGTTCTCATGCAGTTTCCTGGGACTCTTTACAATCACCCCTTTACAATGTATACCTGTTGACATCCTTAGAGACTTGCATGACACTTGTCTTAATATTAAAACCTCATCATCACACTAGAATCTCTGCATTTGTGTCATACCTGATTTGATTGGGTAGTCTTTGAGATGGGCATCTCCATTTCGAAGATCTAAGCTGGATGGAGGGTAACCAACCATGATCTTCTGGACATCACATGGTATACCAGTGAGCTCCTCCACTTTGCTCTTTAATTCTTGAACACATGACTGGTGCGTCAAGCCTTGCATTATGTGGCTCCCATTTTTGGTCTTACAGCGTAGCTTCAGCATCCTGTGGCTTCACAAAAAAAGGTTCTTATTTTATCATAGTTGTAAAACCAAATATAAACCAAAACTCTATACATTTGCAAGAGATCCGAACCACAATCCTTTAGCTGTTCAAACAACTCAACACAATGCTATCTTCAAATAGTAGTTGCTAGGTTGCTGATATTTCCATGATAGTGACAATAATGTGTCATGTATAGGCTACAGAAAAACAATTAAACTGCTGATGAAATGCAGAAGAGTCTGGTGCTGAAATGTCTTTGTACTTGTCCTTTGTTCTCCAATCGGAGTTATGTGCTAGCAATTCACATTTATATTTAACGTTACACGACAGGACAAACTACAAGCTCTCATTAATGATCACATGTTACAAAATATGAAATAGCTAACTCGGAAACTTGTGCAAATACAAATGGCAACGCTTTCCTCGCTGTTTGTGTCATGAATCATGCTAATGTTAGCGAGCTAAGGCAACCGTTAGAATTACATGAAACCAATGACCAAAAAAGCATGTCGCTGTCGATTGAATTTAACCCAGAGTATTTTCCATCTACGTAAAGTAAAACTTAATTTGCACCAGTGCTTGCCAATCTTTGTTTTAGTTATTTTGTGTCCTACCCTGGTCCTACCTGGCCAATGCAACCGCTTCAAACAAAAACAGCCAGTGAGTGCTAGACGTCCGCTTACGGCGACAGTACGTCATCACGTCATGTTAAAAAACACGCCTTTACCGTAAGTCCTGTAGTTGAAAGACCATGACAAAGTACTTTTACGGAATGAACAATATACAATATACAATCTAAATTAGTACAATGTTGGAGGTGGTTCGCCCTGCTTCACTTTGCCACTGCTGAAAGCTGTACACGGGCATGAAAAATGCATAAAGAAATTATTAATGATATTTTTTTGGACAGGAAAAATCAGGTACCCTAGATTTAACATGACCAAAGATCTGCGTCACATCATGATTCATGACAGGCAGTCGCTTCATTTGACTGATCAAACAATTTATTACTGTTGAATAAATACCACAAAAAATAACAAACAGGTTTTTAATGGGTTTGTTTATTACCACAGAATAAGCATCGTTGAATTATATATTATTTACAGAAGACAGCAATTATGTGGCCTATGCAAATAAAATCAGACCTTTAAATTCCTATCACATAGGCCTACAGACTGGTACTCAAACTAAAGGCACATCTGGCAATTCATAGGGCTCCAAGAAAGTGCCCTCATTCAAACTGTTCAATAGAAACTGTTCAACAATCATCTAAAGCAGTCAATTAACAATCAGGTCAGCTAAAAAAAAAAAAAAAATAGCATCAGGGCTGTAAAGCTGTAGCAGATTACAAATATGGCATTGACATAAATTACTATAGGCCTACATACGGTAACAAATTGAGAAATTCAGGTTTACCTAAAATGCAAATGGATATTTGTGTTTGGAAGTATAACATATAAGACTAGATTTTATGCTATGATTACATCTTATTTATATAGTTCAGAGTAGACAATACATGGAATTTGTGCAAACTATCTTAGTGTGCGTGTACACGTAAAGTACAGTTTCAATTCCAACTATCCACAGCATCAGACTGTCCTCATCATTCAGAAGCAGACGCCATCACTAGTTTCTTCTGGGCTGTCAGTGTCGGTTCCTTCTGACAGGCATTCCTTAAAAATAAAACAATTCACACATTTATATCAGAACATGAAAGGGCCCAGGAAATAGAACCAAATCAAATTATATCATTTTTAGTATTTCATAAATCACTTGATTGCAGATTATTTGTAGTTGATGCTACACTAGTCCATTGCAATAGAAAATAAAACTTTATTTTGTAGCGGGGGGGGAACACACATCATTTCCAAGCAATAAATATCATAGAAAAACAGACAGACAAGCATGAAGGCATACAATGAAATGAATTGAAAGAAACAAAAAACAAAAAATAAAACAACCTAATTCTAATTGAAAAAATACTCACAGACAATTGCTTCCCATCCAAGACTGTAACACAGATATACAAAAAGAGAGACAGATAGAAATGTGGACAATATGGCATGAATAAAGACAGATCACAATATGAATATGTTTTGCAAACTGATGAGGAGCCTTTTCTGCATCCAGGACATTGGGATTGATTTTAATTTAATATGAATAATGAATAATGTTTCTTGAATCATTTTTTCCATGAGTGGCATGCTGCATGGTCAGCAAGAGATAGCCATACATAGAAGGCCCATCATGCAAAAAACTTTAGAAACAGTCAAACCATGACAAAAATATGTAGAAGCAAACCACTTTGAAAAACCCGGAGACAAAAAGAGAGAGATGGTTTCCACAAGACAACGTTCCATAAAACCATCAAATCACACCATCGATTAGTTAGGGGAAAGCAATAACACGGACAGCGGAGAGAGCTAGAACACTGCCTTGATGACGATCACACTAACTCTCACTAACTTGGCTTGGCCGTCCCTCTGGCATCAGAGCTGCCGGAGTGGGGGCGAGGGGCAGCCAGGGTTGGTTCCCTGCACTGTAGAGCCTGGGACGCTTGACCTGGTCGTAACTGGACATAGGGGTGTAACTATTCCTTCGGTGAATGAGAGAAGGGTCCTTCGGCATGGAACCCTGGTAGGAAGTGAAATACCACTCGGGTTAAAGGGGAAAAAAATATCAGGCGAAAAAAAAGTGCATATACCAAACTGTAGGATCCTGTAAAAGCTTGGTAAAGACAAAGGAAGTCGGGAAATAATGTTAGTAAAGGCAGAAAGAAGCCATGCTCAGCATTAAGCATTTTGATATAAAACTAAGGCAGTTGGTTACAGCCAGGGTCATGTTTATCTAAACTTGACATGTACGTAAGGGAATGTGCTATCAGTCATTATTTTAGTAATTTGAGGTACAATACTGTAAAATTAATTCTATACTGCTTTTATTTATTTTTTTAGTTCACAAAAAAACTGTTGAAAAGCGCATCATTAAGAAACGTACCACTTCACCTACAATTGGTCGGTCTCGGTGTGTGTTGACGGCCTCCACATTGAGGTAAAACATTTCCACTTTACAACCTGAAAAACACCACCAGAGCGCATTACTACAGTGTAACAGTGTTGTAGACAACTAGTTTGTTTTTTGATACCATAAGCAACAGGTGTGAGCTTTAGAATCGTGTGCAGTGGACATTTCATATAAGGTAGATCTTCTGTTGAGCACATTGACAGTTGTTATTATTATTATTGACAACATTAGCCATATATCCATTAATAGCAGGTGATTGTGTATCTGACCTGCACTTTTATCCAGGAAGTATGCAAGCAAACAGCGCATCACAGCCTGGTGGCAGATAACCAATACATTGCCCTGCCTCTCCAGTTCCATAATAACAGGCTCCAGTCGCTGAACCAAATCTTGGTAGGACTAAAAAAAGTAAAAAGCAGAGATTACTATAATAAAGTTAGCAAGGTGGCATGTTTTGGGGGGATGTAGTCCAGAGCACCTCCCCGCCAGGGTAGCGATAGTGGTACTTGTCCTGGTCCCTCAAAGCAAACTCTTCTGGGAATGTCTGCTGGATCATTTCATAGGTCATCTCTTCACACACTCCCTAATAAGGTAAAAATACAGCAAAAAACAAATCATGAATTGATCCATAATTAAACTGTGCAGCCATTAGAATGTATGGTTGATCCAATAATACTATTTCTACTGTTTGCCTGTCCAATACTAGAGGCCTTATGGCAAATCAATCATCCAGAAAGTAAGTTGAAAGTAACATTAACAATAAAAAATACTAACAGCGTCAATTTCATTAAGTATCTTCCACTGTTCATAAGGGGCCCCCAGCTCCTCCGCTGTCTGTATGGTTCGCCTCAGCTGGCTCGTCCAAACCTTCAAATCTGACAACGTGTGCTCCTCAATGAAGTCTTGCAAAGCATGGGCGAACTGGGGAGGTAGAGACATGCAGTTATCATGAAACTTACTACTAAACTGTACATACTCTGACCCAAACAAACTACAAGATTACCATTAGCCACAGAAGTGAGAAGATGACAGTTCAGTTAAATATCTGAAATCATTATATTAAAAGACATGCCCTTAAGTATTTTATATACATTCATGCTAATCATGTCTATTATTATTATGTTTATGGTATATTGTATGTTTTGTCTTTGAAATTGATATTAATAATACTGTTGTGCTGTAAACTCCACAAAATAATATTCAGTAGTGAAGAAAATATCTCTGAACCTGTTTTCCTCGCGGTGAGAGTTCAGAGTCTCCTCCGATGCGGCCCTCGACATTGTGGCTGCTCTCTCCATGACGGCACAGGTAGATGCAGTGGGAGTGCACACGGATGTTCATGAGGTAGTAGACAATCTTACTCTGGATGTAATCCTGCACCCTGTTCACCAGGAATCGCTGCCCCACGTTCATCACTTTGATAAAGGACAAGTCCCTGAGAAAACATGAGGGTCAGGATCAAAGGAGCTGTGAAAGGAAACCGATGATAACAATAGTGATTAGGAAAAAATACATTTAGAGACAGCATTTTTAAACTTTTCCTAGAGAGAAATGAAATGTTTCTCTCCTTAAATGTTGATGTATGGAAATGAGGCATTTCATCAATAAAAATGCAAAAAAATTACATACATATTTTTAGAGAACATAATTCTATTATTCAGAGAAATTTGAATTCTTTTTTGTATTTTTCTTTTTCGTTTTTTTGACAAATCCTTCTGAAAATGGCAAAAGACTACTGTCTGTCGGTGCAACTTTAAGTGAAGATGGTGAAGAGCAAGTCAAATGTCTTTTTGTAAAAAAAGGGGGGGGGGGGCAAAAGTATAGATTAACGCTATAACAAAGGATAATGTGTGCCGTGCAGGATGTTTTTATTAGTGCATATGTTTGTTTGCACATTGTTACACACAAAAAACCCTCTTACTTGTCATAGTCATCAGGATCTAGCGGCTGGTATGTCACTTTGTAACATTCAATTCTTTTAAGAAAGTCATCCATCACTCGCTCTCGGTGTCGCTCAGGGTAGTCTGGACTCGACACTTTCACTTCCTGGGACAAGTATTTCACATATTTAAACAATTTTTGCATGCATGTGCACACTAAACTTAAGCTAGGCTAAAATAAGTAATGTATATGACCTTAACATAAAGTCACAGTCAAAAGAACCGTACATGGGGTGAGACTGTATCGTACCAAAATGTTAGCAGCTATGACCTCTGGATCGTCACACACTGACTCCACAAAGAACACCTGTTACAAGGGGCATACCGTTTACACACCAGTAGGGCTAATAATAACCAAAGTACTGTTTCCACTCTGTACCTTGAAAGCATTTTCTTTCACAAACGCCTGAATCAGGTCTCTCCGTTCCCTTGTAGTGTTTGTGGCGTCGAAAACCTTTAATAATTTTAAACATTGTAGCACATTTATAAAAAATGAGATTAACACAAACCAATAAACATTGGCACTCACTGCTATCTGACCTCCCTCTTCTGTCAGGTAAGATTTGACATCCTGCAACGCCACCAGTGCACAGTGTCTGCAAAGAGACCGTAAAGATATATACTAACCAATTGTCCAAATTAAGCATGCTGTATAGTTCTGAGAAAATTCATCATAATCCCCCAAAATCCCAATCCATTCCTCATAATCTCCCAAAATCTCAATTCCGAGATTTGTCTCCTATATAAAGTAGCTTCCCAAATTTGCTTCATCTTGGTTTAGTTCCACTGCAGTTTGAGTCAGAATTCAGAGCCCTGCAGCTTTAAAGTGACAGCTGTGACAAGCCTAAATCTGGGTCACGGTCCAATAGAGGGGAGCTGTAAGAGTCTCTTGCCAATATCTCACTTGTGCACACTGACTGCTGACAATAGATTGCTTTCACGATGTTCTAAAGTTTTATGTCATTATATCAGGGCAGGGGCCTACATCAGATTTTATCGAGTCCCCAGTCTCCATAATATCACATGGAATCACCTTATATAACAATAGAAGATGACTTTTAAAGAAAGAAACATCTTAGTTACTGACTTAGTTACTTAACAGTTTTTGGATAGGCCAAGGAATTACAAAGATATTAACTCAAATCAGGTCAAAGGTGCGGCCTGACTATTGATTCTTTCCCAAAAAAGAGCTTAGTCATCGATGCAGAAGCTGCAGCAGAAAACAGCAGCATCATTCCTCCACGAGGCAGGATGATACGTAAAGTGGCTCATCTGCAAGTCTGCTGAGCTGATAAAACTCACTTCCGTATCCTCATGGCCTCCTCGTTGTCATGGCGAAAGAAATCGTAGGATTTATAAGCTCGAACAGCCTCTCTACGGTACACGCCCAAGTTAAACACTGCAGAGTTGACAAAACATACAATTAAGTCAACAGGATTATAAAACAATGTTGGAATAGTTTTAAATAGATAGCCTATGAGTAAACAGTAAACAAACTGAGAATAAAGGTTAACATCACGACTCTTCTGTCTTGAAATGAATACTGATGTGTGTCACATGACATGTTTTACCTTTAGTGGGGACGCCAATCCAGTTTAGGTAACGTGTCAGTTTCTTAGACATGTAAGTTTTGCCTCTGGCTGGGAGACCAATCATCACAATGACGGTTGGAGAATTGGTCATGTAGGACGCCCAGGCTGCGCAACAACAGTCACTGGTTATCAAGGGTGGCAACTAAATCAATACATTTGTACACACATAGGAATACAGCCAGGCATGGGCAGGATTTCTCATGTATATTTGTGGTCGAGGTGTCTATGTTCGCATCAATGTTAGAAGTATGTATCATTATCAACATTCTAAATCATTGTATGGAAGATTTCATGAAAACCAGGCAGTTTAGTTTAGGAAAGAAAATAATAATTGGACAACCAGTACGGTATACTTTACTATTTACATTACAGTTCAATACAATACAGTAGCAAACACCTTAACCACAAACACAATCACCCACTCAGTTTCATACTTTGGTGGGTAAAGTGTCTTGCACAAGGACATTATGACAGCTGTACTGGTTGAGCAGCCTTTCTGCTCTAACACTCATCTACCACCTGAGCAATTATCACAGGAGAACACTCCCTACAAATGCCATTCTTATTAGTAATATCGGTTGCATTGGATTGATCATGCTCAATGAACAAATGTCAAAATATTCACTTAAATGGTGCCGATTTAGCCCTCGACTCCTGATCTAATCTTACCAACACCTGCTCTTGTCTAACCTAATAAAGGATCCAGTCACTTACAGCACTTTTTCTCATTCACCCTCATGTCTGCCTTCTTCTCTTTCTCTGCTGAGTTCACAGGAGAGGACTCAGACTGATTGTTGGACATCTTTTGGCGGCTCAAGGGCTCATTCTGGTCTGAAAAAGAGGAATAACATTGAACACCAATTCCAAAAATATGTTGCTATTGATGCAACGATATCAAGTGTGGTTTAGTGTCCCTTTTTAGCAACACTATAGTCTCCAGCAAACGTGGATCTCACACACTGTCTATTCTCTTTACGCACCTTGATTGTAGTGAAATAGACATTAAAATACGATTATAAACATGAATGTGGGCTAGCATGATCATCTTACTCCACTGACACTGCGCAAGTAGCTTATGGAAAGGCATGCATGTTATTACCTGACTGCAGTTTGCTGTTGCGCGGGCAGAGACGCGGGTGATGCAGGGATTTCGCCGCAGCGTGCGTAGGGTGAACTGTCACACCCCGGCCTGTACTTGTAGAGACTGAGTTGGAGGAACAGCATTTACCGTAATGCTTGTATTAGAACTGCCGTACATCACAAGTGCATGAGGATACTAATAAATCAATCACCATGTGGAATTTAAACCTTTCTTTAATGGGTTTTGGATTGGTGACAAAATGTGGTAATGTCTAACCTCCATTTTTTTTTTTTTGATCACCTTGCATTATGCATTTATGGAAAAACCTCAAACATTGCTTAAAGTGTCCAAAGTACCCTCTTTCCAAGGAGTTAAGACTCCAAATAAATACAGTTAACTCTTCCATTTGCTCAAGCTGTACAACATTGCACAAAAGAAAGATCTATCAGTCTGTAAATTCGCCACATATTTAGTTAAAATTCTATACATTTAAATGCACATTTAATAACCAGGAACACATCATGTACAGATTGATTCCATGTCATGTCCTGAGACATACATACACTTGTACTACACGAGCATAAAAACAGTTTTACAAATACGTGGAAAATAAAGTTATATTTAGCCACATACTGGGGGACATAACATTTATGGTCCTCATAAGGCATTGGGTTAGTGGTCCAGGCAGTGGAAAGTGCACCAGCTGAGCAGCCAGTAGTGGGGCATGAGTGATTCGGAGCATCCAAGGCTTGTCACGGGAAGTTTGGACGGTACAGACATTTCCTTCAGTGTCAGTAGTTTGGCACACATTTGTAGATAGATGAGAAGCAAGCAGAGTCGCCCTCTATTCCAGTGCAGAGTAGTGGTTTGCCCTCAATTAAGGCTTGATTTTCCAAAGCTGAGAAGCACAAACATAGCAAAACTAAACAGCAACATACACAATAGGTTGGTCTGGAAAAATCTTTTTTTTTTTTTTATATCTACATTTGAGCTTATAAAAAGGCTGTATCGTTCTTTACCAAGGGCAATGAATGGAATTTTCCACACACAACAAAACTATGATATTTTAATGACCTTATTAAGATCAATGGAATGGGTCACTCACAATGACATTGCTGTTATATTCATTACAAACGTTTTAAATGACTATGGTTTTCAACAGAGTAATAACTACAGGGAAAAAAGGATGCTTACTCTGATGTTGAAGCCCAGAAGGTCACTGACCACGGCGGACACAGCCGACAGGATGACCACTTTGGTAATGTTGTAGATCATAGGGTTCACAGTCAAGCCCAGCAGTCTGAAAGGAGTATCTAGCTCCTAGAGGAGACACACAGTAGTCACATGCACACTGCAGATACTTGCACAATTATACAAACGTTAGGATACTCCATCATCCAATTTTACTTGCCTTCATTAGTTTTGTTGCCAGTTTCAAAACATTATTAACAATACTTAGTTCCTCTTTCTTGTTGGGTTTTTTCTCCATCTTTAGATACAAGTTAATCTGGAAACCAAAATAAATGAATACATAAAAGTGCTTAAATTAAGAAGGTAAAAAAAAATGAACTGTTCATACGTTCACAATCTAGAATTTGATTATGTCATTATTTTCCTACGGGGATTAATAAACTATAACCTCATTTAACTCCGATAGAGGACAGGGACTATGGTGGAATAACAGTTTTTAAAAGAGATCACCAAAAAGACAAATGTGGAATTTTATAATTATTTGGATGTGACTGGATTCATAAACCTGCCACATTCAGTCTTTTCATCTGACCAAACACTGTTTAATACGTCTTGACCTTTGGACACATTTATGGAAAAATAATTGCACCTTAGTTTATTTGTACTGACAGAGAAAACATAAACTTCCAGAAAGACAAATCTGAATTTTAACTGTTACCATAGTTACTATCAACATTTTAACAATGTTGTGACGTCATAGGTGAACTTGTTATTGATTATTTTGATTTGCTATTACCTGCTCAGTGAGTAGTACTGAGGAGTTGCTGTATTTGCTGTTGGTCTCGGAGCCCAAAGTGGCAAGTCGTAACAGAAAGAGGAGGAGAGATGGTCCCCACACCACCAGCTCCCAATTCGTTAAAGACAGCAGAAATGTCTTGTGACTGTGCAGAAGCTAAAGAAGAACACTTCCTTATTCTCATAGTCTCTAGCAATTGCATAGATTGTAGGTTATTATGACTGACCTGAGCACAAACAATGAATGAAATGGAAAGTGCTAAAAGGAAGATGGTGGAAACAATGACGTCTACGGAGCGCTGAGGCCCCCTCCTCTGCAATAAAGAAGATTTGTTACTTTTTTTAGACAATTATAAACATTGTAACAATTTGGGGGGGAAGCGTGCGTGGGCACTAGTGTAGTGCATGTAAAATTATACAGGAAAGGTGCTCTTTGAAATAAGGTTCATTGCAGATTCAGAAAATACGTAATTGTCAGGTTACAATGTTATAAAAAAAAAAAACATCCTAATTTTCTATTTAAAGCTTTTCAATTTTATCATCAATCAATCAGTTTATTTCTAGAGCACTTTGCAACAGCACTGGGCAGACCAAAGTGCTTTCCATAAAAACATCAACATTATATGACATATCAGACAGAGTGCCGTGTTTTTTTGTTGTCTGCGGGTATGTTTACACTTTTTTGATATTTTAACCTGACAATTACATATGTTCTGATTAAAAAAACCAAAACATTATATTTACATTATATACTTAACATTATAAATGTTAAGTTGTTGAACATACTTTGAGAAAAGAGCGCAGAGACAACCACATCTTTATGTTTTGCACTTTCTTCAATCTGAAATGAGGGACCTCAGACTTCTTGGCCTTTCGAGCTGAGGTTAGATGGCTGAAGAATTTGGCAAATAAGAGCCTCTGTAAAAGAAATGGCATAAAAATGGTGTAGGAAGACGACAGTAAATTTACATAAGAATTTAGCATCAATCTCAAAGTACAGTATTTTACGTTTTCAAGATGTATGATTTTGGAAAAGTGTTTATTGCCATTTATTGCTATGTAGTATATGCAAATGCTATTTTTCCCCCGAAAAGTATATTAAGAATATAGCACAAAATTATGATTTTATCTGAAACTATTATGCTGAAGAGGAAGATACAGGTTGCAGGCCACTTACTTGTTTATACGTTCTCTCAGCCACACACACCATAAAGAAGAATAATGCAGTGAGGCAGACTCTTTGAACTGAAGTGATCAAGTAAAACATGTAGCTCTTGGCATCAGGTCCCACTGTCATCTTCAGTATCTCTGACAGGGGCAGAGAGCTAATATTGGACATGTCCAGTTCTTGAGCCAGACGAAAGACAAACGGAAGCAGAGCCATCGTGGTTGTAACCACTCCACCAAACACCAGGTAACCCATTCCTTGCTCCACTGTCTTCACCTGTTAATAAATAAAAGAAATTGCTATATGAGTGACTTCAAAATTGACACATAACAAACAATTTAATATAAACAAAACGTGTACCCGTGTTAAGATGATTCCACTAATGTCCAATACTGACATGTCTACTTTCTTACACTCGCCCTGCTCCCAAATAAAGGCGCTGACTTTGTCCTTGGATGGATGACAAGCTTGAAGCCAAGTCAGCTGGCTCTGTAGTGAAGGAAAGATGAGAAGATATCAACACTTGATTAGAGAATAAAATAAGCATTTACTCAAATAGAACAGTTGGGGGCGCCATTGTATAAAAAAAGCAAAGTTGGAGCTCAAGAATTGCTTTGTAAAAACTATCCCAAACAGAAGCAAGTATTCATACAGTACTTGTTGGTCTTTCTTACCCCAGTGATGCTGTGGTGCAGGCTCTCATCATTGCTGCTCTGAGAGGAGCTTTGCTGTAGAGCCATGCCCCCTACACTGTACTCCCTGTTGCCTTCACTGTCACTGCTCCCTGTGGACGCGGTGTCTGGGCCCTGTAAAAGCTCCTCCCACATTGTGTCATCTGTGTCGGAGGCAGGATGAGGGCCAGCATTTGGCTTAAGACGCTCCAGTTCTCGAGGTTTCATTCTAACAGCAGATACATGTCCATCCTGAGACAATAATAAGCACACAGTAAGAAATGTGCTTGTTGTATAGGTATGATGTGTCATTTGTACAAACCTGAGACTTTATGTTTCTTTTTCTGACAGAAAACATTGTATGTGTCGATTTAGAGTCTTCTCTTTGAGGTAGTAAATGAGTGACATCAAGTGATTGCACACCATACTCTTCATCACTGGACAACTCATCAGAGGCTCCAAAGCCGCATTTTTTGTTGTTCTGCTGCAAAAGATTTCATAGCCATGGATTAGTAATGACATTCTCCGATTGTGCTCAATTATATAAAAATACAAGCAACACTAAACACCTCTGTTTTCTTGTCTGACTCATGTGCCCCCTCATCTACTGGAGTGTTCCCTCTGTTCTTTTCTTCTGATTTTTTGGGAACTCTGCTCTTCCTTGGTCTAGGAGATTAAAAACAACAACAAAAAGAATAACGTTAAAGTCTAAAGGTGTAAAAACATGACAGGAAACATGACAGTATGAAGTGATGCATTGCGAACACTGTATGCCTGGGTTAGAGAGAGGCCTTTGGGGTAGAATGCTTTTGTGTTGTCAGTGGATTTATGCCTGAGCCAAGTGCAAATGTGTGCACAGTGCTAACAATGGTACCCCCACCTCCTTCTGCGAGCTGGGCTAGTTGTGTTGCTGGCATCTGGACTGCCTGAAGGCCAGCGGCTGGATTCAGTCGACACAATTTGGCAGTGCACAGTCCCGAGCAGCAGCATGAGACACATGGGCCCCAACACCTCACTGGCATTCGCCCCGGGGATGTCCAAGTACAGAACCACTGCAGCAACTGAAAAAAGTAGCAAAAAAAGGTGTCTCATTATCCCTACCATACAACTCATGTGTTACTGGGAGAAATGGGGCTATCACACTTACAGTGTTCATAATGTGATTAAAAAAAAGAAAAAACACTATGAAAGTTATAAAATGTATATCTACAGTAACAGTTTTACAGGTATTCCTTTTATAAAATGAGGGTGGTGGACAAACCTTGCATGAAATACAATGTGAGGAGGCATATCGAGACAGACTTGGAGGTCACCTGGATCCACCAGTGGAAGAAAAACGGGAAGAGCAACACCCGCACTAGACCCTTCCTCGTCAAGGCAGTCCAGGGACTGTCTGGTTTAGCCTTACTAAATGTTGACCCTGACACAAAGACAGGAAAATAAAACTAATGTTAAGTCAGTTAACAAATAGGACATGACATAACTGCGTCACCAAGTATTTAATAACTATAGGTCCAAATTGACAATTCAGACATTATCACCTCTTACTAAATCAACATCTATAAGATCTGGTTTGATGTGGCAGTTCCTCTTTGGTTTGCTGTCCAATCCCTGCCGGGATTACAAGAAGTACTTATTGTCTTAAAATGTGTGTGCACATGGAATTAAACTTGATAAATTAAGTGTGTTTTACTTTAAAATCCGTTTGTTGCTCCAAAGATTTCTCCCAGACTTGCTGGTCATAGGCACCAATCTGTAACAATAGCACTGTAATTATAACAGTTTTCAAAGTTATTCATGTAGCTTTAAATCGGCCCTCAATAATGGCCAGTGGACCAAAGATCACAACACAGGCCATATCAAGAGATGATTTGCGCCAACAATGAGATAAGATAATCATTTTAATCACCACGTAACATCATACACTAGGATACTGAATCCAGAAACCTGAACGATGTCTATAGGCCTTACCTTTTCCTGATACCAGGCTATTCGGGCCATAGTGTCATCTTTCACGGTGAGCTCTTAAAATCGTGCCACTTCTGTTTACAAAACAAAAAACAGGTTCATTCAGAGGGACACAACTACTCGCCTTAAAGGTTATTAAAAAGACAAGGCAGTCACCATATAGCTTCTAGACTGTAGATGTATACCGCAAAAGAGCAAACAATACTTAAATAACAAGTTAAAATGCATGAGCACCTACCTGATAAAGAGGAGGAGTAGGATGGTAACTTGTCAAAACTTGAACGCGGTGTTAGGTAATCATCACAAAATTCTTCCTTTGCGCTTTGTGGCGTCTCAAAACGATTCAGCTCAAATATCAGCCCTTCATTTTCCAAGAATAAACACGCTTTGAGCATTTTACGCACATTTCACGAAATGTTTTAAAACTTTCCTTTCAGTCTTCAACTTCCCATTTCCGGGGTTTGTTTTGCTTAATAGCGTGCGGCTTTTCCCTCAGTTTTGTACGTCAGGCTACAACGCACTGAACAATGACACGCTGTCCAAGGTATAGGCGCTTTTAGGAACTCAGAATGTATGTATATACATTATTATGCCAAATCACATATAGTGTATTTCTAGTTCACCTCTCCGCTGTTATTTTTATTTATTTAACACGTACAGACCACAAGATTACCCGAGTGGTCTCTCCTAGGGCAAAAAAGTGAAAAACTAAGCCAGCAGCGTCACCAATCATGGAATCAGATGTGGATATGACCATAGAAGAAGAAGAAGAAGAAGAAGAAGAAGAAGATTATGGTATTAAATGAGAGCTTTTAATGCTGACACTTTGCATAGCCTATATGATGATTAATGACAAGCATTGACAGCAAAAAAAAAAAAAACATTTTGTAGACTAAACTAGACTTAGGCTAAATGCCTCATAGTTATAAAATTGAGATAGCCTAATTATCTTTCCCTGTAAGAAATCTCTATCGGCCTAACATTAGGAGAATATTACTACACGTAAGCTTGAAGATAAAACTAATTTCTGTTGTAAGGAATGTAACATTTGTAAACTTTTAAATTAGGTGAAATAGGTCATGCTACTTATTTGTCACTTCAGTAGATCCCTTTGTGTTGCCTGATGCTTGCTCCTGTTCTGCTGCACATACAATTTTGGCCTTAACTTTCTTGTTTGAGGAAATAATAAAGTATGGGCTCAGAGAGGCATAACACGAGGAAAAAAACACTCTCATATCAGCTACAACTGGGGACACCTTGGCCACGGTCAGCATATAGATCCATATAACATTATCTATACCAAAGAAAACCACATAAAGAACAACCAAAGTCACCACTGTTTTTACTGCTTTGGTCTCCCCACCCTGAGTGCGCCGGATGCCCCTCACCTGGCGACTGTGACGGTGCAAAAGAAACAGGATGTATCCACTTGACCCAAGCATGAGCGCAACAAATGCAAAATCCCTCAAAGACACCGCTACCCCATTTATAACGTAGGACAGGTTGTCTCTGAAGTCAACATGGCAGAAGCCCAGATTGAGAGTGAAGGCTGGGACGGTGCCATTGCGTGGTGCCATGGAGAAAAATGGGGCAGCAATGCAAATGGCCATATTTAGGAACCATAAGCCAGCAAATGTGGGCAGGACAAGGGATGGAAGAGCAGGTTTTAACCTGGAAAGGCAAGGGCCAGCCGGGGCAAGGGTTACAGCCTGGAACACACTCAACATACAGGTGATGCAGACAGATAAGGCACGGCCAATTCGATAGGCGTAGATCACCACCTTGCAGCCCGCATCATTAAGGAGGTCCTGAAGGCCAAACACTGTCATTGTTTGAGGGACACAGCGGGTTAAGAGCAGCAAGAGGTTGGCAAAGGCGAGATGACAGAGGATCATGTTCACGGGGAGTAGCTTGGACTCAGAGTAGATGATGCTGGCATAGGCCAGAAGAACAGCCGTGTTTCCTAAAATTCCCATTCCAGTCTGTAAGAGGAAGGAGACACCTTTGATGGTCACACACAGATCCATGCTACAAAATCTGCAAGACAGATACACAAATACGTAGTCACTTTTGTAATAAAGACAAATCAACTTGATGGTGACTGTCCAGAAGTCAGCTGACCTGACTGCAAATGTTACAGAGTCGTCCCAAACAGCACCAATCACTCAGACACTGAAGCATGAAGGAAGTGTCTTGCCAAAAGAAAACTGCTTACAAAGAGGCAATTGAAGTGTAAACCTTTGGGTTATAAACACATTGTGAAACCAAGAAGATTAGGCACATTTTTAGATTTCTGTTTTATTTTGAACATTGAATTTGCAATTTGATTTCATTGAAAATTGATAGAGTTAAAGAAACCTTTTGTTTAAAAAAAAAAAAAAAAAAGAGTTACATTTGTTGAAATAACAAGTATCTGTTTTCATTTTGTAAACAGATACTAATCACGAAAAACAGTTAAAACCAAAGTAATCTCACCTGAAGTGGTCAATGAAGCATGAAGCATTTTGTGCTCAAGAAGATTAATGGGCCGTGTAATTGGCATTTATAGTCTTACACTTCCCATGAGATCGTCTGGAAATATTAAAGTGTTCAGCCCAAGAATTACACCAAAATGGTCTCAGAAGACAGACACCCTGTTGGGAATACTGTTAAATTCAAGCTTTATTGGCGACTGCATATTGTGAATGTGATACATTTTTGCTCTGTGAATATTTAACAACAACAATATCACTAACAACAATATAATCAACTAAAAAGACTCTTTCCAAACCATTAAACAAACCAAGGTGTACAAGGCGTCTTTTGTTTCTGTGAAAACATTCAGTGTATTTTTACAGGTTACAGGAATGATTTGTAAACCTATATAAACTGTGGCTGTACTTGTTTTAATCCAGCCATTTCATCCACAAACTCAACAACCCCTATTTCTACTGTATTCTGACCTATAAATCCATTTGTTACTAAATGAAGAGGAAAGTATATTCTAAAATTAGGAATTTTACAAAATGCTGTTCAACTTCTTATGTTTATTACATGTATGTGTACATGTGTTATCAAGCCTACACAGCCATGTAGCCACACATGTATATGTACATGTGTAATTATCAAGCCTAGCCATGTAGCTACACATGTATATGTACATGTGTAATAATCAAGCCTACACAGCCATGTAGCCACACATGTATATGTACATGTGTTATCAAGCCTACACAGCCATGTAGCTACACATGTATATGTACATGTGTAATTATCAAGCCTAAACAGCCATGTAGCTACACATGTATATGTACATGTGTAATAATCAAGCCTACACAGCCATGTAGCCACACATGTATATGTACATGTGACCTGTGTATATGTATATGTACATATACATATACACATGTATATGTACATGTGTAATTATCAAGCCTAAACAGCCATGTAGCTACACATGTATATGTACATGTGTAATTATCAAGCCTACACAGCCATGTAGCCACACATGTATATGTACATGTGTAATTATCAAGCCTACACAGCCATGTAGCTACACATGTATATGTACATGTGTAATTATCAAGCCTAAACAGCCATGTAGCTACACATGTATATGTACATGTGTAATTATCAAGCCTAAACAGCCATGTAGCTACACATGTATATGTACATGTGTAATTATCAAGCCTACACAGCCATGTAGCTACACATGTATATGTACATGTGTAATTATCAAGCCTACACAGCCATGTAGCCACACATGTATATGTACATGTGTAATTATCAAGCCTACACAGCCATGTACTTGTCTATAACAATCATGACAGCAGCACTGACATGCTACTGAGATAAAGTAACACATGTAAATATATGAAAATACACTTCTTGACTGATATGGCCTTGTTCATAATTCATAGTTCCATATGAGAGCCTGCCAATCTACATACAAAGTTCCAGCCTGTAGAATAAAAACACAGAGTTCACTAACCCCTGCGGAGACAACAGTGTGCAGTGATTGTTGATGCCAAAGCAGCCTGATGATTCCTTGAATAAGCCATCAGGAGGCTTTTAGATGCTCAGCTGGTGCTCTGGCTTATTCCTTCATGTCTCGGGAGTTTGTTAAAGACACAGAGGAGCGAGACAATTAGGCCATAACAATGAGCACCTTCTCTAATTGGGGGTATTGGGACAGCCTTTCTTCCTTTATGTACTATGTTCATCACTGACATATACCTTACTCCAAACATTCCCAGCATGTATCATGTTTTTTGTTGTTGTCTTGTTTCAGAAATCTTGATAACCCAGTGCCTCACTAACCTTCTCATATTTAATCATTTTACATTTTGAAGCGAGGAACAGTGAAAGAAATGTTGGCGTCCTCCTGGGACATTTCCCTGTAATAAGGCAAGGGATAATTTGTTATTTTCAGTGTGTTTCTTACATGTTTACACGTTCAGAGAGCTAATTAAAATGGCATGTTCAAGCATGTCGCTCTCGGGGGAAGGCGTCTTATATGCAGAAAAATCCAGGCCATTTTCCCAATGGCTTTAGACGTGTGTTCGGATCAGGTTTGAGAATGTAAATATGTTTTTCTTCCATTAAGATTAGAGTTGTATATCACAGCATCTTCTGTAATGAATTCAAAATAGTACAATAGTTGGAAGTTTAAAACAAATACAGTATAAGCAAAAGGGCAATGTTACCAGCTTCCAGGGCCAACTGTCCACTTTAATTTAATAATTAGATGCAATTTATTTTCTACATTTGGGATAGCTCTGTCCGTAGCAGAAATTAATACAGCTTTTCTCCAGAGCTAGGACCATGGCCTCACAGATTTGTAAGTGATAGCAGCCTGTGAGCAATATAAGAAGTTGAATTATATACAGAGCTCTATAAATTATTGCTTGTTTGTTCACATAAATGTGAAACAAAGGATGAAATTAGCCTGTGGCTACAAATACTTCAGTATGTTTATATCAATTTTCTCATGTATATTCATTAACATGCAGTTCAAAGAAAAAAAGAAAAAACAAAAAAAAATAACTGAACCAGAAACAAATTTGTAACCATACACAAAATGTAGTGCATGAATACACGTTCAGTATAAGATACGATAAAATAATCCTTTATTGATCTCACAACGGAGATTAGTACAATCATAACAGTGTGATGTGTGACAAAAGAAAACACGGGACACAAGTTTCTCTGATGAAATATGGCCTTTTGAATCAATTTCAGTATATAAATACCCTGTAGATTTAAAACCTCAATCACTGAGAAGAGATTTGATGCATGGTTGAGATCAACATTGGGTGTAAATGGCTTATTCGTTTACACTGTTGCCTTTGCAGTGCACTTGGTAGTCAATCCCCTTTAGGGACAATCTTGTCTGTTTATCACACAGCAAAGTGACAGACGACTGCAGTCTTCTGGATTGATCTCAAGTAATTGGAAGCTCAGGGAAGGGAATCAATGGACCATGCCAAACGATGCTACCTGTTTTGTTAGATAAAACTCAAGTTAGCCCACACTACATAGTAGGTCTGTCAGATGGTTTGCGTGGAAGATTCATGCAATGTGAAGACCCTATTTTTGAGATAAGGGATCTTGCTTCAGCTGCACTGATGACTTCTGAACTGTTTGTCCGCGGCATGCTTTACCTGTCCCTCACTGTGGTTGGCGTTCCCGGAAATGTTACAGTTATCTCGGCTTTCCTTCTACTTTTGTACCAGGAGAATAGTTTGCTTCCAGCTGATGCCATCGTCCTACATTTGGCCTGTGCTAACCTTCTTATTGTGGGTGTTCGCTGTCTCTTGGAAACCCTCGAATCCTTCTACCTCACCGAAGTCTTTACCGATGTGGGGTGCAAGGCTGTGATCTTTGTCTATCGAACATCCCGCTCCCTGTCTATCTGGTTGACCTTCGTGCTGAGCACATACCAGTGCTTGAGCATCGCACCTCCTGGCTCTCGCTGGGCCTCGCTACGAGCTCTATTTGCAAAGTACCTCTGTCTTGTTTTCTTTTGCGTATGGCTTATCAATACTTGCATGAGCTCAGCGGCCATTTTGTTTTCCTTCGGCAGCCAGAACACCTCCTCTTCAGCCCAGCATGGCATTAACGTACAATTCTGCTTTGTCTACTTCCCCTCCAAACTCTCAAAAGAGGCCAATGGTGCAGGTCAGGTGGGACGGGATGTGGTACCCTTGGCGCTTATGACTCTGGCCAGTTTGATCATTCTAGTTTTCTTGTACAAGCACAGCCTTCATGTGAAGGGGCTTCGTGGAGGCAGCGCAGGGGGAGGTGGCGCAGAGCAACGTGCTGCCAAAGCTGTGGTTGCATTAGTGACTCTCTATGTGGTTTTGTATGGAGTAGATTGTGGGATCTGGGTATACACTTTAACAGTAAAAAAAACAATGAAGTCTGCTCTCTTGTCTGATCTGCGTATATTCTTCTCATCGCTCTATGCAGCTCTCAGCCCCCTGGTCATTATTGCGTCTAACAGGAAGGTGCTCAGGCAACTCAGGTGTCTTAGAGCTCAGAACCCACTTGTGGAGAAGGCGACCACTCTCTCCACAATGTGAGAGAAGAGAAGCAGAAACTATACTAAAACAAAAGGTATGGACCAGTAAGGAAAAACATTTAGATAGCTTAATTTAAATACAATCTCTTCACCTTGTACACAATTATGTGTATTATTAAAACACTAGTAACATAAGCAATAACATCAGCAGCTTTTTACCATCTGAAAACCATTGCTCAGATCACAGGAATACTGTGAAAACCAGACTTAGAGAGACTTATCCATGCGTTTGTCTCCAGCAGGTTAGACCTGCTCACTGTTAGACAGCTGCAGTACATCCAGAATGCTGCTGCTCGAGTCCTGACAAGAACCAGGAAATACAACCATATTAGTCCAGTGCTCCGGCCTCTGCACTGGCTTCCAGTCGCTCAGAGAATAGACTTTAAAACAGCTCTGCTTGTGTACAAGTCTTTTCATGGTTTAGCGCCAATGATATGAACCATCTCGGGCCCTGAGAACTTCAGGGAGGGGTCTCCTGGTGGTTCCCAGAGTCAATAATAAACAAGGTGAGGCTGCGTTTCAGTTTTATGCAGCTAAAATCTGGAACAGTCTTCACGAGGATGTGAGAAAGACCTCAACTCTGACAATGTTCCAATCCAGGCTGAAAACAGTTCTTTTTGTCTGTGCATATGACAACTGAAAGCGTTTTATCTGTACTCTTGCGTTTTACTGTAATGAATTAATTTTTCATGTTGATGTTTTGTGGATTGATTTAATCTCAAATGTGAAGCACTTTGAATTGCCTTGTGTATGAATTGTGCTCTACAGATAAACTTGCCTTGCCTTGTAATGGATTTTCAGCCATACCATTTTGCAGAAGCTGTATTTGTCTTTGTTCTTTTACTTCTAAGTGCGATAACGTCATCTCCTGCCTATTGCGTCTATCAGAGCAGCATTTTTCTGTTATTGTGCTTATTACAGTTGTATGAGCAAAAAGTTTAGGCTCTGCATTTTTTTTCCATCACTGTTTGTGGCGATAATTGTCCAAAGGATACACTTAGCGAGTAAAGTATGTGCAGTCGGGTTCTGTGGAAAATTGTCAGTTCAAAATCATTGGTGGAAAACAATTATCATTAGGGCCCGACCGATATGGATTTTTTGGGGTCTGATACTGATACCGATATGAAGGGGGTTGGTCTGGCCGATATAAATAAAGGCAAATATTTGAAGTAATTTCAAGTAATCTCTCAAATAGCCTAAGCTTAAGCATTTATTATTATAGTAAAGTTTTCAATCATAGAAATAAATAGAAATATATAGAAATATCAGTCAACAGATGTGGGGATTGCAAATGGAAATTAACATAGAGCTAAATCTGGTGCAGCCATCTTTTAAATGAAACTGAAACTGAAACTGAAATGAACACACTGTCCTTTTAATAAACTAAACTAAACTATTATTGGGTACTTTGATCGGTCGATGCCGGTATGCACCACAGATATATATATATATATATATATATATATATATATATATATATATATATATATATATATATATATATATATTTATTTTTATATATTTATTTTTTTTTAAATAAAAAAATTTGGCCAAATTTAAATGTGTCAGTGTTGAACTGTGACAGCAGGGGGCGCTGTATATTCATGTTTAGTAGGTACTTCAGAGGGAGCTTGTTTGAAAGACAAAAATCAGTAGATTCCAAAACAAAATAACGGTAAGTCTCCATCTCTTATGGTTACAAAATTATACTCAAAAGTTTAAAAACCAAAATATGTAAAATAGGTGTAAAAACAATTTTCACCGCAATGAAAATTGCCTTTTTATCGGCCAATTTTGCCCGATAACCAATATTGAAAATATCCTAATATCGGCCGGCCAATATATCGGTCGGGCCCTAATTATCCTTTAGGAGTTGTGTGTTTTCTCTTCATGCTGTGTTTTTTTCTTTCTCCATTGAAAGACTTGCATTGAAAAATAAACTGAGATAGATTTCAGATTCCAGCGACATTGGTATAATATGTCATTATTAGTAGAAATTGTTAATTAATTTGAAACAATGTTATTAACAAATGTTGTTTTTGTTCCTCAGTTAAATGTGAGATTTGCATTCATCTGATAATTATATATGTTTTCTATGAAAGGGTTGAATCAATGTTTCTATTTTGGTTGAAGTTTGTTTTTATAGTTTGAAGGTCGGACAGTTCAGCCTCAGAAATATTCTAAAACTATATGCTACACTACAAATTATTTGTTCTTAGTTGTTGTGATTACTCATTTAATTTGGGTTGCCTCATGTCTATGGTTGAAAATGGATCTCAAAGCTATATAGGTTAAGAACTGTGGTTAGTCAATCAATCAAACAAACAAACCATATGCAAGAAATACATTACAGGGATTTTATTTGGATGAACTAGCTGAAGGAATTGGACCTTCACTTGTGATATGTCAGATGACTTCCAACTCAGTGGTTTGCTGTAATCAATATTGTGAATGTACTATAATAGATAAATAGATGTTTAAGCTAGGTTCATTGTTCATAGAGATTTGCTTTATGCCTGTGAGAACGCTGTATTGAGATGTTGACATGAGCCAGGTAGAAGATGCTTTAGATGATGCAAGGTTTTCAGTGTAATTTTGTAATTGAGATGTCTTTGAAAGGACAAGGACACATGACTGCGGACAACCTGCGTGAGTGGCAGTCTCAAAGACATAACAACCAGGCTGTCAGTCGCTGTGATGCCACAATAAGTCCTAAGTGCTGCCCGAGTGCTGTCGCTGAGGCGGCAGAGGTGACTTTTGCAATGCTTGTGCGGACAAAACATTCAAAACGATTGCAATCCTTTATTTATTGAAAAATATGCAATTTACGTTCATTTACTTCAATATTTCGCAGTTTCTTAAATTGAGTGATGGACAAAAAAATGTTTATCAGTATACTACTAAGTTTTTCCCCCAGCTTACTGGTGTATTTTTAAGTTAGCAGCAGTTGTGGCAGCAGCAGCATAAGGAAGGTGGCATTAGCAATAGAAAATACATTTTTTATTATTTGAAAAGCGTTGGAACCATCAAAACACTTGCTTTGGTCGTTAACTCCATGCGCCTCACCCTTCACTCCACTGAAATCTGATTGGCTCAAACACACAGACTCCGGTGGAATGAAGGATGAAATACATGGATCAAAATGTTCATTAAAAGTGGTAGCGTCGACAAAGCTCTGTCTCTGCTGGGCAGGTCTTTCTGTTGAGAAAAAGAAAACGAGGGAGATTAGTAGGCCATGAAAAACCGGTCACATTTTGGCTTTCTTTGAGTGAGAAGGGTGTGCCAGGCAGGTCTGTACCTGCATGAGACCTGGCCCTCACTCAGTTAAGCACCAGTGACTGCACAACACTTTCTACACCTCCAAAGAGAGCTCACCCAACAAATCTTATCTTAGATGCACTACGTATGTTTGCTTACATTGTCTGTTACAAAGATCAAACAAAGCATCTGTTTCAAAGCATTCCACATTTAGCCTGACATTAAGCAGCCATTCAATCCCCAGTTGTTACTCACCATAACAAAAAGGAGCTTAAGATAAAGAAGAAAAAGAAAGTTCTAAAAAAAATTCTCAAAGGGTGTCCATCTGCATCAGTAAAAATCCCACCACTTGTTCCTTCTCCATCCGTCCTCCTGTCAGTCTGTTTACCTGGGCCAGGTACCTGCATTTTTGTCCCCAGTCTCCACCAATAGAAACACATCAGCCGTCTCTAACCCTGCCCACATCTGCATCTCTAAACCCTAATATAGCCTTTTTCTCCCACTGAGGAACCACAGCAGGCCCCTCCCTTGTCCCCCTCAACAAAGAATCTCCAATTACAGTAACATCTGAATGGCTACAATAACGTGCAAAGCCTGGAATGATGGCATGATTAAACAAATTCACTGTCAACAATATGGTAATAAATATTGCGGACGCACGCAATAGCAATTAATAAAGATGTTTCCTCCCCCTGTAACCTCAGCTTTCTGATGCAATTTGACTTGGGGCATCTTTTAATTTGAAATAATATCTTATTAGCTTTATTTTACAGTCACTGCATTTTCCCTTCCTTCAATTTGATGTAACTCAAGGTTGTTTTTGATCATTTATTTCTACATTTATAAAAAAAACTAAATTAGTCCTGATTAGCCCACCAGCCAAGTGACCAGTACTTAACTTGTATTAACTATATCATGTTTTACATGTTTTTCTCCACTCAAATTATGATTATTTCAGTTTCATGGGCCTATTTGAACACTTTCTGTCAGAGAACCAATGCTCGGTCGAGTCTCAACTTGCCGTGGAATGCTGCTGTGCATCTCTGAAAGGAGTGCTCCAGTTTTACACCCAACCCCGTAAACAGGATACTTTCAAATGACTAGTAGTTGAGTGCTGATTTTCAGAAAACTGCAAAAAAGCTGCAGATTTGGCACAACTCATGCATACAGTTTTACAGAATTTGTATGCAAGGGCATTTGTTATGGTTACTTGTGGAGTGGGTCTGTACCAGAGAACAAAGGAACAAAATGTTAAAATCTACATTGTGAATTTGAATTAGGAAAAAAATAGTGGAGACAAACTGTTAAAATATCAGATTTTGTACCAAGATTGTCATTTCAGCTTCATCTCCAGAATGGTTGGCCACTTTAAACAAACCCTTGTGTTATGGAATAAAAAAAAGTATAGTTCTGAGTGTATTCATTTCTTCTTCTAAGTTTGCATTTAAATTTGTCTTATTATTAGTGGGTAAATTAAAAAACAACAACAATGCTTTGCTCGTCTGTTAAACTTGGCACTGCGTGGATAGAGAATTTAATGCCAGTGCTCTTTGACCACATGGACAGCAGATACTGTGACTGCCCTTTGCATTATATTTGTACAACTTTAATGCTTTTAATCTATTGCAGGCTGTGTATTCATTCTGCACATCCGATCACTTCCTGCTCTCTCTTCACTGTGTGGACAAAGTGGGAGGGAGAGGAGGCAGGATATCACCTGAGGCCTCGAGGCAGTGGCACCAGCTCAGGTAAGATATGTGCCGCTCTGCAGGGACAAGAAAATACCCATCTGATCTTGGCTGACCCCGTCACGAGAGTTTGACAAAAGTTATACAAAGATTAACGCAGATATGCAATCATTTCGAATGGATCGTTTTAGGCTCAAAGTTTCTCTTCCATGTGCCTGTTTTAACCTCATTCATACAGTATATATATATTCAGATAAATGCATATCAGTGTATTTTGCTGGCATTAGGGGACATACTTTTAGCTAAACTTTTAATGATTTTGATTGATTTCATTTGTTTTCATGGTTCTTTTATTCCATTTAATCGCTGTTTTCTTCTCTTCTTCTTCTTCCCTCCAAAATGCCACAATGTTGGAATTTTCCACGCAGCTCTTCCCTGAGAGCGCTGTGGAATGCAGACAAGATGCAGCAGGCCTGAGGAGGACGGCACCTCTGCACTAGCGCTGCATTCAGGCGCTCCTCAGCCTAGTCAGAATCAGAATCAGAATTGTTTCATTTGCCATTACTAGGACTAAGACTATAAGGGCATGCAACAATTTGACATACACTCGCGCTGTTGACAATTGACAGCGTGAGTGTATTCACAGATGGTGCTTTAAGTGTTTGCAGCAGATGAGTGTGGACATGCCACATAGTGCAATAGAGCAGTGCAAATGGCTGGAACCGGTTATTACATTCATGAGTCTGATGCAGAGTTTTCTTTCATGAGTCGGGACACCTGTGTGGTTGATGGAGGAGGTGAGGATGGACTCGATGATGACCATGTAGAACTGCACCAGCAGCTTAAGTTTCCTCAGCTGCCGCAGAAAGAATATCCTCTGCTGGGCCTTCTCGAAGAGGGAGCCGACAGTTAGTCCCACCAATAATAGTCATGCCCTTAAACTCGTTTGGGTCGGGGCCGCATATATCGTAAAGGACTGTGGCCTAATAAATAACAACGGCTGACACTACTTGCGCTTTATCAGCCAGTGTCACACGTTTGTCAAAGTGCTACATAAAGTCCTTATTCATTAACACCACACTCAGCGGTGGTAAGCATTGTAGCCACAGTCGCCCTGGGACAGATTGACCATTTACCACATGGCTATAATGTGTTGTTTATATCCATCCATCCATCCATCCATCCATCCATCCATCCATCCATCCATCTTCTTCCACTTGTCCGTTGCCGGGTCATGGGGGCAGCTGTTGGAGCTGCCCAAATCACATTGCATCAGCCCCCTATGGCTCCTCCTGCAATTGGCGGGTCCAGGGAAAGGACGGCTTCTAACCAATGATTCTAACCAAGGCCTGTTGGTCTCTCATAAGGGGCTTCTGTTGTTTATATCCAGATCTCTTTTTATGTCAGTGCCCTGTGATGGACACATGTGGAAATCATTATTCAAAACAATTTTAGGCTGCCCCTTAGTGGCTGGAGTGAGCATTCCGGCTATTTCTTTAAAAATCCATAATTCCGCACAGGAATGGGCAAGAGACTTATTTTTTTGACACACTCAGAAATTCATGCTCTACAAAGGGCCACATTAAATAATCTCTGGGCCTTGTGTTTGACACATGTGCCTTAAACATTGAACATTGCATATACGCAGCAGTGATAATGTAACATTAAAAAAGCACTTAAGCACTGTCAGTTTTATTATGCTTCTTCTAAAATAGTCAAAATGTGACACAAGAAAAAAGCACTACATTCTGTTCAGTATTGAACAGTTTAAACGTTTTGAGAGGATGATGAAACCTGCAAAAGGACCCTTTCCACAATATTGTAATGCATTTTGATGGGTAGCTTTTGAATATACACTGTATGTAGATATGTACCCGGCTTCAGGAATACTTTGGTAAAACACTCTGGATTACAAGTGGAGCTTTTTTATTATTATTATTGCCATCCATGCCTCACAACAATGAGCTGATAAAGTGTTTCAAAGTGGGAAAATGCTGACACAAGAGACGCAGATTTTGTATAGTCACCTGACTGAAATGACATTCTGCCTCTTCACTTTTAATATTTAACACCAATAGGACTTGATTCACTAAGTCAGGCGCTAAATTGCAAGTACTTCTTAAAATTAACACTTTCTCATTAAAAGCACATTATTCACGTTATTAGAAAACTGTGTATAACATTAGTGGCACAAATCTGATATAAAGAGCTGTGGTCCGATAGACACAGAAACCTCAACTTCACCAGCTTTTCTCACCACTTAAGCACACAGCATCCATTTTCCAACGCTTGGCAAATGAGGCCCACAGTTATGTTCACGTATAGGCTATACCTTTTACATAAGGGCCCATGCTGCCTCTTCTAAGCACTTAAGTGGGCCATACCGCTCCAAACCAATTAAGAGGCCTGCATATAGATAACACATTACCTACCACGGGGACATGTTTGCTGCGATGTAAAGATTCCACCATGGTTCAACATATAAAATATTGAGTGCTGGGATGTTTCCGAACAAGAAGCCACATAGTTCCTTCCCTCTTAAACTTGAATTATGCATAGGAAAGTCCTTAGAGTAACATACAGCTGCTGTCACAACCGTTACCAAGACAGGAGTGTGATGAGAGTGAATCATGTCAAAGCCACGGACAGTGGGTTGTGTTCATGTGAGATCCAAATACTCTTAATAGCCTGATAGGAGGATAGGGACAAATTCTATTGTAGAATTCACCTTTTTTTTCCTTGGTTTGTGGTGATTATCGCCGTAATTACAGGGCTTATCCACATGAAACAAAAACTAGTAGAAAGTTCAATGTCTCTATCCGGACAAATTCTTGAAAGATGACACTTTTTTTTCTCTGTGATTGGAAAAATGTGATATTGAATCAAACAGCGTTGTTGTTATCAGTTGATCACCATACAATATGTTCAACATTTGTGGATTTTCTGTTTGGGTATGTCTTTCAGAACAAGTCAATTGCTGTAGAGTTGTATGGCCAGTGTCTCCATGTGAAAACAAATGCAAACTGCTTGGGAATAGGCCACCACCTGTTGGTCATATGTCGTACTACTGTTCAAGGCAAAATTACACCACACATAATTAGTTTCTTTCATTCGAGGCTAATCGTAGTGTTATGATATTATCGTTTATAAAGGTTGAGATTTTCCTACTCAGTTCCTGGCATCTTATTTCAAGGACTGTCATTGTTCAGTTGCACATCATCGCTGTCAAGTTGTATATTTGCAAACTGACAGTGCAAATGGTAACACGCAGGCTGCTGAAGTAACAAGCTCAGTGTGAAGACAGCATAAAGGCTGTAGTATTCGATGAATGGATCAATTCTCTTGGACACACATGGATGTCTTGTCTCACATGTGTAGATCTGTGGGTACATATTGACCCATGTGTCTGGAGAAGCGCAGCAGACAATCAATGCTGCAGCCAGCGGAACAGAAATCAAAACATGTACAAGTGACACACAGCAAAATGATTATGTCCGCAGATGAAAAATAGAAGATCCCGATTAAGCGGTGCTAGAAGGGACATCAGTAGGTTTTTATGACTTTTATTATTTCCATAGTGATGAATGATGAGTAACATGTGAATTGAATGAAATGAGGAAAGTCAGTGTAGGATGGCATTTAAAGTGAGAGCGCGGCGGTGAAGGCCATAAGACAGATGTGTGTAGCTGAGCTCAGCAAAACGAGCAGAAGTGCATTCTAAGCACATTATGGATTTATCAAGGCTAAAAGTGCCTGAACGTAGGATGAACAGAGTGGCTGAAGAATCTACTTTTGAATTCAAGTAATCGTGGCCGGGACAGTTCATCGTAAATCATGCTGGGCTAATGGTTGACTACATTTTTATGGTCAGGGTTTCTGATATGGCTGAAAGTGGTGTTGGGTTAGGTTTGGGGGGGAAAACAATGTATCCCCATCATATTCTCATATACACCATCAGACCATGTTCTGACCAGTTTTATCAACTGATTGCCTCCATTAGGACTCTAATAGGGCTCAGAGCTGGTTCTGGTGCCGGGTTGATTCCGTTACTGGTTTTCCACCCAAATGAGGGCTGGCATTGAGCCTATTACCATAGCAACGCTTTGGGAAGTCAACTGTCACATAAAACATGCATAGTAACATCTTACTACAGCCACTTCTGGTTATAAAATAAGCTAATGCGCCTGTCACAGCAGCTGTTAACATTTCGATTTCTTCTTTCTAGATGCTCCCTCTTGTTTTAGCTGTACCTGAAGACCATAAAGCAAAACAACAGTTTCCACCAACAGAGACCATTTTGGCTTCCCCATTTCTCCACTTTTAGGAAGTTAGCACTAAATAACTAATAATAATAAATAACTAACGAACTAAAAAACTAAAGTTTGCTTGTTTGCCGGAAGAGAAAGCCACACCCCCAGCCGCTGACATCACTGGTGCTTGTTTCTTGGCCCAGCTTCAGTTTTTGGAAGCAAGAGCCGGCATTTTTTCAGTGGAAAACGAAAGACCCGGTTCTGAAGCTGGAACCGACCCGGAACCAGCACCAGCTTGGTGGAAAAGCCCTATAAAGGTTAGTGTCTGTCATGCTGCTAACAAGCCATTCAATTTGCTTCAGTCCCTTCTGTCTTCAGCAGAGAGTGACATGTGGCTCTGTGACAGGACTAGCACCCCAAGTGATTATCTATACAGGATGGTATTCCAGACGTCTCAAAGGGTATTTGAAACCCCCCATAAGAGCAGAATATAGGATTTTTAAAATGAAAAGGGAATCCATCTTGACATCTCTTCACTTCTTGCTGACCTTGGACCATCTCTTGCCCAGCAGCACGTCCTCGTGGTCCTGTCGCGTGAGGAGAGGGGCTGAAGGTCAGCACACACCCCTCCCTGCATGCTGAAGACCTCTGCAGCTTCGGAGACGATCATATTCAGTGCTACTGTGCCTCCATGGGGATGGTGTGAAACATGGAAATGCCTGAAACCAGCTGCTCCATATCCCTATTATATGAGTTCTCTTTCTCACATGTTCAATCAGGGCACACACAAGAGACACAGAAAGAAATATCTCACAAATAAAGCTGAAGGAGTCCATCGACCAGTCTTTTAAAGATCACTGCGGCTCATTGATTGAGCAGGAGAAAGGAAGCTTTGAAGAGTGTAGACCCACCGCTGTTGCTTTAGCCTGGCTCAAGGCTCAAAGCGAGTAATTCATTTTATATAAATATGCTTAGTGTGCGAGATAAAAGAAGAATTAGCAAACTAAATTTACAGCCAAAATTGTAAGCATCATTTAAAAAATGATAAGGAAGAACACCATTTTCATGTTTTCAAAGCATGATGATCCTTTATCTGCATAATATTTCTTGGTATTCATACAAACCTCTGTCCAAGGGCTGTTACCTCAGCAGAAACACTTTCTGGGTTGTTGTCATTATTGTTAGCCACCTCCAACCTTATTTTAGGTTATTTATGTTTGAAAGATTTGAAAAGAAAGTCTGTGGGAAACAGCCAAAATTGGGGGTAATTTTGTCATTTTCTTCCTGGTGTGAGATTAAAGTAGACATTAGGAGGAAGAACACTTTGTGAGCTATAATTCAAAAAGTTTCATCACGATGTTTCATGTTCCATAAAAGAGGCTCAATCAATTAAAACAAATCAGGAGAGGATTCTATAACTTTGATGATTTTTTGGCAAACTACCTGCCACACAATACTGATATTACTTTATTCAAATACTAGTATGTCATTGTGAAGGTCAGATTGTGCTTATGATGCAGATGACAGCTACTTAAGCACAAAAGTGACACATGCCAAATCTGAACATATAGTTTGTGTTTTGTGTGTAATGTGTCACATTTGCACTGCTCTACATAGCTCAGCGCCGGCCTTTCTGGTGAAAAACATGCTTTTCCCTGCTACAGTGCATTATGAAAGGTTGCAAATAGGCTAATTTGCAGCTTTGACAGCACCAGCCCTGGCAAAGGCGGGTAGTAATAGGTTTTGAGGTGCCGCTTCAGCGACTGCTGTGATGGGAACACTGTGGCTGTGGAGTAGGCATAGGTCAGGCTTCTCTGGAAAGCCTGACAAATTAAAAACAGAAAACCTTTGACATTTATCATGCTCAGAGTCTGCAAAGGTCAGTGCATGTACTTCTGCTTTCATTTTGCCAGGCCCGTTCCCTGTGGACATGTTTCACTGTGATTGCTTATGGCCTGCTACAACCGCGCCTGGGGAAATCTGACTTTAAGATCGCAAATGCTCACAAGTAGACACCATCTGACATCACTGTGCTGTTAATGTACCATCTTTCTTCATCCATGTTAATGCAGGCTGTCTGTCTGTGATACAGGAGTTTTCCATTCTTCAAAAGTAGTCATCTGTGCCGTGCTGTTTAGGGTAGTGGACGTTTGCCTTTCACCACCAAAGCTTTAGAAAAACAACATAGACACTATCATGCTAATGAAGCTGAGTCGCAGGTTATTTCAAAAGCAAATTTTGCAGATATTAGCATTTACCCCTGTTAGCGCAACTTTAGCTGGTGTTAGCAAAACAATAGCATGTTGCTTACCTTCATCGTTCATATTTTGGCTGTTTCTTTTCTGTTTTATTTGCCTTGGCACCTCTGAATGATTCCATCACCTCCACCAGAAGGCAGCATTCCTCAACATTTGTTCTCATCGAGGCTTGCAAAACTTTAAATGACGATATGTACAGCTCCTCCGAGGGGGCGGGACCCACAACAACGGTGTGTGTGGTAGACCCGTGCTCTGTGGAACAACCTCTATTGTGTACAGAGAGGTAGCAGGTATCTACAAAACGAGGAAGTTGAGAATAGATTTTTGAGAATAGCAGCCTCCCTAGTCCGAGTAAATGAGACAGCCTGCTCCCAGTAACTTCAATGTTTGTCAAAGCTTTCGTGGGGAAAAGTACTCAAAACTCCCCAGTACATATGACAGCTTGAACAACCTTTCTTCATCTATGTTGCTCATTAATGACCAGCCAAGAACTAAACATGTTTGTAAAAAATATCATGTTTAAATAAAAAAAATGTTTGTTTAAAAAATGTAAATAAATAAATAAATAAATACCATTGAGACTGGTATTCTGGTCGTCTTGATATGGCACTGCGAGAGAGGTGTATGTACAGTACAGGAAATATGGCTATATTGCTTTTGATTGATTGATTTGTTTATTTGGTCGGGACAGCGCATGTGGGCAGTGGATGTTGCTATACGAAATGTACCAGATATTGTGGGTATGAAAACAAAAGTGACACAATTGTTTTCCACACAGCAATGTGGAGAAAAGAGGCCAACCTTTTCTCAGTTTTTGAGCATTTGGAGTGGATGCCTAATGGCCCTCTCAAAATGATTAGTTATACCATCATTTCCATCTAAATGCTCCTCGGAGGGAAACTGCTGTTGTCTAAAGCACCCTCACCAAAACTAATTTCTGGTTTCCTTGTGATACATCATTCCACACCATAAACACAGAAAACTTGTAACTCCACTGGACCATGACTGTCCCATTTAAATGTTAATATAATTCGCATCATTCATAATTTAATGTGCTCCTTGGCATTTTCCGTTCATCTTGGTAGCGCTATCTTAACTGACAAGCCAATTTACTGCGGCAATCGGCCAAATTGCTTCAGCATTGTGACGCTAACACCCTAATAAATCCTCGACCTACAGTTTCTCCTCAGGTAATAAAAAGTAATAGGAAGTTGCTCATGTTCAATCTAGTTGCATTGATTTACACAGTGCCGGGTTTTGCCTCAGTGTAGAAAAACATTAGGTATGGGGAGCAAGACACGGATCGTCCCTTTTGCCCTTTCGCTTGTCAGGAGTGGCGTTAGCGCAGGTGAGAGTGATGTGAGAGATGACACAGACGGCGCGGGGAAACTGGATCAGACAGATTCTAGCTCAAAAGAAGGAAAGGGATGAGAAAGCTGCCACTCGTCATGGGTGTGACCTTTCGGGGAATTACTGCGTCTAACAGAGCTTGTCAACTACTGTACATTCTCATGACACTTTTACATTACCTTCTTTTTCTAAGACGATTACGCCATACCATTGACGATATATTTTCAAAAATATACAGGACAATGCTCAGACCTGACTCGTAACTTTGCTGGGAAGTGGGATATTAGCTCCTTGTCTTCATGCGTTGCTGTAACTACAGGCAAACACAAGGTTTGAATACATTGGGTCCACTTCTGCTTTATAATGAGAACCTCAAAGTAGCATGATCTGTTTCTGGCAGAGCATTTGTGTTTGTTTTGAGTTTTACAACAGTTTACATTATCTTGAAATGTTGAGTTATAACCTGGAAAATTCTGCACTGTGACTTTAAATACACTGGATCATCAGTTGCTCATTTGCTTGTTTTTTATTTCTAGATACAGGGAGAATATGAGACTCTCTTTTTCATGAGCACCCTGCATTATCGCCATTCCACCCCATTCATGGTAATGTTGCCGTGTTTTTGTGAAAATAAGATGGCGTACGTTGCTCCTCCTACAGAGAATGTTCTGAAAAAGGGCAAAAAGGCGGGAAATCCCGCCTACAGTGCTCCAGAACCTGTCAATCAAACCCTGAGCTTAAACGTTCTAATTCCATATAAAACCAACATAGTTAAAAATATGAAACCCTTCCCTGAGTTGTCACATGGGTCACAGCAATCTTTAGAAAAAAGAAAACTCTTTCCAGTGAGGCTTTCAAGCTGTTTTTGGGATGTGTACATACGGTCTCCGTTTAAAAGAGTTCTTTTTGGAGTCGCCCCGACTTATTTTTGACACAAATGGAACCCTATAGGTCCTGGCCACCAGGGGGTGGTATTGCAGCAATCTCAGCTCCCTCCGCCATGAGGACCAAGGAGAAATGCTTTCCTTGTTCATAAATAAGCTGTCAAAGCGAATTAGACTTATCAAACATCCACAGAGATCGCAAATCAGTTGTATTTCATGGAGGTCCTACACCTGGATAAGAGATGTGTGGAAGTGCAACAGAAATTCATGTTAAAAGTCCAATAAAAAGAAGACATAGGCCTAATTCAATAAAACAGAGCATTTAACATCTGTTTTGAATAAAAGCTTTTGTTTCGTGTGGCCTGACGTTGCTTAACCTTGACTGGATGACACACAATGTGAAGTGCAATTCTTGCATTTTGTTGTGTCTTTTGGCAAAGCACGGAAGAGAGCTTACATTGCACATCATGTGCCTTTAAAAATGTGCTTCTGTTTCCTGACTCATGGATCCACCAAAACATGAGACATCAGACTGTTTGGAGAAAAACATCTCAGAATCGTTTTCTGTGGACCCCTGTTTAGAGGTAGCGGCTTAAACTTTGCTAATTTATTCCTCCTGCACTTCTTAGCGAAGAGATTTTGGGATTAGCAGACTCACAGAAGATATTATGGGGGAATATGAGAGTAGTTTTATTGAGAAATGTGCATACATGTGGATTTGCAAAAGTACAAGCAGCTCCATGTGAAAATCCTCTCATTAAGAAGTGTAATCCTCTGTTAATTGCTGTTTATATTAATGAATATCAGATAGAGTCCAGCTTTACACGTGGATCTCTTTTTTTCTTTTGTTTTTAAGACGTATCAGTTGTATTGTAAAATGCTGAATATAATCAATGACAGCCAAATTATAATGTGTGGTAAGGAATAATCTAAAAAATAAATTAGTTAAGTTTTGCATACTTAATAATAATTAGGCTAATGCTACTAAACAAGGGAGTGTTGGACCAGAGGGACTCGTCTTTATTATTTCTATATTTAGCCTATTTCTTTATAACAATCACTATTTCAAGTGACAAAATCTAAAATCTAAGGCAATCAGAGCAGTCTTTTTGGTGAGAGATGGAGAAAGGGGCATCTGCAGCATCAGAGGTGCACAGTGGCTCTAAAAGAAATGGTAAAATTCTGCTGTGCTGTTTGTCCGCGAGTCTTGTTTGTGTTTGTGTATCTTACAAGTCGCGTCCTTTTTATTCATTATGTTTGAAATCCTGCTCCATTGATTTAATATCTCTGAAGGTGTCGAATACAAATGCTGTGTTTTCTCTTCCTCTGCAACTTTATCCCTGAGGTAAACTTTGCAATATCCCCGACAGCGTTGTACAGTCTCTCATCTCCGTCTATATTTCTCATCCTCCTGAAACACCGCCTGAGCACAGGGTATTTCATATGAGAGGAAATGACTCATTCATCAGACAGGGCTCCCGGTCGACCCTCCACTGATCACATGGTTGGTAAAAGTAAGATGGAGGTGGACCAGCTTATTAGAGCTCTCAGTGAAGCATGGTGGGCAGGTCATCGTGTCTCCAGAAGTGACTGCGTATGACAGGCAACACAAGCCCGGCCTCGCCTCGGCAAAACGCGCACATCACAGCAGCTATTTGCCACGTCAAAACCAATATAAGCTGATAAGGAAGTGTGGGATGACAGTCCGGTATGAAAAGCCGTCAAAGTGGTGATTATTTCTGCACAAACTGGAATATGGATCGGGCCGCAGGTGCATGCTTCTTGTTGGATACACTGAATGCATTTCATCAAAACTTCAGCAGACTCAATACAATTCTCATTCCAACTTTCCTGATTGCCTCTGACATACAGTATTATTTCATCCATAACAAAAGGCATGTAGACTGCCTAAGATTACTATTTCTGTGTTTCGAGCACAGCAATGTCAGTATAGAAAAGTTTTTATTCAAGGGCGCATTTGATAGAACTTTGAATATTCTTTTTGAAGAGACATTTTGAATAGTGTACTGAAATCTATTTCACAAGGCTTTATTACAACAATTCACACATGCAAAACTACTGCTTATGGTTAACACCAATGTTGTTCAGTTTTACAAGTCGACTTTGGCACCAAAATATGGTGTAAAAGCTTTGGAAAACTGTATTTTTTATGTTTATTCTCCTATTTGCTGGGGTACGTGCTTAGAGCTTGTGAAGAGGTACAACTCAAGAAAATCATGTTGCTATTGTAGCAGCCGAGGCTTAACTTAAATCAAAAGTGTAGCTACTTTAAGAATTACCAACAACGCCACCTTGGATTTTGGGCCCAAGGAACCACAATTATTTGTTTACAAGGTCACAGGTTCGAGAGGAGCGTGAAAATGGACAGACAGCAAAAGTTATTATACAAAATACTTTATTTTAGTTTTATAGGAAAAGCATTTTTGTTAAATTTATAAATCTACTTTAAAAGCATTTAACACACGCAACCGCATTCACACTCATTCGTATCCACATCCACTCAAACAATGAATAAAATAAAACAAATTCCACTAATCCTATTGCAGTGTGGCGCTCAGGGCCAAACTCCACAACTTGGAGACCAGGATAGGAACGAAGTCTTACAGCAGCCGTTGCGTATTAGGGCCACGCAGATGGCGATAGCCTTGTTACCTTGTTTGTGGAGGAGTAGTTCGTGAGACCAGCGGGGAGCGCACTCAGGTGCGGGAGCCCTCGCGCCCTGGTCAATTGAGTTCAGTTCAGTTCGTACGCAGCTTTAACTTTGTGCGCCGGATGGGCGCTTACTTTAACCAAGCGACCAGCAGTTCGAAGCGATCACGACCATATGGCAAAAGAAGGGGAGGTAGGAACAGGATCCGTCAATTGCAGCACTCCGCACACGATTCGCCCGGTCCTCTCTCAATACGACCGCGTTGCACAGCATACGCACGGCGAGGAAAAGCCCCAACGCCACAGCCCACGGGGACGGCAGGTAGAGCACGCGCACGGCAGAGGCGTGAGCTCGAGAAAACGCCAACATGCAAAGGCGCATACGGCGAAAGCGTAGTTCAGTTGCGCGGCCTTACGCCTTGTGCAACTGAATCGTGTGTTTGGCACGAGACGCCGGCCAAACGCAGCAGCTCCGTCCCCAGGCTAAGCTATGCCACGTCAGAGGCGAAAGGGAGGGCAGAAGGTGCGTTGCGCCCCTAATATAGCGTCGGGTGTAGCGGTGATTGGTTTGCCAGCGGAAGTGCGTACTACCACACTATCAAGCAAAGATATTTGTTGACGTTATACTGTTGCATTTGACCCATCCCTCAGCCACTTCAGCTGGCAACAAGTCACATTAATGACTGTTGACGGGGCAGATTTATTATACCTTGTTTACTTCCTTATGCTCCTCTTTTCTTTTACAGTTGATATCAAAGGAATACATCACAATACTCAAGTAAATTTCAGTTTCATAATCATAACATTAAGACATTAAGAAGAAAAGGATCAGAACAGCTGGGGAAAAGTTTAGCACTGTCTTTCTAGGCTGTGGGCATTTGCAAAGGGTTTTTTCCATTCTAAATTAGTGGTAAATTTGTTTGTAACAGGCGTGTAACCAGTGTAGCCTAAACATCTTTATCATATGCCGCTTTGACGAGTGCACAAATATGCAAATCAACGTTCAAATGCTTAAGTATTTAGAACACAGTATTCTGATTAGACAAAGTATCGGAATATGTTACTAAATACATTTTAAGGTGAGTGTTCAGTACTCTGTTACTAAATACAATTTCAAAGTATTCTCCCCAACACTGTGTATCTCCAACATCCAGCTCAAGAATGGTTCAACAAGGACAGTGTATTTCCTGGTTTTGTACCCTGCGTATCTCTCCCTTCACTGGGGCTGTTTGTCACACTTTTTTTTTCTCGAGTTCATTGCTCATCAACAAAAAATCCAACAAGAGTCAGCCTTAAATGAAAGCTTGAACTTTTTTGTTAACTTGGAATTTGACAAACCTTTTTGAAAAAAGCAAAAAGTTAGTTTAAAAATATGTTTTAAAACAGTCACAATGCAATGCAAGATGTGTTCATGACACTCATTTGAACTAACTATTGATGTTTTTGCAAAATGGTCTATGAGGTGTAAACTGTACAACTTCACTCAAATGCGTAGTGTGGCTATAAAAAGCAATGTGACAAATCACCCCGCATGACAGATAGCCCCGGTCTCCCCTACTATCCGAGCAAATGAGCCACGATTCGAATCAAGAGCATGTTATGAATGCGCCAAAAAAACAGTGCCTGCTAACAAAAACACTTCACTCTATAAAGTCAACGCTGTGACGTAGATTTTTTTTCTCTCGCTCTCTCCTTATGCCACTCGTACAGTGCTGTCCATGGGCGCCCAAGTTGCCCAATTAAAAACCACCACAGAGAAACTAATCTTTAATTGCTTTAACCACATTTAAACTGGGAAAATTGCCACAGCTATTAATGACACTTTCCCCATTCCACCTGTAACCGGTGCAAGTTCTGCTTTGTGCGTAAAATTATTCTAATGACTGTTTGCTCAAAGCCTGTCACAGAGATGGATCCTGGAGTGCGCTGTTTCTGTCTTTTTATTTCAAGACATGTTTGCACCACTACCGTGCAGTCACCGTGCTCTACACTTTTAACTTTTCTGAGCCAGGCCTTTATCCTCCTTGTGCGCGCATGCTTAGACAATCACATAATACATGCACAGGGAGAAGCTGTACCACAATCAAAGTTAGTCAAACAGCTCCGCACAACAACGGAGTCCATGTCTGGCTTAATTCACAGTACATTTCTTTACATAACTTGAAAGCTAATCATGGTAAGTTGTTGAAACTCACACATTTTATTGGCGAATAATTGAGCTAAGTGATGATATATGTGTTTTTGGAGGATGTAGTGAAATGAGTGAAATTACAGCATGAAAAAGACAGGCACCATATTTGATCATACGCCCTGTTCACTTAAACCTAAAGTTAATTAGTATTGTCCATATTTGGACATGCCCGTTAAACCAGTTATTCATACTTACATTATTTTCTTGACAAAAGAATCAATAAACCTTAGGACTATGCTTTTATGTAACAATCTTGGAGGTGACTGACCCCTCCCACTGCACGTAAAGCACAATCACGGTGTGATCATTCAAACATCAATATCATAACACACAGCGTCTCCTGAATACCAGCACCCCCCAAGACCTGAAAGTACTTTTTGTATATTTCATATATACACACTTTGTGTATTTCTTTTACCACGACAATGAACTAAATAGTAACTTCGTTACAGTCATTTTTTTTTTACCACTTTAGGCCAATGAACCAAATATGGTAACTTCGCTCACATGAATTTTCTGCATGATGCTAAAACATTTTGAAAAATGTTAAACAAAAAAAAACTTGTGTTATGTCCCCCAATAACACTGAAATTATTTATTTCAAAGTATTTCAATTAGTGCCCTAAGGATTAAAATACTTAAGATCAGGGTACATTTCAGGAAAATTAAACCTGTAATGTCATTGGGAGTGCAGACAATTTTTTTATTAGACAAATATGACTTCAATATCTGGTCAAACATGAATTGTGGAGATTTGTGTTAATTTGTGTAAGAGGATAACGTTTTATATCAAGGGGTGCAAGTAATAATAAGGTATTAATAAGCATTAGTAATTAATAGGCCATGTATAATATGCTTGTATACATAAAAGTAAAGCTTCTTATTATACTATTATCCATTAAATAACAATGATGAATAATATGCTTGTAAACAACACCGGCAGGAGCTGCATTGTGACCTTCATCAGGCATGCTCTAATACACATGCCTAAGTCCCCTGATACAATTCTGTTTTGGGGGACTTGCATGCTCTACATCCTCGTAGGGAAATTTGTTCTCACCCATCCTTCACTCTGTATGGGGAAACATGTCAGCTATGGATGGCTTAGCTTGATGTGTTCTGGAGTTGATTAGAAAAAACGAAGTTCCCAGAGGTAACTCACCTTGAAACACAAAAAAACAGGCCACTCTACACAGAGTAGCGATGAGGGAATCAAACCTGGAACCTTCTTTCAGAGACGAGCCATTCAGTCACAGTGTAAATACTGTGGTATACAATTTACATAATGTTTCCCAGACAACATTTATTTTCCAACTTGCTTCTGGAAAAAGCGGGAGAACAATTCTCTGTGGGAAAACACAATTTTGCATTGAGGCATATTTAACTGATTCAAACTGCACAGCGTTTTGTAGGTTGAAAATTGAAATACATGTTTTTATTCATGTAATGATAAGGTGATGGCGGGTCCCGATGTCACACTTGAGGACCACTGCTCTATGCTATTGAACTCTGTTTAACATATATGGCATGTCTCCACTGTTTTACCTTGACTGTGTATTGTGTGCTTGTGTGGTGTGTCTCTGGGGAGGTGGGTGGGGGGAGCGTGAATGCGACAATGTGTCTGTATTTTTGAAAGGAGGTGGGTGTGAGAGAATGTTTTTAAATCTGTAAAGCACTTTGTGTTACATGACATGTATGAAAAGCGCTATACAAATAAAATTGATTTGATTTGATTTGATCTATGAATGTCTCTAAATATGATGCCCAGTGTCTTGAATGCATGCAGTATGGGCCTTTTACTCGGTTGTTTGCTGCAAAAAGGAATCTCTCATTTTCGCTGCGCACTTCAGATTATCCAAGTAGCATCTTTCTAGACATTCATCAGATGCACTCATTCATGCTCAGGCCGTGCAGCGGGCATCTCGACAGAATCATTTGGCTTAAAAAGTGCTTCCTGCCCGGCGCGCTTTTGTGAAGAGCTGACTGTGCAGTCTGACTGTGTCCACCTGTTCACGGAGGTAATGACCCACAGCACAGGTACTGAGAGATTTGCATCCAGCACAGACAGCACTTATCTCCTCTTCCTTATAGCAGTTTCAAGCATATGGTCTGCCTACTTTGCATCCTTTTCTTTCTATTTCATCACATCCAATTCCTCCTGACATTTGCAAACAATCACAGGCCAAAACAGTAACATATTGTGAGATGATGATGATTTACTGCACCACTTTTGGACTGGTGTATGGGATTGGAGGAACATGCCAAAACAGCTACTAGAAAACTCCCATTAAGCATCACTACATCATCTTAAATCTTTGTGTTCAAGTTCGGCATGGCTTCGAATGCTGGCCACCGTTTTTACATACTCTACGTCGAAGTGCTCCGAAGGTATTGTTACGCCTTACAATATAGTACCCCTTTTTATCTGCTTACAAAACTATAACTATACTTTGGATCGTGTAACTTTTCACTATACTTAAATAGGGAAACGTGGAAGAGCTTGGTAGCTTCTAACTTCACCTCAGTTTGGAGCTAAAAACATTGGCCTATTCCTTTAAACTGATAATCTGTAAGTTTGCAAAGTGGGGAGAGATAAAGTAAAATTTGAAAGTAAACAATCAAATTCCTCCCCTCTTTACCCTCCCTAATTTGCCAAATTTTCAAAAGTAAACAGTCAAGCTCTTCCCCCCTCTCTCTTGATTGGACCTGACAGGCTGGTTCACAGGAAAAGCTGTCTCATTGGTCAAAGTGGGATCCCACGAATTCTGATTAGTTTCTGAAATCAGCGAAGGGGGGACTTTAGAAAAAATATTATTATTTAATATTACTTATGTTACCTTATTATACGGCTCTTCACAATGCAAGTATTGCATAAGATTTTCCAACGTTCTACCGGTCATTATTTTTTGATGGAGGACCTCTGAGAAAAATAATGAAGGTCTTTCATATCACTCCGCACATACGTAGTAGCAGACACTATCTCTGTCCCCGTCACTGCGAGAGAAGTTGGGGGAATCGCTCGTGAAGTTAACGTGAGTCTGACTTTCAACTTACCCAGAGATTCACCACCATTCCTCCAACTGCACCTTCAACTAAGTAGCTATACTAACTACTAGCTTTGCTGCTACTAGCCTAGCCAAACGTGCAACGCGCAAACTATTGGAAACTATTTGCCACAGGAATGTCATTAAAGGGACTATACGGAGTTTAAAAATGTTAAAATTAAGTATTTTCCTCCCCCTACATGTTCCAGCCATGTCCTAATGTGTAGAATGAGCCCAGACCTGTTCACCACAACTGCCTCTAAAATCCTGCACTGTCACTCAAAAAGGTGTCACTTCGGTCCGAATCGCCGTCTTGCACGAGCTTAATATAGAAGGTGCAGTTACACATATGGTCTGAGGTGGCAGTAGTGAGTATAAAATGGCGAACTTGCATCCAGCCCCTTTAAATAAACATTCCGGCCTTCATAAAAGTGTACGAAGTTTATGTTGTGTGCGTTCAGTTGGCAAAAGGCCGTATAATAAGCTGGATAATGTATAGAACGCTGGTCATGATCGGGAAAATAAGTACCGACAGGGCGAACAACGGTCTTATTTCGCCTTGAATGACCAGCGTTCTATACATTATCCCTTACTTAAAATTCAGACCCAGGCGGTCAATTATACACAATCTATTAAATTTGTGAAATATTTAAACTTACAGACTATCACTTTAATGCCATACACTACAGTACAGTGAAAAAAAAAAAAGTAACTATCATACAGAACTTAACTGTAACACTTTGTTTTACGAAGGAAGAGCTTTTTGCGGAAGAATATCTTTTCCCTGTATGAACCTAAACCAGACTCAGCTTGTCGCCAAATTTACAATATTGATTTGCTGGATTCTGACAAAAACACATTGACCAGAAGCCTATTAAATGTCAGCTGCTGTAAATTCATGAGTGAAGGTGACTCTGTGTGGTCACATCACAAATAGGAGCACAGGCATCTCTCACCTCCAACTAACTTACAAACACTGTTGTCAAGAAATGAGGGAATTGTACATGGGCAAATCATCAGAGAAAGTTGATGTTTATTTTAAAAAAGAGCTTTTTATTAATCTGTGAAGGCTTTCAGGAGAGAACTTATCAAATTAAATTAATAACCAATGTGGAAGACATGTCACCTTTTCGGCACAATCTGCTCACTTTCAGATAGCTCCGTACATTTAATTAAACTGGAAATGACTGAAACGCTAATATCCTTTCCCCAGAATTAAATTAAAGTTCACTTTGACATTCCGGCGCAAAAGTAATATAAAAACAATTGCAATTTAAGAGCTCCCAATGTAGATATGTATTTTCATGAATAATTCCCTTTCAAATCCGCTCTTTCTTGAGTTTGTTCCATTTGTTTCGCAATGTTATTTATCAATTGGGCACACATCTGGTTAGGTCAAAGGGGGGGGGGGATAAATTGAGACCGAGATTATTCCTATTTCGTTATAGCAGCGCAGTTGCAATCAAAATCGTGTTGAGAGTGTTGCACAAGCGCCATCTTACTTCTCCCAAGTTATTTAGTTTGACAGCAGTACTTGAGATCAGCAGCTGCAAAAATGGAAGATTACATTATTTTCCAAGATGGTTCTTCTGGAGTTGCCGGCACTAAATAAAGCCTTTACCCCAAACACTGGACTGCGATCATGTTATAGGCACACCTGCTCACTGTTGTGTAAGCTTGATTATGTGAACGTGTTTATCGGAAAGCAGAGACAAGCGACAGGGGATCAGATCATTGTTTTTGAGCACACGACTAACCCCAATGAATATCTCATTATGACAGAAGATGATGGATGTCGGTGGAATAATAAAGCCAGCTGTAGGAGTCACTATCCGGGCAAAATGAGGCAGATGAGGGCCTCTCCAGACTATTCTTTGCACAGTGAGGTGTAACGGTTCGGAGTGAGAGGTTTTAATGGCTTTCACTTGTTATTATTCGGTGTGTTGTGACAGCTTGATTGGGCCTGCAGCCGTCTTTTCATGGTTCTTGTATTTGCATGAGCCTGCCTTCGCCGAGTCTCCCCACCGCAGCCTCTTGTCGTTATGGTAATTTTCACGAAGTAGATTGCGTTTAGCTGGCTGCTCCACTCGGGTCCTGTCTGTGAAAGCCCACAGCAGCGAGATAATAATGAACACATCAGAACAATGCCAGAAGGAAACTCCACAAGCACCAGATGCACTCGGACCATTTAGCTGACGACCGTGGATACCTGAGGAAGCATGGACAAGAGATAATGAACCCCTGCAAACTTCGCCGTTGTTTCCCTTTTGTTTTGCTTTTGTCTGCTTTAAGTGTTCTTTTCTAAATGTTTCTGGTCAGGGTCTCCAGGGTTCACCCAGCAACCAGAGGGCCAGTGGCTCAAACCTTTACGAAGGATGCTACAACACTGTCTTTGTGACACTGGGAAAGACACTTGATCCACTGCAGTTTACGATATACATAAACCTGTATGGCATGGGTGTCGAACTCGTTGTTGTAAAGGACTGTGGCCTTATACAGAACAGCATCTTACAGTTATTGCGCTTTATCAGCCTGTGTCACACGTTTCTCAAAGTGCTACATAAAGTCATTATTCATTCACTCCACACTCGATGGCGGTAAGTTACTATTGTAGCCACAGCTACAATAGAGCAGACTGATCATTTACCACGTGGCTATAACATGCTGTTTATACCCTGATCTCTTATTATGTGAGCGCCCTCGGCTGGACACGTGTGGAACTCTTTCCTTTTTTCAATTTAAGCTTCCCCCTAGAGTGTGAAATGAGCAAACTGGTTATTTCATTAATAATCCATAACTCCGCACAGGAATGGGCTAGAGACATACTTTTTTTGTGACATGCTCAGGAATTCATGCTCCTCAAAGGGCCACATTAATTCATGCAGCCCCTGGGCCTTAACCTTGACACATGTGCTATTATGGTTTCAACTAATCTACGATGCATTGTACTTTGTGGGATTTGTGTTTGTCTTTACATCTTGACATGACATTACAAAGTGGAATCAAGATCTAACTTTGCAGCACTTTCAGTTTTTACTTTTTTGTATTATCCATTTTAAACTGAAAGTCGTTTACCTTTGATCATAGACATCTTGCCTGTAAATGTATCACTGCATATTTTCTATTAGCAAACATCATCATTGTACTGCCAGAGTTTGAATATCCTTTTGTGACAAAACTTCAGAGTCTTTGATCCCATTTACAGGAATTCATCAAAAATCTAGAGATCACGACCCAAGATGGAGGATCTTTCCAATGCAGATTCACAAGAAAGTTGACCTTATTTGCATCTGTCTTCCATCTCAAGTGTCATGTTTTGAAAAACCAGACAAGCTGAAATAGTGTTGTGGTTTGAAAACGCACTGCTCTGATTTATCTGTTATTTCGTTGAGAGGCTGAGATTTGACTAAACTCAGAGTCTTAAGAACGCAAGTGGCACTCTGCAGAAAATGATAGCATTCAAGCCAAAAGCCAAACTCTCTTACCCTGCAGCCACTGACCTTGAATAAGTGTGGCGGATGACAACCACCACAAATACAACTCAGACTTGTAAAATATAACGTAAATTATTGTCTTCTCCTCAGATATTGTTGTTGAATAAGCATTAAATAAGCCAAAAAAGCTGAAATAATGATTGAAAAAAAGAACCCGATAACAGTCATTTTAACAAACTTAAAGGGACCATGCAGAGTTTAAAAATGTTAAAATTATGTATTTTCCTCCCCATACATGTTCCAACAATGTCCTCATGTGTAGAATGGGCCCAGGCCTCTTCACCACAACTGCCTCTAAAATCCTGCACTTATAGAAGGTGCAGTTACACGTATGACCTGAGGTGGCAGTAGTGAGTATAAAATGGCAAACTTGCATCTAGCCCCTTTAAGTATATAGTTTTTCTGTTCATAAATATTAAGGGGGATGTTTTCTGGGAAAGATCCACTGAAGACAGTACTGCGACCCACTTTTGGGTCCAGACTCACCAGATGAGAACCACTGCCCTATTGGACAAACTTTAGGGCATAAGAATTCCTTACTGTCACCACAAACATCAATTTTTCTGCCGCACACTGTCCCTCATCCCATTTTATATTTCCCCATGGCTTTTCTGTGTGTCCGTGGGCTATGTGTTTATGTGTGTGTGTGTGTGTGTGTGTTTATGTGTGTGTGTGTGTGTGTGTGTGTGTCTGTGTGTGTGTGTCTTTTCCTCACACACCTGATGTTGATCCAGGGAGAGGCAGCTGCCATCTGTTCAGCCCTGGGGGAGTCCACTGGCCTTCTGAGCTGTGGTGTCCTAACAGGTAGCCCTGCTGACAAGTCCAACTCATCTCCAACCCACCACACAGCACATAATGAGGGGCAGACAGCTGTGCCCGCCGTAGCACCCACTCCGCCTGAACCCCGCCAACTCCACAACACTGTCAGAAGCGTTTTAGCCATCCAAGCACTTCTGCTGTCAGAGAGAGTTTTCAACTTTTCTATTGGCTTTGAGTGTGGTTTCCTTTTAAGACTGAAAAAAAAAATCTATAACAGCATCTTTTTATTCTCACAAACCTTCAGTCTTTGGTCCATTGGCCTTGTAGGTGCATTAGTTGGCCTACAGAGGGCAGTATTTAAATGGTAACGCCTACTGGGACGTTCAGTGTAGCAGCGCGCGCGTAATCTCTGGCATTGTGCACCCTGTTAAAACAACAAAAACACAATATTTTACATCGAAAAGTACGACCACTGCTTTATTCAAAACATTAAAATACTTTTTATATGTAAAAATTGGCTGCATTTGTATGGCATTGAGACATGACATTGGCAATTTTCTATTGTGAGCCAAATAGTTTCACTGCTGCATAATTTGACAGAGGGAGAGAAAATCCAATGCAGTGCGAGGGCGCGAAAGTTGTGCCCCATGGATGACGCGTGCGTGAGAGAGGTTTGGTCTGTAGTAGCTACGTGAGGTGCAAGTGAACTGACGGGTGACTTCATGTGTAGCACCGGCATCTCCACACAGGGAGAGAGAGAGAGAGAGAGAGAGAGAGAGAGAGAGAGAGAGAGGGAGAGGGGGGTTATTTGGCAGCCTGTTACAGAACATGATCAATCCCTTATCGGGGCCAGTGACTTGATCAGGTCTCTGTCGGGAACATGCACCGCGCTTCGATCCACATGACTTTACGCGCAATGCAACCGCGTGCGATTTGAACGGACCCCTCTGCTGCTCCTCGCATCTGTGACTTGAGTGACCGTATCCGCGCGGAACCAGCGGATTTACACATACATAAATATACATGCTCCGATCGTGACCGGTCTGCTCGTGTTTCAAGGTGAGTAGAGAGTGTTTGTTTATTGTTTGGGAACGGACCGGCGTTGAACAGATGAGTTCACGCGATGCAAAGTTGGGCTTGACTTTTTTTTTGCTCGCGTCGGTCCAGTTGGAGGCAGTGACATTGAGCCTTTCTGAATGGGAAGGTAACGTGAGAGTGGTGTCGCTTTTGGGGCAACCTGTAACACAGAATCAGCCCATTGTAACAGTAGCGGCTGATGCTGAGTCTGAGAGGACAGAACATGCCCTGTATTCATCACATTTGGAGTCTGGATTTAAAAAAAAGCCGTCCTGGGTTGAGTCAGTTTGGTGTCCGAGAGCAGCGTAATTAAAAGATACCTGTTTGGTCCTTAAGAGTCTAGGTTTTGACCACTGCCAGCCCTATGAAGCATTCGGCGCCGAGATAGAGATAAGGATGAGGGACCAAATAAGAACAAGCGCGCACACAGCTGGACACACTGCCAACCGGCACAATGCCGCGTCTCTGCTGGGAAGAGGGGCTTTGCATGGACGGGTCCGCAAGCCCCCGGCACCCAGTGCGTACGTGCACTCTTTCTGACCGGGCTTATCTGCACGGCCAGTTGGACTAGCCTTTATTCTCGTGGCCCCACCAGAGCCGCTAAAACCTTAGATGAAGAGAGCCCGAGATTGGCTTTCCCCCCCTGTGCTCACCCATGCCAGTCATCCACCAAAGCAGTTTATCAGTGTCCTGCTCATTTTAGAATTTAAATGATTTTCCACATTAGCTGCGTGTTTTCTGGGTTTGACAGAGGTCTGGGTTGGCTCATTAAATCGATTATAATTGAACTAAAGCAGCTAAAGTAGATTTATTTCAAAACCTTGCAGTCACTTATAGTTTCTCAGTTTTGGCATCCAAAGCTTTTAAATTTGTTTAACCAAGTTTTATTTCTTTATAAAACATTTCCTAATAGAAGTTATTTGTTTTTCACATCTTCTCTCTGAAGTATAGATGTATAGATGTTTTTCCCCTGTTGTTTCTGAATGTCAACTTGATCAACGCTCAAACATTGGTTGTAAATATTAACAGCATTACGTCATGTGAGACCAGAGACAGTGAAATGGATTTGCCAAAAGGACAGGTGCAGAAAACGTGCAACAATATGTATACATTTCACATTCAATGTACTACTTTTTGGTGATCTGGCGATAGGGTCACACATGATGACAAACTGTTTTGGCAGACTTTGACTTTAGAGGGTGTAACAGCACAGATAACGCCATACAGAAGCTGCAAAAGTTCTTTAATATAAGAATAAGCTGTCTGCCCTGGTGACATTGATTTTGCTGTGATTTGAATATCAGTGTGGCTGATGTGGGTCAGGGGCAAAGGCGAGCGCCGGAATACTACACTGAGCAAATTAGTGAATGTAACACAATTACACGGTGCGTGAGTGCACAGCAGCAGCAGCACAATGCTACGTACTGAAGACCCCCCTCATCTCCAGTCGCACCCCCCCTCCCTCACCCCTCCCTCTTGCACACGGTTGCCCACGGAGACGCTGATTAAACACGACTGTTCAGATGCTATACAGCCCGAGGAGAGAGACGGCGGAGAGCCCCCAGTCTGTGGGTATTGAGTATGGAAGTGTTTGCATGTATGGAGCAAACTGTGTCTGTGGAATAATGATGCACCAAAGTGCAGTAGCGCCATGAAAGAATAGGGCTGTGAAATTTTACGGCTTGTGGTACCAGGACAATAGTTTATAGTGTTTCTATGGCCATGCAAAGTAAACGTGCGGCAACAAATGACCACAATCTAAGTGGTGATGGCAGACAGGTAAAGTGAATATCACTGGTAACTCATTCAGTCAGCGTCTTCTTGTTCTTGGATACGTAATAGTCCATGTCAGAATACATTTGTCAACATTTGTCACCTGTTACAAGGACACTAGAGTAGATTAGTCTAATTAGATGAAGATGTATCACTTTGAACGCCTGGTCCCCGTGCTGGTCTGTATCGATTGTGGTATTATCATTGTGAAATGACACCAAATAAACCTGATGAGTGAAGACAGTCATGTGTCGTCCAAAATATACGGATACACGCGAATGATAAAGAGGAGTACTGTATTCCAGGTGGTTGTTTTGGATGTTATTAGCTGTTCTCATTGGCTGGAGCTCTTAACTGTTAACACCTATTGCAACCCCGACAACAGGTGTCGAAACAAAATATATAGATTTTCATCAATATTTGTTTTTTGACTTTGCAATTCTTGTCAGTCTTCATGCTGATTTCAGTGTGAGATCTTCGCCTGGAGAAAAGGATATACAGCCTGCTAAAGGTGATGAAGAAAGAGGAGTTGAGGGCAAATAGATCCCAGGAAAATAAACAGAAATCCTGGGGTGAAATCAGGGCTGCACAAAGTCACAATAATACTAATAATAATAATACTGATCACAAATTGCAATTGTTCAGTTTTGATGTTATATTTGCAAACAGCATAATACCAGGGGGTCTTACACCAACTCTACAACATGCATGTTATGCTTTACAGGCCATAATATTTCAAGTTTTTCCCACACGTTGATGTCTTGACCTACTGAAATGTGCTCTAAGGACTATATTGCTGTTAATCACAATTGCAGTACTCGTCAGAAACACCGCAGTTAGATATTTTTTCAGAAATCGTGCAGCCCTCAGTGACGGAGGGATGTGGCGACAGGGGAGATTCAAGAGGGAGGTACCAGAGTGGAGTGAGGCTCACCTGGCAGATGGTAGGATTGGCAGTGCTCAGCGTGCACTGGAGCTGTTCCTGCAATATGGCATATCGGATCCAGATTGTCACACTGTTGTTGAGACAAACAGAGCAGGAAGTTGCTGATGTGTGTGTTTTGTGACAGTTCTGTTGGTGTGTGTCGAAGTGTGGACACGCAGCATATGGCCATTAGAAAAATCAAAGACACAAGATCTGATTTGGATCTTTTTAAGTTTGAGGACTTTGAAATAACTTGTGACTTTTTGGCAAATATAAAGCTTTGATGATGAAATTTCTCGATATAAATTTGATAAATTCTCTGTAAGTAGCCTGACCAGCCAGTTGCTCCTCCTTTCTGTTGAAAATCAGAAGCGTCAATCCCAAACCGCTAAGCTTTTTATCGCTTCAATAATATCCTACACTCAAATGCGGAAGGGTCTCAAATCAATGTGTATCATTCAGAACAAACTTTGTCACTTCTCTCACAAGTATTCCACATAGTTTGGTAGTGTGCGAGTTGAGTTGACAGAAAATTACTTGTTGTATATTTAATGTCGTCATACTGTTGTAATCGGCCGTGTTGGGTAGACCATGCGTTTGTCCGATTTGTTAATCTACCTGTCAATCCCGGCCTTTGCGGATATTATGCAAAGTTCCAATCTTTGTAAAGTATTGGAAATAAGAGAGATAATAACATGTACATTATATCTTTTGTGTTAAATTAACCTTTACTTTAAGGGCACAAAGAAATATGTTGCTGTCTACACCAGTGGTTCCCAACGTTTTTTGTCTTTCGTACCCCTTTGGCCTTTCAGTGGTCAACCGTGTACCCCCTACCTCAAGGATGTTACAGTTTATTTAAAAAGTAATTACTTAAAAGTGGTATTTGTAAGAAAAAGGACAATGTAGCTGTAAAAAAATAAACCTACAATTCTCCCAAAGCAACACATTTTACTGAAAAATATAGCTTTTCCTATAAAAAGAAATAGTTCCAAGTACCCCCTGCTAGGTCCTCGAGTACCCCAGGGGTCCCCGTACCCCTGGTTGGGAAACACTGGTCTACACCATGGAATTCAGATTAGAGGCACCAGACGTCTGCCCAATTTTGGAGGTGAAATCTATTGGAATGTTGTTTGGAGTGCAAACATGTGATGAAATTGAGACATCAGTTCTCTCCTCAATACTCTCTGTAGCCCCATGAGGTTACCCTAAACCATGACCCAGAATCTCCAGACGACATCTGATCCGTCCAGCTCCAAAAGCCTCTGTGAAATTCACAATTAGCAGCAAGAAACATACGAAACAGGCGTCTCTCTAGCTCTCGCTCACTCTTTAGCCTGTTCACTGTTGAATTTGTGCCGTGAACTTAACATACATCAGTGTGGCTTTATATTTTGTGTTTTATGACAGACAGCACTGGTTTCTTTGACATAGCAACATGTAGTACAGTATATCCTGGAACAATAGTAGCTTACCACCACTGAGTATGGAGTGAACGAATATTGCAATGTAAAGCGTCTTTGAGTGTCCAGAAAAGCGCTATATAAAACCGATGCATTATTATTATTATTATTATTATTATTATTACATTTCTGTTGCAGACCGTACTATTCCTGAACACTAGGCGCTGCATACTGTAGTTGCGGGTGCAATTAGGGCCAAACTGAGCCGGGTCAACCGTGGAGACAGACCGGGATAATCTGGGCAGATGCTTGTGTTTGTACAGCTTTTTGGGTGAATGGCCTTCCCCAAAGCTTTATTTGCTCTGTGGATTAGATGTTAAATGGGTTTTGGAGCAGGAGACTCTTAGAAAAAGTTGCATGAAAAATATCCCCTCCTCTTCCCTGTAAATCTGTGTGTCCTCGCTCCCGCAGTGATTTGTCAGCACTGAAGGCAGCATCTGTTCTTTTTACATTGTAATTTCTTTGATCGTAATTATTTGTGCCAGCTACCTCAGACCTTGGCATCACCCCCGCTCCGTGAAGCCATATGGGTAAGGAGAGAGGGAAAGAGCAAGAAGAAGACGTCTATCAAATAAGCTCTTTGATATTGATGTGCACTGGTGTGGGATGGACATATGCACACATGCACATATGTTCACAGCTGCGCTACATAAATAAATGTAATTATTTTCTCAATTTCTGCAAACGGAGTCCTGGAATTGTTTTGATGGCTTAAGTGGTTGTGCTATTTAAGAGAAACTTTCCGTCATTCAAAAGCTACAATGTAGTCATTATTTATTCACTTCAGTCATTCTTTCACTCAGGCAAGGTGGGTGAAAATGTCTGTTTTTTTTTTCCATTCATGTAGGCCTAGTCCTTATATTTGAAGAGTTTAGTGGTGCTAGGCTATAGTGCTAGGCTAGCACATGTCTATGGTAACTAGTAGCCTGCATTAAGAACAGTCCCAAGCAAAGTGCACCTGAGGCAAATCACTTACAACGCCAGGCTACCGATATAAATGTCTGTGTTGACGGAATCATTTTTGAAATATAACCATTTTGCATTTAAAATAACTTATTTTTGAGCAGCGTCAGCTTCCTGGTTGTAAGCTACGCAGCGGCGGAGTGATCTGCTAGGTTACTGGATCTACAGTAGTTTGTTTACCTGCGGCCGACATTACTGCACGTGGAATTCACAAAGGAGCTTTCTACAAATCAGATATGGTAATGTTTGGAGGACGACCCGATGATTTTGAAGAGGTTTATAATGTAGGCTACTAGTTACCATAGACACGCGCTAGCCTAGCACTAGCCTAGCACCACTAAACTCTTCAAATATTCACCTTATTCCGCCCCACCCACTTTTGCCACTTTTTGCGTTGTCTCGACACTTCCGGTCGAGCGAGAAGCCCATTCATTTAAATGGAGAACGAGGGAAAATATTCTCTGCTCAAATCTGATGTTTAGTAGATTGATTTGTGTAAAATGGCCAATGTTCACTTGCACCAACATGTCAACACTGTACTGTTTTGGCTTTGTTTTCGTGTAGTAACTGATTTTATCTGGACTTCTCCAGTCCCATGTTAACAGATAGGAGAAAATGACCGGGCACAATTCATGGCGCCGCCCACGCGAACTTCCGGAATAAGGTGAAGAAGGACTCTGGGTAACTAGGAAATGAGGCCCAATGTCAAAAATCTGAAATATCCTTTTAACATCAATGTGAGCCTTAAATGGTGTCACAGAGAGCACATTCTCACTACTCACCAGGGATGGAGGGCAATCTGGCTCCAATCACAGGGAAATTCACAACTATTTCAGAGAAATATGGACCAAATTTGATTAGATCATATAACTGAGTTTCGTATTTCAAAATAGAAGAATTTCTCACTTTTCGGTGTGCTTGTTTGCTTTGGCTTTATACTGTAGCCTACATTGAAGTCATTTCTGAATGTCAAGAGTTGCAAAATGGAAGGTGAACCACTATTAAAGCAGATACAACAGAACGGAGATGAAATTTCATCCATTCTGTGAACCGACTTCCGTGCTCAAAGTTATTGGGGCAAATAAAAATGTTGAATCCTCTTAAAGTAGAGAAACAGGACCGGCGTCTGTGCTCTGAAGCAAGAAAGCGTGCCTCTCCCATTTCACTACACTCATTTTTCATTCCTTACAGCTGTACGGATCCACAGACCCAGGCCCCTAGTCGCCGTCCATCTCCTCCTGTTTATCCCTTGTTCTTTCTTTGTGCACTTAGGAAAATCCCAGCCTGGTCTATACTACTCGCCCCTGCAGCCCCTTAGTCTATCTTATTCTGTGGTTGCTGAATAATAGAAGAAGCAGCCTATTGCACTTGAGCTGCGTGGGTTTACATCACGGTGCTGGAGGTCACTTTGACCCCCCCCCCCCCCGCCTCTTTCTCTCATCGTACATGCAACAGCAGCGGCTTCGGCAGAAAGCTTTGGCCTGCTCGCGGTCACCATTACCTGTAGAAGAACAACAGCGAGATTTATGGTGGTGCTGCAGCCGGATTGAAAGAAGTAGCGGCCCGTGCTCTTGACTTGCAATTTTCGATATGGGGCCGTATATCTACATGTATTATGCATATGCTGAGATAATGGCATGTGGCGGCAGCAGTGGTGGGACGCTGACGGTGTTGGGGCTGATGATATGTTGGAATGGCTCCCCTATGTCACGTTTTGTCGTACCCAGCATCCTGCTTTTATTAAGGGCGCAGTGCGTTGCAGTGACATGCTGCTGTTTTTACTGGTCCCACGAGACAGCCTCCACTACTCCACCGGAAAGATTTGTATCCAAGCGGGGGGTCGTAAAAGCCCCAATATCTGCAATGAACAATAAACCAAACGACAAATATGGAGGAAAAAAAAGGCAATTATGCTACTTGTTATTAATGTAACGTGATGCAGGAGTTGTGGCAGGGACGACTGCCAGTGGAATGAATTTACAGCGAGTGGGCCCGCTTCAGACTTGGATCATCAATCTAAATGCGGCTTGTAAGAATTCCCCCGCCTCAAGAAAATGTTGCTGTTCAAATTTATTGTGGAACGCAATTATATAGGATGAGGGAAATCTCTTTGTGCTGCATCGAAATTAACATAAGCGGTAAAGCTGAGCAACCACTGAGCAAATTCATAGGAGGTTACTCACAAATCATTCAATCAAGAGTTTGCAGAAAAGAGTTTACTGGAAAACACCCGCCCTATGGCTTGGGACTGGCGCCATTTGTTGAATTAGTTCCCCTCGCAGACCAGTGCAGGACACCACGCTCTGAAACCCAGGAGGCGCTGCACCGTTTCAGAGGAAACAGAGGGCAGCCAGGGTTCCTTCTTCTTTTATTACATTCATTATGTCTTCTTGAGTTATAAACTTTAGTTTTTTGCTTTCTTTTTGAAAGACACTAGGTACGGACAAGGAACTACTTCGGTAAGGCGTAAGGTATTTGAACAGCTTTGTTTGTTGCTACCTAATGTCTTTCAAAAAGAAACCAAAAAACTAAAGATTTCCTCCTGGTGCTACGGTTTCCCTGACCTCCAAAAACATGCTGGTCAGGTTGACCCACAGTTGCAGCGTGGCTCAGTTGCAGCGTGGCTCAGTTGCAGCGGCTCAGGACACGGTCGCCTGAACACAGCTTCGTTGTATGGTTGTACAATGACAAATAAAGCTTACAAAATATGTTCTACTTATGCCCCCATATAACGTTAAAGATATTGACATTTTATTATCCAGCATGATCCTCTTCCTTACCTCTCCTGACCTCACGGCGAGTGTTCCTATCAAGGCATTAACGGAGCTGCTGCCTTCCTCCCGAACCAGACAACCTTTTGCCATGCATTAAATGCGATGGCCAGACTCTTGTTTTGAATAAACCATAACATTCCCCCGTGACTTGACTCTGACATTCACATAAAAGTCCCTGCTAATGAAGACGGCATTTACACGTTCTAATTCTCCGCCTGGTCACTGGTCTCTGCGCGAGTCTGCTGCCTGAGCCCTCACTCCCCCATCCACTCCACTTTGGACCCGTTTGACCCATTTCTGTCCCCACAGCACTGTACACAGACATACTAATTGCCTTCATTTATTCATTTGGAAGTCAAGCTCTGTTGCGACTAACGCTCAGCAGTTCATTCATGTGTAATCGGTACAATGGCGGCCCTCCCCCAGCGAAGCGCGTGTGCAGTTCTTACAGCACAGCCCACACTGGATATCCCATCAGGCCTTTTACTCGCTGCAAGAGTTCTGCTGAAATACTTCGGCTAACGGGATCTTATTATTTATTTATTTCACTCAACCAACAAAGTTTTATACCACATTCACAACACTTAAAAATGTCTTTTTCTTGCACCAAACGTCTTAGTTCCTCAGTCGGCGTAACGATATATCATGCAAATAAGTCTTTGTGTTTGTAAATGTTCAGATGCCTGCTATATGCGTAATTGATGCATAATAAGAAAAAGTAGTGTTCGGGTTGTTTGTTTTCTTGAAATCTCTCTACCCTTAGAGTCCCCCATGTCTGATGCAATTGCCAATGACTTCACTGTTGACGAAGTGCTGTATCTCATGACCTTTACTGTAATTATGACCAAGTCTGTCAGCGCTGTCCCCAAATCCACATATTCAACGTTCATATGGTGATTTTAATGTTGAACATGTGTATTTAGTAATCTTTTTTATGCTGCAGTATTTGCTCATAGCACAGTGTTCGCACAGGGTGGAGGTTAGTTTTTGTATTATTAAAAAGGGATCCCCTGAAGTTGGTACCTTGAGCCCTTCAGTAATTGGGAAAAATAGCTGCTGGGCAATCAATAAAAACAATAACAGATAGTTAGAGCATAGAGAAATGGACAGTTGTCAATTCACAACAAAAAGACCTTCATAGCTTCAAACTGCCCAAGCAAAAAAGCAGATTGTTGCCCACAAATTGCAACTCATTATTTGAACATAGCATTGCTGATGTGACACAACTAAAGTAAGAGAACAATCCATTATCATTTAACCTGCACGACATATGGTTGTGGCAAAATGTACTTTTATGAGAAAATCAATGGTATTAGATCTATTGAATTTAGATCATTGAGGTTATTGAGATCAATAACAATAAATCATTTCTAATTGCTCAATTTTGTAACAACAATGAAAACAGATTTAGGCTGGAAAAGAATGTTGCACCTCCTGAATGAAGCTGAATTATAGAGTGGCTTTGGTTCTGGTCTCCATAGGTCAGGGCTCATGTTTGTGAAGCCTTCTTCTTCTTCTGTCTCTACTCGATCGGTGCCCGCTGAGAGCGTGGCATCCCCAGGGCCTGTGAGCCCTGCTCCGGTGTGCTCCTGTATGCTGTGAGTGTGGGTGAGTCACATCTCGGCTGGAGCGTGTCTGAGTGGCGAGGCGGAGAATTCAGCGGGGCCAAGAGCAGCCTCTGTAATCCCGGGTAAACACAGAGCAGCATGACTGCACGCCTTAGACGTGACCAAAACCGGCGCTTCCCAAATGGATGAAACAATGAGACTCGACTGCCTCCTGCATGTCTGCCAGTCTCCTGTGCCACCAGAGCCTCCTATTCTCTCTTCTTGTTTTTCCAACTTCTGTAATTACAGAGGAGTTAGACACACTGATTTAACCTCAGGGGGGCACAAAGCTGGTGCCACTTTCTTAAGGTCACAACCTGTATCTCTATATGTCTTAGCAGCAACAGAAATACATTGATCACTTGTAGGAAAGAATCAATTGTTTCTTAAAATGAAATTACACAATAACAATTCTACAGCAGTTAGCGGTTTGCATGCTCTCCTCGTGTCTGCGTGGTACTCCAGTTTCCCCTACCTCTAAAAACATGTTTACATGGGGCGACAGTGGCACAGATGGTAGAACGGGTCGTCTCATGATCGGAAGGTCAGGGGTTCAAATCCCACCTCCTGAAAGTGCACATTGTCGTTGTGTCCTTGGGCAAGACACTTCACCCACATTGCCCCCAGTGTCTGCGTACATTGGTGTATGAATGAGAGTATGAATGGGTGAGTGTATCCTTGCTGTAAAGCGCTTTGAGTGCCTAATGTAGGTGGAAAAGCGCTATATAAGTTGAGACCATTTACCATTTACCATGTTCAATAGGCTAATCTTCTGGCCAGGTGTTTCTGGCCATTAGCCTGGCTCCACATCTGGAGATGAGTTCCTGAGTGCTGGCCAACGCTAGCTGCTCACTGCTACTCCATGTTTCCCCAGGAGCACTGATGGGACAAATGCAGAAACAAATTCCCCTACAGGGCTTAATAAATATACTTTAACCTTAATTCAAACAAAAAAGGGTCTAGACTATGACAGTGGAAGCATCCTCTTGTCATTGAAAAATGATTTCATGCTCACGGCACCTACTTTTAGCACAATATGTGTTAGTTAAAAAAAAGAATCTTTTACTGAATATGATTGCAACTCTCCTCTCACTATTATTGTCACAAATTTGAAAATGTTTTTCTGTGATTCACATTTTGGCAGTTCAATAGAACCAACAGGAAAATCCAATCAGACATTAATATGAATAATATGAACTGATTTATCAAGTCGTCCCCTGAAAATACTCAATTTGTCTGTGTTCTGTTCCCCTTATTGTGAGACCTTCACATAAAAAAGCAAAAACAAGCCTCAACAGGCAACACTTGAAGGATTCTGGACACTGGCAGATTATTCAAGGACATTTTTATTGTACAAACCCCTGTTATTTCTTTAGTAATAATTTAAAAAAGCAGCACATAACGCTGTCTGCTGCCAATATCTCACTGTTGATAATGTGTCCAGACAGAAAACCTTTAGCAACAAAAGCCCAGAGAAACTTTTTGATCTAAATGCCATGTGTTGAATAAACAAAAGCCTAATTGTGTTTCTCTGGAGGCGGACAAACTCACGTTAAAAACAACTCCACAATGTCTATCTTCATATAAAAATAATTTTGTTTTGTCATTGTAACTATTCACATAACGTTGTGCTTTCATATCAAAACAGTTTGTGCACAGTGGCTTTTATGAGATAATTTATTTTTAATTGATCGGCAATGCAATACAACTTTGTTTTGTTTGCTTGCTTTGAGTTGGTAATGAGTTGCTGTTATGAACATAAAATTATTATTTTATTGCCATTTAAAACTTCCATAATTTCAAAGAACAATTTAAACTTTTTAATGCATTATTAGCAGATAAAAAACCCACCACAGATCCTTAGGCACCATGCAAATCTGGGCCACGTCAGACAATGTTGGTCTCCATCTCCAACCAGTGCATACTATTGCTGTGTCCATGAGCAAGACACTGTGCCCATTCATGAATATAGTGTGTGAGTGATCCTATGTGCATGCACATTTGGACAAAGGCACAAAGAAGCTCACTTTGAGGGTTTGATAGAGCCGCGGTCCAAGTTTTTTTTGTTTTTTTTTGTTTAAATGTATAATTAGCGGTGCGGAGTCACCCTCAGATCCTGCCAGACTGAGCTGAATATGCCGGGACGCTCCAGTGCCTTGTGTCCCTGTGCAGTGTGGTGAGGCCAGATGGACAGGAGACGCTGGAGTGGAGCTGGAGTCCGACCAGGCCTCTCAGTGTCTGTCCATCCGCTCTCGTCCTTGGCCCTCGCTCAAACCCACAGCCGGACATCCTGTTGGTCAGCCGCTAGAGCCCCCTCTTTGCCTCCCTCTCCACCGCACCCCCTTAGTGCCCTGACCCCCGCATTAGCGCCTGACACGCCTGTCTGCAATTAACCTTTACTTATACCGATGAGACTGTGTCGCCCCTGTTTACCGGGGGCTCTGCCAAAAATGAACCGTTGCCTTGGAGCTAATGGCTTGTCTCTGCATTGGCACGTAATCTATGGGGTTTGTGATATTTTTAGCGAAAGAGTAACATAATGCAAATCATCCTCTGTATGACAGTTTCACGACTCCATTAATGGCCTTTGATGAAGTGACTGCGTTCGAAGGTCCCGCTGTGCTCCTGCAGCCTTAAATATGTTTATGATTCTTATTCTGCAACATGCATGAGGAATATAAACACTCTTGTCACAGAGACGGGTAACAATGGGTGTCAAACATCTGTCTTCAGGCGCCCGCTGTATCTCATTCTTCCTCCCTTCTGTGGTGTGTTTGAGGGTCATTGTTTGTCCCCTTGGAAATAGCAACATAAAATATGCTAATGAAATTAAAGAGGGTCGCGTGAGGGTTGATGCAGCCTGCCTCTGAATTCTTAATGACTTCCAATCTCATCCTAGAAAAAAAAAAAGAACAAAGATTACTTTTGGAATACCGGCTACAACGCTGAGTGAGTGATTAATTCCCCCTGGATTGAACCATTTAAATGAACAAGACAGTGGGGAGGGAGAAAATACAGAGACCCAAATATGGGCGCATAATTAATACATTTGGATCATTTAATTAGCAACCCAAACAGAGAGTAGGCTGAGCTACACTGTGTCTGCGCTTTGTTCAAGTAATAGGCTACAGACGGCTCTTTTTTTTACACAGGCAAACATAATGAACCCCTGCCCTGATAAAGAGAACACTGGAGCGTTGCTGTAAATATGTGAAGAGAGCTTGAACAACCATTCCTTGTTCCTTTGAAGCCTTTTGTGCTGCAGTTTAGTACATGAAAAGTTTAATGATACCCCAATAACAACTTTGCTTACGATAGAGTTGAAAATTAAATCTCTCTCTTTTGTCTTTCAGAACGATGTGAAGATCACCGGAGGACGACCTGCCAGCAGCTCAAACTCACATTTTTTTCGGAGCTCTGTCTCTATCTGAGTTACACATAGCCACCTGTTTGTTTGAGTTCTATTATATTGGACCCGCTGGGATGAAGATGTGCTCTGACAAAGGATGGATTTATTGGGGGCTCACAAAAGGTTATAGTCCGCTAAAAGTCATGTCATGGCCCCTGCTGTTGTTGTTATTGACTTTAATGTGTATGAATCTAGAAACTAGTGCTGAACAGACTGTGACCACGTTCCAGTCGGAGAGAAGGGACTGGGCCTTGAACCACCTGACCGTGCACTCGTCCACAGGAGCTCTGTATGTGGGAGCTGTCAATCGCATTTACAAATTGTCTGCAAACCTCACCCTACTGGTGTCACACGACACTGGACCAGAGTATGACAACAAAGCATGTTACCCCCCTCTCATTGTCCAGCCCTGCTCTGAGCCACTGGCCTCCACAGATAATGTCAACAAATTGTTGCTCATTGACTACTCTCACAACCGGCTGTTGGCCTGTGGCAGCCTGTACCAGGGGGTTTGCAAACTCATGCGACTGGACGACCTGTTCATCCTTGTAGAGCCCACACACAAGAAAGAGCACTATCTGTCCAGTGACAACCAGACAGGCACCATGTTTGGGGTGGTGGTGCCTTCGCAAGGCCAAGATGCCACTTTGTACATAGGTACTGCTGTTGGCGGCAAACAGGATTATTTCCCGACCATCTCCAGCCGGAAGCTGCCGCGTGACCCTGAATCCTCCGCTATGTTGGACTATGAGCTTCACACTGACTTTGTCTCATCTCTCATTAAAATCCCTTCGGACACTCTCGCTCTTGTACCACACTTTGATATCTACTACATCTACGGATTTGCTAGTGGCACTTTTGTGTACTTCATGACTGTGCAGCCAGAGACCCCAGAGAATGGGATGCCCGCTGGCAGCTCCCCCAGTGACCTCTTCTACACCTCACGAATTATTCGCCTGTGTAAAGGTGACAAAAAGTTTCACTCATATGTGTCTCTCCCGGTGGGCTGTGTGCACAGAGGCGAGGAGTACCGGCTGCTGCAGGCAGCATACCTGTCAAAAGCAGGCCGGGTCCTGGCCCGAGCACTGAACATCAGTGCTCAGGAGGACGTGCTGTATGCTGTCTTCTCGAAAGGGCAGAAGCAGCACCATGACCCCCCGGACAACTCTGCCCTGTGTGTCTTCACCATACAAGACATTAACACTCGCATCAAGGAGCGACTGCAGTCCTGCTACCAGGGCGAGGGACACCTCGAGTTGCACTGGCTGCTGGGGAAGGACGTACAGTGCACCAAGGCTGTGAGTAGATGTACAACATAACAATAATGATGTTTTTGTGTAAAGTCACAGGGTACAAGCTGGCAACAGATATAATCCACTATGTTCTGAAATTCACCAGAGCACTTTGCACTGAAACTAAATCATATAATATAACTGTTCGAGAACTACCGTGGTTGATAACCCCAATTCATATTTCATAATAGCTGTTTTATTTTGGTCATTGACGACATCTTTGACCTACAGTATACTCTTACCCACGCAAATACATGTGTTTGCGAGTTAGTTAAAACTTTGTTATTCTTTGAAGTACTTTGTCTTCATCCCCGTATTTGCTGTATGGAATTACTCAGTGGCATTTCCTTGATCTTAACCACTATTGTTGTTGCTGTCTAAATAGCTGATAGGCAAAGCTGAGCTGGAGACATCATTCATGATTTCAGGGTCCCTCAAGAAAAGGGGAGCTGGAGAAGATTAATTCTCAGCACTAATCACAGAGTTTGTATGGAGCTTTGAGTCCATTCAGGGCTTTAGGCTGCAATTCCTCCCTCTTCTCCTCCCCTTTCTCCTCTTTCCTTCTCTTCAATCGCTGTCTGCTGAATTTGGGCCTTCTGAGACCTGCTCTTGATCTTCAGAAAGGACTTTTTTTTTCTTGTAAAGGTCCAAGCCAGTGCCACTTCTGAAAGCTGTAATTCTGTAGAATGAACAGCTTTGATTAAAGAAAGGCCTGAAAACAACAATGTTCATCACTGGTCCACTATTTCTGCACTTTCCAACATGCAGTTAGATCCACTGAAATGTTTGTCATAGTGAAGATTGGAATAGATTGGAATACATTTGCCAAATGGATTTCTCAGAACATCACTTGAAGTATCTTTTACTAAAGCCTAATAAAAATAGTTTTCCATTTAACATTTAATCCTAATAGTTTTTCCAAACCTGAGATGTGGATTAGTATAAGAAATACCCAAATGTGCCGAGAAACTAGTGCACGGAGCATGAAGAATTATCTGAGCGAGTTAAATAGTGAATGAGGAGCAATTAGCAGAGGTCTGATGTGCATGTAACGTGATGTAACTGGACCGCGAAGCTCGTCGCTCTCTTTGATGCCTAATCACAACCTGACATCTCTGCGTTCGGTGTTTGTGTGATGTCAGATCAAGTAACCTCAAAATCACAGAAAAACACATACCATTTCGTGTGTTTGCCATAAGCAATTAGCCGACCTCACCATTTCTTTGCTCCGAGGCTTGTTGATAAATACAAGCTCTTTTGAAGAAGCCGTTTTTCACCCAGAAACCTTGCGCTTAATGCATGTTGGTTTTTAGCTCAAGTCAGTTTGAGTGCTCATCTTGTATGGTTAAGTGTCTGAAGCCATCTCAGTCATTTTCTGTCTTGCAGTTGCACTTTTTTCCCCTCCCTCTCATCAGCTCCAACCACTTTCTCGAATCTGTCATTCCTACTCGGTCATCATCTTTGCTCTCTGCTCCTCCCCAAACTCCGCAGCCCACTTGGAAGTAGTTTTATGAAAACTCAAGATGGAGACTTAGGCGCTACTGGTTATTCAGGAACAAATCTCAACAAAGTGTATTATTTTGATTGAGTCTGTAGATTTAGTGATACTAAATCATTGTCAATTAGCACAGATGTTTGATCCAGTGTTATGAAGGTTGATCGACCAAGTTGTTGTATTAACCAATGATTTGCAATCTGTTTATTACCACTAAGAAAGTAATTTTAAAGTGCAACAAAACAAGAAATGGCAAACACTTTCACTTCTCAGCAAGACGTTCCCAGCTTTGACTCCTGGGTCAAGTAGTGCCAAAGCCTTTCTGTGTAATGTTTTCTCCCTGTGCCTTCACAAACCAAAAGACATAGGCACAAATCTCCCCACTGGGACAATAAATATATATTAACAGTATTTTCCAATTGCCAATAATAACTCTCTTCAGGATTCTATCTGCAGAACACTTTGAAATGTACTTTTTAATATTTGAGCACAAACATGTCAAATCTCATCCTATCCACTTTCAGAATGTTGTGCCATCATAATACCACCTTTAACCCTCTCCTTCTGTCCACAGCCTGTTCCCATCGATGACCATTTCTGTGGCTTGGATATTAACCAGCCCTTAGGGGGGTCCCAGCTGGTGACAGGCCACACTGTGTTCACCGAGACCCGAGAAAGGCTTTCCTCTGTCACCTCCTACATCTACAATGGACACAGCGTGGTCTTTCTGGGCACAAAGAGCGGACGCCTCAAAAAGGTAAAAAACACACTGACAGGGGCATGGCTTTTGAGAGATCAATAGAGAGGAGATTATATTCCAATAAACTGAACCATGAACCCTGGTATTATCTTGTTCTGGTGATTTGTCCATTCAGATACATATTGATATTTCGCAGTGGCAGCTATAAAGAATTTATGAAAAGACAATCAATAGGGCTTGGATAATATATTGTTCTGCAATGCATTTTTTCGGCTATACAGGTCAAACTCGAAAAATTTTAATATTGTGAAAAAGTTAATTCTAATTTTCTGAGTTTCACCTGTACATGTATCGAATGGAAAAACCCATAGCTCTAATGACATCAAGCGCCGTTTACAGTCTAGAAAACATGAACTCTGCCTGAACACACAGTACAGTATGTACTTGTTCTGCCAAAAACTGATTAACATTTGGTTTATATATTATTTCTGTGTCAGAATGGGAATTGTATCAGCCTGCACTGTGATACGCTGTATCATGACAAACTTGTATCGTCCCAGCACTAATAACACACAACCGTTACCTCTACAATCACTACTCCTTCTACTACTACGGCTTCAATTGCAGCAACTGGAAATATACAGTCAAATGCTGAATAGAGGTCTAAATTTCCCACAACAGAGAAACACACACTGCAGTAATAGAATGAAGAGTAATGGAATAAAGGTGTTGTAATCCATCATACAGAGCATGTTCACCATTTGCTCTGGCGTGCATTCATTGATCAGGACTAGTTCATTTAAATCTCCATCATCTTGAGATAAATAAAAAACATGTATTTCTCGTGGTGCATGTTACGGGGCGGCATCCTGCCTCTCCAATGCTTCTTGTGAAAGAATGTGGATTTGGGATTTAACAAAGTGTTTCAAGAGCCTCTTCACTGCTGATTATGTCTCCATCCACTTCACAATGGTTCTTATGTAGACTCTCCTAGACTCTAGGTACAAGCTGGAACAAAACTTCTTCCATGTAGTTCAGCCAATCTGTGATTGTAATCATAGTACAGTAGTAGTCATAGTAATATTTGGACCATTGCAGCAAGAAACTATTCAAAACACCACTGCGCTATTTCTCATAAACGATTTTCCTTGTTAGCTACTAGTTATGAGTGATATCATTATTTTCCGCATATCTGCGCCTGGTTTTGTTTTCATGACCTTTCCCCTAGAGATTAATAAAGCCGATTCAGCCCATTGTCCGTCATATTTCATTCCAGTGTCTTTTTTAATGATGCTCTCTCGCTAAGCTCCTGTAGGGCTCATTGTTTGATGGAGCTGGATCGACTGGGTAGCTCCGCGGGCTGTATTTTCCGCCTAGTCTTAAAGCATGCGGCGCAGTGAGGAGGAGCTGTGTTGGAGGACTGTGGTGACATTAGCCCGGGGCCCCTCAGTCTTATGAGGAACAATCTGTCTGACATGCAACACTCACACACTCAAGGCCCGGTCCACACTGGGAGCACGGATAACATCAGCGCAGCTCTTTTATTGGAGATGCCGGCGGGGCAGAAGAGACTAGATAGTGTGGAAGAGACAGTGACACGGGGTTATAGTAGAGGAGGGAACAGTAAGAGGCGGAAAATATGTGCAGACAATGGCACACTGGAGACAGACCCATCTCCTGTGTTTTGATGATGGAAGCAAAAATCTAAGTTATTTAACCTTGGTAGAGCTTTTGTTACATCTGGCATAGTTAATATGAATGTTCATTTGCAATGGGTTCAGGAGGTTTTCATGCCCTACTTTTAATTGCAATGCAACTATGTTTTAAATATGACACTGAAAATGTTGAATTGTTATTTTTTATTCTTAAAGCTGAATTAAGTAACTCATGCCCCTAGAGACCATAAGCGCCACTGCAGGTGTCGTAGCATGTTACTCATTATTGTCCGTGAGAGTAAATACTACACTGACAGGAAAGACAAAGGGAGAGAGGGATATTGTACATCCAATTACACAATGGAGATACATTTTTTTCACTCAAACCTGGCTGTAAATACTGTTTAAGTGGCGCTAGCCTGCAACTAGCTTTGCCTGTTAGCCTGTTAGCTTCTTCTACCACCAATGGACTCTTCGTGAATCCATTAGTGTGTATTGGTGGCTCTGGGTCGGAGCAGGAAAGTTGCAAGTGTGGTTTTCTGGCCAGAGACACCAGGGGGAGATGAAAGACCTCCCAGTCATCCCATTAATTAATTAATTACCTCCAGAGGGACTGCGAAAAGGATTTATTAAGGTAAACAAGTTACTTAGTACTGCTTTAAATACATCTCCACTAATGTTTTCACATATACAGATGCCGTGCCTTTCTTTATGTGGGTAATTAATGTAATTTATCACATAAACTTCTATGAGGAAATGGGTCTAAAGTTGTTGATAGAAAAATCTCAATGTAATGATTGGTATTATGATGGTAAAGGTCGTATGGGGTGGTCGAGCACATGTAGTTGCCTGGTGTGTAAACCGTTTTTGTAGTGGATTAGAAATGGTATTCAATTTACTAAACTTCTTTTGCCACCAGATGGGTCTTGTAAATGCTGCATTTTCTGGTTAGGTACCGACATGTGAGAAGCAGAAACTACTGGCAGCAGCTCAGTGTAACTAACTCTAACTTCCATGGCTTGAAAACAGAAGGACAAGGACAAAGTGCAGCTTTAAGGTTGCATAGTAAAAGAGCTGCTCTGAATAAAACTGCCATGCATAAGCTGTTCACATTCTTCATAGAAAGACCTATACGAAGACTTGCCTTGCCCACACTCTCTATATACAATCTCTATGATCCATGTTAAAATCGGACACAATGGCTACAATTTCAGAACCACTTCTAGTCTATTGCCGTTTTTACCCCTACTTTATTTTAGTATTGTATGACTCACTTTTTTGTGGGCATTGTTTTGTACTTGCTGGTAAGTGACCTTTCAGCGTGAAGTCTCCCGGCACTTTAGCTTCCTCCCACTGCCCAAAGACATGCATGAAAAGGTGCATTTCTAACTCTAAATGGCCCCAAGACAATGAATGTGGGAGTGAAGTGTTGTCTGTTAGTGTTGTATATCCCTCAATCAACGGGTATTTGTCCAGCGTGTTCTCTTCCCTAAGCTGCGTTAAATGGGAGCAGTCCTATGTGATCCGTAACCATAAGAAGGAATCTAGATTAATCATTACGCCTTTATCAGAAGCTGGCTGTCTACGTCGGGCACAATAGGTATAGTCTTGGAAAACACTCCCAGGAGACCCCAGAGGTGTGCCGAGGTCAGCCCTCCAATTCTATTCCATCAGCGCCAAATGGACAGGCAGTGGAAATGGGGCATGACAGCAAGTACAAGTCGATCAATCAGGCAGCGGGGCCATTGCAAAGGTCACCACTGCAGGGGTAAACCGGGGTTAAAAAGGCCAGTGGGATAACCAAATCCACCACTAAAGCGCCACGCGGCATACACATGTGTCCATCAACCACTCCGGATTAACATATATACCCGTTTGTATTGATCCTGACCTGCCCATCATGCGAGACCCCCCCCAAATTCAAACGTGCAGAGGAGATGTGTAAATAGATGATAAGGAATTAATACGTCGAATGGAAAGCAGATAGCAGATGTTGCTCAGATAATGTCAGAGAGGCTAGATTGAGATATTATGGTGGAGGAATAGCTTCTTTTCATATTTGCATAACCTTGTCTTTCATTAGACTTTAGACGACCGCTTGACTAAGAATAAAAGATTTTACTTGTCAATTCATTTCACAGTGTATCTGAAATAGTTCATTCTCTCGTCTTTGTTGTGGGGAGTAAGGGGTGTAAGCACAGGGAAGGGAGGGGGTTCAGCTTTCTGGTAGCCTGGTGTATGAAACTGTTGACTGGAAATCCTACTTATTTCCAGTCTTCCCCGTTTTCAAATGCCAGTAATTCATATTCATGATTTACATCTTTCAGAGAGTTTACCATCCCAGCAACTAATACAGGTGCATTTTTTTCAAGGTTTTGTTTCAATAAAGAGTGCAATGAGATTTATTGGTAGGAAGAGTTGGTGTTTTAGGGAGGATGATGGGTTAGATGGAGGTAGACCTTTGGCTGTGAGGGCCCCTGAAGAAAAGAGCCTAATGGAGAAGAGTGAATCGTGTGCCTTTGTTGTCTGTATATAACAGTGTGCAAAGAATATTGGATTGTTTTCCTTTATAGTTTTTAACCCTTTTTCTTTTTTACATGTAACACAATTCTGACAACCTTGACCAGGATACTAACAGTTGTCTAGATACAAAGTGCCCTGTCTAATGGCCCTGGCACGACAGCAGCATCTATTTAGCGAAGCTCTCAATCACCCTGTCTCTTTAAAGGGGGGCAGTATAGATTTTTTTAGCCACATCAGGGCATTTCTGTGTAAAGCGACTCATTCATTAGGGCCCTAACAATGTCTAAATTTAGCATGTGTGACATTACTCTCTGCCTCCATTACTTCCCTGAGCAGTAGGTGATGCATTGACCATGACAGGAGTGCCTTACGTAACCTGCGTCCGGACACTTTTATGTGATGTGCTCTAACGATGAGGAACCATTATATTTTTGCACATCCTTATTTGAATCTACCTCTATCTGAGGACAGTGGGGAGAGACAGCGGCGACTGTCACAGAGGGAAGAACAGAGTCGTTCAATTAAAAGTAGAGTTGGCAGCTGAGGGAAAAAGGTTTGACAAATGCACCTAAAAGTGTTGTTGCTTTTTAGTTGTCCTTGAAAAGCTTTCTCCCTTCCAAATTTTTCATCATAAAATGGAAATCTGATGTCTTTTCTGCCCCAGTTTAAAAAGCACACGCAGTCAGACAGCAAACCTTTAGGAGACATTTGTTAATATTGACGGGAAGTGCTTTGGATTAGAATCTAGAAGCGTGTCAACATTAACTTTTGCCAATAGTTGTGCAAAGTTGGATGGTGCTTTCCTGAAAATGTTTGCTTTCTCCCGAGAACTTCATCCAAACTATGGCTAAACAGTCCATGATGGCAGCATGTAGGCGGCAGATTTGATCTCCAGCGTGCGCTATAGGAGCTTAGTATGCAAGTAAGATACAGCACGCTGCCAAATGACATTATACCTCGGCTTGCCCTGTAGCAGCCCCAAGCACATAACAGGTGTTGAGTGGAATTGATTTTGTGAGGAAATGTTTCTTCAAAGTGCTGTAACACAATGGCATACAGAGTGGAGCTCGATGCACCTCGGACAGAGGCAGTCTATTACAATATGGTTGTCGATGCGACGCTTCGAAGTGTAACATTAAAGCCCAAAGTGTTCTCCTTTTGTCCTTTCTAAAGGCAAAATGCATAATGTTAGAAAGTTTGGTTGATAAAGATTCTCTAAGCTGAACTTGCCCCCTGGTTTTAGAATTGTAAAATAACATTACATTTCATTATAAGGATTGCAAGATTGGGTAAGGTTTTATAATAAGGGTACATGAATTCACACATGAATGTGCAATATTCATTCACTCCATATTGCAGCTACAGCTGCCCTGGGGTAGACTGACAGAAGCGAGGCTGCCATCTGCACCATTAGCCCTTCCGACCACCACCACACGTTCACTCTTACACTACATTCTCACAGGCAAGGTGGGTGAAGTGTCTTGCTCAGAGACACAGTGACAGTGTGCACGTGTGGGAGCCATGATTCAAACCCCCAACCTATTTGTTAGTTTGTTTATACAAGTTATCAAATCTGCAACGATTCAGTTTAAGGGGCACATTCATAATGAAGTCATGATGAACTAATCATCATTTATACAAAGTTTGGTTCTTGCCACCGTTTGTTTCTTCTGCACAAGAATTTATCATGATCATTAATGAGTTGATTTCCTGAATTTCCTTTGTTAATTCATGAGTATTTCATCATGGAGCATCATGAACTCACATGAAGTCATAATGATCAATTCATGCATGAATTCATGTACCCGTATTATAAAGCATAACCAAAGATTTTGTTATTTTACTTTATTTTTAACAAATTGCTTTGATTTACTGTAAATTGGGCTTATCACGATGAATAGAACGGTCGCTAGTAAAGTAAATAATCTTGACCAGGTTGCTTTTCTTTGTTGGATGACTGAAGAGTTTACAAAAACATGATCTTTGTAATCTTCTCCCATGTTTCAGGACTTCAGCATGTATAAAACACCTAATTTCTAATTTGAGCTATTTTATTAATGCAATGATATTTATGCATCTGTGAGACTTTGTAGATTTTTGTCTTGCTGAAAAGTATTTCCCTTCCCTCGTGTTGAACTGAACGTGTCCTTTAAGTGAAGCGTCACAAATCTGACCCCCTCAACACTGCTCTTAGGCAAAACACCGCTGCCCTAACTGCTCAACCACTGTGAGGAAATTAGCTCAGAGCTTGGCAAACACGACTTTAAGGTTACCCACACTTTAATTTGAGCCGCTGCGGCACATTTCTCAGCTTCCCTCCACTACTTTTCGAGGAATGCTCAGAGATGTTAAGCTCAAAGCAAATAGCGCTTTAGTCAAATACGCTCATGAGCAAATAGCGGATTCATTATGCCGCTTTGAGAGTTGTCAGTGTGTGTGTGTGTGTGGGGGGGGGACTTTTCAAAGCCATGGTTTTGATCAGAGGAGGCCAGGAAGTGGGTGGTTTTCTGATTGAAATCATTAAAGCTGCTGTGCCTGGGCGGTGTTTCTGGGAGAATAGGTGCATTTGAGGCTAGATTGATACATTTTTCATATCAGCTTGAAGTGAAGTGGACTAAAGTTTTGAAAGGTCTGCGTAACGTACCTGGAGAAACAGTAATCGCATTAAGAAAAGCAATTTTATGATAACGTCTTTCTTCTTAGTCCTCGAGGCAGCTCCACCGGTCTTCCCGACTGCCCGTGTCCTCGGACCACTCTCGGGCTCATAAACGGAAAAGCAACCCGATTGTGACTACACTGCGGTTAGGAGCAAACCAAGACCATATGAGTGCCATGAATTGTTCCACTGTCTTCCTCCCACCAACTCTGCTGTTCAGGCCATGGGAATCTGAAATACAATGGGAACGATTGGAGAGAGATGAGGGGGCAGCACAGAGGAGTACAGGAAACACAACAGGAAACCGTGTCCTAAAGAATTGGGGATGACATGTGGAGACTGAGAGGAGACTGTGGTGATGTCCTGGATAAATGGGATCATGTTGTTAGATGTGAGCCGGCGGAGTGGGGGGGGGGGGGGGGGGGGGGACTGAGATGTTGGATGGTGCACTGACAACATGAACATTTTCTAGTGTAGCATTTGGAGCAGGTTTAGAATGGAACATCAGTCCTGAAAGATTTTCATGTCACATCTTCAAAATAAAGGTATTTCGTCTGTTTATTTCCATCCCTCGGATAGAGTGTAAAGATAGAGAGTGAAGTTTTGGATACAGTATGTAGTATAGAACAGGGTTAGGCAAGTTTGCTTGGCAGAGGGTCAATTTTCTTTATTGTATTGGCCGGACCTGCCAATTTTATCCCAAAGTAAAGCACCATTTATATAGGGCTGGGTACCATTAAACGATGCCAGTCTGGTATCGGGAAAAAAGGTTTAAGTTCTACTGGTATCGAAAAATGAAAGTATCTAAAGCAGATTAAAAAACTAAATATATATATATTGATGCTGTTTGTCCAGGGACAGCATTAAAGGAACTACTCGATTGTTTCAACTTCAAATAATTTTTCCCCCCATCATTTTTTTGTACATTTTTTTTGCCTGGATTTTTTCCCCCCACATTTTGGACAATTTTTTATTACTTATATTTTCCCCCAATTTATTCCCAATTTTTCACACATTTCTTGACATTGGAGATGAACCCCACATTGTAAATTTGCAGATCTTCCACGCATTATTGTTGGTTCTAGATGACAAATATTGTAGTATCATTCAGATATCAGTATCGAAACATTTTAACGGTGCCCAGCCATATACATGATATATGTACTATGTTTGGAAATTTTGAAAGAATTGACTGTATTTCGCACATTTTTAGAGATTATAGCCATTTGTGTAATAATATCTTCAAACATCCTGAGGACCAGAGTTTCGATGCTGGAGGGCCTGATTTGGCCCTTGGACAGGATGTTGCCTACCCCTGGTATAGAACATACCATAAAGTCTGTAGTTCTGCTCTGAGAATGTATGTTCACAGTGTGTTCTGTGTTGTGTCCATCACCACATCAGCAGCAGAACCAAACCAGATTCTGATTCATTTGTTTGTTTGTTTGTTCTTCGGCACACACTTCTGAAAATGTATAGCAGCCATCAGTGATATTATTTCAAATGCGTATGTGTGGTAATGTTTAAATCGTTGCTTAAGACACATTTTTATGCAAAAGCTTTTAACACTGTCTAGCTCATATCTGGCCAAATCTAAGCTGTTAGTGCTTTGCTGTTTTGTATATTGTGTTTTGTTTCTTATTATTATATTTATATATTTTTTTCTGTACTGTAGACCTTTTGTGAAGCACTTTGGTCAACAGCAGTTGTTTTAAATGTGCTATATAAATAAATTTGATTTGATTTGATTTTGATGTGCATAATGGTCTATGGGCTCTTATCACATCATTTCTCTTTGTATCTGTAGTGGGGCTGACTGATTGGCCCTGTCCTTTATACACACGGCGTTTTGCTTTCATTAGCCTTTGGGAGCAGCGTGTCCTGACTTGCATCTGTTTAGCATGCACAGAGCTGTGATGGATACTCAGGCTAATCAATGTCTGCTGTCCTCTGCTGTCATCTGCTGAACCGCCATATGCGCAGCCACTCAGCCTTAAAGGTTGCCAGTTGTCCGGTCCGTATGCTGCTGCTTTTCCTGTCTCGCAATATGGAGACAAGCCCAGAAGCATCCCCTTTGCCTTTCTGTGCCACAATCTGTCTCTGTGCGTCAACTGTGTATTTATTTTATTCTGACATTTCCCAAAGTAGTAATGACTAATGATTGGATTCACACACAGAAAAACAAAACAACATTTGATATAGAAAATATATGATCAGAAGGTCGGGGGTTTGAATCCCGGCTCCTGCAGGTGCACACTGTCATTGTGTTTTTGGGCACTTCACCCTCCTTGCCTCCAGTGTCTGCGAACATCAGTGTATGAATGAGAGTGTGAATGGGTGAGTGGTTCCTTCATGTAAAGCGCTTTATAAGTGGAGACCATTACCATTTATATAGACTGTATACATATTTATATATATATATATGTCAGGAAAAGCTTACATTGAGCTACATCTGTGCAGAGTATGGGCTGGAAAACCCCAAGATCAAACTGGGAAACACCTCCAAAGGTGATAGAGAATGACCAAGCCAATATCCTGTAGGACTTCCAGATACAGAAGGACAGAATGGTAATGATAAACCAACCGGACATTGTGGTGGTGAACAAAGCGCAGAGGAAAGCCATTGTGGTTGACATAGCAATAGCAAGTGATCAGGAAAAAAGGAACATGAGAAACTAAGTAATACCAGAGGCTCAGAGAAGAGCTGGAGAAGGCCTAGATAAGAAAGAATACAGTGTGTGACTTCATCAAACATGACCAAGACTATAATGCTCGACTCCTGATGAGGGCATGTTGTTGACCTCTTTTCAGAGTACATGGCAGTCCGGTCATCAAAGACATCTGCTAAAGTGGCAGATCGGGAGTGATTGGCTGAAGAGCAAGCTCCTTGGCTCCCGGGTGTGCATCCATATGTTTGGGTTAGCTTTGCAATTTTAGAGGGCACAGTCGATTTTGAGGAGTAGGTTGCTGTTGCCACATAAACACCTTGATCATGTGCATTACAAGGTTTCCCAATTTGCAATGGTAAAAGATACTTACTTCTAAAATCCTTGGCGTGGGACTTTCTTTAAATGATATATTACAGCCTACCTATTTTTGTTTTCCTTTGCTCTTCTTTGAGCATGCGAATGTAGCACAAGATGCAAACTGAAACCAGAGAAAGGTTTGTTTTTGCTAAGAACTTGTGAGTTTGTGCTGCATATCTGTTTCCTGGAAATCCATATTAAGCTGGCTTGTTTATTTCCACTGCAGGTTATGGTAAATGATCGCGCCATGCTGGAAAGAGGATGCTGCTGTCATTGGCTTAAATATTATTCATGGTTAAATATATATCCTTGTTAGCTGAGACATGCTGGGAAACGGGAGATGAAAGAACTTCTCGGGTCAGAGCGACACACAGAATTAATGACAACTCAGTTTGGTTTGTTTTAAGCCAGGGACCACACAGAAAATGTGTTTGTGGTTGTCCATTGCAGCCATCAATGACTTCCACTTTTTCCTTTTACCAGCTAATTACCTGACGGCTGTATAATTATGGATCTATTCTGGATCCACATGTTTTGTGACAGATATGACGTATATGTGTATGTGATATGTGTTTCCAGTTGCTGTAGTTTGTTGTCTCTTAGCTGTTCTCCGAGTCTGGATTCCATCTTGATACCATTCCATGTTTTCCAACAGAGGCCATACCCTCCAAACCTTCATATGTTCTGCTTCTGTTTAAAGATCAAATGGTGCAACAACATCTTAGGGATGTGTGCTACGATTAAAACTTAAATTAGGGCTAAAAAGTACTCACATAAACCCTGAATAACATTTTAAAACTAAATGCATCCATTGTCGAAGTGTCGAATCAGACTTCTGGTGCAGTACCAGGTTGAAAGGAGCAGAAACTATAGAATTGGCGATTGTGGCTAATGTTAGCTTAGCGGTGTCCATTGGTTTACATGTATCAGTTAGCATTGGCTATTAAGCTGTTTTTCTCCTAAAAAATCTCAACAAAATGACATTTTCCCAATGTCAACTGTATAGTCGCATGTTACTTATCTGTACTTAACTCATGAATATATTTAGAGGAATTTTAATGGCTAGTTTTAACTTTGTGCTTTGAATTAATGCACTGTTCTGCTCCTAAATGTGACCGCAGTGAATGTTACTGTTCATGAAGGCAGAAACTGACAGTGTTTAGCCTGATGGTCATGGTCATGGACCAAATCCAGTCTGTAAACACTTTATATTGGAGGTTAAAGCGCCAAATACAGTATAAGCATTTGACTATGTGCAAAAACAGTTAATCAGAGATAACAAATTAGACCATTTGTTACTTAATATCTCAAGAACATGGTAGATCTGAATAAACTAATATAATGTTGAGTATTCTGCAATGTAGACAATACACTTAAAAATTGGATATTTTTTTCACATACCAACTTTTTAGAGCAATGCATCTTCCCATGGAATAGTTATTTAGCCACGGAATACTTTAACAGCGGGAAAGAGTACGGTTCAAAAAGATTATTTGGTAAACGCAAATTGCCAAATGCAATTTCCCTGCATATGTGCCGCAATTCTACCTCTGAGCCACACAATGGTGCAAAAGGTGGCCAGATTCCACATCGAGCTATTTATTTTTGAGACAATGGCCCACTTCGGGGCTCTCGAAGAAAACACTGAAATCGGTCTAAAGTAAAGTTGCATGTAATCCAACTTTGAAGTGTCTTTGCTTGTGCACGCGCAGGTTGAGTTGAGCTGTCTCATTATAAAACCAATTAAACCCGACTTACTCTCATTACTGGGCTGTGAGGCTTAAGATGAGATTGAAAACCTGTTGAGGTCCCAGTGGGATTTTTTTCTGGTCAGCCTTGTTTTAAATGATAGAAAGCAGATCAAATCCCACATTAAGCATTGGCCGTCCCAGGGCAGTGAGGCTCCAGCAACCTCTGGCCCCTGCTCGACCCTGTGGTACCCTATGAAAATCACACGCTCATTTATCGGTCTCTCTCTCTAGATGATTGTTTTGTGGCTTTCGGTCCATGGTTTTCACACAGAGAAATGCTTACTCGCTCCGGCTTGTATTTGTGCTATTTATGAAAAGTAGAGTGTGGGAAAATGTACAGTAAATGGCTTTGCTTTTGCAAGGGACCGTGGAATGGGATCAGACATGGAGGAGGCAGGAACACAGACAGTGAATGGGAGGATTTGGTAATCTGTCTCGAGCGAGGACAAAATAACTGCTGTACGCTCTGAAATCAACAGTCAATTGGCATCGTTCTCAAACTGCAGAACCGGTGCAGCTGATTCTAGACTATGAAGAAAAACTCTGCTCTTGGTCTGGGTGTGGTTATACTTTGTATAGACCAGGGTTCAACAAATTTAAGACCTTTGCGCTTTGGTCAACAGTAAAGAGTTCATTTGCAAAAGCAGATATCTCTTTTTTCAGAATCGTTTTGTTACTGTACTCTACAGATGACACTTGTAAAGCTTAAGTTGTGTAAATTTGATTGAACAATACTGTTATGTAAAAAGAAATTGTCAAGCATATGTTGAGGTTTTCAATGGTGCTTGTGTCTGATATTGCAAATGAACTCTTCAGTTGTTTTTAAATGAGCTATATAATTTGTAGCAAGCTTCAGTGCACATTTCAATAATAATAATAATTATGCATTGGTTTTATATAGCGCTTTTCTGGACTCTCAAAGACGCTTTACATTGCACTATTCATTGCATACTCAGTGGTGGTAAGCTACTATTGTAGCCACAGCTGCCCTGGGGTAGACTGACGGAAGTGAGGCAACCAGTCTGCGCCATCGGCCCCTTCGACCACCACCACTCACTCACTCACTACATTCGCTAGGCTTCCTGGTGTAACCAAACGGTCTCCCATCCAAGTACTGACCAGGCCCTTCCCTGCTTAGCTTCCAAGGTCTGACGGGATTGGACATAGCAAAGGCGGTAACCTCTTAACCCCCACCTGAACCGAGCACATTTTCTCCAGTTTGGCTTTACCCAAATCTAAAAGCTTTTTAAAACGTGACAAAAAAGCAAGGAACAAAGTGATGAAGAAAGCAACACAAAAATGACAAAATCAAGACAAAAAAGAGACAAACATGACAACAATGTGACAAATCGTGGCAACAAAAGAGTCACAATCAGCTGTAAGTCTTAGCTTTCAAATGAGATGTTTCTCTGGCCTATAGGCTGTAAGCTCCAGTCAAGAAGCTTTTAGATTTGGGAAAAAAACTTAACGGGAGAAAATGCGCTTGGTTAAGGCGGGGATTAAGAGGTTAACAAGTTCCGATGCTTTATTGTTGATGACTACAATATATACAGCTAAATACAATACTTAGCAAGAATCCCAAGCATTTCAGGACAGTATTGTTCTTAACCAGTGGTTCTCAACTTGTCACCATCAGCCATAACCCAAGCAAAAATATTAGTTAGAACCTACAATATTTATTCATTCTGGCAGTTTGATCCTCTACAGCAGTGTTTCCTAACCAGGGGAGCTGGGACCCCTGGGGGTTCTTGAGCACTTGGCATGGGGTGCTTGCCTCAGATTAAAACAATGTGAATCTGAGTAGAATTTCAATATTTTTAAAAGTTAGTTTTTCAGTAAACGCTTTGACTTTGAGAGTATATATTATGAACAGAACACTCTACTTAATAATGAATAATTTATGTTAAGTTTCTTGTTAAAATTTTGTCAGGATCCTCGAGATGGGGGTACTCAGAGTATACATTAATGCCTCAAGGGGTACAGTATATTATATGAAAATACTATATTTTCTCATGTTCTGCTGTTTTGTTGATTCGTCTTGCATCTATTGTTGACATATTAAGGACAATAGGCCTTCTATCCAAAAACTAAGAAATCAAAAGTGTCTAGATTTATGTTGAGTGTTAGTACTCCACATGTATTTACTTTATCCTGCTTGATGCTTTTTTTAAACTCGTATTTCATCCCACTTAAACTGCATTCAAATCCAAAGTTTGATGTCGTCTTTGGTGTGTATATATTTCGTGAATCCCTCCACTATCCTTCGCATCTTGCCCGCTCATTAGCAAGCTGTGAGGCTTTATCACACATACTCGCCCGCGTATTTCCCCTCCTTCTCGGCTGGCAGAGCTGGTGGTTGGAAAGGCGCAGCTGCCTGGAAGATGGAGGCGTGATTGATTGATGAAGTTTTGGCGCCCAGGGGATCCAATCATGTAATCAATTTGTATTGATTCACTGTCCCCATTGAGGGAGTGCCGAGGACCTGCCACCGTGGGCGCACACTGGCCTGGCATGCTTTCAAGAACTACTGGAGTCGCATTTGATTTTGTTGGCAAGGTTGGCTAAGTACACACCGACGGCATAGTCTTATTATTCTGCTTGGGTTTGACTAATTACGGCCGAGATTATTATACGGCTGCTCCACGCTGTTAATAAACCAGTTTCCCACAATTCAAGCTGTAGCTGGAGTTTAAAACCTGCAAACTCATACACATGCTGTACTTATCCAGGGTATACTTTTTTTTCAATTCATCTCCATTGGGAAATTTCTTCTACATTTGACCCATTCTCCGCTGGGGCAAGCTGTACTGAGCTGTGGGTAACCGCAGTGCAGCGCCCTGGGACCCATCTCCGCAGATGAGCCAGGGTAATGGTCACAATCACTCTGAGAATGGACTCCATATAGAATAGTACAGTCCGGGGATTGAACCCGTGACAAGAGCTCGAGAGCGCAAGAGTGTGAGGAAAGAGCGCTGGCCACCTTGCTGCCTATTACCATTATTATTCTGCACTGGTTTTTCCTAATTATGTCTTAAGATTATTCAGCTTTAATTGCATCATGACTTTAATGATCCAATCTTCCTCGAATTAAGATTCAACCTGGCTCTGCATAGCAAATAAGACTTTTCTCCATCATGCTTTATTTAGGTTTTCTGCTCATTTCACTTTAATAGCAGACATTTCATGTGTCAAGATACTGTGCTGTCTTTGTGTGATGCAATCCACATCAATCCAGCGCCAATCGCAGGGCAATACATTTCCATGCCGTCGGTTTGTGGAAATGGTCGTTAAACAAACAGAGCTTCACCAACAACCCAGACCAGGCAGTAGTGACGTTTCAGGGACAGACGAAGGGCTAAGACCCCGAAACGTCACTACTGCCGGTGAGAGCATTTTGAAAGATTGCTGCCATAAATGTCTGCTTAGTCAAATCACTGCTGAAATCACCAGACAATAAGAAATATCAAGCATGCCATGAGGGAAGATCTGGGTCACAGCTAAAACTGTCAAGTGGACTGAAAAATGACTAACACCAGATTCACTATTTACTGTTGTGTGCCGGACTTAATGTAAACAAACTAAGAACTAAAACTATCTGCCTAACTCTTATTTTACCCGTGTGTTGTTAATTCTATGCAGTGTGACGATTCAGCTCACAAAGCTTAAAACGTTGACTCCAATATTTCTTTCATAATCAAATACAATAAAGTTTTACAGATAAAATGTGTGATTGTTTTACTTTTACGTTTGCTGAGTGCATTGCTTCCATTTCTGTGCAGATCCGCGTTGATGGTCTCCGGGAGCAGGGCGTCCTGTATGAGACAGTGACTGTGATGAAGGAGAGCAGCCCTATCCTGCGGGACATGGCGTTCTCATTGGACAGGAGCTCTCTGTATGTCATGTCCAACAATCAGGTGAGGACACAGTGTGTGGGTGTGAACCTGTCAGGAGACACTCATTCTTATCCAACATCAAAACTGCACCGCTGTCTTATTCAGGATCACACACAATGGGTCAGATATCAAGGGTATGCATATTCGTAATACTAAATCATTCTGAAGCTAATGCAACATTCAAGATGTATTCAACTAAAAGCTATGGGGAAGTCTGAGAAGAATTAATAAACCTTGAACATTTTTTTTGACCTGATAATAGAAGATGTTTTCTGAAATTAAATGCACAGCTGCTGCTCAAAAATTCTTATTACATGGGAACTACTGGGTCACAGTCACATGGTTTAACTGGGCCATTTAAATATTAAGCAGGACGCTTCCCTTTGGGACATTACCTTATCTAACCTTTTGCTTTTTGCATTATGCAACATTAGTGTATAGTTGACCATCACATTTATCCACTAGTCTTAAAATTGTTTGTGTTTTTCCCTTCAGCTTATTGATCATTTAGAGAAACATCTCTAATTTGGATTAGAATACAATTTTTGATTTATTTGTCTGAAATGGTAACCTGGCAAGAGCCAGATTGATAATTTAGTGCGAATAACATTAGCACTGATGTCAATCTGGGATTGCTCCGGTTTAAATCGTTTGACAAGGGGACGAACTTTTGGCACAGTTTCACTTGTGCTTGATTTTAGCCAATCACAGTCTAAAAACAACAAACCACAAATCCATGAAATAATAACTTTTTAAAGATGTTATGTAGGTTTGTACGTAAGTACTTAAGTCGTCGCCCGCCGCCTGCCCGCCCACTCATGACAACAGTGCCATGCAATTGGCTCACATCACTGGGAGAATTCGAGAAGATCAGCGTGAGCAGCACAAGATTCTTATGTGTTTGTAAACTTACACATGCTGCTCAGCTTGCAGGACAGATGCCGCTACAACATAAGGCCAACTAAACTGTTAGAATAAAGTTAGCATACACATTTAGAAGAAGGTCTCATGTATTTAAACCTATAATGATTGGTTGGTGTCAAAGTAATGCAAGTAACGTTTCCAAGGAGACAAGATGTTGATGTCCTGCTCCCGGCAAAGTTGCGATTCAGGTCTGAATTTGAACATTGCAAACCACATCCAGTATGGCGATTGTAAAATATTCAGGCCATGCACACGAGGATGGACCACTGTTCTAATTACTTAACCATGCGAACCGACTCACACTCTATGCATCTTTTGTACATGACACACTCACTTTGCCTTTGAGGGGAAGCATTAGCGGCTTTTCCAGTTTGTCTGTGACCCCCCTCTCCCTGCAGCCCTCTTACCCCCAGTCTGGGCTCCTCTGTTGGCCTGGCATCACACAGGAGCAAAGCTGCTACTGCTGTTGTTGTTTTTGTTGGAGCGTATTCTCTGCACTCATTGGAGATAAGAGTGAACACTGGTAATCACTTTCAACTCCCATCAAGTGATTATTTTGGCATGGCTTCAGCGCACTGTGTGAAATGGGATTAGATTTTATTGGAGCCAAAAAATGGGCCCTATGGCTGCTCTCACTTGTCTTTTTGACTGCTGGAATGCACTGAGACACAGGCGCAGGACACAAAAGGCCACTATAAAACAATCACAGAGCAGTGTCTTCTTTCTGAGCGGTTTTCTTGAAAACATGGTGAAAACCAAACTGTAGTGAATATGAAGAGTATCAAAAATGTTGAAAACAATCCATCTATTGTCCACAATCCATATTAGCGTGACTGACAACTGTTTGTTCACTCTTATTGTCCATCGTTCCATTATGGCTACAGATTTTGAAAATATGGACTGGATTGTTTAGAAATGAAGATGTGGATGTATTGGATAAGAGGCGAAACAAAAACTAGGGCTGTCACGATAGTTACTATATCCACTTATCGTTCAATAAATAGCAGATAAACGATACATTTTGGGCTCGATGTTTATCGTCTGTACATTTATTCGCATTTCCACCCCTATTTTTCCTTTGCAAAACTTTGTTTTCAACTGAAGCAAATTGAGTTACAGTATATTTCATGTTTATTGCAGCTTGTGTGGTATTTTAGGATGTGATTAAGAACTTTGAGAACAAAGGTTTACTGTCATTTTTATGCCTGAGAGTTGATGGTATCTAGTATCATTAGAGTCAATAATATGTAATAACAGCTTTATAATAAAACAGTAGTACTTTTGTTGTGCTGTATTTGACAGAAAAGATACAATACACATGAACCACATGAACGTGAATAATGAATCTTGAATGATTCTTTGGGAATTAATATATCCCTAACAATCTGTGCTCATCACTAAGTTTGTCAATCCAGCACAATGAATAGTGTAGAAGTCCATCCTTGCAGCACTTCTTTATTAGTGAGATTGACTAGAAGAGGCAGGGCATCACTTATTGATGAGGGCTCGTCGTTCAAAAACCACCATTCACCTCGTTTAAGGAAGCCACACTTACGTGACAACAAAAATAAGGCACAATTCGTACTAGTTTAGCCCTGGGTTTTTCTCTCAATATTAAAGGAGCTTTGTAGCCTGGAGCAGCTTTCCCATCCTGTCTCTCTCTCTCTCTCTTTCTCTATCTTCACTTTTTCCGTGTGCCGCTGAATTCCCCAGGGAGGAGGGCTTCACTTGCAGATTTCCCACCTTTCCAGTGGATCCTGTAGATGAGAGATTTTTGGATTCCTGGGAGCCAGACAATACAGGAATGATGTGGAATGAGGAACGGGGCGCAGACAGATTTGGCGGAGATCGGCCGACCCTTGTGGAATAACAATGAGCCTCTGTGTCTCTTGCCGGGAGAAACACACGTTGGGTTAGCATGATGATGAAGCATGCAGAATGGAGGGGATCTGTCTGCATTTGTCATAGGCTGCACAAATCAGGACTTTCATAGGAAAAGGAAAAAAAAACAGATTCAGTCCTAATTTGCCCGAGTGCATTTTTCTTTCACCTGTGCATATTTGTTTTGTTTATGCACACTTTCGGAAGGGAAACGCTTGAAGAACCCATTGAAAGACATTTGATACATTTCTAAGGAGAGAACTGAAAGCCAAAATGCCATGTCAAGCGAGCTGCTTTGACACATTCGTACCAATCATATGGCATCTTTGTTGAACGCAAAAGGCAAATCCACCGCCGTTTTTCCTTTTTGGCTTACAATCTATGTAAACAGCATTCTGGAGCATCGGAAAAGACAAAATAACCGGCAATTGTTAGTCTGCTTTTTGAAGGCGAGGGCTTTAAACTTAAAACAAGCTGTGGGGGGACTGCTTCAGGGTATTTCCAGGGCAATCTCTCTGAGTGGCACTCTGCAGAATGCAAAATCATCACTCCAAATCCCAGCCATCCTCTTCTTTGTTCCTCTCCACCTCTGTCTGTCTGCCCTCCCCGCTCTCTGTAGGTGGGCACAGCATACAAGCGTGTGTGTACAGGAGAGGAGAGGCTGCCAGACAATGCAATAAAAGAATATGGCCTGGTTTGCGCCTTGAATTGCGGTGCATGTTTTGTGCTGTTCTGCATTCATTGACTTTACGTATAAGCAATGTAGTTATGAGTGTAAAGATGAAGGAGCGAATGTGACCTGGAATAAGAAACTACAAAACTAGGCGACTTCTCGTTTTGACTGACCTAAAAGGATCGCCATCTGTTTGTCGGGGTGCGCCTGATGTTGCCTGAGCATGCAGACAACGTCGGAATGAAACGTAGTAGCAGTAGCAGCGTGAAAGTGACTGCATCAAAAAGCGTTGGTCCAGGAAAACTCGGAAACAAAGTGGCCGACTGAGGCGCGGTGTGCGTTGAGAGTGCAAAAAACCCGTCACTTCCCATTTGCAGAGTCTTCTTGTCTCCTGTGTAACCTACTTCATTCAGCATTTAGGTTTTGATGCTCTTACAGCACGAACGGCAAACTTTATTTATCCTACTGTGAGTTAAACACTGTCCGCCCGCTCTAGCGCAGGTGCGTGGGGCCGTGCCCGACGCAGAAACGTGATCAAAACATCACCACGTGCCGCCAACAACCCCCCCCCGTGACCTGGTGGAGAACATGAATATCTGTACGATCTGTAGAAAAAGCTGCGGGAGCGACCGCTGTTGTACATAGCCAGGGTTTATGCACGGCGCAGGAAGTCAAATTCAATGCTTTTAAATACCATTTTAATGCCCAAATACTATATTTTTAATGCCACAAACACACAAAAATCTATGCACATTTCAATTTCTAAAGATTTGAAAACATTCCATCAAATAGAGGGCTGAGGAGAAATTGTATTATCCAGAAGCAAATTGGACACAAACTTTTGAGGAAAAAAATAGTGTGTCATTTCAGCCAAAACTGCAGCTGAATGTGAAACTGTTTTGAATCTTTGACAAACGCATGCAGGACAAACAGTCGATTCTAAGTTTTTATGTTTGAATACAATGTTATGCTTTTTAATGACATGAAAGGCCTTCATTTTGGCCCAATCAATTTAACATCTTTTAATGCCCCACGCAAACCCTGTTTGTCCAGCCCACGACAGGTTCACTTACCACGTCAAGTCTGAAGTAACTAGTAGCCTGCATTAAAAACAGTCTGACCCAAGCACAGTGCACCTGAGGCAAATCACTTATAACACCAGACTACCGATATTTATGAAATCAACTACAGTCTAGCTAGCAAAAATCCTGAAATATCCGTTTAAGATTTCACAGAGCACCCCCCTGCCAGCGCCAAAGTCTAGTCTACAGCCTGCGTTTAGAAACACATGATTGGGCCGATAGTGTTATATGGTGAAACTGTTTATGGTTCAAAATTAACATAGACCTATTGTACAGTATTTCCTGTTTTATCCAAACAGGCCAGCATTAGATTAAAAAAAAACAGACTTAGTAGTAGAGGCGGCCCAGGTTCAACACTAAAAGTAGTTATTGTGAATTGATTGCAGCACTGGAGACACGTCCACTTGGATTTTCACAATCACTGAAGTTACAACATGTTCTGAGTGATGGATTTTGGGTACAGTTGAGCCTCAGACTTTTGCGAAACTGTGGCGTAATTCTTAGACAAACACGTTCCTTTATATAGATGCCGATCTATTTCTCAGTGTCTCTTTGCAAGCCTCCTTCAAATGGAACATTCTGCACAAGTCACAGAGTGAGCTCTGCATTGACTGATTTAATCATCGTGATTTACAATGCAATCCAGTCTTTAATTAAAATGGAAATAGCCAGTACAGACAAGTGCAATAAAAATCCTTTTCTTGCTCGCTCATAAAACTAAGCTGCTGTATATGACCCGAAGAACTGCAGACATGGTGCAAATAGACCAAATACGATTTATTATGAGTGAGAAATAAAAAGGTCTAAAAGCTTGCGCATCTGACAGACAGTATGAGCAAATCCCAGATGAAACAGCAGTTGATGAGGCGCATTTGAATAGGGCCATTCCAGATGTTGTGAAATTATTTTAATTCCCAAAGCTGGTAAAATTGGATGCAATCTTCCTTTACTGCTCAGCTGCAGAAAAACAAAACTAAAACACAACACTGCCAGGCAGAGATTTGGGCTCCCGGGAGCAAGGGATTTCCATTGGCTGTCTGTGTTTGTTTTAAATAATCGCCTTCTTCTGTAGAAAGTATCTCAGAGGAAAAGACAAACAAAAGCTTGATTAGAAATACTAAAAAGTGTGGCTGGACCTGAATGATTTATGAGGGAGGCCATGCTACATTGAACTTAAAGATGAAAGCCTAATGCAGCAACTAACAAGCTGTGCAAGTGGACACCAACACAATAACGGCGTGGAGGAATCCCAGACATGGATCACATTGAAAAGGCCTCTTAATGGCTTCGGTCAGTGGTACTCGTCTTCACAAGAGCCACTCGACAAGACATTTGGCATTCTGAGTACAGCCAGATCTAAACCCAGTCTGTAAAATAGGACTTAACCATGACATAGTTCAGAACAACAACTAACCCAATAGAAAAACATCAAATTGTCTCTAAACTAAATGTATAGAACAGCACATGAGCCTGAATTCCACCTGAAGCAGCACCAGTGGTAACCTGTCCCACAGTCTGAGAACCAGTGGTTCAGTTGTCATTGATCCTACTTACAGTACAAGTTCAGAAATTAAAATTATTGGTGCATAAAGCTTATATTGCTTTTAAGATTACAAAATGAGGAAAGAGAGGCAGAGATGTCTTAAGTCAACAATCAAGCCTCAACCGTCCTATCTCCATACAAAATGAATTGGGAAGCCAGGCACAATACTAAAGTATGGTGAGATATGTTTTTTTTTTTCAGTTTCATGGCATTTATACAATTTCTATGATTACTTTATCCTTAACATCTCATAAGTTGATGTTTAGTGGCCATTGGATATGTAGCTGAGCCCACAAAGAGCAGAAACTTGACTGAATTTCATTTCAAATGTAGCTCAGAGGCCACTTGTAGACACCAAGTTGTGTCTAAAGTGAAATCTCAAAAGGTCTGCACACTTGTTTATGATTTCTAGCTCGGCTTTGACCTCACCTAAATGTGGTCAGTGAGTTGACAACAGCTGAAAACATCTGGATCGTTCATAATTTGCGACGTTTGAAGGCTAATGGCAACAGTTATAGGAAAAATAGATTGAGCAGGCTAACGGACTCCGACTTGCTAACATTCCTCATCTATTTAATTCATTTATTAATTTATTTATCAGGGATGATGCATTCAAAATAGTTACAATTAGGGTTTGGGTTTGCAGTTTGCAGCTGATGCAAGACCTAAAGAGCTTCTAGCTAGTGCTAATTCGATACTCATGTCCCTGGTTGGGCTTTTCTACACAATTCACAAAAGTAAAATACAGTAGTACAGAAAACACAGTGAAACTTCACACACAACTCATTATTTTGCTCTCACAGACTCAGTGCTATTTAGAAATGGGTGCAGCTTTGAGATTTGTTTTCAGTATGAAATTGCAGACTGACCAAGTGAAGTCTCGCTGAGTGGAATCGCACAGTTGTGATTGATGGACCCTCTGGTGACTGTTGACTCTCAGACGTTAGGATCAAACACTGTGTCTCCTTTTTATTTCTATGATTAAAAAGGCATCACAACCACAACTGAACTCGGGCTGTCTTAAACTAAAAGAAATATGAACATTATTTTGAAAACCTCCATAACTGGGGGTTAATTTGCCAGCACTGACACTAATCAGAACTCGATTGGGGACAGGAGCTGGGATTGTGGATGTGGGAGAGAGAGAGAGTCCCTTTGTTCATTTCCAACTGATTTTAGCCATTGATCTGGCAACCCTAAGCTTTCTGAATAATTGTCTCGGTAACTCAAACAAAAAGTGCACACATGAGCAACTTCGCATCAAATTGTGCTTGTGAATAAATAAATTGGCCTATTACAATTATCAGAATAATCAATGTTCAATTTGAGCATGTTTAGCTGTTATCTGGAGATACAACTCATCAATGTTGCAACGAGTTCACTTTTTTTCTTGACAACATTAAAAAGTAGCCTGGTTGTGTTGCCGGTGTTTTATGCCCTTGTAAAGTTAAGCTCTACCGACATGCGTCTTGTTTCTATTCTAAATTCAACCGGTGCTCCTTCTGCTCTACTCTTCTCTGCAAAGCAAATCAACTGTGATGTCCAAGCAGCGGCAAATCTGAAGATCTATAGCTCTCTCTGTGTAAAGGTCACTCTGTCTAACAGCGCGCACAACCAGCTCTGTTAGTCGAGACGAGCTCTGGTCCACTACAATCCAACGGATTACTCCAACTCTGTCAGATACAGAGTCCACCCCCTCCTCCACCCTGCTCCACAAAATCATTTCACTAATGGAAAGCACCGAACGCTCTAAAACTGCTGGGAACCAGGCGAGAAAGTTATTTTCCAGGGAGCAGCTGATAATCCATTTTTCCAACACAGACCTGAAAGAGAACCCACTTATGCTATCAAGAGCACCGGTCGACACTCCAATCCATAATCCCCTCTTCATTTGTGATTGCTTACATCAGTAAATTACTTGCATCATACGTCCAGCAGCCTGCGTAATAAGCACATATAGAATAGCCCAGACTTGGAGGCAGAGGGTTCAGTCTTTTGGTTTTGTATGCAAGGGATGGTGCTGCCTGCTTGACAGCGCAGCAGCTCCCCCAACGCTGATGGAGGGCTTTATGAACCTCCAGACTTGTAGATAATACTAGTGAATTTGCCACACTTCATCACTTCAGGAGCTGTGGCAATGTGGGTGTTTTTTTTTATGGTTTATGTATGATTTGCACAGCATTTACACATAATTCCGTCCTATTTAGGCCAATGTTAGACCTTTTAAGACCGTTGTGGATCCGTTTTGGTCCTGGCTTGGTGGTACCCGGAATGCCAAATATTTTATGGAGCGGTACTTGGTGTGAAATGTTGAAAACCACAGATCCGCACAACGATATTCACTTATTATGTTCTAAATGCAGACTCTATTCGAAAAAGCTAAGATTGTTTTTCTTTTTTGTTTAACGGTGCACTATACTACTTTTGAAGTGAAAAAAAAAAAAAAAAAAAAACGTAATATTTGTGTATATTTGACCTTGTAGTGACTCAGTGGCTTTATGGGTGCAGCGTGGCACCTTTGCTTTCCCTCAAAGTGCCGTCTATGATGCTCCAGAATCAATTTTGGGGTTTCTGGACAGTTTCTGGTACAGACCCATAAAACAACTGATCCTGGAGTGTAATAAAGGCCACTGTGAGGGAAAGCAAAGGTGCCATGATGCACCCATATAAAGCCACTGAGTCACTACAAGGTCAAATATACACAAATATTAAGATTTTTTTTTTTTTTTTTTTTACTTCAAAAGTTGCATAGTGCACCTTTAAGTCAAAAGTAAATGGCTACTTTAATTCTCAGTTTCGATGCTCATGTGCAAAAGTAAAGTTGGTTGTTCCCTTTTTCCTCGTGTGCTTTATTTTGCCTTTAAGTGTAAAAAAAAAGAGATTGCGCTTTGCAAAATACTTGAGATGATGAAATGGCCTCAGCCCGGCTCATTATTCCATCAGAATGTTTTGCTTGCTTGTGTTCACCTTGTTTGAACCCTTTTTGACACTCCTTTGTCAACGTTCTCATCCGAACACCGACAATTACACAGAAGTGGTCTTAAAGCTTTCTACAACATTAGCATGATAAGTGATGTGCAATTAAGTCTGTCTAAAGTGCTCCTTATACCAACACCTGTACGCCTGCATAATCAAGTGCACAATGGAAAAGTTCCGTCGACTCTTCATTTTCAAATACGCTTTCACCTCCGACTTTTACTGAGACGGCGACTTTGTTTATCATTACATTTAATGACTAAGAATCTAAAGCAGCTAAAAGAAGCAAGTCAGTTGGTTTAGCCTCTGGTTAATGTATAGGCCTGATTTCAATCTGGTTATACTTGAGGAGTATACATTGTGTCTCTTTTGTTCCAGACACTTGCTACCTATGATGATAATTATTTATGACTTCTTGTTTTAGGTGGTGCAGGTTCCCGTGGAGGCGTGTGAACAGTACGGCACATGCTCTGAGTGCCTGAGCTCCGGGGACCCACACTGCGGCTGGTGTGTCCTCTACAACATGTAAGTCCGCTCGCAATATCAGGGATTACGCCGCAACTTTAGCACTGCATTTTCCCAACATCTGGCTCATTGTGCTTAAAATAGACATGAGAAAGTGGTCATCTGATGTGCGTTGGTTTAGGCTTCTTGTGCACCTTCCATTAGAAACAGCTGGTGGGACACTGAGAAAACCAGGAAGTGTGACCTCTGGCACTGTTCTACCATATGTTCACCTTAACGACTAGACTATTGGCGGAAACATCATCTGCACATTCGCTATACAGCAACTACAGACCCAGTTCATTGCTCTCAATCATATTGTGCTGTTTTTGAACATTCATAAACGTTTGGGTCTGTGGTGAATTCACGCCGTATCAATTATGCACATCACCAAGTGCAAAGCTATGACAGTGCACAGTGAAAAAGTCTGCACACTCACTCCAAAGAAAGTTCATTCATTCAGACTTTTCTATCCAAGTGGAGCTTCCTCCGGTCATGTCTGTGGTGAATTCCAACTATTGACCCTGATGAACACTGAGTATAGAATCGTTCAAATTAAAATATAATAATTTTCTGATCAAACATAGTAACATAAATAAACAGAGGGGTATGAAGCAGTGTGAATACTTGCTAAAACCCTTTGTGTGCATGATTGTGCTAAGGGCTAAATTAATGGAGAGGCAGGGATTGAGTCACTGGTCTCTGTGGGACAACTGGACCCCAATATACCAGGGGACATTTTGGCCACGATGCGGCGCGAGCTTATCTGCTCTATCTTAATTATGTGACCCCAGGTTAGCTTGCATAAAACCCTCGGAATGGAGTAAAGGGGATATTGGAGATTAAACGCCTGTGTTTTTCAGCGTGCCGCTGGGTTTGCAGTTGACCTGAGCAGGGGGGATTTAGCAGTGTGACATCTCAAAATTTAGCTAGCGTTGTGTCCTACACGATTACCAATATTTAAATTGCTGCTTTTAAAGGAGACATATTAAGCTTTTTTTGTGGGATTTTTTGCACCTAGCAACATTTCAACACTTCAATACATTTGAGGCAATATTTCCTTTAGGTTGCCTAAATCATCTTGAAAATAGAAACGAGTCAATAATTTCCAGTCCAAAGCCCATCGCCATGAATGTAGTGGAGAAAACTATGATGATGAACAAAGCACACACTGCTCTGTCTCTGACAAAACACAGACATGAGGAGGATTTTCTAGCGCCCCTGTTGTTTATAAAACATGTAACGTTAGTCAGGGTTAGCATATTATTTACAGTGGTATGCATAAGTATGGGCCCCCTTTACCTTTTTGACATTTTGCCATACTATGGACCATAAACATAAATATATTTAATTGAAATTTTATGTGAATGTCGCACACTAACTGACACACAATCATGAAGTGAAATGAAATTTATACATGATTTAGATTTTTTTTAATGAATAAAAAACTGAGAAGTGTGATGTGCAAAAATACAGTATAGGCAAAGTACAGTATAGGCACCCTTTCATTTTAGTGCAACCAATTGCCTTTAGAAGTTGCCTGATGATTTCTGAATGATCACATGTTGACCCAATGACTAAATAGAGTCTACCTGTGTGTAATCTAATGTCAGTTCAAATACAGCTGCTCTGTGATGGTCTCAGAGGTCTGTTAGAGACTATTGAGGAGCAGACAGCATCATGAAGTCCAAGAACTGACCGAACAAGGACAGCACTGACCACAGCTTTTACCAGGAAGCCTATGATGAGTCTGGACTGTACAAATCTGGCCTAATCGCAGAGTAGCTAGAACAAGCCATTTTTGAAAGAAAATCATAAGTATTCAGGACTTCTTATGGTTTTCTCCTCAATAGTCTCTAAACAGACCTCTGAGACCATCACAGAGCAGCTGTATTTGAACTGACATTAGATTACACACAGGTAGACTCTATTTAGTCATGGTGTCAACATGTGATCATTCAGAAATCATCAGGCAACTTCTGAAGGCAACTGGTTGCACTAAAAGGAAAGGGAACTTATACTTTTGCACATTCCACTTTTCAGTTTAGTTATTTAGAAAACAAAATCTAAATCATGTATACATTTCATTTCACTTCACGATTGTGTGTCACTTAGTGTGTGTCTTTCACATAAAATTTCAATGAAATATATTTATGTTTATGGTCCATAGTATGGCAAAATGTCATATGCCCATACTTATGCATACCACTGTATATTATGAAAAGTGACTTCTGGAGCTCCTAGCCCCTCAAAGCACATTGCATTACAAAAATGTAACCATTTCGCTGTTCACTCACCATTGCAGCTTGGGGCAGCAGCGTGTTATATCTTATATCAAAGTGCATATTTTTCCGCTGACCAAGGATGGTCTTTTCTCGCCTTGTGCCAAGGCTTAGAAACTTGAATCTCCTTGACATCCAAAGAAACATCTCCATTGTAATAATCCAGAAATGAAAAGTAGCTAAACATTTGCACAAATGCAGCAAAAGAAGTTAGCGGCATGTATTCCAGCTGTTCTGATGAGTGTGTTTGTTTTCTTGAGTGAGCAGCATACAATGATCATGTAAATAGGTGCAAACTGAGATTTCCAGAGCACAGAACACACAAAGGCAGGGCAGAGCAGTAACTACATTGGAAATCTATTATAACCATCTTCAAAGCTCACAAAAGTCGATTTAGCATAATATCTCCCTTTAAATCAGCAAAGGAGAAAAGTAATGTGGTGTGAAAATCTAAATTACCCAATTTAACAGTTGTTGTTTCTCTGTTTTTGAGTACCAGGCTGTTTATATTCATTAACAGTATATGGCTTCGGTTGCCTCAAGTAACCCAAGGTGAATCATGATACTGATACATGATACACTCTTCCAGCAGAAGTGCCTCCTCTACTTCCTGTCTCCTTCCTTTCTTGTACTTTGTCTTCCACAAGATGACATGGTGTTGTGCCTGCTGTGGAGGCAGGAGAGTGGCATTAGGTGTCCTAGCACAAACTGTAAAACCACTTTGCTGAAAATGCCACTGTCTCTGCACTTGAACACTTGGTCAATGTCCACAATACTTCTCTGCCTGTCCATGTCAGCTATGACTGTTGAGTTTATGGCAGTTCACTACAAACCAGAGTCCTGCTCCTCTCTTTGGTTTGCTTAAAACACTACTACTAATATGACCAATATTATTCTTGGACAGGAAAAAAAACAAATAAGCAAACCAGAACCATTTTAATGATTCTTTTCTGGACTGCAGGTTGGATGAAAACGTTTTACTGACTATGTAAAATAGGAAGGAGAACTGAGACTTCATCAGACAAAACACAACCAATAAAAGAGGCCAAATAAAAGGCGCTGAAAAGCGGCTGGGATGAAAGGCGTACTTAAGCTGATGCACGGTCAGAAGGTGACTGTCTGTACTCCGGTGGCTCTGAGCAGGCAACAGCTGTCAGCGCTTCCCCATTTTGCTTCTATATTGTGTTGTAATTACAGTCGAGGCTCCGTTGCTCTTTCATTCCTCTCTGGAGGTGTCGCCCCCTCAGTGCTCTTCACCAATGTATTAGCTCCGAGTACAGACAATTGCAGGCAGAATAACATTTTGTCTGGATTTTTCAGTAGTAATACTACTTTGGGAACTGTGTTCATTTTGGAGGCAACAGTAAAATCTGCTGTTACCAATGTGTCCACCGCATCCTTGAATTGCAAAAGCAGCACCCGGGGACACAGATCCTGAGCTAGAGTTTTGGTCTACATTGTTGGAGAATGGCCTATAATGAGGCTGTGTTATTAATCACTATCAAAATTAAAGCTGTACTGAGTAACTCATGGCTCTAGAGGCCATAAGCGCCACTGCAGGTGTCGTAGCATGTTGCGTTTTATTTTACTCATTAATTGTACATGAGAGTAAATACTACACTGACAGAAAAGACAAAGGGAGAGGGTGATATTGTGCATCCAATTACACAATGGTCATAATTTTTTTCACCCAAACTTGGCTGTAAATACTGTTTAAGTGGCGCAGTAAGCCTGTTAGCTTCTTCTTCGTGATTCCACTGGTGTGTATTGGTGACTCCTACCCAGAGGCACCGAAGTTGCCTCACCAGGGGGAGATGAAACCCCCCCCAATCAGTACTTAGTACTGCTTTAAAATGGTCTCAATAAGCAAACTGAGAAAATCTGCATGGGAATGTATTAAAACCTGCTAACCCAGATGTTCTGAAATGTAGATGGATCTTACATCAGTTTTGTATATAATTATTCTGGATGTGTTAAAAAATGTGCACCGTGAACTTCATCTTGATTTTAAACTATTATTACTATTACTATAACTTGCCAGAAACAAGCTAAAGTTAAGTAGTACCTTTCTACTGAATGTGCATAGAAAGTTAAGATTCTCTCCATATCTTTTAAAGTACTTGTATTTGCTCGTCTCCCAGACAAGATTATTGTAAGGTCATAGTAAAAAGCCAACTCATTCACCACTCTTCTAGTAATTTCCTTTTAGGGCTGTGGCGGTGAAGACGACTTCTCTGTGGCACTCAGTGTAATTGGCTCAGCAGAAAAGAAGAGTGAAATGTTAAATGAATAATCAGGCCAGGCATCGAAGACTGAAAGAGGGGACATGAGGGAGGCATGAGCTGGGCAATAAAGACCACATTAAGTTCTCATAGCTGTAAGGAAATACACTGTTAGAGTTAATGGGTCCTTTTAATCGTCATCTGAATTAGAAAAGATCACCATTTTATACCACGAGGTTTAGGCTTAGATTTTGTCATACATTCCTTATAAGTTGCGTGACCTAAAGAAGGCTTGTGCTATGTTGTTAAATATTTGCGTTATGAGTGAAGATATTCAGAATCAAAACTTTCTTGCCGAAGGGCCATTCTCCAGTGTCGTTTTTCATCTCAGTGAGCATGTGCAACCTTTTTTTTTTTACTTTCCCCCCCACACAGGTGCTCAAGAAAGGATCGCTGTCAAAGGTCCGATGAGATGTACCGCTTCGCCACTGACATTGACCGCTGTGTGAAGGTCATCTCTCATCCCGACAGCATCGCGGTATCTGCACACAGCGTGCCAGTGAGTCCACTTTTATGAACGCACCAATCATTGACATGACAAAACGCAGCGGAAAGTTATGAGCAATTACAGCCGGTGGCACGCAGCGGACTCATGTGGAGAATGTACAAGTGTGAGAGGAGCTGCAAGAAAGAACGTTATTGTAACTTCCCCGTGACGATGTGAGAGAGGCTGAGGCGGGTTGTATTGTGTATCGCTGTGAGAGAAGAGAAAGCAATAAAATAAAAAATAGAAATGAATGGATGCACATTATTTGAATTTCAAATGGAGCTGTGAGGGGCAGCAGCTAACAATATATCCACTCACTCCTCCCTTCAGGGTTTGAAAAGAGGAGGAATCAGGTTCGAGAGCACCAAAACCAATGTTAGGAAACTATAGGCTCTACATGTATAATAGCTACAAACTACTCGCTCTGATGTCTATAATAGGAATCTCTTTTCTGTTGTAGCTCCTATTGGAGGTGAACAATGTGCCTGACCTGTCGGCTGGGATCACCTGCTCCTTTGGGCAGCAGGCGCAGGTGGAGGGGCACGTGAATGGGAACAGGGTCATGTGTCTTTCTCCTGCAGGCAAGGAGGCCCCCCACATACCTGAGGGACAAGGTTAGTGTTGGGGCAAACCCCATGTGTTCAAGTTTATTTAAACGGCATGTGGGGTACCTTTTTCATATAGGTTGTCTCGTGCTCATAGCTCATAAGCTTTTTACTGTTTTATTTCTTTGTTTGGGATCATTTTCTGATATGATCAGCAAAATAGCGTTAATCCTTTGTCTTTTATTGCAGAATCAGCCTTGACTTTCACACGGCCCCTTCAGTCAGCAGATATTTCCATACTTAACTATTGAAAAAGAAGCAACTATTGTTTCTTTTTTCTCACCTTTAAATACAGCCCAAGGTCGGGATAAAGGCTTTGATTTGCAAAATACGATAGAGATGGCCAAACATTTTAAAAATGCAGCTATAGTCCTTGTGCAGCTTCAGGCAGTGCTGGTGAAAATCTTCTATATTTTAACAAACAAACAAATGCAGCCTTCATTTGGGATTGACCGCACTGCATTTCTGTTTGCTCCCAATAGGTACTGAGGGGCTGTTTAATTTTCTCTGCACATTTACAGTAATCCCTCATTTGAAGTTCTGACTGAAGGTTTTTCACACCGACTGCAGTATGCCCTTGCTGAAGCACAGACGCCAGGTGGCTCTTTAGAGGAGCCAGATAAAAGTATTAAACTGTTTTGCATATTGACCTCCTCCCACCACTTATTGTAGTCTTTCTCTCACTACTCTACACCCCCCTCTTTCTCTTTCTCTTTCTCTCTCTCTCGCTCTCCCTCTCTGTCCTTCTCCATCTTCTTTTCGCTTTCTCAGACTGGGCCGGTGTCGAACTGCGACTGAACTCAAAGGAGACGGGACAAATGGTGGGCAGCACCGAGGTGAAGTTTTACAACTGCAGCACCCACAGAACGTGAGTCCGGGTTGGGCAAAAAGTGTCATATTCATTGCATTGTAAACATAAAATCCTAAATTGAATCTGCCCCATACAAACTGAACTCAAGCTCCATTGAAACAAAGCACATTATGATTTATCGCTCTTATTTAAGCTACAAAAAGAGGAAGATTTAGTCCTGCCTGACCCGTGGCGGCTGATTAGGTAAACTCGAGGTGGGGCTGTTGCATACCGTCTATGTGTTTTTTGTTTTGTTTTTTTAAAGGCATTTACTGCTGCTCGTCAGACTAAAAAGAAGCACGTAGCCACATATCAGCAAACACCCACAGAACTAGCATTACAGACAACTCACAACTCAGCCGTAGCATTGAGGAGCATCGTGTCCTTATGTCTGTTTGGCCTCATTAAAACTCCATAAACTGCAGCTTCCCCAGTTCACCTTGTGTCGCCAGTAAAAAGTCCCGTTGCAACGAGTCGTCCAAAAAAATATATAAAAGAATATCTGTATGTTAGTACTACTTTCCCCCAGTGTTTAAAGAGACCGCGTGCAAGTGAAAGTAGCCAAGGAAGAGTCTTCAGCGTGGTGTGCTGCTCTGTGATAGGCTCAGAGCCAAGTGTGTGTGTGTGTGTGTGTGTGTGTGTGTGTGTGTAGGGCTGTCACGATGATTACTGAATCGACTTCAATGAATCACAGATAAACGATATATTTATATGATATTTATCGTCTGTTCATTTATTAGCATTTCCCCCCTATTCTTTCTTTGTAAAACTTTGATTTCTAACTGAAGCAAAGTGAGTTTCATTGTATTTCATGTTTATAGCAGCTTGTGTGGTATTTTAGGATATGATTATACATTTTTAAATCAAAGGTGTATTTTTTATGCCGGATAGTTGACAGTATTTAGTATCGTTAGAGTCAATAATATCGTTTATCGTGATACTTTCCTGCCTCAATATATCGATATGTATGTATGAAAATTTCAATTTCTTTTTGTAATTTCTTAGCCCACCTAGTCCATTAAGCACACAGCAAAACGCACACAAGCACATGAAAACCCATAAAAATACATCCAGCCCTAAAGCCAAACCACTGGACAACATAGGGCCTCCCATGATTTAAATGTATTCTTCCTAAACACAATGTCAACAGCTGTAGTTCATTGCTCTGCACCAACCGTCACAGCCATGTAGCCCCTCCCTCCCTCTTACATTTGAGGTGCACAACCGAGTTTGGGACAATGATTTACTGCTGTTTAGGAGCTCACTTAAGGGAAGCCTGTTAGATAACCTCTAACTTCAATTTACCTGTCAGCCCTTCTTTCAGAGTGGTGCATTTGCTGCGGCTTGTTTGTTTGGGGATTTATTTTAAGTGGCTCTTCATGGGTTTGTCTTCGAAATTTAAATGTACTAAGTGTGATGTTTTTGTCAATTTTACAACCTTGGCTCCACAAAGTTTCTCTCTCTCTCGTATCTCTTACAGTATGTTAAAACAAACCGACCAAATTCAGCATATTATTTAGCTTTTTGCATCAGTTGTTCTGCACATGCTATGTTGCTCATTTCCGTGAATAATGTACACTGCTGTTGATTCCCCAACAATTGCAGGAGCTCTATTGTATGAGTCTGTTGTTGTTTATGACGGGATACATTTTGTGCACATGACAATTAGAGTCACTCTCCACTTGTGATTTCTCTCCCTAAGGGGCCCCTCTAAGAGATGATCTGACATTTCAGATGTTGGCTCTGCACACCCTTTTCCCAATAAATGAATTGTATCTCATTGAAGTGCTCATCTGCTGCAGTCATTTAAGCCTCTGTCTGGGCAGGAACGCTCTGACTTTGGACCATTATGCTCACGTCAATTGTATTTACCATAGTGGTAAACAATGGCATGAGCGTCCCCATCTGAATAACAAGTACTACAGCACTGCTTCTGAGGCAGATCCTAGTGGGATGAATGCCAATTAGAAGCACTTGTCTGCTTTAGCCCATAGTGAACAAATCAGCTCTTTTACACTGACTGTAAAGCCAGTGTTAACTGCTCTTAATCATCAACATCAAATAAGGTTCATTCTGCAGTGTGCAATTATTGTATCATTTATTTGCTGGTGAGTGTCTCTCTCCTCAGAGATTCAGATGTGAACTTGTGTGAATGGGTTTTGTAACATTTAGTGACACAGTAAGTAAGCCCACTAAAATTAACAACCATGTTTAAAACCATGTGCACTGGAGACTTGAACACAACATATGTCATGGCTCCTAAGAATCTTCAATTTACAATAGCTGCAGCCGATAAAAATACAACTCAATTTTATTTATGTAACTCATTTCATATACAGTTTTCAAAGCGCTGACCGATAAAAAAGGAAATACAAGAAACAGTACCCCTAATAAAACAAGTGAAGTATGTTTATCGAACAAGACATTGTGCAACATGAATATAAATGTATAAAACTGTAGCATGAAAAGGAGTTAAAGACACCAAGTGCCACCTAACAACGCCAGAGCCAATAAAATAGATGTAAAATGTAAAATGAAGAGAAACACAACTGGCATTATCTCCCACTTACATCTCTCTCTTACATTAGGTATCAGCATCCGATGCCCTTTGCCCACTGAGATTCACTCAGCACTTAACTAACCTTTAATTGTGTCAACTGTCGTGCTGCAGGTTCACTGTGGGAGGAGGCGCATGATTAATGGTGCATGCTAAAGCCGGATTCAGGAAATTAGCCCACATGTCATCCGTTTAAACACGCTCTTGGTGAATGGCCAGATGCAACCATATTAGGCAAAGCTCTTCTCACCAGCTCAAGACCGAAACACGCTTCCATTAGTTGCCAGGTGACCCGGTGAACTCCTTTGAATATTTCAGAACCAAAATCCAAATCCACCCCCTACCCCAACGCCACCTCTGCGCAACATCAGCCCCATAATTAATTATCCGGCAAATGAAGCTCCCTGCCAATCCACTTCTATTAATACGCACCTCTGAATGTCCCTGTTTAGCACATGCGTTCACACGAGCACACACGATTCGTCCACACTGGCCCTGGGCAGCTAATTAATATCAAAATTTAATGGCGCTGTGCTACATTCATTGGCTGCAGTGTTATGTTCTACCATTTGCTCATCCCTTCATTTTCATGCATGGGCTGTACAATTTCTGGGATCGTTATGTTGATTTGTTAGATAGAAGACTTAGCTACAGAGAGTATAAAAATCTGTTAAGCTCCAATAAACTAGTATGTAATGCTGCAAAACCCAAAGCTCACTGTGTTCACGCTTATAGAGTTTTAAAAAAGTCTCACAATGAGCTTCCATGAACCCATAAACCCTCAGATTTTGTCTGTGCATATGCCCCGGTCCAGGACCAGCACAAAGACACTGTTTCGTGAGTTCTTGATGATTTGAAAATCCAATGTGACTTGTAACTTCTGAACAATACACGCTGCAACAGAAAAAGGCTAGAGAACAATTCACTGACATCTTTCTCACGGTCATTTATTGTCACATTTGTCATAAAAACTTCATTCACCCAGCCAGCCATTGAAAAGGTTTGCATTCTCTCTTTGAAAGAAAAATAATAACTTCAGCACAAAACCATAATTTGAATAGTCCCTCTGGAAAGATGTCGATAATGTGCTCAAAGTGAAAGCAAATTGCAGGAGTGGGGGAGTTTTACAAAGGAACGTACTGTAATCACTTTCTCTTCCTTGCAGATGCCTGTCGTGTGTAAACAGCACTTTCCGATGCCACTGGTGCAAATATCGCAACCTGTGCACCCACGACCCCAGCAGCTGTTCCTTTCAGGAGGGCCGGGTGAACGCCACAGAGGTACACACCACTTGGAAACAGACACAGATATAAAGGCAAAGCTAGAGTCTGGTATGGAGACAAAACTGCCTGTGTTTGATGTTTATGTTTGCGCATGGATTCATCGAGAGCACTTCGTAACTTTGTATTGAAAAGTGCTATACAAGTGCTATCTATACATTTCCACAAGTGAACAGCATATCCGACAATGCCATGTTTATATATTGCAGCACAAACACACTTTGCCACAGTTGTTAATATGGCTTTAATCCTTTCTATTGGACTGATGGCATCCAAAGTAAACCCCAAATTAAGAAGGGGCAAATGTTAATTACAAAAAAAAAAGTTTGATTATAATTACCTTGTATGACAAAGGTGTTTCCCCCCCCCCCCCCCAGGATTGCCCCCAGCTTTTAAACTCCGAACAGATCCTGATTCCGGCCGGTGAAGTGCGCCCAATCACCCTGAAGGCGCGTAACCTGCCCCAGCCGCAGTCAGGTCAGCGGGGCTACGAGTGCGTGGTGCATGTGCAGGGAACCAGCCACAGAGTCACTGCCCTCCGCTTCAACAGCACCAGCGTACAGTGCCAGAACAGCTCGGTATGACCCCCAGCACTCCTGAGAGGCACACACTGCTGTCAAATCAGCCTGACAGATACACTGGTACATCACTGTCACGCAAGCGCGGGGCAGAGCATGAAGAGAAAAACCAATATAGGGAAATGGAGACAGAAGTGATGCCTTTTTTTTTGCCTTCATTTTATTCATAACTGATAAGCCACACAGACTTTAAAATTGAATGGATTTGAAAATGAGTGATGAAATGAGTGCACATTATGTGAAGTTTAATTAGCCCGATCGGAATAGGAAAAGTGAATTGAAGTGCAAGAACTTTACTGCATGGTGCATTTCTGTGGCAAAGAATGAAAAGGCCATTTTCTTGAGATGTGGATGATTAGGTCCAGGTTTGTGTTCCGGTGGTTTAGAGAGGAGTGGGGCCGACAGGAGCAGGTTAGACAGGGTATTGCAGAGATGACAGATGCTTAAAAGCCTTGTCTCGTCATGGCCTCTTCTCATGGCTTTTTTTTTCATCCTCTCATTCTACTATGCTTTGTTTCTTTATGTTGCTGCAGCCTGTGCCTCTTTTTCTTTCTTTTTTTATACTTTGCCCGCCTCTGAAAAGATCCACTTTCGGTTCACACTGTGTTACTCTGTGATTTTCAGTACATGTACGACGGTGTGAAGATCAGTGACCTGGCCGTGGACCTCTCAATCGTATGGAACGGCAATTTCATCATCGACAATCCCAAGAAGATTAAAGGTGCCTCTGCTTTCCATCACTGTCAGCCAAGAGAAGTATAAAGCACTCAATCCAAGCAGGATAGATGGGTCATCGAAAGGGCTTCAAGACACCCAAAGGACCTTGAGAGAAAGTTCACAACAGTGGCCAGTGTGATCAGAAAGAACCCAATCACTCCGAGGCTCAGTTGAAGGCCGAATCTTTATAGTTGCTCGCTTTAGATTTTCAGGTCTCTGTGTCAGCTTCCCTCCATCAGGGTGCTCTCGGTTGTCAGCGTGGGTTCCCGTGTGAAATATACCCACTGTGTCAAGGATGGCTATGAATTTAAGCTAGTCATGTCAGCACTTTCTCCAAGCATAAATACTGGGCACTTTAGGAAGAAGGCTTTAAAGATGGATCGTTTAAAACTCTGGTGTAATGGTATAAGTTCTGCTAAGTATTAAAGGAATAGGCCACCTTTTTTAAAATACTGATATATGTTCTTACCTGAGCGTAGACGAGTTGATATGTAGCTGTCTGGTATGTACGCGTGCCCTCTGTCAGCCTCTCTTCTTCTCATCTATGGATCCAAACGGAGGTGAAGTTAGAAGCGACTAAGCTCAACTCGTCTAAGCTAAGGTAAGAACATATCTAAGTATTTAAAAAACGGTGGCCTATTCCTTTAACGTTCAATACTTGCACCATTTTAGTAGATTTAAAGACGTGTATTGTAACATTTCACGGTGAAAAGTAAATGGCCTCGCATTTACGTGCCTTTTTAACTTGTTTCATTTCCCGCCTCCTTATAGTCCACCTGTACAAATGCAGCGCCCAGAGGGACAGCTGTGGGATGTGTCTACGCGCTGACAGGAAGTTCCAGTGCGGCTGGTGCAGCGGAGAGGGCAAGTGCACCCTGAAGCAACACTGCGCCCCCGTCTCTCCCTACGCGAGTCGCTGGCTGGACCTGTCTGCCCGGAATGTCAAGTGCACCAACCCGCGCATCACCGAGGTCTGGGTTGGACACTTGCCCAGTCACTTTCTCATTGACACATGAGTTACGGCACAATGTTTACATGCAGGCTGACCATAAACCACGCAACTGACCAGATTTGCAGAAGGCTAGGGCAAATATATGTCGAAGAAAATGCCACCCGCAAAATATATATGACACACGGGAGGTATAACTTCTGCTGTGTCGGGTTTGCTTTTGGTAAGACATTGTAGATTTGAGAGGTAAAGACAAAAGAATGGGTTTAGTGTCATTTAGAAAACAAAGTTGTGATCAGAAATCCCTACCTGAGGTTTTACGGCCTAAGGACATCGGAAAGCTCCTCATCTCGTAGAGAGCTTGCATACTTTTGTCAACCAACCGCATACAGGGCGATATGAGTGAAATGTCTTGTGCCTAAAGATGGCAAGCATGGTAGCACTGACTCTTTACACAAAATAATAGTTGAGCATTGTGACCAAACTTTTTCTTTGTTCAGTTTCAGTTTAGTTTGAGCTTTATTTACTTCCAAAAAGAGCCCCGGGAAGCTCATCCACTTCCCATCACTCCCACTCAAACTCAGCACACAGCATGCCAACCTGTTCAGTTTATAAACAGCTGCTTTGGGTCTATGGGTTCTCTCCAATTTCCCCTCTGAGTGTGTGTTTGCCTTTGTCTATCTTCCCTCTCTTTGCACACTGTCTGAACCCCCCTAAATGAGCGACAGATAAACGCATTCAGACTGTTTAGAGAGAGTGGAGATGGATCTTTTATGCCACTAACTCCTGTTCATTCTCGCACAATGAGGCACACTGGGTCAGGCACCGAGATGCGAGGCTCCTCTACTTCAAAGCGTGCAGACTCTTTGAAGTCCCTGTCACGTTATTAGTGTTTCTGAAGGAGCCGGAGCCCGATGAATCGACAGTGGAGAGCAGTCAGTGACACGCTGCTGTAGCCCCTGCTCAGCTCTGCAGGTCCAGAGGTGTCCTGCTGAGAAGCTTCACTTTATACAGGAAGGGCTGGCTAATGCTACTCAAGGTGTCTTTGCCAATGTTTTATGTATTCATGCTTGGCTGATGTGCATTTCAATTGATTTGAGGAAAGCAAATGTGTGTTTTATGAATCCACAAAAATGTGATAAAGGATAAGGAATTCAGGATCTGTGACCAATGCATTGTGTGTGTGCCAGTTCCATTCCTTTCTTCCCCTTTATCCTGGAGGGGTTGTGGAGTCAGCATTCTGAGCTAAGATGTCCAGATTTCCTTATCCACGCACATTCCTCCAGCTTATGCGGGAGAACTGTCGACGTGAATGAGCAGCAGCTCTACTCCAAGCTTTTCATGCGTGACTAAGCTGCTTTCCTGGTCGCTGCTAGCCCAGCTACTCTGCAGAAGAAACGCATTTCGACCACTTTTTTTCCACGATCTTTCGGTCATGTCCCAATCACATGACCTTCGGTAAGAGTAGGAAATAGATTGACCAGTAAATCAATGCTTTGTCTTTTCAACTCAACTGCGTCTTCACCACAACAGTCCGATACAGTGACCACATTACTGCAGATTCTGCACCAATCCGTCTACATATCTCATTAGCAAGATCCCAAGATACTTAAACTCTTCCACTTGAGACCCTTCACCGACCCGGACAGGGCAAGCCACCTTTTTCCTGTTAAGAACCATGACACCTCCAAATCCAAGGTGTTCCAGTTGAATTTGTTAAAGGAATAGGCCACCGTTTTTAAATACTGAGATATGTTCTTACCTGAGCTTAGATGAGTTGATACATACCTGTCTGGTCTTTGTGCGTGCCCGTGGAAGAGTGTGGTAGCTTCCAACTTCACCCCCGTTTGGAGCTATAGGAATACATTGGGAGAGGCCAAATGCTAGCAACATCTTTGGTCGTTTTGCGTGACCGAGAGCACGCACAAAGACCAGACAGGTATGAATCAACTCGTTTAAGCTCAGGCAAGAACATATTTCAGTATGTAAAAACGGTGGCCTGTTCCTTTAAGGAAAAAGAATTTGGTTGCACCAGGGAATGCATTAAAAAAAAAATGCTCAGTTCATTGAGCAAGTGTTCTCAGTAACACTGGTTCTAGGGATCAAAGATATATCATTATCGTATCAATATTGATATCGAGATATGCACTCAACGATAAACACTCAACAATATAGATTTTCATCCATAAAACTGCACTCTTTTGTATTATGATGTTTTTCTTTTTCTGAAAAATGACCCCCACAAACTGGAGTTAAGCTGGGCCATTCAGAGTGCAAAACTGCGGTTCCGGCAAATACATCAAATTATGCGTTCTATGTTTATTTCAGACACATTACAAGAATTGAAGTGTTCTTTGCACTTGCACTCTCCTCACAATTATAATGTGTTTAATGTACTGTTGAATTTACTGAGATCAGACCAGGCTCCCCCTGTTATCCCTGGTGTCCCCAGATTTAGAAACATTGCGCTGATTCTGGATTTCCATAATATTCTCATAATAAATGAATAGATAAACAGACTGATGTATAGGCTATACTTACATAATTATATTGGACTCCATACATTTTATCAACACACACATCCAGATAAGAGTGTAAGTATAAGTGAATGAGCATTGAGGTTTTTGTTTGTTCTTTTTGCAGGTGAGCCCTATCGCAGGACCTCTTGAGGGGGGGACTTTGGTGACCATTCAGGGCCTGAATCTGGGACTGTCGTTCTCTGAGCTTGAGGGCAATGTGGAGGTGGCAGGAGTCCAGTGCACACCTCGAGAAGAAGGCTATATCACCGCAGAACAGTAAGGCTTTGAAGTGTAGATGTAAACTACTGCTACTACATTTAAACCATAAAATACGTTTAGGCAAAATTAGTAATTTGCATAGTATTGCTATTAAACTTTGCAACTGATTGTTATTCATTAATCATTTCCAATATATGGTTGCTTTAGTTTTGTCATAACATTTTACTGTGCTTAACTTCCAACCCACATGAAAATACACACATTTGTTTTGGTCGTACTGAGCCTCTGATTTCTGAATCTAAGGTTAGATCAATAACCAGGTTGTAGTTTGGTGTTTTGCACTGATGTAGTCATGGAAGGGGAGAGACAGTCTTTGTTTCATTGTTGAAATGAGACCTTTTTCCGCAACTGTAATAGAAATGCGCTGCATGTCGTTGACTGGAGGGGCAATCTGTTAGCCATGTGTTTCTCTCACAGCCATGTAATACAATGGGGCTCAAGCTACAGGGACTTTATTTATTTCCATGCGGGGAAAAGGACGAAAGGAACATCCAGCAGAAAATTGGAAAACTCCAGTGATGTATGATTGGAATGGCTCGCTGGGGACAATTCATTGGTTGTTTTTTTTGTATCAGGAAATGCAGAGTTTGAGAGGCGCGGTGCGACGCTTAGAGCCTTAAAACATGGCATTACAGCTGTTCCAATCATTAATTCCAGCATGGGGTCAGTTGCTATAATGACTTATTCATGGTGCACTTTGTCTTATTGACCTGACAGGCAATACTGATTTATCGAAGACACCCCTGTGTTGTCATGGTAACGCGAGGTAATGGTGGGTGGCGATCTTGCGGCGCACGAGGGAGGGGTGTACTTTATCATGTGAGTTATATTGCTGTTATAGGTTTCCCATTAGGAAGAAATATGGCCCGTCGTATTGACCCACAACTTCCATGAAAGTCTGCCTCAATCACTGTGGCTGCTGGGGCCATCACGTCCCTCCCCCCTGTACAATACATAAAAGATGTGCTACACTGCGGCCAGTCTTCTGTTTATCTCGTGCATGCATAATGTCAGAATGTGAATGAATAAATGCATTTGTTGTTGTTTCGGTAGGATTGTGTGTGAGATGGCAGCAGCCCCCGGAGGTAGTGCTCCGGGCCCAGTGATGCTGTGTGTCGGCCAGTGCAGACCCGAGCTGCGTGCCCAGTCCTCCCAGATCTACTCCTTTGTGGTGAGTCTGAGAAGGATGAAAACTTTTCCTTGTGAATTTGTGAAGGGAAAAGACTTCAAGCTAAAAATGTGAATATTCCCATCGTTGTTTCAAGTAAAATTCCTCCTGTTCAATTCTCAATCCAAAACTGACAGACTAAAATAGTAAAACTAAAAAACAGTTTTGGTAAACACAAGATAATTCTTCATTTTTACATGAACACGTTTTCATATTCTTTCCTTCTTAAATCAGGGACAATTCCATAAAAGATAAGAATCTGGCATAATGCGTCCTGTGAGTCAAATCTAACATGTTGCAATACGCTTTTCTGGTTTCTGACCTTTTGCGAATTTCAGAAAACTTGTTAGATTTTAGATTTTTTATTTGATCTTACATCCTATTAAAATACAAATCTCCTCAGATTCATGTTTTGGATTTTGACAGAGTCCTTTGATGCTGGCACTGACCCCAGGAAGAGGCCCTGAGTCTGGGGGCACCAAAGTCACCATTGTGGGGGAGAACCTGGGTGCTGGAAGCACCGTAAATGTGTACTTTGGCAACCAGACCTGTGAACTGTACAGGTAGGAACTACACACGAAGGTGGCTGTCTTTGCTTCAATCAGCGTGCATTTGTTGCATGGTTAAGGGCTCAGTCAGCAAGTTAGGTGATTAAGCATGAGGTCTAGTGCAGTAGGACAAATACATAAAATAATGAGTTCATAATAACAGGTACTCCAGTGCCTTTTAGAGGGTCTTGATTAGCTTTATTTAACTTGATGATGATGTTGGTATGATGTTGACTTCCATACCAATGCAATTTTGCTGTTAATAAGATTTATTTTACAAAGGATATTTCTTTTCATTTTTTTTTTTAAACAGAATCATGAAGATCCACTTCAACTTCAATGTGTTAAAAATGAAATGTTTAACTTTTATTAATGCATCACTTGACAGGTCTGAAACCCTTACCCGTCACTGCAAGAGTATTTTTAGTTCTATTTGAAGTTGAAAATACCCCCCACTCACTCAGTCAGCGGATGAAACGATGGAGCCATTTGCCTGAGCTGCCTCTAATTACACTGTTCCATCGTTAATGCAAATGTAAGGAGGAAGGGAAGGGCCAGACGTGATGAATCCCTTCCCTTAATGCTAATATGGGGGCTCATAACTGCGTGAAGCCATGGGTTAACCACTGCAGTTGTAACTGTGGTGATCACTATCAAAGAGAACCATAAATTGTCCTGTCTTCGGCAGGAGGGCCATGTCGGAGATCGTGTGTTTCTCTGCTCCATCGTTGACGGGGGCGGGGCCAGTCCAGGTTTCTCTGACTGTGGACAAAGCTAAAGTACCTGGGAGTCTATCATTCGAGTACATAGAGGATCCAACAGTCCAGCGCATTGAACCACTTTGGAGTATTACCAGGTAACATCAGCACAATGGACTCACAAAGGATTATATATGTTTTATAGAGGCCATACTTGTACAGCAGCAACTACTGCCATGTCTGTATCACTCCTATTATTACCCATTCCAGTTATGGTAACATAATAATGGGAGTATATCACCACCTAAAATATCATGCTCCTACAATTAGTGAGACAGTTGGAAAGTGCAACAGATATTGATATTTTAGTTCTGCAATTTAAAGGGCCTATCTCACCAGCCTGGAGACTAGTTGGAGACTTGTGTTGCCACTGGTCACGGAGATGTCTCAGAGAAATCAAACCTGTTAGTTTTCATCGAGACTACCTAAAGACTCGCCTTATCTCCAGGGGACGTCTCGGAGACATCTCCGTGACCAACGGCAACTCTAGGCCAGTGAGCTAGGCCCTTTGTATGCGTGAAATCAATCCGAGTTGCAGAAATTTTGCAGAGATATTGCGGAGACGTTGTAGAGACTGCCAGTCACGGCAGTCTCCACAACATCTTGCAACTCTCCTCTGACCTGAGACTCTATACACCCAATAGTCTATACATAATGCATACAAAATGCTCAAACAGAATCCATGTATATTCTTCCACTTTGACTGTATCAGTACAAATGCATCCTTTCACGAGCATATTTCTCTAAGGAGCTAAGATGGACTTTTCATCACTTCATAGACATGCATTTTTGCATATACACCTTCCAATATTTTTTTTTTTTTTTTTTTTACTATTAATATGAAAAGGCCTTCTGCCTAAATGTGGCATTGTGCCTAGTACAGATTATCATTATGACAGCCAATCTGTGAGGCAGCAATCAGGGACACTGTGAGACTGATGCAAATGTTATTATCTCAGTGATCACAGACAAGTGGCCAATTAAAACAATACGTGTCTTACTCAGACTGGTTGAAGTAATCTTCAGTTAGAGGATGGTATGTACCAAGGAATATTTCTCTTCTCTATATTCAATGTAACCTGAAGAGATACACGGTAGTTATAAGGTGCACCGGGTCGAGAGTCATTGTATCAACACCGGACGATGAACAAATACAAATGTTCTATCTATATTCCTTCCTATCCTGAGCTTCCCCCTTAAATTGGCTCTTGGTGGGATTACCAGCAGTGTATCTACGCTGGTTAAACTTCAGAGAAATACTGCTGGCCTTCAACTGGGAAACAGGAGAAGCTTTGTGGAGTACCAATCAAGAGGGCTCATCATGAATGTGTAGTTGCGCTATGCAGCCTTACAAGCTTAGGTGGTCTTTGAAGTGGGAAAAGAGAAGGATCGTCCCTCCATCGACTTGACTAGTTTGACCAGTTCTTCACTCTTTCTCCGTCAGTCTCACTTCTCCTGCCCAACATTTCAGACTGCATTTTCAAACAGCAATCTTTCACAGCGTGCCACAGGTTATATGAAGATTAGAGAGCGGTGTTTATTTTAATCAGATCTAGCAGATATGTAAACAAGCAGCACCTGTATTTGTGCCTCGCCAGCCTCACAGTCAAGGATGAATGCGAAGTAGCAGCCAGCTGGTTTGCTGTTTGATCAGGCTCTTCCTGTTCTATAACAAAGAATGAGCGAGCGCTCCTGCCAGCTACGCCTCTTCAAACATGAAAACCAAGAAAATGTTGAGTCTGCAAATTAAAGATTGATTTCTCTCCAGCTGTCTGTTATCCATGCAGTCATGTCCTGCAGGTCTTCAGTTTTTAACGATCAATCCATTTTTCATACTACTGTGTTTAATTTTCTTCCAGTGGACACACCACGTTGACGGTGACAGGAACAAACCTAGATGTTGTCCAGGAGCCACGTGTCCGGGTCAAGTATGCCGGCCACGAATCTGTGAATGTGAGTCATGATCCAAGATGTCTTTTGATACATGAGAAACACATATTTATATTCAAACAACAAGCCCTCATTATGCTGGATATTTGTGCACTAATTATAAAATAATAATAATAATAATAATAATAATAATAATAATAATGATAATAATAATAATAATAATGATAATAATAATAATAATAATAATAATAATAATAATAATAATAATAATAATAATAATAATAACAATAACAATAACAATAACAATAACAATAATAACTAGAAATGCAATGGCTGCGCCATTGCGATTGACTGCGGAAATGCGGGAAGCGAATGCAGAAATTGCATAATGAAATTTGCATAAACTGGTAAAATGCATAAAATGTCATGTTGCATAAACTGTATAAACTGCATAAAGTGGTAAAATGCATGAATGGGTTAATTTGCATAAATTATGCAAATTGCATTAACTCTTTAAAATGCATAAATCCTAAATGGCATAAACTCTTAAGTTGCAAAAACGCTTTAAAATGCATTAACTGGTTAAATCCCATAAAGTGGTTAATTTGCATAAATTATTAATATTGCATAAACTTTTTATATTCCATAAACTGGTCAAACTGTTGAAATGGCCTCAGTGCTTGATTGGCAGAAGCTGCACAAATGACTGAAAGTCCTGGAGTCTCCCCATTGGCTGGATTCCCCCCATACACACTAATGCAAAAATTTCAAACCCCCGTATAAAAAAACTGGAAAACTGCAGAAGGCCAATTTTTTCTCAAAACCCACAAGTTGCAGAAGCTGAACATGCACAAAGTGCAGAAATTGCATAAAATGCAGAAAAAAGTGCAGAAAAGCATGGATTTGCGGCAGCCCCATTATAAGTCAATGGGAAAAATCTCCGACATTTTGGCCGATTGCGGAAAAACCGTAAGTTGCAGAAGTCCCAAAAGTAATAGCACCCTTCTCCTCAACATGCGGAACGTTTTGATGCATAACTTGCATAAATTGCACAAAGCATGAAGGTGCTGAAAGCTCTAGAAAATCGGGAAAAAGATGGAAGAGGAATAATAATAAAGAACATGAAAACCAATAATTGACTGCGGAAGAATTCCGCAGTCAATCAATAATGCATCGGTTTTATATAGCGCTTTTCTGGACACTCAAAGACGCTTCACATTGTATTATTCATTCACTCCATACTTGGTGGTAGTAAGCTACTATTGTAGCCACAGCTGCCCTGGGGTAGACTGACGGAAGCGAAGCAAACAGTCTGCGCCATCGGCCCCTCCGACCACCAACCACTCACTCACTCACTCACTCACTCACTCACTCACTCACTCACTCACTCACTCACTCACTCACTCACTCACTCACTCACTCACTCACTCACTCACTCACTCACTCACTACATTCGCTAGGCTTCCTGGTGTTCCTAAACGGTCTCCCATCCAATTACCGACCAGGCCCTTCCCTGCTTAGCTTCCAAGGTCTGACGGGATTGGGCATCGCAAAGGCGGTATGACCACAATAAAAAATAGGTTTTATTTAAGGTTTTATTTCTCTCTCTCTTTCTCCCTCTTTCTCCCTCTCTCTCTCTCTCTCTCTTTCTCCCTCTCTCTCCCTCTCTCTTTCTCCCTCTTTCTCCCTCTCTCTCTCTCTCTCTCTTTCTCCCTCTCTCTCCCTCTCTCTTTCTCCCTCTCTCTCCCTATCTCTTTCTCCCTCTCTCTCTCTCTCTCTCTCTCTCTCTCTCCCTCTCTCTCTCTCTCTCCCTCTCTCTCTCTCTCTCTCTTTCTCCCTCTCTCTCCCTCTCTCTTTCTCCCTCTCTCTCTCTCCCTCTCTCTCTCTCTCTCTCCCTCTCTCTTTCTCCCTCTCTCTCTTTCTCCCTCTCTCTCTCTCTCTCTTTCTCCCTCTCTCTCCCTCTCTCTTTCTCCCTCTCTCTCCCTCTCTCTTTCTCCCTCTCTCTCTCTCCCTCTCTCTCTCTCTCTCTCTCTCTCTCCCCCTCTCTCTCTCTCTCTCTTTCTCCCTCTCTCTCCCTCTCTCTTTCTCCCTCTCTCTCTCTCCCTCTCTCTCTCTCTCTCTCCCTCTCTCTTTCTCCCTCTCTCTCTTTCTCCCTCTCTCTCTCTCTCTTTCTCCCTCTCTCTCCCTCTCTCTTTCTCCCTCTCTCTTTCTCCCTCTCTCTTTCTCCCTCTCTCTCCCTCTCTCTTTCTCCCTCTCTCTCCCTCTCTCTTTCTCCCTCTCTCTTTCTCCCTCTCTCTCCCTCTCTCTTTCTCCCTCTCTCTCCCTCTCTCTTTCTCCCTCTCTCTCCCTCTCTCTTTCTCCCTCTCTCTTTCTCCCTCTCTCTCTCTCTCCCTCTCTCTTTCTCCCTCTCTCTCTTTCTCCCTCTCTCTCTCTCCCTCTCTCTTTCTCCCTCTCGCTCTCTCTCTCTCTCTCTCTCTCTCTCTATTAAAGTCACCATTTATAAGATTTACTTGCAACAAGATACACACACATGATGCAGCTATAAAGTTGTATATTAAGTTTCAACAGTTCTGCCAAGTAGCTTTACTTGCATTTTTGTGTCTGCAGAATTGGACAAAAAAGATGAACGCATTGAACATGATAACTCAGATATTGTGTCAAGCCAATTAATTTTTGGAGCAGATCCATAAAAGGCGAATGAAAGCTGGATTTTGTTTCACACGCCAAATCAATGCTGAAGTAACCTGAGTTTTCCCCATGTCTAATTAAAATATTTATTTTCTCCACTAGGCAACGTGTTCTTGTTCATTTCGTCTATGCTTGGCAGAAATTGTAGCCGTAAGAGACGTTACCAGAGATAAAACTGCTTCTGTAATGCTTCGCCTATAGAATGAAATCCAGCACAGAAAGACTAATTGTAACCTTTGCAGCTTTTACAGCTCTTATATTTGAAACCAGCTTTAATGTACTGAATTAATAGAACTGTTGGTTTCATTTATGTTTTTAGGACAAGCGCTACTGTAAGTTAAAACGAAAAACTAAATGTGACCAGCTGCTCTTCTTCACAAATTACGTCTGTCATTGTTACAGCTAGGCCCTAACATAAACACAATCATTTAGGGGCTTAAAACATAATACCTTTCTTTCTACACCTGATGTTGATGTTCCATTGAAACATGATCAGGCCGCTGCTTACAAACTACGATACACCCAGCACAACTTGGTTTTGGAGGGAGATTTATGTTGCAGAGTCTGCTGGCAGAGCTCTGCGGGCAGGTGGCTTCAAAGCGATTGATGGCTCCATAGCGCAGAGCCCCGATGGCAAAAGCCAACTCACCTTTAGCCCTACCTTTTCCAATTTGGACCAGTCAGAGAGTAGCCTGAGGGTCCACTGCAGGAGCACACAAGCCTCCATTTTGGGGATAGAAGTTTGAGCCAGAAAATATCCCTTTGGTGCAAAAGATATTATGTATTACACAACATTTTGGTACTTAATAGTTAACTGTGCCACCCAACAGGAGCTTAGAAGAGAAAAGTTTGGCTCGAGAAACTAAAGATTAACCCCAAATACTGGAATACATGCAAAAAGTGGATTCTAAGCAAGTAATAAATGTCTTACTTTAAGAAATAAGTTCTTATTTTTTCCCTAAAAAGTAATAATGTCTTGCCTAGCGAAGTTTTCTTGAGAAAAAAAAAATCTTATTTTAGGAAATAAAATCTAGTCATTTCTTGTTCAGATATATTTGCTATAAAACATGATATTTTTTCTTGTACCAAGAAAGTAAGACTTTTTGAATGTTCTTCAGCATTAGGCAGAAGAATATTTTTTCTTATTTTAAGAAAAAATAAGATCACAACAACTCTTAGTTTAAGAAGTGATTCTCACAGATAGATAGTACATTACATTCTTTAGAGTGGGCGGTGCGGTGGCACAGCGGTTAGAGCCTCAGCTTCACAGCTCAAAGGTCCTGGGTTTGATTCCCACCAGGACAGGGCCTTTCTGTGTGGAGCATGTTCTCCCCGTGTCTGCGTACGTTTCCCTCTATTAAAAACATGTGCAATAGGTGAATCCTCCAGCCTGGTGATAGTATATCGTTATAACATTTTGCTCAAAAATGTGTGTAATTTAGAACATTTTACTTAAATCAAGCAATATTTCAGTAAAATACCCCTAAATTGTTCACTAAATAAGAATGTTTTACTTAAATTATTCCACTTTCTGAGGACATTTTGCTTAATTCTAGTTATTTATTTGCTTAAATTTAGTGTTTCTTTCTTGTTGTATGATATGAAAAATATTCTAGGAAAAAGAATTCTTAGCAAGAAAAAAATGCTTACCCCATTGGCAGAATTTTTTCCTTCAAACAAGACGACTTTTTTAAAGGTTTTTTTTCCTTGTTTTTAGAAGGGTACTTTTTGCAGTGTAGCATTAGAATTAGCGTTTTTAATTCCCCATCTTTTTCCACACATGACTCATTCGATAGATGTAGGTAAAAAACAGGACACCGGGTTGTGGCCAATGATTTAATAAATCAGAATATATATCGTGTTATGTGGTTCATATTCATTCATATTTCTGTTTTCCCTCAATGTTTGGGCTTGACAATGTTCACAGTGTGTTGTGTCTTGACTTTAAAACGTAGGTTTCCAATCACGCAATAAAGTCTAAACATTAACATTACTATTACTATTAGCAATTTTCATGTTGCCCCTCTACACCTATCAATACTTCATTACTGCTTTGTAGAGATGGGCATCCGAAGAATGCACTGAGGCAATTAGGTTCAGTGTTAATGACGCCAGCTCAGAATGTGAGACAGTCAATTAAAACAGCATGGATTTCAGAATCACCGACAGCGCTCACATCTCCAGGGATTAAATCTGAACTCTCAGACAAATCAGCAGATTAAAGGGGGTCATCGTAAAATTTAATGAGGGTAAGCTCGTTATCAAACACGTCTTCCAAACTTCCTCATAATATTGTTGAGCATCTCCAAAACTAGAACAAGAGGTGAGGAAGTTGTCTGGTGTATTTTAAGTAATCAGGTTAATTCAGCAGACAAACACCGATGGATACGGCTTACCGCTTCAAGGACACTTAAAGCAAGTATTAAAGGGATTTGCAGACGAGAGGTAATATGAGGCTAAATTCACATGCATCTGATATTTGTACCGACATATCAGAGAGAATACAGAATCCCTACAATGTTGTGCTTTGAGAGTCTTGTCGAGCTTGTATTATCATTACATGGTCGTCCAGTTTAATGCTTTTTTTTCTTCCATTATGGACAGGGGAGTGTGAAAAATATAGCCTTCCATGTTTGATCAATTGTTTTATGATATCGCACTGTCTCTTTTCTAATCTAACCTAGCATTGTTGTCCAGCTATTAATTATATCGTGTTTTTTTCTTGCTTCGCACATTGAAATTTGAGGTCTTGCTGTATGAGAGCTCCAGCTGCTGCCATTGTTCAGACAGCTAAGCTATTCACCTCACCTCCGTGTATTTACATGGAGGGTCTAGTGTTTACAGTGGGTTTTTAATCGTGTCCTCAGGCGTAAACTGTACTGAAGGACCAACACATTAAAAACGGGCAAAGTGGGATTAAGGACTATACATTTGAGGTGTTCTTGCTTTATGAAAATCCAAGATACAAGCAAGCTGTCTGCAGTTTTACAACAAATAACACAAGGATCCCTAAGGAAAGAGATATGGAAAAGAAATTTTTGTGACTTATGTGTCAATAATTGCATTGTCATATTAAACCGTACAAATAAAGAAATGTTGGCACTAGTTACACTTCTAGAAGCACAAAAAGCATGTGTTACCTTGGCCAGTGTGACGTGTTTATCCGCCATACCACGTATATGGTGTAAAATACATGAAAAACAATGTCAATGATGTTGTTATTATGTGCATTTTTTTGTTCTTTTAGGTTTGCAAGGTGCTGAATCGAACCACCATCAGCTGCTTTGCCCCTTCCCTGAAGGCAGAGTACACCACTGATCAGGAGACCATCAAACACGTGGACGAGTTTGGCTTTGTCTTTAACAACGTCCAGGCTCTGCTTACCTACAACAACACCAGCTTTGTGTACTACCCCAACCCTTACCTCGAGCCCCTGAGCCTGACCGGAGTGCTGGAGCAGAAACCTGGAGCTCCCATCATTCTCAAGGTTAGTCATCTTCTGCAATTAACACATGCCAGCCAGAAATGAGAGGCAGGCTACTAGTTACATACTGTATATATGCACAAGCCTAGCACTAGCCTAGCACCACTAAAGTCTTCAAATATAAAGACTGCATGAATTAAAAAAACAACATTGCTAACTCTCTTGTTTGTCTAAACAAATACGGGGTTTGGGGGCAGCTCCTGGACGGCAGCTGTTGGGGAGATAGGTATTCAGGGGAGGAGGCTCGAGGCACAGACGGAGGTGAGAAGTTAGTGATGTGTGAACTACTGTTGCTCCACCTGGAACAGGAGAGGTGGGGACTTTTAAATTCAAGCAATCAAAAAAGTCTCAGAGTAGACAAAGAAGCCTGATATAAGCTCACTGCTTGAGTGACGGGATGATCTGGCACTGCAAGAGAGGCACTGGGGGCATTTTACTTCAGAGTTCATTGGTGGCTGAGAGGCAGGTGTGGAGTTCAGCAGGTGGAAGACGAAAGAGCGGGAGAAGGAAAAGGGAGGAGAAGGTGAATTGGGCTGGACTAGGCAGCTCCATAACATATTAGGGCTTTGTTTGGGGATATGACACTCAATGACCAAACGTTAAACTAATAAAAGCATAATCACAATGAATAGAGGAAACGCTTGTAATATTGTTGTAATATTGTTGTAATATTATAAGTGTTTACTTGATAGATAATATCTCCTTTTCGAGGAAGACCTGACCAATTTCATTCTACAGTAGACCATCACATTCATTGGTGTTTTGGTTGTGCCCGCCAACGGTCTTTAACCTCACACTTAAGCGTCCTTCATTGAACAGTACAATGAACAGTTGTTATGCCGCATAATTCTCACTAATTAGTCCATGTATTCCTTTTGTTGCGCAGGGACGTAACCTCGTGCCGTCTGCGTCGGGAGGGGCCAGACTGAACTACACTGTGCTCATTGGAGACGCCCCATGTTCCCTGACAGTCTCTGACACACAGCTGCTCTGTGAGCCTCCAAATCTCACCGGACAGCATAAAATCCTGGTTAGTCCAGCACCCTCACACCGTCCCAGGCTGTGCTTGTCTGTCTCCTTCTATGTGGGTCACTGCTCCCCTGCACATCACTGTGTTTGTGGGTCAACGTCAGGCTTGGGTTAACCGCTGTCCCATTGTCAGTGTTCGTTGCTCATGGTCCACTAGCTTCTCAATCGCCCCTACACAACTATTGATGGGCTGCACACAATGACAAAAGGCTTTAGAGAACAAATAGGACCAGATAGTGGCGTCATTGTGGTCATTAAAATACACTATGACTGTGTTAAGAAACAGCAGTTTAGCAGTGTTCATTTGCAAAACAATACTATGAAATGTACAACCACTCATATATCTATACTGCTGCTAATAAGATACCATGTTGTCTGGTGCATTCAACTTAAAAGTAAGTTTTACTGTGACAAAACTGCACATGCCGAGTTTGACTTCATTCCCTCTCACACATCTAGGTCCAAGTTGGAGGCCTCCACATTTCCCCAGGTGAGGTGCACATCCGGTCCGACAGCCTCCTCACTCTGCCTGCCATCTTCAGCATCGCGGCCGGGGGCGGGCTGCTCCTGGTCATTGTCGTCTTGGTGCTGCTGGCCTACAGGCGCAAGTCACACGAGAACGACCTCACGCTGAAGAGGCTGCAGATGCAAATGGACAACCTGGAGTCACGCGTCGCCCTCGAGTGCAAGGAAGGTCAGGGAAAAAACTAACCTGATGAAACAAAGAATCTGCGGATTTTGTGTTGCACAGCAGTTTGAACAAACATACAGCCAGATGATTAAAAAAGTAAAGCATTTGTCTTCTATGCGCAGCCTTTGCAGAGCTTCAGACGGATATCAATGAGTTGACCAGTGACCTAGACCGTGCCGGCATCCCGTACTTGGACTATCGCACTTACGCCATGAGAGTCCTCTTCCCCGGCATCGATGATCACCCGGTGCTTCGAGAGCTGGAGGTGAGTCGAGTGCTGTTGCTTCTCTCTCTCTGATATACAATCGACTGTTTCTTTTGAAGTTCCTGACCTTATGTCTGGAGTGCACCTCAGACTTGCTGATTTATTTCATTGGCAAGAGCTGTCAAAGTGTCGGGGAGGGAGGGGTGGGTGTGAGTGAATGCCAGACTCATCGCAGCGGCTGAGGAACACTATGTGCAGACTTACGGAACATGTCCAGGACTGGATTGATTGGTATCTAATGTCAAAGTCGTTGTGTATTTTCAGTGATATTTTCCCCCAGAAAAAACACTGACTTCCTTTTTTCAAACCTTAAAAAAATGAAGCTCGTCATCGTCAAATTGTTAGCTGTGGTCTACACTTATTCCTAACTTTCCCAACGCATTCCGGACATCCCTCTTCTTCACGGGTGTGAGCTTTTAAGCACATTTCACCGCTGTCAGGAAGCAGAGGGATTCGGTAATGTTCGTAATATTAGCCTCAACAACAGGCTAAGTGCTACATCCGGGTATACAATCACTTGTGATATGCTGCGGATGCTAGGCAACGCTTTCTTTAGGCGCACGCAATACTGCAAGGGGACAAAAGAAATCCAATCACTCTATACTGTAGGTTGTATATTTAGAAGCAAGGACTCCTTGTACAATTGTCACATCAAGCTTGTACTAGTTCACAAAGGTCTCTTCTCCTATTTGTGAGTAATATTCAATTTTGAGCGAGACCCCTAGCACCGGATAACCTCATTACTGATACTTGCGTCATGAATTGGTTCTGGTGAAGTGTCAGTATACATCCCAAAACATTATATATTTAAATCATGCTGTCTGAAATGGTTTCCTTTCCTTCAAGCATGTGCTTTCCGAATGGCTCCCTTGACATTATATTAGTAACTGTGGAGCAATTTGTAAACTGCGCTGTCAAAATTAGGTTAGATAAAGCCCGCTGTGTCATTTATCTTTGATCACAAGAAGCCTGCAGAGGTGATTGTCTTCCCCCTTCATATTTCAAAGATTCAAGTGGGTGTAATTCTTAAAAGTAATAGCAGTAATTTATTTGTTTTGAGTGGTTATAATAAGGTAGACATTGTGGCTCATTCATTGTTCCAAAGCGACTGTCTTCAAAAACTATCCAAGAATCAAAACGTATACGCTTACAGATGGCGAATGTTGAGATATAGCTATTATATTTCACATTCAATAAAAGCATATGTATTTGGGCTAAGTCAGAGTACATGTTCTCCACAACTAAGTATTCCTCATCAAACCGTCAGAAGAGTCAGAATCTGGAGATAAGGCTACATTGCGTCTCTCTCTTCTCCTCACTAGTCGCCCGAGCAGCATTGAAAGAAGGTTCAAATCCCGAGGAGAAGTTTGCAGACCGGATATATATATATATTGTATCCATTGCTTAAACTTTTAAACTTAAAGGGGCTAGATCCAAGTTCGCTATTTTATACTCACTACTGCCACCTCAGGTTATATGTGTAACTGCACCTTCTATATTAAGCTTGTGCATGACGACACTTCTGACCGAATTAACACCTTTTTGAGTGACAGTGCAGGATTTTAGAGCAGTGTTAATTTTGACAACATACTTTAATTTAGTTTTAGTCTTAGTCTTTTGACGAAAATGTAATTCGATTTTAGTCTAGTTTTAGTCAAAAAAATATCTTCAATTTTAGTCTAGTTTTAGTCGACTAAAATTGCAAGTAAATTTAGTCGACTAAAATTAAGATGAATTTAGTCGACTTTGCATTGATAATATTCATTATAATCATATTTAATCTTGTTCCTCTGCTTCATGGAGCTGCTCCACATGAACAAAGCTCGGAGCTGATCCTTTGACAATGAATTTACATGATCTGAGGCTCTTTCAGACGCTCAATAGAAGTTTGGATGATTTTAGTCTCTCCTTTTCATTTTTATTTAGTCTTATTTTAGTCGACTAAAATATCTGGACATTTTAGTCATAGTTTTAGTCTCATGAACAACTTTTAATTTAGTTTTAGTCCAATTTTAGTCGTCAACACTTTGACTAAAATTAAGACTAAATATTTTAGGCGATGAAATTAACACTGTTTTAGAGGCAGTTGTGGTGAACAGGTCTGGGCTCATTCTACACATTTGGACATTGCTGGAACGTGTAGGGGGAGGAAAATGCAGAATTTTCACATTTTTAAACTATGTATAGTCCCTTTAAGAACGGGACCAACCTCTTTAAACAATTTGACCCCTCTGTGTGAATTTCTCATCATCAAACGATCTGATGTGCCCATGGTGTGTGCAGGTGCCCGGCAGTGGACAGGTAGGCGTGGAGAAGGCTCTAAAGCAGTTCGCGCAGCTGGTGAATAACAAAGTGTTCCTGCTAACATTCATTCGCACTCTGGAGCTGCAGCGCTCCTTTTCCATGCGTGACCGAGGCTACGTGGCCTCGCTCATCATGACGGCTCTGCAGGCTCGCCTCGAGTACGCCACCGACATCCTCAAGCATCTGCTGTCCGACCTCATCGAGCGCAACTTGGAGAGCAAGAACCACCCCAAACTGCTCCTGCGCAGGTAACTGTGGTGGCTTTTGGAGGGAGGGAGTTGAATAGGTCGTGTTCATGTGACATCACAACAAATGGATATTCAAGTGAAAATTAAATGTATTGGCAGTTTTTGGCTGTTTTGTCTCTGAGCGCAGAAGAAATAATGACACACAATTATCATAGCTTTGAAAGTAAAATGAGTTTGACAAAAATGTAATCAAGATTTAATTATAGGGATCGCACAGGCTTAATAGACAGTTTGATGACATTTTGTTGGTAATCATAATTGTAAACTCAACTCAAACTCGCAACAGTTTCATTTCAGGCATGAGGTCACTTTCAAGGTCAGGTTCATTTAAATAAGCACATTTAAAAAGATACAACAAAGTGCTTGCTACACTTCGGGGGAAGTAAAAATGGGAATATACCCTCTATTTGTCAATTCAACTTGTGAATAGGGGTCAAAAGAGGACAGGTTTATTGTCAGATTGTGAAGTATGGGATGATGTGTTGAAAAAGAGGTGTCCTGTAGGATGATTTGCTGACACCGTTTGGTTGTCAAAAATGTATGTGTTTCATACAAAAAAATATGAACTGAGTAAACCCCTGCACATGCCCTACAGTTCTGGGACTTTACAGCCTCATTTCCCCTTTAAATACCACTCAGCGGACAAATTAGAGTACCCAGTGTCCCAAAGCTGACAATTTGCGATCAGTGCACGCTTATGTTTTGGGCAAATATAATTCTCGTTGTGCACTGTTCTTTCCAGCCCAGTTAACACCGCTCTCTGATGGTTGAGTAACTAGGCCAGTGGAGGGAAGCCTGGCCCACCTCTGCTTTTCAGCTTTGTTTTGTGCAGCGGCGTGAAACAAGCGCCATGAGCCGAACAACCGGGCAGACAGGTGAAAGACAGCGGTGATAGAGAGTGGGAGTGACCAGAAGGAGAAGTTAATATGGAAGAGTGAGTGCAGTGCAGTCGTTGTCAGTCGGGCTCCTGTTCACTGTGCCACTCATGAAAAATTCAGCCGTGGCTCGGGTTTCTTGCTTCACCATCACCTCTCGCCTTTCTTCCTCTTCCTACTGCTACCTCTACTTGACTAACAATTGTTTTCCCAATGCTGAGGCTGCCTTGCTGAATCTTTCATGAGTTTTTTTCCCCTTTCTTTGGAAGAAAGGCTTATTCAATTCCATGAGGCAACAGTCATTATTTGTGGTTTAGTCCTGGTTTAGGTCTGGCGTGTAGTTTGATATCTGGATTTGTCCACATTTAGAACTAGTCTTGTCCAATTTGCCTTGGTTTATCTGTCATTCTTTATTTCGTTAATTTATCTGCTGTTAAGTATCATTCAAATATCATCAGATCATAAGAAAAAGGCAACATTTTATAAATACAGAGGCACAAGCTGATTAAAATTGTGTTATATGGACAATTTTGCTATTTGGCCTAATGTCAAGTAGTTAAGTGAAGCAGAAGTAAGCGAAAGAGCTTGAAGTGGCCATCTATGATCCATGGTTAATTATGTCATGACCTAAATGTGCCCAAAGTGCACATCCTCTGAGGCTGTGCCACTGAGCAAGAATCTTGCCTTCAAGGCTGAAATACATTGATGATCTATTGTAAACGTACTATGAGCAAATACATTATTCACAGTGATGGGACGTTCAATTTGTGAAAAGAGACTATAGTTTTCTCTCTTTTTTTCCAGTTTACCACCATTTTATTTAAAAAAAAACAAAAATAAGAAAGAGCATAGCAGAAAAGCATCACGAGTGACTGCTTTTGGCTCTCATAATCAGTATGAGCCTGTTTCAAAGGTTTATGTACCCACATGCATTTCAATAGATAAAATGCATTCTCGCTCTCAGCATGGATGGTTTTAATAAAAAGTAAGCATCTGAGTGATTAGTCCTCAGATAATACATATGAGAAATCATAAAAACAAATCAATATCAAGAACAATATTGAAATTGGCCTTTTGAAAGGCTCTTCGAATGAAAGGATCTCTTGGATTCCTTTTATAAACCATAAATCTACGACATCCACACACTTTCCGTACAATTCACAAGACAACTGTGAAGACACTGATCAATAAGCGTTTGTTTTTGCTTATTCCTGTATTAGTTCAATGTTAGTGCTCGTTTAGTAGCACAAGTTTATATCTTAATATTTTACATATAGTTCAGAATAAGCATTCATAAGTACATAGGGGCGTAATAATGTACGATGCATTGCACAGCGGTGCTGAGTTTTGACGATATGCTCTGCGGCGCGTCATGCACGTATGCGGCACGTGTGTCACCATCACTTACCGCTAAACTTAAGGCTGAAGACACTCAAGACCTGTAAAGTTACATCCTCCAGAAATGCATGAAATCTGCGTGGCCTTGTAATGGCTTCTCCTGCAGACGACCAGGCTGCCGTCAATGATAGATCCAGTGCACCGCGCAGGTGCAGACAAATGCATAAGATCCAATGATGGTCATAATCCGGCCTCAAAAGCTTTGTTTCCAAAAATGCACTAATCAAATGTGCTGATCTGTGTGTGTTTTAGCCAAAAACTTAACACATAACAAGCAAATAGCCTACACGTGATTAATAAAAAATATAAATATATATATATTTAGGACACCTTTAATTTTAAAGCAGCTTTGGAAAAAATAGAAACCAACAATTTTATTCTGAGATTATGAATACTGCCTAATAATGAACATTTTGGCTATTTTATTTCAAAACCAACATATTATTTAAATCGCACGTGCTCTGTGATGCACCAAACTCTGGGTCCTGCACCGTGAGATACCTACACCCCAGTACATGGGCAGTGAAATACCACCAAATATCCATTGTTTTGTGATGGTTTAGCAGATTATCAGCAGATAATCACCACTGAATTTAAATATGACAGCAATATTTGGGAGGAAAAAAAACACAATACCACATTTCTTTTTATTCCATTAGCTCTTTACAGTTCAGTTCTAGTTAGCCCCCTGTAAAGCCGCATGTCGTGTTTTCAGTCTCCAGTTCTGTCGCGCTCTTGTGGGTCTTAAATTATACAAGAATAATCAGTGCATTCAGGCTCTCGGCGGGACGTTGTCTCTTGCTAACAAATGAGTGTTTCTTTCTTGTCTGGCAGAACCGAGTCGGTGGCAGAGAAGATGCTGACAAATTGGTTCGCCTTCTTGCTCCACAAGTTTCTCAAGGTAAAATCAAATCTCTGTCGGGCTGTATCTCTACAGGTGTCAGCCAGATAGACGAGAGTAATGCTTTAAATTACCGCCCCTGATTTACAAATAACCTGCTTTACACGCATACTGTTGAAGATTATTGCAGCCTGTCTTGATAAATAGACAACAAGAAATTGATTGGCAGCCATTCTCAAGATGCCTGGTCTAAACGAACCAATTACCCTTAATAATACCTACCCTTGGAACATAGAGTTTTGAAACCAATGGCTAAGGCAGGACTGGGTTGTTTATACAGGCATGAATTCATGAATTTAATCTCTTTCTCACCAGAGCAGAACTGTGGTCAAGTCTTGGTTTGTTTTTGGTTCCTCTAAGGCTTTTTTCAAACTAGAGATGAACCATTTGCCCACTGGTGATTCGCTGCTCTCTGCTATTAAACAGCAGCCCATCCACAACAGCTTAACTTTAATTGTCTTCCCCATTTTTCTCTTGTTTATTACCCAGGAATGCGCCGGAGAGCCGCTCTTCATGTTGTTCTGTGCCATCAAGCAACAAATGGAGAAGGGACCCATCGACTCCATCACAGGAGAGGCGCGCTACTCCCTGAGCGAAGACAAACTCATTCGACAACAAATCGAATACAAGACACTGGTGAGTCATCCAGACGCACAAAGCAACACAGCAAGTGAATATGCTCCCTTTGTAATAGCTGAAGATAATAACCAGGATTAATGAGGTTCTTTGAGGAGATTAAGTTGTTGTGCTCAGTGTGCGCAGAGTTTCACACTGCGTTAGTGAGGATTCTTGCAGAGCTCTGCTGAAGTCTTTGGCAAGTTTTTAAGAGTGCAAAGTATCAAGCAGGCTGCAAAAATACTCGAAAGAAAGTTTTGTCCAGACACTTAATTTTTGTTTTATAGATGCAGTTGCAAGACCTGGTTCAGGGGTTATTTCACAATTATGATGTGCTAGAAGGGCTAATGTTTCAAGTCAGTTAAGTCAGTTTTTTTTAAATCTTTTTTTTAGTATAAACCTTTTTGTGGATTACTGAAAATCATCAAACACTCGGTTTCCTTTTAGCCCGTGTGATGCAATCAGTTTCTGCGTTTAGTTTTTTTTCTGGCAAATTATCATAATATTAGAAAAGAACAAGAAGAGCCTATTGTATGTGTTTTTAGTGGTAGGGGAGACCTACGCAGACACGGGGAGAACATGCAAACTCCACAGAGAAAGACCCCGTTCAGGGTGGAATCGAACCCGGGACCTTCTTGCTGTGGAGCTAGAGCGCTTACCGCTCCAGTTAATTGCACTGAAGAAGAAGAAGAAGAAGATCTTTATTTATATAGCGCCTTTCACAGACATATAGTCACAAAGCGCTTTACATGAGATAGTTGTACATTCACTCCAAAACACTGTTGATAAATTGTAAAGACAATTTTTAAGAATGATGCATACTTTTAATTGAAAATTTACTTTAACAAGGCTTAACTGTTGTTCGTCCAGTGCAACTTCTATTCATAACATAACATAAAACACAACTATGTAGTGTATATTTGGAGACCTTCACACCAGCCTCAACCTTTGCACAGTTTGGTTACTTTTACAGATAAATTTTAGCCGGCTGGGTCCCTCACATAAGTTTCCCTCCGGCTTTAGCTCTGGAGCAGAGGCAGGGACGACAGGATGACACCTGTCTGATCGCGTGTCATTGCGCCGCAGAGCCAGTGTGTCTCATTACTTGTTTAATACCCGCCAGAGCCACACAGCCACATCCTGGAGGTGTGAAATTACATTTGAGGCCAAGATCCGCTCCACCAGGACAGTTTGGTGAAGAGCAGGTAATGAAAGGACCTTCCTAGTAAGCAACACCTCTGTGCTGTCTCCTCTTCTTCCTCCTCCGCTGCTCTGTCCCGCTCCCCCAGACGCTGAGCTGTGTGAATCCAGACAATGAGAACAGCCCTGAGATCCCTGTCAAGGTGCTCAACTGTGACACCATCACGCAGGTGAAGGAGAAGATCCTGGATGCAGTCTATAAGAACATGCCGTATTCACAGAGGCCAAGGGCTGGGGACATGGATCTGGGTAAGAATGCAAATATAAAGCATTTTAGATTTTCTCACCAATCTGTCTGCACCCGTATGGGTAGCAATTTATCCTACAGCACAGTAATAGCATGGTAATAGTTTGGAAGTGATATGGTACCAAAAAGAACATGGTAATTATAGTCATTACATGGAAGCACGTCACACACCATTTGTTTCATAGTAATAATTTTAATTATACTCCTTATCACCCAATATAAAGACTGTAAATTACTATGAAACACTCTTGGTATTATGTAAACAGGACTGCAGATACAAGCAAAGCAGAGTGAAACACACGGTGATCTTGTATCAACTCAATTCCACAAACATGACACAAAATTGTAACATAAAAATGTTTGGAGCATAATATACAGCGATAACTATTTTTCAAGGCTACATCGATAATATGCAAATGAAATGGAATATCTCATGTCTTTACTGTCTTTACTGTATGACATCAATGGAGGGCTTAGTGTCTACTGTTCATCCCTCTCTGGTACCTGTTTACACTGTTAATCAGGGCACTACTCTCTAATGGTGACGTTAAACCTGGGTGACAGTACACCTACATGCACTCCTACCACGTGTCAACCCTGTGCCAAGCCAGTCGGCCTGACGCGACATGAAAGGGAAGTAAATAGGATACCTCGTGGGCACCGCTGGATATCGCTGCAGGCCTGTAGTTGTTGTGTGTAATGGCTGTTCACAAGACGGGGATTTGGAGACAAGCCGTATAGCTGTGAGCGGCTTGAATCCCTACAATAACACCGTGTCAGGAAACGGTTGTTTACAGAATTCTAATCAGCGCTGTTGTCAGGGTCGAACCATGAAAGATGTCGTGACATTTGTATTGGCAACTTCTGTACGAAAAGGGCTGGCTGGTTTTAGACAAGGAGTCCAACTACAACAGCCAGAGATAACAGTAAGACGAGCTTAAGTGAAAACGTGTAGATTATCCCCTCATTATGCAAATGTGTGGGTATTTTGTTACAGATGTAGAGTTTGTGAAATATGTGACGTCGGCCTGCTCTCCAGTGTAGTTCCAGTGTAACCCTCCAGTTTAGTTTGAGTTTATTATTCGTATCCTACTTGATATCCTACTTGAGACCCGTGGATTGGATTGCGTTGCAGTGCCATCCAAAATAACCTCAAATGTAAGGAGAATTGAAGTTTTTTTCTTTGTCCAAAAAGCTTGTCACATTGATCTTCCAGAGTGGCGTCAGGGCAGGACAGCGCGAGTGGTCCTTCAAGACGAGGACATCACAACAAAGATCGAGAGTGACTGGAAGAGACTGAACACGCTCATGCATTATCAGGTAAAGAAACACAGACAGACAAAGCTGCTCTGGGAAGATTTGATTTCACCCAATGTTATTTTAGGGTTTATTGATTCCCGGTAAAAAAGGACTTTTGTCTTTAGTGTTTTATCTGTGTAATGGAGAGGATTTGTTCAAGCCAAAATGGGGGGTACTTTAGGTGATACTGTGTGGGTCCTTGCACTTCTAGTATTTGTTTGATTCAGAGGCAACTTTGTTAAAGCAGTACCAAGTAACTTGTTTACCTTAATAAATCCTTTTCGTGGTCCCTCTGGGGGTAATGCAAGTGCTAATGGGATGATTGGGGGGTCTTTCATCTCCCCCTGGTGTCTCTGGCCAGAAAATCACAAGTGCAACTTCGCACCAATGCACACTAATAGAATTACGAAGAAGAAGCTAACAGGCTAGCGAGCAAAGCTAACTGTGGGCTAGCGCCACTTGAACAGTATTTACAGCCAAGTTTGAGTGAAAAAAAATATCTCCATTGTGTAATTGGACGTACAATATCCCTCTCTCCCTTTGTCTTCTCTGTCAGCGTAGAATTTACTCTCACAGAAAATTAATGAGTAAAAAAAATGCAACATGCCACCTTCAGTGGCACTTAGGGCCTCTAGGGGCATGAATTACTTAGTATTGCTTTAACTACCTAAACCATGATTTTGTCCTGGAGTCTGCAACCTTTAAAATTTCTGAATAGGTTTGTCAAGAATAAGCCTGGACTTTTTCAGACTCTAGACCAGGGGTCACCAACGTGGTGCCCGCGGGCACCCAGGGGTCCTTTGGGGCATGTCCAGTAGCCCTTGGGACTTTTTCTAAAGTGTAAAACACTTCATTTTCTTGAATCTAATTCTTAAAATTACATATATGCCGGTTCTTGTGACTCAGTATGAGTTTAAAATAAAGCTATTTTAATATAATATGGGGTCAATATCCTATAAGTGAACAGTGTACGTTTAAGTCTTTAAGATTTGTTTTTAACTGGTAGCCCTCGAACAACTTAATGCTCTTAAAGTAGCCCTCAGCTGAAATAAGGTTGGTGACCCCTGCTCTAGACTATACCAAATAATAAGTACCATAGATCATAGTCCTGGAAAAAGTCTCGGAAAGACCCTTTTTTTTGGGTGGTATTTTGTGTGAAATATGTATAATCTGTACAAGAGCAAAACCTTGCAATGTGAAATTGGCTCAACGCTATTTTATCCAATCCTTTTTCAACCGCTGCTATCCATGCACCAGTGAAGGACAAAGCATCACTAATTCATATTCATATCACTCGCGGATAACATTTTAAGCTTCATGGTCTCTGGCACATTTAGTCAAGCAATTCTCTTTTTCTTTTCATTGTTTTGCTCATGAACTTCAAAGGTCATAACCCCCAATGAATCTTTCAGTTTGAACGTTTGTCTCGCTCTTTGCTGTCGACAGAGCTGTTTTGACTATAATTTCTATTCATTCTGTCAGTTATGGAAATTGTGTTATGATTTATTGTTGTGTGCAGTGAATTTGAAAGCAGCAAAGAAAATTACTTTTTTTTTAGCAAGTGAAGTAAAAAAAAAAAAAAAAAACTATTGCACAGACATTGTTATTTACAGAGGATGCTTAGTCATGTGTCATTTGAGCTCTTGCATTAAACTCTACGGATGCCACTGCTTTGAATTCACTTTTTTATTCACTTATTTGCCATGAACCATTTATCTGAAGAGTAATGTTTCCTGATTGAAGCTCTGCACTGACACCATCTGTGTTGTGCAAAATCTGTGATTACTGAACCCTTTGTAAATACAAACTTTCTCTGATTACTTCTGACCCAACATCTGCCATCTCATTATCAAAAACGTAGATGCATCACATTTTTTTCCTTTTTCTTTTGCAGGTGTCCGATCGCTGCGTCGTGGCCCTGGTGCCCAAACAGATGTCTTCGTTCAATATCCCCTCATCAGCCAGCTTCCCGCGCAGCATCAGCAGATATGGTCAGTGCGGAGGCTTTCATTGAAAACTGTGCACCATCTGTTGCCGTCGGTGATCGAAACTGTCACCCTGTTTATTCACACACACAGATTTAACACATTCAAGAAAGTGCTATTAAAAGATTCAATTAGGATGTGAACAGGCTGGGAGTTCACTTGAAGCTGCTCTTCACTGCAGGCTCGTTTTTGCTGCCCAACTTTCAGTATGGTAATTAACTATAAGTGCATTGTGGACAAATATAAAATACTTTTTAAACTTACTGCTTGTTCTCACCAAAGATTAGTGTAAACTAAATGACACCCTAATACTGATTGAATGTGGGAGGAGATGCCTGTCTGTCCCTTGTTGAGAGTGTGCTATAGGTGTTCAAACGTGGGGGTTTCTGACTTCGTTTTGCTCTTTGTCAATCAATCATGAATCTCATCCTACAGTTAGGAGGTGGTCCTATTAAGCAGATAAATACAAAGAGTAGTATACTGTTGTGCTCAAAAGTTTACATACCCTTGCAGAAATGTTTGATTTTTTTTAAACCATTTTTAAACCAAAGAATATGAAGGATAACACAAAAAGTCTTGGTAACGCTTTTTATTAAGGTGTGCTTGTTAAGTTTCAATAAGGTATTAATAAGCATTAATAATATGGTTGTAAAGTAAAAACACACTGCATATTATACTTTTATCTGTTAACATACTAGTAGGCCATTAATAATATGATTATTCATAGCCAACCCTTAACCTAGCCCTGACCTTAACCCTTGCCCTGACCCTAAAATGATGACTAATGCTCTAAATACTAATGAGCACACCTTAATCTAAAGCGATACCAAAGTTTTTTTCACTCATAGTTAGTGGTTCTGTGAAGCCATTTGTGGTGAAAAAGCTGAGTTTGCTCTTTTTAGATGAAAAAATGACCCTGATCCAAAGTTTACATTCTCCCGTTCTGTGTATTTCCCCCTTTAGCATCAATGACAGCTTGGAGTCTTACGTGGTAGTTCAGGAGAAGGTTCTGTGTATAATCTAATGGTTAAGCGGCCCAGTCCTCTTGATCATTTTTGGTACTTTCTTTTCTTTATTGTGATTTTTTTTTTTTTTACCATAAATGGCTTCACACAACCACTAACTATGAGTGATATCTTTCATATTCTTTGAAAAATAGGGAAAAAAAATAAAAAATTCTTTTGAGCACAACTGCGTATTCGTATTTGTCTACATTGCTGTTCTAAACATGCCACATAGAATTTCGCCTTCTGTGCATTGTTAATATGATTAACATGAGAAAATAAGTAATCAGTGTGAAAGGTGTTACGTCTAACTGACAGAAAGCCTTAAATGAGCTTCATATCTGATTAGAAAATTGTGTTTTGTATTGGTGTAGATGTGCCATTCCGGTCCACACCCACCAGTCCGGACAGTCCGCATTCGCGGGTGCCCATGTTGACCCCTGACCTGGAGAGTGGAGTCAAAGTCTGGCATTTGGTGAAGAACCATGAACATGGAGACCAGAAAGAAGGAGAGCGAGGCAGCAAAATGGTGTCGGAAATCTACCTGACCAGGCTGCTGGCCACAAAGGTACTGCATTGTACTTTTTTAAGAATACACAATTATAAATGCTGACCAAAAGATGCAATGTTTTAAGCCTTACGTTGACGTCATCTTTCTTTCTAATAATTTGTGCACAAAGCTACATCAAGTTTCTGACAACCTTTTTGAATTTTTTCCATATTGTCCTTTACAAATTGCTCTTTTTCCATACTTTTTGATACTGTAAGCTGTTTAAGTAGCCATCAGTCTTACACACGCGTCTCTCTTCAGGGCACACTTCAGAAGTTTGTGGACGATCTGTTTGAGACTCTCTTCAGCACTGTGTGTCGAGGCACTGCGCTGCCTCTGGCCATTAAATACATGTTCGACTTCCTGGACGAGCAGGCTGACAGACATGGCATTCATGACATGGATGTGCGCCACACCTGGAAGAGTAACTGGTAAGAGCGTCCCGCACACATGAGCTTAAAAACCCCTTCGGTCTGCCTCTCTGGTTTCACATCAGCGACTTTATGTACAAGGAGATGGCTGTTTTTCAAAGAGATCACTGCGGCAGAAGAGAGAGTCAAGCATGATGGAGAGATCCTTACAGGCTATTAAACTGTTATCCTTACACCCTTTACGGTCAACATATTTTATTAGAAAACTGAGAGTGACACTGAGACTGAGTTTCAGATGCCCTTGAGAGTGCATTAATACAGCAATAGCACTCGTGTCAATCAAACTGAAAGCCACTGTCAAAACAGTGCACCATATCTATCCTGATTGGAAATTATGAAAACATATCCAAAGATACACAAAAGCAACTCATCAGGTTGCTTAAAGCGGTGCTGAGTAAATGGTTTACTTTAATACATCCTTTTCGTGGGGGGTAATACAAGTGTTAATGGGATGATTGGGGGGTCTTTCATCTCCCCCTGTTGTCTCTTGCCAGAAAACCACACTTGCAGCTTTCCTACACCGTGTCGGAGGCCCCAATACACAGTAATGGAATCACGAAGAAGAAGCTAACAGGCTAACGGGCAAAGCAAACTGCGGGCTAGCGCCACTTAAACAGTATACATTGATTAAGTGAGGATGTAATCGCTCTACTTCCGGGTCCAACAGAGCTTTATCTGTATTCACTAGAATGGGATTTAGCTGATTATTTAACATCTGATCACAAAGATATATTACATTAACTCTGGATTTTCATTAGTCATGCTTTTCTGGCATTAATTATCAAAAATAAATAAATAAATCCATACACAATTGAGGCTCATTTTAAATATAAAAATATCTTCCTTTTACCTTTAAATGGTGAGCTATGTTGTTATTAGGTGTGAAACAGTTTTGGCAGTTTTTTTGTGTTTATCAGTGGAGCTCTCGTATTTACAGCCAAGTTTGAGTGAAAAAAAATGATCTCCATTGTGTAATTGAATGTACATATCCCTCTATCCCTTTGTCCTTTCTGTCAGCATAGTATTTAATCTCACGGAAATTAGAAATTACAAAGCAAATTGCAATTGGGTGATCTTTTGACCTTAAATAGGACTGTGATACAGGATTCTAAGCATTTGTAACGTAGCATTCTTGTCATTGTCCAATTAAAGTAAGATTTTTTTGGTGGGGAGACAGCAGTGTTGCTCAATTGTATCCATGTGACTTTTCTGTGTTATACCGCGTTTGTATTACACTTTTTGGAGGAGGTTGTACATAAATGCCTGTTTAAATCTTTTTCTCTTGGTCTCTGTGTTTCACTTTCTCAACAGCCTGCCCCTGCGATTCTGGGTTAATGTCATAAAGAATCCACAGTTTGTATTTGACATCCACAAAAGCAGCATCACAGACGCCTGTTTGTCTGTAGTGGCGCAAACCTTCATGGACTCCTGTTCCACTTCTGAGCACCGACTCGGCAAAGATTCACCCTCCACCAAACTACTGTATGCTAAGGACATCCCACATTACAAGAGCTGGGTAGAAAGGTAAGTCTACATTTGCAATAGAAAATGGGAAAGGAAAAGCAGAAGCAAAATTATCCCTCACATTCAGATTTGATAAAAAATAAATGAATAAACAAATCACATTGTTTTCCACCTAATTTGAGGCTTCCTTTAAAGGTTACTGTGGCTACATGGATGCACAAATTAACAATAAAATAGCACTTCAAGTACGTAAGCTTCACAAATGGCATTTCTATGTTTAGGTACATGTCAAATAAATAAATAGCGAATCAATTAATAAATACATTAGGGTTAAACAATATCAGGACCCCCTTTAAAATCATCTCAAGGGGGCTATCCTTGAAATAAATGAATGAAAACTGTTCACAAAATATAATTAAGTATGCTTCAAATACGTATTATGAAGTTTACTTATGTGTAGTTAAGTATGTTTCCACAAGTCTTTTAAATACACTTTTCCGTACTAAGTGTAAATTGATCAAAAATATAAGTGCAAGTAATTAGACTTACAAATACAATTTTCAGACAAATTCTCTATCTCTGATAAGTACATCAAACATACACTGGAAGTACACTCTTATTTCATAATATACTAATACTTTCATAGTATACTTGAATCGCACTAGTCTGTGGTAAAGGATTGTGACGACATGATTGATAAACTAAAAACTACAATTTTGAAACTTTGTGAATAGGTCAATCTTTGTCAAAAGCAAAACAAGGCCAAAGGGATCAAAACGCTGCTTTTTAATATTTGGTATCAAAACTCTTTTTAATTGTTGGCTCTGTTAAAACAAAATGGATAAATCTCAGTCAGATCAGAAAGACATTCATTTATTATTCATACAGTTCTATTAAAGGCAGATAATAAAACAATGGCTCCTATATATCTTTGTTTTTCTTTCTGCACACCATGATATAGTATTTCTCTGTTAACACAATAAGATAGCTCCTCTAGCATTTTAAAACCTATTCCTGTAACGTGTGACTCACTGGCGTATTTCTCCACCGTAGGTGAGATTGCCCTCATAGTAAGGTGTGCAGGAACGGCAGGAGAGGTGTGGTATGCATGACTGTCCCTGTGATCTGTACGCGTGTGCTCTCAGGTACTACGCTGACATCAGCCGGCTGCCTGCCATCAGCGATCAGGATATGAATGCCTATCTGGCTGAACAGGCACGCCTCCACTCCAGCGAGTTCAACGTCCTCAGTGCGCTCCATGAGATCTTCAGCTACGTCAGCAAGTACAGCCCAGAGGTGAGGTCCTGTCAGTGCACTCCTAAGTGCAAAAACACCAAACAAGGTCACCGGCCTTGAACCTGTGCTCAGGCTGACACATACACTTTATTGCACCTCTACATTGTATGCGCTCTGTAGCCAAAGTGGGAAAAGAACAGTCCACACATTGCATTATTAGTTGTGAAATTGATTTGTTAAATAGCAGTATTTTGAAACTGTCATTCTTCTGGGCAAAAAAAGATGATGCAATATAGTCTGGACCAGGTTCATGAGGTCTACCGGTACAGTGTGAGTGAAACTTTGGAATGGAATAATAGCCTTGTTAGTACGTTATACGCTTTGAAAACCTTTGGAACATGTCTGGACAACTGAGAGCTCACACAGACACAATGTAGTCTGGTTTTTATATGAACTATTCCACAATGAAATAAAATGTATTTTTTGCCACTTCAATATGAATAGTAAAGCAAACTGTAATTGTATCACTGACATTTAAAACATGCTGATTTGGGGGAATAGACATAAACTTTCCTCCAATAATGTAATCAGTTGCAATCAGTAAATGAGCTTGCACATTTGCACAGTGTTGGTATTTAGGATCCGTTATGGCTGCTTAATGGATAATGTGCATATTTGTCACTTGGAATGCGTAGCTGACTAATCACATGCCTCGTGCCATTCTTCACTGGCTCACATTTAACATATTAATGTAATCGTGTATGTGTGTGTGATAGATCACCGAGGCATTGGAGCACGACGAACAGGCCCAGAAGCAGAAGCTGGCATACAAAGTGGAGCAGATCATCGCCGCCATGTCTGCAGAGAGCTGAGCCGCACACACCGCTGTACACCACGCCAGGAGTTAAACACACATACACTTATACACTAATACTGACGTGCACTGGTGAAACCCATTGTTGCGGTTGTTTGACTTTTCTCAAATTTCAGTGATGGCACGCTGGAGCGGTGGGCTGGACAAAAACTATTTCATGCAAAAAAATTCGAAAAAAGTGGAACCGGCTGAACAATTTGGTTAGACATAGATCGATTTTACTGGAGAAGTGAAGCTTTGAATTACAAAATCTTAAATATCTTACGTTTAATCAATAACAGAAGTGACAAAAGTCCATGTGGCCTGTCATCGTCATCCGATTAGCAAATTGGTTACTCCAAAGACCTTGGGAAATGACATGATTAGGATATAGATATGGACGGCATCTCTGGAATCGCCCATATATGGTCATTTTTGAAAACAGTTGAGGGGGAAAAACAATTTTGAACAAATTTATATTTTCTCTAATTATTCAAAAACTACTTTAACAAACGCTGAATTATGAACAGAGTTTCTACTAAATAGAGAAACAAAGACATGGGGAGGAGCAAAGTGGTTCAACAGCCCATAAATACATGAATAACGGAGAATGCTAACTTGATGCTACATGTTAGCATCGGGCTAATGCTAACGGTTAGCTGGTGCTGGCTACAACTGCTGTTTTTTTCACTTCTACTAAACAATCTTCTGTGGGAAAATATCTAAATGGGCCCGATTTACTCTTGACTTTATTTGTATGTGATAAATAAGTTGATATTCCACCAGAAAATGGCAAAAAAGAGTGAAAAATTGTGTTTCCCTGAAGATTCTATTTTCGCCCTCAGCGAAAGCCACGCCCCCTTCTATGACGAGATGCCGTCTGTGTCTATCGCAAAGTCACGTTATTCATAAATGATGCTGTTTATGCTCTGGGATGAAGATACTGTCTGAGGAAAGGATTTATCACTGTAAAAGAATGAAAAAAGACAAAAAATCTCACTCAGAAAGCATGTATTCATTTTTGAAGGGATTACTGAGTGTGTGGAAATAGGGTCAACCCATCCTACATGGGTTGGGTTGACCCTAAGTCGCACACCTTGAATGCTTTTGTACAATCACGCATAAATTACTGGGTGCATAGACTAGGGCGTGATGCGTAAATGGACAACGCACACTTCACAAAAATGTTCACAGACCACAGCACACATCGAACGTAAAGAAGTCCCAAAGCTCCACGTTACAGTCCAGTGTCATCCTTCTTCTTCTTTTTTTTTTTTCGAACAAAATCCAACCGGCAAATATTCAACTCCTGAAATGCTCCTATAGAGATGGAGAGAGAAAGAGGATTTGGGGCATCGCGGCTGCTGCGTTTGGTGCTGTGTCTTCTCCACTGGGTAATGCTCGTCTTTGTAGTTTTTACTTAATGTGTGCAAGCGTGACATGGCTGAATCTCCGAAGACCACAGCACTTAATAAAGAATGGTTAAACTTGAAAAGTCACTGAGCAGACTGAGGCGGCCAGGGGCTTATTAAATGGTGGGCACATGTGGACAGTGTATTTTATGTGTCAAAAGTAAAAGACTGTTTTTTAACATATCTCGAGATGGTGCGATGTCGCCATTTGGGAATCATTTAAAGCTGAAATGTGTATGTTGTTGCGCCTTTATCTTGTTGCCTCCGAGAGATATTTTATTCATTTCAAATCATGGAGTGTCAACTAGCCAGAAGAGTTAAGAAAACACACTACCAGTTTTTTTTTTAAATTATTTTTATTAATATGTATTGGTGCCAGGCATTGGTGTAAACACAAAAAGGCCAAATAACATGCAACATTGCAAATTCACAGGAAGACTTTTAACTTAAAATGCCATGGGCAACCACTTATTCTTGTTGTTTTCATAACGCGAGACTTTCCATTAAGATATATATAAAGAAATATACTGTATTAGAGCCCAATCCTCGGCATCGGCTGCCAAATGTAATGTCACGTTTCACTTATGTTAAACGCTCTCAGAAAAAGCTATTAATAAAAGATGCCATTGTACAGAAACAGACAGATCTCATTTGCGATAGGTAATTTTTTTTACAGTCATGATCTATTTGAGCGGCTGTTCAAAGATAAGTGTGGGACAAATTGCACTGTGGCTGAAAGCGTGATTAATGGACCCTATGAGCCCTGATCCTGGGTCAGATTAACCCAAAGGGGGCAACACTGATCCCCCCACATATCCCCCATACTCGCCCCCACCTCAACCCCTCTCATCCCTTTTACTCATCAGTCATTGTTTACATTGAGTGTGATACTTGAATTAAACGTGCTGTGGGACATTAGGAACACCTACTTAATCTACGAATGTGCAGTGATTTGGATATAAATGTGAAACTACAACCTATTACCCACTATAAATACAGGTGTTTGAGCTTGGGACATTCACAAAGAATACACTGGTTACTATTTTAGTTCTAGGAATAAAATGACACTAGATTACAGAAAAAAATAAACCTTGTTGACATTAATCAATCATTATGGCAATACCAGTGATCAAGAATAATATTATTTGATCATTACGATTATTATAACGGGCTCACTTTCATAAACTGTTAAGTGGGTGCTCCTAATAGCCCAAACGGTGTGGCTTTATTATTGTGGATTTGGCTGAAGTAGCAGTATTGAAGTTTACTATGTATTGTAAGTCAGATTGCATTTTGGACCAATTAACATGTCACTGTCTTTTTACTTATTTGTCCATGTACATTCTCAGACTGCTTTGTGTCCACTGGCTGCTGTATTTATTGCCATATCTTAAGATAAATTCATTTTGTTTTATTCAGGGTTTTGATTCTTTTCATCAATGATGCATTTTTATATGTCGCCAAAGTTCAGAACCATTTCTGTGTCAATGGGGACAATGTGCTCCCAAATGGACCTGGATTCATTAGATTAAATGAATAAAAGAGAAATTATGTTGTTTCCTGCTAAGTGTTGACCTGTGGAAGAACACATTTGTGTCTTGTGTGTTTTGAAGATGTTAATTTATAAATGTGCTGTGCAATATACTGTCGAACATGAACTGTAATTATTTTTTTTTACTTGCTATATATTACTGTACAAATATTGTAAATACAAAACACTCCTATTTTGCAAGGGAAAGATTCACTTTGTACTGTTGTTATACATAAAATGAGCAACTGATGAAAATAGTGTTTGTCTAGCGTTTTGTGATTTAAAGTTAAAATTAAGTATTTTCATCCCCCTACATGGTCCAGCAATGTCCTAATGTGTAGAATGAGCTCAGACCTGTTTACCACAACTGCCTCTAAAATCCTGCACTGTCACTCAAAAAGGTTGTTAATTCAAGTGCCGTCATGCACGGGCTTAATATATAACCTGCAGTTACGCGTTAGACCTGAGGTGGCGGTAGTGAGTATAAAAAATACCAACTTGCATCTAGTCCCTTTAAGATAGATTACCGTACTACTCAGAGGTGCGAGACTTACTCGGGACTCCAGTCACAGTTTTCGGGACATGAGATTTACTTGACCAAAGCTCCAAAAAGACTTGACTTCACCTAGACGGGGTCCGACACACCATTAGTCCGACGTCTCATTAGTTTGAAAATGTCCCATTGAGTAGGGGTTGAAAAATTAAATTAGGTTTAGGCAGGAGTCCACTGACCTTAAGGGCCAGTGGTTGTATATGGCTCTCTAATCTACAACACAACTGGGTTAGAGAGATTTTGGACTAATATGGCACCTCTGCTCAATGGTACATTTTCTGACTTCTGAGAGTCGGACTAATGGGGCGTCGGACAAATGACATGGCACTGACTTAGACTTTTAGAGGCTTGTGACTTTGGACTTCACTTGGACTAGAGGCCAATGACTGTCAATGACTTGCAGTGACATTATATGTATTATTGATTTGAGTGTAACTGTTGAAAGACAACAGGATATATTGCTAAAACCAGTGCATCTATGTTTACTGTAATTAGCCACATGCTTTTTCGGTTTCAAAACAACACAGCCCGAAAAGGCAGGAGGAAATGTGTGTTTCTTTGGAAGCATTAAAAGTGTTCTACAGTGTGTGAAGAGATTACGATTCATAATAGACTTCATAGACGTTTATTAAGGATTGCAAAACGTTTGAAACAATCTGGATTAATTGACTTCTGGGGGCGGTTCGGTGTTTCAAGGCGTTCACACAAAAGTTACAGCATTTAGTTGCTGTTTTCCGCAGCCACACAGATCCCAGTGACAGCGGGACTGAAAGCTGTGCGGCATCTTTGAACAGGGGCGAATCCGAGCATACAGGGGCTGGGGCATTACAGAGGAACCACTGACAGAAAAGGTCAGAAACAAACAAAAATAAAAACCTAATTTTACATTTATCTTTCCCGGCTGCCCTTCCTTAAAATGCTTTCGATTGGATTTAATTTTCAAGTAGATTATAAACACATTTTGAAAAGAAGGATTAATAGTCCAACAGTGAAAATTAGCTGGCTTAACGCTGACGTTTGCAACTTGAGGTGACTTGCCGGCTAAAGCAAGACTGGACTGACTTGACCAATTGTCTTGGACTTGACTTTATTTTTCATTGAAACCTTCATTCAACCAGGAAAAAACCAAAACTCATTGAGATCAAAAATCTCTTTTACAAGAGTGCCCAGGGCCAAGGAGACTTGCATTTTGTGACTTACTTCTATCCTCCAGTGCATGTGATGCTGAGGATTGATGCCACTCTCAGGTGTGAGATGTCCCACACTACTCAATCGATTTTCATGACATAAGTGCACACTTGTGTCATAAAAACAATGATTGTACTTTACAAGAAAAGCACTGATGTGTGTGATATAGATACTTCAGTAGAATCAACTGTGAAAAACGACTCATTATCAGCACTTTTCTAACATGTTACCGTTAGCTTTAAGTCGTGATGTGTTTCATTTTCCATAATGTTTCTAATGCAAATTTTTTATCAATTTACCAAATACAACACAGTATATTCTATCCCTTCATTCAAGATTGAGCATTTTGTTCAATATTTCCAAATCCATCTGGGCGTCATTGCATCAGGTGTGTACTTTATCAATACTCTGATTTATCTGATGATATGATTTTTCCTGACGGCTGAATCCTTTGGCGGCAGCTCGTTTGGCGTAAGAAATTCACTGGTAAATTGCTGCACACACTGACAGCCAACCACTGCCCCATCTCCTCATTCTGAGCAATTACGAGTCATCACATCTCCTGTAGATGGATGCCTTTTGGATTGAGGCTGAAGCTGCAGCGCCTGGAGACAACCCGTTGAGCAAAGAAGATACATCAAAAGATCACTGACCTGCCCTGGGATTTCACCCACTGGCAAACTACACTGTACATGTATCACCTGGAAGGCTTCTTATTTCACAACATGACTGGAAGAGGAGATTGCATGCAAGCACCCCACTGTTTATCAAATTACAATTACTGCAATTCAAATAGCCCAGCGGGGGTATAATCACCAACATGGGATGTATCAATGTGCTATAACAACTGCGACATCAAGCAGGGTTACTATGGAATCACAATATTCAACACCACCTAAAAGCAAATATGTGACACTCTCCTAGCCTCACCTCAGTGAATATCCAAGTGCATTACTGAGTCCCTTTGAGCTGCAGCAAATAAAATACAACCTCACCTCCTCAGAGTGTGACATATAGAGCTGTGACAGTATTTAGTGCGGCATATAGAAAGGGGCTGCTCAGCACTTGCCATAAGGCGGCATGGATTCATTATTCATGTTTAACCCTCGGGGGCAGTGGGCAAGGCGAACGGAGAGAAGAGGAATGTGGGGGAGGGGCCCAGTGCACGAAGTCAATCCAGGCCCCCCTATACCTGTCAGGGAGCTGGAGGTGTCCCCCGCCTTCACCCAATGCTGCTGCCAAACCTTGCACCACTCATCTCTCCTCCGCTCCTGCCTCTGCGCCTGTCGAAGTGCCTGCTGCAATCTAACCTTACCTTACACACATGGGGTCTATGCAGGAGAACATCATTAGGACTCAAAAAGGGGGGAGAAAAAAACCTGACAGAAGTGAAAGCTGCGGGACGCCCCAGCTGATAGGTCTGAGAGCAGAAGTGCACAGATTTATGAAGCTGCTGCAGCCATTTGAAGTCCATTAAAACTCTATCAGGGCTTGGCAGTTGACTTTGTACTTTGGAGAGAGGCTTGCCACGTGGTACATCTAAGGCACTGTAACAGCCACGTTCAGTCAACAAAGAAGGTCATTTAGAGACTCATCCATATTGACCATTCGTTCCTATTCCTTCACTTGCTCCAATACGGAGTTGTTTATTAGAGCCCACAATAAATATTGGCACCCCTGGTAAAGAGGAGAAGAGTAATCCTGCTCCGATTACTCTGGGTGAAAGCTCCTGGTCTCAACCAAACCCAAGCGTCTTCTTGAGTTTTCAAATAGGATTATGTGCTGTGATCAGATGATAGAAAGAATATTTTTTTATTACACTAATTTTAAGTTTAAGTTTATCACAATCAAAATTGAATTTTTTTTGTTTGTTTGCCATTGTCAGTGAAAGAATTTCACAACTAAGAATGTTTTGTAATGCATTGATGCAACATGAAACATAATTGTATAATGATAAATAATGGCGCTTTAAAAATAAGAGGGCATGCAATGAAAAAACAACAACAAAAAACCTACCATGTAACGATGGGCCTTTAGTGTTGATGACCGGTTATAGACCAGTCATCAACAAAACCCACATTCATTCATTGTGAATGCATAGTATGCAGCCTATTAAAGTGAGATTGAAATGTTGAGTGACCTCCAAATAGTAATAGCCTTGATAAAACCACGGGCACACTTTTGGAGTTAAAAACTGGGCAATATCAGATGCGTGGTAGATACTGCCATCTAGTGCTCTTCATGCAAAATGACATACAACATAAACAAAATTATTTCCAAACATAAATATTAAAAAGGAGGAACGTTTACTGTATCACCTTTGTTGTACTTGGTGTTCCCTCCTTCAGTCAAGATAACGGCTTAGACTCTGTCACTGCTGATGAGGTAGAAGAAGCACACATGAATTTGAGACCATTCCTCCACAGAATCCGTCATATTGTACATATTCAGACAAACTGGACTCTGTGGGCAACCCCAACTTTTCAGTAGGAGAGATGGCCAGACCTTGATTTCAAGGCAAAAACTAGGGCCCTAAGTGCCACCTTCATTTGTGACCAAGGGTTATCACCATCTCTGTGTTTATCTCAAAGTCGCTTGTTGCCGGAAAATTCTATTTTCTGACATCTGATCACAGCACAAAATCCTATTTGAAATGTCAACATTTCAGGAAAACTCCAGGAGACCGTGTGTTTGGTTGAGACCAGGAGCTTTCACCCAAAGTAATCCGAGCAGGATTACTATTGCAACGACCTCCAAATAGTGATAGCGGAGATAAAGCCACACTTTTGGAGTTCTCAAGTGGCCCATATCAGAAGATATATAGTAGATACTGCCATCTAGTGCTCTTTGTGCAAAATTACATTATTGGCTATTACGCTTAAACATTCATTGATCAATTATATATTTTTTAATATAATATGAGTTTTAAAAAAAACACACGCACTATTTCGGCTCCAGCCTTCGCGTTTTTCCTTCCCACACTGTGCAGTGAAAAGCAGCAGAGGTGGCAGAGGAACTTCACCTCACTAGTGTCTACAGGCTACGATGATTTGGTTGTTGTTGCTGAAAGTTTCAAATAATACACGCTATTGAGTGTAAATAAAATAAAATAAAACATCATTATTAATGCCCAAAATGTAAAGTAAGACCTATCAGTTCTACGTCCCTTCTGATTTTACATTGACATTAAAAAGGCCCTCAAGCAGAAAATGATGTCACCAAACGTAGCTCTTAATCAGTTTAGTGATGCCCTCTTCTGGACACATTTAAAACATTCAGCTTAGTTTTGCCTAAAATAAATTCACTTCTCAAAGAAGCTCGAGAACACGTGACCGTCCTGATTGAATGAGGAGTCAAAGGTTAAGCAGCATGTGCCTGTGACAAAAGGTGTCTGTCCACCCCCGCGGCCTGAGGCATTAGGAACATCTGCTGAGTTGTGTGGTCATTCTCTACAGACATGAATGAATTCATTGTAGAATAGATTGTCTTTTTCCCCTATGGAATTTTTATTCTTTAAATACATTTTCCTTTGGAATTGTATTTCCCTCCCTCTTTCTGTGCATAAAGGATAATATAGAACAGAATATTAATTTTCACAAAAGAAACTCAGAATAGACTGACTCAGACTGAAGCCATTTAAAACGGTCAACACAAGATTTGCTCAAATGTAGCCGAGTTCATGCTGATGCTTCTGAACTGATACAAAGTAAGTGACACACATTAAAACAAAATGTTATTGACCCTGTTGCCATCATTCAGTAGTAAGAAAAAGTACAGAGTTGTGTTGTGACATTGTCAGTCTTACAGGACTTTATTTTTTCATTTAAAGCATTGAAAACAGTATATAAAATGTTTACTGGAGTCCTCAAAACAACTCTGACCCCTCCATGATGTGACCGTTCAAAAAAAGAGTTTATGCTGTGCATTCAATGGGCTGACTGTCTGATAGAAAGTGTCGCCAAGCTAACCCATTTTGTAACTCTGCATGTTGCCCTATTTGCCCACTTCATGTTGGTCTTCTAAAGACAGCTCCTGCTCTAATAAAGTTTTTGCTGGACAGTTTTCAATGCCCCAATCTTTAAGAAAATAAATAAATAAAACAAGTATGACAACAGGCCCCAATCTCTCTGCCTCTCCTGACTTCCGAACCTCCCCTTTTGGAAGTGTTAGAACTCTGGAGCATGTTTATTTAATATGGAATCCACATGTGCTTTAGACGAGAGCGACTGTTTATGAAGGAGGAGCTCTCATGCGTGTTGAAATACTGGCACGTTCACTAAATACTTGGCGACATCCCTGAGATTTTTGTGGTCTTAAAAGTATAGAGTGAGCTGCAAGGGAACTCCTGGTTAGAAAAACACGCCGCCTTCGGTTTGATACTAAATCCGGTCGTCCTTGTTCTCATGGGACACTCAGTCATAAATGCCACAGACCATTTAACACACACACATGAAAATCCTGCCCATGTTTAGAACCGAAGTGTAGGACTGCTACACCATAAGTTGAATGTATCAATATCTCATTTCTTTCATTCATTTATACATTTGTTTCAGGCACAGAGAAATACAAGGTAGACAAATAATCCACATGGCTATGCATGTATCATACTTAACAACATACAGATATTAAGTTCCAATTCTGCCTGAAATGGAATGGGAAGTAGATAAGTTAATTGTAGCATAACATGAACAAAGATGGTTGAATGAGTGGTTGGGGTGAAGCAGTAAATATAGTTAATTTGTTTATTAATAAATGCCAATAAAGTGACACTGACTTACTATTAAAACAGCAAAGAAACAGTAACATTGATTTAGCCTGAAATTGCATTAAGACTCTCACCATAATAAAACCATATCATGAGCAGACATAGCGCATACTTGCAATGTACTGTTACTGAAGAAACAGTCCAGAGAGTTCAGAGGAAGGCGGGGGGCATGTTTGAATGTTCATGAACCTTAACAGAACAGTCAATACACTATAAACAAATAAAGATGTATGCAGCTGGGCTTATAGACCTTAAATCACAGCACACTGGAGTCGAAATGTGTTCCAGCGCGCTCATAATACGGACACACTAAAGAAACATGGGACACTTTACAGCACACAGGAGATTGTGAGAAAATGCCTTTTTGAAGCAACTGTACTTCTAGTAGTTTGATCCCAGCACATTTTCATTCTAGTTAAGAGGCTTTAACTTGAAGAAATCATTTTGTTTCTCTTCTTGTGTAAATCTGTAGCTGTTGTGACATGTCGACGTAAAAAGTTGTGGAACTGATATATATACACCACACTTCAATTCGTTTTCTTTAATTATAGCTTAAGAATAATTTATTTTGTTAAATCTTCATGGCAAATTCTTGTAAGAAATGTCATACCTTTGTTTTATGCCAGTCCTATTACAGTACCTATTACATTATGACTATAAATCTCATTTCTGCTCTGTAATTGTGTTAAAGTATTTGGATCACCACATACTTTAACATGAATGAAATGTTTAAAAGAAAACATACCCATCCATCCATCCATTTTCTTCTGCTTTATCCGGGGCCGGGTCGCGGGGGCAGCATACCCTTACTTGAGCAAATACAATATTTCAGCTTCTCAACTGATGCAGTTTTGAGGAGATGATGTGAAGTGTAAACTACCATTGAAAACATCCGCCTGCACTGTCAGTTTTACAGTAAACAACTGGTTTCAAGTAACCAAGGGATTACCGTAAAAAAAGTATTTACAGTAAGGGTATTGTAGTTTCATTTACAGTGTTTATTTCATTTACCGTAAAACAATTAAACACTGTAATTTCTGTTATATTTACAGTATTGGTTAATGAAATATTAATTGAATCCAATGTATTTTTAAGCTGACACAATACTCATACAACATCATGTATTTACTGGGTCAAAGACTGACTTGACCCATGTACTGTGTCACATTAAGTGATCAAAAATATTTTGGGTGAAAAACATGATTTGAGGCATTAAAGCAACTTTTTTTCGACACAATGTTGGTGTCTTTGGCATTATACAACTCGCTTGAGCAGATATACATTTGTAGCAAAGGAATGAGCAAACAGAATTGTAGGCAGCAGGCCTCGTTACATTTTGTGCAGTATTTCAAGAGGGAGATCCATTCACCTTTTAGAGGGATGATGATCTACACCAACAGCTATTACGCCTTACTTCACCAACACTGCATGTTATCAGGACGACAGTAAACTACTGCACGGCTGTGGTGGCCGCAGTTACCAGTCACTCCATTGATTCTAGCTTCACAGCCGGGCTCCAATAGGCCGCCCTAACGCCCTGCTGTCTGAGGTGAATGCCACAGAGGTCTGCCGGGTGAGGGTGGGGGTGTAGCGCGGGAGGAAGTGGGGGCCAATAAAGGGACATGGCAGGAGTATTAAATTACAAGTGAAGCATTTAGCCGTGATACTTTTGGTCTCTAAGAAATGCTTTTTACTAGTCATTGAACATACCTTCTCCTATAGTGTTTCCAGATGTTCCAAAGCAAACTAAGGTTGAAGCAAACGTCTTCGAGTTGCACGTATAGGGGGGGGGGGGTTGGTCTTTGTGGCTGAGTGTGAAAGGTTGAAGCAAGGTCTGTGGTGTCTTTGCGAACACAGATGTTGATTGATGGCTATGCTGAGCAATGGAGGAAACTTACTAAAACTCCCTGAAATGGATTAATAGCATTAGCATAACAGTGGAGGACACCTATTGTTTTGGAGCTAAAAAACTCTGGGCCTATTCTAAGCCTATTAGAAGCGGCTGGACCAGAGTCTATTGTCAGCTATCACCTTTCATTGTGTGATGCATCGACGATGAAGTCCACAAAACAAAGCGTTTCTGTTTACAGGCCTGAAATGCAAATGATACGATTTCTGACCAGTGATATGCCATTTTTTCTGCTAACACAATGTTCTTTGAATGAAACGCTGAAATGTAGTTTTGCCTTAAGTGCTACATGTTTATTCTTGTATTATTTCTTCTGAATCAGAAAATCATGAGGTCAGTCCAAGTGTGCAGTCTTTTTACCCACATGCCCCATACGCTCTTGCACTTAGGTCCAGACTTGGATTCAGTTTTGAAGATCTTTATCAGCTCTAATGTTCAAAATAGGAAATAATGAATTCCATTTGTTTTCCGTTGGTATCGCAAATTTCAGACCTTTGTAAAAACCTAACACACGCCTGAAATGTGAACATAAATGTATTTCAAGAATGCTACACATTTTAGCGGCACCCCCGAAATTCCTGTTGCTCCCTCCAGCAGGGTGGGGGCACATGTGGAGGGGTACATCCAGGGCTGGGCCTCCATGCTGGGGGGGGGGAGGAGTAGCCACATGAGGGAGGAGTGGTCCTATATAAAGTGTGACAGAGCACAAGTGCTGCTTTTATCCAGGCAGTGGCTCACACGAAACCCTATACTCCACTGCCCCACTCCATCTTCTGCCATTTCTTTCCCTCCATTTTTCTCCTCTTGCCCTACGAAACCCGCCCTCTTCATCCCACACGGGTCGAACTCACCCAGGACAATGGCAGCATCTGCACAGAGACTGAACTCCTTCTGCAAAATGACCGCCGTTGCCCTGCTCCTCATTGCTTCACTGTTAAATGGTAAGAAATTTGTTTAAGATATTAAGATTTAGAGGGGGGTGGGTGGTTCATGAGGGGTGGGGTCCCGCACGCTGGAGTGTTTGTTTGCATGGGCTGAAGTTGGAGCCTGGTTTTAACCCTACAACCTTGTCCCAGCCTGGAATGTGTGATGCTATAAACAGCAGATCAAAAGATGGGGCTGCAGTGTGAGGTTTTGTTAAGGACAATGAAAGAGAAACTTTTGCTGGCAATATGCTGAGGCACACAAAGGAGGACGGGGAAAGATGATATGCTTTTAGAAAGAAAAACTGAATAGTGGTTTTAGTTTGTGTGCTTGAAGACGACCTTCATGCTGTTGAGATATTATTTTTGCATGCTTCATTATTTACAGGACCGTGCGGCAATCCAATGTACTGAGAACAGAATGGCAGATTCCCTTTAGTAAAAGTAAAAGCTTTTTTTAATTTTTGACAATTGACTATACAATGTATTGTAAGTGATTTACTGTGTGATGGTACAGAACATTTATCTTCAACAGTCTACATGCATTTCTACCTTGGAATTTCTCTTTGAAATGGTGTGCAGATTGCTGGATTGATACAATTCCATTTCAAAACATCCAAACATATGGTATGCATTTTTGCCTCATGTATGGAGTCCGGTCCACGTTCCCATTCATTCATGCATGGCAAAAAAGTGCACTGAAATGAGCACACAAACCCGGTCCAGAAATGGCAATGAGAACCTTATGTTTTTCGAAATGATTAAAATCCTGCATGAGGCAGGTCAGCCCAGAGTCGCTGTCCATAAATTCTCTGAAGTGGCCCCGCTGAAAATCAATGGATGAAGCTAAGAATAACATATCAGTGACAGACTGGAGAAAGATGAGTTCTTTCGGCGCTCCATCATGTTTACGTTTAAATAAACACTAAGTCAGGGTCACAATGTGGATCCAAGGAAATCCCGCCTTATGCGTTTTGAGCCTGGACTCAGTGTTGTGGCTTGATATAAATCACACAGTGGATTGCTTAATTTGAACCATGTGTCCTGTTCATGGGATGTAGCTTATGGGAATGAGATCATGATCGGCGAGGGGCAGCTGGATCCGATTCAGCAAATAAAAGTGGCTTGACATGATTTCTACCTACAGATTGAGTCTGACAGTCTAAACAAGCTTTTGTTCTGTCTGCTAAAGGGCGCAGTGTAATGTAATTTCAGCCCATGAAAATTGCACGGCTAAGAAAACTGCAAGCATGTGACACTGTAAATCTGTATGCATGTCATGGAAAAACTGCAAGAACAATATGCAAACTCTCAGAAAGCATTGGAAGCAGTGAAGAAAAATGGTAAATGTTGCTTTCTGTGTGAAATTTGAAAAAGGCACTCACAGCTGTAAAGCAACAGGAGAACGTTCACCTCACATAAATGCTGCATTACTTGAGTCAATAGTGGAGGAGTACTGATTTGGAGAATCTATCTGTTTTTATACAGATTTTTTCTTATCCACTGGGGAGATATGAAGTTATGCAAGCAATGCAGCTAATGCTACACATTTGTACAGCTCTGGTGTGGTGGGGTCAGATTCACAGATGTTAGAGAGCGTAACCTTATCCTGGGCAGAGTGCGTGACAAGGCAGCAGGAGTGGCATCAAAGGACATGATCACAAGAAGCAGTGAGATCAGTTTTTGGAAGGAGTTACGAGAAGACGGATTTGTTTGAGCAGTGAAAGATACAACTCAGTGACTGCAATGTGCGCTCTCATGTTAAAGTCTGTGAGCCATACTTGTAAACAATCCACAATCCTCTGAAGTGGTTTCTATACAGTCTCTGAAGTTGTGCCCCAGCCAACCTCAGTGCCCGCCCTGCAGCATGTAATCATGGAAATCATTGTTTGCCCAGTAACAACATAATGACAGCAAGATTTTTAAGAAAGTAGCCCAAGGAACACAGCAAAACAAAGGCAATTGCAGAGGTAGGGGGAAAATACGGTGCAAATGCAAAGGATCTGTCTGTGTGGTCTGTGAAAAACATCATCTTGAAAAAATAAGATGTCTGGACATTGTTTTAAATTCGTCAGCATAGTTTTACAATGGATGACATACCCTTTGCTTTCATTCTCTGTTATTTGCCCAGGCTTGGGACTGTTAACAAACATGGTTGTGTTGCTCCTTATGGGTCTTTTGTTTACTGTGGCTGCCAGTTTTAGACCTGCATTTACTCCAGTCGATGCATTGTAACTTATGGCAGTGGATGTCAAATGTTTCACGTAATGAACCACCTTGCAGAACATGTGACTTTCCAAACTCCACCAGGCCTAGATTAAGGTCAAATCAGGGCAAATGTGGGTCTAAAAAGTGTCTAAAATGGATGGATAAATCGGACAAAATGTTGTTTAAACAGTGCAAGTGTAAACCATGTAAAACACAACACCTAACTTTGATACATTACTAAAGCATAAAGAAAGCATCTCTAATTAACCTCTTAGCCCCCACCTGAACCGAGCACATTTTCCTCCAGTTTGGCTTTACCTAAATCTAAAAGCTTAAAAAAAAATAAAAAAAATGTGACGAAAAAGTGCCGAAAATGCGATGACAATGCGACAAAAAAAGCTAGGATCAGTTTTGTACGTCTTAGCTTTCAAATGAGGCATTACACTGTTGCTCTCCAGTTGAGAAGCCAAATTGGAGAAAAAGGGCTCGGTTCAGGTGGGGGTTCAGAGGTCAACACATCTGGGTGACAGTGGTTCAGGTGGTAGAGTGGGTCGTCCTGTAACCAGAAAGTTGGCAGTTCGAGTCTCAGCTGTGCGAATGGGTGACTGGCTCCCATCAGTCTACCTCAAGGCAGCTGTGGCTACAATAGTAGTTCGCCACCACTGAGTGTGAAAGAATCTTGTAATGTTAAGAGTCTTTGAGAGTCCAGAAACGCACTCTATACAACTGTGATTATGAAGTCTAGCATAGAAAATGATCCTGAACTTGAGCACAATCAGTGGCACACGTACCACAGTTTGAGAATCACTGCCTATGGTTATAACATGTACTTTTTGCTAAAGAGGGGAGTTAAATGGTATCCAGCAGTGTGTAAACTTGCTGTTGATGAAAGCTGATTCCACACATCTTGAACATAAGTGCACTTTAACTCAGTGGCCATAATGGCTGTTTGCAGACCTAACCCCTCACTGGACTGGATTGTAATTGCAAAGTCTAGAGTTCTTTGGTGAAAAAAAAAAGAAAAAAAATCAATGTTAAGCCCCTGAGGTATTGACGTCCAGATTTGGCCCATAGTGCAACCGGATCTGCTAACGGTCTACCTGCTTACCCTCACAAAGCAAGACAGGCACTCTCAAGGTAATGGAAGTGAAACCATAACTGCAGATTGTGAGTTGGGGGGCTGGGTTGAGAAAGGGTTGGGTCCTGGGGGGGAGATATAATGTTCGCAATTGAATGCAGATGGCATGCTTCCTGATTGTGGTCTCCAGAAAATGGCAAATAGGAACTGAGGAACAGGCTGGAGATTTGGAGTTAAGAAAGAAAGTAAAATAGATTGGAAAGTTTGGTTAGATTAGAAGCTGTAGACAGTGGAATTACTCAGGATTGCCATATTTGATTAGCAGAATTGATCAGTTTCAATTGTATTATTCGTAGATGTTGATGTTTGTGATCCTTTTTTTAGTTGACTGCTATCATCGGTATGACATGACACCTACATTCATGCTATCTTTAATCGCTATGACAAGACCAAGGGAGGAGAGGAGGGCGTAGTATGGAGTGGGGGGGTCAAGATAGTGGGGTCAAGGCTGTGTTGTTTCTGAGCAGTTTGAGCTGCATGGCATGTTTAACCCGAAGGGACCGCTCTCCAATGTCACATTCCTCTGCATACGCTTAACTCATGCACCAAGAGGATATTAAATCACAGGATATTATTGGAGAAAAGAACATTAAGAAGAGCTGTGTTTTGCTCATACAGTTTATCTGCTGGAATATGCTCAATATAAAGCCTTTTTTTTGTTAAGGAATACCCCAAAATGAATGATAGTCAAGACATTACCCTTTTGGTGCGCCTGTAGCAAATCATCCTCACAGTGTCCAGTGATTTGCTTATTGATATGACTTAAGAGGCCTTTCATGGCGCAATTCCTACTGTGTTTAGTGACAGACCATTCCTTGAACTTAATGCAAGATTTGGCTATTATCTTTTTGCTCGCGCGTTTGTTACAACGTCATTTATTACTCCAGATTGGACAAGAAATGTTCGGTTGGGCTGTTTGTATCACTTCCCCTTTTAACGTCAGCATTCCCAAACTTGCCTTTACTTTCACGTTTGCCCTCTCCCATAACCTTCACCCAATATCCACCCCATGTTAAGCATTCAAAACACCTCAAGAGGATGGAAACACAGAGACTATTTCGAGAATGCGTCCATCCAATACGAGTGTCATGTCGGAGGTGTAGATATAGATCTGGACTAACTGGACTCACGTACCGTTGACCTGCCAAAGACAGAATTAGGACATCTACATTCGGGCTCATAAATACCAGAAATATCTGCAAGAGCCAGAGCGACAGACCCAATTACCCGCACTTCTTGAACTTCACACTTTGAATATCACCAATGGGAGCAATAAAATGTTGATTCTTGTAGGATTACATATGCTGACGGTCCATCATATATTGTATAGCAGACATTTGTTGGGAAAGAAACATCTTTATGAACATTTAACTATAAAGCCTTTTTATCTATCGTGGACAAGCAGGATAATTGTGCTTGTTTACATCACCATGAAGCATGCTCATCCCCTTAAAAACAGGGATGTTGTGTCAGCAAAGTTTAGAGTTAGCTTTGACCACAACTAATGATAGAAAAAGCAAAAAATGTTCTTGCATTATAACCTTAAAGGGATGTTTCACGATTTTAGTGTGTTGTTGATTTCTTGAGATTTAAAAAAAAAAATTTTTTTATTCATGCAGTCCTTATATTTCAAGAGTTTAGTGGTGCTAAGCTAGTGCTAGGCTAGCGCATGTCTATGGTAACTAGTAGCCTGCATTAATACCAGTCTGACCCAAGCACAGTGCACCTGAGGCAAATCACTTATAACACCAGACTACTGATATAAATATCTGTGTTGACTGAATATTTTTTTTAAAATATAACCATTTTGCATTTAAAAGAACTTATATATATATATATAATGAACTTATAACATATACAGTAGTTTGTTTATCTGCGGCCAGCATTACTACACGTGGAATTCACATAGGAGCTTTCTACAAATCAGATATGGCAACGTTTGGACGACTACCAGATGATTTTTGAAGAGGTTTTTAATGCAGGCTACTAGTTACCATAGAAATAGGCTAGCCTAGCACTAGCCTAGCACCACTAAACTCTTCAAGTATAAGGAATCAACAACACTGTGGATAGCTAGGAAATGAGGCCCTATGTCAAAAATCCTGAAATATCCCTTTAAGAACCACTGTTAAAGAACCATGCACACCTAAGATATGTGCATGTCCACAGTTCCAGTGTCATATGGTAACAATCGGTACAGTGATTGTAACAGGAAGGGTGCTAGTTAAACCTCAAACATTTAAACTTTTACACAAAGTGGTCCACAAATGTGCACTGGCCATTAGCACCTTTCCACGGCCCATTAAACCACACAGGGTTCTCACTGCTGGTATTGTATGTGACATATGCTGGAATATTTGGTCTTTAGAGCCAGATTCTTTTGTGAAGCAGTGGTGGAATTTGAGGTCCAATGGAGGGTCTACCCATTTTAAAACACCCACCAGCTGGTTCATGTTTCACACAGCAGCAGAAGGAGACACTTAGGGAGCTATAGGGAAGTTAGGGACGTATTCAGTAGCATTTGTATAGATAGATGGACAATGCAGGACATCAGAGGTGGGAGATGCAAGATTCATTTGGAAATTGGTGGAATGACTGAAAACTGTGAGATGCAGAACTGCTAGAATTGATCAGATTACTACTACTCCCATGACAATCTAACATTACTGATTCATTACTGTCAACCTTTTCTAACTTCAAATACACCTTTTTTTTCATTGCGTAAAAAGTAACGGCAAGTATTCGGCTTGTTGTTTTGCCATACATTTTATGACATGGCATCCGGGAGTGTGCCACAGTCCACATCTCACCTCTGTGGATGCCTGGGATTAGCTGTGCGTGACTGGAACACAGCTACAACTGCTAGCTTGAACTGGGAGGAAAGAGGGTGTGTCTCCTCCCAACGTCTATGCCACATTCCTTTATAGGATGTCCTGGGAGATGGTTGGGGGGTGAGGGGGTTATGTATGTGTGAAGGGGTTTAAGCCAGAGAATATCCAGACCGCAGCCGCCACTCGTGCAATCTGGTGGGAAAATCTTGGGGAGCGCCAAAAAGTCATGGCTGCTGTTGAATCACGGAGTCAGGGTTGGTTAGTTAGATTGGGCTTGAATTCATTGTGTTTGTGCAGTGATAGCAAGCCACGCGACTGATATCTGCTCTATCAGCTGCACAGAGCTTTACACAAAGCAGTTGCACAGAGAAAAAAAAAAGTGGGGAAGAGAGCGGTGCTGATTCGGATGTATGCAACAGTCCATGTAGCGAGTATTTAAAGGAAGTCAGAGTGGAGTCAAGGCCTGGTTGAAATGAAGGAGTAAGGTCAGAAGTCATTCTGTTGAGGAAGTGTGCTGATTTACAGCCAAATTTGCCTATTGGGTGCAGTTTTATATTTGCCATCTTTACACTAACCTGACATTGACAGGTATTATTCTTTTTAATGTTAGATTGAGAGTGTATAAATGAATGCAATATACTTTGCATTTGTACTGAAAATAATAATTGCTGGTAGAAGTTTAGAGCAGTGATTGGAAACCACAGAGGAAAAAGGCTGAAACAAGGTTGTTATTAATTTTATTAATATTTAAGAAAAATGGTTGAAAAACTGGAAGAACTAAACTTGTACACCACTACTGCTATAGCTAAATCTAAATTATTCTATTGGTGGGAAAACAAGTATTCAGTTTACTTTTAAAGTGATTTGTAATGCATGCTTGTAATGCTTGTAATATGCCAAACCATACACTCCAACGTTAACAGAAAAGCACTTATCAAAACACACATTTCCTGTCAGTAGATATGTCTCCCATGGCAGTTAGTCACTCCAGCTACTTTCCCACTTCACGCAAAAAGGCAGCAAATCACCCAATGATAAAAAGTGATCGCTGGGCAGAGACAAAGTCAACTCCTGAACAACAAGATTTATGATCGACTATACAGCGCATGTCGAACCTCATCCTGTCACGTAACATAAACACTCAGACCACCCATATGGCACTAGTATGGAGACAGCATGTTGCCAAAAGGTTAACAAAGGTCTAGACTTTCAGTGTTATGGTGCCAGCGACCAGTCAGGGTTTCACACCCAGGCTATAGCTGCTACTTGTCAACTCACAAGATTTATTTGACTTTTTTTAGTTGCTATGCTGAATAGTAACATTGCATGCACCCATATCAAGCTAGAGTGAAAAATTACATAAATGTGGAAGGAGTTGGTATAGTTAGTACAGGTGGGGATCTGCCTGGCTTTAGATTAATTATTTAATTCCCCTTTACAGTCTTTAAGTAGCTGATTTAAAATATTATTGTTTCAAGGAGAAGTCAATACTTGAGTAAACCAGTGGTTCTCAAGTGGTATGGCTTCAGGACCCACCATTGCCTTGTTGGACAGATATGGGCAAACGTTTTGATGCAGGGGCCACATCGGGTCTTTGAATTTGCCAAAAGGGCCAGACCAGGGCTAGCTTCATGTCAATGAAAACATAGGTGTCTTTTCCCCATTTCAGGCAATGCATGGGCATTATCATCTTCTGCGTGCCAGATTGAAGGGCTAGATGGGCCGTATTTGGTCCCCGGGCCTTAGTTTGCCCACCCCTGCTATAGGATGACAATCTGAGACCCTAATAAAAATTACATTTGTCATATATGACATCAAATATAGTATTTCTGTACTGCTGTATGCCTTTAATACTGAAATTGTGACCAAAACAACCCGATAACTGTCATTTGAACAGACTCCAGTAGTGCTTCCATACAGTTTCAGATGGAAATTATTAAAAAAGAAAAGTTCTCTGGAATAGACTCACGATCCACTGAATATGACTTTGCTTTTGGGTCCTGGTGTAGACTACTTAACAGTTCATTTAAAACGTTTATTCAGTATATATACTCGAATACATGACCACTGTAAACCAGTAGGGGACAGCTGCTGAGGACAGTTGCTGACTATAGCAGTAGCCTGTCCAGTGGACCTCCCTGAGATTACAGGCCCACCTGTTGATACAACAGACAGTTTGTTCTGGACGGTGGCACCTGCCTGTCACTGCGATTTACATGAGGATGTGTGTCAATGGCACCTCTGTGTGACCATACAGTATCTGCAGCAAGAAAAACAAAAGTACAGGCTAAAGTCAGAGCAGATGTGGATATAGTACTGCTGTTGCTGTCCATGTGAGATGCTCATTGAACCTGCACCAGCCATAGACGGTAGTCAACATGTATCTTGATTTAAGAAAGTCCATGTCTGTTTGATGTAGCTGTACTGTTAAATTACTTTCCAAAAAACAAGTTGTGCAAAAGTATGTGTCAATATCATGTTGAAAGTTGCAGGTGTAAACTGCATGCGTTTGTTGTTAGTATAAAACATGGGTAAACAGTAATTACAGACACATTTAGATCAAACTGTGCATGGTTCACATAATCCAGGAGCCGGGCAACTGTAATGAGATCTGCAGGCTGAGTTTGGGATGTTTTCAAAGTTAGGTCATGCCGCTGTTGTTTTCAGACACACAGAGAGAGAGGAGTATCTGGGCAAGAGGAATGCATCATGGTTATTCCCGTGCTTTTAGTTCAGTGCGGGACTGGCAGGCCACTCATTAAGGTATACTGTAGCTGCAGAAAGAAAATAAGGAAGTCACCGTTGATACTCAAATGGGTTGTGCAATTAGATGCCAATACCTGTGAACATGCATTAAGGAAAGCAAACAGCCGATAAAGGCATGCACGCACTATATGCCAAAATGTCCTGTTCGCTCGATTGAAGTTTGAATCTGTGATCGACTTGATGCAGTTGACATATGTGTTTTTAAATTACTCATAATTTTGATATCTCTTGCAGGAGCCATGGCCCAGGAGGAAGATGAAGTTGTGACTGAGGCAACGACCACTGTTGGTTTCGCAGATACTTATGTACGAGGAGATATGATTCCTAAAGCCAGTGAAGCTCCTGGTAAGACCTCACACATGAGTAATGCCCACATTCAAGCAGTGCTTAATTTCATTCCTATTTTGGGAGAATGCATTCTATTTACTCTCAGTTTCTGGTGTAAAGGATATCGTAAATATTTTGGAAGTTCTGGCAAATATTGGAGATGATATGCTAGTGTTTGAATAGGTTCCAACACTAAACAAAAATGTTTCGGTAACTAATATACAAAGGAAAATTATTAATGCTTGGTGCTTCCTTCAGATGCTGGACAGGAACAGGCCGAAATCTTCCCTTCCACCGGACCTATAGGTGACACCACTGCTGCCCCAGATGATGCACCAGTGACATCAGAGAACACAGGAGAAGGGGCCACTGTTCAGACACAAGGGCCTAAAGCAGAAACCCCTGCCCCAGCCAGAGGAGATGGGCCAGCTGATAAACCAAAGGTAAAGGTTGAAGTTAAACAATAGATCTACAATGTTATGATGTGTAGCTGTGCACTTCTGCTTTTCATACAGACCTTGTGTGTGTGGTGCATTGTTAATTAGTATCGATTGAGCTACTTGTTTTTGTTGTCAAATGTGAACAGCAATACTGCCACCTGATTGGTTAAAACCATTGGTGGTTATGATTAAAAAATAATGGATGGATCCTCATCTCTTTCTGAACCCACACATGTCAAAAGAAGGCAGAGTTAGTCCATGTGCACAGCAACAGCTATGAGGTGTGCACACATTAAAAGCCTCATTACTCGGATTAGGGGAGTCAAAAAATCAATATTGAGTCGATGATAAACCTTGTATTTAAACTAGATTCTTATTTGAGCAGGTATTGATACTGAAATGCAGGCAACATAAATAAACAACTTAGACCTATATGGAGGAGTTTTATTGATCTTTATAGGACAGACTTTAAAACAACATTATAAAATGAAACTCCTTTAATTTTGTGTTGATATTTATAACAATAAAGATAATAATAATAATGTGATCTTGTAATTATGGTAAATATCTCTTGGCGAGTGGAAAATTGCACATGAACGCCTGAGATGAGATCACCTTTGACCTTTCAACCCAACAGAGAGCAGCGCTGATACATTTTATGCCTTTTATCTGATTGTAATAAGGCCTTCATCACTTATTTAATTACGCAATTTTAATGTCATCTCTTTATCCCCTCAGCGTCATGTAAAAAAGTAAACAGCTGACTTTGAAGTGTTTTTCAAAGCAGATGCTTTTGCAGAAAAACCTTCTGCAAGACAAAAAACATCTGAGCAATGGGCAACAATGAATGCACTCGTAATTTCCACTTTACAACTGGAAAGGAGACTCTTTGCCAGAGCACATGAAGACAACATAAATCAAGTGGAGCTTTGGAAGTTTGGGAATTTTAGAATCGCTACAATAATAATTGGAGGACCTTGAAAGAATTTATTGACCTTGTACATCATTAAATGTCAATAAATTGCTTTATTACATAACATTTATTAATTTGACCTTTATTTAACCAGGAACATTAAGAGAGATTAAGATTTACCATTTGTGTTTGCAGCCAGCTCCACAAGATGATGTTGTCTGCGTGACCAAGGAAGCTGTTCAGGACAAAAACGCTGTCAGTTTGAAGCTCAAGTCCAACTCCAACTGTGTAAGTTCACCACATACATTTAGAAGGCAATACATCTGCACATTCCTGTACAGTAGTAGGTAAACTACACATCTAGTGTTTCTTATCAGGTGAAGAGAGATATCCTGGAGAAATAGCTGCTAATGCATTCAGAGGGAGAGGTTCTCAATGGGTGGGCCGGCTGCAGCATGGAGCATGGAGATGCCCAGGGCAGCAGTGTGGGAGTGGAGCGTGGGTGTGTTAGTGTTATTTCTTTACAATAGCAGCTTTGAGGTCTCCAGGAATCACAGCGTCGGCAAGGTGGTCCAAAACTACCAGCTATGATTTCAGCTGGACTCGACCTCTGTTTGCAGCGAAGCCAAGAACTCACTACAACATGTACCATCGCATCTGAGCTTTGATCTGCTGTGTTTAAAGCACAGTTTTGATGTGATGTAAAAATGCAAAGAAGGAATTACATAGAGCATAGAATGTTACTGTTTCATTTGTTGTGTTAGTATTAGTTAGTATTGATCAAGATTCTATCTACAACATCACCACATTCATGTTGTCATGTTTCTTCTTCCCCTTCAGGAAGACACCAAGACAAAGATTCAGAGTGTGCTGGAGGAGCTGTGTGGTGAGGACTGTAAACTCCAGCTGTACCAAGAGGACAACACAGACCAGATCCTTGTGGCCGGAGACTATGTGGAAGGTGAGTGCTTTTGTATTTGTGTGGGAAGGACAAAACTCTCAATTTTATGCATTGGTTAGTTTTGATCTGGCTTAGGTTTAGTTTTGAATCAGAGTTTTATCATTTATGTTGCGCTGTCTTTATTATTCACATATTTCTACACATATCTAATATGTATAATATGTGCTACTATCATGTCTCCATTTCAGCTGATGTTGGTGGTATGGCCAACAAGTTCAACAATGACAACATCAAAGATAAGGTAAGAAAAAGAATAGGTGCATTTAGTTATATTAACTATTCGAATGATAAATCGTATCATTCCTAACGTTATGAAGATGATGGCTCAGACAACAAACAATACAATAAAAAACGCTGTGCAGAACATCTCAGCTGCACCTTGGCCAAAGTCCTGGTTTGTGGGTGTTGCCTGCTCCACCCCGGACTCCTTTCATCTGTGTTACATAACCTCCACGTGCAACTGCTCTCATCAGCAGTTTACACATGTTTTCTATTTTGTTGGGCCCATTTTCTCATAAAGCAGCTTTGGAAAATTGGAAAGCATTGCCAATTTCATTCTGAGATTATAAATACTGCCTAATGATGCACATTTAGGATATTTCATTTCGTAAACCAACTTGTTATTTTTTATATTGCACTTGCACCAAACTGAACATTACACCCTTAGTAAAGACAGATTATTTAAGGAACATGATTGGTTAAGTCTTGAGTTTCTAATAGTAAAACACTTTGTTGTTGTTTTGCCTTAGACGGATGTGGAGGAGGCGGCTCCTCGCTGGGGAAAGAGCTCGAAATTGGTCCTTGTGTCTGTACTGCTGGCTGGTCTGCTGTTGGCTGCTCTGTTAGTGGCCGGATACTACCTCAAAACACACCGCAAAAACTCCAAAGGCGTAAGACTGGTGAGTCCACAATGTTTAGTTTAAGGAAAATCATTTTTTTCAAGCGCACAGTGTTGCTCTTTTAACTCGTCGATCACAGATGAAGAAACATTATGTATAAATCAAAGTTCAGCAAAACACAGTCCATTTGACAAAGCAAATCAAAAGGATGTAAACACAATAGTCCTTATAGAGAACAATTTGTTTACTTAACACAAGCCCATATGGATCTGAGGTCAAGCGGTGATCCTCAGTGAGTTCCTGACTGAAACAGAGGCTGTGCCCTCGGAGCACATGCCGACAGGCCTCTGTGGTTTCAGGGGGCCGCAGATGGTTCCGTTTTCATCGTGACATCATTTTGGTAAGAGTTAGCATGTGTGGAGCCACCCATGTTTGTGCAACATGTTTGGTGATTATTGACAAAGGACTCTGACAGAGGCCTCAACTATTTGCGATAATGGCTCACAATCATAAAGTGCGTTTTCGATACTGTATGAAGGCTGTGTTTCATTTACTTCACTGCAGTTAAAGCCTCGGCACCGCCCTTCTGAGCGCGCACAGCTGACGCCTATAAAAGTCATTTACCAAACAAGAGCCACATTTTCAACAACAGCCACAAAAACACACCCACCTCCCTGTGTTTGAGTGTTACATTTGAACAGATGACCTGCCACCCCTGGTCCCACGTAAATGCCTGGGTTTGGGTTCATATCTGCATGATGAGCAACACATTTGGCATAAAGAAAGTAAAAAAAAGCTTTGTGCTCAATTTGAACCTCTTAAACCTCACCCTAGCAGCGTTCTGTTTCCCAAATCCAAATGATTCTCACCTGGAGTTTACAGACTATATAGGCCAGTGTAACGCCTCATTTGAAAGCTAAAATCTACAAAACCCGTGTAAGCTTCTTCCTCGTTGTAATTGTCACGTTTTCATCCAGTTTGTTTGTGTTTTCATCACGTGTATGTTGTTTTTTTTTCACAGGTTTCGGTCACATTTTTGTGGCTTAACCAGTTACATTGCACTAAAAAACAAAATGTGGCCAAAACGCTAAGAAAAGGAATGAAAACTTGACGAAAAATGTGACAAAAAAAAGCTAAAAATACATGATTAAAATGCAACAAAAATGATCATAACATGATAACAAAGACACTGGCCTATAGTCGGTACGCTCTCCAGCTGAGAAGTTTTTTTAGATATTTATTTTTGCGTAAAACTGGAGAAAATGTGCTTGGTGAAGGTCGGCGTTAAAGGAACAGGCTACCATTTTTCTATACTGAGATATGTTCTTACTTGAGCTTAGACGAGTTGATGACCAAAGATGTTGTTAGCATTTGGCCTTTCTCCCAATGTATTCCTATGGTCCCAAACGGAGTGAAGTTAGAAGCGACCAAGCTCTTCCATGGGCACGCACAAAGGCCAGACAGGTACGTTTCAACTCGTCTAAGCTCGGGTAGGAACATATCTCAGGATGGAAAAAGGTGGCCTGTGCCTTTAAGAGGTTAAATTGCTGAATTGAGGCTAGTAATTCATCTTACAATAATAACTTGAAAAAATGAATGTGCACTTCAAATAACTTCAAGTAACAGGCAAACTCATACTGAATCAGGAACACATGCAGAAGTCATTTTTGGGGAACACATGGACGTCGTCTTCCCACAAAATTAAATTCAAAATTATAGTATCATTGTGTTTAAACTGACAGACTTATTGTTATTGTATCAATTTAGGCTGAGTCCTTCCAGGTGGATGAGGAGAACCAGGCCAACACGCTTGTCTCTGTGGCCCCTCTGCCTCAGGAGCCCTTGGACAAGCCCACTGTGAACGGAGAGTCCCCCCCTCCGGAGAACGGCACAAGTCCCGCCCCCACCACCAACGGACACTCGGCCAATCAGACCCCAGATGCCGATACGGAGATGTGAAAATGGACGAGATGTACTTCCCGATACACATCCTTAACCCTGCCTACTGTCACCCCTGTGACCACACCCCTCTACTGCCTCATTGACTGTCCGCACACTGAGAAGACATCACGATGCCCAAACTTGACTCCTCAAGCAACCTACCGGGAACAACAGCATATATGACATTGCCGTTAATGTGAAAAACATGGGAACACTGACTCTTGGGGCACTAAAACCTTGTATGAGACTGAAAAATGACTGCCCTCAATTCTGTCTATAGAAGTGTAGTCACATCATTGTTATGTAAAAAAGAAAGAAAAAAAGATAAGCGGCGGTAAATGAAGTACAGTTATGGTGATTGTATTGTTGTAAAAGGGACTGACACTCACTACATGTTGTTTTTGTATTTTTGTATGATTCATTGCTTAGATATCTGTTGTTGTCAAGTTTCTTAAGTATGTCACAAACAATAAAGATGTGTCTGTTTTTCATCTCTTTTTTTTTTCTCTCTCGCTGTTTTTGAATTTAATTTGAATGTAGAAACATCACTAAGTTGATTAGGTAAGAACTATTTTTTTTAAGTATTAACATAAAATTGGAGTATGAACTCAAAATAAAGATATGCTGCATAGTCAGATTCCTCTGCATCTCATGTTAATTATGAACATATTTCATAATTCCTCTTATTCTGATCTGATAGTTCAACTTCAGTCTTACATTTTACTCACCTACACTGTGTAAAGTGCTTTGGGCGACTTGTGTCATGTGAAAAGCGCTTTACAAATAAGCTTCCATTCCATTAATAAATCTAGCTTTACATTGGTATGGCTAAGTAAATATGCCTTCTCCATTTGACCAGTCCATTAGATTCAAAGTCACATCGCAAGCTTGGAATTGATTGGAAATAAGCACACACTGTTACCAACGTCTCACCACAAGATGTTCGTAACATGCTCCTTATAATCAGCTGACATCAAAACAAGGCACTTGAAAGAAAACCTAGTGCAATAAACCTTATGTTTGACAGCTTGCCGTAAAAGAAAATCAGCATCTTCATGGAGTAGTCTGCGGAGAGGCTGGCCCGCTCACAGTGAAACCTTTTTCTTGTGTTGTATTTGCAACCAATAAACTCACCCGTATGAAATTAATGTTTGTATTTTATTATCTTTACTGGATGAAATGTTCTGCAATGTGATTCAAAAAGGACATGTTGCTGACATAATAATTGTGCAGAATATCTCTTTAAAGACAATAATCTGTTAATATATCTTTGTAAAATGCATAAATATGTTGGTCAAATGTGTAAAGTGTAGGTGCAAGCTTATATGGTGCATTCAGCCTGACCTTCTAAGCCCTGTTGTTATCCCACAGACACTACAGCTCAGTGTACAGAGCGAGGGTTAGTGAGCGGCGGACAGACGCTGCAGAGGTCAGCACACAGCCCAGATAACAGCTCAACAATGACTCCGACCACAGCCATATCAGGGGATTACATCTCCAGCAACAAACACCAGGCCACTGCCCTTCAAGTGATGACAAATCCATTTTATAGGACAGATTTTGAAGTATTGTTCTTATATCTAGACTGTGTATTTGTTTTGAAATGTGAACAAATCAGGGAGAGCTAAGCTTAAAGACATCAGGGATTTGGTTAACATTAATGTTGGTTTGCATTAATTATGAGCTGACTTGAGCAGTTTTCAAGACAAATGTGATTCCCTTGCACCAACAGAGCCTCTGTATTTATTGATTGAGCTTACAGCTATTCACTTACTCGAAATGATGACAAATCTCGTGGAGTCATCCATGTGCTGTAACCTATCTCCCTCTACTGGTGGTAAATAGTAAGTTCAACGAAGATCGAGGCATGACTTCATCTGGAGTTGGAGCAGAAGATGACCTCAGGCTCAGTGATTGTGTTTTGGTCTCCAGCAGTTGGAACAGTTTGTCTTTACGCATTTTTTTTTACGTCCCACGCCCCCACTGTGGAGGAGGCACTTACAGGAAACACTGAGGAGGTGTGGTTCTCTGAGAGAGCAGGAGCACTGTGGAGCACCATCATCAGCCTGGTGATCAGGATTGTGGATCTACTAAATACATCTTAATATCAACGAAGAGGGAAGAAAGGGCTTCAGTTAAGAAAGCCTTAATGTTTAATCCTGTTTGGTGCATACAGAAGATCCTATTTTAAAGATCCATCCAAAAACACGCCATATACCTAGTGCTTTAGGTCTGATGAATAAATTAGCGATGAAAATTGACAGATTTTCGAATTCATATTTCAAAAAAGGCCTTGTTTTGTTGCAACGTGGATATATCACCCTCTGCTGAGACAAACTGGCACTGCAGTTTTTGCTTTGTCATCCCACAAATAAAGTTACAAAACAAGGAGATGGCTGCTTTGTTTCCGTAATTCCATCTTGTAATCGATATCGAGGCCTAAATGCAGGCAAACAAAACAAAAAAGTTAAAATAATTGGCGCACTCAAATATAAACAGGCCAGAGCATAGGCAGACGTTTTATGTGGGGCATTTAAAGTACTCTTATGTAGTCAGAGGCAGGTAGTACTCAGGGGCATATACAGTACTTGAGTAGGCCTAACATTTTGAAGCAAGTGTACTTCTAAGAGTAGTTTGATCATACAGTTTACATCTACGTATTATTATATATAATTAGAATCTTTAATGAAGGTTCTTGAGTCATCTTCTGTAGGCTGAAGGCTAAGGCAGTGCGCTGACAAAGCCTTTCGGATGAGAGGCGAAACGTTCGACACTTCAACCACAGAGCACAGAAGATGACTCAAGAACCTTCACTGAAGATGGACAACCTCCTGTACGACTGAGAGCCTATATAACATATAATTATCATGTAGTGTAATATAATATATTAACATAATTAGTATTATCATAATGAAGGCTATCTGTGCTCTTACTTGGGTAAAAGAAAATCATAAAATACATGTTATTCCACTGTGAGTAAATATTTCACATGGAAAAAAATATATATATTTATAAGCGAATTATAAAACTATGTAGTTTGTGCATTGAGTAAATTATTCTTCAGAATGATTATCTACAACTTTACATCATTTTCCTTAAAAATATTGATTGATGATTGATAACATAGTTTCAGTTTTGTTTCTCATTACTGATGTCACTGAAACATAAATCAGACTTTTAAGTTCAATTATTTGTTACTCAAGTATAGATTTTTCTCCTTGTACTTTATTTTACTATTACTTGAGTAATTATGTGGCCCACTACCCACGAAGAAGAAGAAGAAGAAGAAAAAGAAGAAAAAGAAAAAGAAGAAGAAAAAGAAGAAGAAGAAAAAGAAGAAGAAAAAGAAAAAGAAAAAGAAGAAAAAGAAAAAGAAGAAGAAAAAGAAGAAAAAGAAGAAGAAAAAGAAAAAGAAAAAGAAGAAGAAGAAGAAAAAGAAGAAGAAGAATCACAACGTGTCAGTCGATAAAATAATTAAATTAAATTAATTGGTTTGTAAAAAAATATATATTTTTGATGACAACTGTAACATAAACGTCTCCTCCACGCCACCAATAATTTTACATTACATTAACTAATTTAATTTAACATTTTCAGCCAATTTGACCAGCCCCTCAGTGCGTCAGTATGACTCAGTTTACGGTAAAGGGTCATAACCATGTGATTTCAGCGATGTTTGTAAACATGCGTCAGCCACATGTGATTCGGGAGATGAGGAAACGCTCTTCCACGCTCTGGCCAACCATCATCCGGGGGAGTGTCAGGGGCGGAGCGTCGGCGTTGCGCTATGGAAAATCATTAGGGGTATACACTGTGACAAACGTGGCTCCGAGATTGACAACAGCAAGAAAAACACCTTGCCTGCTGGAGGGACGAGGACGTGGACTTGACCGCTTTGGCACCGCCGAAGCAACCCTGGGACGAGCGCGTAAGTTGCTACTGTTTAATACGCCATATGGGATCCAAAACTGCGTATGTTGCGTATGAGAATACCACTATGTAATTCATAGGAAGACTGGGTGGAAAGGTAAGAATAAAGCCAGAGGTTAAAAGTGTACGCATAATCAACTAAGGGTGTAAAAGTTATGTAAGCGACGGCCAACATGGACTGAGGCGCTGTAGATAAAGGCACGGGGACTGTGTTATCCAGGGTTGTTTCATCATCGGCGTGACAACAGGTAAATTCAACTGCGTCAGCGAGAAGGACCGTGAAGCCACTTGAATCCGGAGGGAATTTCCGCTGCGAGTAAGAAACGCACGGCTCTGCCATGACAACGTTGTTTGAACAAGGTGTGTATCTTGGCATTTGAGTGATTTTAACGTGGAAAATGAGGATGTAAACAAACGCGGGGCTGTCGCTGGGCTGGCGTGTGAAGGGAGATCTCGGAATAGGATGCTGCGCAAGAGATGGATAGTGCGTAATCCTGTTGTAGGAAAGGACCATGTTACGCAGTTTGATTTGGGCGCACATTCTAACGTACCAGGCCACTTTTGTTTCACTTATAAAACGTACATCAGTCAAATTGTGCGACCTGGTTAGTTTAAATAACAAAACTAGTTTCTGTCTCTTTACTTGTAGAGAGAACACTTGGGTCTATAGTGAGTAATATGGTGGTGACGCAGCTTGTGTGGCCTAATGTTTCAGGTATAAAACATTTGCTGCGTCACTGAGACCCAGGTGCGCCTTTATAGTAATATACTTTTGCAGTACGCACTTGATTTGGATGAAAACAACCTTGCCTTACAGACAGGGGGAGCTGTTGAGCTATACAAAAAAGGATAAAGTAATCAACTTACCCTCTAGTTTGTTTTTGTTTTTCTGACAACTACAGCCATACTGACTATAGATGAAAATAATAATCATAATAAAAACTAGATAAAAAAAAAAAAACTTTTCAGACTCTTAAAACAAACTTCCTATTCAAGGATCAGATTGAAATGTTGAAGTTAAAGGGGTTTTAGCATGCATCCAAAACTTTAATGTAAAGGCATGATATAGCATATAGGCTTTTCACAACTATTTTCTCTTCTTTTGTCACAAGAACACATCTATAAACATTCTTAAATAACAAGCCATCTGTACTTGACTGTGTCTAAACATGATGTTACATGATGTTTTAGAGATGCAAATGTCTTGTACTGTTTTGAAAATCAGTTTCTTCCAGCAGGTGCCGAATGGTGTGGTGTCATATCTGAGGAGGTGTCTGTTGAACACAGACAGGGAACAGACAGGTGGTGGCGCTGCTGATCCCACCTGAGGAGAGAGGGATGCTCCATCTCCTGGAGCTCTGGAGGTAAGAACTGGAGTCACTGCCAGATTTGTCCAGTCACCAGGTGAATCAGCAACAGACGTCACAAATCAGTCAAGCACTGGACAGAAATTTAAAGAGGCCACAATCAGTGGCTGATGCAGTAGCCAACAATTATATTATATATGTAAGTGAAAATACATATTTTTAGTTGAAAATATAGCTATCAGCCATAATGTAACTTTTTGTAATAACAATTTAACAATCAATCAAATACAAATGGTAAAATTATAGGTAAATCCTGTTAATTTCTATACAATTAACTATTTTTGTCAATGCATGATTGACAGTATATGGACAGAGTGCAATTCTTTTGCAAAAACATGCCAAGTGACTCATTAAAAGAATTACACCTAAGCAAGTTAGCTTAATCAATTGTAATTGTGTATTGAGCATGTAGCTCATTACTCAAGAGCACAAGCTGTTCACTGAAAGCTTGTCAATGTTGGCTTTAACAATAACCATCTCTCAAGTTTCACATCACAGTTTTTTAAAAGTGATTTTTAGGAATGCTAAAGTGCTTGCAGAGTAACACGTCCTCTTCTGCGGAAAGTATTTATCATGTTGTCCGTGGATGAACAGAACAAGTGACCTACTTACAAAACAAGGAAACATGACCTCAATAGTTACTGTATTTTGCCACTTTTCAGGGAGAGGTCCTGACTTTCAAGTCAAAGTAGTATATATATAGTAGTATAGTATAATAGTATATATATATGTATATATTATATACATATATATATATATGTGTGATATACAGCATAGGTGAAGCTGCTCCCAGTGCCTTTTCCCAACCTCCTACACAGAGATTATGAGGCAGGCGGTGGCACCGAGCTAAGAGTTGATGCTGCTAAAATTAACCGCGAGCTCTGCCGGCCTTTAGGATGGTGATGTATTAATAGACAAGTGTGAAGCAGCATTCATTTGCAGGTACAGTATCATTAGCAGGCACATTCTTACCAGGCCACAAAGAAGAGACACTTGTAGTATTGGATTGTTTGTCTACACAGAGATACTGAATAGTGTTACATAACATTACAGCTGACAAAAGACTTACTGTTTAGACGTGGCATCAATTACTGCGGACTTTAATAAAAAAAACTGATGAATGGACGGACGAGCATTGACAGACAGACAGACAAACAGATATACTCAAATACAGCCACATCTCCTTTTGTTCTCATCTTAATGTTCAAGAAAGATTGCACAAATATTTCATAAATCATAGTTTGTGTAAAGAACATTTTTCACACATACAGTTGTAAATATTATAAGAGGTGTATTTACAGTCATATTTTGATAAATTAGGAGCTCTAAACTTTAAAGGGATTAAACTTAAACTTGTGCACACAAACTCAGAGGCCCCTCCTGTTGTACATATTGTTTGAATGTGATACAAACACTAGAGGTCACTGTTCGTCACAGGACTTGAACTGAACCCGCACATTGTCTCACTGTATTGTCAAGTGAGAGGCAGCTATAACAGATGTGCGAGAGCTACACTGGCAAATTAGGGGTCCAAATCGTTTGCAAAATAAAATTACTTACCTACAGCCAAGTGCTTAATAAGGATTTATTCATCCTTATCCGCATTAATCTTGCCTATATGTCAAGATTATGTACTATGTTTGTGACCCGTTAGCACCCATCATACAGTAGTCTCTTTTCATCCACATGAGATGCAGATTAAGAAGTGACATTTAAAATTGTGCTCCAAAGACTGTTGACTCACAGTGCGATGGATTAGACCTACGTCACCTTTTCCCATCAGCAGCGCAGCAGTGAGTGAGATAGTGACAGGGCAGGTTACAGCCAGTCTTAATGCCAGCTCCACAAATAGCACAGCAGCTCTCCACATCAGTTGTTGCGCCTCTTGTAGATCTAAACAAAGGTGGCATTTTTTGTTGACACAGCAGATTCAATACAGAGTGAATAGCCAAACAAAGGATTAATAGTGATGATTGTAATATAAGACAAAGATAGGGGGGAAAGTTAAATTATGTCTTCTTTTAAAAGTGACAGCTATTTGAATATTGACGTCTATTTGTTGTTAGTTTGACAACTTTTAGCTGTTTGTTTATTTATTTGATTTATTGGTTTATTTATGGTCGGGACAGTAGAGTCAACATATACCAAACAAATATGTGAATCTTTGCACAGAATGAGGCTTGATAGTGGCGTGATGAAATAAGTAATTGTGACCAAGAATTAGGATTAACTAAATATGTGTATCTCTAATGATATTTTTGGTTGTTTGCAGATGGAGATATAGCCACTGATTTTTTGCCGGATCTCTCCTCATCCTCCCCAGGGAACCGGTTTCAGATGGTGTCTTAGAGTACACAATCCATCTAGCACCATTTGAAATCGGTGTTCTTGAGTGGGATCAGTCTTCTGGGCAGCACGCGGACAGGCGGGCAATACCGTGCCAAATGTATCCCAACAGTATGCTCTTGGCGCAAGTAATTCACCAAGTCAACATTTCGGAGAAGTCCAGACCCGTGTATCACCCTCTAGCCAAGGCTGACCGTTTTCCTCTGGTGTTCAGAGTTGCCATCATGTCTAGCACCATTTGAAATCGGTTACAATGTAGGGGGAATATCGACGTCACAACACAGCTGCACTTATGGGACAACAACAGTAGATGGCGCCTGTGAACTGCCAGTTACAAAGGATCACCCTAATCAGAACACTTACCGATGCACTCCTTTGAAGAATAGATAGATATCATTTATAGTAACAGCACATTCTTTTACTGTCGGGGGCTTGAAAGGAAAGTCAGTAAAAGCTGCCGTCAATTAAGCCACATGAACCCATTCTAATTGCAGCCTGTCACCTTTTGCACCTCTTCTGACTAGAGTCTTTTTTTTTCAGAGTATGTAATAGTTTAATATGCACCTGGCTGTTGGAGTCACACTTAATTACACTGAGCACTGACTGATAAAAGGACCACGAATTAGCATTAGGAAAGGCCAAACTGTCAGCACTGTTATGGCTCCGCAGTGCATGTGGCTGAACCGCATTAATACACTCTGACTTATAATTATCATCAAGCCTTAATTAAGATGAATGAATGTTTAAATAGGGTGAACACTCTTGAACTCCCATAGTTCAAGGACCAGGAAATGCTTTCTTTAAAGTCTTACTAATGTCATCATCACCGGAATCTATATAGCCAGAAATGACAGGATATGGTGGGATACAATACGGTCTGGATGAAGATTATTAAGTGGCAGGCTTGACAGATAGACACGCTTTAGACAGGTAATTATTCACTCTCATGTTCATTCGCCATGGGGAATTAAAGAGTCAGTAGTGTCTTATCATCTCAACATCTGCACTCTTCTCTAAGGATGACATTGAGTCGAACACCAATCCAATGATCTTGAGGGACAGGCGAGCCAACGACCCTCTGTAAAGCCTTCATCCCCACTGCTGTCAGACTGTACAATAAGACTGTGAAGTAACGCCGACTGTAACAAGTGAATTTCTCCTTTGTGAGATGAATAAAGGTTTATCTTATCTTATCTTATCTTATGTCACTGAATTACTCTGCATGTAATGTTTCCCTCATGTCTTTACAGCATGTTATTTGCGATAGAATTGGCTTTACTCCAGACACCTAGAATGTATTCATTAAACTTGAGATGGCAGAATCACAGTCAGGTAAAGTAGAATTTCCGGTCTAGGCAGTATTTTGTTAGGCACTGCTTTGAACTACGTAATATGTCTGTTTTTGGTGCTGAACACAGAATACTTGTGTGTAGACTGCCGGTACAAATGCCAAAATAGTATCTGCTTTACAAAGCGGCCAGCTGTTTCTAACCACGGAGTGTTTGATGTAAATATAGATTTATAAAAGCTTTGATCATGGGTTGTATGGCTTTAAATATTGCCTGAGGAGTCTTTAATCAGAGTATGCCCGTCCTGGACCTGGTGTGTAATATCTAAATAGCAATACCTAATAATAAGGATTAATAGATGTTAGACCTAATACAAAAATATACCAAGACAATTATTTTGTTTTTTATCATAGTTTTTAGATTGTGCTCAAAAGTTGACCCTGGCAGAATGTTGGATATTTTTGTGTGACTATTATTCAGAGAATATGAATGATACCACAAAAAGTACAGTATTTCCACTCATAGTTGTTGTGTGAAGCCCTTTATGGTCAAACAACTGAGTTTACTCTTTTTAAATCATTATGACAAAAGAAACGACCAGAATGACCCTGACCAAAAGTTTTTATACCCTGCTGATCTTGGCCTGATAATATGCACACAAGTTGACACAAACGGGTTCGAATGGCTGCTAAAGGTAAAGCATTGTCACCTGTGTCCGTAACAAAATCAGCGAGTTTTGGGGCTCCTGACAGACCCGTGCATCCTTCATCCAGTGCTGCACTGATGTTTCTGGTTGCCACAAAGTATCCGCTTACAACGTGCCAGGCCTGTGATGAACCATTCCTACAGTGAAACACAGAAGTGGATCAGTGATGTTTTGGGGATGTGTGAGCTACAGGGGACTTGATCAAAAGATTTCAGGATGAATGCAGCATGTTATTAAAGAATACTGGAGAAAAAGTGTCACTCATCAACCTGGAAGCTGCGCATGGGACTTGGACGTTCCAACATGACAACGATCCAAAGCACAAGACCATGTCGACCTCTCACTGGCTACGGCAGAATAAAGTGAAGGTTCTGGAGTGGCCATCTCAGTCTCCTGACCTGACCTCAATATCGTTGAGCCACTGGAGAGATCTCAAACGTGCAGTTCATGATAGACAGTCCAGGAATTTACAGGAACTGGAGGCTTTTTGCCAAAAAGAATGGTCAGCTTTACTATCAGAGGAAATAAAGAGGCCCATCCTCGACTACCACAAAAGAATCCAAGCTGTCATTGATGTTAAAGGGGGCAATACATGGTATAAAGAACTGTAGTATGTAAACTTTTGATCAAAGTCATTTTGACAATTTCTTTTGTCACGCAACCACTATGAGTGAAAAAAAACCATTTTGTTTTATCATATATTCTCTGAAAAATGAAAAAAAAAAAAGTATAATTCTGCCAGGTTATGTAAACGTATGAGCACAATTGTATTTATTTATGGTCGTATTTTATTGGAGGATCCCATATTGCCAAGTCATATTTTAAGTTTTTTCTGGAGAATTTGAAATTAAAATGTGGGCATCACCATACTGGTAACTTTTAAAGATTTTTTTTTTTGTCTTTTTGTTGATTGAATTGCATTGCAACATTGCCAATAATAATTAAGGATGAAGTTTGTAAAAGATGACTTGAGCAAAAATATGCTTGATGGCTTTCGATAAACATGCACCAATAGATTTCAAGCGGGTGAGATACAAATATGTAACTACTTATAATTGATTATGTATTTATTTCTAATAAATGTAAAGTAGGTTATAGAAAGTTCTATAACCTGTCAGGTGAATATGTGATGAAACATACTTTGAGATGTCTTTGAAAGGAAAACATCAGCAGATGTTTCCACTATAAGCAGGCTCTAAAAGTGAAAATATGCCTGATTCATGACTTTAGCTTGGTCACTATAGAACTGCATTTGTAGACACTAACATTGCCATATGAATGAAAATAAGCATCGCTCAGAACCGTCTTCTTTCCTCAGAAGAAGTGACTCATTGGGAGTGCCCAGAGGCTGTTGCAATCTCCACAAAACATCATCGATTTTTTTTCTCCCAGACAACTCGTGCGGTAACCGGGACCGACACATTCATGCAACTTTCCTTTGACCTCAGCATATGTGGGAGTGCTGCCTACGTTCGGTTGGGTGGATGGTACGAAGTAGTTTCCACATAATCTGCTTCATATCTCTGACTCAATAGTAGTAAGAGGAGAAGCTTCGGTTCAGAGCGATACTGCCCTTCTTCACTAATGTGGTAACCGCGACAAACACAAGCTCATTTGGCCTGTAAACCAGATTTTAGGGATCACACATAGACTAGATGTGATGTGTATGGGGTCCACCTGCCACCTTATATTATCTTGATCAAGTTGGACAAGTGCCACCAGGCCTAGATCAAGATCAAATCAGGACTATACTTCTAAATAAATTGATATTGGACTTAATTATGTGGAACTAAGGGTACATCTTGTCTAAACTAGAAGAAAAACCCAACTTAAATGTACTCATAAAACATAAATAAGATCATCTCTAATCAAAAACAAAACAAATTCTATGTTGATTATCCTTAGTACCCTCTAAAAAAGTCATGCTGTCAGTGGTACACATACCAGAGTTTGAAAACCACTACCCTATTGTAAAAAGCACATATACAGTAAGAGGCATTTAACACACAGTCAGATGTTAAACATTAACTTAACTGGCACTCTGCTGTAGGTGCCATACACACTAAACATCTGTTGCTCACTGCATTCAAGTCCCTGTGGGAAGCATTTACACTGCGTCAGTTAAACCAAGTCTTCAGTTTCTCGGTCCATTACGCTCAGGGAGAACTTTGAGATCATGACTGTTTCTGGATGTGTATTTTGTCACTCACACTGTCAAGAATTCTCAGGAGAAATACAAACAACACTGACGTAATGTGTGTCCGTCTTGTAAAAAGAACTTCAAAGAACTTCCTTTACAGAGAGGCAAAAGACTGGAGTTGTTGACAGAAGGATGTCTTCAGCAAAAGAGCATGACTAAGAAGGGTTAGAGAAAGGGAGAGACAATGACTGAGTCTAATGGAGGAAGAGAAAGACACCTTTAAGCAATTGCTGCTAATGATATTATAAACCTAAAGAATCAGGAGTGGACACTAGTTCTATTGCATGGGTCAAAGAGGAAAGAAAATAACCATGATAATAATACCCAGATTTCTTTCTTACGTCTATTTTCTTGTTGACTATTTTTAGAAGACTTTTTAACTTAGTTGGCCTACATAAACAGAGCACACCCTGGTTTATTGGAGGCCAATGGTTGCTGGCATGCAATGCTCTAGCACCTGTGTTGTTTTATCACGCCCATATATAGTCATTAATCACGTGTCTCCAAAGAATAACACAGACAACGGTGCAGGAGACATGCAGTGATAGAAATAGTTATAGTTTTAAATGTAAGGGTTGTTTTAGATTTGACTGTGTGTTTGGTATCTGGGAAGTATGAGCTGACTTTGTATGTTCTGGTTTAAGATTAAGATCACAATGTGGGACCACCTTCTGTGGTGATGGTATTATTCCAGGAACCTCTTTTCTGTCTTCTGTCTTAGCTGTGAGCGTGTGGGTTCAGACAACTTTTGGAGCGCTTTCTAATTGCCATATTAGCAGCATATATATATACAGTATATACCACAATGCATAAACATAGACAATCTTTATTGCCTTAACCCAGAGCTGGGCAGGAACCACTTAAATTTACAAGTAATGGAAAAATGTTTCAAGAAACTGCACTTAGTTTTATGCACTTTTTACTTCTACTTGACCAACATACTTTTTAATCAGTATTTGAGTAAAACATTTGGTTACTCTTCCCAATGTGAGTACATTGATTAAAGGCAAAAGCTTCATGTTGACATAAGAAAAGGCAATTAAAATATGTTTTCATTGAAGTTAGGCTTTCTCTCATGTATGTTTGAAGTCAGAATTAGTTGTTTTTTTTCGACAATACTAAAGGGACTTGTACTTTAAAACAGCTACATAGTTAAATGTTTGTCAGGTTATTATTTGAAGTGCATCTAGTGCTTTTTTGTGATTATTTGGCTAATCTTATACTTGAAAGATATGGGCGGCGCAGTGGTTAGTGCTCGTGCTTCACAGTTTGAAGGTCCTAGGTTCCTCCGGTTTCTCCTCTAAAACCATGTACAATAGGCCAGAATGAATGAGTGTGCGTGAGTGTGTGTGTGTGTGTGTGTGTGTGTGTGTGTGTGTGTGTGTGTGTGTGTGTATGTGTGTGTGTGTGTGTGTGTGTGAGTGAGTCAGTCTTCTGTCAGTCTACCCCAAGTACAGCTGTGGCTACAGTGTAGATACCAGAACTGAGTACGGAGTGAACGAATGATGACATCAAGGGCGTAGGTTTGGTGTTACTATTGGTGGGGACACTTTGAGGAACTTGGCAACACGCACAGGCTGGAAAAGCACAATACAAGTGTAAGCCATTGTTATTATTAGGATATGACTTTTCCACACATTAACCCGCACCCACACCGACCCTCACCTTTAAATCATTTACTGTATATAAGGACAGAAATGCTGCACAAGCATGAAACAGTCTCTCGTGTTTCATAAAGGCATCAACACTTGCACCGCCATCTTCCTCCAAAACAGCACACAGGCAAAACATGTGCGTGATCAGGAAAAATCTGTCTCCACTTACCCATAGATCTGTTGTTGTCCACACTGTCACGCCATGCTTTGCACATAGTATGGAAAATCAAGCCTTGCATTTATTTAAGAGAGGGCACTTTGTTGAGACCTATTTTATCAGTTCATTTCCTACAGTGAGGTCATATCCAGAGAGGGGACCAGTGCTTTGTGTTTTGAGATACTCCGGTGTCAAACTCTTCCCTCTATAAGCCTCAGTATCCCGGTAAGATTTCTTGCTGTTGTCTCTGGTGTGTGTGTGTAAAAAGCCATGGGAATGAGCATCTGAAGTGAAGTGAGGCTCTTTGTTGAGAGGGGTCAACGGCAGTGGGCAGTTCACATAGCAGCCGTGTTGTCTGGGCTGTGAGAAAGGCCCTCCCCTGTACCAGCCCTAATGTTCTGTGTGTCCAAGAAATTAAGACAAGTGACTTTAAATGATGATCAAAGCTCTTTGCGGATACTTCCTGCTGCTGTAACATCCCGTCTGTAGATTTTGATCAGTGCTTGAGATTCAACCTGGAACTGAAAACAGACAATCATTTTATAGCTTGGTATTTGTTCTAAGATAAAAAAAAAAAAGAGCCGCTATTATCACTAGTGTCAATATTTTAATGTTTTATATATTACTACTAGGCCTACTACTGCTGCTGTTGTTCATCATATAACATTATCAATAACAACCTTTACTAATACTAATTCTTAAAACTACCAGTAATGATTAACCATGGATGTTTGTGGGAAGTCAATATGTTGTTCCTTTGATTATGCTGCAGGCACAGTAAGCCTACTTTAATAAGAGCCTTTGTACTTTATCCTATTACTCTCTGCCAGGAAGGATGACCTGTCTGCCTGCTGCCATCACCAACAAAGACTTCTCTACAGAGAGAAGCACAGACAGGCTTCAAAGTACTGTCTGGCAAAACTGGAAGCTTAGACCTCTGCCAAGGCAGTGACATGTGTATCTAACAATTGCCATTCTCAAATCCATTATAACAGTGTGTATCTTTTATTTTTGTTTTGTACAGTTTAGTTTAGTACCATTTATACAGTATGGTAGCTATAATGAAACTTTTATTCATTTTGTTATTGGGGAGTCTCTAATGACCTTAAAATGATAATGTAAAGGAATAAATGCAATTCTATATCTTTTGTCATATTCTTAACCATTTTGTTCTCAAGTTTACAACAGTGTTTTGCCAACTTGATAAAAAAAAACAAAAAAAAACTTCCCGAATGTCTTCCTATTGTTGACGCCTGGCATGTTTTTTCCTCATGAAAAATGCTTCCTATTAAATGTAGTCACAGTGTAGACCCACACAATACAGCAAAGCCAGAGAGAATGTGAAGAATGTGGCAGATAGTATCTTTATGTCTTGCTTGTGTGCAAAGTCAATTCACCACATTGTGTGCTTTCTGAATTGGGCTTTTCATGTTGGCAGCCATTAAATGAGCACACACCGCCCGCGTCTAAAGCTAAACTGGTTTTTAAGTCAAACTACTTGTGGTTTGTTCATGCGCTCTACAAATGGAAAATGTATTTTGAAAGGAAGGATGTCTTAACATCTAATAATGGCTCATCGGAAAACATGAACAAATCTGTTATTTCACAACTCACATTCATCCTTATTTCCTTTTTTTTAATACTGAACAGAAATCAGCTTAATTGGTTGCTTAAATATTTGTACAATTTATATAATATACTGTATAGATAAAAAAAAAGGATGTCTGGAATTATACCACCAAATATGTAAATGAAAACTCTCATATATATTACATACATTATATCTAATTCATAAAATGTCAATTTTGCTTGCAATATTCTAATATGGCATATTGTAGAATTATTTTGTTTTTAACCTTGTTTTGTTTAAGAACACAAAGGTTAATTTGACCCAGACACTGTAATCTCTGTACACTTCGATACGAGCAAGGACAGCATATACAGTTTTGTCTACATAGCAAGGGCGGTAACAACAATAAAACACTCTGTGAATTTCTTGAGCTTAATAGAGGGATGGGAAATCTACAGTACATGAGAGAGAGAGCTATGGGACAGAGCGAAGAAAGCAGAATGTCGCCTCTCTGAATTTGTGAACTTCTTTTTGTTGCTGATGTCAATAAATCTGGCTCTGGACACAATCTGACGCATCTTATAAACTTCCACAATATCTGAGTAGATATGCATATTTATCATTATAATAAATGTGCATTTATCGTATCTATCAATGTTGAATATGCATCGATTTACAGTGCATATGACAGGCTTTAATGCTTTTGAAAATATCACTTCTTTAGAAGGATAACATCAGTTGCATAATTATCATTTCATTTCAGTGAAGCAGCAATTTTAATGAAGAAATGTTGGGCAGAAAGGTGATTTTGCAGTTTGAGTATATGAAAATATTTGTAATATTTAACATACGGCATCATTGTGTATGGAAAAAATAATTTGACAATAATGTAAGAAAATCCGGAGTAAATGTGATATTTCTGTGCGATCAGATGTTTAAAAAGAGCCTTGTAGTCAGCTCTACAGCAGGTTCAAATCAGCAAAATCCTATTATTAATACGACTAAAGCTCTGTTGGCCCCGGAAATAGAGCGATGACATCATCACCTAACAAAGTATTGACTTAACATGGTTGGCACGGCAACAGTTTAAAATTGTTTACCTTCTTCTATGTCACTTCCTGTTGGTGTCAAATAAGGAAGTGAGACTATAAACATCACAACAATGGCCAAACTAAAGAAAACTGGGAACAATCTGGAGCAAAATCTTAAATATAATCGTGTCTAATGTGTCATATGTTTGAGATTGACGAGCGCTTGAAGAACGTTTTGTAGAACATATAGAGCCGGCACACTTCAGTAAAAAAAATGAGGTTCCAGTTTTATTATAAATAGGTACAAACAACTATTTACAGGCGTGTTAATAAAAATAGATGACAATAAAGGTGCTTTTGGTACATTTCCATACATGTCCAGAGCAGACTGCAGACCTGCTTGTTGTAGTGCAATAGAGTTTGAAGGGGTTAGCCTCCACCCAAAGCCTCTGCTACAGTCAGTGGGCACAGTCTTTCTAGGCCACAGATGCTCCTCAACAGATAGGCACCGTTCCATTGGGTGAGCTACAGCAGATAACAAGAAGTAACCGTCAGCTTTGAGAGGTCAAGAGAAAAAAAAGAGTCTTGTTCTGGAGCAGGTTGGCGTCAATACATAAGAACATTGTCTGTGGGTGACTTGTAAGACAATATAGATAATAGGAATTTGCATGAAAATGTCATTAATGATTTCAAATACATTACTGCTAGTATGTGAGTATCTCCACATCTAGTAAGTAACAATACGAGATTTGTTATTGACGATATTCCAAATTATTGACGTGAACTTGCTTTTGCTACATTTGAACAATACAGAGATGACACCAATGTAGCAAAACATTATGACTACTTTTGTCTTTTATGCAGTACAGGTGGTTAATGGTTTTAATGGATAAAATAAAAGTAAATTTAGTCAACTACATCTTAAACTTTAGTCAACTTGACATTAATAATCAGAGGGGAAAATCCTTTGAGTAAAAAGTGGTGAAATAAGACTCAAGAGTAAAAATGTACTACTAGTAACTGCTTAAGCCTAAAAGTCTGACCATTTCAGTAGTGACAAATCATAAGAAAATAATATTTTTTGATGATATGATATAATCCGGATGTCCTGAAGGAAATGCCACAGAAATATCTAAAAGGAAATAGTTAAAAATAAGGCACAGGAAACACATCTATTTTTTTTAAGTCAATCTGAAGCTTTTGCCACTTACTCACTTACTCACAGTGGAACAAGTTTATATATTTTTTTCCCACTCAAGAGTACCAGTAATTCAGTACAATATTTCTCAAGTTGAAGTGCTGCATGACAGAACTACTTCAAGAAGTACTCGATGTACTTGAGTAAATGTAGCCTTCCACCTCTGTTCATGGATCTTCTATCACATGTTAAGCATCAGTCTCTATCAAGTTGACAGTTTTAGTCCATCAGTAAATTTAGTCAAAATTTGAGTCTTAGAACATTTTCACAAAGCTAGAACTGCTGTGGTCATGATGTTTTGCTTGACTGGTGTCGAACAGTGAATATATTTTGACATAAATTCAAAGCAACAGGCAGTAAAGGACAGATACCTGGAGGCTGCGGCCAAACTATAGATTTTGGAACGGTAATAACTCCGGCTTCAGGTCTTCTCTGGTGTCATAAGAGCTACAGTGTCATCACATAAGGAATATGTTTTACAAATGTGCTGCTGAAATTATTCAAATGCTGTTTGAAGGATTTGCATAGGTCATTTAAGCCAGATTTTTGAAGCGCTTCTGGGGGGAACGATTCTGTTTCTCAGCACCAGCCAGGAAACAAAGATGTAACATATCCAATAATGAAGTAGAAAGAATATTGAAGCATAGCCAGAAGTAAAAGAAAACAGTCTAGTCTATTGTATTATCGATCTGCTTTGTTAGCGTGTATACAAGAAGGAAAAAAAAAAGCATAAATCAGTTAAAAAGACATGCAGTTGTGCTCGGCTTCGTACTTACCCCTTTTTCTTGAGAAGAAGCTTGTGAATCAACAATACTACAACACACGCAGCTGTAAACGCATAATCATTCAAACATTACACTTTGGATGTCTTGGATCAAGCTAACATGTGCAGATAAATTTACCTAAGGTGACACACACCACGCTGATTATTACAGGCGTGTAACCTGAAAAACATGAACACCTGTCATGCACCGTGCTCAACACATTTGATCGTTTATGGTGTCACAGAAACTCACCGACATCTGTTTTCGTATCGACAATGTCGCCTTTTCCATTTCCTGCAAGACAACACGTTGACGCCGTGTGTAAAATATCACATAGGTGCATGGAATTGCGAATGGGGCCAAGAACAGCGCTGACCCCACGACAAAAGGGTCAATAAAAGCCATGGAGCATGTTAGTTCAACTAAAGGGAAGGGGATTTTCTACTGATTACAAGCATTATGTTGTTTATAAAGCCTCTAGTTTGCGTGCATGTAACATCTAAACATGACACAGTGTGATCGCTTGCAAGTGTTCTACAGATTCAGTGATCAGCATACGTGTTCCAACAAGCCGTGACTACTTCTAATGCAAATCTTCTTACACCAAAGCACATGTGGTAAAGCTTTGTACTGGACAACTGTTTTGACAGTTTAGTACAGGCAGTGATAAAAAATCTTGAGACATCATCTGGGAAATTCTTTGGAACCAGGATAAACTCTACTCAGGGACATGTCTACACTGGAGGATAGCCTCGACATGCCACAACCAACTAAAACCACAAACTATGAATCCGAGTTCACTGGAATCCTGCATTAAAAACTGTCATCATGTGCCACCCCAGTGAAAAATGTGTTCTTAATCACATCTATTGCAATAACATATGTATTTGTATTTAAACAGATACCTTGAGATGTAGTCGGTGATAAAATAGTTGTGGTGGTTCCTACACTTGTCAAAATATCGCCACCTTGGAACAGAACACAAATGATCAACACATGTTTGTTTTGAAGTGCGCTGTGCTTGTCCAGCCCAGGGCGTCTTCAGATGCATGGAGTGAGCCCAGAACCCAGCCTTTGACTCCATGCTTGAGTCCATGCGGGTGCACAGTGGTACCTCGTGCTGACAGAGAGACAGTTGGAGTGGCACTGGCTGTGAGAGTGCGGTCTCTGTGGCCTGAGCTTGTGTTGGTTGCGGAGGCCGTTGAGGTGGCTGAGGTTTCTAGGAACATTTGGACATAACCAGGCCTTTTTTTCAGTTCGTTGTGGGAAATTTGGGACATGCAGCTGTGTTCATTTTTATCCTTTAACTGTAAAGCCGCACAATGTGTCTACATTTGAAAAAAAGTTAAAACACACGACAAAACTAATGCTCAATATGTACTTAACATTAACGACTCCCTTCATTTAAGTGTGCTGTGCAATCAAAAGTTAACATTTGATTTATAACATACAATACTGATCTCCATAATCATGTTTGTAATGTTAAAGCAGTACTAAGTAACTCTTGCACCTAGAGGCCATAAGCGCAACTGCAGGTTTTTAACTTATTAATTGTCTTGGAGAGTAAATACTACGCTGACAGGAAAGGCGAAGGGAGAGAGGGATATTGTACATCCAATTATACAATGGAAAGAATTTTTTTTCACTCAAACTTGGCTGTAAATACTGTTTAAAGTGACGTTAGCTTTGCCCGTTAGCATGTTAGCTTCTTCTGTGTATTGCTTGCTCCGGTCCGGTGGCAGTCAAGTTGCAAACATGGTTTTCTGGCCAGAGACACCAGGGGGAGATGAAAGACCCTCCAATCATCCCATAAACACTTGTATTACCCCCGCAGGGACTACGAACAGGATTTATTAAACATAGAAACTGCAGTTACGCGTAAGACCTGAGGTGGCAGTAGCGAGTAATGACAACTTCCTCCCTTTAACTTTTGATTTACTTGTCAAGTGAAGGTGTTGCTATAATGTGGAGTCAATACACTAAACATAGCTTTATCAAATTTCAAAAAATCTTCAGATGATTTGACAATATTGCACTGACGTGTTAGCTGACAATATCAGCTAATACGTCACTACATTGAGCAGCACTTTCCAATCTGTAAAACATTTTGTAAACATATACCTTGTGTTGGAGGTGTAGTGGTTGAAGTTGGTGTAGTCACCAGTGTAGTAGTAAATGCATCTCCTTTAATGACACCTACAAATGAAAACATTGGGTTTGCCTCTACACTTTTTATATTTTTGATGACCTGGACTTTTAAATGTGTACATGCACCCTATGTAACATGCAAGATTACATGACCAGTGAGAGTGATGGGTGGCCGTTAATCTGATAATGCAGAGGAAATGCAGACAGCGATGGACAATGAAGTTTAGCAGTGTTAAACGTGATTAGCAGACACGTAGCTGGAAAGTGATATTCTTTAAACACACCCAGTTCAGAAACATACAATATGTGTTCTGATTAGGGAGATGAGCGTCATGCAGAGAAGCACATCCTTGCAGATAAACCACAGGCCATGTACAAAAATACATGACATACCAGATGTGAATTTGGAAATACGTATATAAAGTTTCACATTTGAGCAACACATGTTTTCAATATTATCCAATCAGAGTAAGACAAATACACTTGACTAAAGGCTTGTTATGTCACTCTCAACATAGCCGACTGGGGTATGTAAAACATTTGACTAATCACATAATCACAGTGATAAAAGTTGATATAAAGTCCACTTTTCCATTCTGTCAACACGTCGGAACGCAAAAGTTAAATGATTGGAATGTGAGACATCTAATGAAAGCGTTTTTGGGAGATAAAGCATTGCGAGAGTGAATTATGTAATGATGAAAGAAAAGAAAACTATTTCATAACATTTTACTCCTGATGATACAAAGAGGAAAAAGAGAAAAATCCAATGTAATAATTCTTTTTCCCCTTTTGCCAATAAATAAATAAAAAACAATTAATGAAATTGAAACTAAGGTGTGGCGTGGACTTACCTTGACACTGAGGTGCTGTGGAGTCATATTCACCATCGTCTGAACACGTGATGCTTTCATTCCCACTCAAGGTGTGTCCTTCATTACAGGTATATTTAATACTTTCCCCATATTTTGGATAGTCGTCTGAAACCCATGAATTTCTGCCGTTGGGTATTGTCGCTGGCATGTCACACATTAAAACTGAATGAAAAGAGAAAAAGGGAATGTTACTGAGTGTTTTGCACAGTCAGTCTGTGTGCATATTGTTGCAGTTTCAGAAAAATGATATGGCAACAATTACTTAGACATTTAGTAGATTTCCCAGTCCAGCCGGAATTGAAGCAGTGTTTATAGGCTGATCCCTCGACATAGTAGCTGAAAGGCAAACAAGGTACTTTCATAAACGTATTTAGAACAGTGCAACAATGGCATACTTTCATTCCCACAGAGTTTAGTCTGAACTGCAGCATGTATCAACAATCTCCCAGAAGAGTGCTTTTTTTTAAATGGTCTATTAGCAAATCCGCCTTGCATGGGTTTACGGTTTGTGTATAAGGAGCGAGATGCCAAACAGCTGCAGTAAAGTGAATATAAAAGGACTTCTCTGATAACAAGGAAATCATGAGCAAATGACACTCACCCTTTATCGCAACTGACAAACACCACCGCGCCAAACAGAGTGCCCTTGCTGTAGTCAAAATGTGTATGTGGCGGTTCAACAGGTATTCCACAATCCTTTTCTAAAAAAATGACAACATTTCACATTATGAAGTTTTGTGTGGTAAAAAACATTGAGAAAGTGAAATAGTAAAAGAAACAATGAATATGGAAAATAAATAAATATGCTAGACTTCTGTATTGTTTTGGGGACATTTTGCCTCATGAAACAACACGGTGGGGTAACAGTGGACAACTTTAAAACAGGTTTGAGCTAGTGGCATTGAAGGATTGGTCAAATGCAAAGCAAAATGTAAATATCTTTAAAAATATGTTTTGTGGAGTAACCCAGTGGTTCTCAATCATTTTAGCCCCAAAATCCCCAAAGTAAGAGCCATAGTTGATTGTGACCTTCATAGGGCACATTTCTGGTAGACATCGTATGTGAGATACCACTATTTACTATTTAATTGTTTTTTTCCTCACATTTCCTGCCTATTTGCACACCCTGAGTGTTTTGAGAGCTGAATGCAACAAGTAAATGTCTCCATTGTGAGATCAATAAAGGCTATCTTATCTTATCTTAGTTTTCATTCAAACTACATACATTTTTAAAAAAAAAGGTCAATCCTCTAAACTCATCTTGCAACCTGACCCTCAGGTTGAGACCACTGGCCTTACAAACAGGAGTTAGTAGACTATTCACATACATGAAAAATACATATTTTTGTTTCTTACTGAAGTAAAAAAGTTTCAAGAATGTAACTATTGCCTGATGTTTACGGCTTGTTTCGTGTGAGTCACTGTATGCACATTTATGGCTGTACCTTTGTTCTTTGTTTTGTTAGATTTAATTAAATAGTGCTGTTATTGAGTCATTTTATCCAATCAGAAAGCATCATTGGATGACCTTTACTCTCCTTGATAGACAGACTATAAGCTGCTGAAATCTGTGTGACAGCAACACAATGCAGTCAGAACTTGGTTGTGCCTGTCGAGTATTTGTAATATTAAACTACTCAAATGGAGATCTGTTTCTGTTGAATGTTGAGCTCTCACCTGCGTAACTAAAAATGAACATAAAGCAGCCCTAAGTTGACTGTCTTCGGGCGTGTAAAAGAGCAAACCCATATCACAGAAGTCCCCCGGTTCTAGAGAAGCGCTTACTTTTACAAGTCAGATCCAGGTCACCCCACGTCCCGTCAGTACATTCCATCATCCCAGAGCCACTGTCTTTAACATAGCCATTGGCGCAGGTCAAAGCAATCTTAACGTTGTTTGGGAATTCATTCATGAGAAGGGCCTCATTGGTGAGGACGGTGTTTTCTTTCAACACAGGTTTGGGACAGTCACCTGGAAAAAGAGGATGCGGTCATGGTCAATGAATATTCTGAAACAGAGACAGCTCAAAGAGAGAGTCTGGAGTTTCCCTTTTTACACAACATATGAAGAGAACATTAAAAACGAAGAACATATTCATATTAAGATTATTCAATGAGTGGATGCAGCAGCCCACACTGTCATGTATGGAAGATTCTCCTTGAGAGTGGGGTAAAAAGAATGATGGTTGTAAAGGAACATCAGACCATTGTTGGGAGAAGGTTTTTCCACAGTTTTGGCAGTGACATTATAAAGAATTGGCCAAACATAGCTGACAATAATATACCAATAACAGATGAATACACCTGAACCCATTGCTCCCACAACGTTTATGATCTGCCTCTAAAATAAGTCTAGAAAATAAGAATATACATATAGTCAACGTAGTCAAAAGGCTACAATCACAATATTACAATCAAATAGATTTGTACGACGTCTTGGAACGGCTGAAGCAACAGTTCTGGTAAAGTTACTCACAAAGCGTCCTGGCAACAAACAGATTTACAAGCAAAAGCAGAGACTTGATCCGGCGCTGTCCACGTTTGCCAGATAAGTTGTCCATTGTCAAGTGCGTTCTGGTTAAGTCCAGCTGATCCACTGAGTCGGGGAAGTGTGCTGCTGCTTCTGGTGCTGCTGCTGCTGCTGCTGCTGCTGTCAGGCCAGGCGGGACCTGCGAGGCGGGACCGCCCTTCTGCCAGAGACGCGCTCATCGATTGTGAAGTGTGAAGTTCACGAAAATGCACAGGCCAAACAGGATGTGCATCTGAACAATAAAATCATCAGAAAGGAACATTTAAGTGTTTTAATTCTTTTGAAAATAGAAAATATGACTTTTTTAGATCAGTGTTAATTTTGACAACAGGTTTTATTTTAGTGTTAGTCTTTTGACTAAAATGTAATTTAATTTTAGTCGAGATTTAGTTAAAAAAAACGTTTCAATTTTAGTCTAGTTTTAGTCGACTAAAATTGCATGTCAATTTAGTCGACTTTGCATTGATAATATTCATTATAATCATATTTAATCTTGTTTCTCTGCTTCATGGAGCTGTTTCCATATGAACAAAGCTCAGAGCTGATCCTTTGGCTGTGACTTTACATGATATGAGGCTCTTTCAGACGGTCAATAGAAGTTTGGATGATTTTAGTCTCTCCCTTTCATTTTCATTTAGTCTTATTTTATTCGACTAAAATATCTGGACATTTTAGTCATAGTTTTAGTCTCATGAGAAACTTTTAATTTAGTTTTAGTCCAATTTTAGTCGGAAAAAATATCACTTTGACTAAAATTAAGACTAAATATTTTAGTCGACGAAATTAACAGTGATTTAGATGGACACTAACATCAGTTGCATCAATCCATCCATTTTCTTCCGCTTTATCCGGGGCCGGGTCGCGGGGGCAACAGTCTCAGCAGAGATGCCCAGACTTCCCGATCCACACACACCTCCTCCAGCTGTTCTGGGGGGACTCCGAGGCGACACCAGGCCAGCTCGGAGACATAGTCCCACCAGCGTGTCCTGGGTTGCATAAGTATCATTTTATTTCAGTGAAGCAGCAATTTTAATGAAGAAATGTTGGGCAGAAAAGTGATGTTTATTTACATTTTTAAGCTACTGACAGGAAGTGACATAGAGGAGGGTAAACATTCCATAGCAGTTTGACTCACTCGTTTGACTCCCATTGACTTAACATGGTTGGCACGGCAGCAGTTTAACATTGTTTACCTTCCTCTATGTCACTTCCTGTCGGTGTCCAATGAGGAAGTGAAACTAATCATCACAAAAACGGCCAAACTAAAAAAAGCTGAGCACAATCTTTAGCAAAATCTTTAATATAATCGTGTCAACTATGTTTTAGCAAAAATTGTGTCTAATGTGTCATATGCACTTTAAGTCGGTAAAGGTCTAAAACTGGACAATTTCCCACAGATAAAAGGCACTTGTGCGTTTTAAACATTCTCACACATTCTCAACAGTAGGCTAATAGAACCAGGGTCGTGGTCGTTAGAATATTGGCACTGTCCCATGTCTATCCACCATAGCCATTTACTCTCATCATGACTCTCATATGAAAAGCAAAACAGGAAACGGATAGGGTTTGCTCTGAGAACTTTGTGACGCACGCCGGGAGCGTGGCGACCTGAATGCCTGAATGGCATTAGAGCGGCACAAACAATAGTGATCCATTACATATTTGTTCTATGCGGACGTCACGCCGAGATTAGACAGCGCGAACTGGTTTATCAGATCACGTGTTTTATTACTGGGACATGCAATTTAGCAGCAGTCATATCCTAGAATAGATTGTTGCTCCAAGTGTTGTTGAAAAAGACATTATGGGCGTGTCCTCTTGGAAGGAGACGGGGGTTCCCTCTGAGGGGAAGCCTCTTTTGTGTTGTCATGGGCAATCCTTTTGTTTGAGCTGAATTCACTGACGCAATAATGGTTAGTGGCCAAACCAGTGGTATAATGGAACCACCCATATAATAGCTTCCACTGGCGAAGAAAGAACTTTATGTTTTCCATTGGATGTGGTGGAAGAGTCATTTTGTGGGATCTGGGGGTTTTGTAGTCATGGACACCGAGGCTCGCTCCCCTTGTTGGACGCATGCGGATTCCAGGGCTTGCTCCAAAGCTCCTCCACCCATTATTACACGAGTTAGTCTGTTGACAAGGAGTGTCTCCGCCCTGTGTTGCCTGAGATACACCACTAAGAGAGAGAGAAGACAAAGTTCAGGGGGCATTGCCTTTATTAAACTGTAAACATGGCCTTAAGAGAAGGGGAATGGCCAGGCAGCCTTTTAAAGGAAACTATTTGTAAAGCTGGCATATCTGAAGACTTATTTCATGCACTGCTTTTCTTATCTTCACTAACGCTCTGACGAAGTGAGAGACTGACTCCATTCCCTAAGGTTAGCCTATCAACAAGAATACATCTGGGACTCTTCAGGGCCTAGAATACTCCCTTACATAACTCACCTGATTCTGACATATACACAGCGGAATGATAAACCCGCGAGTGACCCGAAACTTATGAGCATGTCGAAAGTTGTAAATGATCTCGTGACACTTCAGGTTCATGGTTAACTTGGCCAAGGTGGACAGTATATTTCATGAAAGGGTCAAGAGGAAGAATCAGTTTTAATAGAGAATGTCCAACTATAACATGTAGCCTAATGAAACTATCACTGGAAGGACAATGTAAGCACATTATGTATAGTAGCCCTGGTATCACTAAATGTTGACGCCTAGTGGTGAAAACTACAAATTGCATTTAAATAAAATGTAGCCTAATTATTCTTTCATTAGTATCATGAATTCAGAATAATGAAGGAACCATACTCTCATATTTACTAACATATGTGATATTAGATAAGTAAATGATGAATAATCTATAGTTGTTTGTAAGCAGAAGTATAATGACAATATTCTAATAGCTCATAACGGCTGTTTAGATTATCAAAATAGTTTTACATATTAAAATCTACGTTAATAAAATAGCCTAGAGTTTGTGAAATATGGTAATCAAAACTGACAAAACAAAATGAATATAACCAATAAGTTACACACTGGCTTGTCTCATTGTGAATGGAGTTGAAATCAAAGGTATCATAGATGTAATATTGAGTATAAGGACGTGTGCGTTCTATCAGAGCCAGTGCTTACGTGCTGTTCTTTTGTATTGAAAAAGAAGAAGAAAAAAAACAGCTACTTGAAGCATAAAGCACTCTTCTCGCTTTGTGGTGAAAAGCACTTGGCTGCCATGACAACTGGAAATCTGCCACAGAAACAGTGGCTTACGCGGCTTTTGTCATGGCTGCTTTGAGACTGAGAGAGCCTTGTCTTCAGAATACCATTCTTGAGATGCAAATCCATTATTAAACAATTTAGCGCCGTCACTTTATTGTAAAGCAGTGCATATGGGGCAGGCTCTTAAAACGCATCAACCATTGAAATACTGTTTGTACGGAGACAAACACAAAATATAGGTTAGAATAATAGGAAAACAAGTTAGAGTACAACAAATACAGGAGATGTTTTCAGTAAAACTTTATTTTCAGTGCATGAACAGAACACCATGTTAAGGTTGTAGCCAATCTTTTTCTATCCATGATAAATACTCTTTTTTTACATAAAAAAATAATGGAGCATTTTATTATACGTCTATTTTTCTCCCTCTGCACTAAGTGACTATTTATACAGGTGCTGTACAATGTACAAAGATTTACATCTACCAGCCCTAAATAATGTTACAATAAGTTTTTTTTTTGTTTCTACTGACGTGATGCAAGGCCACATAATGATGACAAAAGAACAAAACAAAAGGGCCAGAAATAAATAAATACAATAAGTACAGAAGGGCAGGGGCAGGATATACTGTATAAACTATACCTGATGAATAGAGTTGAATCTATCAAGTCAACAGTCCAGACTATTGCACAAAGCTGACCACATCCTTGCCTGACATGACATTACCTGAACTCCATTAAACAATCATAAACCAAGCCTGGATCTCCCCCAACCTGCCTCTGCTCATTGACCTGATCACATGTTGCTACTTTGCTGTGTTCCCTGAGCAGTAAAGACACTCAAACTCATCTCAAACATGTCCTCTTAATACTTTACCATCAGCAAGGATGCATCATTTCAAAAATAAAAATAAAAAAATACTTGATTACCCTTTTGTCTTAACATGGACCCTGACATATTTCATATAGGAGACATATACTAAAATACCAACAAAACACACAAACAGAAATATGTTACAAAAGGTAAAAGTGAAACAGCAGATAAAAAAAAAAAATCAAAAATAGCAATGCATTAGTCGCAAGTCACAAATTAAATACAACTTATTTTCACATGTCATTGCCATTCTTTTAGCTACAAGGGCAGATGCAGTGCAATGGATTTCAGTAGATAGTTTTAAAGTCTGTAAAACATGACACATTCAAATATATATATATATATATAATCATGTATATATTAAATTTCACGATGAGACACGTTTTGAGCGACTGCCAGCAATTTGGTAAAGCAGTTACCTATGCAGGCCATGAACTACAAAGATCCAAGGTAATTCCTACCACTTTACATTGGAAGGATGGTGCAATCGTACGGATTATAAGACAAATCTTTGCAGTCTATATAAAAATGTGGAATGGCTTGGTACAGCTACATGTATATATATATATATTAATCTATATATAATCTCAATAAATTACACACAGATTGACTATTATACACAAGGTAAACAAGATCTCTAGCCACAAGTGTCTGGTCTTTAAAATGATGCTGTTACATTAGAACAGTCTAGTGTCCAATGCTTGCTGGGTTGTTGGGTGGATTTGCCTTGGGTGGTGGCCTTGAAAATGAGAAGATAAGAGTAAAACAAACAATATCATTTGCATGCATTTGAGCAAACATTTAGGGTAAGGTGTCCCCCTCAAAGAAAGGTCAAAAGAACTACTATGTGAGACTATTGTCAAAGGGCCCTTCAGTTGCATATGGGTCATTGCATTGTGATGGGTGAAGCGCAGTTGGCACATATTCACATTTCGTAAGGTCTTCTCTGGCATAGCCCCAAACACACCCCGAAATCCAGGGGTCCCATGGGTGAGGCAGCAGGCATGGCGGAGGGGAGCTGCTACAAAGCCACGGCAAGTCAAAAGTCTCACAATGTAGCGAAAATCGACCACTGAACGAGGCCACCGTCACAGGCTCTGTTTTTATGGAAGAACTCTGAAATAAAAATGGGTTAATATTGTTCCATGGCACAGCTCCAGTTGCAGTCCGGGATTCGATATTCTATCACAAAGGGTCACGGAGGACCTCGGCTTCTGAGAGAATTTTGGCTGAGCTTGGCACTTTCCAAGGGCCGGGGCTAATAGGTCCCTTTGGGCTGTGTGGAGTCCCTTGAACAGAGGCGACAGAAACCTCCTGACTGCCCTCTTTGGAATGGGAGGTGTCTCTCCCTTTGGCCTCTCTGGGAAAATCCCCAAGCCTTTTCCCAATTAATACACCCTTAAAAGACGTTGGTGATTCTCTTTTGATTTCTTTCTTGGTGTTGCTATCCTCAGATGATTTGAGCTTAGCATTTTTGTGCCCAGAGTCTGTCCTATCTCTGTCCCTCTGCTTATTTGTGTTTTGAGCAGTCCTGTGGTGATGCGTCACTCCCCCAACCCTTCTTTTGAAACTCTCTTGTTTGTGGTCTGCCATTGTCCTTTCTCCTCCTCGTTTCCCTTCTATCTCTCGGGCTAATCCTCTGATCTCTAGGTTGCCATTTTTCTTCACAAGATCTAAGCTCTCTTTGCTGGAAAACTCCTTTGATCCCCACGCTTGTTGAGGCCCCCGTCGCTGTGGGGGTAGCACCTCCTGCTGGTTGGCTGGAGGTGATGCCCTCTTGGTGCTTGCAGTTTTAGTTCTTGTTGGGGACGTCTTCTTCCTGATCGGTGCCACCTCTTGCACGTTCTTCGAAGTGGGATGTTGCTCTTTGGCTTTAGGCGTCTCCACAGTTTTCTTTGGGCTGGATAGATTACTCGCATTCGCTCCTCCTGGCCTGGTCCTAGTATAAAACGCAGTGTCTTTGGAGCTCTGGGGGGACGGAGATTCTGTCTCATTGTCTGCCCACTCGCCTGCCTCGTCCACAGAGGTCAGAGGCCTAGAGGTGCTGATGCGCGAGCTGCTCAGGCCTGGTAGATAAATGTTGGTACTCCAGTTGCGCGAGTGTTTCAGTTTGCCAGACAGATGAGAGGAAGCAAAGACGGAAGCGCCGGAGCTGCAATATGGAGGAGACAACGGCGACGAGTCGGAGAAGAACACCTCCCCAGAGTAGCTGGACACAGGTGAAATGACTCTTGGATCATGTGAACCTAGAAGACAAGCGCACACAGTGATTTTACCACCAAATTAGCACATGTTTAAATGGTGACAAAATATCAATCTAGGCAAAACGGTATGTGAGTCATTTATGAAGGCAGGCATTAAATAGCGGGTGCAATCTGAAAAAGTTGATATTATTTGACTTTTCAGTGACCCAGCGGCTGTATGGGTGGTTAGCAAGTCGCTTTACCCTTTCATCAAGGTGGACTCTTGGACCAAATGTTTTTAGGGTTTCTGGTTGGCAATTTAGATAAGCCATTCCGCCTTTGCTCTGCCCAATCCTGTCAGATCTAGGCAGCTGAGCAGGGAAGGGCCTGGTCGGTACTTGGATGGGAGACCGTTTCGGAACACCAGGGCAGCTGTGGCTACAAAAGTAGCTTGCCACCACTAAGTATGGAGTGAATGAATAATGCAATGTAAAGCGTCTTTGAGTGTCCAGAAAAGCGCTATATCAAACTGATGCATTATTATTATTATTACAATTGGTCTAAGCACATGATATATAAATTGCTCCATATAACCACAGTTTTTCTCCATCGCGGTTATTATTCTCAGATCAGAACTGACATTTTCAAACACATTTTTCAACCTACAAATGAATCAGTTACTTCTGCAAATCGTGAAGTGTATAGTAACATTTGAACAAGTATATCCACAGTGGCCAGTGAGCAAATAATATGATATCAATCCCTGATCCCGAATGCTATGTTCCATACGTGCAGAGTAAGAATGAAAAAGAAACACAGGATTACCAGGTTAAAGAGAAGAGGCCAGTGAAAGTAGTGAGGAGGTTAGTGTTGGTGCTCAGTGTAGTAGCACACAGTAGAAGAAGAGCTGCCTGCATTTGATAAAAACAAACAAGAAAAGGCAAAAAACAGTCTGTTAGAAATTTGCCACACAGATAAAAGAACACACTACACCCAGTGGTAAATGTGATGTTAAAGCAAGGTAGCTGGTGTTTGTAGAAAATTATAAGCAACAATAGTAATTTGATTTGAATAGCATGGTGTGTTAAAATGTAATATACATTAGTGGTAAGGTTAGGGTACACTTTTTTGGAAAATGTGTCTGTATAAAAGTAGAAAAGGGAAAGAACTGAACTGGTCTCGCTCAAAATAAGAAATACAAACGTTGATTTGCATAATGGAAACCACAGTTTCATTTTCAAAACACAGACAAATTGTGCATGTAGACAGACAAACCTGATAGTACATAAACCTATTTGATTTGAGGTTTCATCAGCATCCCACTGTTTGCAGCACTAGGACACCCTGTTTGCCGTACTCACTGCTGTCTTGAGCCAGGCCTGCCCGGGGTCTCAGCAGCAGAACCACTTTGCTCCCTCCGGACTGGATCAGCTCTATCGCCCGAGTGTGAGAAATGCCCCGCGCCGGCTCTCCGTTGATCTCCACAATCTCATCCCCAACCTGTCGGCCGTGTACAAAAGACAATCATGGAAAGGGAAGCGACAATTTCGACAAAACAGTCACACCAGATGTTACAGGTGACAAAAATACCAAATGCCGGCAGTGAAGCTAAAGTACCGTGTCTCGTACGGCTGAATGACGTTGGAAAAATACACAATTTACATTTTTCTGGTGAGTATTGTAGTTGCTGTTAGGTTTGAGATAAGAATCACCTCAGTCTTTGCAGTTAGCTAAGTATATGAAACATATAATGTATATATTTAAGACTAATCAGTATCAAGTCAGATCACATCACATGGCAGTACATTTCCACCTGCCTGGTCAATGATGAGTCGAGTTACGCACGAGCAAACACGGGAGAAATACCACAAGTTAGGACACACAGCAGCCATAGCAGATGCAGTATTAAAACCCTCACAGTGACAGACGCCTAAAGGCTTTCCCAGTTCTATTGTATTACTTTGAATCACACCCGAACCTCATGGCTACTCCCGATTACAGCTGTTGGCCTAAATTCTACCACAGTTATGACAACATGGAAGCAAAGCAAAGGTAATTCTTTCTCTCCTTACAATAGTGATGTTTTTCGCAGGAGCAGAGCCTCCTCAGTGAGTGTATTTAGCTGCTGTGGACTTTAGCACGAGCTGCGTTAGCATTAATATTAGTGAGTGTGTTGCGATTAGCCTATTTATTTATGAAACAAACCAAGGTTATGGCTGTACGATGTGGCCGTACAGGTTTAGTAATTCTATTAAACAATGCATTTAGACCAGGGATCTCCAACCAGTAGCTCAGGAGCTCCCAGTAGCTCGCCAGGCCTTGCTAGGTAGCTCGCCAAGGACTTTCTACATCTCTACACGCTTGATAACTCAAAGTTTAGATGCATTTTCTGTTTGTTCTGAACATTCTTTTTTGGGTCAATATTGTAAAGTATGAGGACTAAACTCAAGTCATTTTCTTTGAAATACTAATTCTCATAGGTGAAGTCCACCTAAATGTGTTTTTGAAGCCTCCGACGTTGTTGTTGTGTGTAAGTAGCTCGCCGGGTGAAAAAGGTTGGAGACCCCTGATTTAGACTGATTCCTGTCCTGCATTTAAACCTCGGCAGTGACGTATTTCAGACGTGAGGAGTTAAATAGCATCAGCAGTATTTGTTGCTTAAAAAATTTAAGTTTTTTGGCTTGTGCCTAATTAGGCCTAACGTCTGTTAGACACATCAAACTTCATAGAGCTAGCTCATTATTAGGTTACAAATGGGTGGAAAATTCATGATAAATTGCCGGAAATTCTCGGGAATCTTTCAATGTGAAATTAAGCTCGTAAATTTGGGGAATTTTCAATAAGTTAAACGCTGCCAAAATGAATAAACATTATTATTTATTTTGTTGTTGTTGTTGAAAAACAATCACTAATTATGTTTTTGACCCATAAAACATTTGAGTAATGTCACATACGAGCCATAGGAATGTGAGGCTCCATAGTCACAACTTTCATAAACCTAAATTCTGCTTGATTCTCTTTCTAACACCACCTACAACATATGGCTACAGTGGGGCAGCAATTGAGGTACTACTGCCCGATGCCACTTGCGGCTTTAATTTTCTTTACAGTTTTATCAAGATCCGTCTTATCCACAACAAATTGTAGATAATAGAAAACAGCCTCTGACTATAACTTTATTTAAACTTCTTTCTATATCAGAGAATGAGACCTGGTGTTTTGTGTTCAGAAATGAGGTGTGAATTTCACAGTTGAAAAAATACCACAAAGCACGTTTAAGTGTGTGTCTTCTTTCATTGTAAATTTGAAGTTCAAATAAGCACAAAATAAGTATTTTGTAATTTTCTACTTTCACCAATATTATCTTGAGGAGACTCAGTATTATTGGAAATGACAAAACATTTAATGTGTGTAACCTTGTCATTCAACTGAGCTTTAATGAATGTTGACATCCTTTGCTCCGTGGATGGGCAAAGTCATGCACGGATATCACAGTCTGCCAAATCTAAAACTGATTTATGCCGGAGGCCACTTCCCTGCTGTTGCTCGGCATCATCTTCCTTTCCATGCTAATAATAATAATAGCATGATACGTTCAGCTCCTAAAGTGATGCTAGGTATTTAACAGACAGTAGAGGCAGAAAAGTAAAGTAAAATTTACGTTAAAGAAAATATACCAAATATGGAGTGTAAAAGCTGATTTCTGATCAAATAATACTTATAATGACTTATTAAAAATATTAGACAAAATAAATTAGTAAACATCTAATAATCTCATCAACTGCGGGCATATTAGATGCATGACAGGTTATCCTTCCCATTTCACTAGAAATAAATAGAAAAATATGAAAACTTGTCATTTGCACTACAATCGAAGACGTTATACTGCGTTTCCAGAGTTAGTCACTTACTGCAGGTAACTTTGTGTGAGAATAAATAAATGAACGTATTTTTCCGCAGCCTCTGGTATTGTTGCCAAGCGTTGTTTGAACACAGTCCATTAGGTCAGCTTTTTATGACTCTCTGAATAAGTTACCACCGGATACCATTTATATTTCAGTATGTTGTTATTGTGGCCAAAGGACTACCGTTTGTTACAATATCGGCTGTTCTCCAATACAAATCGGCCTAAGCCAAGTAACAGTACATTCTATATTTCATAAGATGAAATGTTTTGGTTGATTTCTGACCTCAACAGAGCGTAGTTTAAACATGCTATTTATATGGACATTGTTTATTGGTAATCCCTCAAGGAGCCGGGGCTCTGACTGTAATGATTTCTTTCTTTTCCGTGGCCTCTGGAGGGCAAACATTACGCTCCTCTGTGGTGCTCTAAAAGACTTTAATCTCCTGCTTCATCAACGCGGCAAGGTGAGAATATTGCACTGTAGGGATCAAAATACTCAGACACACTATGTAAATGTTAAGCTATGCTGATAATAGACAGACAGACAGATGGATCGATACATGATAGACTGGGTAAACTGGGTAAATGTTACTTAAAAATATTAATATCATAAAAATGTTGCAACAAAACTGAGCAAACATGACAATTTCCATTTCCATACTTGGTCTTGTCAACAATAAAGAGCTACATTTATGGCAACCATGGCGACAAACAAATCTGAGCTTTGTATGTCTGCTTGCATACACACAAAACACATGTGACACCACATAGCGATAATAATAATACGAGAGACTTAACTTGTCACTTACATGGATTCTTCCATCCAGCTGAGCGGGTCCGTCCTCTGCCAGCCTCAGGATGTACAGGCCCATGTTGTACTCTGTCCCTCCCCTGAGACTAAAGCCGAAACCCCGGGGGCCCCGCTCCAACTCTATGGTCAGACAGCCCTGCACGCAGCAAGAGAAAGATAAGAATTACAGCAGTATTTTTTCTTTTCTTTTTTTCCTCAGTGTACATGGAAGAATGGCTCATAAGCAAAGGCTGGGGCTGACAGAGATGTGGCTACCATTGTTAACAAAGTGTCTTGCCCAGGGACACAATGAGAAGAAACCTTTTTGTATCTGAATACATCATTCAAGCAAAGAAAATTATTAGGCTGATCGATTCATGGTAGTATAAATAGAAGATAATTCGTAATAAGGAAGGATCATAAAAATTAGTCTGAAGAGAACCAACATTTTAGCCTTGTAATAGCTTTAACAAAGTCATCTTTACAAATTAATTCTTTGACCTGTGAGCCACAATTAAATAGTCTTTTTTTCTACATTGAGTCAGCTGCATTCACCTTGAGAATCTCACATTGCAACTCTCACAATGGCTGGATGATGACGCAGGTTACTGCACGGCGTGGCGCTTCGATACAGTATACCATTCACAAAGATGTTTGACTTTCACTCGGTTGTCAAGGCGATACATACATAATGAATAAATGCCGTTACCTGGTTTGGCCCTGTAACGCACAAGGCCCCCTGCTCGCCCACTTTCAGATCCGACCAGGAGAGGCTGTCGATTTTGTCTTCCAAGTCCAGGGTTGAACTGGAAACAAGTAAAAAACAAAACAAATTGCCTCGTGTTCCGATTAGGTTTTTTTTTTTAATAACACAGACGACGCTGCAGGCCTTGAAACCAAAACAATAAATGTAATGTGAGGAATGCGCCGGGAAGAGGATGGGATTTTTATTGCCAGAAGAATTATCATTAGATCATTAGATTTTCTGTTTTATTATTTGCTCAATTATTGCATTCCCACGCCTTTCCCCGTGTAAACATTAGGAGCATTAAGTCAAAGCATTAACAAGGGACAAAAAAAGAGAAGAAAACAACCCACGGACAGGAAATAAAACTCTTGTAGAGACACATGAGCCAGTAAAACTTTAACACTTATCATTTCACATGCTGTTTTTTTTTATTCCTTTAATTGCTATTTTTTGGTCCAAACTAATTTCTTATTCATTTAACAATTCTAACAATCTAAATCTTCAGAAGAATGAGTTGTCAAGCATGTTTCACAACGTTCAGCCAGCAATGTGATCACAATAAACAACAACTAATCTGCTCATTCCCAATCGATAGAAATGCTTTATAATTAGATGCACAAGCACGTATCAGTCGTTTTTGTGAATATCTGCTTCAGGTATAGGGCCTTTAACTTCTCCACATTTCCCACTCTCACTCTCACATGCCTGTTCTCGTGTCGTTTGCTCCTAATACATTTTAGTTCATAACCTGGATTTAGCCCGAACACCTCTAGTCACAGGAACAAACTTGTTGTTAGCAGTGAAAACTTTCTGAGCAAACTCGTCTTCTCAAAGGTTTTATGAGCAACGCAGATCTGCAATGCAATGGTCTTTCAAACGTCCAGCTATTTGTAAGGGCTAGAAAACACATTCACTTTGTAATACGCAGTAATTCTAACCTTTGCAGCATGTTTCTGTGTTGAAGCGCAGGACTCTGTTTGGCTGAACTGGCTCCTGATGGAGGACCTTTGTATTCTGAAAAAATCACATCAGGTCTTTGCATTAGGATCAAAAGTTTATCAACATTTGAATTCCCCTTTCACCCAGTGTCTCTCGTAATATGATGATAATAATGAGTGATCAATAATTCAGAGATGAAACTCCGATATGTCACATTAGGTTTATCTTATCTTATCTTATCTTAAACTAAATGCTTGGACATCTTTGTGGAAAGTCCTGATAAAATAATACTCAATGAATGTTTTTCCACCATCTTGCAGTAAATCATTGCACGCATTATATTTTCTCCTGCGACAAAGTGCATCTCACCGTCCTCTGGTATTACGGTGAGGGTGACCACGTGTCCCGCCTCCTTGATGAGCTGCACGATGTCGCTGTGTGAAAGCTCGATGATGGAGCGCCCGTTCACCGCAGAGATCCGGTCGCCCACGTGGAGCAGGCCACACCGGTCAGTGGGGCTGCCCTCGATGATGCGCCCGATCTTGTGGGGTATGACTGAAAACAGGTCACCTACTGGAGTCAGTGTGAGGCATTGGACAGAAAATAAAATGACCATAAATTCTTGTGGCGCTACTAAAGGGTGCTTGAGATCAGGTCTTGCACTGATAATGCATGGCTTTGTACTAGGGAACCTCTGGGTATCTCATGATTCAATGTGGTATCTCACGATACGCTAATACTGCGATGATCGATATATTGCAGACGATACGATGCATCACGATTAATATAAAACATGCTACTTTTAACCTTTATTTTAACATACTATATATTATTCATCATTTACATTTAAATTAACAAGAAACCACAGTCCTATTTAAAAAGTTATAAACTGAAACGAAATTAATCTTTTTCATAATTAAAGGCACTATCATCAACAGTAATATATTTATGTGAGTGTTTGGTCCAAGTACTTAGAATTGTAGAGCTGCTCTCTATTGGCAGCACTGCAGAATTCTTGATCAGTTCAGTGGAGCACTGCTGCCTCATTAATATGCATGATGATGCTCATTAATATGCACGATGCCATCAAATGTATCGATATCGGAATTAAAAGTACCGTGTCGTCAAGAAAAACATCACGATATATCAGAAAATGTATATATTGTCACACTACTGAAAACTTCTGCTTGACATGAAAACAGGCACAAAGCACCAACCAAGAGACACATTTGTGGAAAGAAATATTACAATTTTAAACATGCAGTAAGTCTTTCACAAATCAAAACTAAAATGTGAGAAAGGTTCAGAATATTAGACCTATTACGGCTTATACTAATGCCATCGACATTAATTAACTTTAATTAACTCCCACTCAAAGCCTGTGTGTGCAGCAACAGCAAAGTGATTGAGAGCCTCTATTCTAAGAGTTGGACACATTTTGGTTGTTAACCTCCTACCCTCACCTGAACCGAGCAGCCAGTTTTGGCACATTTTCTCTAGTTTTCTCCAAATCTAAAAGCTTCTTGAGAAAAATGTCAAAATAGAGACAAAAATGACATGAAAACAAGAGTGAAAAAGCCACAGAGATGCAACAGAAAAGTGACAATAAAGCAATGAACAAGTGACAAAAATTGGACGAAAATGTAACAAAAAAGCTTTCAAATGAGGCGTTGCTCTGGCCTATAGGCTGCATCATTTTAGATTTGGGCAAAGCTGAACTGGAGAAAATGCACTTAAAGGGGCTAGATGCAAGTTCGCTATTTTATACTCACTACTGCCACCTCAGGTCATGCGTGTAACTGCACCTTCCATATTAAGCTCGTGCATGACGGCAATTCGGACCCGAATTAACACCATTTTGAGTGACAGTGCAGGATTTTAGAGGCAGTTGTGGTGAATAAGTCTGGGCTCATTCCACACATTAGGACATTGTTGGAACATGTAGGGGAAGGAAAATACATTATTTTGACATTTTTAAACTCTGTTTAATCTCTTTAAAGAGGTTAAATACTGTACTAAAATCTACAGATTTAACCAAAAATAATAAATGCACTAGCACAGCTGCTACTAATACTATGATCTTAACAACAATATATAATTTTAATAAAATCATAGTCTACTTTGAATGACAAAATGAACATAGTAGCCAGTAGTTGAACTAAATACTGTAGTGCATCAACCAGTAAGTAATGGTGCATAACACTGGGTCTATGGGTCTATGGGGTTCACACACATTTCTCCCTTAAAGGGACTATACAGAGTTTAAAAATGCTACAATTATATATTTTCCTCCCTCTACATGTTCCAACAATGTCCGAATGTGTAGAATGAGCCCAGACCTGTTCACCACAACTGCCTCTAAAATCTTGCACTGTCACTTAAAATGGCTGTGCTTAATATAGAAGGTGCAGTTACATGCATGACCTGAGGTGGCAGTAGTGAGCATAAAATGGCTAACTTGCATCTAGCTCCTTTAAGCGTTCATATTATTACATTTCATTTTGACTGTTCACTTCTGTGTTTCACCTCCATGTGGCGGCTTGCTCTTGGACGTGAGGATGACAAAGCCAAAGCCCTCGCTGTCCCTTCGGTGCAGCGTGATGTCGAAGGACTCGTGGTCGATGGCATTGGGCATGGGCAGGTGAGGTAGTTTGGGAGAGCCATTCACCAGAACCGGAGTCATATCCTTCACCTCCTCCTCAGTCGCATCTGAAGAGACAAAGGAGCCTTTATTGCACTGATATCCTGTGTGTGGGTGTGTGTGCACATTGTTACAGGGCTTCAGTATGCTCTCAAATCTGTGTGTTTACCCAAAGAGATGGCACAAACAGACGCCCGTCCATATCTGATGCAATGTCTGAGGCTTCTCAGTTCTGCCTCAAGAAAATAATGCCCAGCGAGGTTCATTTTCTAAGTCAAACTCATGCGTTTTTCATAATAATACATTTATTTGTATATCAGCGCCTGTTGGTCGACCCAAAACACTCAACAAAACTGTGGTTGTCTTTGTGTAGTTCAACAACTTCTTATCCACTAATTTTGAGCAAAAATTTGGTTGGTTTAATATTTTTGCGGATAAAAAAAGATAAAAATTAGAAACTGTTAATGAAATGAAATCATTGCAATTGACAGCGCCGCCCAAGAAGTGACTTCCTGTTTCGATCCAGCACGGCAGTACACAGCTCGTCTCATTGATTAGTTCAGCAGGTACTTGCAACATTACATGAATATAATACGCACATTTTAAGTGTTTTGTCTGTTTATAGTTTGGCAGAAAGAAAGTTGAACTAATGAATACGTACACTGAGGACTTATTACCTCATCAGTGCTACTGTACTTGGAGTTTCCCTGTCTTTTCTCACATACCTCTGAAGATGACTTTCCTGCGCACGGTAAGCAGCACATGTCCATTGCGAGCAGCGTTGGTCATCAGATCCAGGACCTGTTTGTGAGATCGGCCCTTCACCATGACGCCATCGATGCCTATGAGCTCATCGCCTGCTCTCAGGCGTCCGTCCTTCTCTGCTGCTCCATTTGGGACAATGGCTCCAATGTAAACTTGGGGGAAAACGTTCTACACAGCGCAAATGGAGAGAGGGGGGGGGGATGTTTTGAAATTTTGCCATAAAGTACAGTTAGGTGGGTGACAGAACACAAACAACAGACAGCAACAATTGTTTTGAGGGTTTCTGGTAGGTTTTCTGGATGGAATGTATGTATAACCATGGAGACGGTTCAATCAGCGGTGAAGATCTACCAGAAAACCTGAAAACACCGGGATGTATACATGCATTTCCAATGACATTGCACATAGTTCCGGCAGCCATTTTGAATACCGAAGTCTCATTATGCAGTGCTACAACATCTACTCAGGATGAAAATGAAAGGCAACTGATTGACAGTGGCATTTTTATGTACTCGTTATCATTGCTCAAGAAGATAAGAGTTAAAACACGGCCCCAGAGATGCACGTTTACGTGAAGAAACCATAAAGTGTGGTGCAGACGTAGCAGAGCTGTCCGACGAGCTACAGCAGAATTTACTTAATATCTGCTTCACTCCTCAGAGTAAATTAATATATCAAAGAGGAAACAGAAAACCATTCTCTGTCATTTTTACAGTTTGTCATGTCAACAGAGTCTCAGTCTGTGTCAGTGTTAAAGCTGCTCAAGACGTTAGCATACTACCGGTTAGCAACTGTCATCAATCAACTGTCAATGGCTTCAACACAATAAACACATGTGTGGCTCACATCTATGAACATTGAGGAAATACTACAGTAACAGCTCAGCTCTGACCTCTGTCACATGTTGTATCCAAGGCTAGGTGTTTGTGGTTCAGGGCTTTCTCTTGGAGAGGTCAAAGCTGAGCTGTTGAAGCTAAATGCTAACCGGTAGCACGCTAACTTCTTACTTGAGCATCTTAAACACTGACTTACCGGTTTCTTCACAAACACGTGCGCTCTCTGGGCCCGTGTTTTTACTGTTATCTTCTTGAGCAATGATTACAAGTACATAAAAATGCCACTTTCAATCGTCTTTCATTTTCATCCTAAGTAGAGATATTGTTACATGTTGTAGTACTGCAATGTTGTAGTACTATTTTGGTATTCAAAATGGCTGCCACAACAACAAAAGTCACATGACTGAAAAGCATGTATAGTTTTCAGAGGTAACTCACAGGTTGCTGAGGTCCCTCTCCTCCCAGGACTCGAAACCCAAAACCAGTCTCAATGTCTCTTTTTAGAAAAACATCTATATCTTGGGTGTGAGGCTCTGTGTAAAGAAAAGTAATAGCAAATAACTATTTTGCGTTGAAAGCTAGTTTGCTCTGAAATCTTATACGGACTTACGCCTGCTGTCCAACAGGGCTTTGGACTTGAGGTACGTCTCCTGGTTGTCCCGTTTGGGGGAGTCTATAGAGCGCAGGGTGCTAGTGTTGGAGTGGTACGGTAAGGCCTGAGGGATGGAATCTACTACACTGTCCAGAGTCTCCGTGCTGGCCGTCATCTCTTGTCTCTGCTCCAGGTGGGAAAAAACGCACAGAAATACGAATTAAGATTGAGTTTAACATAAACAATGAATTGCAAAAAAATTCAAGCCACACCGTGTACCATTTCGCCCAATAAATAGAAGGAAACACACACCTTTGTTTCATTACAGGTGTTTCTATAGGCAAAAAATACCTCAAAATACATTTCTTTATTATAATACATGTTCTAGGAAAGTTGAAAAGGTACTGATTTTAAGTGAGCTAAACTATTGCCCACAAATACTACAAGAGCAACAGCTTTTTCTACAACAACTGTGTCATGCTATTACTGTTGCTATGACTATTATAACCACACTCTTGCTCTCGCAGTCACTTAATGACATTTACTCACCATCATTTATCCATTTAGAGACCTCCCTTTTCTTAACAAATCAAATTTCTTTCTTGAATACAACAATTTAGTTCTTATCACATCACACACTGAGCACCCAAATCCTCTTCCGCCTATTAAGCCAAGCAAGCAGATATAAAGAAGACAGATGCATGGAACAATAAAGGTCATTTTTGCTGTAGACTGCGTCCATTTGGCAAACTGTCTAGAGACCAAAGTGATGGGATTTAGCCCTGCTGCAATTTCAAATCCATGGAAAAAAACAAAAACAAAATGAAATTCCCCGTGGCAGTCGCAGGCCTATTCAGAATGAAAGGGCAACTTCTTTATCTAAAACTGTTGCATTAATAATAGCAGCATATCTAAAGAGGCTCATCCATGCTTCATTACCATGGCAATCCCATGACAATAGCTCCAAGTATACTGATACTGAATGGAAGCAATTAGGACAATTTTTCAGCGCAAACAATGGGGAGGAACCCAGAAATATAATCAATATTCAAATGCACACTGCTATCATTTAATTTGCAACAAAGAAGCTGAAGGACACGAAGCTCTGCAATTATTATTAAGGCCTAAGTCCCACTAGAGCAAGCATATTAAGGAAGAGGGAGGTTCGCACTTACGGGCTTTAGGCTCTTCACAGGCGAGGTCTGACCTACGGAGGGAGGGGAAAGAAAAAAAAAAAACACTGAAGGCAATATGGTCAGGAATGAAGATAATGCATTGCAATAATGTGCTACGGTATCATTCCATCAATGTCCAGCAGGTGGCGGCAGTGCTTCTCTGGCAACCCCAAAACATAGAGCTGACAGATGCAATGGGAGTCTAAAAGAAAACCTTCATCCAAGTGCAATTAAAGTTACATGAAAATATAAAGGTATTTCACTTAGTGGGGCTGGTATGCTGTGAAGGCCCTTGACATTAAAGTGCATTAGAAAGTCATGCATATAATTCAATGAGCGATAATTCCCTTGCTGCTTTGCTGTTCACTGTATAATACACCCACACGTTCCATCTTCCCAGTGCTCAGATTGTTCCCTGCGGATCATCTTTCAACCCCTTTCACTCTCATATTGCCTCAACGCCCCCACCCCAGCCCCCCACCCCCCCCATGCACTAACTAGATTAACAAACAGTCGTCCGGGGTCCTGTGGGACTATGGACCAACACTTGGCTTGATGAGGGGTTAATGGGCCTTGATGTATTAAGGAGAAGAGCGCCTTTCCACATCACTGCGACAAAAGCTTCACAGTAGAAGTTTTCAAAAGGCGTGGGCCGTGGGGTATAAAACACAGGACACATGCACCTGGGTATAAAGCACACAGAGGTGACACTATTTCTGATGACTTTACTCGTAAAATTATTTGTGTTCAGTGCTGTCCACTCATACAGCAAATTCACATAAATTCGCTTTCCGAGTCAGTGGGTTTGATCTAATGAGGGTTAAAACTGGCATGATCTCTTCAGGACGAGGGAGCTGTGAGGTCATGCATTACATCAGATGTTGATGCTGCAGAGGACATGAGCTTCCAGTGTGTGAAAGGGGAGACACAAAAAAGTCCTATATATTTGTTGCCCTGGCTATAAAAATGCATGGGAGGATGTTAGTTTTGGAAGGATGAAAAAAGGATGGAATAAGAAAAGACTAAGAGAAACAGAAGATTATGCAGAAACCTTTAATTGTACAAAAGCAGTAAAGTCAAAGATGGAAAACTGGAGTTAAGCCTTAAAGAACTAAATGTATTTGATGTTTTGTGTGCGGAAGCCTACACGGATCTCTTATGAAACTGAGACAGATTTGGACTTGTGAACCCTATCCCTATCCCTTGTGCAAGTCACAACTCTGTTTTGTATTAACTCACTTTTATGCTATTTTATGTGCTAAAAATGGAAAATAAAAAATAAGCATTATCTAGTGTTTTCTTTCTTCCTTAATAAGCTTCAGTACATTTAGAATTGACACATTTTTGGGGATGATCTAAACTCAGACCCCTGCATCAAGTGATAATGACTGGACTGCATCTATAATGACTTTTAATGTTGGTGGTTATGTGTACTCTTTATTTGAAGCAGGTGACATAATTCATTTTGTTTTGAAAGCCAAGTAAAAGCACAGCTTATATGCTGAGAAATAGATAAAGGGAAGGGTGAAGGAGTAGCTGGGAGGCACCCAGAGGAGCTAGCCACTATAGCGGTTTAGCCGTGGTGTTACAGGTCCATGGATATACACATCCCCTGTGCTGTGGCGATGATCAAAGCTTAACCAGAGTTCATTGACTTGATCAGCCAGTCCCTGGGGCTGCAGGAGATGTATGTGGGAGACATTTAAAGGGTGCTTACCCTCCTCCCTCTCTGAAGGAATCACACAGGCCCACACTTATGTAATTTCCCCTTTAAGTCTAGTCACAGACTGCAGTATTCCTCAAACAGGAGCTGTCATAAAGCAGGCTGGGAGAGTGGAAGTGCACAGCGGAAGAATGTGAGCGATGCATTCATATTCTTGATGTGCATGTCCCAAAGCTGCTTATGTTCTTTTAAAATGCTACAAAAAAGCCTGGTATATAGGAGTGCAGGTGAATCAACTTAGTATTTACTGCAGTGACAAACCACAAAGCAAGTGGTGGAAACCAGGCTTGAATAACAACACACGTTTGTGGTCACTCAATGTCCACCGAGCATACCTCCTGTCAGGATCAGAACGCTGACCCCACCTGCCATGAGCACTGCTGAAGTCGTAGTGACAACAAATTACACACATACAAAAGGACATTCAAACACAACATCAAATAGATGAAAAAGAGACACAAGGAGGCCTGCCACAATATTTACATTCATGCTGAGAACTCTTTCTGGGCGGCTGCGGTCAGTCTAAATGAAGACAGTACAAGGTGCACAATTATCAAATTACCGGCATCCATGTTGATATATTTAGATATGACCATCATGGGGAAAAAAACCTGCACATCCCCTTTGAAACCATTTAAATATTATAAAAATTTAATTTGGAAAAATGAGAACTGTATTTACAGCCTCCAGGTACCCCATATAACTATCTCATCATTGATCGGTATTTATTATCTACAGTAAAGAACATATCTTTAAAGATATTATACAAGGTTTTGTTAAAAAATATATTGCTACTATACAGAGGGAACACAGCTCCCCATCTCTCAACGTTTTGGGGTAAAGGATCCAGGAACTAGTCTGTAGGATACGGCAAAGATTTGAGATGATATAGGCTTATAGTGTTAAGTTTTATCCTGTTCCACCGAGCCAGTCCAAACACTACCAATTTACAGATTTAAAGATTAAAATGATATTTCAGGATTTTTAACATAGGGTCTCATTTCCTAGTTATCCAGAGTGCTGTTGATTTCTGGAGATTTTTTAATTCATGCAGTCCTTATATTTGAAGAGTTTAGTTGTGCTAGGTTAGTGCTAAGCTAGTGCATGTCTATGGTAACTAGTGCATTTAAAACAGTCTGATCCAAGCACAGTGCACGTGAGGCAAATCACTTATAACACCAGACTACCCATATAAATGTCTGTGTCGACTGAATAATGTTTGAAATATAACCATTTTGCTTTTAAAAGAACTTGTATATGAGAAGCATCAGCTTCCTGGTTGTAAGCTACGCAGCGGCGGAGTGATCTGCTAGGTTACCGGATCTACAGTAGTTTGTTGCCGGCATTGCTACACATGGAATGCTTTCTATAAATCAGATATGGCAACGTTTGGAGAACTACCCGATGATTTTGAAGAGGTTTATAATACAGGCTACTAGCTACCATAGACATGTGCTAGCCTAGCACTAGCCTACAACCACTAAACTCTTCAAATACAAGACTACATGAATACAAAAATAGAAAAAAAATCTCCAGAACTCAACAACATTCTGGACAACTAGGAAAAATCCTGAAATATCCCTTTAAGCACTGGGTAACATGTTATATATGTATATTTCTTTTTTTATAGTTACACATAATTTTTTCCTTACAAATATAAAGCAACTATTTTACACTGCTAATATTGAATTAATTTGAATGTGACAGGCCTATATACAAATGTACAGACACATAGACAGCACACAGAGACGGACGTATTGACAGAAGATAGGCACACTCAATCACAGTTCCTCACCTCCTCGCAGCACTAGCACATTGACCTCACTGCCCACGGGTAGATCTTTGAGAATGTCCACCACTTGTGCGTGGCTCAGAGTCTGAACATTTTGCCTGTTGATCTCCTTAATCACGTCTCCTTTCTGCAGTCCACGGCACCACTGAGCATCTAAAATCATCTTCACCTTCTGACCCAGTGGGCAGTCGGCAATAGCAAACCCAAACCCGCCGGGACCTTTCACCAACGGGAGACTGACCAGCTCTGGCTGAAGCATCCCGACATTGTCGCCTTGCCTCCCGTTGGACAGGGCAGCTACTACGGGACGGCCGCTGGCATCTGTAGTGACGTAGTGGAGGTCTTGGGCGGAGCCGTGCAGGACGTCCCCCTTGACCAGCAGTGGTTGCCCGTTTATAAGGGGGACTGCGGTGACCACTTCCCCGCCGTGGAGGGCAGGTTGTGGCTGGGATGAGGGCGGGGGAGGAGGCGGCGGCAGAGGCTCGTCGCTGGTTAGGTCCACATCAGGGGGCAAAGGGTAGCCCCGACACAAAACCATGTCCACATACTGGTTTATGAGGATGGACTGGAACATCTGCACCACTTCTGGGTGGGTTTTCCCCAGCACAGATAGTCCATTTATCTCCACAATAACATCGCCTGAAATGAAATGAATGAATGAAATCGCATCAGTAACAAGCTTGTTTTGTACTATGTTGATTTGCAATGTCCCTGTCAAATCAATCAATCAATAAATAAAAAATAAATAAATAAATGGAGAATGAAATGTACAGGTCACGTTTAAACGAGCAGTAAGTAAAAGAGTAAATGAGTAAAGGAGTGGGAAAGGGAAATGCAGTATTTGACCCTAAGTCAAATAACCATCAACTCTAAAGCACAAGTAGCTCACACTATTTCATATGAAATTGGTTTTATGGTGAGTTACTCAAAGTGCAGACTCCTTTTTGGCTAACTCTAGTCCTAATCCTCTCCCAATAGACCTGTTGTTCAGTTCAGCACTTCTTTCTATAAAAGATGCCGCTGTCAGCTGCCTCACTGCATTTCTATCTTTTCGGTACTGTCAACTATAGCCAAGAAACCGCCCAGGTGCACTGCAGTTCTTTGGACGCTTTGTGAAATGATTTATTCAATAATGCCTCCCATCATACATTTTTAACTTCTTTTTCCTCTTTGGGTCTTTTGTCGGTGGACCAAGCAGACCATCAATACCATTGATCGCAGTCATTTGCATATTTATTTGGCAAAGGTTTTATGACTTTATGACAGAGAATGCATCATCTAATGCTTACCGTATTTTCTACTGAACCACTTCTCTCTTAAATACTATCGAGCAAAAACAAAAACTAATACGATCTGTAAATAACATAATCAACACTGCCTATGTGCATTATACGTAGCAGCTTAAATTGCCTGATCCTTTTATAAAGTCCAAACTGAAAAAGATAATGTAACCAAAACCAACTCGCTCTATAGCTATATATCGTATGGCTCCATTCGGCTGTTCTCTAGCATTCTAGCAGAACCAAGAAAAGACTCACACCACATGGTCAGCAATGCTCAGACTTGTCTTTTTCAGCAGTTGGCAGCGGAGGGCAAGACATGCTCTACAACCAGCAACAAACTATTCATCATCACAGTCTTCAATATCAATAGTGATCAGACTCAAAGGTTGAAAATCAAATGTTATAGGCCATGTTTGTTGCAAGCAGGTAGCATCACCAATAGCCAAAACGATATAAAAAAATGAAACAAACACACGAGCATTGAACACACTAAAGCGTCAGCAGTCGTGAGTGTGAACACGGTCTAGTATTGTACATTTTGACTGCATGAACTGACAAGTAGAAAAAGTATGATGGCACAATCCTGATCTCTACATAATGTGTATTTAGCCGCTTTACCTCACACCTTACTCACCAGAAATCATCTTGCCATCATTTGCAGCCGGCCCATCGCTGAGCACATTTTTCACCTGAAGGAACTCGTCGGTGCGGTCTCCTCCAATGATGGTGAAGCCAAAGCCCTGGGAGCTCTTCTTCAGTGCCGTGTGGTACATGTCTCCTTTCAGCTCGCTGGGGTCTGATGTGAAGCCTGCCGACCCCCCTTTACCTGGTCACAAACAGCAGGCCTTTACACAGAGCCAATAACACAGTGAATAATGGTGACATGTCAGAGAAGCCATAAATGTGCCCTCAGGGATGAATAAATACAATTCTGCAAAGGGTGCAAGGATGTCTGTGTCCACCACAGACCTTCGCATATTCTCCAAAATTATACTTTATGCCGGTTAAAGAAATGTATATAAAAAAGGGACACACGAGGAGGTATCCGGGCAAGACTCACAGCCACATGTGCCTACTAGTGTTCTGGCAAAAGGATGTTCACTGGAGAACAAAACAGATTAACTGCTAAGCTTTTCCCAGAAGATGCTGAAAGACTGTTGTGGACCGGAGGGAGCTGCGCAGCAGGAAGAGGAAGGAGGAGGTGGAATTGACCAGTGCAGGACACCAGACTCTAAAACAGGGACAAACCCAGGAGGCGCTGCACCATTTCAGAGGATCAGAGGAGACTGAAGGAAGCCATGTTTCCCCCGGGTGCTACGGTTTCCCTGACCTCCAAGAACATTCTGGTCAGGTTGACCCACAGTGGTGGCATGGCTCAGTGGCAGCGACTCAGAACTAACACCTGAACACTATTTCGTTGTGCGCTTGTACAATGACAAATAAAGCCCTTACACTTAACTATATGTAATCACGTTTGGGTTCTTATAGAGCCCTCTTGACCTACTTTTGACCACATATGAATAAGTGCCTTTTTGGAATCTGTTTCTTCCTTCTGTTCATTTCTTTTTTTAACCTTTGTTTAAGGTTAAAGTTGCTTCCTGTAATCCCCAATTCACCTAAAACAGTATTAACTGTTTTAGGTGAATCAAAGCCCCAGATCTTGCTGTTAGAAGTGGGGTTTTGAAAACACCTGTCCTAAAACATAATGCATTTCAATGGTGGGAGGAAACCATTAACAAAACCTTAAAATAGTAATACTTTAAACGTCTATCTTCCCCGTTTGTCCGTGTGGTGATGTAATGAATATACAGGCCAACACAATGTCCTCAGTTTTTTATAACTTGAGGAGGGAACAGCGTAAGGTCAGTGGCAGCGTCAATATGGAGCAGAAGTGACATTACAGCAGATAACTGGTGCTCAGGGTCACAGAGCATTAAACTTAGCCGGTGCGCTATCAGCAAGTCCTGTGGTATCAGCACTTTGGATCATGGACACATCATTTTTCCTGCTGCATTATAGTCTCGAACCTAGACACTGCAATAGCTTTGGCTTAAAAAAGAGAGCTGTGACAATAACAAATTGCGCACAGCCTGTCTATAAGCCATTATTCGAGACATGACGTGGCTCTCTGTCCCCTTGGAAACTCATGAAGTGATGATGTTTTTTAAGCTTTATCTAAAAGTATTTTGGTAACACTTTATAATGAGGTTACATGGAATCATTTTTCTAATGCCGATGCTGATCTGTACCACCGATATTTTTGGCCAATTTTTAATATATGTCTTGACTATAATCGTGTGTATTATTGTAAATGTGTGAAATTTAATGGACCACAAAACAATAACTTAATTTAATCTGTTTGTTTTGTCCAATAAACACCTTGATTATTGCATAAAGGTGCATCACTATCATTTTTATTCATTACAGTACTTAATTCAAGAACACGAAGTCATGCCAACTCATGATGAGTCTTGATATCGTCATGCATGAATACAGTACATCATGAAATCATGCATTATTTCAGGCATAATTCCATATTATTCATGCAGTGTTACCAGTAATTTAATATAGACTGGTAATAGTACACAGTATATGTGACTAATACAAAAGGCTTTCATTTACTTGTCGTTCTGAAATCAAAGTAATAAAAAAAAGCAATACACTGGACGTTTAGTCAATATTGCCCACATTTGGTGGTGTGAGTGTAGCCACAGCTGTCCTGCACTGGGCCGGCTGAACAATATTTCGCTACCGATCTGCACAAACAGCATCTATCACCATTCACACACCACATTCATACACATGCAGGGGTCCAAGTGGAAGAAACATAGAAGAAACAACACATTTATCAAGACAAGGGCTAAACAGCGACTGCAAACTGGAAAATAGCATAAAGACCTTTGTGGGCGTGTTTCAACGAATTCACCATTTGAAATCGCACGCGTCACTTTATTCAGGCCCCAAATGTGATGTGTAAATGAGAGAGTTAAAAAAGAAATACTAACGCACGGTACTATAATCTGCAAGGCATGAATCTGGCTTTGTTTCTGACCTCTCGCTAAATAATAAAATATAGCTCATTATTATTTTGTAACCACTAAAAAGAGCCGAGCACAAGCAGAGTGTGTCAAAGGTCATGAATCACACGCGGCGCCCGCAGTGAATTTTGGTCTTTGATGTTACGCTTGAGATGAGTTGGAGGGATTGAAAAACACATCAACAGTGATACGCACTGCAAATCAAAAGCCTCATATACTCCGCTGGGTCTTCTCTTTGATGCCCTCATTTCATCACAAAAAAAAGCAACCTAAAGTTTGGCCAGGAAACAAGTAGACTAGTTACTTATAATTGATTTTGTCAATAAAAATAAATTTGTTTAAACATGTATGTATTTGCATATGGTAAATACCTTGCTATTGCTAAGTGAGACAAAAGGTGACACAGAGTTAAAACAAACAACAAAATGTCTCCTCTATAAACTCTAAAACAACGATTCAAGAGTGTGAACCCAGCCCAAGCGTTCTTCCTTTTTGCCAGAGGAATGTTACAACTGTGGACTTCAAATGTTCACAGGATGGATCAGGAATTTCCATAATGATGTTCAAATTGCACAACAAAAAAACCCAAAATGGACTATTCCCATTGCTCACTGGCAGACTGAAGCAAGCTAAAATAGCGGCGGGCAGACAGGGGCGATGGCCAGAGAGTGACTGGTACAGAACTGAGAGGAGGAAGTGATTGTGCCGCACAGGTCTGGGCATGTGAACATGTGTGGGAGAGTCCAGAGGGGAGCCGTGTGCCAGAGTCTGTAGGCTGTAAGCATTTGAGGAGAGAGACAGCCAAGACCGTCCAATGCTGTTTGAATCCTCGCTGACTGAACATGCTTTATATTACATGTATTACAAAACTAGGCCTTTTGCTGCTCAATGTGGTATAGCAATCAACCGAACAACAAAAGCAGCTCATGGAAGGACGCCAGATCTTTACAATAATAACAGCTTTAGCTTAGGTTTTTGCACTTTACAGTTTTGAGTAGCGGAGTTTTACAAAGCACCACGCAGTGCTCGTTGGTGGGAAGTGGTGGTGTTGCCACAGCTGCCCTGGAGTAGACAGACAGAAGCATGGCTGCCAATCTGCGCCCCCCCCCCCCCCCCCCCCCCCCGAGACCACCATCATGCACTCACACGCCACACTAACAAGGGCAGGGTGGGAGAAGTGTTTAGTCAAGGATCACATCAGTATGCAGCCGTCTGCTCTGGACCTAAAATAAAATAAAAAAAAGCAACAAAAACACGGATGCGACAAAAAGAAACACAAACATGCCAGAAAAGCAACCAAAAAGCAATGAAAAAGCAATAAAAACACAACAAAAAAGAGACAAAACATGACGAAGCACAACAAAAAAACAAAAACACTTCAAAATGTAGAAGAAGAAGTAGAAGAAGTTTAGCTTTGAAGCCTTAGCTTTTAAATGAGGCAAAACAATTTGCTCTCCAGCCAGGAAGCGTTTAGATTTGGGTAAAGTCGAACTGAAGAAAATGCACTCGGTTCAGGCTAAGAGGTTAATGAAAACATAGTATACATTTAGAATGCATGGTTGGCTTTGCAGATGACTTTAATATCACTGCCCTAAAACCGAAGATAAGATGAAAGGTAGTTTTAGGAACACCTAAATATAAGAAATATGAATAACCATAATGATAATGATAATTATAATAATAATAATCGTAAAAATACACAAGTGTTAGGCAATGTACCAATGTATGTTATTGTCACACTCACACATAATAAATACTGTAAAATCTGTCTCCATCTTACTATTAAGGATTTCATTTAAAATCTGGAGAATTAAACGGTCCATGTGATGATATGACCTATGACTAACCCTTGTCATCAGTATCCTCCATTTTTGTCTTGCTAGGATTTGTTGCTGTAAAAATACATATAAATGCATGTATGCATCTGACAAATCTGAAAGGTGAGGGAGCGAGATTAGAGTTGGGGACAGTGCCAAGAAAACTAATTTAACTTCCTTGGTCTGTCGCTTTTGAGAACAGGAGAAATCAGGTGTAAAAACTTGAAATCTTCCTGGAGACCTCGCACTTTAGAAAGTGGCAGGCTGCATAACAGCTGTAGCCCGGGGTGTAACGGCGGACTTGTGACGCTTGATTTCCTCATAGCAGCTCTCAGACAGAGCAGGAGGTTGTGTAATCTGTAATCAGGGCAGTCCCACCTGAGCAGAGATATCTGATTATTCTCTGCCTCTCTGAAGGCCTGTTCTACCAACTGTCACTAGGCCCACCGCTAAAAGGGGCCCACGTCTGATGCATTCAACATCACTATCCCCAATGCTTTAACAGAAAACCTTGCCAGTATCATGACTCTTTCAATTACCCATTTAGTGCGAAGATGGACAGCTTTATTCACCACTTTCCTGAAGCTAGGGGTGACAGTTACAAAGATCATGTATCAACTAGTATCAAGGATGGAAACTTAGAGCCTGTCAAAGTGTCGCTATGGAAAACGTACAGTATGCCATTTCAAAGCACTCATGCTACAGAATTGCCATGTTTAGTTCAATCCCAAGGAGGAACAGCTTGAACTATGTCAGCATGAATCCTAACAGAACACCTTTTTGTGCTGGCGATTTCCATTATAGGTGCATTTTCATCAGACCTAATTTGTGTGTATCTCTCGCTGAGGCAACCCAGCATTTATTGTGTTTTTTTGTTTTGTGCGGTTGAAAAGCCAGTGTGAGCAGTTCCAGTCAGAACATGTAGTTTCAAGTCACAAAACCCAGGGGACACAGCATGTTGTGATATTTTAAAAGATGGCTGCATTAAAATAGCCATGCTGAGTTGCATTTTCCATCCTCAGCGTTCCAAAAAAAAGTGTCCTTTATCTCAACTTTAGGTGTGTGTGTGTGTGTGTGCCATACTCCCTATATAATCCACACGGGGCATGGGGCATGGGGCAGTGGGGCACGGTGTTACCTTGGGATGACGCAGCTTTGGCTTTTTGGAGCGCGGTGGTCTCCTGGCTCAACTTCTTCTTTGCCTCCAGGACCGGGTTCTCAAACTGGGTCTTCTGGTTAATGTGACTGCGGCACAAAAACGAGATTCGTATTCAAGAAATAGCAAACACTGCCAATCCTAAGGCGCACATCCTTTATAGGGAACACATGCAACTCACGTTTACTCACTGCAGCAGTATGAATGTATCAATTATGCATGCTGCTTCCTGTAAGCTAAGCATGATAGGCCTATAGAGGGCATACAGGCACCTTCAGAGCATCACTATGCCGCTTTTTTGTTGCCGCTGCTGGCCTTCTGAAGACAAGTCCGTCTGAGGCCAAGCTTCTACTCTATTCAAATCCAGGATGAAAATGTTTCTATTATGCTGTGACTTGTTTGACAAATCGCATCGATGAGATAGTGCAGCTGATAATAATCTGAGCATTAAAGTTACTCTTCGTGTTCAAGCGTGTTCATTTGTTTATTTGATGAATATTTCAGTTCTGTATCTCTTCTGCTGCTATAATGGGCGTTTCGCAAATATTCTGCCAGGGTGTTGAGCATGAAGGCACCCTTTGTACAGACAGAAAACGTGTGCAGATGTATACAGTTTGTAGAGCTTCTTCAGTCTGCTGTTCATATACGGGCCCGAGAGACCTTACCCACAGAGAATCATTTTGCCACCCGCTGTTGTACAATGGGAACATCCTAATCGGTACCTGCAGGTAAATGCTTCGTTCCCACGTCTTACATAATTCAGAGCTTCTACAGCAGAACAAAAGGAGCCCAACGCGAGATCCATTTGTTTATTTTTAGACAGTATTGATCTGTGCTGGTCTGCTTCTAATGCACACTAAGCGCTCTAATATGCAAGCATGGCCCGATCTAACGCGGCCTAATAGCACTTGAGTGTCGTGTGCATGGTAATACGCGAGCTGTTTCTGATCACGTGTAAATGAATAAATCAATACAACTTACTCGACATAATATGTGCCGTACTGCGGGTCATCAATTTCCTCCCATCCATAAGGCAACTCTGAGAAGACAAACAACTGTGCTAAGTGGATGAAGAGGAAGAAGGGAAAGTGTAAAGAATTCAGAAGACTATGTTGGCGATGATGTGGATGATGTGCAGTTTTTCATCTAAATCGTACATTCACAGAACTTTGTAGAACATATTTTAACCTAGATTCTGCTCGTCATTTCAACGTGCTGGCTCACTGGGTTGAAGTACAACATGAGGCAGTGGAAGAGGGAAACAGAACAGAGCTCTTCACGCACGAGAGAGCTTTGGAGCCGCTTTTCAGAGGGACACACCAACTAGCTTTCCGACTGCCTGTAAAAATCCATTAAAAACAAGCCGGAAGCAGCGGTTCTCTAGATGTGCCTGCACTTATGCCACATTAGAATCCAGGGGATAAAAAAGCAAAAGTCTGGAAGTTCTCACAAAAGAATTAAGCAGGAGAGTTCAGGAGAGTTTGGCCACGTGACAGGGATGCACAGAGTTGGTCGGATGTCATGATGTAATCTGGTTAGTGATATGTGAAAAGGTGTAAAGTGATGGATTAGGTAATGTGTCGCACACACAGGTTTGCCCTTGTGTAAGTGGCTGCAGTCGTGCAGTGGCTAATGGAATGACTGTATGCTTGAGTAGATCATCAGAGCATACCTCCGTCCTCACACTTCTCAGGCGGCTTTGCCTTCTTAGCCAGGCGAGGGTCGAGCCATGTGGTGGTCTTTGTATTGTGACTGTGGAGAATTACAACATTCATGAAACAGAATCATCAAAGGCCAGTGTCATTAGTTAGTGTAAGATACATTTCATTCTAAAACGACCTGCAGCACTGGGCTACGTTTGATCAAGAAACATCTATCGACTGGGGCACACGTTTTCAGTTCGGTGGCCTTTTGCAGGAAAGAATGGTACCCTCTGAATGTGAAATATGACAAACTCATTTAGCCTCAAATTACTTAAATAACTGGAGTGTGTAATCAGCAGGAAAATCACAACGGCCCTCTTATATCGTCAGAGACAAGTGGCTCAGAGCCACATGAAGGCATGTAGCCATGATAAATCAACATATTCTCATACACTTTAGGTATCTAGATTTTCCGACACATTGCCCACCACTACAACATGAAATATTTCAGACCAATTAAAACACTTCACCGTCTACTTCAACAGTGACACTTACTCTATAAAGTAGACCATGCCGGTCTCGGTGTAGGCCATTTCCCAGTTATAAGGCAGGGGCTCCAGGCTGTCATCGCGGGGCAGAGAGCTCCATGTCCTGAAGTCCATGTTCCCACTGGACTGGTTATAACTGGGTACCGTTTTCCTCCAGTCGGCGCCCTCTTTGTGCTCTGGAAGCAACCGAGAAAGAGCAAAGAGTTGGCTCCCGAATAAACCCGTGTCTTTATGGATTTCTGGACTCTGGACATCTACATAACCACAAGTTCTTAAATAGGATTAAATAGGAGAAAACACATTTTACTGATTCATCAAAAAAAAAAAAATTCTTGTGTTTTTTTTTTACTATGATAAAAATCCTCCTTGGTGGACATGGAGCTATGGTAAAAAGAAATGCTTGTAGACATTGTTAAGTTATGACAAACGCTATAACTATCTCAGCTCCAAAACTATACCATACAGCCCATACATACATACCTACAGCCCTCTACAAGCGAGACAACTATCATTATATTTTGAGTGTAAGCAGACAATTTCCAAAAAATGTGCTTGTTTCCTTCATGTACGTTTCAGGATCAAGATTTTCTGAAAACACATATTTATGTAAAACACTGTTTCGAACTTTAAAATGCTAGTTTGCTGCAGGGAGTCCAGGTTCCATTTGCATGTGTGAGATTGTGTGAGCAAAATTTGCACAGCTTCTAAGAGTTAATAGTCTCCCATACGCTTAAGTACATGTTCTATGTGGCCTGTAGCGCTGCGAGGGATGGAGTCCTATTAAAGCAGCCTGAAAGCCTTGAGGCACTTTCTATGACGTGCTGCTGCACTATGAAGCCCCTTCCACCATACGTACATGTTCCAGTATTGACAGGCCTGCCTAATGAGCTCCACTATGAACATGAAATACAAAACAAAGGCCTTGGTAATTCACTTAGCACGTCATGGCTTAGCGTCAGAAGATGTTAATGAAAGGGTGAAGCATGTCCTCTTTCATCCGTCTTTTTTAATGTGCAGTGAACCTACTCACAGAGGAGCTTGATGCGTACTTACTTTTCCTGCATACTCAACATATTAATTCTGCATTCTCTTTATAGTTCATTCAGTGCTGTATGTAAAAACACACTATGAGTGTTTGTGACTGGGCTGGTCACTTCAAAAAACCTACTGCAAAAATAACATTAGGAGCATGTTTGTTATTTTTATTTTGCTCTTGTGAAGAAGCAACATACAGTATAACCTGGAATGCTCCACAGTGTGGTTTTAAATACAACAAGTTATAATAACCAAAGTCCATTGGATCAATTCAGTATTACATTTCTTGAGTTAGAAGGCCAACAGTTTCATAATCAGTCAAATCACTTCTTCCAGGGTAAAGATTGGTAACTGATCAGTTCCCACCAAGGGAAAGTTGAGGTGGCCCAGGAGAGAAGTAGTTTGATTAATCACAAACCAGTCAGTCTAAATCAAGAAATGTCATCTCATCCATGTAGATACAACAATTAAAGTTAAAAACATTTCAACTGGACATTTTTCCATGGTTGCGCGATGTTTCGAGAGTCATCCAACTCTCTTCTTCAAAGGGCCAAAGATCAGATGTTGGATTGGGTTGGCAACTATGGAATAATGTCCGGTTGAAATGTTTTTAACCACTTAACTGCCACCTTAGGGTTATGGTTAGGGTTAACAGCTATTTACATCAAAATCTCAAAGCATATTGACTGGAGAGCTTTGAAAGCTCTAATTTCTAAAAATATGTGTGAGATCTGTGTGAGTAAAACACAACTTTCAGTACATTTCCCGTTCTTAACCTTAATTATATCTGGATTATAGGGTTAACTAACCCTAACCCTAGCCCTCTGATCAGGGGGGACGGCAGGTAACAGGTTAACTTCCAATGTTGTATTTACCTGGATGAGGTCAATCTTTGTAAGAATTTATTCAGAGTTTGGCAAGTCTTGCCTGGTGATCTACAAGAACTGTGTGCTTGGAGTGTGTCACCAAACCAACCAACCCAATCCAACAACTGACGGGAATAAACATCTTTGGCCCTTTGAAGAACAGAGTTGGATGACTCTCGAAACGTCGGGCAACAATGGAAAAATGTCCAGTTGAAATGTTTTTAACTTTCAATTTGTTCATTATATTGTTCATTTAATTTGTTAAAATATGAACCAGTTGATTGCATGATGATCCAAATTATTAGTGTCAAAACAGGTTTTTCCACAAGACGGATAAAGAAATACTGAGCTTAATTTTGATGGACAAAGTAAGAAGTGAGAAAGCTCAGTGCATTTAAACACATTTGCAGGAGCCTATGGGAGCAGCTGAAGTGTGGCTGAGGTCAAAGGTCAGGTTCACAGCAAGGTGAAGGAACACTTGATGAAACCGGTCGGACATGAGGGGACGGCGCAGGGCAGAGGCGGCGATAAGCACACTGTATTCAGTCAACAGCAAAATACTCACAGCTCACATTTTCCATTAACCTCCCTTTTCATTGGACCAAAGCACTGGCCATCTATGGGTGTTCTGGACAAGCCTCTGCCACAGCTGCTGCCTACAGTCCACCGATCATTTGTGTCCATAAAAAGAGCTCCTAGATGTCTAGCCAATGTTTTGTCTGATTTCAATATGACAGGGCAGTTGGGTAAACAGACGTTGGATTTTTGTGAAGCCCTGTACAGCTGAGCAAGCAGCATTGAGCCATGACTGTCAAAAACAATGTTTTATCCTCGAAAAAAAGACCATATTCAGCTTGGCCTTTTTGTGAGAGACTTTTTTCTTGAAGTTATGTATAATACAAGCTGAAATGTAAAGCTTTTAAGGCGAGACACTGCAGGTGAATAGGGAAAAATAATAAATGTAGAGATATCAATTTGAAACTTTTGCTGAACATTACAGATATAAATATGAGAAAAAAATGTATTGCACTTTTTCTGTCATTTTATGTTTTCACATAAAAATAAGGCATTTTGAGCATTAAAATGGACAAAATTGCCTATATTTTGGGCAACGAAATCAAAATAATGAATTGAGCCAGATTAAATGTGATGGTTTTATTTTATTGACATATTAGTAACTAAGATTTTTTCAGAGGGGATTTTGGATATTTTGTTTAGTTTTTCAATGAACTAATCATCAGTGAAAAAATCTGTAAAAACTCATAAAACATCATAAAATAAACATCATGCGGGGTGAGTTTTGTCATTTTTATACTCCATGAAAACTAAGATGTAAAGGGAGGAAAATAGATAAAAATCTCCACTTCAACCACTACGTGAAAAATCAATACTTTCACCTGCCGTGTCTCGCCTTAAATTCAGATTATGGTCAGAGTGACAGATGAATAAATCATAAGTTTGACAGTGACAGATTCATTAGAGAAGTTGGTTTTCTTTCACAGATTATATATGCACATCTTTGTATTGTCAGGTAAGATGAAAGCAAAAAGAGAATCTTGTTTGGAAATCAATTTCATCTTCAACCAAGTGGCAAAGTGGCAATTAGAGACAATTTGAGTTTAAAAATGGACCCAACCAAAATAGCCAAAAGCTTATTAATTGCATAACTGCTCATGTTCTTCACTATTGTGCAGATAATAGTAGCCCTAAGTGTGATGAACCGTCTTTTACATGGCCTTAAATGATAAAATAGAAAAGCAAAGCAAAATAAAAGTTATAAACATAGTAGACATTAGAACATTAGAAATTGTTTCTCTGCATTTGAGCCATTCTTAATGTTGCTGGGCGACCTGTAGGAGCAGTGATGGGGGGGTCAGAAACACCTGGCTGGAGGATTAACCTATTGCTCATGTTCTTACCACTAACCTACGCAGACACAGGGAGAACATGACGCAAACTCCACACAGAAAGGCCCTGTCCAGGTGGGAATCAAACCCGGGACCTTCTAGCTGTGAGGCGCCGCTGCGCTGCGCCACCGCGCTATAGCGATATGCTCCTTCTGATTTGAAATCTTCCTTACAGCAAAGTGTAAGACTATAAGACTATGGGCCAGATCTTGTGGTTCATAGCGCAGGCTGTAGAGAAGACGAATACGCAGACGGGTGGGGCTCCTTGCAATCTTCAGTGTCATACCTGGCGCAAAAAGTGGGCAGGACAGGAGGGGGGACAGACTCGCATTGCGATGTTGTGGTGCCATGCTTTCCCCAGACCTGCGGAAGAGGGTGGGTAGCGGGGGTTTCTCTTGTAAACGCGTAACATGCGTGATGCAACGCGCAATGTTTAGTAAAGATTAAAGAAATAAAACTGTCCCTCCGCTGCTGCAGCCACTCGCTGCAGATCCAAGGTGAGCGGGCGGGACAGAGAGGCAGCAGCCTCGCGCTGGACACCGTTCGAATGCGCAAAGTTACGAAATGTACAGGATTTAACTGATCAGAAACTGTCATATCGGCTGCGGAGGAGTTGCAGAGTTATGTAGCAGTTGCAAGAATACTGTAGCGTATTGGAACATTTGCGCTACAGCTGCAGGATTCTTGGAGCGGCTGAATTGGAAAAGAAAAAAAAAGTTGCTATGCGCCCTAAGCTGTGGCTACACAAGGAGCATCATCAGGAGGTAAAGATTGACACGCGATGGAAATGTCATCTTAAAACTCAGATCAGACGTGGTGTTGTGGCACTTGAAGGCATGTGTGGTTTATTTATGGAAAACTGTTGTTTTGGTGTTGTGTTGTGGTGTTGATCTACTGTAGAAAGTAAGCCGTGTGTATCCTACGCTCGAACAGACTTTTCAAGGCAATTTCGCTTTTGTTTTCAATTTGACATTGATTCTAAGGAAGAAGACAAGGCAGTGGGATGTAAAGAGGAGCATAATGTGAAGGTTGCCATAGAAGAGTAGTGCTGCTTGTAATGAACCACGCCTCAGTCGGCCTCTTTTTCTTAAATAACGCCCTCTCCCTAGCAGCGCAGCCTTTAGCGCAAAACCTGCGCCACATGCAAGATCGCGCGTGTACCACGTTGCGTTTAGAGTTGCGCACGGACTGCGCCAGTCACAAGATCTGGCCCTATATGTCAAATTAATGGCATTACTGACCAGGCAGCCCGTTGAGCAGTGGTGGCCTGTCATCATCATCGTCCTCCTCCGGGACAGCGCTGTCTTTGCGGTCCATCTTACTGACCGACGTTGTGCGCTTCCTGGGGACGTCACTGACAAAGTCCTCATCAAACAGCACCTGGTCCACCAGGTCCGGCTGCACCAGGTTGGGCTCAGCAGGTGGCTTTGGGGTCCCATAGTAGTTACCTTAGAGAGCGAGAGAGAACATACATTTAATATCAATATGCCCATATTTCACTGTACTTTATTTACACTGTGTACTATGTGTACTGTATTGTAGTATGTGTACAATACAGTTAAAACTACTACAGAAAACATGTGTTTATGAAATTAAATGCCTCATCTGTTATCAATGAGAATGAAGGAATATAAAGACAGCGACAACAACTGCGTAGCTTCACAAAGTATATGTAGTACAATTTTGGAAATACGTCTTGTTACAGAGCAGATAATTCATACAAAACAACTGCATAAAATGACAGTAAAAAGATCAATCGTAGAGTACAGTTAATATAAAAAAGACCTACATGATCAAACAGTACGTAAATAACAGAGGTACTCTAAAATAACTATTGCTGTTAAAGAAATCCACTCCAGACTTAGCACATTTAAGTGGGAGGTACGTGGGGTGGAGACATACTTCTTTCTCCAACCAGATTGACATGTGCATTTGTTTTGTTTCGCATTTACGGCCAAGCGAGGGCCGATCCGCACCAGAGCGGACGGCTGTAGCGCTTTCTCTCTTAAGACATGGACATTGTTCAGTTTTGTTTGACCTGTGAGAGCCTTAAGCTTAAGGAAGAACACAAAGCAGCATGATATAACGAGTAAATGAATGTCAGCGGTGCTCCCATCAGAGCAGTCACTTCCTCTTGCGACGCCCTCTCGCAAGTGGCGAAGGCCCCTAGGCAATAGCTCCACTACTCGGAAAATCTCAATTTGCTAGAGGCCTGTGCACCCCGTACGCCAGGCACAAGAACTGGCCCTATATGTTAAAAGTTCATTTCCTGAATGTCAAACCTAGGCTTTCTAAGAATAAACTGTTAAAAAGTTCCCACAGCTTTCTTCCTCCGTGATTCTGTTATCTCCACTTCACTCTTCCTTGATAACCTCATTGCTGCTTTGATTTGTAACATTAAGATCACTTTACTTGATATTTGCCCCGTCTAATTACACTGATCACTGAATAGTACAATCGGTCGATAACTGAGCGTATGATTTTTCTTTTTCATACATAGTGTTTAATATTCACAAGTGCTTTTTGGGGCGGGGTAGACTGAGACCAGCTAAATTATTTTTCTAAAGGAGGTGATCCATCTGCATATGATGAAGTATGTGGAACCCAATGCACCTAATCATTCAACCTCCATTAGAATCATAAATAATGCTCATTTACTATGCTATAATTATTATAATTTGGTTGCATAATGGTGTGTAGTCAGATGTAATGTATTAAATGCTTTTTCTTGGCAATTCATTTCTTAATTTAAATATTTACATGCCTGTTACAAATAGTCATTCTAGCATGAGCCGATAAATGACGATTTATAATGAAAGAAGAATGGAGAGCGACACCTCAGGGAGACGGGGTTTGGAAATACAATTAGCCTCTGTAAACTCGATCCTATTTCCATTTGGACTTCAGCTGTTTATGGGACCCCGGTATTACAAGGAATCTTTGATCTACTTAAAAGTAACATGCTCACATCACAAAGGATAGTAGTGTAAGAGCAGCACTTATCTTTTTATAGCAGGCTACAGAGAAGAAAAGCTGACAATGCCACCAGAAAGGAGAGAGGGGGGCAGAAAAATTATAGAGGACAAACGTGAGCTGGATTAGGCGCTAAACGAGAGTATTCACTACAAGAAAACGCATGTAATGCTGCACACGTCTTAGACCAGTTTACATCTGACAAAATATACAGGCGCGACGGACACATAATAATATATATTTCTCCTACAAGCTCAGGAATCAAAGCCCCAAGGAATTATGGGCTGGAATGGATCAACGGAGATTCTGTGTGGGCTCAGATCTTGTGCCATGTATTCCACAAGATTAGCAGAACAATCTAAGCTATCTTTTTTTGGCACTTTGGACCACACCAACAGAAAGAAGTGACACTGCGCATGACACACACACACGTAGCTTGCATCCTATGTTTTCAGTTGCTAAATTACAGCACTGCCATATTGACCATGGTAATGACTGTAATGTGATTTACTTAAGGGGATGTACCATATTTTCCGGACTAGTTCCGGAGCATAAGTCGCACCAGCCATGGCAACTACCTGGGCAGCATGGAGCCCTAAATGCACTGTTGACAAGCCTCTCCCGGCAGCACGTTGTTCAAGCACCCATTTGCGAACTCGTTCCTCTAGCTGTGGCCATCTAGATTTTAACCTCTGCTTTTCGTCAGTCCCTCACAAGTTTCTCGCTCACTCCAAAAGTTCTTTCTGCTGCTCCATTACCGTTATATATATATATATATATATATAAACACGTATATATATATATACATATATATATATATATATATATATATATATACGTATATATATATATATACACATATATATATATATATATATATATATATATATACGTGTTTATATATATATATTTATATATATATATATATATATATATATATATATATATAAATATATACTGTATATATATCGCACCCCCAGCCAAACTATAAAAAAAAGTGTGATGCATAATAAGTACTAACTCTTCTCTCTCCTGGCTGTTTTTCGTTTTGTTCCATATGCCCCACAGCGTGTATTATGGGCAGCACTGTTCATTTTCCTCGAGCAGCAGCCATAAGGTTAGGGAGGAGCGGGAGGCAGGGATAGAGCCTGCCCCTGCGCTCCTCTACCCACTCTATGTTTACCAAGTGACACTCCGCCACATTTGTCAACGACGGCTTCATTAGCAGGGGTGGCATCACCAGACCGGCGCAAGATTGGATACGCCGGCTAATCCCTCCGCCTGTCTGCTGCCATACCCTGACATTCATCAAGCACACGACACCTTTGTGATTAATTACTTACAAACATGTCTCTTGGCCTTTGAAAAATGAGTTGGGAATAGACAGCTACAGTATACGTGATGGTATAGATTTGCTGCAGCGTTATAAAGTAAAGGAGGACTCAAGAGCTGATGAGCTCGAGATCTGTCCGGTGAGCGGTCCTATGTCAGGGGGTTGATGAGCCAGAAAGTCTACCCCTTTCAAACTGCACACAAGCAATTTCATGCCAGTGGGGTCTTCCGCGAGTAATGAAAAAAAGCTCCTGTTGTCAAGGCCATGTGCATAATGGGCCCAAGGTCAAGATCCGACTTTCATCTCCCTGGCACCAATCATGAGTACACTCACAGCAAATGATCAAATACTCTCCATCTTACTTTATATGTGAGAAAGCTGCGTGCACCTCCATTACATTGACATTCACTGCAGCTGACACAGTTGCTGGTGGAACATCAAAAAAAGGTGAACTCATGCCACACTCAGAACAACAATATATTTCCAGTTTTTAGTCTTCAAAGAAGGCATTAATGTGTTTAATGTGATTCTAGGTCAGGCATCAAATAACGATAAATGTTTTACACTGGGACTGGACTGACAATGTTCCCTGTTTTTTAGAAGTTAGATGTTGCGCCAATGCAGTTATCCCGACTTCAATCTCACATTTGCTGAATAGCTGCAATTTACTATCGTCACCCTATGCATCAATAGAGGTGAACACATTGAAACCAACATCTATGCTGAGAGGAAGGAGAGGTGGTCCCACCGCACCTCAGGATGATTATAGGATTGTCCAAACAACAGGTCTGCAGTGTCTCTTGGTGAACTCAGGCAACAGATTATAAAGTACTTCATGAGCTCCATTTTGTTTTGTTGGCAGCGGTCCCATAGTCCTAACTTCACTGCACCAATACAGTGCAGTCCGGCTGCACTCTCCTGTTTCAGAGACACAAAACGTCCAGAGAGCAGAAATCAAGGAGGGTCTCACTAGGAGAGTTTCCACACAGATATAGCAATCACACACAGGGAATACAAGCAGCACAGATTTTGAAATTATACGTAGAATCATGGCTTGTGAACAATAAATGAGCAGAATCCTTCACACTTAATTGACTTACTGGGAATCATTTAATGCAGGTGTTTTCAATATGCAGTTGATACAGAAGCATTTGAGGGAAATGATGAGTGGCTCTACAAAACAACAACCTAATCCATTTTATTTCAAGTGACAATTACTCTGCTGCATGTAATGTAAGACAGAGCTGGTTAGAAATCACTGGCAACTGTCTGTTAGCCTTTAAATGGAATAAAGGTCATGTCACTCGAGTATGAGTTCTGTTGGACAAAGAGCAAACCATGAAAAATAATATATCTTGGTTTGCATTGTTAAAATAAATAAGAAATATGCAACTGATGTCCCTCGAATTTGTTTTTGTGGCAACACTGGTGAGGTCGTGTAAAATGTGCTGCTTTGAGGAAGGTCATAACCAGCTAATAAAAGTAACGACTGCCCTTTAAAAGGTAAAATTACACACATGGTGCATGAACCTGGCCCAGAGGTAAAAAGGGGTGAGACACAAACCATTACAATAATGAACATTCAGGCCAGTCATTTGGGACAATTACGGAACCTATTATTATTAGCTAGGAATCCTATTAGCTTCACACTTTGATCACAGCTTACTAATTGCATGCTCATGAACAGGATCGTTAGTGTTTTATTGAAAAAATAAATCTATGAAGTGATCGTGACCTATAAGCTGCACTGACCTTGTTTATTGCCCTCTCTCTAAAGGAGAAGGGCGCCAGCTGCACTGCAAACACAAATGAACCAAATCTGCCATGTTTATCAGATTAGATTTGGACTTTTTTAGTGCTATTGTACTAAATTTGGCAGGTACAATGTATCAAGGGTAGTGTAAAATAAAGTGTCACCATGTTTTGTTTACAATCACATGTGTTTATTAATTATGACGAATAATACATTTTCAACTGGATTTGTTTTTTATATTCCAAAAGTTAGAATATAGTAGATTGCATGTGCATAGATAATGTGTGTATTGTGTGTATTTTGTCTTTCCGCCACAGGAAAGACAATAACTTGAATTAATCCAAACGGACCCTAAAACCAATCCTCATCTTCAGCATAGGGGAGTTGTCTAAAGGCGTCTTATTGAGATTGATTTTAATAAATGTCACGGGGAAAAAAGTGGAGGTGACATCATTTCCTCTGGAGAAATGGAGCTCCACGACGCACGTGACTCTCCATCAGCTGCATTCAGACCCTCTTGTGGGAGCGTGGGTAAAGTGTTAGCAGCAAGCGTGGTGTTTTAAATACATCAAATGATACATTGGACACAGGAAAAAGTCTATACCTCCTGTGTATTTTAGCTTTCACAGGTCTTGAAAGAAATTACTAAATGTCCATGCAGTTATGGATTTCAGTTGAGGGGAAACAGGGTTGATCTGGGTACGCCTGGGGGACCAAGCCACTATTAGACTCCCTCCCAGGACCGAACTACCGAAAGCGTCCAACTTTATGAGCACCTAATCCACACATCTGAGCCCGAGCCAAACTCTGCAGCAAAAGGGACTTCCGCTGGGATCTGAGTGGCTCTATACCGTGCCTCTGCGCTTATCGCCACTCCACTCATTCATTTTTCCCTTTCTAGCTATAGTCGACCGTGCAGTTAGAGGCAAAAAATCCCTATTGATGTCAGCTCACAGATGAAGGGCGACTTGCGGACAACTTGACAGCTTGTGGAACCCTAATCTTTACTTTTCTAACTTCCCTATAGAAGAGAAACTATGTGTCAACTTGGTTTGTTTTCAGATAGAATAAAACCTCAAGGACTTCAAAGCAGTGGTAAATTCTACGTGATATACAGGCAGGATAACCGTATGCACTACAAATGTGTGTATCAACCAGTGTTTGTTGTATTTTCTGTTTAGAGACTTTGGTTGATGATGATTAGTGGTTTATCTATAGACATAGGATCATGAGCTGAATCTGAGTGCTGCAGGGGCGAAGCTGCGACAGGAATCAAGGCACAGGGCCCCCTGGTCAAATGAAAAAGATACATTTCAATCAATTAAAGAAAAGCAGCTCATACAATTCTACTTTTATTTTATTCAGGATACAGGATAATATTATCCCTAATGTCCCCCTCCCATCTGCGTTCTGGTAGCCCGCTAAAAATGTTGAACAGTTTATGCACTAGAAATAAACAGTTTACCCACTAGAAAAATTAAGACTACACCACTGCTTCAAAGCCACACACACACACACACACACACACACGCACACGCACACGCGCACGCGCACGCACACGCACACGCACACGCACACGCACACGCACACGCACACGCACACGCACACGCACACACACACACACACGCACGCGAATAAAACGCTAAAAGCAATAAAAAACAAAACAAGAAAGAGCTTATGAATTCTTTCTTTCATTTTTTTTCATTCACGTCACCAAATGCACAGGAAATGTCTATGGGTAGTAAATCAGTGTCATGCTGAATATTACCTTTATATTTGAAAACATTCCTATATTGAGACATATTAAACAGAGAAAGCATTTGCTCACTGGCCTACTTTCTCATCCACTGATGATGAAGCCCTTGGGCATCTTTGTTGATGTAACTTGTTAGCAACAGACCCCAGTGCAAGCCCCTCTTTTAACTGCCTGCAGATTTTCAAGCCCCAAAAACAGGACGCTGAATAAAATGAACTGAATCCACCTATGATTCTCATGACATAAGTTTCACACAAAATGCTTATCTCATCTAAACCAATTTGTTTGGGCTTGGGTCAAGCACAACAAACGCAACATTGTAATATTGTAATTATATTGCAACAGATATGCAAATTCAAAACATAATATGTACAACTCAAAAGTCACAATGAAGACACAGCTCAATCCATAACTAAAACATATCCCACTATTACTTATACATGTAGGTGCACTTGCTGAGCATTTGAAAACAATGCTCTGGATCTTTCAATGAACTTTGCTGTTCTGTTCTGTAAGAGTGGAGAGGATAACGGCGGGGAGAGTGTCGTTTATCCTTGAATAAAAGATGGAGTGAGGGTGAAAACACAAGTGGGACGTCCTAAAGTGTGACCGTGCACTTCTCCGCCGGGATCATGCAGTGGGCAGGTTTACATTAGGTTACCAGGTGTTATAGCTAGAAGCCGGCATGTACTGTATAATGTAAACTGCCTTGACTGCTGAAATGTGAGGATGATAAGCTGACGAATGATAGTTCACAAAAATGCCAACTTCAGAATGCTGGCTCCCATCTGAAGAAGCTAAAGGAGGTCAGGCCTGGTTAGGATGAGTGTGGAATAACTAGGTGCTGTAGTAGAAATTTGGGGGGCATATTTTTATTTAAATATGAGTAAAACTACAAAATAAAGAATACAATAACACATGAATAATCCAGATTACAAAACAAAACAATAACAAGTGGAGTAGAGGTAGAGCTGGAGAAAACGAACCATTAGAGAACAGCATTGGGGTTATTTTTGATCCGTGTAAGATCTTGACAACTGACAGAAACATGCATAATTTAACTTTAAACATTAATTTGATGTTGTACACACTTTTGGGTTATGTGTATACTGTTTATTTCACATTTAACTAGTGACATATTTTGAGATAATATCAATGGTTGTTTTAGTTTTTGGATAGTGATTCGAATGGAACACATTATAAATTCCTTTGTAGTGCACTTTTTCTCCATCGATTATTTGGCATTCCCTGACACTGTATCTTCACTTGCGGCTCGCACAAAGAGTAATAGCTTTTGATTCAACACACCTCCATAAATCCCATCCTTCTTGAGATAAACGTTCTCAAAAGCATCAGAGGACTGCATTGTTTACTGTGTTCAGAAGGACTTGCACAGTGAGGTTTGTAGTTACCGTCATAAGTGCCGCTCTCCAGCAGAAGTCCACTCTCCTCCAGGATCCTGAAGTCTCCCACACTGATGAAGTTATAGTCTACGCCAGGTACCTCTCCATCCCGAGGAAGTCGAGTAGTACCTGGGCAAAAATGAGACACAAAAAATTTAATGAATAACTGTTTTGCCAACATCCCAGCCCCTCCTCTCCACACTCCAGGAGCACACCAGGTGGAGGTACTCACCTGCTCATTGCACTCACTGGGTGTGCTTTATGTAACTTGAAGGGTTCTTAGACAATGAGCGTGAGCAGTAGAAGTACTGCTCACAAGAACCCTCCAAGAGCACAATAAACTGAACATATTGCCGTGCAGCTACAAACTCTCCAAAAGTTACATCCCTGAAAGACAGCTGGTAAGAAAACCAGATTTGATTTCCAATTACCTGGACAAATGTCGGCAACATATCAATCAGTGGACTGATTTATGGCAGACGTACTGTTTGTTAAATGTTTGGTAATCACTTAACTTAATATATGTGTTGTGTGTGTTTAATTAAAAGCATATATTAAACACTGTTGAGTTAAAAAATATGTTAAATGCTGTTGAATTTAAAAGCATATGTTAAAAGCTGTTGAGTTAAAAATGTGTTGAAAGCTAAATGTTCTGTGCCTACAATGTTGAACATTTGAGTCAACATTATGAGTGCTTTTATTTATACATTGTATTCTATTTTCATAGGTTTTTCACCTACTACTACAATGGCTACTGCCATGAGTGACTTGAACTGCTAAATAAAACAAGTATTCACATAGTGTTGTCATTGGAGTGAAGTCCTGTTCACACTTCAGGAGGAGAACTTGTCCCCTTCGAGTGGGGCCTGCACACCTTAACATCATGGCACCTGTCTGAGTTCACCTCAGCAGGGAATGAAGGGGGATGGCACAGCCGATAGCCGATATATAGGCCGATATTTTATAACATGTATTGATATAGTAAAGGATTTAATCATAGAAATATATTAGTAGAGGTTGACCAATAAGGCCAATGCTGATTATTGGGGATTTTGAACTAGAAGAGAGAACTAGAGACTGCTGCACTGGATCAACCATGCAGCAGTCTCTACCTCTAACCTTCTGATTGGATATGCACCGCTGATATATTTTTTTAAATGTCTGATTTATAATCTTGTGTATGACGCTTGTAAATGTGTCAGTGTTGAACTCTGACAGCAGGGGGAGCTGTATATTCATGTTTAGTAGGTACTTCAGAGGGAGCTTGTTTAAAACACCGTAAGTCTCTGGGCCCGATCTTGTGATTCAAAACGCAGACTATAGCCTTACATTTTGTGCTGGGTAGGAGTGCACTTTGAGATCTTGAAGCCCCTAGATTTAGCGCATTTAAGTGGGAAGTACGTGGTGTGGAGAAACACTAATGGCCAATTGGTGTGTAATGTACAGAGCCTTTTTCCTCCAACCAGGTCGACTCTGCGGCCGGGAAGGGGCAAGGGAGAGGGGATGTAGGGGAGTGGGTGGTGAACCTGTGCTTTTGTTTTGTTCGCAATTACATCCAAGCGAGAACCGATCCATGCCACAGTGGGACGGGTTGTAGGTGACATCTCTTCCTCTGGAGACGCGAACATTGTTTTGTACATGATGGGGTTAATAAAGTAGTAGTAAAGAGTTTGCGCAGTCCTTGCGCCAGGCAAAAGATATGGCCCTCTATCACTTATGGCAGGGCTGAAATGCAAAGCTCAGCTTGTTTAGCTCCATAGGTAGAGCACAGAGTTCATAACTATGAGTTTGTGTGATCAAACCTGACCTCCACCCACTGGGAAGAACATAAATCAGCGTCTATGGTGTGACTGATTATACAGAGGGAGATTTTTTTTCTGTCAGTCCAGTCCTGGCTTATGGTACCGAAATTATACACAAAAGTCTACAACATAAAATGTATAAAATAGGTGTACAAACTTGTGACTGATTTTCACCGCTCTGTTTTTTTGCTCCTCTGAGGCCTGGGAAGTTGTGGGAGAAGAGTCAGAAATTATTCTAACTCTTTCCAATGCAAAATACAGGAAGTTTTTATCACTTTCGGTTCCGTAGATATCGGTATTCTTCTCGACCAATATCAGCCGATTTAGTAAAATACCTCTCATTGGCCCGAAGTATCGTTTGCGCCCTAGTTAAAACAGATCACTTGTGGTATGGTGGCGCAGTGGTTAGTGTTCGTGCTTCGAAGGTCCTGGCCAGACAGGGCTTTCCTGTGTGGAGTTTGTACGTTCTCCCTATGTCTGCGTAGGTTTCCCTCGGGTACTCTAGTTACACTTACCCTTACCCTTAGCTTATGGCTAAATGAAATAAATATGTCATGTTAACTGGTCACCTTAAAATGTATTTATTTCTTTTTTTTTTATCCATGAAGACCTCCTTTTTACTCAAACTGTACAGCTTGGTTTGTGTTTTATTGTGAAGGTCCAAAGCTTTGTTGGAGAGCTGTGTTTCTCTAGTTTGAAAAAGTCTAATGAGCACATCTTTGATTAGAATATTGCTATGGTTCAGAGTGACTGCAGTAATGCAAATGACACAGCCAATCTGAGTTGGTCTCTCTGGTTATTTGATGGAACAACACTCTTTCAGTCTGATGCCAGGCCTGATACATCTATGATGAATCTCCAGGAGGAACAAATGGACACCAAATGATTACATTTGCATGATCATTATGTAAACTCAATTCTATGAATAAATAAGCAGGGCTGTGGCACTTTGGCACTCAAGGCTAATTAGATAGTGTGTCACCAAAGTTGTAGACTCCATATACCACGGAGCAGCGATGAATGACAGTCTGGAATTATTTATGGCATGGGGCAGGACAAGGCATAAAGCATATGAAGCTACTGCATTCACATGTAATCTCTGTCACAGAAATGTACTGTCAGCCATGATATAGAGAAAATTCATTCATTCACTGGGAAGCAGAATGGAGTCCAAGGTCAGTGAAGGGAGGGCATGGGTAGCTAATCTAGCCCAGCTCGCCCCGGGAGGAACAATCAAGTCATGGAACCAGAGAATCACACATGCAACCATAAATATTCATTTGCATTCAGAATAACAATTTACATGTTGAATTTAGCTCAGCCCCAGCAAATCAAAGCCTACAGCATAAACACACGCTGAGACAATGCGCAGTCCACAGTGATGAGATTATGAGCCGCAGCCAGTGGTGTCCTGCTGGAAGATGAGTCATGGAATCCACAATGATATGGCTTTTGTAATGTGAAAACTGGAATAGTGACAAACCTCAATTATTATATTTACAGAGATACTATATTAATAAACCATAGGAAAAAATGTCTCTGATTATTTGTACAGATTTATTCTAGCCACCAGAGGAAAGGGATTCAACAGACATACTGTAGGTTTCAGCGACTATGAGCTTTAGATTGGGCCACACATCAATGCTTTAAGCTCAGACAGCCTTTTCATATAAAACCATTAAGCAATGGAATCAACTTCCAGACAACCTGAACTTGTTACGTAACTTACTCTTGCCTGTACTTTTCCACATTAATGTTATTAACCTCTTAACCCCCACCTGAACCGAGCACATTTTCCCCCAGTTTGCCATTACCCAAATCTGTCGTCTTACTGTATAGTCATATTTTTAACGCTTTTTGGTTGCTTTTTAGTTATGTTTTTGCTTCTTCTTTTCCCATTTTTTGCTACGTTTTGATTGATTGATTTTTTGTAATTTTTTTACACTTTTTTTTTTAAACATGGTGTTAAAACACCATGTCAATGCACCCTCACGTGTTATACCTTGTTTATGTTTTGTTTTTTCAGGACACCACGGATTGTAGCCTTGGGCTAATTTCCATCTGTAGGCAAAATGCCAATTCCTACACAGAGAGCTACATCACATTTAACACACTGAAAATGAGTAAAGACATCAGGTTTCATCTGTAGGCCGACGACAAACAGCTCTATTGGCCTGTGTTTCCGAGTGCTGCATCCACACTGGACACTCTCAATAACTGCCTCCTGGATGTTAAAAAAGTGGCTCGCTTTCAATCTCAATGAGTTAGAGCAGTGGTTCTCAACCTTTTGGAGCCGCAACCCCCATTATAACAGGTAAAGGGGTTCGTGACCCCCCGCCCAGGGTCACACCTTGTGAAATAGGAACATTAGCCTACATAATTCTTAAAAAACAAACACCTGAAATAAAATTCATCAAACTACGAACAAATAATGGCACTCTGGTAAAATAGCAAACACATGCTACAATAAAACATTATATTATATGCAAACGAAAATATGTATGTTTTATCTAAATGATCTGGCGACCCCCCAAATTTGTCTCGCGTCCCCTTTGGGGGTCCCGACCCCCAGGTTGAGAATCACTGAGTTAGAGTGCAGTTGCTTCAGTCCTGATCCACCCCACGGCACGGCTAGCTTTGGACAATCTAACCCCAGTTTTCTCCTTGGGTAAAAAACCTTGGGAGTTCTTTTGGACTGCCATCTTCAGCTTGATAAGCAGGTTAGTGCGATGGTGAGAACGAGCTTTTCCCAGCTAAGGCTCCAGGCGAAAGTGAAGCCCTTTTGAACCAATCAGACCTGGAGAAGGCTATTCATGCTTTCATCAGCTCTAGAATGGACTTTTGCAAAGCCCTATATGAACTTAATAAATCCTTTCTCCGAGTGCTACTGGCACAGAAAGCAGCGGCTCGTCTTCTCTCAAACAGTCCAAGGAGGTTCACACACCTGTTCTCCAGGCTCTCCACTGGCTCCCTTGAGTTCAGGATATAGTTCAAAGTCGTGTTGTTCGTGTTCTGGGCCACGCATGGTTTTGCTCCTGCTTACCTCTCTGACCCACTGACTGTGCACCATCCTGTCAGGGCACTGCATTCTTCTGGTCAAACATCTTTGGTGGTGCCCAAGTCCAATCATTTGCTGTTTATGGACCCAGGCTCTGGAACGCATTTCCTCCTGAGCTGTGGACCATCACTGAACTATCAGTCTTTAAATCTCGGCTGAAGACACATTTATTTAGCCTGGCCTTTCGATAAATTGCTATACTGTCCGTTTTTATTCTTGCTCTGTTTTTAAATGTATACTGTGAAACTTTGTGCACCATCTGGCTGTTGAAAGGTGCTACACAAATATAATAAATTATTTTCACTCAGCCTGCTGTAGTCCTCGCTCGTAAATACTTGTTTTCCATTCATGCGTCTGTATGTTGCAAAGTGATAAAAAACAATGTGCGATAATTTTCCAGGCCTGCAACGTATTTTTACAGTAAAGGAAAAAGATTGGCTAACATCTCGAAGTGCACTCTCTTCACAAGTGTGCATTTGTGCATAAAAGTCATGGTTAGTCTGGACAAGTCTTGGAATAACATCGTTGCATAAACTCTTCATTGACAATGTTTTCAGTTCTTTTGAACAGCTGAGGACTAAATATCATATCCCTGGATCCCATTTCTTCAGATATCTACAGATTAGGAACTTCATTGCCTGTAACATGGACTCCTTTCCGTCTTCCCCATCCCCATCACTTTTGGATGATATCTTCAAGCTCAAACGAAATACCAAGCGCCTCATAAGTGTTATTTATGGATTGTTAAATAACTACAAAATGGTGACATTGCAGATACTCAAAAACAAATGGGAGGAAGACTTGTCTGTGCAGATTTCAGATGAGACCTGGAAAAGGATTATTAACAGAATTTTTTCATCATCTATTTGTCTCAGGCATGTTGTTATACAATTTAAAGTAGTACATCGCCTTCACTGGTCCAAGACCAGATTGAGTAAGATCCGAGAAAATTTCGACCCTACATGTGATCGGTGTAAACAAGATCCAGCCTCTTTGGTGCATATGTTTTGGACATGTACAAAATTACATAGCTTTTGGGAACACATATTTGATATTTTTTCCAAAACGTGTGGTTTTACCCTGAAACCCTGTCCATTTGTTGCACTATTTGGAGTGACTATGGATGCCCGTGTGACAAAGGCACAACTCGGCTTGATAGCCTTTGGTGCACTGTTGGCGCGTAGAAGAATTTTATTGAATTGGAAGGATGCACATCCACCTGTATATGGACACTGGGTTAGGGATGTCATGTTCTATATACAACTAGAAAAGATTAGATACACAACAAAGGGTTCTGTCCAAACATTTTATGACATCTGGAGACCTTTCCTTGCTCGGTTTGGGGATTTGGATGCAGGGGATATCACTGTGTAATGTGCATGATCTATTACTGCATTGTTTATTATTGCACATTTTGTATTGGGTCTGGCTGGCTGTGGGTGGGGGGTAGGGTGTAAACATAAAAACTCAATAAACACACCTTGATCAAAAAAAAAAAAAAAAGTCATGGTTAAAGTTTTATTATGCACGAGGCTCTCTTTTGACGCCACCTCTACTAGGACTGTTTAAACCTTCTTCTGTGGAAGCGCTGTTAGACTATGTGTTGAGAGTTCATGTCTCCGGGTCCTGTACTGATGGTAAATAAACTTCATCCAGTGTCTCCTGCCTCTCTACAACTGTACGTTAGGACCAGTGTTAATTTTGACAACATCTTTTATTTTAGTTTTAGTCTTAGTCTTTTGACTAAAATGTAATTTAGTTTTAGTCAAGATTTAGTCAAAAAAACTTTTCAATTTTAGTCTAGTTTTATTCGACTAAAATTAAGACTAATTTAGTCGACTTTGCATTTATAATATTCATTATAATCATATTTAATCGTGGTCCTCGACTTCATGGAGCTGCTTCCACATGATAAAGCTCAGAGCTGTTCATTTGGCATTGAATTTAAATGATCTGAGGCTTTTTCAGACTGTCGGATGATTTTAGTCTCTTCTTTTCATTTTTATTTAGTCTTATTTTAGTCGACTAAAATATCTGGACATTTTAGTCATAGTTTTAGTCTCATGAGAAAGTTTTAATTTAGTTTTAGTCCTATTTTAGTCTGCAAAAAAATCACTTTGACTAAAATTAAGACTAAATATTTTAGTCGACGAAATTAACACTGGTTAGGACTTAGGACTTCAAATATCACTACTTTCTATAATATATATTTCCATACAAATTATACTGTCTTTGTCACTTGTTATTGAATTGTGCCTCGTCATTTTTCACAATTTGCAATCCCACTAATTTGGCAAAATTTTATCCACCGGGCTATCAGGAAGCTGAACTCCCTTCCCTTCCCTACCCTCCCTGTGCTTCCACCCCTCACCCCTCACCCCTCACCCCTCACCCCTGACCCCACACCAAGGACTTGAGAAACGATCTGAGGACATGATGCCACAAATCATTTAAAGAGCTTCATATTTAACTTATACAGTACACTATACATTGCATACAGTATATATTTTCCCTCCTTGTCTTTCCAGGGCTATTGCAGGCTTGGTTGCTCAAACCTGTCCTCTAAACCCAATTACTCTAGCTACAACTCTGTTTCTGTGCGGTCAGTCCCAGAGCTATGATTTGAGCTGTCAGAGCAGTGTGGACTGGTGTTTCCTATAGTGAATCTGTCCCCTAGCTAATAATAAGGCCTTCCTTTGCTTTGAGGTAACGCCGGGGGAAACAGTACTTTCTCAAAAACCAGGCGCTCTTCTACTTGAAAAGGAAATGACAAGATGTTTTCAAAGACGTACTTAAGAGGCATCTTCAAATACAATGTTAGACGGTGGCCTTTCGGATATAATGCCACATGATAGATGAAAACAGCATTGAGGAGTGAAGTAGAGTGTGCTATATACAAACAAAGTTACAGACTTTCAGCCAGGAAGGAAAAAAAAAATGTAAAATCCAATTGGATGGCAACCATGGCAACCAAAAGAAACCCAAATTGTAACAAATGTCTATAATCCATACAAATATGGTGTGGAGTAATAAATGGTGCTGATGCTAATGCACATATGCAGATACAGAGAGAGGATCATTCTTTTGCTGTGTGACATTCAATGATGCGCCAAGTTGCAGCAATGTGGCACACACTAAATGCACTTGAGACAAACTGTAATCCACTCACAGCAATAAGTTTTAGGCACATAGCTAGTGTAATTTACAATAAATGTAAATTATCTGATCCAAAATCTAATGTCGTGGCCAAGCAATTCTCATTTTTCTTACCGGCTTCCCACTCACATATTGATTTTACTGCAATAAGAAAATTACTTCTCCTTGTAGAGTGAAATAACAGCAGTAAAATGCAGCACACAGATGAGGAAAAGCCAACAGACAAGGCCATTACTCAACCAGCATGGATATATTGCAGCGCAGCTCACTTCTAATGTCAGCTCAGGCCACCAGGTAAATGATGCTTAATGATTTTGTATTTGTACTGCTCTGAAGTGCACTCATAGAAGAGGTGCTGGTAAACAGGATTGTAGCTATAGTATTAATCAGAAGGGGCTCATGTGTGGAGTTTATAGCAGAGGTAGGCAGGGGCTCTGTGTAATGGGTCAAAGTGAGAACTGGGAAAATAAATTCTCATTCTGTGGTGCTTTAAACGTCTAACCCTGGCCATGAGAGGATCTCACTTATTTTTGTGTGGTTTAGTTATACTAAAAACATCAGTTTGGATATAGATTGTTTGACCATTAGCTTGGTACAGTGTGAGGAAAAAGTATGTGAACGCTTTGGAATTTCTCACAGTTCTGCCTAAATTGGTCACTAATCATGAGAGTGAACAAACAGTGTCTGCTAAAACTAATACCACCCAAACATTTACATTCTATCATTTTATTATTGGCCATAACATGTAAACATTCACAACAGAGGGTGGAAAAAGTGAACACTCAGAAATCTCGCTGAACTGCAACAGTTTTGTAAAGAGGAATGGTCTGAGATTCATCCTGATCGTTGTGAGCATCTAACAGTGCAACTACAGGAAAGCAGTTAAGTAATGTCACAGGTTTTCTGCAAAAAATCTGATAAATCTGATGTGATATAATAAGATAAAATGTAAATGTTTGGGTGGTATTAGTTTTAGCAGACACTGTTGAATTATTCTTATGATTTTGATGAAGATCAGACAACATGTTATGACCAATTTAGGCAGGAATGTGAGAAATTCAAAAGCGTTCACATACTTTTTCCTCCCACTGTATATAGTGTGTCATTCACACCTCCTCACCACACTACTGAATGCACTGGCTCTACAGGCTTTTGTGTTGCTGACAAAGCCTTTTGGATGACTTCAGAGTACAGGTGATGACTCAAGAATCTTAATCTCGGATTACAGTAGATTTGCGCAAATGCAACGTGGCAAATGTTGCTGGACAGAAAAAAAAAAGTCTGGACTAATTGTAACAGGGACTTTGAAAGTGGAAATGATAGTGTGAGGGCTGAGGGGGAGTGAATGATGGGGGTGTTGTCAGTGCGGTGCTCTCATTCATTAGGACAGTAATTCAAGCGGAGCACGGTATCACAGAGGGAGACCTGAGACGAGGGCCGGTAGAGAACCTTTGCTACACAATCACACAACAGCAGTTAAGATCGATAAACATGCAGGTAAAGGTGGCAACAAAACAGGCTCTTTGTGGCCTGGACAGTGGAGAATTACAGGTTGTAGTGTTTGTGCGAGTGTAATCAGTAGTGATGTGACATGAAGTAATACTCTACACTTAGCCACTTAGCACAAGCTTAGCAACTCACAGAAGATTGATGAAATGGTGACGCCACATGGATCTTAGATAATTAATCCTCTGATGTGTAATGTCATTCATGGTATGCATCAGAATGGTTTTGATGAAAAGAAGAAAAAAAACTAAACTCAAGCATAGCTATAACAAGAATGGACGAGAGGCAACTTTGAAAACATCTTCCGAGATGTAAAATTACAGGACTAAAGATATATTCAGACATTTCTGAAATCTTACTGGTTAACGGTAAAGCCTGATGTACAGCCAAGGGCGCATTTTAGTATGTTATCAAAAATGTGCTAATTGCAAATTTAATGAATCAAAAGAGTCCTCTTCGCTTAATTATAAACCGCTTCATCAATATTTGATTGAAAAATATGGCCATCGTTAGGTTCAATTCTTGGCATGCATTTTGAATGTATTTGCAGAAGGAACTGCACAGTGAAGAGGGAGCGTGTACAAGATACTGGTTTTTAATGCTGTTACTAAAGAGAAAGCTAGAATCATGTTCAGACTGCAAAAATAAGTGACTGTCCTGATCTGAACATTAACTATAAAAATATACACTTTGAACAATTATAAAAGTGCATATTTGATTAAGCATGTTAACTTAATTTGTAAAACCACTGCTCTATAGAATATATAGGCCCCCCTTGCACAAGCACTTCAACACTGATTAGTCTTCTGGAAAGATAATAGCTGATGATGCCGAGAAAGTGGGAGTGTGAAAAATGTATGGCTATTTATGGGAGTAAAATAACTGATCACCCCGCTGATAACGCTTAGGAGTAAATAAGAACGACAGAGGTTAGGCAGAAGTCCTTGGCCTGGTTGCTATAGCGACTTCAACGCATGTGTTGAAGAGGGATGGAGGAACATGCATCACTGACAATAGGGAATAATGCATGAGAAACATCTATTATTTTTATCCATAAGGCAGATAACAATGTAAGGGCCTGGTGATGGCTTCAGAGTACATCAACGCTTGGCTTTGCAGAGGAGTATATATTCTGTATTGACACAAGAGGAGGGAAGGTTGATTTGTGTCTTATAGATGAGGTCATGTCGAGTTTAGAGTCTGACAATAAAATGTGTGAAAATTGAAAAGATAAATTGCGCTCAATAAAGAAGCAAATGTATGACTTTGACAAAGGACAAAGGACAAAGTTGAACAACAAAATCAATATTCCTCCTGCTCAAGTATCAATTATTTTTCTTTCTTCGAAATAAATGCCAATGAAGGGCTGAAGCCTGAAACGCTACCGTCGGTGAGAGCAATATATTAAAAAAATAGTGAGCCTCACATATGTGCAGATCTATTCTTTTGTTTTCTCACTGCACTGTTATTGACCCAGCACTGGTGAATGTGCGTGTCTTTTCCTTAAAACTACAGTTGAAATAGATAAATACACAATTTCAATAAAAATACACAATACTTTAAAAAGTGTCAGTAAAGCTTCCGGAAAGTATAAACCCACCCCAGTGAACAATTAGAAGTTTGGAAACGCATTAGGAAGTTATTACCGCAACCAACAATTACGGCTAATGGTTTATATTAAGGGGTGTTCGTTAAGTATTAACAAGGTATTATTAAGCATTAGTAATTAATAGACCATAAATAATATGCTTGGGAAGATAATAATAAGCTGCTCATTATACTACTAGAAACTTGCACGCAAATAGGCCATGGATAATATGCTTATTCATGGCCTATCCGAACCTTAACCTTAATCTTAACCCAGAACTCTAGACAGATTGCTTATTAATATCTAATAAATACCTAATGAGCACCCCTTAATATAAAGCGATACACAGTCCTGATTTGCACTATGTGCTTCATCGTCCTTTGTTTTGGTAAACTATAAGTCAGTCAGGCATAAGACCTTTAAGTGATGGCTTTTACACAATAGTCATTTGAGGATCTTTGTAAAACGCAATGTATCTTAATTTCCTATGGGGCTGTGGAATAGCTGAAGCTAGTACAAAAACATTACAGTCATTGTTACACTCACCTTGTCACATTACCTTCTTAAAGCAGAACTAAGTAACTCATGCTGCAAGAGGCCATACGTGCCACTGCAGGTGTCGTAGCATTTGCCTGGCTCTGCCATACTATTCCCTGTCCATTCCACGCCTGGCCTTTGTTATGGAAAAGCTTGACAAAGCGGGTGAAAGAGCCATTCGTCTGACACACGCCTGTATATGGAAAAGGGGCTTTTGTGTGTATTGGTGGCTCCTACCCGGAGGCAGTGAAGTTGCAATTGTGGTTTACTGGCCAAAGACACCAGGAGGAGATGAAAGTTGTATTACCCCTAGAGGGACTACGAAAAGGATTTATTAAGATAAACAAGTTACTTAGTACTGCTTTAAAATCACAACAGAACGACTGTGCCAGTTAGTCTGTGGGTGGAGGTCCTCGGGGTGCTCTGGTTTCCCCCATCAACCAAAAAAATGTTTGACAGGCTAATCCTCCAACTATGTCATCGTGACCATCGTGGGTCCCTGGGTCCACTGCACCTGACAGGTTGCCCAGGCAACTTTGAAGAATGGGTGAAATGTAGCAAACTAATTTCCCTATGGAACAAAGTAAAATCTGAAAGTCCTCTAAAATGCTCTTTCAACAACTTTGCACGCCTTGTGTATTTTTATAACACATTTTGGAGAGAGGTTTCTATGATTGATATGAAAAGAAGCAGAGCCAGCAGCATTTCTCTTTCTCTCTCTCTGTCTCTTTGTTCTGCAACAGTGTGGCGTTTTGTTTTTAACTCGATAATTACATGCCTCAGTGTTCGGCTTGTGAGCGGGACATGGGGGGACACTCACAGGGGATGGTGCGCAGGTAGAGGTTGTCCCGGATAATCTGCTGGAGTTTGTGGTCCAGGGAGCCCTTCTGGAACTGCAAGCTGAGGTAGTGGCGCAGGTCCGAGTTCAAAACTTTCCCTGCAAGAAGAAACAGACACAGACATCCCGGTCAATAAAAAAGAAAATCCATCCAAGTGACATGTATCATAACACAGGGATCAATAACCCCAAACTTAAGGCACTCAGCGGCTACTGTTAAACACAAAATCACTCTCCCACACATTGCCAATGCAAATATTTCAGGTGCTGGGATTTTAAAGGACATGAATACCAAACAAAGGAAATAAGAAGGTAATGGACACAAGAAACGTCATTGTAATGTATTTATGAATGATGCGTCTTTGCTTTTGTGCCACTCGTTCTACTCGGATCGTTATTTCTGGACGGCGGAATTTAACCGGAGAAAAGATGGAGTAACACTGGGAGGACTTGCGTAATGTGTTGCCAACAGCAGCTTGTGCGCAGTAAGTATAAACAAGATAAATCTGTCAATAACATTTGGGAGAGAGAGCTCAATTTGGAAAAACAACAAAACTTGACCCCAGAAAAGCTATGGAGCCGTTCTATGCATAAAGAAGTAGTTCTGTGGAGGAGCGATGCACACTGCTCTCAATGCACCTCTATGGACACGGGCCAAGTTCAGGCAGGTTTGACGTATGGGCATGCACTTTTAAGAAACAATTACCTCTCACAGGGGCAAATTAGCTTCACCAACCGCATGAAAGGTATTTTAGGCTACCAAAAGTGCTGTTGTGTGTAAAAAAGCACATTGTATTATTATTCAGCATGGTGCGCTGTTGCCACCAATATCTTTATCCAACACAAAAACGTGCCTCATCCAGACACACACAGCACACAGATTTGAATTGTTCAAAGCCACGATCTCAGAAAGCAAGTGCAACCGACTCCCTGGAAGCTCTAGACAGACAAAAAAGTTCATGAAATGTTTGAAAGCAAGACACTCGACACTCGTCATCTACAAGTCGCGACAAATAAGCCTCACGCTGAGAGACGGAACAGAAAGTTTTCAATGTGGATTCCATTTCAGAGCAAGCTTTGTATTTGGCTGAGGAGAGTTAAACATTTGGCAGATGAAAAGTACACCCATTGTAACCCCGTTCCTCTGGCTTTTAAAGCTTCTATGTCTGTATTGTGCGCTCATGCCGACAGAATGTAAATCGGCAGAAAGATCCTACTGTCGAGTTGGAGCTACAAGTGTTGCCCCCTCGAAATCACCAGGGAGAATCAGTTGGCTTTTCAAAGTTTATTTCGAGCTCAAATAGTACAGAAAAGAAAAGGGTAAACATAGGTCCCACGTCCCAGATGTGACAAGGCTTAGGCCACGGCCCGACTACTGCGCCACAGCTTCTGCCCTGAGGCTGTGGGCCTAGCTCTTTTAAACTAGCATCAACAGGTCACGTGATGGACGCGCTTCCGGTTTCAATTATAAAAAGGCAGTGTTTAATTTAGCGAAAAGATTAATAAATACTGTTATTTACAGTGAACCATTTACCAACAATAAGAAAGCGCTTAAATACTTTGTCGAAAATGGGCGAGCAACACCCTCCCCCACTAAAAATAATGTTAACCCAACATTCCCTTAATCCTACTGGGGGGTCTTACTTGACTTAAACCATAAATTGTAGCAAATAAACACCTTGAACAACAGCAATACTTCACAAAAGAGTCCAGGCTAAATGAATAGTGTCCGTTATCCAAGAGTCCTTTGGCATGACGCGCAGGTTTAAAGGTCCATTTCCGTATTTGGGTAGATAGTCCGTTGAAGCATTGGTGGGCCCCAGAATCTTCAGAATTGACTCAAGGAAAATACCTCCTACCCAAGATTTTGTAGCAGTATAGCAAACCAACTTAATAGCATGTACTACTTAAACAATAATTAAAGTACATTTACTACTATTGCACATATCTCTATTGCACACAAGCCACCTACTTTAAGTGCAACTCAATTAGCAGGTACATAAAGTGCATGTTACTACTGCATTACGACTGGGAATTAAAAAGGATATAGGTTGGCCGAGGTGCTGAAGAAGCCGTCTCGGACCCTCGCTGGTTTGGACACACCGACAGGACAGGTCTGCACTTCCAGGACCGTGGGCTCACCAAGCTGGTCGTAGGTGTACAAGCGCCTGGGCCGTCTGGTTCTGACAGGTCTTGCAGGTCGCTCCGAGGAGTCAGAGGAGGATGCCTCTCGCTCAGATGAATCCGCTTCCTGTACTGGCTCTGGCTCCGGCTCAGGGTCAACCTCTGGGATCAGGATCACCACTTCAGCTCTCTCCTCAGCAGGTGCAGCTCCCTGTTCCGGCTGTCTTGGAGTGGGGACTCTAGGTTGGAACTCTCTGGCAGTTGGATTGAGCGGCTGAAGAGCGGGTTGGGGTGGCATGACGAGATGGTAGTCTTCCTCACTAGAGCTCTCTGTACCTGCAGGCTGGATGTTGCACTTAACACTTGTCCCTCTTCCTGGCGACGTTCTGGTTCTCCTGCTTCTCCTTTTAGGGTTGGGGACGACAGGCGCTGGTTCAACCAGGTAAGGACAAGGTAAGAGCAAGTTTCTGTGCAGCACCCGTCTTCTCCCTACAGCATTCAGAGGCTCAACCACATAGACAGGGCTTCCAGGGCCTTTGCTCTCCCTCACCACATGGACAGTGTCCTCCCAGTGACTGCGGAGCTTCCCCGGACCACCTCGAGGCGTGAGATTTCTCACCAATACATGGTCACCCGGGTTCAGCGTGGAGCTCCAGGCGCGCTGATTGTAATAATCTTGGCCCTTTTTTGCAGACTTCCTCATGTTCGTCAGGGCAATGGCATAGGCTTCCTGCATTGCCTCTCTCCACTTCTCCGCATAGCCAGCAGGGGTCTGTTTCTCTGCGTCACCGAGCTTCTTGGGAAACAAGAGGTCAACTGGGAGGGTTGGTTCACGTCCAAAAAGCAAGAAGAAAGGGGAGTACCCTGTCGCCTCGTGGATGGTGGAGTTGTAGGCATGAACTACTTTGTTGAGGTGCTCCTTCCATCTGGCCTTTTGTGTCTCCTCCAGTGTCCGCAGCATACTCAACAGAGTCCTGTTAAAACGTTCGGCAGGGTTAGCTTGGGGGTGGTAAGGTGTAGTGCGAGAGTGTTGAATACCACCATATTCCTGGAGCTTCCGAAACAGCTGGTTCTCAAACTCTCTCCCTTGGTCGTGGTGGATCCTGGATGGAAACCCAAAGCGTGGGATAAATTCGTCAAACAGCTTTCTGGCAGCAGTTTTCCCGGCCTTGTCTTTGGTTGCGTAGGCCTGAGCGTATTTAGTGAAATGGTCCACTAAAACCAGGATATACTCTTCCCCTCCGTTGCTTTTCTCCAGATGTAAAAAGTCTATTGAGACCATCTCGAATGGTGCAGAAGTTTCAATGCTTTGAAGTGGTGTCCTTGTGACTCTGTTGGGCCTTTTGTTTTTGATGCAGCTGCAGACACGTGTAACGTAGTGCTCCATCTCCTGCCTCATTTTTGGCCAAAAGAAGCGCTCTCGGGCCAGGGCCACCATCCGGTCAGCACCCAAGTGTCCCATCTCCTCATGGAGGTACTTGTACACCAGGGGTTTCAAGGGCTCTGGCACCACCAGTTGCAGCCTGTTGTTGGTCTTCCTCCACAGGAGTCCATCTTCACCCAGCTGCAGCTTTGGCCATTCTCTCAGGAGAACCCGGACTTGCTCACTCTCTGCAGCTTTGTCTCTGTACTTCAGGTAAGTGTTTTCTCTTTTCAGGTTGGAGACCCTCTGGATGGCTGGATCTGCATTCTGCTGGGCCTGGATGTCTTGGATGGAGAAGGGCTGAAGGGGTGGTACAGCACTGCCATCTGGTGGTAGGACATCCACATTACAGGTGACAGCAGAAATCCAGTTGATCTCACCTGTTTGGCTGCTTTTGACTGCTTTACAGATGCTGTCCATGACCTCCGGCTCACACTCTTCCGTGCACTCCTGCATGATGGTTTTGATGGGCTTAGGTCTGCGAGAGAGAAAGTCAGCATCTGTGTTAGCTGTTCCAGGTCTGTACTTGAGTGTAAATCTATAGTCTGCCAGCTCTGCAACCCAGCGGTGACCCGTGGCGTTGAGTTTTGCCGACTTGGTAACGTAAGTGAGTGGGTTATTGTCACTGTAGACTGTGAAGTGTGGCGCGTGGAACAGGTAGTCACGGAAACGCTCTGTGATGGCCCATTTCAGTGCGAGGAATTCCAGTTTTCCTGAGTGCAGCTTGTAGTTCTTCTCTGCAGGCGTCAGGGTTCTGGATCCGTAGCCAATGACTCTCAGTGCGCCACCTTGTCGCTGGTACAGCACAGCACCCAGCCCTTGCTCTGAGGCGTCAACATGGAGAATGAAAGGCTGCTCGAGGTCTGGATATGCCATAACAGGTGGATTTGTAAGTTGGTTCACAAGCGTCTCTAAAACTGCTCTGTGTATTTCTGTCCACTGAACCGGAGAGGAGGGTGGGAGCTGAGCACCTGAATGTTTTGTCCCCTTTTTGTGGCAGTGTTTTGGCTCACCTTTGGGCTTTGCCAGCAGCTCATACAGTGGCTTTGCAGTCCTGGAGAAGTCCTGGATGTAAGCTCTGTAGTAGCTCAAGAATCCCAGGAGCTTCCTCACCTCTCTCACTGTAGCTGGGGTCTGGTACGTGAGCGCCTTTACTACCTCCACCTCTCTTGGGTTCATCCTGTATCCTTCTGCAGAGATCACACGACCAACATACGTTACTTGTGGCTTAAACAACTCACATTTTTCGGCTCTCAGCTTCATCCCACAGGCTCTCTGTCGCCGCAGGACTTGTCTGACGTTTTCCACATGTTGGTCAAATGTGCGGCTGAAAACAAGGACATCATCCAGATAGGGCACACAGACTTCATCCCTCAGATCTCCCAGGCATCCCTCCATGTGGCGTTGAAAAGCAGCCGGGGCATTTGAGAGGCCAAATGGGATCCTGGTCCACTCATAGAGTCCCCATGGTGTAATAAAGGCTGTGTATGGTCTGCTCTTCTCGCTCATGAAGCCTTGGTGGTATGCTTTGCCCTGGTCCAGGACGGTGAACCAGGAGTTTCCACCCAGGTTTTCCAGGATTTCTTGGATCCTGGGGATGGGATGACGGTCTGGCCAGGTCTTCTCATTCAGCAGCCTGTAATCAATGCATAACCGGAGAGTGCCGTCCTTTTTCCTGACGCAGACTACCGGTGAAGAGTAAGAGGAATAGGACTTTTGAACCCAACCTCTACTCAACAAATCCTGAATGTGAGCCTTGACTTCCTGATACAGGTGTCGGGGTATGGCATTGTACGTTCTCTGGACAGGAACAGAGTCTTTCAAATTAATGTCCATTTGCAAACCAGTGACACAACCAGCATCCCACTCATCTCTGGCAAACACGTCACCCTCCTCCACCAGCATCTGACGAACTCTGTGCTGCTGCTCTGCCGAGAGGTGACTCAGATCTACAGGCGGGACCCAGGGCTCCCTCTGTGGTGCTTGACTGGGCTGCTCCAGTGAGGATGTGGCACTGCCCTCTGGTGACTTGGGCTCTAGTGGATAAACAGCATCAACACTGTGTAACCAGCCAAGCGTTGTGCGGCCACAAAGAGTAATATCACAGTCTGTTGTGTTTTCAACAGTTACCTTAATCCTCGTATTCTCTTGATGTTGAATGAGCTGCTCTCTTACTTTGAGTCCTGTGGGCCACGGTGTCTCCGGGTTAGGCTCCAACACGACGTGAGTTCCACAGAGCAACCCTTGCTGTAGATAGTTGCATTGCACTTGGATGGCGTTCCTCTTTGGGACAGTAACTGGCATTCTTCCCAGACGAGCAATGTGGGGGTTGTTTTCAGGTGACGGCTTCTGTAAAACAGTTAGAACAGCCCTCGCAGTTTCCTGACCCACATCAAGTGCTGAACAAAATCTCCTTACCATGTGACCAGAAGGAAAACAGCTTCCAAGACCCTCATTTGCCAAAGCCAGCTCCTCAATTACATTAAATCCAATAATAGGACGTTCCAGATCTGTAGAGGCGACTAAGATAGGAACAACTACTGGTTCATCACTCATCCCAGCAACAGCATCTTGTGACAGTGCAAACTTCACTTCAATCCAGCCCTGGTATGGAATCTTTGTCCCATTTGCTGCGGACAGATCCAGCCCTCCTTCTTCCAGTAACTCTTCCACAGGCCTCACAGTAACATGGGGTAAGTGTCTCTGCTTCCACTCATCCCCAATAATGGACACTTGTGAGCCAGTGTCCCACAGCACTTTGGTGTCAACATTGTTCATTGTGGCTCGAACAAGGCACCTCCTCCCCACCAGCTTAGCAGTTTGATGTTGTTTACCAGTGAGGGGCGCTGTGGTGCAGAATATGTCTGTGTTCTTACCAAGATGTACGCTGGTTTCGATCTTGTTGGTGGAGGCTGTGGTGTTCCTAGGCGCTCTGCGGCAACCAACGGCCCAGTGGTCTATGCTCCCACACTTGTAGCAGTGGTCGCATTTACCCCCTGGATTGGTCCGCTGGCACTGGTGACACTGCCGGTTGGGGCGTGTCCTTGGCGCTGGTCTGTTGTAGCTGTGGCTGGCTTGTCCCCATGGTGGTGGTTGTCCGGGTGGCTGGTGCAGGCTTGACAGCTGAGTGGTGAGATTCTGAATGGCTTCACAGATTGCTTTGTTCCCCTGGTCTACTTTCTCCATCAATGTGTCACGTTTTTCAAACTTTTGCTTTTTATAACTGGTAAAGTTACTGTCATAACTGCTGCTCTCAGAATCAGTGAAATGTGGATCATTACTCACCGCTAACACCTTGGCTCTGGATTTGCTTGACAGCTTGCCCTTCCTCTCCATTTCCAGGTTGTAGGCGGCGGTCATTTTCTCCAGCAGAACTTCATCAGTTACTCTCGGTTTTTGCAAATATGGCTTTAAGTCAATACGGATGGTGTCATCTTGAAGTCCGGTAAGTATGGTTTGCAAAAACTGATTTTGGATGAGCTCTGGGCTGTACTTCAAGCCAGTGTCTGCTCTCTCTGAAGCAAAGAGTATCTGTTGCCTCAAGTCCATAGCTCGAACTAAAAACTGGACTGGAGTCTCTCCGTGATCTTGTGCAGCACGAGTTAAGGAGTGGTACAGCTCATTAGCATCTTTTTCTACAAAATGAGTCCGCAATATTTGTTTCAGAGCTTTCAATGACAAATCATCTCTACTTTCCAGATAACTTCGCAATTTTGTTCCTGGAATAATAGCTTGAAGGACTGCATCAATAATTTCGCATTCATCATATCCCTTCTTTAATGCTTTTGTAATTTGTCTTTCTAAACTTGCATATCCCAGCTTATCCGTTTGATTATGTTCACCAATTTGTCCATTAATTTTCAAGTCTTTTCTATACATTGGGTGAACAACAGTTTGAGTTCTTTCAGACAAATTATTAGCGGCAGTAAGCGTGGTGGCAGAGGTGCGTGGTCTTACCACAGGTTCCGTGTTGCTGGGCGCAGTACCAGCTGTGTCCGCCAGAGGGCGGCGTGGCGACGTGGGACCAGACGTAGACAGCGTTTTTCTCAGTTCATCAATTCTGTCATTTATTTTCAATAACAATGACATTCCTCCATCTTCAAGCGACGTGACATCCTCACACTCCAAATGCTGCAGAATGAGCCTTCTCAATTTGCGAGGTGAGTTTTTTTCTTCATCTTCAACATTGATTTCAAGTGTAGTGCATATTTTAAGAAGTTCCGAAGCAGGTAAGGCAATTAGCTTTCCCTCGATTTCTTCCAGCATATTTTCCCATTCAGACATTTGTTCGTGAAAGTCTGGCATGATTGGAAAGTCTTCTACCTTGGCTTTGATCGTGACTTGCGGTGGGTTGTGTCGTCTTCCTTGACCTCGCTTCCGTTAGCATTAGCTCCGTGATAGCTTCGTGTTGGCGTCTCTCGTAGCGTATTCCACTCACGAATATAGTCCACACACGCGCTCCGGTAGCCACAATCCACGGTAGCGATCCAGGTCATCCACAAACTTAATCCGACCGGGCAGAAACACCAAGATTTTGTTGCCCCCTCGAAATCACCAGGGAGAATCAGTTGGCTTTTCAAAGTTTATTTCGAGCTCAAATAGTACAGAAAAGAAAAGGGTAAACATAGGTCCCACGTCCCAGATGTGACAAGGCTTAGGCCACGGCCCGACTACTGCGCCACAGCTTCTGCCCTGAGGCTGTGGGCCTAGCTCTTTTAAACTAGCATCAACAGGTCACGTGATGGACGCGCTTCCGGTTTCAATTATAAAAAGGCAGTGTTTAATTTAGCGAAAAGATTAATAAATACTGTTATTTACAGTGAACCATTTACCAACAATAAGAAAGCGCTTAAATACTTTGTCGAAAATGGGCGAGCAACACAAGCAAGAATTTGATTCAGGCAGGGTTTGGGATTTTTTAGGAAACCTCTAAACCTATATCAAATTGAATATATATGTAGTTTAGACTGAATTGTTAAGTCTGCGACCTTCAACATCCATTTTATGAAAGTGCTATTCATTAAAAGTTATGTGTTATTCAAAAAGTTACTCTCCGTCTCCCAGCCAAAGTGTCAGAGCTACAGTATGTTAATTACAATCTACAACTAATATTATATAGAATATTAACCTTGGTTATAATTACAGTGTGCATATAAATTGAACAAAAATATCAACGCTTCTGTGAAAAGCTGTTTTTTAAATAAACTTTACTTATATAAAGGGACTATACAGAGTTTAAAATGTTAAAACTAAGTATTTTCCTTATATGTCCCAGCAATGTCCTTATGTGTAGAATGAGCCCAGATCTATTCACCACAACTGCCTCTAAAATCCTGCACTGTCACTCAAAAGGGTCCGAAGTGCCGTCATGCACAAGCTTAATATAGAAAATGCAGTTACGCTTAAGACCTGAGGTGGCAGTAGTGAGCATAAAATTACGAACTTGCATCTAGTCTCGCTACAACAACTTGATCAACTCCGTGCAAAGGAGATGTGTTCCACTGTGTGAGGCCGACTCACACCTGATACTGACCCTCCCAGACCAGGGTTACCGGGTCTCAGAAGAAAAAAACATAAAAAAAATCTGCGGACATTGAAACCCACGGGGATTTTCAATGTGTTCAATCTCTCTTGCTGAAAAAGCTGCTCTGAGAGCCTTGGATTTGCGATCTTGTCATACGAAATAGTGATTTTTGTAAAGAAATACGCTTTAAATAGCCTATTTTGCATTGAAAACAGCTTATAACTTGGCAACCCCTGACCTTTCGAATGAAGAAAAGATGAACATTTCAGAGTGGACTTTTATTGTAGACAGCCAAAGGTACACCTGTGCAATATTCATGCAGTCTAATCTCGATATGCTCCACACGTGAGGTGGGATGAATTCTCAGAAAGAGTGCTTGATCCAGTCAAAGTGCTTAACATCAGTGAGCATCCGTTAAAATATAGATTATAATTCACAAACTCTGGAGCATACAGAGATGAGCTCTGAGAGGTTACAATTTTCTCTTGACGTGTATATTCAGCTTTTGACAGACTAACTCTCGGCTGTAGAGAGACACTACTTTGACACTTCTGGAGGACAGCACTGCTTCACATCAGAATGCCCCTCATGTCCACGGGCCCGTGCCATCTGCGCCGTTTTAGAGGCCGTCATCCCAGTGGGCTTGTCTCTTGGAATAAAGGTTGTTCTCAGTCCACCTCTCCAAAAAACAGGGCACATCACAGCTGGTCTAACTCACAAACAGGCACAGACCAGGACACCAAGGACCAATCTGGCAACTTCCCCTGCAAACGGTCCCAAAATCTCCTTTTTGTTCAATTTCAACAGCGTCACGGGAAAATAAGCCCGTTTCAGCAAACCATGTAGACCATATGCTTTATAGTTTGAGAAGCGAACAACTCTGAAACCTATCATGTGTATTCAGTTCAGCTCTCTGCCATTTTTGTTATGTAAATGTCGCTCGCAGGAGAAGAAGCTTGGAGAATTCTGGCCAACGCCCTTTAAGAAACACAACATGCTCACTGGTCCACGAAAGTCGAATTGAGAGATCAAATTGGAAAAATGGCACCATACATCTAGCCTTTTCTCTTCCGAAGCTTGTAGTTTATAGCGCACTCTTTCCATTAAAAAACTACACACAACCATTTTAGTGACATTCCACACACCTGTATTATGGAAAACAGTCGATGATGAAGGTAAGCATGCCACACTTGAAGTCCGCGCAGCAGTGTGACAGACTACAGGGGTACAGTGGGTCTTTGTGCCGTCCTGCTCCTGCCAGGCCCGGTTAGTGCTGCTGTCACATCACACCAGATAACACTGCCATTGTAGTGAGCCCTATTTTTCTACTACTCAATGGGCTCTTTTGTGCCACTTGCTTGCACACTTTTTCACGACACCAGTAGGGAAGATAAATTGCCGCTTTAACTTCTATTCCGCTGTACGTCTAAGCGCCCGCATTGTGCCGTACCTCCCGTGAAGGAAGCTTTCCAGTGCATCTACAGTGGATTATCCCTGGATGACTGAAAGCCTTCACAAACGTATTGCCTTGCTCAGTGCCCATATTAGTGGAAGGCGTGTGTATGAATCCAGGCCCTTCTGTCTTCAGCGAGCAACACCAAAAATAGCACAGATGCTCCGTAACTGCATGGTAATTGGATGGGAAATAGCGTAGTACCTAATAACATAGTATCGACACATGGAAACAGCACTCCTTTGCAAAATGTACTATTTCTGAGTGCACAGTTGTTGTCAATCCAAACTTTCACATGTGCTCTGTTTTGAAAAAGTAATATCATATTCACTCCTAGCCCCAATTGCAAAAATCATATTTCTACTTGAAAAAGGCCCTCCTGTCATCAATTTCTTAGCTACCACATAATTCTATATTCTGTTTTTCTACTGCATACCCAATTATGCTTTAAAACCCCATATATACACATGAAGTAGTGATTGGCGCCCGCGTGGAGATGACAGACTGGTAACATCAGCACAGTATCAGCATAAACATTACATTAACACTACCCTCCCGCTCCCAGCATCAGTGTCACTCACACATAAGCACGAGGCATCTGTCTGCAGATAAACACATTTGCAAACATGACTTGCTTGTTTCTCATCCAACCCCCCCACAAATCAGTGCTATGTTGTTCTGAAATCACTGCACACTATCAGACTGACTCAAGATGGGAGCCAAAAGGAAGGGAGATATCGAAAATTAAAATAAAACTGCATGACTGACGACTGCAGGGTAATGAAAATGTCATTCCTCCATTAGAGTTGCAAATAAGTCAGTGATTTATTTACAATTAGGGGAAAACAAGCAAACAAAAAACATTACCTATTATTTTCTAAGGGCCATAACTTGTTCTGGAAAGTCATTTGGAAATTATTTTGACACCCCAAGTCGGATTGGCGGCATTTAGTTTGCATTGCTTTTGGCAGACACTGATCATTGCAGATATTGTAGTACTTACAATTAAATTGCGTCTCACTTTTCTTTGTTCTTCTTGTTTTGGTTCAGTGGTTGTTATCAGCTGGAGGGTCTGGACCCAGAATGGGATCACATTTTCATTAGGTTGCACATCTTTCACAGGGAACATTTCCTATTCATATCCCGAAGGTCCCAGGTTCGATGCTATGCGGAGTTTGCATGTTCTCCCCCTGTCTGCATAGGTTTCCTTCTGGTACTCTGGTTTTCCCTACCACTAAAAACATGAACAATAGGTTAATCCTCCAGCCAGGTGTTTCTGACAATTAGCCTGGCTCCACATCTGGAGATGGGTCCCTGAGTGCCGGCCTACGCTGGCTGCTCACTGCTCCTATAGGGCGCCCCAGTGGCTTTGACCATGGGTTAAATGTAGAGAACGAATTTCACCAACAGGGAATGGATCAATAAAGTATAACTTATACTTAAAAGTATAAAGAGTAAAATGAGTAAAATACTGCACTTGATCTCAGCTTTATAGGATTATTTAAAGCTTATTCAACAATATCCTAACTTGTGGGAAAATACAGAATTTGACCTAACAAAATCAATTCTTATTTGGGTTCAAGATGGCCATTTTAGATGGTTGGTCTTGATGCCATGCCAGTTGAGAACCATAGTTTTAGTCAGTGTAGTGCACAGAACCTATTTTACCCGCTTTTCTTGTGAAAAAACCTTTTGTTTCTCTTCCAACCAAATATTTCAAGCTTATACAGAACTTGCAGTAGATTTGACTGTAGATCTTATAGTCCATTACCATTAAAAACTTTAGAACCAGTACTCCCACCACTAGAAAGGCTATACCGGGATTTTTGTTCTACCAGTAATACAGGTCTCATTTCGCTGCATTGATCCCATAGCAAAACCAATCCATTTTATGTTAAAATACATTGAAACTACAGAAATGAACAAAGCCATGTCTCTCCTGTGTGATCTGAGTAAAAACACAGTAAAGAGAAGCAGCTCCTACATACTAAACACTGAAATACACAATCAAACACAATCTTATTATCTTCATTTAGACGTTCATTATCACTAGTTGGTGCTTGCTTTTTAATTGGTCTTCTTTTTTCCCAAACACAATGAAATGCGAGCGATCGTCGGGTGTGCGTTTCATTGGTGGCGTTCCCAGAGGCAGGACATCCACAGGGAGGTCATTATCTCTGCCGTCTGACTGTCACTTAATTAACGGAGCTTTGGAACAGGAATATGTCACAGCTCTGAGCGCCGCACCTTTCACTGTATGCCGGGTCATCACATGTGGAGGACTGAGCATGCAGAGACAGTCTATGCACAACACCACGGGGCACTTTATTAATGCTCGCAATGTGCAAAGGCAGGGAAATGGAAATTGTAGCCTGACAAGTGGAATCCTCCCAAACGATTTCCGTCTAGTTTAACGGCCAGTGCACACACATATGGCATAACATTTTACTTTTACTTTATTCTAGACAACATTTGACAGACATAATTAAAAATGCAAAAAGCACGGCCATGATTTGAAGCCTCTGTCTAAACCATAAAGGCTGTACAACACCTCAATGGGATACATGAATGAAAGCTGCGCTATAGGCACACCATAAACCCTTGACTACATTACTGTAAAGCAGTGTTGTGTTCGAAAATGACTCATGATAAAGGATCCACCTCCCAGACCTGACTTAAAAGTGTAGAAGAGGCTGAATCAGAGCCTGTAAGTGATGCTGTCAGCAGAAAAAAAAAAAAGATATTATAGACCTGAGGGAAACACGGGTGAAAAGTGCACGCTATTAGATAATTAGAACTTTTCCTTTGCAACCAACAGCCAGAGGAGGCGGACGCACTGGAAATATGCAGTCGAGTAATGATGGCACATACGCTGATGCTAAGGCTTTTACGCACTGCCAAAACCTGGAGGAGTGTCACTTTTGCTGTGAATCTATTGCTCTAAAGACAACGCGCTGCAACTCCAAAATCCAAGTACTCTAAACTCATACATACTTAAGAACCAGTACATCAAAGTTTGATTATGCGCCTGGATGCGTGCTCGATTTTTTGGGTGGTCTGGAGGGACGTTAGGCGCAAAATGGCGGACGTGGTTTCAACAATGACTAAAGAGATCGTGAATAATGCATGAAACCGTGGAACAACTTGGAGTGTCTTTAAAAGCGCGATGAGACTAGGAAAACTTTGAAAGAGCTACAGGCGTCTAACTGCTGATCTTGTACAACACGGATAGGCATTGTCAGACCCCCCACCTCCCTCTCCACTAATGCTTATCCTTTTTGATCGACAAAAAAATGTGCCCCTCAGCCACAACTGACTACTCTGAATCCCGTGATGCAACTACTACATTACCACGGCTAAACTTTTTTTTATAGCATACTTTTTGCTATACAGCTACCAAACACAACATGTATTAAACAAACTGCTCGCTACAACAGTATCTCACACTCGTTTTAGAAGTTATTAAAGTGGAACACGGCTGCGGTCCCGTCCATTACAGAAACCAGGACATGCCTATTCTTTCTGGCATGTTCTTCCCTCCTCAATATTTCCGGTGTTATGCATCCGCTACATTTGGACATTTTAGCCCGAGGTGCTTCCTTGCAGTGTGTGCTTTTTAGATCCGCTCGCCTAATGCCGTGCTTGGCCCTGACTGGCAGCGAGACACACATCACAGTTAGCTGCTCGGCTTCAGCCCGGCTCCATCCATCACGGGGCTATGACAGGTCAACAGCGTCCCTCTTCATCTGGCTCTGTGCTTCCCCGTGGCACTCAGTCAACAGGGGACACGCTGACATATGCAGGACTGAGGTGGGCGAGCTTGACAAAAATGAACTCCTCAATATTTTTGGGAAACTTCTTCTCTGATAATTGTGCTACATTGTTTATTTTTTCTTTTTTAAACCTACATAAGTGCCCCAAAATAAAAAAGTGTGTCTGTAAACATCTTAAAGGGACTATACAGAGTTTAAAAATGTTAAAACAATGTGTTTTCCTCCCCCTACATGTTCCAGCCATGTCCTAATGTGTAGAATGAGACAGACCTGTCACTCAAAAAGGTGTTAATTCGGGTCCGTCATGCACGAGCTTAATATAGAAGGTGCAGTAACACACATAACCTGAGGTGGCAGTGGTGAGTATAAAATGGTAAACTTGCATCTACCCCTTAAAGGGGTAAGGTTAATGTGTATCAAAAAAATATCCCTAATTATCTAAGTGAATAATTTGTAAGACCCCTCCCCCCCCCACATTACAAACAAGACACTATAAGAACCAAAAAGCTCAACAGTAACCAACTGCTATCCTTATTTAACCACACATTACAACACACACGTTACAAAAACATTGGCACACAACATCTCTTCATCATGGAGCATGACATTAAGTGCAATATTTTGGGCGGAAATGGTTCCATTTGAAGCAGGAAACATTAACAAGGCTATGATTTGAGTAACGAAGGCTGCCAGAATCAATCTAGTAAACATGGCACAAAGAAGCAACAATATGAGACACACATAAACTAAGCAGACTATTCATCCATTTTCTGCTGCTTTATCCGGGGTCGGGTCGCCGGGGCAGCATTCTCAGCAGAGATGCCCAAACTTCCCGATCCAAGCACACCTCCTCCAGCTGTTCTGGGGAGACCCTGAGGCGACACCAGGCCAGCTCGGAGACATAGTCCCACCAGCGTGTCCTGGGCCTTCCACGAGGTCTTGTCCCACTGCTGGAGGGGGCGCCGAATTGCGCTTTAATTTTTTAACCCCATACTCCCGCCATTTATAACACAGACTTTTGGACATAACTTTGGAACAGAAAGTGATAGAGCCTTGCAGTCTTCTGTGTTGAAAATTCGAGATTTCAAATGAGCCCTCTATGGTCCTTCTATGCCTCCGAGGAGCCGCGTAACATCGCGATGAAAATTAGTACATTTTCTTCAGAAGTAGAGGTTTCTCCTCCAATAGGACTGTTGTGCACGTGCTCTGATTCTCTTTTCTTTTTTTAAATTAATAGATAATCAAAATATAACAATAATAATCATAATGAAATTAAACAAAACTGGCCTTTTCCATATCCAAGTGTCCAAAAAGATTGGGGGAAAAAACAACTACTATAGCATGCTATTTGGGTCAAGAAACACGCAGAAATATAAATAATTTTCCTTTGGAGTGGGTGATGCCAAATTGGCCTGACATAGCAACATTATCGTGATTGCAATACACACAATTTGATGAAAAAAAGGATAATGGGCTTTGCTTGAGCGTAAAAAAAGGAACCTTTTCTCATACCGTGCAGCCCTTGCGTGATCAGTTTACAAACTGGTAAAACATTCAACACACACAAGATTCCCCACTCACTGCCCACCCACACACCTGTTGTGGCATCTCGGGGGGTGTGTCTGAGCAGAGGAGACCTGGCATCCACTAAGCCCAGAGCAGTCATAAGCCTATAGCGCCATGAGCCCGGTCCAGACCTTACACCTCGGCTGCACAGGCGTCAGATAGATTCTCTTCGCTTATATAACTGCAGCGTGGACCCCTCAGTGTGTGTTAGCGGGACATTACGGACGCTCGACTTCCCGCCTGGATGTTACAGGGCTATGCAAAGTTAAACAGGCAGTGGTCTCATAGGTCCAAATGCTGGCGCCGCACACTTCATTTCACCTCAATCTAGCAGCAGGCGCACGGAGGCAGAGGTCAGACCCAAGCGGCTTATATGGAGAAAAGTTGAAAAATGGAGGAAAACACAAGAACACATCCGTTATGGAGGTAACGGATCAGCTATAGGTCGAGGAAAATGAAAAAAAAAAAACTTAAAGAAAAGATTACAAAGAGGAAATAAGTAGGTCATATGTTTTGATGAAGAATGTTGCTTATTACATGGATACTTTGAGGTGGCCTGGGTGCAGGTGAACGTGTTTCATAACATTGCAAATGTTTTCAATTCAAAATGTTCAGAAAATGACTAAAATCAATCAAAGCCAGATATTCTGAATGAAGCAAATTGGCCTCAATTTAGCTATACTCTCTCAGGTTAGGATCAAAACTTAAAGCAGAACTAAGTAACTGATGCCCCTAGAGGCCACATGTGCTACTGCAGGTGTCATAGCATGTTGCTGTTATTTTTCTCATTAATTGTCTCTGAAGAGTAAATGCTATGCTGACAGAAAAGACAAAGGGAGAGAGGGATATTGTACATTGTGCCACAACAAAATTATACAATGGAGATCTTTTTTTTCCACTCAAACTTGGCTGTCAACACAGCGAAAGTTGCGCCAGCCCACAGTCAGCTTTGCCCGTTAGCCTGTTAGCTTCTTCTTCGTAATTCCATTAGTGTGTATTGGGGCCTCCGACCCGGAGACAGGGAAAGAGACACCAGGGGGAGATGAAAGACCCCCCAATCCATTAGCACTTGTATTACCCCCAGAGGGACTATGAAAAGGATTTATTAAGGTAAACAAGTTATTTAGTTCTTCTTTAAGGGGAGCATTTTTATGGCTACCAAGACATGAACTTAATATACTGTCATAATATACTGTCATAGAAAAATGTGCCCCCTTCGAAATAAGTCCTTGTCACAAGATATCACACTAAAATCAGGGTAGGTCCAAACCGATTATAAAACAAGAGCAGAGAAAATGGAGTAAGAGAGAGCGAGAACGAGGTGAAAATGTTCCTATTTATGATGGATTATCTGTTTTACTAACTTAATACAAATCCCCCGCAGAAATAGGAATAAAAGTGCCCACTTGCAGTCATGTGGTTTACTGCAGAGACCTCGTTTAGTTTGAGATTCTGAAAAAACAAATACAGAAATGAGCACATCATTTTACAAATATACAGAAAGCCAAAAATCATATGATTAATGGGAAGCTCCAAATTTAATCAATGAACCAATTAAATAATAGTTTCAGACCACACAATGACTAATTAACGTCCTGCTAGTGTAAAATCACAAAGTAACCATTATTTATTTGCTTCTTGTGCTCCAACTTGTACGCCGCACTTCCTAAATCCTCCAGAATGATGTTTGAGTTCAATCTAACACTTGCGGTTGCATCGGTAAGCAGCCCTCCACTTGGGCTTATGCTCGGGCACATCTAATCCCAGGATTGTTGTCAAATCATGTTCCCATAAAAGAGAAGTGGTGTTTTTGCGAAGCAGGAAACTCGGTCAGGCACACTGAATTATTAAGAGACACAAAGAAAGTGTGAAGAAACGAGAGTATTAGACGCTGTAATGAGGTGAAAGCCAAAGTAAAGTGCAAAACAAAAAGTCTGCTATTAAATCGTAATATATACTACTCAGACAGACAGCACTGCTGAGAGTTACTTTGGAACAAGGATCTTACAGTGCACATTAGAGTCGGGCAATGTGTGCTAAAGCCTTTATCATGAGAAATGAGAGTATTTATCACAATAACCATAAGTTACTTTAAGTCATAACACTACTCAGTATGACATCCTTCTACTCAGACGATTAAACAGTGTTCACATTCATTTTTAATTTGCATTTGCATATTCAGACTCCATCTTGTTGAATTTGTCAATAACTTTTACAAAACACACATCATTGAAGTTGGAATTTGAAAAATTGCGGTTACACTTTAGCCTCCCTTTGTTATAAATTGTGCACTGAAAACATATAGACTATTGTTTATTATTATGGAGACTTGAAGATGATCATTTGCAAACACATGATAAAAGCGACGGCGAGGCCTAAAGCGTGATGTTACTAAATTTCATTCAAACACATTCCCTTAATCTTGTTTCACGTTCATGTAAAGTGAGCAGTGTGGCTTAATCATTGCACTATCCGCCTGCACTGTTGCTCCACATGTAAATGTAAATTTCTGTTTTCATTTCACTTCACAAAAAAGCTCTCGCCTCTCTCTTAAACAGGGCCAAAAGAAAACAAGAAGCTCACACAGATTGGATGAGTTCTTTTGAGGCGTGGAGCTGTGCATCGTCCCCCTCACTTGGAGTTGCTGGTTGCTCCAGGGAAACTCCGCCAAGACGCCATGGTGACTTAAGTAAAGGCTCGAGCCCCGTTTTCAAATATAGACACATGAGGTTTGCGAAGTGTCTAAATCTGTTTACTTGCCAACATTAAAATATCGGTCACCCTAGTGCACAGCAGATCTATTCTTGTGTAAAAATAAAGATAACATTGAAAATGAAACATGTCTGAATGGCCTGAGAGTTGATTGGTAAACAGGGAATGGTCACACGCAATGATTGAGATGGTGAATAAAAGACAGACAGTTAAGAATAAATGAGGGGTAAGAAAATAGAACCGTTTTTTTTTTTTTTTTTTTAAACACATTGAGTGCCAAAAACTTCTAATTTTATTTTATTATGAAACTAGACACTCTAATACACTTTATATGTGATTTTGGTAACTCTGTGTGATTTTGGTAGCTCTGTGTAATTTTGGTAGCTCTGTGATGAACAGAAGTGAAATAAATGACGATCAAAAACTTGTGAAATGTCATGATGTGGACATTTCACATATATTATTGTTTCTTTTCTGTTTTTTTAGTCCGAGGGGGCGTGGTGTTGCGCAGAAAACAGCTGTAAACCCTTCTCTCTCGCTCTCTGGAGCGTGTTTGACAAAGCAGAGCGGCTTCTCATGGAAAGATCAAAACAGTTGAGATTTTAATATTTCTATGAGTTTTTAAATGGTCAAAATCGATCCAAGGACGAGAAACATCCAGTTAAAGTCTTCAATCGGAGAACCAGGCTGTTTAAATGCACACGTGCTACAAAGTGATCGATACACGCGCTGTTTCAAAATGTGTCAACAATGTTGTCCTAGAAAATTTACTTGAAACTGTGATATTTAGGCATTTGCCTCTTCCCATAAAGTCAGTTCCTGTCCAGAGAGGAACATGCAGGAACATTTCATAAAACATGCAATATCTCTGTTTCTAGAAAAAAATCAGTGATTTTGATCAAAACTAACCTCTGTTTAGCTAGGATTTCTCAGGAACCGAGGCACGTAGAATTAAACTGTTTTGCTTAGAGTCTCCCCTTTCGAAAGATAATTGTATGTGTCCATAGCTATAACAAAAAATACGCTGTGGTGCAACAAATATCATGGAAAAATGGTCTGGATTGTTGACACTCTACAGCTAAATCCCCAAAACACTCAATGTGTTAATGATGGTTCATTCCACAAAACGCATTATTGTATCCTGGCCTCAAAGGAAACAATACTGTACATGTTGTTTGTGGTGGGTGAAAAACACTCCCGGGAGAAAACATCCAAACTCCACACAGAAATACCCATCCTTTAGGACCTTCTTGTTGAGAGACGAGAATGCTACCACTACGCTAGCCACGCTCTACTCTCACCTGCATGTGTGCTATGTGTTAACTAAGACAAGGGGCCAAAATTAAAATTCAGGTGCAATTAAGTAAGATTATGCCCTCTGCTTCAGAAAAAGAGACGCACATGTTGGCAAAGCAGTCAAAAACACGGCCGATAAATTATAGATGACGAGACTCTTAAAAAAATGTGTTTTCCCAACAACACATCAGTTATTCTCTGTGCATTACTGCAACCTCTGCTTTCACCGATCGCCTTCCCTCAACTTTAATGAGACTGAGAGGGTAAAAAGGGGCTGACTCACTCACCTCACATCAAGATGACTGTCAGCTGCGCTTTTCTACAGCATCACTATTATGTGTGTCGTCAGGAGAAAGACGAGAGACATATAGGCTTACTCACCTCCAGTGGCAGGCAATGTGGGTCAAAGTGAGCGAATCGGGGCTAGGCATTTCAGTGACAGACAGGTTTACTATCGGCGGAGTATCATGTTATTAAATCAGCCACACACACGGGAACAGATCAGCTTTAAATAGAGGCGTAATTGTGTCTCTTGTGATGAGGCTGTTTGCAGCAGAACACGGAAATGAGGATATACATTACTTCATATAAGCAGAATGTTGTAACATAAGGAATTGCTGAAGCAAGCAAAAAGTCTGGTCAATTTATAATATGAAAAAAAAAAACATGAATATTGTAATATTTCCAGGGGTTAAAGACTGTTGTTTAGTAAAAAGTAGTCACACACAAGCCAACTCTGACAACATCCATTGACCAATTTTGAAGACAGATTATTTACAGCAGCAAAACCAAAAATAAGTTTTAACACAATGAATAAGCAAATGTGTTTTTTTTTCTCCAATAAAAAGTAAATGATGAATAATAAAGAAACCTATCGCAGGGGTCTCTGTAAGGATGACTCTATTGACTGTTACGTAAGATCCTTGAACTGACCTGTGCAAACTTTATTGCTCCACACGGGAAACTGCGTGATCTCAGTAGCTCGATAAAGCAATTAAAACCTTACAAACTCAGTAAAAGCAACAGAATAACTGAACATCAACGGTCAGTGGCGGCAATCTCATTCACTGACTGTTGTGTGTGTGACACAGGTATGTAAACTAAATTGCAGTCACTGCCAGTGAAATTAGTTTTGGTTGTGGGATGAGGACATGTCTGTCAGGGTGTTTGTCGTCACGCTCTGAACCAAAGCTTGAGCTCGAAGACTAATTGCCCTCTCCAGGCAAACACTCCTCTCTTCTTTTTTACAATAGATTACTGAGGAAAGCCCATAAGCCACAGCCAGTTATTTCCGTGCCACTCTTGCCCCCCACCCCCCCAGCAGCAACATAATAGCCCTTGCGTTTTATTGCTGAGTGAGCAAAGAGCATCCTTGGGGCAACAGGGCCATCTTGTGAGAGTGCACGAAATGCTCAGGGTGCAGGACACACGAGTGTAGGAGACACTGGTACACAATAAGCTAACAGCCCTCAGCAGATATTAACTGTGGGTCAGGTGTTTGCACTGTATTACCGGAGCATTAGTGAAAAGAAGAATCCACTCACTGATCAAAAGGTAAACTCCAGAGTGAGTGGAAGCTTATGACAGTCAGCCCTTCTCACACTTGAAAGGCTTTGCACAGAATGATATGAACGATATGACTATTCAATGACAACGACGATAACTACTTTCATTTTCACCTTGATTATATTTACAGCTCGAGTAAACAGTTGTAAGCACTCTCTGCTTCTTCTATGCTGATCGTAGCATGTGTGCACTAAGCACAGAGAGGCTGGCGGACCACAGAGGTGAAGAGGTGGTGATGAGATGATAACACCAATAACTGAGTCCGCTCACTGCACATCATCTTAATCCTGTTATAATCCTGTTGACAGAATGCACCCTGAGGCACGTAAGAACAATAATATAAACTATCAATATATCCCAGTGATGTCGTAGATTGCATCAGTTTATTCCACTTAAGTGCAATAAAGCTATTTGATTATAAAGTACGCTGAAGTAATACGCTCAGAACTCTACACAATGGACAAATACTATATAACATGACTGTCAACATGGCAGTCTGTAGGGTCACACAAGGATTACAGCAATAAATCACAAGCCGACAATAACATTAAATACATTTCACAATGTGTTGGAGGCTCATTCTGACATCCAGGCAAGGTGTCATGAGAGACACAAAAGCTGAGCACACAAAATGTTGGCGAACAGACTGATTGTAGGAGTGTTGGTGGAAGTGGGGAGGGCAGGAAACTGTATGTGTCATAGAAAATGAAGAAAGTAGTTTTATATTGGATATCATATGTAATTACTGTAAAATAATGCTATAATGATGACACTAACATCAGAACTAAAGCACTGTGAAGACTGAGCCAGCACTAAAATAAAACTACATCATGACAGAAGCAGGTCAAAACAGAATGATTGGAATAAGTTATAACAAATGTTTTGAAGGCATAGCTCTATTTGAGACACAAATGAGTACCTTCAGACTCCAATTAAAAGTGTGTATGCAACAACAGTGACTTCAGGTAAAGCACATTGATTGGACAGTGGCGGTGTTGTGTTTGTGCCTTGGCAGATGTGGATTAGCAGTTCAACTCCATTACCTCGGCCATATTGGCTGAGACAATCCTTTACAGCTGCACACACTGCAGGGGGACTGTGTACTGAGCTCCTAATTGGCAAAAGGCAGAGAGAGTTTGAGGGATTGAAGGATTTGGGTGAGAGGGAGTAGATGCTCTGCAGGAGGCTTACTTACAAATATTTTTGGTGAAAAATAGATGTACTGTTTTGGAGCAAAGATACAGTGAATGTCTTTTGGATTATAATGCCAGACTTCCATATAATCTATGTAATTATGTATATGTTTAACAGTCACATGCAGCGACAGTGTTGTGATGCAGAAAACATCAATGCACAAAGCATGAAATCGAGAGCAAAAATGCACCACAGCAAGAGGATTTGCCTTTTTTTTGTGTGGGATTTTAACAGCATTATCACTGAATTTGTGGAGAAGCAGTAGTGACAGAAATTATTCAGTGCATTTCCTTTGTTTTTTTGCTCCATTACTGTAATGCAAACATGTCCCGACAGAACAGAGAAGCACCACATTATGTTTCTTGTAGGTATCTGGCTGAGACGGAAGATGTGCTGTGATGACAAATTAATGACTGATTTTTACTGTGGGTGACATAAATTAGTCAATTACAATAATGACCCTTTGCTGATAAATCTAATTGAACCACCATTAGAACCACCTAGAAGGGCAATATCGAGTAAAAATAGTGGTAACCTTTTGTAAACTTGATGGACTTTTAAAATCAGTCCAAAATCCTTGAAAATTAGCCTGGACTCTGATCTTATCTGTTGGAGGAGCATGAAGGGAGAGTGAGAGGCAGATGTATCCAGAAAGTAGACACTGTGCAGCAGAGGATTTCTGCTGCTGCCAGTTGTGTGGACACCTCACTGGACAAGAAGTCAATGGAGACTTACATTTGACAAGTGCATGGCTTAAGGGAAAGTTAACTCTGGGTAGCGCACATGCAGAAGTGGGCTCTGTACCAGGGCATGGGGGAGAGTGAGTCAGCAAACGGGGGGTTGGGGGTGTAGCATGTGACAGGACGGAAGCTTTTAGAAACAGCCTGGGACTGGCCCTGCCCCATGATAGAGCTCAGGTGTGTGCTCTGACCTGAATTTAATCACATATGGTCGTGAGCAAAACAGGGGAGAGAAAGGCCATACAGTGACGGAACAAGAATAAAACAGTAATTACTGCTCATGTTTTCACAGTTGACTTGTCAGATAGAAAGTGGTAAATGTTTAATCACCAACCTTATTCTGTCGACTGATGCACCGCTTTGTCTTCGATTTTTGTTCAGTGCATAAGCACTAAAGGAGGCAAGGTTCAAATGAAAAAGTGTAATATTGTGCACAGAATGCAGATACAGCACATACTGTACACTGGAATCATCTAATAATGCAGAGCTGAAAACATCCTTTTGTGACAAGTCAGCCACAACGGGTCATAGCGTTTTCCAGTCAAAAGCCGAGATACTTGGGTGGGAGGCAACAGATAATATAACAGAGTGATGGGGCCATATAGGCCCATCTTCCCTTTCCATGGGAATCAACTGATGCTAATGCACCACCGCTGCTTCTTTTTTAATGACTTCTGACACAGAGAGACTGAGATCACGTCACTGAAGCTGCAGTTTTGCAAATGCTCCAACACTCCTCTTTCTTTTTGAAAAGAGGCAGCAGTCCAACAGAAGCCTATACAGTAAAATTCAATGAGTTTTCATGAAACAGGCAGGGCACAAGATGCCCTTCTTTTCTCTCTGTTTCCACATGGTTCAGTTCTACGATGCATACAAATCTGCCGTGCACTCAACACTGTCTAACTAATACAATGATTTCTGCAGACAGACAACCCCAGGTACTGCACACACTTGTGTGGGAGAGGAGGAACAGGGGCGCATTTTCCCAGAGACACATTATGCAATAGCTAGACAAGAGTTTCTCAAGCTGCGGAGAGAGACCTGTCGACAGACATTTGAAGAGTGTCGGCTGAGCGGAGTAATTGGGAAGGATCTAAGGGGAAACAGAACAAGAGAGAAGAGCGACCATGTTTTAGGCACAACAAAGACACACCACTGCAGCAATGTCCGTCCCTAGTTTGCACAAAAAATAAAAATTACATAATTAAAACATACATCAGATTATACCATGGCCAGTGACAATTCCAATGCCAACTGGCATGCATTATTTTGGTATGACCGCAGTTAGTCCGGCAACCGTTAAATCACGTTCTATATCACTCCGCTGCAGCTGTTTCCATAGTAACAACTTAAAATTGAGCTATTATTGTCATGAAAAAGTGAAATAACTCCTGCCCAGGACTTAAATAAAGCAAACAGGCCCAAATTACACACGTGCATTATACAGTTTTAATGCACGACGCAGAGTCAAGGACACCCCGACGCGTCCTTACATAATACAGTGCACGATACAAACAAAGCAGACGGTCAGTGATGGTCGCATGTCTGACCTCTGATTACGGACTCTTTAAGTTTGTGTTTGAAAATGACCCAGTTTGACGCGCCCTTCAGTTCAGTGGGTAAACAGTTCCAGGCTTTCGTGCCTTGTACAGAGAAAGCTGAAGTCCAAATGAAGTGCTACGCCTGGAGACCTGACAGTTCCCGGTCTGAGCTCCTCTAGTCCTTGAGCCCACAACTATGCACTGACTTAGGACCTGTGGGGCCTACTGATACAAACATTTGGGTTCGAGTCCTGGCTCTCAGAGCCAAATGAGTAGCAAATCTTCATCCTTATTGTTTGATTTTACAACATCTGTATAATCTACCTCCCTATAGATAAAAAAAAAAGAGTAAAAAAAAAACCATGAACCAATCAGGTGCAAAAGCACCACACTCTATGAAAGAAGCAGAGATAAATCAAGCTGTCCAGGATTTTGGCACCAACCAAATTAAGCCTGTGTGCCAATAGCCTGTCGACATCAGGGTCTTCCCACATCATCCACCCATTCCACCCCAAGACACAGCGCCCTACCCCGAATCAATCACAACTCAATGGGGCCATTTAAGAATGCGCATTTATCTCCACCAATATCCCCGGGCCAAGACCATACGGCGTTTTGCGGGACAATGATTAATTTAATCAAGTGTGAGTGAACTTTCTCCAAAAATCGTGGTGCTCTGACAGATAATCCGCTTTCCCCTGAAACGTTTCCAACAGGATTAGGGCCCAAGGGAAGCCTGGATGCATTTCACAAGGGAGAAGAAACAGGGAGGCAAAGACAGTGAACAAGAACCAATTGGATGATACACAGAACGACTGGTCAATTGGACAGACGAAAGGATGGTAGGGCAGACCAGAAGTTCAAGTAGAAAATACTTCAAAGAACATACATAAAGAATGTATGTATATAAATTGTATGTGTGTATAAATTCCACGCAAAAGGATGAGGTAAACACACTGAGGCATCTGCCAGCATGGCAAGTCCAGAATGATAACCCTCTGTATTTTTTATACACATGGATATCAGTCTGGTCACCATGCCCTTGTTCACAGCTTGAGTCAAACTCAAATGGACCCGTGAAATCAGATCAGTTTATCTGCAGTCACATGTTTTCAGCGTCACTATAACAATTCACGGAAAAGGCGCACAAGGGAGCAGAAAACACATCGACAGTATCGGAGTTTGGTTTTTCATAATCCTGCTTAAACATTTACACAAACCGCTAACACCACTTCAAAAACACACCCCTCGATGATTGGTTTCTCCACTTCCTGTTTGCTTGTGTTTGCTCCGCCTTAGAAATTCAGTGGATGATGTGGTGACCAAACCAATGGCCGCGGGTAGCACCATTTTGTGACCACCATGGGGCTGCCATTGGTGGTCTAAACTAGAAAAAGCTAATTTGGCACTGGAAAGCATTGCTCTTTACACAAGTTTTAAAAAATGTTAATGTTAAACTTAAGCTATATATTGCTCCTGTGATAATGCTGGGACAGGAAAATAATGAAAGAAACTAGGTGGGTTTTCGCAAGGTACATGTTAGAATTCTTGTATATTAATGAGGGCCTGACTTTGATTGACAGGCCGTTGGCGTCAGAGCTAAAGGCGCGGTTACGACCGACCTACACGCCCCGTGAGGGCTGGGCCTACAGTGAAGATCCCGCCCTTTTTAGTAACATGCTCGATAGGAGCTGGGAGGAGGCGTCTGTAAATCCATCATGGACTCCTCCTCGAACGATTGTGATTCATGTAAACGGGGAGGAGTAGGCAGAAGAAGTATTTCTTTTGTCTATGGACCAAACTCAATTGCTGGTACTGCTGAATAAATTGAATGTTCTTCCGATAATATCCAAATGTGTTCATGTGAACCCCAGCATTTTACTCTTGGTTGTTCTGCGTGCCCTGATAGTCTATAGTACGAGTCCCTCACTTTGACTGTCTCCCATATTTGTGTGTGGCTTTGTTGACATGATTGTGAGCGGGAGGCTCGGACCGAAGTTTAAGTTTTCTTATATTGTAATTTAGAGTACACCGCGATAACCCTGCACTGGGCTTATTATTCGCGAAGCATAAGCGCGAGTGAAGGAAGACAGTCTGGAGGAGTTGCAAAGCTGCATAAGTTGTAAGCTACTATTCAAATACTTGCTTCAATTAAAGTGACTTTTCCGTTCATTTAGTGAATATCCTGCCAGGTAAAGCACAAAAGCTGGCAGTGGATACAGCAAGAATGAGCCTCATATTAGTTGGTAAACCTGCGTTTTCAAAGTAAAGTTGGCATTTAGTCATTGCTTCCGCCTCCTTAAAAGTGTTTTGTAAAGGGCTGGGTACAGTTACATGTACTTTAACGATACCAAAACCTGAACAATAATTGTATAAATAACAACAATTTTTTCGATACCTATTTGTTACCTAGAACTATAATAAGAACAATAATTTATTTCATAAAATATATTTCTTTTACATTTGGATCATTTATTTAATAATCATAAGCATAATCATAATCATAATCATAATCATAATCATAATCATAATCATAATAATACATTTTATTTGTGATGCACTTGACACCAAATCTCAAAGTGCTAGATGACAGAATAAAAACAATACAACACAACAAGACAGGACTAAAAACAAGCATTAGCTTTAAGCGGAAACAACCAAGTAACTGCCTTTAATGCTGTCCTTGGACCAACAGGCATCAAACTTGGTATCTAAAGAGATCATGTTTTTTTCCTGTACCTGCTTTTTAGACTCTTTTTTTTAACTGAATTGATCTGAGAAATGTTGTTGCGTGGTAGGAATACACAACTCCTGTGAATGACACAGGGTCTTCCTTTACAGCAGTAGACAGTAGTAGTTCATATTAGGTGCTTTCATAACTTCCTTTGATCTCTGAATGACTTTTGGCTTAATAGAGATATTGTCGTGTTTTACAAAAACACTATTGGTTGACGGGGAGCCCTTGACTCGTGTTTATCTGATAGATGTTTTTGATTTCCAGGTGTTTATCAAAATAGTTGTATTGTACCATGACATTAATTAGTATAAAACTTGCACAGTGCCACGGTACACCGCGGTGCAAAAATCTGGCGATATGCACCGCACTACAGTGACAGTGCTCCGTGACGCGTGTCATGCGTGTGCATGTGTGTCATCATCACTTATCGCTAAACTGAAGGCTCTAGACACTCCAGACCTGCAAAGTTACATCCTACAAAAACACAAGAAATCTGCGTGGCTTTGAAAAGGTTTCTCCGAGTCTGATGACCAAGCTGTGGTAAATGATAGATCTAGTGCGCCAGACAAATGCGTTAGATCCAATCATCATCATAATCTGAGTCAAAAACTTTGTGTCCAAAAAAATCCAAGCAGAATATCGTCCAGGAACGGCCAAAACATGAGCGAACTGTGCTTTAACTTCTATTAAAAAAGTAAGAATGAGACGAAGGGAAAGACAATTGAGTAAATAATCAGAGCTGGGACTCGAACACAAAACTGTGAAGATCTAGCAACGTTCTGCCATAATCAGATAATACAGTACAAATCAGATTATGCTGTGTACATGCCACTTCAACAATCTGAGAACTCCAGAAATCAGATCATGGTCAGATTTGTAGTCTGCATGTAAATGTAGCCAGTGCTTCGGCCTCAGCATCGTGGGTTTGAGTCCCCCCTCTGACATTGTCCTGATTGTCTTTCCCCGCTATTGTCCCCGTTTCACCCTGTACCTAAATTTATGAAAAAGAAAATCACTCCAGAATTCTTGGTGGTTTTGATGACAATTCTGTGATGCAGCCACATAACCCCTTCCTTTATCAGAGCCTCCACAAAGAGTCATTTAGTTTGTGAAAACGGCTAATGAGTGACTAATTCAAAGTGTTGATTTAAGTCTTTCTTTGTCCTATCACAGCATACCACATTCACTTTTAGCATTCGCTGCTGTGATGATATGCTGAAGACTAAGCTGTTGCAGATGAATAACAGCATAGGTTGACAGAAACTAAAGTACTTTCAAAAGCAAATCTCTTTAATACTTTGATATGTTATTTTTGATCAATGGAACATCCGTGTACTGTAGTTTGAGAGCCTTAAAACAAGAACGTGATTCATTTATTATTCTGTGAAGTGCATCTTTGTGAAACTTGACCCTGGCATCTGTGGAGCATGTTTAATGAATCAACGCTATAATGCAAATTCACAAAGCAACTTCGACGACTTTCTTCAGGAATTCTGAGGGAAATTGCTTATGATAAAGATAAAAAATAAAAAAAAAAGCATGAAAGAGAATAGTGGATTACAGATGGAATAAAAGAGGATTCAGACGCAGCATGCATGATACATGGTGTCTTCTCGAATTGCAGCGGAAAGTTGTGGAATTTAAGATTTGTGAATTGCATAAAACTCTCCAGAGCCTGTCAAAGGGTATGTACCAGTCTCTCAAGGCTGCCCCTGGCCTGATAATTTAACTTCCTATTTAAAATCTTCACCGTGCCAAGCTTGAGGTTACAACTGCCAATGAGTCTGCACTGAAAGATGTAGTCTTTGATTAAGCTCCCCGATTCTGAAGCCCAATGCCCCTGTCTTGAATTATTCACTGAGCTGCTGAGGAGAGGGCTTGAGCATGCTGCAAGCGTGCTAAGTGTGTTAGCCTAAAAAAACATAATGCAATAGAGCTGGACTCTGCATAATGGATGGGATTCTGTTGGCTGGTTGCGTAGCGTCGTGGGACGGGGGTATTAGAGGGGGGGATCAGAGAGGGACGGCTCAACGGACAGTGTGGAGCCAAATAATGTCCCGCCACGCCAGGGCAGTCTGCGGCCACAAGCTCACTCCTCCTGTTTAGCACCGCTCAACACAGTTTCTTTCAGTTTGACTGGAATAACGAGCGAAGGACGTCAGTATTTAGAGAGCCAATGGGGGTCACTGCTAAGTCAAGTCAATTTTATTTATACAGTCAGTAAGTTACACAGCACAGAGCCTTTGCCTCGAGATCTAGCCTGAGCAAAAATCAGCTTGTGGGTTCTATTGTACGCATCCCAAGATAAATCGATGGAAGGTGAACCCATTTACTGTCGCAAAAAAGGCCAGTTACATGCAATAAATAGCACAGGGCAGAAGTGTTAAATAATATGACCTCAATTTCTGCCACACTACTTGAGAAACCACTTTATTTTCTATTGTCAGTCTATTGTTTAGGACCATACAATCTTTTTTACATTTTAAAGGCCAAACAACAGGTCCACTTTCTGGATCCTGTCCCAAAGTTGGAGGAATGCTGATTTAAACCGACTGAAACCTGCAACCTGACGGGCTATTTTTAATCATACCACTGAGATTTAGTTGAGTAACTCCCAGGCTGCTCACATCTCAGAGAGCCACAGGAATCAACTTCCCATTGACAAATACCGCCGCTTCACTCTTTTCTGAGCGCAGACAGTGAGGGGTGAGTTTAAATCAGTCCCTGGTGGATGAAACCCCATGTCCGCGCCAGTGTTAATTTTGACAACATATTTCTAATTTAGTTTTAGTCTTAGTCTTTTGACGAAAACGTAATTCGATTTGAGTCTAGTTTTAGTCAAAAAAATATCTTCAATTTTAGTCTAGTTTTAGTCGACTAAAATTGCAAGTAAATTTAGTCGACTAAATTTATTGATAATTTTCATTTTAATCATATTTAATCGTGTTCCTCTGCTTCATGGGGCTGCTCCACATGAACAAAGCTCAGAGCTGATCCTTTGGCAGTGAATCTACATGATCTGAGACTCTTTCAGACGGTCAATAGAAGTTCGGATGATTTTAGTCTCTCCCTTTCATTTTTATTTAGTCTTGTTTTAGTCGACTAAAATATCTGGACATTTTAGTCTTAGTTTTAGTCTCATGAGAAACTTTTAATTTAGTTTTAGTCCAATTTTAGTCGTCAAAAATATCACTTTGACTAAAATTGAGACTAAATATTTTAGTCGACGAAATTAACACTGGTCTTAGCTTAACCCACTGCAGAGAAAACACAAAGCGAGCAGTGCGCGGGAGACGGCCGAGCGGTGAGAAGGCCAAGCATGAAAGAGAATGTGAGGTGGACTCTTGCCTCACAGGGCCCCAGACTCGCTAGTGTAATGATGCACTGATCGACAGACGCAACCGCATGATCTCACTGAGCCGCGGGGTCCTTGCAGCTGAGGGGGGGGGGGCCGAGGAAACTTACGTAGTAGCGCACACAGGAACTTCCGGTACAAAGGGACTTACCGGAAGTAAGGGTTATGTGTGTTTTATTGAGGTTACAAGACAAATTTAAAAGGTGTGGGGCCTAATGAATTTCTCCTGTTTTAATTAATTCTAATAGGGAAGATAATAATCTGTGCTCCATGATTGCGTGCGGTTGGGATGTAATCAACACCACTCTGCTTTAAGCATGCCAGCACAGCTCTCCCTCGCCGCAATTAAGATTCTGATTCTCCAGAGGGTGCAGCGTGTCATGCCGGCTCGTTTATCACTTTCCGGTGTGTAGCATCACTTTAAAAGTCCGACTCACTCACACCTTCGAATCGATCGCGCTCACCGCACTATACAGGGTAAAAACACCATGGCAACAGTCGGAGAAAAGCTTAGCATTACACTTGCCTCTATAGGGAGTAATAATCAATAGATGTGGAAATGTCAGATATCCACATCCAATACAATAGACTCTAATAGCAGATGGAAGCTAATGTGCTCGTCCGCCACGAACTCAACTGCACTGTCACTCAAAAAGGTGTTGATTCGGGTCCGAAATGCCGTCATGCATGAGCTTAATATAGAAGCTGCAGTTATGCATAAGACCTGAGACGAATTTGCATCTAGCCCCTTTAAATATACAGTTAATAGTGTGACTTTAAGACTTTATTTAAATATAAAGTAAGTGGCAGCCCTCAAACAACTTAAAGTGATGGTCTGTATGATTGAAAAATCAGGCGAGCGAGGGAAATTTCAATTTCCCCTCCTCATTGGGGCCGGACTGTCATGGTAGGGGGTGGTGTGAAGAAAAGAAAACCCAAAATGCAGGACTGCAACAAAACTGGTGATGTTTAATAAATGATGAAAAACGAAAATAACAAAATCCAGAGAACACAAACTAACCGGGGCTGACAAAGACAATGACGCGACAAAGGACAAGGGAGACACAGGGGTATAAATACAAGAGGAAACAGGGCACAGGTGAAACACATCAGGGCGGGGCAGGCAAGTAATGAGGGAAGTAAAGCAAAATCACAAGGACAGAACTCACGTCAAAATAAAACACAGGACTAGACCAAAGACCATCCATCCATCCATCCATTTTCTTCCGCTTTATCCGGGGCCGGGTCGCGGGGGCAGCAGTCTCAGCAGAGATGCCCAAACTTCCCGATCCACACACACTTCCTCCAGCTGTTCTGGGGGGACCCCGAGGCGACACCAGGCCAGCTCGGAGACATAGTCCCACCACCGTGTCCTGGGTCTTCCACGAGGCCTTGTCCCACTAGGACATGCCTGGAACACCTCCCGCGGGAGGCGACCAGGAGGCATCCGAAACAGATGCCCGAGCCACCTCAGCTGGCTCCTTTCGACGTGGAGGAGCAGCGACTCTACTCCGAGCTCCTCCCGGGTAGCTGAGCTCCTCACCCGATCTCGGAGGGTGCGCCCAGCCACCCTGCGAAGGAAACTCATTTCGGCCGCTTGTATTCGCGATCTTGTCCTTTCGGTCATGACCCAAATCTCATGACCATAGGTGAGGGTGGGAACGTAGATCGATCGGTAAATCGAGAGCTTTGCCCTCCGACTCAGCTCCCTCTTCACCACGACAGACCGATACAGTGACCGCATCACTGCTGACGCTGCACCGATCCGTCTGTCGATCTCACGCTCCATCCGTCCCTCACTCGTGAACAAGACCCCGAGATACTTGAACTCCTCCACTTGAGGTAAGGACTCCCCACCGACCTGGAGAGGGGAAGCCACCTTTTTCCGGTGGAGGACCATGGCCTCGGATTTGGAGGTGCTGATCCTCATCCCGGCCGCTACACACTCGGCTGCAAACCGCCCCAGTGCGTGCCAAAAGACGACCAAAGACAAAACATACAAAAACAGAGGAAAAAAAGACGAATCATGACACTGACAGGCCGGTTCACAGGAAACCTCGTCTGATTTCGTCAAAGTGGTGGCACCGGGGATTCTGATTGGTTACAGGGACCAGCAAATTTGTTTAAAACACGTTTAAACTTACAGAGTATCACTTTAATGCTCTTTAAGTCACGGTAAGGAAGAGAGTGAGAAAACAGACAATGGTGCCATTGGGAATTAATTACTGATGTCCTAAACTTTGAACGTTAGCAGCTGCCCATGGTGCACCTCCACTATAGCGCTCCCAAATAATACAAGAATTACAAGAAATAAGGGAGTCAGTTCAGCCAAAACGCTCTATGAAAATGTCAGCGCTTTGTTGTTCCATAATGATAGAGACCCATCAATAGACTGCAGCTCATGAAGAAGCAGAGCGTATTTGATTCCTACTTTGCACAAAGATCTCCTCAAAATGTGGGCGAGCAGAAAACATTATACTAATTCAACTTCAAGCAGCTGTAACAACAATGTGCCTGTGTCCTGATAAATTCTGGCTTGCATTTTGAAGGTCGGCCATTTTGTGCCCGAAGACAGAGTGTAAATAATGTGCTAAAACCAAGCAGAGTGCTGTTAAGCATGCATAAGCCCTTTGAATTAGTCTTCCTGATCTGCCGTTGGATGACAGCCTTTTTGCACAGGCAGAATACGATATGAGAGAGCATATCACCACTACACAGGCTGCTCCCTTATGTCAAGCCTTCGTATACTCACAAGAAACGTGTATTATTAAATCATCATTTCATAGCACATTGAAGGTGCAGTTATTTATGGTTATGGAGACAGAAGACACCTCTTTGGAGTGTCTGCAGCCCATAAAAAGTGTTTTGTTTTCCTCAGGGGCCTTGGACTTGATGTGTTTAAAGCAGCATGTAAATGATGACAGAAAGCATTGGACCATGACTCATAAACTAAAGATATTTTAAACACGTCCATCACACAGTGTCTTCAGTCTGCAGCCATCAGGGAGGAGACTGGGGAATCTCCAGGCCAGGTCCAGTCAACCGAAGGACAGTTTCTCCCTGTTCTCCCTCGCTCTTATACCTTCATTCACAAACTATGGTTCACCCCAGTCCCTAAGGACACAACACTGCCCCACATATTGTTCTTACCATGTATTTTAAATATTGCTCTTCATAGTCTAACCTTGTTTTTTGCATCAAGGGTTTGAGAGCACAGTTTCAGTGTCTGCAATCTATATCTGATAGAAATGACAGTATAGGTGGCTTTGAACTTAAAGTTATTGCCGTGAATGTAAAGCAGAAAACAAAATCTTGCATATTCGGCACAGTTAACATAGAAATGTAAAGGATAAATACCAACTCTATTAATCAATCATACTTATATGAATAGGGTGAATTTACTTTTTCTAACACTTCTTTGCTGGTACCAAACCTGGTTTGATGGGAAAGAGTAACAAACAAAATGACAAAATGTGAACGACTAAAGTTGCTGTTGAAATATCCAAAACACATTTGTAACCAGTCAAGAATTGTTTTTTTCATGTCAGTTACTTCAACTCAGTTCGGCAAGAGCTCCAACATGTTTTTGTTGTTTTGACTACCTGACATGATGATGAAGCATTTTTGCAATGAGCGAAGGCTCTTTTTAAATAAAATGCTTTGCTACCAAGTAGCAGCAACTAAGTAACAAAGCAACTAAATAATTCAGCTCTAACCTCAAAATGACGTCAATTGGTCAAGCATCAAAAATAACCACTGCATCATCAAATTCAAAAGGGAGAACTGGAATATGTAAAGTAGCTGGGCTCAAAACGCTTTCTGAAAAGAGCTTGTTTTATTCTAAAGCCCACAGACTTGGCAGGGCCAAAGTGCTAAGTTTAGGGTCAGTCTCCCATTGTGTTCACATGTATTTTTATTGTGTCTGTTTATGCAAATGTGTGTGAACGGCAGCCAGCTACAGAGACATGACACAGCTTGTCATCCTGTCACAGCGGAGCACAGAGGAAATAGCTGTTGAAGGAGAAACAAGATGTCACGGCTAAGCTAATATTTACGGTGCACTGTTGGTCAGATGGAGATTAAAAAAAAGGAAAATATCAAGGACTCAAAGCAATTGGAGAGGACAGATTTACCGTAGGGACCCGATTTTGCAATTAAACATAGCCCTGCATTCCTCTGCTCGTGTCAACGCAACACAATCAAACCACGTCGACAGAACCAATGACTTAAACGCGAGTGAAAACAGGTCTGACTTTATCATTGTATTTCACAGTCAGCCATTAATGTGTCTTGAACGAACATTGCGACTCCACAGGGAAATCGTGTTGCACATATGCATAAAACCTGCTGACTAGTTTGCACTTATGTTCACATATTCACATGCTTCTTGTTTTTGCTTTTTTAAACAATCTGGTTGATTAATGTTTACCAATTCCAATAGCATGACAAAAATGTGTAGTTGGTGAACAGTACAGTACATACAACACAAATGCAGCAAAGCCCTGTAAGGGACAGGCAAAGTCACCTCTTTTCAACTTCGTGACATTTGGTGTCTGTTAACGACTCGTGAAATTTAAGTACATATAGTGGCGATCCATTAAAATGATAGCAGGCAATCTCGGCGGCGGCAGATCCTCCAGTCAAAGCAATTGACCTAAGATTACTAAGGTGTGCTGCAGCCCAGTGAGGAGAAGAAAAGGTCACCCACAAAGACACTACTCCACTTAATGTTTACGGTCTTCATTAGTAAAGGTCTCTCCTCACGGTCTGCTGGTGATAAAGCAACATCAGTGACAAGAGCTTTGTGATTGTGTGTGTAGAGAGGCAGGACAGGAGTGAAGTGTCTGAAAGACCGCCCAAAGAAGAGGACTTGTTTATCCTTACACTGTGTCATCATCTGTGAACATGAGGAGAGTGCGAGAGCGCCACGCAAACTGAAAAGTGACTCTTGTGTAGTAAATAGATTTTTTTTCGAGAAATCTGATTCAGTAAAAAGATGAGAATCTGAGGGATGAAAGAGGCTGCATCTCTCACATGTGTCATGTCGATGGGACACATTCACTCCCTCCACATTCACACCTTGTGCTACTACTGGAGTCACGTCAGCTCTGGGGCAGACTTACAAAATGCAGCAGCCGCATTCTGCACCCGCGGCTTTCTGAGTCCTACATTCATATTGCATTGGTTATGGTAACAACCCCGCCATGAATAACTGCTACCTGCCCAACAAAGTTCAGTTTTAGATCAATGACTACAGAGAGGCCATGTTCACCGCTGTTCCTGCACTGTTCACTATGCTTAAATATTGATTTACCCAATTTAACCAACATTTAAAACTTCAAACCCACGGACAGAATTTGCGGTCTTGTACAATTAGGGCTAGATACCACTAAATGACGCTAGTCTGGTAACGGATAAAAAGATTTAGGTACTACTGGTGCCAAAAATAAATAAATAATCTTTAGCAAAAAAAAGTGACACAATTTAATTGAATGGGGTAAAAATGAGAACAACTTGGAAAGTGATTTTTCCCCCACCTTTTTGAAGTCAAAGGAAGTTTCTTGTTTGTTTCACCTCAAACAAATTATATGAATTCAAAAGAAATGAAATGGAAGGACAAGGAATGAATTAATTTTGGAGATGTGGAAATAGGAAGCAAACCTCCCCTCTCCTGGTACAGCTTTTCTCTTTTTTTTTCTTTTTTTACCTTTTTCTGCAGCTGCATTTATGGTTTCTGTATTCCACATTGTTTTTCTGGATACTTCTGTATGTCTTTGGAAGTTTGGTGGGTTTGTTTATTTTGAGCTCTTCAAAGGTAAACAAAATGCTAGCTTATCAGCTAAACCCATTTGAGACCTACAAATGTCACCTGCAGCACATTGGAGGCGTCACAAGAGGAGCTACAGGAAACAAAAAAGGGACAAACAAGGAGATGGTGAAAGACTATTGTGGAGCAGAGGGAGCTGGTGGAAGAGGAGGAAGCAGGAGCTGAGGAAGCTGACCAGTGCAGGACACCACGCTCTGAAAGACAAATCCAGGAGGCTCTGGACCGTTTCAGAGGATCAGAGGAGACAGAGGGCAGTCAGCCAGGTTTCTTCCGAGTGCTACAGTTTCCCCGACCTCCAAGATCATGCGGGTCAGGTTGACCCACAGTGGCAGCGCAGCTCAGGACGGACACCTGAACACTATTTCGTTGTACACTTGTACAATGACAATAAAGCACTTACTTACTAACATTATTCTCTATGGTTCTATTATGACAAACCGAAAACCAAGTAGGCCTACTGTTGAATTTTTTTTTTTGCGGTGCCCAGCCCGACGTACCCCAGTCACTAAATGAGAATTTGCTTGCCATGGTCATAATATGTCTGACGTATTGGACCTCACAACTGAAAATCTTTTTTTTTTTTTTTTAAACAAAGCAAAAAGATGTTCAGCCGTTAAGTCTCATGTGGTGCATTGAACTACTCTGCTTTAACTACAATGAGTTACTTGGCAAGCTCAATTTGCTGACTAATGAGAGGTGGCCATACGATGTAATTAGACATACAGTGTCTCGGACGTTCCCTCCGCGGTATGTCGAGTGAATAAAACGACGGTGTTATAGAATGTCTTGGAGATTAGCTCTGTAACAGTTCTGTCGAAATACCCGATCAATAAAAATGCAGCTCTAGTCTCCCAGTCTTAAGTGCGTCGTCAATACAGTTCAACCAAGCGTACAGTTGGCTTCATCAATATTATTAACACTTATGCCTTGGCCAGGTTTATGTTAAATATGTCATTTCTGATGCTTGATTCATTTATTTCTATTTATTCATAAGAATCATTGACATTTATGCCAGTTATGTACATTCCATGAACAAAAAAACAATAATAACAATTGGTGACAGCTCATGGACATCTGACTCGGTTCTATAATATTAAATTAGATGCAGCATTAAAACCGAACGTTAAATAAAGTCACCTTCTGCTTTCCATTCCATGACTTGCTGATGCCACTCAAATGCTCTAAAACCCCCAAAGTCAGAGTAATGATGATATCTATGTTCAGAACCTTGCACTAAATCATGTGTATTCAAACATACTACAGAAGTGGCAGTTCTGTCGTACTGAGGGCCCATGTGCTGGAGGCTGCTGAGCCTGACATGACGGTGTGTGGCAGCGCTTCACTCTGACAGACAAGAACCCACTAGTCAGATACACAACAACTAAACACACACATTACACAAAGATATGCATACAGCACAGAGACGCAGCAAAGCCTGAAGCAGCTGCAAGGTTCATGGATGAAGACAGGACGATGTTCGGCATCTTTTATGCCAAACAATCTTTGGAGAACTGCGCTTTAGCATAAGCCAAAACATTATCCCTGATCATAAACAGTGTTGGGCAAGTTACTTTAAAATTGTAATATTTTCTACTATTAGTTACAGCTTTAAAAATGTAATGTGTTTGTATTACATACTACTGTTTAAAAAAAGTAGTTAAGTTAAACTACCGAGTTACTTTTGAACTACTTTTGGTAAAATATAAACTGAATCTAGTAAAAATGCCACTGAGCAAATGTAGAGTCAAAGATTTTTTCCTTCACTTTCCCCTATTCTCTCGTGTTTTGTTTAGACGACATTACCTATACCTAACTGCAGACCTTATACACCAGTATTCAACATTATTTGGTATGCTGCATTTTATTTGGGGGGAGTTTGGTATTTTTTTGTTCGCGCATCAATACAAACCCTGTAAATGCTCTTGTAACTCGAGTTACTTAAATTGTAATGACTAATATATTCCCGTATTTTGTTGAAGTAATAAGTTTTATATATATATATATATATTTTTTTTTAACTTTTGTTATGACCCTCCCAGTTTCAAACAGACAGAGGTAGAGTATATGCACAAACTTTATTTTCATTCTAAACAAAACCCTCAAACAATAGCCGTCCAAACTGGCCACTCATTTAGCTTCGGTTGCCAATGGTGTTGCTATGCGATTACATCATTGGCGTGTTTAAGTTTATGAACCAGAGAAAACAGAAGACCACACGGCTCTGACTGCTTTTGAGGTCATTAAGATTCAGATGCCCCCTCTGCAGTGACCTTGATGTGGACTGATGCAGAGATCAGGCTTTTTCTGGATGAGTGAGAGGGTCATCTGTGCGTGACCAGTGTGGAGCCGGCCTGTTATTGACCACTGGACCTGTGCCTTTAACTTAAGTGTTTTAATGGAATTCATGGCATGCTACACTGGCAGAGTCCGCAGTGCATTATCGTAAATCATGTTCATTGTTGTAGGCAAAGTCATATGAAAGAAAATGTGAGACTTTGAGGCAAAAAAGGTTTAAAGGGAGGAGTTTTGTGGAGAGTAGAATACATACACTTTAAGGATTAGCTTTGACAGTGATTCTCAACTTGTGGGTCAGGTAAATTACATTAGTGAATGTAGCACTGTTGTTCTGAGTTACACAGGTAGGTTTTATTCAACATTCCTTTCGTGTGATTTATTCAAATAAGTTGTGATAAATTTTGACATCTAGTAAACCAATCTTATAGGGAATCTTATCGTTATTGCGCTTTTCACATTATACAAGTCACCAACTAGTGGTAATGCCATCACTACATTAGGCTTATCTACCTTATTCCTGGGGCCACTGATGGAGAAACGATTCTGGCTACAATTTCCTGTCGGAAGTCGTGCTGAGCCATTGACCCAGTGGTTTCCAGGGTGAGTTTTTGTTTCACATAACGGTTTGGTTTCTTTCAACATTTCATTTTGATTTTCTAAACGATCTGCCACCGGAAATGTTTTAAAGGGGGCCTATTATGCAAAATCGACTTTTTCAAGCTTTACATCATGTTATTAAGTCATTCCCTCATTAAAACCATGCCTGAAGTGTTGCCTTGGCACATTCACGTATTTTCGAGTAATCTGTAGAAACTCTGATGGCGGCCATTTTAGGGATAAAACGCCTGATTCCTTCAGGAAACGCCCTCAACCTCCAGGATACGCCTCCGACCTTTCGTCACCAGCCGAGTAACCAACCACTGCTCCTCAGCAGAACCCCCTCCCCGCAGTGTCTAGCCCTAAGATGTAAACAGAGTCATCATGGAGGATTAGCTTCATGTGTTGTGAACCGGAGCCACAGCAGACTTTTACAAAGACACACATCAGTGTTTCTGTTACCGAAACACCCAGGATTAAAACCGGTGACAAGAACACTTATTTCAGTGTCTGGTTCTGCGCTGGGCCTTGATGATGCACAGAGCCTCCGGAGAAAGCTAATGCTAAGCTAAACCTCGAGTCATCACGTGAAAACGAGAAATATGCACAAATAAAGTCAATAAAACCACCACACACATAAAGAACCGTTTAACAATGATCACACACGGAGCCAGGCTTGTTGATTTGGAAGTTTATTGCTCACATTTCATCTACAATGGGTCATAGCCGAGTGGTTTTCTCCCGGAGCTAACAAGCTAGCCGCGACAAGCTAACGGGAAAATTCACTGAATACAAGCATATTATGCATTGAAAACGTCACTAAAACAGGCAACTGCTTGAAGCAGCCTTTATGATGATCACACACGGAGCCTGGCTTGTTGATTGTGTAGTTTATTGCTCACATTTCATCTACAGTGAGTCGTAGCCGAGTGGTTTCTCTCGGAGCTAAGGCACTATTAGCTGCGACAAGCTAACAACCTTCACCTTCACAACATTCATTGAAAACAGGCAGCATATTATGCACAAATAACGTCAATAAAGCCGGCAACTACTCGAAGCAGCCTTTACGATGATCACACAATGAGCCTGGCTTTACACATTTGTGGTTTATTACAGACTTTTCATCAACAATGAGCTGTAGTCGATTATAACAAGCTAACGGGTAACCTCGAAAAACCATTGTCCACTTGCACAGATAATGTCCGTCTTTGAATCGTATGGGCTCCTGCAGATCCTGGTGTCGTCCATGGGGGTATAGTTAGAGATCCATAGGGCATGGCAGATGCAAAGAGATAGCCTCCAAACAGCAGTTATTTTTCAGGCAAGAGCCCCTTCCAAGCGTCCGGTGTGGAAGGTTTGTTTCCAAATAATATCCTGTGTGGCCATTGTTCACAAAGTGATAAACAGTAGGTCCTTTCCAACAATAAAAATTAAAATGCACCGATCGTAGTTTCAATACTTGAGACAACGAGCGGAGTGTTGTTGTGATGCCACAGACAGCATGTGGAGGGGGCGTGTCGGAAAGGGTCAGAGGTTCTTAAAGAGACAGGGGCCTATTTCAAGTCATTTGCTAACGCCATTTTGAAAGAGCAATTTTATACAAGGCAGTTATTCTAATTTACTGCATTGACAGACCAACAGAAGGTTTCGTCATCATTGTAGTGTCCTATAGACTGGTGCTATGTGGCTGAAAAAAGCATAATACCCCCTCTTTAAAAGATGTCCTTGTGCAGGTCGACATGTTGGCTGTTTGCGGTTGTACTAAAAAGAAAGAAAGTTCTGGAAGAGAACATGTAATGTTTGGAACATGCTCCTGGGCAAAAGCCAGGCTTACACTGTGTAATTTTGGGGTGATTTTGAACATGCCAAAAGTGGCTGACTGTCATACGATGAGAGCCTGTGCTGACGTGCTTAAAGAGAGATAACGCACGACTAAACTACTCACACAGCACACCGTGACCAAGCAGCGTGAGGCGTTACTATGGAGACAAGCGAGGTCTATCCTACCATGCTTTCAAACAGTGTCTTTAAAAGTACTTTTGCATACTTCTAAAAGTCAGTATCTTGTGATCCATCATGTCCGCATATGGCCCCTCCCCTCACTGCTGCATTCAGAGATCAAGCAACAGAAGCCGCTCTCCTCTCGTACTTGACTTGTCAATAAAACTAAGTTATGGGAAGAGCATACCAACTATTTTCTGATAGTTTTTGAGAAAACATCTGACCTAATTAAACTAAGGGCACTGCATGTTTCCACCGAAAATCTAAACATGCTCAGTTGTAATCCAAAAATGTGAAGATCTCCACAAATATTTGACCAATCAACACGACACAAAAAGTGTTGTTACGCTGACAATCTCCAAGCCTAAACATCTACAACTGACTAAAGTATATGTGAAAGATCACACAATGAGGCAAATGTAATAATGTGTCATTTTTTGTGAGGTACGGAGTTGTCTTTCATATTTTGTAAATATTTTCTTTTACATATCCCTTAAAAGAGACAACAATGAAATCAATAGATGAAACTGCCTCCTATGACATGTGACTCCTTGAAAACTGTCAATTAACAGAGCATATTGTACATTGAATGTGGGGGTACTGTAGCCTGCGTATGAGAGATTACCTTGTCCGCACTTTTTATAAAAGCTTTTTTCTGTAAGGAGAGCACTGTAATGTTGGCAGCACATTCCCAGAGTACCTGTCACAGTGGCATTCTACTTATTGCTGTGCCTCTACTGTAATCTTGTGAAATGTAGACAATATACTCCAGAAGCCATTGTTCCCGACTCCCTTAACACTGACCAAATAGTTTTTTCTGAACGTATTTCCCACACACCCCAATGGAACAACCTGTTCCTTTATTTTATCCACAGCGCATTAAATTTAAACCAGGCCTTTCTGACATAAGCCCCTCTGGAGCAGTGGCTGTCACTGGCGGAGCCCCCTGCTGGTGAACTATCTGCACATTTTAAATCATCTCTCAGAAATTCCTGAGGAGAACCATCAGCTGGCAGCTGTAAGCCTAAACCCACCACTTCCCTCAGCTAACTTTATCCACGGATAGAGACGACAAATGACACTCATGACAATAACTGGAACTTTGCACTAGTGTGTCACACTTCTTTATTGTTGGCTTTAACTCAGTGCAACAGCAAACTTAATGTTCTTCTGAAATTTGCTTTCAATTCAACTTTTTTTTTTTTTTTAAGAGTGGGGGATGGGGGCGTAGCTTTATAATAGGCTTTATTGGATAGGACAGCACTGGATGGAAGGGTGAAGAGCGGGTAGAGACATGCTACAAATTGTCAGAGTCGGGACTGGTTTTGCATTCACTTATCTCACATATTTGATATATATGCAACAGGAAAATAATAGAATATAATAGAAGAACTGTTGCCTGACTAGGGACTACAGATGGAAATTAGCACCTCTGCTATAATCTGGCATATTTACAGTGCACAGGTGCAGCTGTTGATTAATATGCACTGTCCCTATCAAATAAAGAAATAAATAAAAAGAATGAACGAATGATAAAAGAATAAGTATCCATCATCCCATTGAAAAACAGCTAATCCCTGTTAAATGTGGCCAAAGTCTGCTGATAACCTGCTGGACGTGTCCAAACTCATTGTGCATTCAACAGTAGTGTGTTCCAACACACCTATAAATCAGCCATGCATGGAGAAAGCCATGCATCTGCAATGCAGCTTTTCACTGCCCTTACAGCTTTTCCCATTTCAGTGATCAGAGATTATTCTTCAAACATTCTGCTACATTGTTTTGCCACAACATATTGTCAAATGAATTCACAGTGGCCCTGTGTATACAAGTTTATTGTATTTCCAGAATCAAATCAAGTAGATCGAAGAATGATAGAATCGTCATCTGAAAATCCTGCGTGAAGTGCTTTGTTTTGAAGGCAACACAAACTTTATTGTTAATGGCAGAGAGACTTATATCCTCTTCATCACCATCGTCACCATCGTCTCTGTACCACCTAAATCAAGTCTTCGGTGTGCACCTGCGACGGCCTTTGGCTCCCTCCATTAACGTAATAAGGCTAATCACCCCGTGGGCCGCAGAACGTGTCAGTGGGGGAGATCAATGGGAACTTCAAAGGGACGGCAGCAGCACAAACCAGGCCCAAGCAGATAAGGCAGAGGCAGCTCTACATTTTTCATGAGATCATCCTGCAATGTTCTCATACTGTGCTCAGAGTGTAGGGTGAGTATGGGGTATACAAACTGACGGGACATATGAAAGCAAAGACGCTGTATTGATGGGAAGCTCATATACCTTAAAATACAATGTAATAGTTGGTCCAATCTGTTCTGGAGCTTGATAAAACCGCTGTCTCATCTGTCTCACTGTATCGAGGCAAATCTCTAGAGAGAAATGTTGCTTAATTGTCATCACATTCACATTTTAATTATTTAACCTGGTACGAGATACACCGTCTGTATGGCTGAATACTTCTTTCGTATTTTACTGCTTGTATCCGTCTCTGGAGTAACACATTGTTCCTTCAGCCTTATGTCTCCTTTGCAGAGTCCAGACTGAGCAGGATGAATGTTGTACTGTTCCATTCCCTCTTCCTTTTGTCCTTCATCAGTCCTGGCTTTTGCCCGCAAAAACAAAATCAGTCAGCTTGTGTCGCTTGCCCGATCACAAAAGGCCATTTTAAATCAGGTATGCTTTAACTTCGTCATTCCTTAAAGAAAAATCAGTGTATTGATTTGGCATATATAGAGTTTACAACAATAGAACAGGACCATTACAAATACCAGGAGTGACCAAAAACAAGAGAAGAGACAAGAGACATTTCTAAAGCACAATTCTCTCAGTTAAAGGGGATGAACAAGGAAATAAAAGAAGGACTTAAACTCTGACTCCACACTGATCAGAATGAATATGTATGAGGGGCGGATTGTACCAGGAGTGACCTTTAAGAGCCACTGAGGTGAGGACGGGAGGAAACCAGATCAAACCTGCGTCCCCGACATGACATTTTCACAGCCGTTTGACAGAGTGGACTTTGACTTTTGAAAAGGTGCTTTGACTAAAGATTTTATGTTTTGGTTGCAAAGCAAACATTTGTGAAAGATGTAGAAACGGACTTGCAAAGGGGATAAGGGACACAATGTCACTTCAGGCCAATGTTATAAACATTCCCTCTTCCTTTTGTCCTTCATCAGTCCTGGCTTTTGCCCGCAAAAACAAAATCAGTCAGCTTGTGTCGCTTGCCCGATCACAAAAGGCCATTTTAAATCAGGTATGCTTTAACTTCGTCATTCCTTAAAGAAAAATCAGTGTATTCCAAGCATTTACAAGTAATGATGTGTAGAAGTGCAGTAGTGTCGTCTGTCTGCAGGAAAGTCCTACATCATTTTAAAGGCAAGTCAAACTAAAGCACTGAAAGAAAACAACAAACATGGACGACGTGCAATTCACACAGAAGCGTACGGCCCAGGAATCAAACCTAGGACCTTGTTACAAGTGTGCTAAACACTTAGCCACTGTGCCCTGAAGCAGCTTTACCACACAATTTTAGATCTTCACCCAGTTTTTCCAGGCTGTGACTGATTTTTGTCTTGGTACAATAAAGTCAAATTTTGCAGTGGTTCAGTTTTGCGTCAAGCACAGCTGGATCTCAATCCATTACACACCTAAAAAGAGAGAAGACGGAATAAACTAATGTTCTCCTCAGGTGAAGAATGAGCACTAAAGCACATTTCCATATAACGCTGTGACACATCACCTTCGAACAAAGGCACAACAACCACTATAATGTTGTTCTTACATGTAAACAGATTGGCAAATTTGTAATAAAAGTATGGACATTATGTAAGACCAGATGAAACACAATCCTCAAGCTAGGTGCTACTGCATGAGCCTATAGCTTAAGACGTGGAGCTGCCAGCAGTTGCCCACTGCTCCTGACCGGTACCAGAGCCACTGGCTGAAAGATGATGAAATGCAAATTTCCATATGGGGGCAATACACAGTGTAGCATTCAAATACAGCAACAACAGTAACAGTGACATTTCAGGGTTCAGTGTTAAAAAAACAAACATTTATTGTTGTGTTTAATTTCCTTACAGGTTGACCACCAGAACTTTGTTTTCATCATTTAATAAATCAATAATTTGTTTTCTTGAATTTGGCCATTTACTACAGCAAAGTTATTTCAGTTTCTCCTTTACTGGCACTTGTTATTTTAGTTGGGAAAATTTAACACAATTTATTCAGCAGAGCCTCAAGCCATCTTCAACATTACTTCATTGTATGTGACAAAGACAAACTGCATTGTTACTGTGGGGATAAAAGGAAAACCCCAGTGGAGGGTTAACGCTTGCATCAGGCTGCCCACCTCACGTCTCTACAAGATAAACTTAAAAAAATCATTTTTATTATTTCTTAAAGGGATATTTCAGGATTTTTGACAAAGGGCCTCATTTCCTAGTTATCCAGAGTGTTGCTGGTACCTGGAGATATTTTTTTTGTAATTCATGCAGTTCTTATGTTTGAAGAGTTTCGTGGCAGCATCTGCTTCGTGTTTGTATAAGCTACACAGCGGCGGAGTGATCTGCTAGAAAAATAGTCCCTCAAAATGCGATCATTCATGTGATGCAAGGTCAGTTATATTCCAAAAATTATCGACACAGACATTTATGTCATTAGTCTGGCGTTATAAGTGATTTGCCTCAGGTGCTCTGTGGAGTGTGTCAGACTGTTTTTAATGCAGGCTAGCTGATACCATAGAAATGTGCTAGCCTTGCATTAGCCTAGCGCCACGAAACCCTTCAAACATAAGAACGGCATGAATTACAAAAAAAAATATCTACAGGTACCAGCAACACTCTGGATAACTAGGAAATGAGGCCCTATGTCAAAAATCCTGAAATATCCCTTTAATCCCAGCCATTTGAGATGACTACCTTTGATGGCAAAAACTTTACGACAATGGAAACCTCACCCATATTTACCTCTATTTCTCTGATTACTAAAAACTGCAAGCCAAACACAGCTCAAAATGCTCATCGTACACATCTCGGTTTCTCACTTTTAGATGCATGACCTACTTATCCACGCACTTCCAACCGCCACTGTCTTGAATGTTGTTGTTTCACCTGTAGAGCAGCGTTCTTCCCATCTTGAGAGAACAAGTGGTTGCATGCCTCCCTCGTTTTTCTCCCCCATGTATTCCCTTGGAGCAACTGGGGACTCCTGGGACTAATAAACAAGCGCAGATACAGCGACCATACACCCACACCGCACACAAGCAAAAGAGTTTCGCAAGCAGCGCCGAACCTTGTCATCAAAGCGTTCCCCCATGCTTGCCTGTCACCCATATTTTTCGTCTTTCTCTAACAGCCCTTATGTGGATCCAGGGCTTCCCATCTGAATGACAAAAATAGAGAACAGTGATGAGGAGTGCACGATATAGAGCTAAATGAGCACCAGCGACTAATATCCGAGAGGAAAGACTTTTATGTTTGAGTTTTTTGTATAAGGCGGAGAAAAGAAGAGTGGCAGTAAAAACATAACTGTGGTGGGGAAAAAAGAAAACAAACCTATGTTTCATTTTATCAAATTGATGTGATATGTGTCCCAAAGTTTGTTGCTGGTTATATTTTCTTTACACATTATTTCGTGTGAAGCAGAAAAAGAACCGCTCCTTTACAATATTTCATTCATTTAATAATTCAAGTATTAACTAGAATGGTAGTATTAACTAGGGGGAGGGTTTGTGTGTGGCAAAATGAGGAGAGAATACTGTGCGATGGATGGAGTGAGAACTGCAGTGGTGTAGCCAATGGGTACAACGGTTCAAAGGATTGAAATACAATTTGATACAATTAAGTCTACATGGTTAAAACATACATTTTAAGATAAAAGGTGGGGGGTTAAAATAGCTAAAACAGGGTCTGCGTTACGGTGCTTATCCGTCATGTGGGACATGTGTCTCCGATGTATGAGCCGGCCTGTGCAAGAGCGTATTCCTGCTGGCTCGATATTCTCTGCTTTCGAGGAGCCTATGATCAAAACCCTCATAATCTGTGGACAAACGTTCCTGCTATTCTCCATCCTACTCTGTACACACAGCACCTGACATACCTCCTCGTACCAGCGCATGGGTACTGCTGGTGTGCATGGAGGTTTGTTTTGTTTTCTCATGCGCCAACACGTGCACGTATACACGAGTCAATGTTTCACACAGGCAGTATAGGCTATATCTGTGAAGGAATAGGCCACCGTTTTTCCATCCTGAGATATGTTCTCACCTGAGCTTAGACAAGTTGATGCGTAACGGTCTGGTCTTTGATTTTTAACTGATGCAAATTTATTTACATTATATTTCACATTTATTGCATTTCAGGACATGATGATGCATTTCTAGATCAAAGGTTTACTGTCATTTTTATGCCTGAGAGTTGACAGTATCGAGTATCGTTAGAGTGAATAATATCGTTTATCACGATACTTTCCTGCCTCAATATATCGAACTTTGAATTTGTTATCGTGACAGGCCTACTTGTGTACGGAACGCGCGGTATAACTAAACATGCCTTGCCTGGTAAAAACTGGACCTTAAAGGAATAGTTCACCGTTTTTCCATGCTGAGATATGTTCTTACCTGAGCTTAGACGAGTTGATACGTACCTGTCTGGTCTTTGCGCATGCTCGTGGAAGAGCGTGGTTGCTTCTAACTTCACCCCGTTTGGAGCTATAGGCATATACTGGGAGAGGCCGATGCTAAACACATCTTTGGTCTTTTTGCATGACTGACGGCACACAGTTCTTCCATACCGAGATATGTTCTTACCTAAGGTGAGACGAGTTGATACGTACCTGTCTGGTCTTTGTGCGGGCCCGTGGAAGAGCGTGGTAGCTTCCAACTTCACCCCGTTTGGAGCTATAGGAATACATTGGGAGAGGCCAAATGCTAACAACATCTTGCGTCGTTTTGCGTGACTGAGGGCACGCACAAAGACCAGACAGGTACGCATCAACTTGTCTAAGCTCAGGAAAGAACATATCTCAGTATGGAAAACTGGTGAACTATTCCTTTAAGCCCAATAAAGCAGTTGAGAACATGATAACTCAGCCACACACCTCACTGAGTTCTGCTGATTCATTCAACCCACGAGCGTGAGACCTGGGGTTCCAAACCCCCTGGTGAGAACCAGAATACCCCACTGTGGCACATTAGCATAACCTTATCTTCCTAAAGATTTTGCAAACAGCACGACATAGTGAAAAACACAAATCTGTCAAACACACTGGTCCCGAGTTGTTCAGGGTATATATTTTTTTTTGTGCAATGAGCACTTTTGGAGAGTCAAACAGCATGCAACCATGACAGAAGCTGTTAATTTAATACTTGCCGTCTTCCTGCTGTAGGGGATTTGCCAGGTTAAAGTTGGTAGTGTCTCTGTGAACGTATAACACACACTTGTCTTCTTTGTGATTACTACCTGCAGTCCCTCATCATGCCCATCGCCTCTCTCTCTCTCTCTTCCTGCGCAGAGGTCCGTGACATGATCCTTCCAGTACAGCTCTCCCAATAGCAGAACCATATCACTGGTTCATGGTCTCCGCGGGGACTCAATTACATTATATATTTTGACGAAATGACGAGGGCAAAACGTTGGTGCTATTGGTACGAAGCCAGGACGCAGAGTTCTGATATGCTGAACTGGAAGGCCGATCACCTCGTAACTAACAAGCAACGGAGCCGGAAAATTCACAAATCCAATGGCGAACACTCAAGGGTACAGGTGTAGCTTTATTGTTTTGACGCCCTGGCTAAAGGGAATGACAGAGGTGGAGATTAAAAAGGTCAGCAGACATTTGGCCCAGGGTTGTCTTCCTTCACTGCAAATTCAAGCGCCAGACGTCACATTATGGGAATAATGTCTCTCCTGTGGGTTGACGCAAATATGTGTGTAAAGCTTTGAAGAGGAAATAGTTCAAGAGTGGAGTCAAGTACACACAGAATCATAAAAAAAAGTCTATGTAGCTCTACCCACATAATTCCAGAACTACTATATCATTTTTATATATAGAGCTACTGCCACTAAATCAACCAATCAAATGTTTTATAAGAGAAATGTGCCATTATTGTTCAAAAATCAAACCCAATTTGCACCACAGTGTTGTCAGAAAAAGAGCATAAATATTTACAGCTGCACCATCACAGGATTCCCACACCTGCAAACAGGGCAGAGTGTAAGCCTTGCTCTCATTACAGCAGCCTTGTGCCTGCTGTGTCTGTGTCTGCTCACTCTCTCTGGGCGATATGTAAAGTGGATGGATGGCTCACTGTCCCTGCGGTGGCCATTAACTAAACCAGGGTTATAGCCTGTTGTCTCTGACCTGCCTGACCAACTTCTGATTCATCAGTGCCTAAGAAAACACAGTGTAATTTGTTCGACTATAAGAAATGACAATGGAGATTCCCTTCATTTGTTGATATGATATACATTTCAAAAAAATACTGGTCCCATTGGTTTATTAAAAATATATTGTCAATTTATTGCATAACAGAAACCATTTAGTCTTGCACATATAGTGTGTCCAAGAAAATTACCTGAAGTCTCCCAAACAATAGGAATTGTCAAATTGAGCAGGATATCGTTTCAGGTTCTTGGTGCCATAATGAAGAACATGGTTTTCAACATTCAAGATCTCAGGCTATTTCAAAAAGCAATAGACGTACACCAACACATTTCTAGCATTTTGAAAATAATGAATGAAAACATGTCATTACAGATTACATTTTGCTAAAAAATCCTTTTTAATTCATTAAAGATCTACTGGAATGAATTAAATTCAACAAAAGCTGTTTTAGCCAATGCTTCTTTCACATAAAAGGAAATAACAGTATTGCCTTGATGATGAAAGAGAAAAAGCACCCTTTGATAAAATTTACATTTACGGTACAATGGATTAGTTTCCAGACTAAACTAAAATATTTCTATAAATAAAATGGTGCAAAATACAAAAATAGAAATTATGTTATGCACAAACTACCAACCACCAGGTCATGCAACGTAGATAGGCAACTTCATATTCTTTTCAGCATCCTGTTTGACTTTTCCAATAAAAAAAACATATATATATATTTCTTTTAGACTAATCCTAACAATATATTACACACGTCACCAACTTTGACGGAACCTGCTTTCTTGAGCAATAATAATTGAATAGCATTTTTAAACTCTGAGCCAAGTTTGCAACTGTGTACAAAGTGCACGAGAGATGTTCTGCAGTTGCCAACCCCCGCATTCCCTCACAAACTGAAGAAAGTTTAAGTAGGTCGCTTTTTCTGGAGAACCATGCTGTGATATGGTTTTGGAGGAGGATTAGGACTACACAGGAATATTGATCTTCCCTTTATGTCACTTTGAATGCAATCGACAGAAATTTACATAGAAATTGTGTCCACAGACACGGGACAGGAATGATTGCAATGGTGGAGTTTTCAATAACGGCTTTAAGAGTGATCAACACAGAAAACCCCTCCAGGTTTAGAAAGAGATTCCACAGAGCACCCAAGGGATCACATCCTTATTGAATGATGAGTAAAACTGCAATCCCCAATGTGATTCTGCCTGTGCTGCAGCTTTGATTGATCTCAGCGATCAAAGTCAAATGAAATGTTTTATCATTGCACATTGGCCAGATCTAAACAGCGCCAGGATGCAGCTGACATACAGTGACTTATCCGTCTGGACAACTCACACATCAGGGCCACAAAGGTCAGAGTATGTGCAGAAGCATGGTGTGCACAAGAAGCCCACAGCAATGATCGGAGCTGGGATGAACAAAAAAACAAAACACATACTCCTCACCTTGCTAGAATTTAAGACAAAAATGATTATTTTCAACAAGAATCCATAGTGTGCCACAATGTAAGTGCCAATAACCTGTCATTAGTCTTACTTTGTGACATTGAAAGAGTATATTCTTCTCTCTTTAATAGACCACAGTTCCCACAAAATTATGTTTATTCCCATTGTATTGAGTCCATTAGCCTCAATGTATTTTTCCTAAAGTTGTTCGGAACACCAAACATCGCGAATTATGAACGATCCAGATGTTTTCAGCTGTTGTCAACCCATCGACCATATTTAGGTGAGGTCAAAACCAGTAATAAATCCGTGATGATTATACAGACCTGAGATTTTACGAGACCTAAGAACAAGGCATTTTCATATATTTACTGTAGACTCACTTTTAAGTGAAAGATTGGATAGTATAAAATTACTTTATTCTTTTCCATTTACTTAAAGCAGAACTAAGTCACTCATGCCCGTAGAGGCCATAAGCGCCACTGCAGGTGTCGTAGCATGTAGCGTTTTTTTACTCATTAATTGTCCGTGAGAGTAAATACTAATCCAATTAAACAATGGGGATCATTTTTTTCACTCAAACTTGGCTGTAAACACTGCTAAAGTAGCGCTAGCACGAAGATAGCTTTACCCGTTAGCCTGTTAGCTTCTTCTTCGAGATTCCATTAGCGTGTATTGTGACTCCGGAACGGAGCAGGGAAAGTTGTCATTGTGGTTTTCTGGCCAGAGACACCAGGGGGAGATGAAAGACCCCCCAATCATCCCATTAACACTTGTATTACCCCCAAAGGAACTACGAAAAGGATTTATTAAGGTAAACAAGTGACTTACTTCGTCTTTAAGTAAAGTACACTTTCACGAGAAGTTATATCAGAATTGTACTCATGCTGTTTTATTGTATTTATTTTCATTCAATATCATTTTTGATTTTGAATGAATTTGTGATTTGTCTTTGGGGGCTCACTTTGTAAATTTATAAAGACAGAAATTATAGGAAGTGGTTACATTCACAATGTGCACAATAACAGAGACATAGCAGCACATATCCAAAAGTTACTGAATACCTGTGCTCTTTTTCTTTATTCTTATTTGTTCTGAAAGTATTTGGATATTACTTAAACTCCTACAACTATATTGGCCTCTTTTTTGAATTAGTCTTACTATAACTCCATGTGGATTTTGTTGAGAGAACAACACAGAAATGATATAAAGGCCATGAAACGGACACAACATACTTGGCTTCCCTATTCATTTGTATGGGGATAAAACCCTCATTCAGTGAAGAATACACATAAACTCTCACATTATTGGTCTGGACCATATGGCAAAAAAAATAATTATGTCTTTTGCTGAAAGGCACTCTATCATTTTAATCAGTTTAAAAAGAGTATTCCCTCTGATGGCAAAACGGAGAGCACCTGAATGTACAAAATCAAGCAGAGATTCTTCAAAAGACCAAAAGGCGTTCTTACTCTTAAAATGCAATTATTTTCATCATTTGAAAAGATAATTTGAAAATTCATTCCAAAAAACAAAAATTATTCGCAAATATTTTCCTCTAGCAGTACGCCGCGCCGATTAGCAATGAGCCGAGAAAACACATTGCTGCTCACATCTCGGTCCGCTGACACCGCGCCTGCTCTATCAGGGGCTGCTGAATGTCAGACAGGCGGCTGGCTCCATCCCTGCCGCCTCTCTTGAATACTCATTCAGTCTGATTAATAGATCTTAATTCTGTGGGTGTTGTGCGTCTTGATAACGTCTCCCTTTCTTACGGCTCCACTGAGCTCCTCGCGTGCGCATCCGCTTGATTCAATGAGTCCGTGAAGGAAATCTATTCTCATTGTACACACGCAGTTAATCACCGAATCAATGTGCTTTTCATTTCCACACATGCTTTATTCCACTTTTGCTGCAGCCTCTTTTATTTTTTTCTCACCTCAAAAGGACAGAAAAAGTTTCACAAAGCATCCAGCAGTCACACAAAACGTACTTTGTATTCAGAGCCGTACTATTCTGGCGAGGGCAATGCTTGTCCTCAAAAAGTAATGGCCAATCTGGATGCAGTTTGGAAAATTCTAAACAACAATTACCAACATGAAAACAAATTATTATCCAATTGAGCCAAAAGCTTTCACGAACAGTTTATTCTGCTCAGCGCGCGAATGTTCTCAAAGCACCGTCTCCTCATCACAGCACCTGAGCGCGAGACAGGCTTTGAAAAAATGACAACAAACAAATTTCACACCATCTACTTTGAAGACCATAAAACACTCCAAGCACAGTGGCTTCTTGCTCGAATAACAGACACTGCAACAAAAGTCAAACTTTAAAATCAAAAGAGTGCGCTTAACCCCACCTGTGACCCCGACACTTATCTTCAGCGGAGTTATAGGAGCGTGGACTTGCACACACTCCAACAGTAATGAAAACAAAGCTTTCTTGGCAGAGATAACAATAACGTCTGCTTAGTCTTCAGGCGCAGACTCAAGCATCTGTGGCACCCCAGCAGAGTTTGAATGCAGCTGCTACACCAAGTACGTCTACATTTATTTATATCTATGATAGAGCTGCTCCATAAAAAAAAATGTGAAAAGCTATGTCCAAATTGGCATTGCATTGCACCTACTATAGCAGAATACAATCAATAGCAATGAAGTATCCCTTTGTTGGGTTGATTTCTGAACAAGAAACTACCACTGTCTGTTTGTATAATGGTGCTAATGCAATTTCTTTAAAAATCCTGTGTGAACATTGTAGGATCATATTTTTTCAGGGTTGGGACATAGTGAAATTCCCCCACATCCCCTTTCTTAAGTGTAAAAGCGTGTTTTTCAAGTCGCCCTATGCCATTAACAAAGCCTCTTCTGGGCAAAGAACCAAGTAAATAACAGCAGTGTGTCATGTACGCACAGGTCTGTTCATGTTCAGTGAGGTTGTGCCAACACTCAGTGTAACATAAGCCTGTCACAGATGAGGCAGCTACACCTTGGAACATCGCCTGGGAACCATAGTGTTCATAATGTTGTGTGAAACATCCACAACCTGTAACATTTGGCAGCCTATGTCCCAATACGCTGTCACTCATCGGAGTGAAACATGAAACAGAAATGTCAGCTTAGCCTCCTTTAACTTCATAACAAGGTGGGGATATAAAATCATCATGGCGTAGCAAAGTTTGGAGTGGTACCATGGCATATCTGGGCAGCACAGTGGTGCAGTGGTGCAGTGGTTAGCGCTCGTGGTTCACAGCAAAAAGGTCTCAGGTTCAACCCCCGGACAGGGCCTGTCTGTGAGGAGTTTGCATGTTTTCTCTGCATCTGCACAATGTGTAGGCATAACGCATCATCAGTGGAAAACTACCCTGTCTCATGACAGTCTAAACCCAGCACACATGTTCCTATTAGTGGGTGAACAATCGAACGCTTGGTGAATTCTGTTTCACAATGATAGGAAGAGCCGACATCGAAGGATCATAAAGGGAACGCTTGGCCTCCACAAGTCAGTTAACCCGTGTGGTAACTTTTCTGACACCTCCTGCTTAAAACCCCAAAAGTCGTGAGGCCCCACTTTCATGGTCTGTATTCATACTGAAAATCAAGATCAAGCAAGCTTTTGCCCTTCTTCCCCGTGTCTGTGTAAGTTTCCTCTGGTTTCCCACTCAAACATGTACAATAGGTCAGGATGAATGATGTGTGTGCGTGAATGGATGCAGTTGCGCATCTGTCAGTCAGTAGCTACATACACATAGCAGCTTACCACCACAGTGTGGAGTGAATGTACAGTACAAATCCGTTAAACTGTGTGAAGCGCATAGGGTGACTTGTGTCATGTGAAAAGCGTTATACAAATAAGCTTTCATTCCATTACATACTTTGAAATAAATGTTCTTTTTTTCTCTCTCCTTTTTTTTCTCTCCTAGTTGTTCTACTGCATTGTTGGATTTAGATTTTATATTTATCTATCAAATAATTCTCAACCTGCCAACTAGCGTAGATAATGGTCAGAAGAGCAGCCACATGTCACGGTCACTCTAAATGGCATCATTTACATAGTGCATTTTCATCTCCACTGCAGGTGCAAGAAGCCATACATGCTCTGGAGAAGAGGAAGGGCGGATGAAGTGTCAAGTCCAGAGATCTGGGACCTTTGGATCAGGGGGCGAACGCTCAACCAGCTGAGTTACTGCTGAGAAACCATGACTCTGTGATGGAGGATTGGATGAATAATTTACTACAGAGCTTTGAGAAGCTTAGGGAATAAGGAAAATTCTTCATTAGTTGTCACTTTGGGGAATATCACACCTTTGACCACAGCCTCGTCTCCACAATCATGCTTCAAACAGGAGGCAAGGCTAGTGGTTTGCACAAAGACACAAAGGCAGTAACAGAAGAAGAGTTTCATTACACAGCGGGTTAAGGGGTTCCTCTGAGACGTAGAAAGATGGGTCAAAAGCAACAAAACAAATGACATATTTAGCTTCTAAACTTTTCCTGTTCACTTCCTTTGCTTTTGTTTTTGAGCAGTGCATACCAACTGACAAGTGAACCAAACCTGTTTACAACTCCAGAGATGCCATGCCAAGAACAAGTGCTTTTCTGTATTAAAACAAGTAGCGTTTCCAGTTGAGAAGGTAAATAACTGTCACGCTTCAGCGGGGAGTGTCCGTGAAGAACTCGCAGACTGATATGAAGTGGAAGTCAGACGAGTGAGATTGAAAAGGCACAATAGGAGCGAGGGCACGGGGAAAGGAGGAGAGGGTGTCACCAAAGGACACACAGGCTGAGTGACAAAACCTTATTGGATTTATTTGTCTTGCTCGGCTTCTTCGATGAATCTCATTTATTGCGGCTGACAGCGAGGGAGGTGCACATCAAAGCAGAGCGCGCCACCAACAAATGTCTCTTTTCTTATAATGAACGGAAAAGGCAAGACTGGAGTGGAGGCGCCACAGACAAAAGCAGGGCAGAATCGGCATATTTACAAAGAGAGGAAAAAAATCAATCGTTATTACGTAAAAGATGCATTTCACAGCATTTTTTGGCATTTCTGCAAAAGCGACGAGGACATATGCTTTTTGTCTGCCGCATTGCATTCAAGATTCCCAGACAGTGAGCCAAATAGTTAGAAGTAAACTATGTTGAAGTGTAGATCCAGTTTCTGCCTCACAGCTTAAAGCAAGACATGATTGATAAACATTCTCCGATTACAGTTATCACCTTAACTGACGAACTGGGATTCGTCTTTCTGCTGCCAACTCTCACACGGGAAAGGCACAGATACTTCTGGGAAAATTGGTGCAACTCTAGTTTTGTGAAATGTTTTCAAATAGCAGAGCATGAAATCTTATATCAAGGTCCAGGATAAAATCGAATTATAGCTTCTTCTTGGTAAAAGCTCTCTTGCTCAGTCATCCAGGAGTTTTCCACCGTGGAAAAGTTGTTATTTTAAAAATTATAGTTGAGAACTTTCATTTCACTTATGTAAGCCAGTGTTTTTCAACCAGTGTGCCGTGAGATGATGTCTGGTGTGCCTTGGGAAATTATCCAATTTCATCTTTTTCAAAACAAATTCATTATTATCCGCAAATAATGAAGCGTTTTCGAGTGTCGGTGCTGTCTAGTGATCGGCAGAGTAACCATGTAAAACATATTAGTAAGTGGCTGCAGGTAGCTAATTTCTTTGAGACAAGAGAAGTAGTGATGCATGGATGTGGCAAGTGGCGGTGACAGTGGCATTGTGGCACGCGAGACTAGACGGAGATATTTTTTTTAACATTTTCTGCTGGTGGTGTGCCTCGTGATTTTTTCAATGAAAAAAATGTGCTTTGGCTCAAAAAAGATTGAAAAACACTGATTTAAGCTCATCTGTTCTTCTTCTGGTCAGCTATAACTATTTGTATCAGCAAACACAGTTCCATTGGAGGAAGCTCATGTGCACGATGAGGAGCAGGTGCAAAAATGGATCAGCAGCAAATTTACACATGCTTAGCTCACGCAGCAATCTCTTGTTTACATATCATATTTTGGCTCCTAAAACATAATACACACAATTCCAAAAGTAAATTAGGTGCAACATGCACACAAATAGCTATATGCTATTTTCCAGCTTGCGCCTGTCTTGATTTAATGACTTACTGTGATAAATGACCCGCAACCCGCAATAACTGCACTGCAGTAATTGTTTTACTTTAAGCATGTATATTATTACTATTATTATTAAAGATGTCCTTTTAGTAAGACTGTTTGTTTACTTGAAGACAGTATAACTAAGAAGACAGTATGAACCATAAGCATGTACTGGTTGTAACTGTTGTTGATTTAGACTCTAAATTAAAGCGTCCTTAGAGTTTGAGGACGTTTTAATTGGTAGCTACATTTAAACAGCTCTAGCTGTAGAAGAAATATTGGGTTTGCATTTTATAGTGATAACATAATAATAGCTTGGGAGTAGCATGGCAACTTGGGTTGACTGTAGTCATGCTACCATATTAATACCAAGAAAAAAATAATTGAATTAGCATCATAATCATGTCACGTACACTTTTAGGTAACAGGTTATTTCCATCTTATGACCGTGCTGTAGCGAGTTATTAATACTAGCTGTAACAGAAGCCAGTACCTTACCAGAATTTAAATGTGGTCAATTAAAACGTGCTGTTTTAATTAAAACTTGCGGTTTTAAGTGACCATTGACCAATTACTGGAGACAAGTTAATGCAAAACCTGTTGAAGATTCTTTAAAATTACAATTACAATTAGTCATGATGAGAGGAATCTAGCAAGAACACATGATGAACATGGTGTACTGACCTGCCCAGTAGCACACTCATTGCTTCGCCCTCTGCACCTTTGGTAAGTTAATCCAGTTAATCATCTTGAAATGGGGATGAAGGCATCCATATTGAGTTAGTTTTTTGCAGCTATGATCTCCAAACAGCTGGCACTGAACTAGAATTTGCTTTGTGCCCCTATTGCTGTGGCAGAAGACGCAGATTGTCCTTGAGGACTCCACATAAATCAACAATCAGCAGCGGCACAAGCAGGCAGCCAGCCTCGAGCTCTGCCAGGAAAAGCATAAACTTAATTAAGTCCCATCTTACAAGGTGTGCGTGCGCTGGGAGAGCTGTAATGAAAGCCTAATGCTGGCCACAAATTGGTCCAACAAGCAGCGAAAACGCATGCCTGACAAGACTCTGATCCAGCCCCAGAGGAACACTGGATCGGGAGCATAATGCTAAAATTTGAAACATAAAAAAAAAAGTCAGCATACTTTGTCCAAAACAGCAACCAGATAAGAGGATCTCTGGGAACCGTACAATGCAGGACAACGACAATATTGTAAAAAAACAAGACAACACTGTGTTATTTATGTTTATGGAAGGAGGGCTAAACTTGGTAATTGGGCGGACTCCTTCAGAGGCAACATAATGAGGAGTATTGAGCACTGAAAACAAGGATGAAGGCACAGAACTGTCTAACTTAGCCTTCCTGGACAAATCAATATGTGCATTCACAAGTGTACGAGTTTCCTTTTTAACATTTCAATAAGAGGAGGGCTGTTTTTGGAATTACAATGTTCTATACAACCATTCATTCCTCACTGTTTATTCTCATTGAGAGTTGGTAACTAAACTTATTCCAACAGGGATAACTCAATTTTACATACATTTACAATCTAAAATAAGGGAGACCAAGTCAACTGGTTGATGTATGACACTCCACATAAAATGGAAGCATGTAGAAATACTGCACCCACTGTTTTTGGTGTGAAAACACTGGCAGGTAAATTTTTTATGGCTTTTTTCTTGTAAAAATCTTCTTCTCTGTGATGAGACACAGATATTTATAATGTACAAAACACTACTGCCTTTAAAATCAAAGCAGGTTTTCATCAAAAATACTAAATTTGCTCAATTTGAGTCTGTGCTCACTAGAAAACGATTAATCGATTACTAAACAGTTGTCAACTATTTTAATAATCGATTAGTTGTCGATTAATCGATCAGTTGCTTCAGCCCTAGTCCTGACACTAGGCCATTCACCATAAATACAGAAGAAAATACATTTAATTCTAATGGTTTTTATCTTTAATCTAATCTTTTTCTTGCTATATTTAACTCGATCTGTATTGATCAACGTCATTGTTGGCTTGTCTTACCGTTGCCTGTCTTACTGATAAAAGTGAATAGAAGTAACAAACATAATTATGTGTTTGTGGGCTCTGTTTTGTTTGTTTGTGGGCTGAGGTTGTCAAGCTACAGTCTGGTGTTAATGTCGGCTATTCAACATGTTGACAGTTATCACAACACAAAAAGACGTGTGAATACAAACTGCAATCAGTGATATAAAAACCCTCTCATTTGGCCTGAGCCACCACATTGATGGTATAAATGTAACTGTGTATGGGGTTGAGGGGGGAAAAAACAGTACTTTTAGGTTCATAACTGGAGTAGGTGAGAATAGGCTCCAGCAAGGAACAAAAGATTGATGCACAATGTCTGAAAATGCATTGGTTCGCAGAGAGTGGCACTGAGAGAAAGATGGGAGATGTGTTGGCTCTGTGAAAACAGCAAAACCAAGAAGTATTTATGAATCACAAAAGCCACTAAACTCACTGACTTTTCTTAAATCTGAGTAACTTATTATCCCTCCCTATAAAAACAAACTTAAAAACAAAGTCAATTTAAGTACACTTACACACACATTTTACGAGTCGATTCAGATTTTTACCATCAGAAATCAAAGGCATATGTTTTTTAGTATTGACAGCAACATAACAAAATCAAAATACAGTCACAGCAACGACAGAATCCAGGAGGGCAATGACACATGAAAGCCATTCCCATCGCAGCCCCTTTATCAATCCAAAAATCCTTCAGAAAACTTTGGAAACCACTGACATTTGAGATACCATGTAAAACTTAATAATTAATAATTCATTGGGGAAACGGCACGTGCCATCAACATGAGGACAACAGAACACAAAAGGCAGTGCTGAAAAGAAAAAACGCAGGTCAGGAATTGACCAAGTCAGAAAATATAAAAACAAAACAAGAGAATCTTAAAGCAGTACTAAGTAACTCTTGCTCCAAGAGGCCATAAGCGCAACTGCAGGTGTCGTAGCATGTTGCGGTTTCTTACTCATTATTTGTCCATGAGAGTAAATACTACGCAGACAGAAAAGGTTAAGGGAGAGAGGGATATTGTACATCAAATTACACAATGTAAAATTTTTTCACTCAAACTTTTCTGTAAATACTGTTTAAAGTGGCACTAGCCCGCAGATAGCTTTGCCCGTTAGCCTGCTAGCTTCTTCCTCGTGATTCTATTAGAGTGTATTGGTTGCTCCAGTCCGGTGGCAGGTAAGTTGCAAGTGTGGTTTTCTGGCCAGAGACACCAGCGGGAGATGAAAGACCCTCCAAACATCCCATTAACACTTGTATTGCCCCCAGAGGGACTACGGATTTATTAAGGTCAACAAGTTACTAAGTATTGCTTTAAATCAACCGTATCAGACCAATGCAAACGAGAAAACCAACTAGGGCTGCAACTAACGATTATTTCGGTAATCGATTAATCAACCGATTATTTTTACGATTAATCGATTAATCGCTTGGCTGTGAAAGGTGCATGGAAATTGTATTTCTTCATTTTTTTTCATCACATAAGCTAAAGTGGCGCTGCTTGAGGACATGTTGATGGAGTAAACTAAAAGTAGACGTTTGTAGGAGGCTCTTTGTTCTAATTCTGCTTTCTGATTGGACGAGACAAAGACAGATATTAATGAAATTTATAATGTACAAAACACTACAGACCCTAACTTTAAAAACAAAGCAGGTTTTCATCCAAAATACATAATTGTCATGTCTTTTTTGCTCTATTTTAGTCTGTGTTTGCTAAAAAACGATTAATCGATTACTGAAATAGTTGACAACTTGTTTAGTAATCGATTAGTTGTCGATTAGTTGATTAGTTGTTTCAGCCCTAAAACCAACCCATCAAAACTATGAACTGAGGCTCTCATCAAATAATGAGGGAGCTTAAATACTCATGTACACATGGGATGCACTTCTCCGGAGACCACCAGGGTGATAAGTCTACCTTCTGCCACGGTCTGTAATGCTGCTAGCATCTACCTTGGACCTTACCTTTCCTTAAAGCAAATATTGAACACTATTCTTTCAAAATTAATACTATTCTTTCAAAACTTCAAAATGACTTTATGGGTACATACTGTATGCATGGGGTTATTCCCAACTCTGTGTAGTTAAACTCAAAATCAAAATGCGGCGAGGCACTAATTCCATTCCATTACAATCAACAAGTTGTGCACACAAAACAATTAAGTCGACAAGCAGCAATTAACAAACGATAAAGACAGGCGTCTGAACAAGTTTGCTTCGGAGTTGCACTTGTAAACCCTGGAAATTTCCATAAACACTGCGAGCTTAAACATCTTCTTCGCCCTGCGTTCAAGTGATAGGGGGTGCAGTTGCCATGGTAACCGCACAGTTCTGAGCCGAGGAGGGAGAGGGAGCGAGAGTTTCCCTGAGTCCCCCCTATCCTGACTATAGAAGGTCAATCACCCTGGCACTGTAATTAATATACAGAAGATGGCTAATAAGGGACGCAACAGGGGACGGATCAATACTGCGGAGCGCTATGTAAATGTACTCGGAGGGGGCCCATTAATCAAATCTGCCGCTATCATGGCACTGGCCCAGTTCTGGGATGGATTTTAACTACAAGTAAATGTTTTGAGCCCGTCTCAAGCCCAGGCAAATCTCATCACGAGTCGAAGAGTAAGCCTGAGATCGTTGTTGATGAAAATACATTGGACAACTTTGCCTCGGTATTTCTCAGAATATTGTGTGTGTGGAAATAAATACCTTCCGTCCTTAGTTGAGAAATGAAAATCCACCTTTTTCATCTTGCAGAGTAAAACCTTCTATTGGTATGCAGGCTTAAACATGGATTTTCAAGACTGTATGTTGTTGCCGTTATTGCTGTTTTCCGCTGTGGTTGTGTGAAATGCCTCTTACTCCCTTCACAAACAGACAGCCGCAGCCCAGCACTCAGCTTTTGTTTGAACGATAGTCGGCCAAAAGTGTTTACCCTGCATCCATCCACGACTAGCTCACGCAGTACAGGTGGGTGGATAAGTCAAGAGGCCGGCGTTGTTTTGGGGCTATAATGTACAGAAGAGGAAAACAAAAAAGAACAGTTAAAATAAACTCGGGAAACAGTCTATTTGCTTTGATGGCCAGATAAGGTCTTCGTGACGATTTGCGTTTGGCCAGTGCTTGCGCTTCTTAGAGGCCACGGTTTTTGAGCGATGAGTAGAAGAAATGTCGGTGAGGAAGAGCGGTGGGGCTCAGCTGATGGTAAATGGACTGTAATGATAGTGGAGATTGATAAGGAGCGTTAAGGTGCCATCACTTTGGCAGGAGCTGCGGGAGATGGATAGTCGTGAAAAAGTGGCTGCAACAATGCGCTGAAGAACATTTTGTGGGAGTCGAGGGGAGTAAATATAAAAAATTTATTGAAAATGTGTAAACAAGTAGGGGGTGGCAGTACAGACAATTTACCTGCACATTTTCGGACTATAAGACGCACCAGCCGAAAATGCCTAATGAAGAAAAAAAACTACAGGCTGAATGGGCGTACGGTATGCTAACAAAACGCATTGATGGTTAGCTACAGGGAGCATAAACAACGAACTACATAAGTGTCTAGTATGTTGATGTCACATAAACAGTTCAGATAACTATAGCAAAAAGAACATACCAAACTCTCGATCTCGCTCCAAATCACTTAATCCATTGAAATCTCCATCCTCGGGGGCACTTATGAACAATCGCCTTGGCAACTACCTGCACCGTTGACAAGCCTCTCCCGGCAGCATGTTTTTCAAGCTCTCATTTGCGAACTCGTTCCTATAGCTGTGGCCATCTAGCTTTTTGCCCGTGATTAGCTTTGTTTTGTTTTGTAACCTCCGCTTTCTCGCTCACTCCAAACTTTCTTTCTGCTGCCAACCTGCAGTGCCCTCTAGCGGAAGTCGCTCCGGAGCTTCAACGTAGCATCCTGATGCACCCCGCTCAAAGATGGACTCACAGAAGCACAGAAGTCCTTTTCTGTGGAGGTGAGTAGTACTCCTCCTGTACACATTCTCCAGGCTCCCATCAGGACTGATTAGGGTGGAAGCCAAAGACACCTCACTGCGCAAATAGCAGTTGACAAGTGCCTTAATAGCCTGAGCCCAGTGCTTAGTCAGACCTGTTGGCTGCGGACGAGCGGTTGATCAATGATTATGATGATGATTTGCTTTTTCCTGACAGCGCAATAGCTTCGGATGCGAGGGAGGCTGATAAGCATTATGAGAAATAAGAATGGGAGGATATCACTGGGTGATTGGTGGCGACAGCGCTCCTGCATGAAAACACAAGCAGTTTACAAAACACATTTAGTATTAATAGGCTGTGCTCGACGGATTTGGGAAAAGATAAATTACAGGGAGATGAGTGAAAAAGCACATTTGTATCCCTGGCTCAACGCATTTCTTCCCTTATCTTAAGCCTTCCACAAGCACTTCTGTTTGTAGGAATAGCAGTTTTCTTTACTTTTGCCTGAATACAGACACGATGAATAATTTACTGAACAGATCAACTCTAGTGCTTTGACCCTGGCAGTAAATGTCAGCAATATGATGAAGGGAAAGTGCACCATTTTTCTTCTCCTGAAAAGTATGGCACCCTTTTTAGGGGAAATATATCTCCTCTCAGGCTTGTAGTCAGTAGCAGTGAAGAGGAGGAGCGGCTGAGGTGGCTACTGCTGTGCTAGTGAAGAGCAGCACAACACTGAAAGAAAGATTAAGGAATCGTAAGCAGGCGACGTTTGGAAAAAAGGGTCCTGCAGAAATTTGGACTTCAACCTCATTTGGAGTGAAACACAGCGATAGTATTATAGCGTTTGTAATATATCTCGATTCGTAACGTAAGGTTGGATTGCGCACAGATATGTAAGGAGAATACATCAGATAGATTGGTTTAAAAAGTGCCTGTAGATCTGTGGACTGTGCCGGTGAAGTGTCAGCAGTAAGATCGTCAGGCTGAGCGCTGCTTTCTGACGACTGTCTCTATGCTGAAGGTATTTGCCACTCAAGGTGATCCTTTCAAGCCTCTTCCTCCGTCACACTGAGGAAACAGAGGAAGCAGTGCAGGGCCGAGCACAGCTCGCAGTAATTTGTCAGGACATAAGTCAGATCTTTGCTTTGGGAGAACATGCATAAGAGATGAATGGAGCCATCTTTAGCTGTCGCTGCTGAGCTGCTATTGTCTGCTCCAGCCCTGACCTCCGTTGTGACAGTGTTTCTAAAGTATTTTACGTCACAGAGCAAAGAAAAGGCGATTATATCTAAAATAAGGCATTTTGTGTCGTTGGAAGAATTTTTTCCCACATGCTCACAGGTTGCTATGATTTTCAGATATATCACTTGGTTGAATTTACTTTCTATTTTTCTCTTTTCTTCTCATCAAACATTTGTATAATGTACCTCATCAAATCATGGACAGAAAAAAGATGAAACTGAGATGAATACCCTTTATAATGTAAATTTACTTACATTACTCATATGCAAATAAGGGAAGGAAAGCATATTTATAATACAACAAATGTTTTTTTCAGATCTCATTCACAATAGACTGATGTCAACGTACAACACTAGGCCAAACCCTCATGACTCTACACAAACTTAAAAGGGGCAGAATCAGTTGCAAAGACATAACCATGCAGAATATAATAAAAACCTAATTACTTCTGCACTACCCTATGGAAAGTTTCAGACAGTTTGCATTAGAAGACTTCAGTGTGTTGTACTAGATTAAGAAGCTATTATATGCTAATATGATGATATGATAATGATATAAGATAATATATTGCTAAAACATGTCACTGTATTTTGTGTGATATAACTGCAATTTTAGAATTCATTGTATTCAGCGATGTTTTTTAAAGTAATTCTTTAGCAAGGCATTAAAGTCTGGTGCTTTTCCCAGTTTAGACATCATTTCGTTCAATTAAAGTCTATGAGACCCTTTTCAGTCGTGATCTGACTTTGATCTCAGCCTGATCTTATAAATAAGTGGTGTGAAAAGTTTGAGACTCACTGCATTAGGAAAGACTTAACTATGACAGCCGTTTTGGTCACGTGGCTGGCAAAAACACACTAGGTGAGTCCAAACTGTGAAAATAGCAAAGAGTATACATTGTATGCCAGTTTCCGACTTTAGTGACATGTCCAAAAACCAGACCTCATGGCATTGATGGTTGAATTGAGCTTTTTATCACCCACGCCAGAATGTATCCACTCCTCTCCTCTGTACGGCGGGACAATGTTTGGAGAGCTACACAAACAGACACAGATGTATGCATGCTCCCCACTGCCAGCATGACACTCCTCACTAGCACCAATCCACGGGCCTTGGGCTCTCTGTGGAGGCATTTTCAGTTCTGTCCACAACAACACGATTGAGGAGACTTCCTGCCGTCCCAACACAGCCGGCAGCCCGCGCCCATCTCAGTCTAACGAGATTACGGCCGGCCCCGTGAACAGCGGCTCAAGTGGAGATGGGACCAATTAGTGTGCCGTCTGCCCCAAAGAGACACAATGACCACAGCGCTGATGTAGTTACTGCAGAGTTTCAGGCCACAGCCAAACAACAAACATGTCTGAAAAAGGCAGCCGGCTTATTTACAACATGATTGGTCAATGTGCTCAAGGTTGCACTGAGACACTGAAGAGGAGCTTTCAGGAGACTTTGTGTTTGAGGGCCGTGAAGAGGAGCATGTAACCACTGAGGAGCTGCAGCTGGGCGTGGAGCATCATTTGTGTGTGCTGTCATGTGGCTCAGTGATGGCAGTGCAGTGCTGTAGGGCTGCACCAGTCTGAAAATATATCCATCTGCATGTGATTGTGATATACTAGCAATGAATGTTTTAAAAATCAAGATTCTGTGTACTGTTCACATTTTAAACAAGTAAAAATTGACAAAATGCTGATGTTTTGACCTGATTTAAGGTTGATATCTCTGTAATTACTGAGCCTATTCGAGTCGATCAAAAACAATGTCTTCTCTGTTAGCAACATTGGGTTTGTTTATGTTTTTCACCATATTATTGAAATATTGTGATATAATTGGCATTATAGCTGACTTTAAGTCACAAGAGTAATCAAGAAAATGTGTGAAACCATAAGGAGAACTAAGTAACTCATGCCTCTAGAGGCCATAAGCGCCATTGCAGGTGTCGTAGCATGTTGTGGCTTTTTTTTACTCATGAATTGTCTGTGAAAGTAAATACTACGCTGACAGAAAAGACAAATGGAGAGAGCGATATTGTATTATTGTGCCACGACTCAATGACACAATGGATTTAATTTGTTTCACTCAAACTTGGCTGTGAACACTGTTTACCTCCGAGTTAGCCTGCTAGCTTCTTCTTCGTGATTCCATTAGTGTGTATTGCGCCACCGACCCGGAGGCAGCGAAGTTGCAAGGGTGGTTTTCTGGACAGAGAGACCAGGGGGAGATTAAAGACCCCACAATCATCCAACACTTGTATTACCCCCAGAGGGACTAAGGATTTGTTAAGGTAAACAAGTTACTTAGTTCATTACTTTTTTTTTTTTTTTCATTTTCATTTAATGAAATACCAAAATAGCTATGCAGGCCCTTGGCCTCTAATGCAAATACTGCATCAAATCATAGATCATCATGAAGTCAACTTTCTGTGTGCAACACTTTTGCTTTTAACACTCCATGTTAGCAGCAACAAGCAACAAAATATTTGATTTTTAACCCCGAAAAATAATGTTTAACTTGTGAGTCAGTTGTGCAGTATTAGCCTTCATTGCAAGACCCTAGTGAAACAAATAAACAGAATCCGCTTAAATCAAGACTACACCATACAGCTTCACTTACATAAAATAACATTCTAGTTTTACCAGTGCACTTTCCTTAGAGTCCAAATGACACTGCCTCAAGTCGAGTGTCCACTCCAGATGAGAAAATGTCTGTCAAAGTGGAGCTCTGCCTGCTTTGAAAGGCATTTTGGATTTGAGAGATGGACATGGGCCATATCCACGAGCACCTGTGCAAAAACAAACCATTTTTAACCGACAGAGCTGCTCATCCTGACGCTGGCATCGCTCTACCCAAGGGCCAGAGACCAGCTCTCAGCAGGGGTGCCAGGTGCAGAGCTAAAGCCCCAAGCACAGGACAGAGACCATTTACAGTCTATATGACACCAAAGTGTTCATGCAATAAACAAAGTATGGAGCAAAAGTTGCCATCATGCCCTGCTGCTCAAGGACTCAAGCACACAAACACAATTTACAAAAAAGCCAAAAATGCAAACATTATTGGCTCTTTGTTTGGTTATATATAAAGCTACCATTACAACATCTGTTTCCAAAGACCAGACAAACAAGTTTCGGAGCAATTATGTGAATCACTGAGCACCCATCCAGGCAGCTGCAGCAATCAACTCCACAATTAAAAGGGAATATGATTAGTCTTCTAACATAAAGAGGCTTTAAAATCGAAAAAAAGCACCGTTTAACTGTGAGTAAATGGTAGGGAATGATTCACAGTTATCACACAGAACTGTTTACCACAGAGAAATTAAAAACATATATCCGTTTACGATCCAACCAAGTTGAACGCAGCATCTAAGCAGTGGCGTGTCTATAGTGAGTGGCCAGGGATAGCACAGGCACAGATTACGCAATATGTATCCCCATATACAACCCCTGTCTGCTGTTGAGGGGTGTCGCCATCTGGTCCAGTCCAGGAGGAGGAATAGCTGGCCTACTATTGTTGCAAATATTGAAATAATTAAATGTGGTTTCTGCACTACATGATGTTTTTGACAGTTGAAGGATATACAGTACACAGTACAGGGGTAGGCATTTTGGTGGAGGGACAATTTTCTTCATCGTCAAAAGACAATTGTCGCCGAAGTGAAGCCAGTTGTACATCATATATGACCTTAAGTGACTATACGGAGTTTAAAAATGTTAAAGTTATGTATTTTCCTCCCCCTACATATTCCAGCAATGTCCTAATGTGTAGAATGAGCTGAGACCTATTCACCACAACTACCTCTAAAATCCTGCACTGTCACTCAAAAAGGTGTTAATCATGTCGTCATGCACAAGCTTAATATACAACCTGCAGTTACGCGTAAGACCTGAGGTGGCAGTAGTGAGTATAAAAGTGACCATCTTGCATCTAATCCCTTTAAGTGTAAATTTAAAGGATTGACTGTATGTTTTACCTGTTCGGACTGGAGTTTACAGCCTATAGACAAGGCCAGCCTCATTTGAAAGCTCAGAACTGATTTTTATGTGTGTGTGTTTTTTTGTTTTTGTTTTTCTTTTTTTTTGTATTTTCATATTTTTTGTTGTGTTTTCGTTGCGTTTCATCTTTTTCTTTTCGTTGTTTTTTTTGTCTTGCTTTCGCCACATTTTTGTCACGTTTTCCTTGCTCTTTATTAGTTGCGTTTTCGTCCTAGTTTTCGTTGCTATATTGACACTGTTTTCAAACTTCTAGATTTGGGTAAAGCCAAACGGGAGAAAATTCACTCGATTCAAGAGACTAACACAGGCCTTTGATCTCTGATTTGTGCAAAGTTATTTCTCGAAATAACCTTGAGGGCCAGAGCTTCTGTGCTAGAGGGCCGGATCTGAACCCCTGGTATATAACATTACAACATCAACCATTAATAGCAGCAGATGAGCTTCAGAAACCATTAAGCCAAGGTGTTCTGCAATTCACCACATGTAGCCATTTTCAGAACTTAAATGACCCCCTCTGATCGATAGTCGCAGTTCTTCAGTGTGATATTTTGGCTAAAGCGCAGCCTTTAAGAGATTTGTGGAACAGAAGGTTGAAGCCCTCCACATAATGGCCTGTGATGTGATTGCATGTGGAGAATCGATGGCCGAGTGAGCGGCCGCGGCGGGGGTCTGCGGGTTATTTAGTGTCCTAATTGATCGATCGGAGCCTGGTTGTCACACACCTGTGGCCCTGACTGCTGCTGTGCTTAAGCCTGCTCTCACTCACCGTCGCCGCCATTATTTTTGATGGAACACTGCGACTTGGTCCACCTCCACCGTTCAATCTGACAATGAAGTAAAGGAGAGGCGTGTGGCTACATACAAAGCGAACAATATGACTATCAACAGAGCATAGACCTACAATTAACAACAATGAATGAAGCCAAGGATCTTGAGGAGAGAACTGCAATCATGCTTGACATTAGGTTAATGCTTTAATCAATAGTGTTGAACGTTATTGTGACGTCAAACACAATGTGCCTTTATGGGTATTCACACATGCAGTTATGTTTCGGCACATCTTGTTTCAAATCCCATTGTTGCAGTGCATAGCAGAATACCGTATATAGGCTTGGTTTAACAAACTCCAAAATCAAGAGTTCCACCATGTCTTTTTTGGGAGAAAAATCTGCCTGTATTGTCCAGCCAAACTGTAAATACCAGATGCAGATAATGCACAACTAGAGACACAAAAAGACTTGAAGGACACATTTAACTTTACCTCATAACCCCCGCCTTAACCAAGCACATTTTGTCCAGTTTGTTTTACCAGAATCTAAAAGCTGCTTAAAAAAAAATAAAAATAAATAAAATTAGCGACAAAAGCAAGAAGAAAAAGAGGATGAAAACGTAACAAAAAAGTATCAAGTAGTGAAAAAAGAGCAATAAAAAAAAAGGAAAAAGAGAAATAAAAAAGCAACAAAATGTGACAAAAATGGAACAAAAAGTGATAAAAGAGCAACAAAATAAGACAAAAAAAGTGACAAAAAATGATGGGCGTGCAGCAAAATGTGGCAAAAATGTGAGAAAAACACAACAAAAAGTCACATTAAAATCAACAAAAATGTGACGAAAAAAAAGAGCGACGAAGGTGTAACAAAATAGCAGTAAAAATCAGATGAAAAATAAAGTGAGAAAGGTGACACAACAAAAACGCGATTTGTTGTTTTGTAGGTCACAGTTTAGCATTACCCTGGCCTATAGGCTGTTACCTTTTAGATTTGAGTAAAGCCGAACAAGAGAAAATGTGCTCGGTTAAGGTGGGTGGTAAGAGGTTGAGCCTGTATGCATTTGGAGTGGCAGGAACGAAGATGCCATGATTCACTTTAGAATAGTTTCCATCTCTGTGCACCTTCCTCTGTGGTTTTCTGTTTTTATCACTGCAGCGCTGGAGAGAGGCACGTGTGGGAATCCTCCAGACACCCGTCATGTCATTCCAGTTTACCTGTCGCCCGCCGCCTCTCGATCTCCCTCTTATTTCCCCCCTCTACACTGTGCAGAGCGCCTGATACCGACTCGCTGCATGACTGTGTCTGGACGCTCTTATAAGCTGCACATACTGTATCTCATAGCCTGCTCTTCCTTTGACCGGTTTGCTCGCTCACTCACAGGCCTGGGCGTAAAGAGGCAGAGGGCTGCACTATTCTGAGTTGCAAGCGTGACTCCCCCTGTCTGGAGGAGACAGATAGCCCGACATAACCACGCCACCCATGCTGCAGTAACGTGCACGAGAACAAATTATGAATAAGGCTGTCAGCAGGCTTCAACACGAGACTCCAGGAGGCTTTTGTGCAGAGTACAACAGAGGTTTAAATAAGAGATATTTCCATTATATGTGCCGCCTTTTCTTCAGGGTGCTTGTTTAAAGTGCACAGATTACAATTTCCAAATGATTTAAAGCGGGATGAAGATTACTCAAGAGAAAACCAAACCAAACCAAAGCTAAAGATTATCAATATAACAAATTAAAAAAAAAAAATACAAAATCTGGGCGGCGTGATGCTGCAGCGCCTGTCAGATCAAGCCCAGGGAATGATTTGGCCAAATAAACAGGAAGCACACGCGGCAGTAAAAGAGAAAAGGATCTGGCCTCGTCAATGGGCGAAACAGAAACACGTGAGGAGCTGTCAGAGGATCAGAAATCAAAAGTTTACCTTCAAAGAGGAAAACTATCCATCGCTGTATTTGGACCGTGTGGATAATTTTTGAGGCTGCAGACGTGGATTAGCTGGACTTCTAACAGTGAATTGTAAGTTTTATCGTCTTTAATACTTATACAGTAAATGCGCTGTTTATTAGTATTTCTTTATGCATGTATTAAGTTGTTGGCACTAAACTCTAAAGTCTTGGCCGCGTGAGGCTCTGCACTGCACACACAAATCATGTTCTAACTCTCGCCGTCTGCTTCTGACATTCTTTAGACATTCCACTTTTTTGCGTCTCCTTTGCAGATGTTGCGTGGTGCAGGGCAGGTGAAGTGACACGGGGAGGTTGTTCTGTGAGGCTTAGGAGTGTGGAGCTTGTTTATGTTGCTGCCCGACAGAGTTAGCCGCAGTTTTCAGTCCGGCCGCAGCATCTGTTTACTCGCTAGTCCAGGAAAGGCAACGTTTATTGTTTTTTATCATTCAAATAAAAACATGCCCAGCCCTACTTTAGCATCACAGAAATAAATACAATTCTGGCATGTTTACAAAAGAAATACTAGGATATATTTCTTTCTCTGTTGCAGCAACTGTTTTTAAATGTGCTATATAAATACATTTGATTTCCTTGTATCACTATCATGCATCACAGGAAAAGTGCATGAATAGATGCAAAGAAAAACCTGTCCCTGTCAAAGAAAAGTCATGTATCTCGTTTCTTTGGTCAGGACAATGCAAACATACTTCATTCATCCTGGCCTATTGGTCATGCTTTTAGTGGCAAGTGGCAGCACAACCTCGGCAGAACATGCACAACTCCACACAGAAAGGACCTTCTTGCTGTAAGGAAAGAGGTCATTTGTGAACTATTCTGTATAGTTACTGCATCAAAGATGTATTATATTTCCTGCCACAGCAACATAACAATGTGTCAGACAAACATTGGCTTTCAATTAGACTTTGACAATAAGACTCTTTAACATCTGTGTCCTTTACTGTTGCTAGGTTACCAACAAGTGGAGCATTTTTAAACAGTCATTTAGATGAAGTGCACAGTATGACACAAATATCAATATAAAGTTTTGTAACTTTTGTAACTTTTATACATATATCTCTGACACAGAATCCACCAAAGCTAATTATTACTTCAAACAATTTAATTATTGATCCAAAAGGAACACCTCCCAGTAAAGATTCTGCGGGGTGTGATGTATATTTAAGCTCAATATATACGATATAAACACAAACAAACCATGAAACAGAAGGTCTACTTAACAGAACTACACATTAAATAACAAACACATTTATTTGTAGCTTGATTTTTTGGGGTTTCTCATTAATTGTGCCTTATTGTAAACAAATAGTCAAGATCAATGTTGAGCGATTTCATCCCTGGAGCCGCTCCATTTACCTGCTGAGAAAAGCTCTTACTGTGTTGTGTTCCGGGCGTAGCTGTTAATGTGCACTCGTGACACATCCAGAACTATCCTCTGTATCCACAGCAACCACAGAGGAAGAAGTGTGTTGTGTTATGTTGTGCTGTTAAACTTCAGTGTGTGAGATCTGTGCATAAGAAGTGTGTTTTACCCCGGAGTACCTCGAATGCCGCTGGGGTATCAGTGGTCTCCTGACAGGAAGTCGGAAGTGCCTGTCAGTCTAGGCCAGCAGTGAATGCTTCTTAAATCCACAACATAAATCCTACTGAACTTAAAGAGAGTATAAGCGTGCCATGAGAAACCTTTTGATATTCATAATTTTCCTTTACTTTTTACATTAATGCCGACGTTCTTTGTTGTGTGTAAACAAAGCTCCTGTTGTGGAACATTCCTAATTTCTCCATGTGTTTCCAAGCTCCACAGCTCTGTCCTTTTGGATCTATCTAAAGCACAGGGCTTGCCTCGGAGCTCTGGTCTAATGCAGTAATATTTAGCACAGAAATAAATGCTGCGCTCGCGCTTAGGAAGCTGCAGCACAAGTGGTTTTCCAGCAAAGCGCAGGACACTGTAACCGAGCAAATCTCCTCTTATGGTATTAAGACGTAAACTTCATAGGCAGCTACTGCGGGATGCTATCATGGCCTAAGGAGATTAGAGTAACTAATATCCTTATGTGCATTAAAGGAAAGCACCGTAAAAGGTGTTTTCATCATGAAAGGGTTCAGTACAAACAACCATCCAGCCCTCGTCTACTCTGCGAGGAAGGAAAGGTTTCAGTCACTACTGCTGCTGCCAATATCATCTGTCATTTAAAATTTCATTCTATACAATGCAATACAATACACTATCTTTCTTCTTTTTTAATCTGATACATGTTACATGAACTGCAAAAAGACATCAGCTTCAGGTGAGAGTTTACAACAGCAACTATCACACTGATTATTCTCTACAGACTTTCACTGTCAATAGCTTGGTGTATCTCAAGGTGAAAGACATGCGCATTAGATGTCCTTCACTTTTCAGTGTAAGTATCAACTGAGGTTTTTGATTCAAGCCTGTTGTTTGGTGAAGTATCAAATCTGTAAAAAAAAAGAAAAAAAAAAATAGAAACACTGACTGAACAACATGACATATAAATGTTCTAAATCCCCATCATTTGTGCTGAATAATTTATGGATCGCAAACTTGTGTGTGCTACCTTGATTCAAATCTGTAAAATCACCATTGACAAAGCATGACAAATGATGCTACAGCTGCTAAAAGAACTAATTGACAATCAGGACCATGTTATTTATGGGATGAATCCTTTATCTACGGTGCACAATTAAATTACCACGCTCACACTGCGCCCATTTTGCCACATTAAAGAGTTTTTCTTGGACATTCAAATTCAAAAGGAGCACAGAGTGTTTCAAAGAGCTGAAAAATGCAAGGGTGCAAACTGGCCTCGCTTTAAGGGAATGCTTCACTGTTCTTGGCTTAAAGTGAGGCCAACGTCCATAAAGAATCAAGGGATTTCCTTTTATATGTGTTGCTAGTCAGCCAAGATCCATCAACATTGTTATATATTTCAAGAATGCATTTTGGGGTTGGCGAATTGTAAGCAAACGAAAATATATATATATATATAGTCCAAAGTGAACCTAAAACAACAACAACAACCAGATGAAGGGAAACACTGGGTCCTGTCAAGTTCGAACGCCGTCATGTGTCCATCAGCTGGGACAGTTCCTCATTAAGTCCATGCACTCTGCTGCAGGCAAACGGGCGAAAGGGAAACGACAGGTCAAAGTGACAAGTGTTTAGAGCCATCCTAACGTGGGACAGGCCGTGCCGGACAGAACAGCACTTCACAAAAGGACCACGTCTGCCGAGATAATGAGTGGAAAGGCTGCAGGGAGGAGTATGTTTAAAAAAAAAAACAAAAAAAAACAAACAAAGAGGGCTCACGAAATAAGGTCAGGGGGAAAGCGGCAGGAAATGATTGTGTTTGCCGTGGGACTGGAGATAACAGGACGGCTCGTATCGATTCAGAGCGAGGTTAGGACGTTCCCTCAAGGTTTTCACACCAAAGCATGTTTGTGCTGAATTTAAGGGGTCCTGAATCTGCACAGCTCAATAGTCTTGTATGCTTACAACTCGACTCACAGTTTTATTTTTTATTATCGGTTTTGGCAAGTTGTTTACACCTTAAACTCAGCTATGCCTGAGTTTTGCTTTCTTTTTGTAAGGTAAAATTATTTTTGCCCCATAAAAGTATGTTGTAAAATTTGTCATTTGTGAAAAAATCAGCTGATGTGTGACATTTGCACAATGATTCCTTGTGTATGTGCAACCCAAATAGTATGTGATGAAAACGGGTTCACCTTTTTCGTCGCATAGTGACGCCGAAGGACGGCGTGACAGTAAAAACACCCAATTTGTCCCATTAAATCCTAAACTGACAGAAAAGACAAAGGGAGAGAGGGATGTTGTGCATCCAGTTACACAATGGAGATATTTTTTTGTAAATACTGCTTAGTTAATAGCTGCTAGCCCGCAGCTAGCTTTGCCCGCAGCTAGCTTTGCCCGCAGCTAGCTTTCCCGCAGCTAGCTTTGCCCGCAGCTAGCTTTGTCCGCAGCTAGCTTTGACCGCAGCTAGCTTTCCCGAAGCTAGCTTTGACCGCAGCTAGCTTTTTCCGCTAGCCTGTTAGCTTCTTCTTCGTGATTCTATTAGTTTGAATTGGGTCTCCAACCCGGGGGCAGGAAAGTTGCAATTGTGGTTTTCTGGCCAGAGACACCAGGGGGAGATGAAAGACCCCCAAATCATCCCATCCCACACTTAACAACGAAAAGGATTTATTAAGGTAAACAAGTTGCTGCTTTAAGTTAGCTGTATTATGATTGTAAATAATAAATATATAAAGAAAACATGAAATGCCACTGCTAGCTGTCAACATAGTGTGGATGGACTGAGGTAAAGCCTTTAACATAAGGCTAGAAGCCATAGCTGTTTGATATTAGCCAGACAAGACTTGAAATCAAAGCAATTGTGAGTGCTGAAATGATAATGTCAGGGTATAATTTATGCCTTTTTAGAAGACACAACTCCAAAGAGTATGTTTTTATGGGGAAACAACATGGCTAAAAGTTTTTAAAAAAAGCTGACTTTTTAGTATACCAAATATATATACCCGAATATAATCGAATGTGCCGAATTTAGTCAGAAATGTGTAGGATGGCACATCACATATGTTTTGAATATTTAGAGTCTTTATTTTCCCTATATCTAGTGCATTCCCTGATCCCTTTTATAATTTTATTATTACTAATCTATGTTTCATGTTGCACCAAAGATAACACTTTCCCTGACAATGACAATACAAATTAATCTGATTCAAATCTGCTATTAAGTATTAAAACATCAAAACAGTGTCATATTTAACAGTTTCTCTCAGTTGCTTCCTAAAAAGGCCAATGTTATTAATGTGGGGAGGTTCCTGTGTAGCTATTAAAACAATGTTCAAATTGCCAAAGAGAAAACAAGTAGGAACAGTTGCTAAACAACTATAGTATACTGAATGATACTCACTACTTCATTATTGATGTGTAATGCGCCTTCACCCACTGCGATAAAACAAACTGAGTTAATACAAAACACAGCACCGGATGCGGCAAAGGATTCAAAGGACTATCGGTGAAAGACAATAGCTACATCAAAGAAGGTGCACTCACCGAGGCTACTGTAAGAGAGAAAGTCCCATGCCACATCGCAAACCCGATTTGGACATCCGCTGCCATGGCAACAGGGACAGTAACTACATAACACTGAAGAGAAAAGGGGGGGGGGGGGGGGGGCGTTTCTACAAGATACAACCGACAGTTGGAAGTTGTCAGGGCAGGTGACAGTAACCTGAAAAGTTAGGTGGGAAAACAGATCATAGGGGGAGTGAAAATGAACGATGAGTGTCAAACACAAATGAAATAAGGATGGATGGCATGAAAGTAAAAGTGCCCATTTTATGATCTACGTAAAAATCACCATTAACCAATATTTTGACACACAAGAAGTCCCCTTTAATTTTCCTTTTGCTCAATAAATGAAAAGAGAAAACGAGGCAGATACGCCACATTCTTCATTTTCTCTCTTCATATTGTGCCTGATAATGAAGCAGCAGTGGGCCTATATGGATGTCGGCGCGGCCACTCTTATCTGTGCTATAGCCTAATGAGTGCCCCGCTGCCGGAGCTATCGCACTTTCATCTGCCCCTCAGTCACATTTAAGACATTTAGTTCAGCCGTTTTACTCCCAGGACCTACATTTAAACACACACACACACACACACACACACACATTGGTTCTCCTATTCTTCTATCCATTCTATTGTAATCATTCCTCGTCATGGATCTGCCAGCTCCGTGCCCACAGGCCTATAATACGGCATCTTTATAATCTCCTCCTCCATCACTCTGAAGCTCGACTGTGTGCAAAAGGCTGATTGATTGGAATTACTTGGCAGTTTGGTGTTTAAAAATAGCCGTGCTGATAAAGACAAACATGCCGTATAGCCGTCTAGTGGGGTCTCCAAAATTATAATCAACATAACCATAATAATAAAGCGTTTGATACACAGCAGTGTATTTCTAGGGCGGGATGTGATTTGATTTGAATGGGGCAATAACATACAGCAGTTAACTGTAATAGTGTATGAAGTAAGAGGCTATTTTTTGTATCCATTTAGTCGGCACAACGGACTACAGAACAGGGCTACAGGATTACTCTCGATGTTCATATACTGTAAAGCTTGTAGTCAAAACTCTACAAATAGGAACATATATATTTGGATACATGTATGCAGACTCAGAATATAGGCACTAAACAAAGCAACTCTGGTAGAAATGACATGGTTGTAAAATTGAATGGAATAACAAAAATGATTTGTGGCTCCGTAAAGAGTCCCAGCTTTTACAATGCAGTGTCCTTGTGTGGTAAAAGAGCAGTTTAATGTGACATACAAGGCTACAGATCAATGTCACAAATGAGCCAGACAATTAAACAAACTCTGCATTTTTGGCCCATAAAATGAAAATGAAGAAAATGACACCAAAAGCATGTCTGCTCTTTTGCGATCAACAGAAAAAAGGCAACAATCCAATATGCTGTTTTGTGAATGGAGAGATGGGTCAGGGCGTTTCCTGGTGGGCCAAAAGTAACAATAGTTGGGCTGTCAGAGACCTACAGGCTTTAACTGAGCTGCAGCAGGAATGACAGTATGATGAAGGGCATGTGATATGATCAAAGCTGGGATAGAAATTATAATTGGATCACCTAATTAAATAAAATAGCCACTGTGGAGTGACCAAGTGTTTGTATTTTAGTTTATGAAATGCTGTTAAAGAATAACTGATATTATATTTGTAATGCACAAGTCACTCTATGTGAGTTAATGTAACATAATAGCCTGTCACATCCCCAAGGATAATTAGTAGAAGAGTCCAGTGATCCTTGTGTGATGTTTTTCCACTAGTTTATTAATAGATATAATTAATCAATGAAATGTAACATCTCATGTGCAAGAAAAGATAAGACTTAATTGATCTGACAGTGGAGAAACGAGGACCATTCACTTCTTCACTTAGAGAAAGCCACTTTTAAGAAAGTCTCTTGGTATCAGTTAATATTGGATATCAGCAGATACTCAAAACCCCAATATCAGTGTCGGTAGGCCTGTCACGTTAACAAATTTGAAGTTCGATATATTGAGGCAGGAAAGTATTGCGATAAACAATATTATTAACTCTAACGATACTAGATACCATCAACTCTCAGGCATAAAAATGACAATAAACCTTTGTTCTAAAAGTGCATCATTATATCCTAAAATACCACACAAGCTGCAATAAACATGAAATATATTGAAACTCAATTTGCTTAAGTACAAAAAAATCTAAGTTTTACAAAGGAAGAATGGGGGGAAATGCTAACAAATGTACAGAAGATAAATATAGAGTCCAAAAATGTATCGTTTATCTGTGTTTTATTGAATGATAAGCAAAAAAGCTGGATTGGTGCAACTCTCAAGGTTAGAAAAATGTTCAGGCAAGTATGAAATGATAAAAAATAACTCAGGCTTAAATGGATTTGCCTCGAAAAACCCAGACTCAATCGCTGGTCTCGCAAGAGTCAACTTGATTTCAACAGTGGAACATAAGTAAGCAAACATGAAGCAGAGTAAACCAATCAGTGAAGGGCAGTCGGCAGCGGTTTTGCGCTGACTGCATGATTATGAATCACAAAATTCACCCACTTTTTGGTAATTTACCGCTGATTAGAAAAAACTTCTCGGCTCACCCGTGTGCCGCCTGTATTGTTATTGAGGGATTTCCGCATCAAAGAGACGTTGCCCACGATCAACAGGTAACGCCCTTCCCTGACTGATATCCCCCGTGTAGAAAAAATATACAGAGGGGGAACATTCTGGATGCCAGGCAATAAATGGATAGTTTAAAATGATACAATGACTTAATGTGAATGGGTGACTAAAGGCAACAGGCCCCATTAATAAGGACAATTGTGTGTATAAATCCTACATGTACTGTATGTATAGCTTCCTAGAGGGAAACGAAAAGCAATAAAGACTTCCTAATAATATAACTGTTAGTGATACGTATAATAAGCAGTATTTCAATGTGCACGTGTGTTGAAGGAATTGGCTACGAAGACGGAGCAGGAAAAATGCACAATATTCTGACAGATTGCCGTAATAATAAGTTGCACATGAGCCCCAGGTGCCATGCGGGGACCCTCCAGTGTAAAGTCAGTCCCCACAGACAGGGGCCCCAGGTGAGTGTGTGTGAGAGAGTGTGTGTATGTGTGTGTGTGTGTGTGTGTGTGTGTGTGTGTGTGTGTGCGTGAGATCCGGCAGGTTGTCCCGGTTCGTCCCTAGAGAAGGTGGTCCTTTCTGGGTGAGCAACAAGCAGCACAGGTGAGCCACATGGAGGGACGGGAGCGAGAGAGAGGGACTAGGAAGGGGGGTGGGGGGGTTTGGGGTGAAGGATTTGGCAGCTGGGGTCCTCTCGGTCTTTTGAGGCATTCATTATTTAGCCCATCTAAAAATACATCAGAGGCGGCCTCCCTTCCAGCACATGGTGTATCTGAATTTCACAGCCCCCCGCACTGCGCCGACGCTCGGTGTGATGTGAAGAGCTGCTTGATCTACTGTACATCAAGGTAATGCACAAGCGCTCGAGCACACGCAGCCGAAGATGCACCAAAACAGGACGCCTTTCATCAGGGAACAAATGAGGGTGAAACAGTAGTAACTCCTCATATACTAGATGTATAAAACCATTTAAGCCAATGTTACCCTTTCACACTTCACTGATTGCATTGAATACCATTTTAAAGCATGTCAAGAAGTATCTTCATGTGCTCCTGCGTGAATTTGCAGCATAAGGAGGTCATATTTACTGAAATCAAAAGCTATTTCAATCAAAAACATCTTAACAGGTCAAGTTATATTTTAACATAGGAGCCCTTTGTTGATAGCAGCTTCAAAATTCTTGCATTGATTAAACTTGAGTTTTTGCTTGGGTTTCTTTGCAGGATGTCAGAATAGCCTCCCAGAGCTGCTGTTTGGATGAAAACTGCCTCCTACCATGATAGATGTTTGGCTTGAGGAGGCTCCAAAGGTTCTCAATAGGGTTAAAGTCAGGGGAGGATGGGGTCCACATCATGAGCTTCTCTCCTTTTATGCCCATAGCGGCCTATGATGCAGAGGTTTTCTTTACAGTATGACATGGTGCGTTGTCATGCATGAAGATGATCTTGTTTGAGAAAGAATGGTTCTTCTTTTTGTGCCATAGAAGAAAGTGGTCAGTCAGAAACTCATACATATACATATTTTTCAGAGGTAATTTCCGCATCTTCAGGGAGATGTCAGTGATTCAAAGAGCCCTGAGACACAATACCATCCATGAGTTTCTATGAATATATATTTTCCTCTACCTTTATGACATTGAAATACAGTTTGCATAATGTTTTGGAGCACAGTGTATATAGCAACAATGGTCATTCATATAAAGGGCTGCAACTAATGATCATCTTGTTTGTAGATAAAAAAAACAATTGACAGTAAAAGGAGCAGAAATATATATTTTTTGGACAAAATCTTAACAGCGTGAAGCCAGAGTGATGGCGCTTGAGGACATTTCCTTTTTTAAATAAAATTCCTGCTCTGTCTACGTGATAAAACTCAGCACGATACATGCTTGGGACTCCTGATAAAATCATTTGATGGTGACTTACAATAATTGATTTGTCGCTTTTAATCCAATTAGTTGTTGCATTTCAAGACAAGTCATACGCAATTATAAAATCTTGGGCTATTGGGTCATGTCACATTTAAACTAAGAATAAAACATCTTTTATCGGCAGGACAGCACCACATTTAAATAATAAAAGCAGTGAAAAGTCTGTATGAAAAGGGCAAATAGGTTTATGGTGATGGTGGACTGTGGTCGATAGTGCACTGCAACTCTGTGTGCAAACTGTATGAAAAGAGAAAATGGATATTGATAATATTAATGGTGTGTCGCTCTTTGCAACCTGCGCCTGGGAATGAATGAAAGTACAAGCTCATATGAAAAGAAGAAGAAAAAGCTCCATAAAACAGCACAACATGATGGTCAAGAAAAATATTTGTATCGATCCAGCAGAATATTTTTACAAGGAATTGGTCAGCCCAGCCTTTTAACGAAGACTCTCGTACAGTGGTAGTCCTGTTCATCGTGCTATGTGGCTGTGCGCCTCAACAGCAGCCGCTAAACGAACCCGACGTTTCTAACAGACTGTGTCCTCCTGCAGCATGGGGCTCTGAGCAAGACCACTGATAATGTAAGACGCCGTGCATGAAATCAAACATCTCACAGGTCACCACTCATTGTTAATTGCATTAGCGAGAGAAAGTCAACTTCATTATTTCGGCCGGAGCTGGAAATGATTCCCCGCTAATCTATTAGACACGAGTGCTATGCAAGTCATGTCGGGGAGTCTCACAAGTCAATAATCCCGGGCCCGAAGCGCAGAGTTCCTGCAGGACTTGAGAGTGCAGATTAGAGTGATAAAACATTACATCCAGGCTGATTTACGCAGCTCCTCTGGTCCGCCCTGAACGGGGTCATTGAGGTCAGAGTCCTGCCGCTGAACTGATCGATACACTAACATCTACATGATTAAAGCTACTCTATCAAACTATTGTGTCGAATACAAACTGATGCTTTATTGCATGTAAGGAATAGACGTGATTCACAATTCTCATTAATTATCTTGAATTAGGTTTCAAATTGGACTAAACCAGAATCAAGAAGTCCCTAAATCAAAGACAAGAACCGAAGAGCAGTTTATCTGAAGCAACCCTCATACTACCCAATTCGTACTATAGAAAAATCAAACAAACTATTACATAAAATAAAAATGAAAGTAGAAAAGTAGCAGTACTGTTGGGTGGGTGCTATTATGGGCTTTCTCATAACAGCGGCTGAGATTGCAGTAATAAATTCAGGTTGTTAAGACGACAACCAAATTGAGTTCTCAATGTCCAATTCTCAGAAAGATGGAATTGTTCGGTTGCTGACAATGCGCACGGAAGGAATAAGGAATATTCTCGATAACACGCTCCCATAAAGCAGATGTCTTACGTGGAGCCTTGTCGACTGAATTCACCCCATTACGAATAGAATCGTGAACGCGGCGAGCGATTTTTTAAGTTTGGGCATACACTCGGAGCGGGTCTCTCTCCTTGGCCTGGCTGCAGCAGCGGGAGCATGCCAGAGACTCAGGTAAACAGATCAATTTTGCATTAAAGCACTTCACTGGAAAAACCCTTCTCAGGAACCAAACACAAGACGCTTTCGCCTCGCTGAGCAGCAACACCAATACTGTCAGGGGCGACCCACTGTTATGCAAATGCTCATGTGCTGGTTATTGCTAGATTATTCTTGCTTTTTGGCCTCAGACTTCAAGGCAAGTCAGAAAAAACATGCATTCATTTTGAAAAACCCGGCACCACAGACATTTTGCAACAACGTATGGACTTTCAGGGACTTCAAGGGCATTTTGGCATGAAAGAAATAGCAGAAGTTGTGGGAAAAGTCGTATTATGCTAATGGGCCGGGATATGCTGGCCCAGTTGTGAACATGGTGATTGTAGGGGTGGTGTCCGTGCCAAGTGTTCACAGGCAAATTTCGAAAGAATGGCCTTTGAGAGTCATTGGGCTTCGAGGGAGGTATATACGGTGAGAGGAAGAGATGAGCACTTCAAAGGACCAGCGTGAGGGACGGCTGAAGCAGGCTGACGTACGTGATGTGAGATCTGCAGCAGGATCCGTTCAGCAGAGATGAGATTCTCATTATGCTGCAAGAATGTATATCAGCTAACTGGTCAGGGCTGGAAAATCAATCCACAAATCAAAGCGGGCTCTCACTATCAGAGAGACGCTGTTCCGAAATGGGTCACGCAATCTAAATTTGTCTAAATGTATTCCTTCCTCTGGCATATTTGGTGCTAAGCTTATACCTTTAATGGTTCTAGCTCAGACGATTGCAAGGGCTATGTTGAAATCATATACGGAGTCAGTCCTAATATGAAGACAGACATAATTTGAAGGGACATAATAAGGCAAGACATAATAGCGGTGGCGGATTTACAGTGCAATACATTAGATATGTCAATACACGTAGGATTGAATAGGTTACATCAGGTATTGTCTTCTTCATTATGAATAGATTTATGATGCAACAACATGTGCAACACCGCATGAACCCAGATCTATATTTCATTGCTTCATGTCTGTGCCCTGGGAGTGCCTCTTCAAAAAACTGCAGTTGACCTAAATGTGAGTCATCATCCCTGTCATCTCTCAAGACGAGGCATGCCGTAGTCTGTGAAGCTCTCCTTTCGCCAGGAGCTGCCTACATACATGAGCAGTGTAACTCTGACATACGTTTAATATGTAATTCTTCATTTGATTCTAATTCAGACCTTGAGCCAGTGGGTAATTATTAACTCAACCAGAACACAAAACACATGGATCTATCAGCTGGACGTATATAAATGATGTGCCCTGTAGAAAATAGCCAGACATCAATCATCTCTATATGAATTAAAGCCACGCCACGTATAATTTTACCCGATAAATATAATGAAAAAGTGTTTATTTTATGACAGATCATTTCATAACTGAAAAATACCTCATGAATGTACAAAGAAACATGCGCTTTTGCTGTGAGTGGCTCAGCTCTCCTAAGACATGACTGTAACTTTACCGGGAGTGGGTATGTCTCGGGTTGCACTGATGGGATATCGGAGCCACAATTTTAACCAACTAAAATCAAAGTGAATATGGGCATGCTGCATATCGCTTTAAAGCTAAGAACCTGGAGAATTTGTTTTTTTGTTTATTTGAGCAGTAGAAATTCTGCTCAAAAGGATCCAAGAATCCAATCACTGAGTTAGTTTAAACCTCCGCAAATGATTGCCGCGCAAAATGCCGTGCTAACAATAGCATGCTAAAGCTAACGAAAACTAATCAAGGCTAAGTCAGAAACTATGATAGAAATACCTAGAGAAGCCTAATAAAAAAAAAAAAAACCTACTGATGAAACCAAGTGTTTGTGTTTTAACTGATCAAACATATTTGTCTAACAGATGATCACTTTATGTTAGTTGTTTATGTTAAAGGGACTATACAGAGTTTACTTCGGGTCCGAATTGCCGTCATGCACGAGCTTAATATAGAAGGTGCAGTTACACGTATGACCTGAGGTGGCAGTAGTGAGTATTAAATAGCGAACTTGCATCTAGCCCCTTTAATGGAACCTAAATCCTGTCATATACCCAAACTAGTGTAGAAAAGTCCAGTGATCCTTGTTAAATGTGTATTCAATAGTTTACCAATAGATATAATTGATTCCGTAATATCATGACAATAAAATATGACTTTATTGATCTTAAAATGGAAAAAAGAGTCAATTCAATTTTTCACTCAGATGAGGGCCACTTTTAAGAAAGTCTCTTGGTATTGGTAAACATCAGATATCGGCAGATGCTCAAAACCCAGTAACGGTAGCAAAAATGCTGGATCAGTGCATCTCTAGGTACGTCTCCAGCTCGTCTCCATGGAGATGTCGAATAAAGTCAGCGGAACTTGAGATTTAAACAGGTTAGGTCCTCTTCCAAATCCATTCTTTGCCTCAGCATCGGCCACATTTCATTAAAAAAAGAAACTACATATATAATCAAAACTATATAATAATGTATTTTTTTCCCCAGGCGGTCAATGGGCCACTTGAATAACGCATAGTGCTATTTCCCACTCCCTGCGCAGCCCTGACTACTTGAGCTGCTACCGTAGTGAGTGAGAAGGCAGGGCTTCACCTCTTGCGTTTGCAGTGAGTGAGCTTAAGTATCTGAGCACTTCCTCCGCAACTGTGTACACAAACAGTCAGTCGCATATGGAGCTCTCAGACGCGTTGCGCAGATGACACGCCTCGGATCTGGAAATACTGGATCGGAGGGGAGTAGAAACTTGCCAGAGGTGGATCACAGCCTCCCTCTAAATCAACAGTAAAGCATGCACACGCACTCATCTATGGAGGCTCATAGTGGGGAAAAAGACACAAAGCGCTGCAAATGAGCTACAATACTCCCCATAACATTTGCCAATTACATTATTAGCATCGTGGAGACCAACACACTTAACAAACTGAGAGACTGTTAACAGAATCTTGACTGATATCTTTTCCTTTGGCATATACGAGTTCTTTTGCCCACCTACACTCTTGTAAAAGCATGCACGCGACTATGTAAACATGCTGTAAGAGCCGCGAGTAAAAGATATGTCAGGGATTACCACTTTGCTGACAACACTTAAGTGATGTTCTCTTTTGGATACTACACAAAATGCTTGGTACACGAGCCATTCTTTTAGTGTGTTCGCCCCTTGGCAACGTGCTAGATTGGCTACAATGCCTGTATAGACTGGCTGCATGCTGGATAGCTCAGAGAGGCTAATAGAAAGGCAGGGAAAGGAAAGATGGAAGAGTACTTGAAGATGTAATGGTCCAGTGGCTCTGTGCCCTGCCGGCTTGTATCAGAGCATCCGCTGGAAGATGCACTGAAGAAAGCCTGATAATAGACACACTACATGCGGGGGAATGAATGCAAAAGAAAGGAGAAAAAAACGGGAGTTTTAAAACAAGCAACGAAGCATTAAGATGGCAGGGTATAAAGAGGTCAGCCGTCTCGACCAGCTAAATCAGGACGCAGAGCGAGGAGACCAGCAGGAGAAGTTCAAAAAGGGCCAGATTGAAAATGCAAGATAACTAGGTCAGAGAATTGCCAAACCAACATTAGTGGTTCTTGGCCATCCTGCTGTAGTACTACTGCTCTGATAGTTGGGATAGGACTGCACAATTTAAAAATATATATATCTAATGGGATTTCTCTGACAAGTCTTGAGATTACGATCAGATTTGCAATTTAAGGTTCGGTTCACAGGCTAGATTGACATACAAACCAGTGATCAATTATCATATTTGTAGAGGTTTAGACATCAGGGTTAAAAGGTTTTACTTTAGGGCCGAACAATATGGACAAAATCTCGATATTCATGCCAGATATCTCGATAGCGATACGATACGATATAAGTACGGGGTTCTGTGACAAGCAAGCATTTTTCCGAAAAATAAAAACATCATAATACAAACGAGTGCAGTTTTTTTTAAATAAGAATCTATATCATTTATATGTTTTTCGATATCAATATATTGAATGTTCACATCTCAATATCAATACAATAACGATATATCTTTCAGCCCTACTGTATGTGAGGACATTTTTGGTGCTACCTAAAAAAAAGATTGCTGATTGATTTGCTAATTGCAACCAAAGCACTTTGCAGTTTCATTGTAGTCTACAGATTATAATAATGACAGGCATAATAAGAGTCATAACGCATGAAACTTGCATCGCGCTTTTTTTTGGACACTCTAAGATGTTTCACATGGGAAATAAAAATAGATAAATATATAAAGAACAGAAGAAATTCGAGGAAGTGGAGGTGGCGAGTGTTTTGGTGTTATTGCAGGAGCCCGTGGAGGTAGAGGGAGGAGTCCCGGTTATGGAGGGACTTGTGGGTGAGGAGGAGGAGCTTATGTTGGATGTGTTAATGAACAGGGAGTCAGAGGAGCTATTGCAGGATGGGGGTGTTGGGTGGGAAGTACATAAAGAAGGATCTATCTCATAATTTATGCAACAACATTCCTTTTTGCACAGGTTGAAAATGCACCGCTCGATCAGTTTGCATCATTTCTCTGCCTCTGTTCTTCTTCTCCTGGACAGATCTCAGTAACCCGAACCATCTGCCCGACTGCCGTTCACTTGACTATAACAACATCAGCATCGCAATTAGGCATCCAACAGGTGTTCATTTCAGCAACATGGCTTACGCTTGTTATTTTGCCAGTTTGTCTTTTGATTTCAAATGTGTCAGTGCCTAAAAACAGAAAAAGACATCTGAGCTTACATCTTCTTGTTCTGATTGTGCGTGTGTGCGCGCTTCTCACACAAATAAGGCACAATGGGCTATTGCCTTTGACCAGAGTACAAACCGTGCTCGCATAAATAGTGTGTAGGCATGGAGGTGAGGAACGGGGCCACATCATCATTTGTGTTTGACATATACTATAATTTGAACTTAACAATTGATTATTAAATTGACACAAAACAAGGTGACATGTTTTATTCTTGCAAAAACTGTCAAGTACAATCATGGGTCAATCTCGTGGATAGGAGATATTTTCAAATACTGTATTGTCAGCTGGACTGGTTGGTTGAATGAAGGACGTTTTGCTTCTATCTCCAAAAACGTCTTCTTGCACTTGTAGTCATAGTAATAAAAAAACAAGCTAGACGTGTGTGGTTTACAGTTTCACTTATTAGAATAGTCAATACATCCTCAACTCAACCAAGCAAGTCCAGTCGACGATGTCTAAACAAATACTGCAAATACAGGATCTATGCACAAGCAAAAACCAGCACCTTATTTCAGTGTCTTCTGCCTCTCTGTAAATATGAACAAAGATGGTTGCAGAATTCAAAAGTTGTTGTTGAAAGGGCTGTTATGGCAAATTTGCGGACCCAGTCCTTAACAACACATGATAAACCTCACCATATCTGGATTTCTATTTGATTATTTTACATAAAAGTAGTGAATTGGAGTTTTATAGACCTCTGCCCTTCAGCCAAAACTATTACGAAAGTCAATAACGTTGTGAACGCAGCCTACAAGCATCAAAGTGAGGAGGGAAGGCGCATATCTGCAGTTGAAAAATGAAAACTAAAGCACTATCAGGGCCACAATTGCTTTTCAAAAACACTTGAGGCTGCACAGTGTGACTCCCAATGGCACAAGATAGGTGTAAAATTAGCCTCGCAGAATTCACTTTGCACTAAAAGTCTCTCCGAAATATCTAAATGATGCTTGAATGCTTGCTTACTTTTACTGTTTACGCCTGTGGAACGCATGGAAGGGGAGGCATTTCTAGCAGCAGGAGGCAGGAGTTAGCAAGATTACTTCGGTGTAGCAGGGTGTAATACCAATAAGCCAACAGCTGCCATATTTCATACTACAGAGTGCAGACAAGCAGGCGAGGTTTCAGACATGTTTGGGCAAAAATAGCGGCAGGAAAAAACGGACGTTTTGTTTGTCCTAATTGGGAATCCAGAGGCGTCGGTTGTTCTCCCAGCTGCACAAACACTGTGATGGCAAGAGTGAATGTCCTTGTCTGTACAGTACAGGAATTAAAATGACAAATTACCAAGGGCTAACTGCGTCCTGAGTTGTTCAAATGTGTCAAGTTGAAGTTCAGGCCGGCTTGTCCATTTTTAGCATAGACATCGGCGATGCCACAATTTGTTATCAATTAACTAAACAAAAGCTTCACCTTCTAACAAAAGCATTCAAAATGGTCACATCCGAAAATAATACAGAGAAATTGATGAATTGTAATAGCAACACAGATAAGGCACATGGAAATCAAAATATCAGTGATGTACCTGCAAAAAAGCACACAAGACACAAGCCGAATGAAGGACTCACATAAGCTGCCTTAAAATGTGGAAATGTAAAACCAAGCAAAGACAAGAGACGAACAATTGCCTATTTTTATGTAAATCAGCGCCGCTTACCAGTTGAACCATATAATACATTTATTAATTCTGTTTTCCTTTCTTTTCAAAGGTCAGGGAGGCAATTAAACATGCCCGCACGGATCCTCTCTCCTCCAGGGTGAGAAAGATAAACAAAAAAAACATGGTGGTGTGGCTGTGGTGTCCAAGGCTTTACTGGTCGGACTGGTTTTCATTTAAAGTCTGTTTCTCTGTAGATTCCTCACATGCCTCAGAGGTGTGTGTGAGCGTGTGTGTGAACAGTCTACCTGAGGCCCTTTTTCCCATAATGCTTTGCTGCTCCATCAATAAACTACCGTGAAGCACTCACTAAACTGGAGTGAAGCGAGGAGCGGATTGGCAGGTGAATGGATGAAGGGATGTTTGTGCGGATCCAGCAACAAAGGGCGACACACAATATTTTTTTAAGTCACCTGAAAACATCACCGGTTTGATCATCATGTTCCAACAGATGGCGTCTTTACACCTTTTACCTCAAACAGAAACAAACATCAAGGACAATGTTAAAGAGGTTGATCGAGACAGAAACATAGGATTCATGCAATTAAATCATAAGCCTTAATTTTAGCATTTGAATTGAACTTGAATTTTTCCATTTTCTGGAGCAACTTGTCCGAAACAGACACTAACACAGGAGGCCACACATGACTACGCCAGTCTATGTTGCAAAAAGTATAGGAGAAATGCTTCAGTGGAAGCGGAAAACACAGATTTAAACGTCTGCAGTAGAACACCGAAGGCAGAAGTGCTCATTGAGGTGAAAAGAGCGCACTGACAGACAGGCCTGAGGTCTCCGTGGTCAAAACATAAACCAGCCTGCTACATAATGAATCACAGGAGAGATCATGATGCTGGGATACGTGTCAGTCTCCCAAAGAAAGGAGGCAACACCTAAAGTCATGCCAAGTAACGACTAACGCAGTATGTCAAAAATCTGTAAGTGTGGTTTAGTTTGTTCTGTGACCTGAACAGCTGGAGCTTACCGAACCTATTTAAATTGACAAATGTGTACTCGTATTTGCTGGAGAAATTGATGCTTTCTGGCTGTATATGAATCATTATGTATTCATTTCTTTGCAGAAATTAAGTCTTGTTTCTTTTCTGTTTCTTTTTTCATCAAGGAGAGTGTCCGTCTGTGCCCACCACATGGCAGATGTTGAACATAACTGGAAAAGGTCAATGATGGCTCGAGAGATAAGTCACTGCTTTGCTGTAAATGTATTTCACAAATAAGGAAAGAGATGGCTGTAATTTTGGAAAAGATTCATTGTACAGTAGTTTTTAAGTTTTTTAAACGTAAACAGCTCGCTTATCAGCGAAGCCCATTTGAGACCTACAAATGTCTTCTTCTCAGACACTGAAGCAGCAAGAGCCCCCACACCTGCAGCACTGAGCAGGCGTCACAAGAGGAGCTACAAGAAATCAAAAAAGGACAAACGAGAAGGTATCCAGGCAAGACTCCCAGTGAAGCCACAAATGCTTTCTACTGTTCTGGCTAATGGACATTCACTGGAGAATAAAACCGATTAACTGCTAAGCTCTTCCCAGAAGATGGTGAAAGACTGTTGTGGAGCAGAGGGAGCTGGGCAGGAGGAAGAGGAGGTAGAGCTGACCAGTGCAGGACACCACGCTCTGAAAGAGGGACAAACCCAGGAGGTGCTACACCGTTTCAGAGGATCAGAGGAGACTGAAGAACTTAACATAAAAATCTGATAAAGAATGGATGCTTAATACATGAGACATGAAATATTATAACACTGCCTTACACCTAAAGGAAAAGTTTACTACTAAACTAAGTGAACTACTACTACTACTACTACTACTACTACTACTACTACTACTACTACTACTACTACTACTACTACTACTACTACTACTACTAGCTATATTGTTATTGAATTTAAGATGTTTTGCCTCAATAGGGATGATGACTTGACTTTTCTACCTTATAAGGACGCAACAAATAAAGCCCCCCATGAACATCCAACAAAGCAAAACCCAATAATGTGCAAACACCTGTATGCCATTATACAAGTCCCTATTCCCCTTTCTCCTATTCAGAACAAGCCCAGACAAAAAATGTTTTAAAACTCTCCGGATGGAAAAATAAAGAGGCAACGCTTTTGCCTGGCATTAGTGTTTGGAGCGAAACGGCTCAGTTTGCTCACAAGCTGTCGTGAACACATGACTGGAGAGTGAGTGAGACAGAGTCCCATAGCGCTTCTACTGCAGCGTAGACTGCAAATAAGCACCGAATGCATCATTGTTGTCTGAGTGTCATGGCACATCACCGCCATTCTGCCTCAATTAGCTCAGCTCTGCACCACAACAATCACACCGACGCCTGGAAACTGCAGACACCACTCAAATTCCATTAAAAGTCTGCCACAAAAGTTGAGTATCACAAGTATTATAATGATAATGAAACGCTTTCGTTCTGCTTTCTGCCATGAATGGGAATAGTCGAAATCCTGGAATTGTTCTCATAAAGCTGCTGAAATCAACGTGCCAACAAGACAAAACACCTATGAAGTCATACTTTGGGCACATGATCAAACGTAAATTCTGACGCTTGGTGTAAATTATTTTGTGAAGTCAATAAATTTGAGGAATTGGTAAAACAGACAAGCAATATAACATACATGGCTTATGATTGTTGAGAGGGAATATGAGCAAATTAAGACCTTTAAGTTTAAGACCTGCTCACCCTTAATTTGGACCTCTGCAAACATGTTCTAATCTGCAGGTTGTCGCTTGTAAGTCTTCTCACAAATGCTTTCATAGATCTGTCATTGGGTTTATGAAAGCAGCCACACAGAGAGAAAACACTAATTAAATGTCAAAAGATGGGAGGAAAATCAATGAGGTACTAAATCGTAATTCAGGTAAAATAAAGTGTTTTTGGTGATCTTAGAAAGGTGTAGAGGGCTGAACTCTCCATGATCCATCCAATTCAGAAAAAGGTGCAAAGTCTGACATCACTTTGAACCTTGATATGGCCTAAAGGCTTGGAGCTGCCCTTTAAAATAAATATAGCAGAAATAAAAGAGAGATTAGAACTTTTGCACCTAATTACTCTTATGGCCTGCAAAAGGTCTAAGGTACTTAGCACACCAGGAAAGTCTTCATAACAATTCACATGAAAGTCAGCTCTTTGCAAAGAGCTTTGATGCTGTGATTATGAGCCTATGTTTCATTCATTCATGTTTTTTCAGCTTGTCGTAGGGAGCATCTACTGCATCATCGAAGGTTCCCCTTAGTGATAATTGTGTCACAAATGGATATTCACTGACAGACAAGCTGAGAAAATCACTCACAACACATTCTAGACGGATGATGGTTATACTTCAGTGTTGCAATAAAGGAAATTTGTCATTGGCATTTTAGACCCATCTCCTCAATGCCGCTAGGACAGCCTGATCTTGGGCTCGGTTTGGTCTGCTTTGTTGAAGGTCTTGTGTTTGTTTAAAGGAATAGGCGACCGTTTTTACATACTGAGATATGTTCTTACCTTAGCTTTGACGAGTTCTTTAGGACCTGTCTGATCTTCACCCGTGCCTTCAGTCACGCAAACACAGCGCAGACGGCGTTAGCATTTAGCCTCTCCCCCTCTCCACTATAGCTCCAAAACTGGTCAAGAAAGAAGCTACCAAGCTCTTCCACGTTTTCCCTATTTAAATATGGTTACGCGAAGTGTTCCACTACAAAGTATAATTACACAAAATTAAACAATGTGGATTTTCTAAGCGGATAAAAGGGCGGACTATATTGTAAGGCGTAATAATACCAGGAGTAATTTGGCATCCGCACAGTAAAGTGAAGATTACTGCGCAGTAAGGTGAAGATTACTGTGCGGATTTCGAATTACTTACAATATAGTTCCCCCTTTTATCCATAACATATCTCAGTATGTAAAAACGGTGGCCTGTTCCTTTAAGGTCGATGGAAAACCTGTTAAAAAGACAACATAATAACAATAATGACCATTAAACAAATGCTGATTCTAATGGCCTACTTCACAGCTTTATAAGTAGACACTAAACCAGAGGAAATGCCATGCCTCAAATGGTTGCTATGGCGACCGGGTGGCCAATCAAAAGTGGATCTTTCCGTGCTCTGAAATGCTCGTGGTCCCTGTGAGCCCCGCGCTGCATACAGTAGATTACACAACAGAGTTAGCGGCAGATGCTAACCAGCGCGGCGCTTCCATCTGTCCCCTCCTCCTGTCTGACTGTGCAGAGCGTCTGTAATCAGATTAGGCAGTGACTGGGTGACTAGGGCTCCTACGCGCAGCCACGGTCCACACTGCGGTGGACCACATCTGCGTCATGTGGAGAACCATGTGCACGCTGCGAGATGGATTAAAGGAGGATCGCCGAGTTTGTGCTGCCATTAACACCAAGCTCATACACGATTTACCCCGGTGAAAGGGATGGGCTGTCTTAACTTTATGAAAGATTATTATGAACAGGCGGTGGCAAGAAAATGTAGGTTTAGCAAAAGTGAACACAAACTGGTGAAAGAGGGGAGTCTTTTATAACAATTACTCGTTTCAATCGGTGCTATTTTACACAAATGACGTTGATAATATTTATGAAAAGTGTTGGAGGAAATAGTTAAAAGGAGTTAAAATATTTACAGTAAATTTTCAAATTTAAGACGAAAGAAAGAGTCCCGTGTTCCAAGGATCGAATTAGGACAGCAGTTTTGGAAAGCTCTTCTCACTCATGTCACATCCTGCGCAAATGATTTTAAGCAAAGCCTTAAATATTATTGTGTCCTGGTAAATGTACTTTCACGAATATTCATTTCAATGAATCAGATGATATAGAACATTGACTCTATTATTTGGATTTTCTATTCAAAAGTTATCGCAGCAATTTTGTGGATATTAAGCCCTGCAGGGATCTTCCGCAGAGATTACACTGGCATATTCTCAATCATAAAATAATTGAACACAGGAGAAAATTAGCAGGATCAGTAATTACTTTTTCCACTACAGTCAGACTGTGAGGGGTTACAGGAGCTATATACCTTAAGGCAGTTTATTTAAAGATGAATGAATGGACTTGGATACAGTTGTATTTGACTGTGTTTTAAACCACAATGTACAGATAAAGCTGCTCAATAATAATTACATCTGGATTAAAACTTAAGATGCATCGCATGATTGCAATTCCCACGGACAAATATTATCACAAACCGTTTGGCTCAGAGAGTGGAGCAGATAACAAGCTGATGTGGAGCTCTGGTTGCATTTATCTATCATCATCACATCACAATCGAACAAATGTAATTCGATGAGTTGGAGGGGGGGCACATTACAAAAGAAAACAAAGCATCGTTTTTTTTTAAGTTTATCCGTCCAATATAAGCCACAAGGACTTGCAGAATCCACTTAAAATCCCCTGGCTGAATGAAATCTCCTTGCCAACCACTCGACCATCATTCATTGAGGAGGCCATAGTTCCACCTTATGGAGGCCCGATCTCATCAAGAACTCGGGGGCATAGCGGACCTAGTTAGTAGTACCAGGATGGGAGTGTGGAAACAACAGGTAGTTTATGAGTCTGAGTGGCTGGTGCGTGGTGGTCTGGGAATCAAACCTGGGACCTTCTTGCTGTAAGCCATGAGTGCTGATCCCTGAAACCCTGCCATCACTATGATTGATAGATAGATAGATAGATAGATAGATAGATAGATAGATAGATAGATAGATAGATAGATAGATAGATAGATAGATAGATAGATAGATAGATAGATAGATAGATAGATAGATAGATAGATAGATAGATAGATAGATAGATAGATAGATACCGTTCGGCGAGTATGATATGGTGAGAAAGGCGAATTGACCAACCACTGAAGGTGATGATCCCATGGAAGATTGGAAGTACGTGGATAACCTAAAAGCTCACCCGCTGTGCCACCCCTGTGACTGTCTTGAGCACACCTCACCCGGTAACAGGCCCCACAGCCTCAGTCTGGTTCATGCAGCATCAAGCAAAACGTTTCATTGGCATTCAGTCACACACCCGTGGTGGAGAGAGAAGAGAATGGAGAAGGATTGATGGTGCGGCCGTTTTGCTATTAAGATTCTACAAAGCCAGTCGTTCCCCTGCTGCCGTGAGCACACAACGACTCACAGGCTGGGAATAATAATAAAAGAGCAGGCAGAGGAACAGGGAACAGCTGGGCCACACCAGCGCTTAGCCAAGACACACAATGAGCAAACGATGCCTGGTACTATCGGGAAGTGATTCTAATCATTAAGTGAGAGGGGGCTTGTTTTGCTGCAGTTAAATGTGTAAATAAAAATAGAGCAAAAGCACCTTCGATTAGACTGTAATACTTGGCTATTCATTTTTTTCTCATGGCATTCAATCTCAATTTTCTTTGCCAGATCTAGGGACTGTCTATTATTGGCAGCCATTTACTCAATCTTGCCAATCGATGGAGCAAACTGCAGACCCCTCTCAATGCTGGTATTTGAATAACTGGGTTTCATTTTTCCTAATAAATAATAATGCAAAATTAAGTGTTGTGAAAACACATTTTACTTGAGTGTTAACACCAAAGGTCTAGCAATAAACCAGTCACCCAAAGCGCATAATCCTCAAGGCCACAGTGACACCACAGCTTTAGCATGCTAGTCACAGATCAATCATTGAGCCACTTCAACCTAGCCCTGCCTGCGCCAATGTAGCTGATCAACATCCCCTCCACGATGTCAATCTGGCTGCTAATCACCCTCTGAAACACTGGACTAATTCAGATGTCAAGCTCCATTACCTGTGAGCTGTCTGGGGATGACCACAGCCCAATCATACCACCATGAAAAGCTATTGTAGTATACGGCACATCTGGATAATAGGGAAGTCAAACGGGAGACAAGGGACAGGCGCAGGGGTGTGTAGCAATCTTGGTTAGCATTTAGATAACGTCCTTCATGACAGAGAGGGGTCAGCAGCAGCCGTATTGCCCCGAGCCCTGTGGCAAAATAAACAGGAGTTTGACGATGAGGGACATCTCGTAATGTGCAGCCGCACACTACACTGATGGAGGGGAAAATGCTTCGTCGTAATGGAGGAACATTATCTCTCATACAAAATGTACAATGTCTCTGATGGCGGGTTGGGGCCAATACAACTCTATGGGATACAAGCAATCTTTAGGTCTCCGAACCAGCCATGTTAATTTGTTGGCTGTAAGTCGTTTCAACAGACCAGTATCTCACACCCGACTTTTAAAATTACTGACCTTAGCTTAACAGAGCAGAGGATTAACTTCATGCCAGTTCGTGTTTCATATGGATAGGCCCAGTAATTACAGAGATATTATAAATACCGTCAAAATAAAAGAAAATATTTTGACGGTTGCCATAATTAACACCATGAAAGTCTTAGCTAGCCATGAACAGAGGGTGGCTTAAATGAAGTGTGTTATGATAAAATTGACTTTTCACAGCTTTTGATCATGTTCGAATGTTGTTCAAAAACATACCTGGAGCTGTATTTCGACCCGCTCTCACATCTTTGAGTAATCTTTGAATCTTCTTCTGTGGCAAGTCTTAGCACCGTGACAGCAGCTCCTGTTCCCAAAAAGCTACACACCCGGGAAAAGCTCACCACTCGACCTCTTTCTAAGCTTAATCCTTTCATCGCAAAGTAAAAACACTCACCATAGCTTCACGACAGTCACACGGGCCCATAGACTGTGTATTTACTGTCATTGCTTATTCCTCCCCATTTACATGAATTACTCCAGTCAAGAGAGAATCCAGGATGGCAGCTCAATCTCCTCCTACAGCGTATGTTCGTGAGGTGGGCTGAGCAGCAACAAGCCTCCCCAGTGCTCCACGGCCCATTCATCAAAGCCCAAAGCTAAGACTTAACATGAAAGCACTGGCAGCAGAGTCAAAAATATTTGACTCTTTTCAACGTTGTCACAGGAATTACCTGTATTTTTTATAAACAATAAAATAATTTGGAGTTACGCTTTTAAAGGAATAGTTCACCGTTTTTCCATACTGAGATATGTTCTTACCTGAGCTTAGACGAGTTGATGCGTACCTGTCTGGTCTTTGTGCGTGCCCTCAGTCACGCAAAAAGACGAAAGATGTTGTTTGCATTTGGCCTCTCCCAATGTATTCCTATAGCTCCAAACGGGGTGAAGTTGGAAGCTACCACGCTCTTCCAAGGGCACGCACAAAGACCAGACGGGTACGCATCAACTCGTCTAAGCTCAGGTAAGAACATATCACAGTACGGAAGAACTGTGTGCCCTCAGTCACGCAAAAAGACCAACGATGTTTTTAGCACTGGCCTCTCCCAATGTATTCCTATAGCTCCAAACGGGGTGAAGTTAGAAGCGACCAAGCTCTTCCACGGACACCCACAAAGACCAGACAGGTACGTATCAACTCGTCTAAGCTCAGGTAAGAACTTATCTCAGTGTGTAAAAACGGTTAACTATTCCTTTAAGTTGTTTTTTTGAGTCACCTCTAGCCACTAGTGGGCGGTATCGCAGCAATGTCAGCCCTCCACCAGAAAAGTGCATTTCTTCTTTCTTTCCATTTTGCCCAGTGAAGGAGAAAAATAGGAGGGTGTGGGAGGGGCTTACACAGAGATTGCGTGAATATCAGGAAGGAAACTACTACTGTATTTTTTTCTTTGTTTGCTTTAGATCAATATTGCATCCAACCAACAAAGAGCTAGACAGTGATTAAGATGTGTTCGATATTATTACAAAATACCTGTAAAAAAGCATAACCCCCTCTCTTTTACCAATCACAGTGAAGTGTTAACTCTTGTTTTAGCGTGCACTGTGATTCAAAACAGAAAAAATGATCTTAAGAAGGCTCGGGCGAAACGTTATCGATAGAATAAATATATCTTGGACATCGGCTACCTGACTGTGCAATCTTGTTTTTTTTTTTCAAATTTTGAAGATTTACTCAACATCTGAACCTTTGATATAACTTTTGGTGTGCTTTGCTTCTCTTCTCTCAACTCTTGCTTTAGTAACATGCATGAATCCTCAATCCTCAAATCAATATCGCAGTCTGGACTCATGATATAATGTTTTGCCATAAGGCCCAGCCCTTATTCTACAGAAAGAAAACATACGCAATCACTATTTCATTAGGAAGAATGTGACAGATACAAAATAACAGGTAACAAGACGGTCGGTGCCACAAAACAGACATGCATGCTATTGTGAATAACAAGGCTAACAGCATGGACAGAAGATCAGTAAATGCAGCATAATGAGGACACGGCATTACACAGGTCAGGACAAAAAAAAAAAAAATCACAATATCCAAAGCTTGTTATGCCCACTCACTCAGTCACCTCCGCTTTACTGCAGCTCTGTGTGCATTTATATCCAACTGTAAACCAAACAAATGATTTTACAGCCGACTGACGTACTCACAAAACGAGATCGGTATTTGTCATCGTACAGCGCTGTGAGAGCCATTTACAGGGAAACAACGGTCTTTAATTGGAACGAGGAGGGAAGCACCAAGAAACTCAAATCCTCTCCATCCTCCCACTGATGCAAAAAATACCCAGAGGGAAATTGTATGTATTGTAAACCCGCCTTTGTGCTTTATGTTAAACGCTACTGTAAAGCGACTCAATGCAATTAAAAGGCATCATTCATTCAAGCAGAGGCTGTATTTTTTCAACTTGGCTCTTTTCATGTGGCATATGTTTAAGTTGTCACAGGCGTAGCAAGCTTGTACAACGCCCATGTTTTTTCGGGCATTTGACATCATGGTGCATCGTCCTATAAAAGAAGAATTGTCCCCAAAGTTATAGCCAGACCCAGAGGGGAAGATCAATATTATTTGTATTGGTTTTGCTTGTAAACAAACAATAAATGTGCTAGCAAGACACAGTTACAGTACAGAGATGGGCACCATGATGGGTAGGGTTACCGTTAAACGATGCGGGTATCGGGGAAAAAAATGTCAAAAACAAGTACCAAAAAAACAATACTTTTCTATAGATACCAGATTTTGATGCCTGTTGAGACCAGGGACAGCACAAAAGAGAGTTACTTGGTTATTTGAGCTTCGTATGAAAATTGTCTTTTGTGGAATAAATCAATATTAGTGTTCCGTTTCATCATGGCTCCAAATGACAAATATTTTAGTATAGGTATCGTAAACCAAGTATTGTGGAAAGCACTGGTATCCAAGCCATAATGATGGATTCAGGCAATACCTTGTCCCTTTCAAGGGTCTCTTATGATAGCTCTCATCAAGTCTGTCTCTTTAATGTAATGCCCTTTCTGCAAAGGCTGCAGTATCCAGGGTGTTTCTTTCTATACATTAGGCCCTCTGTAGTGCTGCTGTCGAAGCTGTCTATGGCAATTAGTGCATTGACGTTGTTGCTTTATATAATGAAAAAATCAATCACTTTAATAATTCGGCCATGACTTCGCCTTCTCAGCAGCTCATTGTGGAGTGGAGTGAAGATTCAATCTCGTGTAGTCTTGTCCAGTTATGGCCTGCCAAATACTGAACATGTTAAATGTATTCCATTATCTGCACTATATGCAGTCAAAATAACTCATGTAGGAGTACTTGTGACCAGTAGGTCTTAGACTAAAAAGAGTTATATTTAAATCATGTTTACATATTAGACTTTTCATTATGAGAGAATTATGTTATGTTATGTATTACATGTACAATTTTGATGCTATATATCAGTGTTTCTAAACCTTGGGTAGTCCCCAAAGCTTCACAGTGGGTTCAATGATATTCTGGAAAAAGAAATCTAAACTTATTGATGTAATTTTAATTACATCAATAAAACAACCGTCATGAAAAGAAAAATGTTGAGAACCACAGCAATAAAGTGCGTTCAATATATTTACCATCTGCCGAGTTATTCGATGGCTTTATATATCGTTTAGACTAACTACATGGACATTGGTCCCTGCTTGATCGGGACAAGCATAGCAGATTTGTGACGTCCAATCTCGATTACAAGTAATTACCAAACTCACTCTGGCCAACATCTACAATCTCAGTGGAGAAATTACAGCAGGCAGCCATGATTAGACACACTCACAGCTCAGTCTCAGAATGTATGTTTCCTTCCTCACTCGGTCTCATCGAGTATGCTGCTGCCGTTGCAGGTGCTGCTGGAGTGTGCAACAAGAGCAGCGCCAATTTGATTAAAGTGGGAATAATGAGAACATGCATGCGACCGAAATCCGTGTTATGACTGCATTATCAACATGCACCAGCACGCACACAATAAGTGTGCCTGCAGGTAAGCACCCATGTGGCCTGTGGGTAAATTATTGAAGATGTAAAGAGCTGGAACTAGCTCAGTATTCCCTAAACATCTTGTTTCCAGCGAAACAAGATGTTTAAACTAGTTTGTAGCTGGCTTTTCACTGGTCCCTTTCCAGAAACAGAGTGAGATACTTTTAATGGAGCCTCAGAATTTGCATGAAGAGAAAGAAATACAATTCTGATTACCTAGGGCTACAAAAAACTCTGATTGATTAAATTAATTGAAAAATGATTTATCAATATAATATAATTATATTATAATGATTATTATCAGTAGATTTATTTTTCACCTTAACTTGGTTAAAAATGAAAAAACATTTTAAAAGAGCAACAAACTAGTAAAAAAATAATCACCGACAAATCTTAATAAATCTTTAATTGCCGCCCAATTTTACTGACATTATAGTTTAAGGTGCAACATATAGTGGCTGCATTATTATGGCTTCTATAAAGATATGTCTACTTTGTATGGCTTGAGCGACTTGCATCTCAGGTGATGTTGGCAGTTTTATATCATTACGAGAAGACATTTTCCAAACAGCCGTTTATCTCAATATCTCCTCAGCAGGTAGAACATTTATTAACACAGCTTCACATTTCTCCCAAATTCACACATTTCCTTGGATCAAAGACGCCTCTGGGTCACGTTCTCATTTTAATAATAGACAGTTTTACTCCCTGGGTTGATTCATTTCTTTGTGTGCATGTGAGGAGCAGGACAGCAGCACTCCAGCACAGACCTGACAGATGCCTGCGGCACACCGAGTGGAAGGTTGATGAGAGTCACACAGGACAAACAGGCTGTAGATCAACAAAATGCTTGAGACACGGAGAGTATATAGAGAAGGCACAGACGGAAGGAGAAAAGCGTGAAGTGGTCACATTGATGGAAAGAACCCAGTGACCCCCGATTGAATATACTGGAATAAATAAATGGGCAGAAAAAAACACAGTGTCAATATTCAGATTTTAATGGCGGTGCTAGATTGCAGCCTGTTGTATCGATCACTATGAATATACTGATCAAATTGACATTTACAAACTGTTGATATTGTAATTGTGGTATAGCGATCATTCTGCCATTACATCTCGATAAAATATATAAGTATCTCAGTTATTGTATCAGCAAAATTATGCCTATATTAACCTCAAACCCGGGTGAATGATAAGAGGAATATTTGCCGGGGCTAATATGGAAGGAGAGCTCTATCAATATTAAAAATTACACCAACTGGAGAGCGCACAACGGTACAATGCAGAGTGCAGGTACAGACAGGTGTAAGCAGAATAAAGACGCACAACTCAATGTATCAAAGCTGCAGTCAATAATCCAATAGTGAAGCTTTGGCAGGGCCTAAGCTGATTTGGGAAATGAAAACAAAGCGTGCCTTCATAATGAATGTGCTTTAGAACCCCACGAGCACTCGAAAACCCTCCGTCACTCGGCTACAGCTTCATCCCACTGACAGCCAGAACATCTCCAAGGCAAGAACAGATGTCTAGTTATCTGACTGGACTGCATGTATTCCCACTCTTACCACATTTTCTTTTTTTTTTTTTTAACCCCCCCCCACACAAATCTCCGTGGTGACAAAGCATCGCCTGTCAAGAGGATGATTCCATTGAGAGGCACTTCCTGGTATGAGAGGTGCATTAATGTGATTAGCCCACACTCACTATTGGAGTCTGATACAGTGCTTAGGGGCTCGTGTCAGCTGCAATTCCACTCTATTGGCGTGATCAGTTGGTAAATGGGAAAGGGGCCAAACGGAACAGCGACTTTAGAAGAAGGCAACATGTGAACTTTATTTACCCGTAGTTTGGGAGATGAAAAAAAACATCAATTTCGTACTAATATTCAAGTCAGAAGAAGCCACAGTGCCCTCACCGAGCCAACTCCAAAACAGCAGATTCCTTAGGCTACTCGACATAAAAGGTGCTCTCCATTTTAGATCAAATTACATTAAAACAGTACTAAGTAACTCGTGCCCCGAGAGGCCATAAGCACCACTGCAGGTGTCGTAGCATGTTGCGTTTTTTTACTCATTAATTGATCGTGAAAATACTACGCTGACAGAAAAGACAAAGGGAGAGGGGGATACTGCACAAGTGCACATCCAATTACACATTTTTTTTTTTTAATCAAAATGGGAGTTGTGTTTTCAGGTATTTATGCCTATTTAAGAAATATTTTAATCCCCCCCCCCCCCCCCCCCCACTGCAACACCCTCTGATACTGGTGCCAATATCCGACAGTAGCTGCGGAGGCAACGGAGTTTGTTTTAATGGGGAGCAAGGGGAGGAGAGTCTTAAAAAGACAGAGTCGACTTGCAGTGAATTTTGAAATGGAAACCAAGTCAAGGGAAACTTTGAATTTGAAGTGTTTATCATCACTATCGCATTTTCTCACCAACAAAATATAAGATAGTGATCAAAACATCTTTTAGATTATTACCAAATAACTGTTTTTCACATCGTCGGGAGGAAGTTTGTTGAACACAGGATGTAAACTAGATTTACTGTATTTTAAACAAATGGTTTGACTGCGTAGTAATTGAAGCGGTGAACATGCACATGTCTTGGCACGGAAAAATGTATGCAGCAGGAGAAATTCTGGTATGGCATTCACAAAGCTTTTGATCACACTTCTCCTCTGATCGTTAGTTGGAGTTTCAGCAAAAATAGATCCGCGAAGCAGCAGGCAGGGAGCTTTTAATAGAGGCACCTTCCAGCTTAATCAAAGATGGTGGGGGAAATGAGAGTGCCATGGTGTAACATGGCTTTGATGGAAACACAGAAAGTACCGATGGAAGCGGTGGATGATGGGAAATGAAGCCGTCGTTCTCATATCAATCCATACGTGATCCATGCTTTACCAGAGAGAAGAGTCAAATCTAGACGATTCTTCGCCAGCAATCACACAAATATAACAATTAAGTCAAGCGATCAGAAGCGAATAGACATGACATTGTAAATGGACAAAGTTGAGACTGAAGGGATGTAAATCTTGTGTTAAGCTGACACAAGAATCAGGGTGTGTAGAGCCGAGTTTCGTAATAACAGATTCAAAATGTAATCAAATTGTTACTTCTTTGTGAAATCAGACTGCATTTCGCAATAATTTAGCAGAAATTTAGCAGAAAACTATTATAATGCAATCAAATGTATGGCAACAGTTTATGGTGACAGCAAACACTATTAAAACATTTGTAAACACTTATTTCGTCAAAGCTTTGCTCATTGCTTGTTGCTCATTTATAAGCAGCTAAATATGGATTACCTTTGTTGTTCAGTCAATTAATAAGTTTAGACTTCATTATACAACAAGCAAAAACAGTTGTCCTAAACTTAACCATTTCTGACTAGTCCCTGTTAAGAGAATAAACAACGGTGTCCGAGAGGAGAGATGAAGGAAGGAAGGAGTCTACTATCTGGATGTCTTATGCAGGAGAAGGTTGATTTTCATCGGTGTGGGACCCGGAGACATCAACACGAGACATTGCACTTGTCCTACCATTCAAATCTACCTATTCTTCCACAGAAGATATCCTCTGTCGAGCGCCTGTACTGATCTGCAAGCAAAACATTCAGAAAAGGTGTCTGAGGTCCACAGCCAAGGCTATGACAAGACAGCAGGACCCAATATGATAAATAGCGATTTAATGTTATTTTCTAACAGTCCCTAACCTTGACCTAACACACAGGTGGTGCATATTGTCACTATGAAATACTTAACAATGCATTACTGATTGCTTGTGTTGTGACTGATTTTATAGCAAAATGAGAGAGTTTATTACAAAACGCAGCACAGCATTATTACGAAATGCGGTTTTATTGCGTGTTATGCAATGAAGTTGAATTTTTATTACATTTTGAACAGTTATTACAAAACGCGGCTTACCAAAGTGGCATATTTTGCTGCTACAGAGCTCACGACCGGTCTTGCAAATGGGTAAATCCGATGTATTTAGCATTTCAAGTCTTTTCCTGTATAAGTTGTGGCATAATAAGTCAAGATACAACAATGCATGCAGTTGCCAGCCTTCATACGGCAGTCTGTCTGTTTGTCATCGTGGAACTTTATAGTTCAAGACTGATCCTCTAAGGCCTCCATCAGAGAGTGCAGAAAATCCACTCAATGCCTCAATTATGTAAGAAGTGTGAATTAAACATAAGGTTATCTGTGCACAAAGAGTGGACATGTACATAATAATCATACAATGTAACAAGCCCATCTGCATGTGTACACTGGGGGGGCTTCGCACGCTGCCTTTTCACAAACACGACTGCTCTAAGCCGTGCTTCGAAATATATGACATGCAATTTGGAAACATTCTGGACGACTAAACATGATAGATGACCGAAAAAATAAATATATAGGTGCTCCAATGCAGGGCAGGTTGTATAAAAAGGGGGGTCTTACTGGATATAACCCACAACAGATGTAAAACCTATGGAAATGTACATCTCCAGAAGAGTATAGCCGCAGGTGAAGACGACAAATGCCCCCAAAAGAAAGAGCTGAGGAATGCTGCCAAGTTGGTGACCCATGACTTTCCTATGAGCTTTAAAGAGCATGGGGAGGCACTGATGTGGGAGTACAGCCTAAAGCCAAAGACGGAGACCACTCTCTCTCTCTCCACTCCTTTCTCTTCTGCTGCTGCTTCTGCTTTCTTGCTGCTGCGCGGCCTTTGTTAATCATCCTTGGTTAGTGGGGCATAGAGCGTGGTGTTTGGAGCTCTGGGGAGTATAGCGCCATGAAATACAAGCGCACGCGCACACATACATGCTGTCTTCATGTGCAGCTGCTGTGGCTTCATACATCAAAGCAAACATTATATTTAACTTTCATCATGAGTTTTTTTTTGTGTCAAAATGCACAGATGATGTCAGCCACAGAGATGTGTGAAGAGATCCCTGCTGTAAGGCACAGGACTCAGCTGTTCTTTGCTTGGATGCTCCTGCTGATGTAACCTTTAGAACGGTTGTTGTTCCCAGATTAAAAACGTGGGACCGAACACAATCAGGACAGTCGTTACATGTGATTATCCCAGTGTCTGGTTATTGCAAATGAAGAGCAATGGGACCCCCCAACTTATGCCCGTGTGGCCAGTGGGCAGCAGCAGCGCAGCATTAGAGCCTGAATAATGGAGGATGTAATTAGCTCTATTCCTGCACGCAAAGTGCACTTAGTTTGAATGGCTCCAGCCGGGCTATGGGCCATTATTGCCATCATTGTTGTTTCTACTGTCCCGAGAAAGTGGTGAAAGAATGGCCCCAATATACAGTAGATGGTACAAGACAGTGACAGTGAGTCTAACACATCTGTTCTAAGATTAAAAATAATGTAAATCAAAGAAAAAGCATATAAAAAAGATTATTGTTGAAAGTATTGCCAAAAGAGATACTTGATCTGCTTGATACCCAATCCACACCAGGTTTAAAACAGAACAAACATGAATAATTACTTGAATACATGTTAAACTATACTCTAATTTAAAAGAGGGAAGACAGTAGAGATTAACATTTGCCAATCAGTTCTAGAATCACTTAGACTTCAATACACAGACACAAAAACAGCACGCAGTGGTTCTCTGGACACTCGGAGCGCGCTGCGTCTCAGGTGAAAGGAAACGTACCTGGCTTGACGGTCTTGATGCGGACGGGCTCTCTGAAGTGGCGGACGACAGCCAGCGTGTCCCGGTTTGTAAGTCCACTCACCGGGGTCCCGTTCACCTCCAGCAGCACGTCCCCGTAGTAGGGCAGCTTCCCGACGTGGCACACCAACACGTCCAGCTTCATCTGGCCCAGGTAGGGGAACTGTCCCACCTCTGCTCCCCCCAGAACCTCCACCACGGAGCCGAAGTCCCCCAGGTTCCCCCATGACACCGCGCACTCCACCACTTTACCGGACCAGTGTTTCTTCTTCTTTAGTGTTCTGGACATGCTTACCTAATTCTGTGTTGATGTTTATGCCGCTTGGAATAGTACACTGCTCACCCTTTTCTGGTGCTAAACGCGAGGCAGTCCGATAAACCCCCTTCTCTTCTCCTGCAAACCCGCAAAGGCTTTCATGTCTTTGACGTTTGGGAGGCTGGTTTGTGCCGTTAAGGTGTGCCAGCCCCTGGGGTTTACGCGCGCACCTTGGAGGATGCAATATTTCCAAACGATCCCTGCGCGTAAAACGTTAGGCGCATTTAAAGGCAGCTCTCCACAGTCCCGCTGCCTCTGCCGCCTGTGCTCGACTGTTCCGATGTCAAGTTGTCAAAGCGTGGTCCTGTTTTTCTGTATCATTCAGCGATACGGTGCAGCATCTGTGTAGCCGTAGCGGCGCGTCAACGGCGGTAAATATCCTTTTCTCACGTAGAGGGAGCGCGGCCGGAGCAAGCGCGCGCGTGTGTGTGTGTGTGTCGGAAATCCTGTCAGTTCCGAGGCGTCTGTGGAGCGAGTCTGACTCTGCTACAGGTCTGAACACACCTGGCAGCGCCAAAACAGAAGCACGAATGACTGAAACGCCCCTTTTAATCTTGCAATATCCCAGACACTCGTGTTAGCTCCATCCTCTGGACCGCAGCGGTATTAAATCAACAAGCAAGTAAAAAAAAAAAAACATTTATATCAAACATTCCAAATGTACTATTCAAGAAGTAGAGACCTCAGAGAACACCACGTTACACTTAATTCCACTTAATTCCTATTATTTTACTAAGCCTAAACGCGTTATAGATAATCTGCATAATTGCAACAGCTTTTATTTGGGACGAGATGGGAAAGAGGCAAGTCAATGTGGGAGAGGAGATGCTCAAAGACAGTTCAACACCGCCATCTACTGGTACATGCTGAAAATGGCACGAGAATATAATACATCATAATAGCCTACATTGGGAAAGTAATGTTGAATGCTAACTAAGCCAAATTACCAAGTGTCGACTCACTTACAGGCACACTGTGTAACATTTTGTATGGTCCCCGTGTCTTTTTTTTTTTTTTTTTATCTTGTTGATTTTATTGTTTTATTCAATGTTTTTAATTATTTTATTGTTTTATCTATTTTATTTTTATTAATGTCTTTTACGAACTATTTATTGTTTTATGCGGGTTTTAGTATATTCTTGTTTGTTTTATTTTTAAGGGGAGACACTACAGGCAAAACTCAATTTTTTTCAGTTTGCAGGTTTTGGGCCAAATTGGTCTCTGAACATACAAGCTTTCACCCGGAAACCAAAAATATACCTAATCTTCACAAAAACATGTTTTAATATTGCGTTGATTCAATGTTCCCCCATAGGCTTATATGGGAGAATGTAATTTCAAGGGCCTTTTTCTCAAAACACATTTTTCTACAAGGCCTAAGGAGTGTCATTGTGGCAACACTATGTCCACATCAGTAGGACCTAAAGACTTCAGATTTTCCAGCCTGGGACTGAACAATACTTGGAAGATTTTTTCAAAGGGATTTTTTTATTATTTAATCCCCAGCCCCATTTATTGAGTTTTGAATGTCAAAAAATGAGGCTAAAATTTAATTTTTACAAAATTTTCCACTAAAAAACAGCTTATTTTAAAACTAAAAAAGAAATCCAAAATCCCCTCTGAAAACGTCTTGGTAACTCATTTATCAACAAAATGAAACAATGAATTTGAATGTAGCTCTATCCATTATTCAGATTTCGTCGCCGAAAAGATGAGAAATTTGGGGCATTTTTAGGCATGAAACACCTTGTTCTTATATGAAAAGATAAAATGACAGAAAACTTGCAATGTATTTTTTTCTCACATTTATGCCAGTGATCGACAGCAAAGGTTTCAAATTGATATCTGTAAATTATTATTTTTTCCCTATTCGCCTGCAGTGTCTCGCCTTAATCTTTTATTTTTATTTATTTAATTTTTTTTAGTCTTTTTTTTTTTTTTTTGGTGGTAGAGCTAATAAGTATTGTATCGGTTTTTAGGATCTCATGTGCAGCACTTTGGAAACATTTTTGTTGGTTAAATGTGCTATACAAATAAAGTGGATTGGATTGGATTACCACCAGCAAAACAAGCGCGCTCCTCCACACAAAAAAAGTGCTATTTTGCCAGTGGGTAATCAAAGAATCAATTTAGATGAGGACATAAAACTATGCAAATCTCGTTTTTTGGCTGCCTTTAGTCGATATCTCCATGGAGACGAGCTGGAGACGTTCCACTCCAGCAAACGTACGCTTACTTGGTCATTTTTTAAAGGTGTCTTTCAACAAGATAAAGATCGGTGATAAAATAAAGGCTTTTATTTTATTCTCTTTAATGAGTGAAATATTACGCGGTGTGGCTTTAAGTGAATTACTACTTTATATAGGCTACACAAGTGATATTATTAATAAAAAACTAGTGCTAGGTCTGTTGTTGTTTTTGTCATAAGGAAAAAAACAGAACACACAGAAACCTTGGTGCTTTGATTTGCTGCCTAATATTAGTGCAACCAGGGTGATGCAAAACTGACATTTGAAAGTCACACAGTTCAGCTGATATGGCTTGCTAGGACTGCCTGCAGTGGGCGACTGTGTTTGACAATTCAGATGTGTTGACGGAGTACTAAGGTGGAGGCAGTTGATGTTTGTGTACATGCAGTATAGCTCTTGTAGATTCATATAGAAGTAGATGTTTTTGTTCTCAGAAATGTGGAGCATCACTCGCACAATTGTATGCGCAAATACAAGCACGAGACACTGTGCTGAATATTTCATCATGTTCTGGAAGACGACTAACAATACTTGGTGTTTCTGATGGGTGGCAAGGATAGGAGGTAAGTGGGCCACATTGAGTCTGTGCAAAACATATACTTAGCCTTGTAGTTTGAAGCAAGATTAAACCAAGATAATGGTTTTGAGGCCCCGATGGAACAGTGCAGCCTCTTTCTAAAACAGATTTTCCTTGAGGTGGTTGGCACTCTCACCTTACAAGCCCTCCCAAGTCATAAGGATCTTTTAGGAAACAGAGGCAGCCAAAAATAACCCCAATTAATTTTGAGCCAGTTTTGTATGTGTGATATCTTGTATTAGAAACAACATATTACAGTCATATTGAGAGGAGCCTGTAGACATAAAGGATCTAATTCATGTTTCAGTAGAAATCAGTGTGTCACTGTGGTACGTCTTCCACAAAAAGGCACACACAGGTATAATTTAGGATTTATGTTTATTGTTGGAGTAATGCCTATATAACAAAAAGGCTCTTGACATGCTTTACACAGAATGTACACGTAAAAAAGTAAACAAACTACATGGTAAAAAGCAGCATTGGGAATTGTCATAAAGCTACTTTGGTAAGGCAAGACACAGGGCTCTCTGTGGCAATGCATATGAATAATGTACAGTCTATGCAAAAAGAAAAACATAAGAGATTTCAAGCCCATTAAAATCAAATGTTTGAACTTCCAGCTAAAATGGACCTAGTACCACAGATCTGTACCATTAGGAATATTGACTGAAAAGCCGTATTGATTGAAAATGACTATATCTGGCTGTTGGAATGTCACTAAAACAACTGACAGCAAACGTGATCAGAAAACAAAACAAAAAATCCAATCAAAGTTGGAAGACCTTATTGCCTGATGCTACAGAATTCTCAATAAGTCTCAAGTGCAACTATAACAGGAATTCTAGTATCTGAAACATACGCAGACCGACTTCTGTTTGTGTTTAGTGCAACACTGTTTGTTTAAGGCGGTGCAGAACTGTACTCATTTAATTACAAGTTCTTAGCCATAATACACAGATTCAGGTCAATATTTAGTTGCTTTACAGCAAAGGCTTGCATTAAGGACACTCTTTTACTGCAGCTTAATCTGTTGAGCTCTGTAAAATGGCCTGATGAGCTAAAATTCGCTTTACTACTTTTATGTACATACAGTACATACAGAAGTATAATAATGCAATACATTCTCATTTTCACAGTGCAAAGTGAAAACCTTGATATTAGAACAAAGGATCTGAACAAAAATGGTGGCATAAAAAAGGCACATGCACTGCTAACTCCCAAATTAAGTGCTTCCTATCAGTGCACGGAGCAGAAGAAGTGGAATGACCGCTGATGAATCTGATAAAGAATGCTTGTTGAAAAGGTGTCATAGAAAACCATTACAGTACAGGCAGCAAATGATTGTCTTATGTGCAAATAAATGGTGGTATGGTCTGACACATAAAATTTAACTTTACAGACAAATTATCAACACATATACACTATATAGAGGGTTTTATATACGATTTTCTATATACACCACAGTTTAGTGCGACTGTCTCTTGCATAATATCCGTTTAAGTTCAGAAGGGCAGCAGAGGAAGTGTGGGTCAAAAGGTTGGAAGTCATATATTATAAACTGCTGGTCATGGACATAGCCGATGCTGCCCACAAGAAGAGGCTGTGTTTCATTTCAAAAATCCTGCTCAAGTCATGAATAGAGCTCCTATTAAGTACCTGTGATATCAAGGAAGGCTTCTCCACTGAAGTGGGGAAAGAAGAGCATTTGAACATATTCTTGTCTTGTTTTAAACCAAGGCAGCATCCATGGCTGAGGAACATACATTCACACGTTCTCCACAGAGAACAGGAGTGTTTGAGGTTTGAGAAGAGAGTCAAGTAGAAGTGGAGTGCCACAGAGAATGTCCAGCTCGACGCAGCAGTCCTTTCTGCGTGAGGTGCTGTTTCAGTCATAGAGGAATGTAAACATTCAAGAGTATCTTTGGCAGAATGTAAAAGTCTTTGGAGGTAGTGTATAAAGAACAGGCGTGGGGACCTATGTAGGAGTGAGGTGCTCTGAGGGGTTAGTCCTATTAGAGGCACTTCTGTGCTCCTGTGCACTTTCACCTTGTTCCACTGTCCCATCCGTAGAGGAAGAGAGAGGTTCCCTGTGTATGGTCACTGGGATGTGGGACATGACTGTCTGGGGTTTTAATGGTAGATCTTCCCCCTCATTCCACATAGATCCTTTTAGGAAATCTGTAAATACAACAAAATGTCACTTCAAACCATAATTACTAAAAAAAACTTGATATGTCCTCAAAAGGGGCAATGTAAAGGTAGCACGGTAGCACAGCGGTTAGTGCTCTCGCTTCACAGCTAGAAGGTCCGGGTTCGATTCCCACCTGGACGGGGCCTTTCTGTGTGGAGTTTGCATGTTCTCCCCGTGTCTGCGTAGGTTTCCTCCGGGCACTCCGGTTTCCCCTACCACTAAAAACATGCACAATAGGCCAGGATGAATGATGTGTGTGAGTGAATGGTGGTGGTGTCAGAGGGTCCGTTGGCGCAGACGTGTGTAGTCGCGAAAGCGCCTCTGATAGTCTCCCCCAGGGGAAACTGAAGCTACAAACGTAGCTTTCCGCCACCGAGTATGGAGTGAATGTACAATTGTCTCATGTAAAGCGCTTTGTGACCATGTCTGTGAAAGGCGCTATATAAATAAAGATCTTCTTCTTCTTCTTCTTCTTCTTCTAAAAGGAACATATTCACACACAAACACAATTTCATACTTCTATATTAAATGAAACTAGCTCACCATTACTGCTGTGAACTGGAGCAGTGTGGTTATTCAAGCTTTTATTATTTGAGGAGAGAAAGCCTGAGCTGTACTGGTTACTAATGAAGTTTTCCAGCACAGAGTCCTCGTGTTGAGCGCGCCCAGCAAAACCAGTTTTGTGGCCTTTGTCCACTGCGTCGTCCTCCCCCAAATAGGCGTACTGGCAATACTCTCGAGTGCGGGAATAAATGTTAGCGTTATCGTAGCAGTCCGAACAGATGACCAGCGGACTGGTCCCTGCAGTAGAAAAACATCAAAAGTGTGATATAGGAGCCACTTTATTTCAGTGCAGTTGAATGATTACATCTACACAGAGGGTCATGACAAAGCAGTCGTAATGAAAAAAACATTGACCTGTCTGAACTCCGGTTATCCCCTCGTGAGCTTCTCCTGGATGAAAGCTGCTCCGTCCATTGAACAAAGAGCCAATTCTGCAGTGCAAGATATTATTGCCCTCCACTTCCACTTCACTGCCTGTGTCTCCATAACATACACCTAGGATGTGCACCATTATTAAAGAGGGGATTAAAAATGATGTAAAAAATAATGGGTACACATATTTTTCTATTTTCAGAGAGGAGAGTACCCACCATCTGTTCCCTTGTGGACGTATCCATTGGAGAGAGGAGGCATGAGCTGCTGATGGCTTCCCGCTTCAGAGTTGCTGTATCCCTCCTGGGGTTCAGACAAAGTGCCCTGAGAGGAAAGATAGCTGGGGATGTCCGCTGGCAAATTGATCTCATCTAAAAGTAAAGCACATGCGAAGATTTGAATATCTTTGGACGTGGACAAAGGCTAAATGCTTCAATGAAGATTCTTTATGTAATATTTAGGTAATTGGCACATGACAGTTTAATTCTAATAGAGATGCACCGATCCGATACTGGGGTTTGAGTATCTGCCGATATTTACTGACACCAAGAGACTTTCTTAAAAATGGCTTTCTCTGAGGGCGAACTTTAATTGACTCTTTCCTCAATTTTAAGATTAATAAAGTCGTATTTTATTGTCATGATGTTACAGATCAATTATCAATTATATCTATTGATAAACTAATGGATAAACATTAAACAAGGATCACTGGACTTTTCTACACTAAATATCCTTGGGTATATGACTTTAGGTTACATTAAAACAAACAACTCACATCAAATGATCTGATCATTACAAATATGTTAGATCACTTCTTTTTTAAACTAAAATACAAACACTTGGCTTCAGCAGTGGGTATTTCTGACCCGGCTTTGAAAAGCTTTCGTTAGCATTAGGATGCACGCACTAGCTTTAGCATGCTATTGCTAGCGCAGCATTTTCCATAGTGATCAAAAACACATTTGTGGAGGTTAGCTTTAAAAATGATATACAGCATGCCCATATTCACTTAGATTTAGGTAGTAAAAGTTGTGTTTTTAAGGTGTTGAGAGCCAAGACTGGTATCGGTTCAGTATCAGATATTTGTTGCCGATACCAAATAGCGTATTTTTTCCAGTATCGGCTCTGAAATCTGATACTCGTATTGAATTGGTGCATCCCTAAATTCTAGTATAGTTGAATGATTACAGAAGGTCAATTGATTTGTTTCACATTGTAACTGGTGGCAATGGTCAACAGCGAAGTCTAGTTCAAGTTTATGTGAAAAGGTCTTTTCACACTGTATAAGGACATCACGTACCTGTGTTAGTGATGCTGTAGTCCTCGTTCTTGCGGCGCATGTGATAAATGACAATGACCCAGACCAGCGATGTCCCCACCACACAGCACACCACAACTATGACCACGATGCCCACAGTGGTCCACCCATCCTGGTCGTACGGCACTCCAGTCTCACAGTTTGGTGACGGAGAAACACTCAAGAAAATGTGGCCTCGCTCGGTGCCTAAAGTGTTAGACATGATGCATGTGTACTTTCCAGCATCAGCAGGGCCTGCGTCCACAATAATGAGGAGTTGGTTGGCAGCAGCAAAGAAGTGGCGTTCTGTCAACACCAGTGGTCCGTCATCTTTGGTCCAGTTAAGGCGCGGGGCGGGGCTTCCTCCTGCTATACACTGAAGCACAGCAGTTTCTCCTCGAGCTACTGTTCGGTCTTCAAGTGGTCGCATGAAAGAGGGAGTTTCTGCAAACAGAGATCGATTTCAGTTGGATTCATTTAAGATTTAGTGCTCATTTTCAAAGTTTAAATAAGTAATCTGTGCAAATAGTAATGACCTCACAACATTGACTTACCTAGAACAGTAAGACTGGCATTAGCCGACAAGCTTCCTGCTGCATTCTGAGCAGTGCAACTATAAACGCCCATGTCCTCAGTCTTCACGTTTGCAATGAAGAAAATGTCGTCATCGGGCATCACATGCATCCTGCGCTCTCGGGCGGCTGGGAAGTCTGTGCCCCCATCTTTGCGCCAAGCAATCTGTGGTGATGGATGGCCTTCTGCAGCACACTCCAGCCTGGCCATTGTTCCCGTCCTGATTGTCAGGTCCATGGGAGTTTTAAGGAAAGATGGCATTTCTGTGGGGCAAAAGAGAGAGAGTCAGTTGAAAGCTTCCCTGAAAATGTTTCAACTTTTTTGGAATTCGATCCTAGTTTCGTAATCTGCATCGAATAAAATGTCATATTGAAGTAAAGCATCTGTTCATCTGTCAAACTCAAAAATATATTTAAACTAAACAAGCTGATAATTCTGCAAGAACACTTGCCATTGACGGTGAGCTTGGCCCGGTTGGAGTAGTTGGATCCAAAGTGATTAGAGACCACACACTGGTACCGGCCTTCGTCTGTGAAGTTGACATTGAGCAGGTGGAGCACTGTGGTGTAGATCAGCTCAGCGTCCTGGTAGCGGGCGTAGTTTTGCACTTCGGCGTCATACAGAACCTCACCATCCTTCCTCCAGGCTGTGGTCATCGGAGAATCACTACTGCTGGAGGCGACGCAGCTCAGAGTAACATTGTTCCCTCGCAATGCCACAGATGTCTCTGGATGCACCGTGATGTGCGGCTTTGGGAAATCATCTACAGATGTGACAATTCAAGAGTTAAAATCCATACTGAGGAGCAAATATTGATCCAAATCATCTTTATAGAACTAACCACAAACAAAATGCTCTGGACTGATGTTGAGGACACTTTGACCCAGTAAAGTGGCAGGATGCGCGCATACAGCAGACACTGATTGTTGGAAAGGTTTGTCCGTCAGCCAGGAGGCAAGCCACTGCATGTGACAGTCACATAACAAACTGCTAGTGTTCAGAATGCTAAAAAAAAAACATATCAAGAAAATCAAGGATTAGAGAGATTTGTTTGTATTTGCACAAATGAACAGAAAACTGTCCTAACTGTATATAAAGTTTTTAACTTACAACATTTTGAGCTTGATGTGGGAAAGCGCTTCAGGGTGTATTGACATGATTTCGTTCTTGCTCAGATCCCTGAAGAAGGAAAGGATAGTGATTTTTAATAAAACACTTAAATGTCATGTCAAGTTTAAACTGGTTGGTGACTCACAGGTACTCAAGTTCCTCGGGGCCTTCAAAAGCCTTTTTGGTGATAGATTTGATCTTGTTCCTCTGGAGTATTCTGAAAATCAAAATATGACATAACATTTTTCATATTCTGTGTCATAACAATGTAACAAACAGCGGGGTTATCTAATAATCAAAGTTGCTTACAGTGTATTGAGTTTCTTCATTCCATCAAATACACCGATTGAGTCTTCTATGGCCCAGGAAATTTCATTATTGCGGATATCTCTGAAAAAGACAAAGCAGCAAAAGACTTTTATCAACACAAAGCACTAAACTCCCATACGATTGTCAATACCTTTGACACTCAGTAACAAGCCTAACAACGTGCGATGCCCCTGATGCACAGCGTGATTCAGTTCACTGCCCTTCTTGGTTGGCTAAGGCACCTTAATTGGTCCTGTGCAGCACTGGGACAGTGAATGGCTCCACCGGAAACCCAAAAAGGGCCTTGTGTTTACAGGCTGGGTCATGGGATCTTTTGTTTCCCTTCTCTCATGCCTGACCACCCCTCAAAAGAACTTGGCACTGTTCAATTTCTATCTCTCATGAGGCCATCCAGATTTATGCGCCAATCTCCCTAATACCATCCTCTTCAGTGGTAATAAAAGCTAGAGCCATGAAATGTCATGCAATGGGTAGATTTCCAGATAATGAGTGGTCGGGCATTGAAAAGTGACTTGCCCAGACAGGAGTTGCAATACTTGTTGCACTTTCGCAGATAAGATAGGCTAAGAAAAAGTATACGCCCATTCAATACTCTACAAGTAAACTAGGGGCTTAAAGGATTGAGGCAAAACTGGCAGTCAATAAAAAAAAAACAAGAATCCACTGCTGAAAACATGTCTTGAAAAAAATGTGCCGACCTGAAAACGAGTCATAACTTGATTACATTATAAAACCTGGTTGCATCTAACACAAGAGCAGCCATAAGCGTAAGCAGTGGCGGAGGACTCACAGAGTTTGCACACTTCCGAGGCTTGCAAAGACGCCTTCTCCCAAGTGACTGATGGAATTATCCCCGAGGTTAAGGCTCTCCAGGAGACCCAGTCCGATGAAGACGGTCTCCTCCAGTCTGGTTATGTAGTTGAAAGAGAGGTCTCTGTCCAAGGCACATTTAGAACTCCAAATTAGGTTTAATGTACAAATGTATCACATTAAATGTAGCGGTGACACGTAGCTGCTAAAAATGCTTTGTGGTTCAAATACAAAACAAAAATAACTCACAGTTCTTCCAGCTTTTGGCAAAACTCCCAAGCATCTGATCGAATGATGTTTATGGCATTCTGGCTGATCCTCAGGACACGCAGCATACGCAACCCATACAGCCAACCTTTATTGACCTCTGTTAAATTATTGTGCTCCAGTTCTCTGTGACATAGAAAAACATACATAAAAAATAGCTGTAGACAGCGCGGTTATACACTGCCTGCCTGCTCTCTCCAAAAAGCTGTGTCCCAAAGCAATAGGCCACACACACTCTCATTTATTGTTCAACTACATTTAGCTTTGATGACACAATATTACACAATTTTAAACAATTTTACTTTGGCATTGTTTCAATAAGCTTCTGTAATTTCTCAAGGTTTCAGTGTTGCATTAGTTTTTTCACAGCTGGGACCACTGTGTCAACCACATCCTAAAGCTAGTGTCTACGTCGACTTTGTGGACATCATCTCTGAGTGAAGATGATGTCTAATGCTCCCTTGATTCCCTCTTTAGTAATTTGAGCCAGAGGAGTCCTGGTATTACCATCTTGGAATATGCTCGTGCCACACAACGTTGCTAAACCTAAGTTAGACCAACTGCAGAAACCCCAGACCAAAGAAATCCAAGCAGCGACTTTATTTTCTGTTATTCACTTACAGTTCCTCAATGTTGTTAAGACCAAAAAAGGCTCCATCCATCAATTTAGTGATGCCATTTCTTTGCAGTTTCAGAGACTTCAACGAGTCCATGCCTTTAAATGTCAAGCTGTCAACAACCTTGATTTTGTTGCGCTTCATTTCACTAAAGAGAGACATAAATCACATTAAAGCATTATCAGCCACTCACGCATTATTGGTGTTTTCAGCGTTGCACTGAAATTATGCACAGCTTACAGAAACTGAAGTTGTGGAAGCTTGAAGACTTTGGAAGGCAGTGTCACTAATCTGTTCCTGTTAAGCTTCAGTACCAGCAGAGAACTGGAGATGTTTTCAAAGCAGCCAGCCTCCAGAATACTGATCCTGTTGTTACTCAAGTTCCTATAAGACAAAACATACTTCAGGCAAAAAAATCGGGCGCAATGTCTATGCAAAGAAAACACGAACAAAGTATTTAATCTTTTGCATTAGAAAAAAATGGGGAAAAAAGAACACTGGTGTTGCAAGTATACAGTGTGCGAGAGATTTTTCCTTTTCTACATTTGGCCTCTATGCCTTCTCTTACACACCTGTTTAAAACAAAGAGATGTGCGAAGAAAACCTTTAAGCTTTTGCATTAGAAAAAAAAAAAGCTTCTGATAAGGACACATAATATGAATCAACACTTTGGAAAAAGACTCACAAATATTTGAGTTGCATGGAGGGGAAAGATCCGACTTTAAGTTCAGATATGGAGTTCGACGTGAGGTCCAGAAACTCCAAGGAGACAAAGGGCTGCAGTTGATGCACTGACACCTCTGGGATGCGATTGTGGATTCTGAAACAAAACAATATGAAAGCAGCATAATTATAATCAATAACAACTCATGTTCAGGTGAAGTGATTAGGGGCTGGGATGAAGGAGTTCAGCAGATGAGTATCGGGGAGGTGTCCAGGCTGATCTGCACACCAGACTACGCCTATGGAGCCCAGGGCTACCCCCCGGTCATCCCGGCCAATGCTACACTGATTTTTGAAGTGGAACTGATCAACTTCTGCTAGGGCTGTGCAATTAATCGAAATTCGATTACGATTTCGATTACAACAGTAAACGATTACAAAATTAGCATAATCGCAAAAAATCGATAATTATTTTTTTCATTTTTTTTTTTCTTTATTTTTTTTTCTAATTTTTAATTTTTGGATTTTTGTCACTTTTTTGCTGGATTTTTGTCTTTTTTTCTGATGGATTTTTGTCACTTTTTTGCTGGATTTTTGTCTTTTTTTCTGCTGGATTTTTGTCACTTTTTTGATGGATTTTTGTCTTTTTTTTGCTGGATTTTTGTCACTTTTTTGATGGATTTTTTTAAAGGCAACAAATAATCGTTTGAATAATCGTGATTTCAATTATGACAAAAATAATCGTGATTATTATTTTTTCAATAATCGAGCAGCCCTGACTTCTGCTAATCTCTCAATGCCCCATAGCTCCTCATTCCATCCACATCTTTCACGTTGTCAATAGTCTTATTACATTCACAATCATTTGCACTCCACAATTGTAATGAACTGAATTTGAATCAATTGGCTGCTTAAGTAATGTGTTAGTGAAGCCATGAATTTTAGACAGCTACACTCAGTGATGTTTTTGTTGCGTGGCCAGTAACATCTGAAGTATATGTGGAAAAGTATTAAAGCTTATTCAGGTTACAGGTTCAGTACGCACAGATGTCAAACATGTATTTGAATCAAGATTACAGGGGGAAAAAAATCTCAAATCACAATGAAATGCCTCTTTGACTGTGTGCGCACCTAATCTTTTTGAATTGAACTACTGAAATCTTTCCTTTTCCATGATATTTGAATAACATGCCTGTAGTAGAGTACAATATGCTTTTTGTGTGACCTCTTGCATCGTCACCCTGCTCCTGTTTTCCATTTGAAACGGTCTTCATATGTGGGTATTGCACTTCTTGATTAAAACATTGGATACGAAAAAATAAAAATAAATAAATAAAAAACAAAAAAACAACAACTCATGTTTATAAAAGGTAAATACAGTGGGGGGGAAAAAAAGTATTTGGTCAGTTTCACACAGACATTCTATTGGATTTTGGCCAAATACTTTTTTTTCCCCACTGTATGTGTACAATAAGACACACTTATACTTACAGTGATAGTGATGTAATGTTGGAGGAAATGTCACCAAGAGAAGGCAACAGGGTGAGTTCATTGTGATTCAAGGAGCTGTATGAAAAACAAAAACAAAACGTGAATTTCGTAAAACACATAAGATGCAAGATTAACATAACTAATCAACTATAGAGGGAAATTGCTTAAGGGCATGATTTAAGCTCAAAGCACTTTAGAAAAAGCGTAAGTGAAATGTACTCACACTTGGGTCACCTCGGCTGGCACATCAAGGGGAGCCGACGACAGCCTTTTCCGGTTACATTCCATGACACCAATACCGTCTAGTCCAGTTAAACATGTGCATGGACTAGGACAAGGCTCTGCTGAACTGTCGCTAAAACTTAAAACCATCAATAATACGTTCAAAAGAATGGGCCAATCTTCCGCCATTTTAAACACACACAAAAAAAACTACGGGGAGAGCTACGTGGCTAGCTCGCTAACAGGCAAGCTAACCGTCACAAATGCTCAAGAAGGGAGGTTTTGTTGTCAACGCGCTTTAGGAGAAGAGCTCTATCACATCCTACGATAATAATTCAGTGGTTTCAAACTCGACATGCCAGCACGATCTCTGTTGTTCTTCGCTGAGCTCGAATTCCTTTCGCTCCAATCTGGAAACACTCCCAGCTTCTTCTTCCAGGGCTGCTAGTCCAGCTAGCTCACCGTGGAAGGGATTTTACACATTTTCTGTCCAAATCGGGGGAATTCACCTCCCCATGTCGGGAAATACAGGTTCTCCGGATCCAAACGATAAGTCACAGTTGTTGTATCCCGGTTTTAACCACAGAATAGTACATAATTGTTCATGTTTCAGATCGGAGGACAACAAAGCCCCGGTTGATGACACTGGATATGCTAAGTCCCGCCCACACTGCATGTTTACAGGCATTTGATTGGTCTGCCTGTGCACGGTTCTCATTGGCTTCCGTACTTATATGATTTATGGAAAACTTTCAGCGCTCATGTCGATCTATCTCATGATCCATTTGTAACATCTGTAACATCTGAGGGCCAACAGACGGCTTGCACTACTTCTCGTTGCTGCGCATGTGCAGAACTATCGAGTCATTTTACATTCAGCCATCGAGTTCCGCTATTTCAGCAAATAACACGATTTTATCAATTTTACTGTCGAATCAGGCAGTCTATTCTACATGTAATTGGTAAATGACGTAGCTGCTAAAACAATTTGCCTTTAAATATCTGTCTGTTGAAAATATAGGCTTTAAATTAGGGCTGTCAACATTAATCGCGATTAATCAAATTAATCGCAAAAATAATTAATCGTGATTAATTAAATTAATCGCGATTAATTTAATCATCCTATTTCAACAACAAAAAAATATATTTTGTCCTTATGTTCTATTTCATGAACCTAAAAGTTTGCAGTTTCTGTCCTAAAGGTTCAGCACAAAATGAAAATGTCTCTAAAAAGTGAGTTATCAATCCCGGGATCTTCAGAAATGGCTGAAGATCCCGGTTCTCAGCTGTTGGGCTTCTCACATAAATATGAAACTGTGGATTTGGTCAATGAAATGTGCAATCAGTAATCACATGCTTTAAATGTAAGTGTTTTATGTTGGATAAAACATAAAAACATAAAAAATGAATATAATTATTAGAAAAAAATTAGAAAATGATTAAATCACGATTAATCGCATTTCACAAGTGCGATTAATCGCGATTAAAAAAATTAATCTATTGACAGCCTTACTTTAAATACAAAAAAAAGTACAAGTTTTGTCAATAATCATAAAGCATGGCCGTCTAAATGTAATAAAAGTTGCTGAGGAAAGAGTCGACTGCTCTTTAGTTACGTAATATTATGCAAGACAAAGTTTACCAGCTGTTAATAACTCGTTTTTAATGAGAAACAAAGACATATGCACATGCGCACTGATACTGTCAGTGCAGCTTGACCAAGAAGTGCATCTCGACGGTACACCTTTGATGTAAAATCACCACGGATGTACCCGCCTGTGGTTGTTTTGTTCTTGAAAAAGATTTTTTTTTTTTTTTCTGTTTTATGAATGTTGCTTTAGTTATCTTACTTAACTTTTTTTTTTTTTTCCCCCAATCTTATCCAGAACTTGTCACTCATCATCACAAGCCAAATATGGCCAACAAAGGCGTGTCGCAGTCAGAATCTCTGCTCCCATAGGACAGAACGCGTAAATAAGATGAAAGGCTGTTCTTTCACCTCCCTGGAATCATGATAATAGGCAGTCTATCAAAATTTCCCCAGTCACCACTCCCTTTCCAGACGCCCTGGCAGCATTATGTTACAGCAGGTTGTTAACACGGCCGTGTCGCCTAAGTTTTTGAGGCTGAAGGAGAAAGTTTCCTCACAATATTATCGGACATGTCGTCTGGACGTCGGGAAACCTCAGAGTGTCCTGCATGTACTTGGCACTACTTTAAAGGCAAATCTTTACAGGTACGTGAAATAGCGTCTTCCAAGAAAACTAAAAGTAGCCTGAATGGAAAGGGTGGTCATGATTAAAGGCAATTAATCACGCAAAGGAAGGCGCGTCTGCAGTTTGCATGTCAAAAAGCAAAATGACCGTGTCTTACCTTTCTGCACTGACCAAGAGGCGCTGACCAATCACTGCGCAGAAAACTACACCTGAGGCTGGTCCAATTTTCCCAGGGCGAGGAGGGTGGGGGCTGCTGGCTATCCCCATTCCTACGGGTGTCTATTACGAAGTCGTTGCGCAGTTGAGTCAGAGGATTACAGCATAATGTCCCCAAAACGCACACTGAGAGTAAACTATGGAAGAACCACAAGCATCGTGTGTGTGGTCGACACCGTGTTAGTGGCGAACCTGAGCAGGTAGGCTTTAATGACCCTCACAGTGGTGGACCCTCCCTGAACAGTCGCCTATAGGCAGCCGGCAAACTGCAAACTGCAAACATCCTGGGTCTATATGTTGTTATTGGAGCTTTTCATTTTAGAAACAACAAAGGGACGTTGGTTGCAGTAAGTAAAAGCTTCAACAAAGTGACCTCTATTGTTAGACCAGCATGTGGGTTTGATGTCATTTGCTGTGCGTCTTGTTCTTGTACACTTGAACAAAGGGAATTTGTTTTCACAGTAGCGTGATGGGCCTTTCTTCTGCCAAATGCTCTTGCAAGTGACTAACTTTACTGTTCATTTTGTGACCTTTAGTTTAGGCGGCATCCCACTGCAAGGCGAAACACACCTTGCTGGAAAAGACAATTTTACAAGCTCTTTACAGCTCTCATAGCTACTGTTTGCAGATGCACCACTTGTGTTTACTCTACAGTTATAGAAATACTTCAACACAGCAGGTTTGTTTGTCCAGCTATTTCTATTATCACTTTTGATCTGCCTGCAGGACTGCACCTCCCAAAGCCAAATACTTCTCAGTGAAATGTACAGACAAAGTTCAGTACATTATCAATCCTCAGCCCGAGGCAAGCTCTCACATTTCCCCTGTGCCTCTTGTGGACGACTGTGACATACTCATCACTCTGAAGGAAGCCAGTGATCATGAGAATGACAATAAGGTATATTAAATCATGTACTACTGTCCTCTTATTACACATTATCTAATCTTTTTGTTTTGTTTAGCTTTCAGTCTGGTATTATGATAGCGACAAAAATGTCTTGGACAAAGCAGTCTTGCACCTGACAGCAGTCGGTACGATCACAAAAACTTTTTATAAAAACATAGATGTTACATATTGATTTATAAACAGCTAACACTGTTATGCAGAAATCTCTCTGGATGTGGATGCTGACAGAGATGGGGTAGTTGAGGTGAACAACCCCAATAAGGTGTGTTATGAACTAATGCATTATGTTCTATTCATTATTTTATATATAAATTAATCTGCGTATATGTAAATACACTACAGGGTAGCTGGAAATGGGGTCCTGAAGGTCATGGAGCCATTCTACTGGTTAACTGTGATTCTGAGTCTCTTATGAGGAAGAAGGTAGACAGTGAAAGAGAAGAAATCTATCTGAAATCAGGTACATCTATAGATTTCACATTTGCAGACAGTACAGATCACCTAAATGCATAAGCCAGTTATATAATAATATATATATATATAATACATGTAGCCTTATAGCCCATTTTGTCACACTTAAAGTATGCTTTAGAATTCTCATACACAATTGTTGCATGTAGATGAAGTCACCTACGTGTTTCTTTTGCAGATGTTAAGGATATGTCTCCAATGGTGCTGCGGACTAAAGGTCCAGCGAAGCTCCCACAGGGCTACAAACTTGTCCTGCACATCTGTCAAAGTGATGCAGAGAGAATCAGGATTTACTCATCGAGAGGTCAGGAACTACTTGTTAAACCAGTATATTCTTCACTGTTTGCCATTTCTGTAATTATTATGTTTTACTGTTAGGAGGGGGCTTTCCTCGAGTGCTCTCCAGTGCAACCCTTAGTAATAAAATTCCTTACATGGGCAATAATGCAGAGGTCAAATTTTATGTGGAGGGTGTAGAATTTCTTGACAAAGATTTCAATGGACTGATCAGCATCCACCTCAGTTTGTTAGAACCAATTCGAGAAGTAAGGCACTTAATCTCAAGCAACATGTTTACTCTGTGAACACTGAGCATGTCTGAACAGGCAAATGTGCGTTTACAGGGTATTCCTGAGACACCGATCTTTACTGACACAGTGGTGTTCAGAATGGCACCATGGATCATGACACCCAACACCCTCCGGCCATTAGAGGTGTTTGTGTGCAGGTGAGGGCTGAATAAGTTATGGCAAATGATACAGTGACACAATACAAAGAAGTTACACCTTTAACTTGACTCTTTCAACATATTTGGGCCAAATGTTTTTAATATCCTTTGTGTTCATTCCATCAGCACAAGTGACAATTATCAATTCCTCAAAGGCATGAGGAGTCTTGCGGAGAGCAGTGGATATAAGCTGAAAATTTGCTCTGAGTATAGAAACCGTGGAGATCGCTGGATGCAGGTACAAAACGTGTTGCTAGTTATTACTTGAAAAAGGCGAAAAAATCTGTGAACACTTTATTTTGTAGGATGAGGTGGAGTTTGGCTACATCGACTCTCCACATCACTCATTTCCAGTTGTTTTAGACTCTCCCAGAGATCGAGGGTTAGGTGACTTTCCATTTTACGAGCTTCTGGTGAGAAAAAAATGAATAAACGTGAATTACTAATACATATGTGTGGCTATCTAATGAATGTATTAATGCCCCAGGGCCCAGATTTTGGTTATGTGACAAGAGTGCCACACCGAAAAGATGTGAGTACCATGGACTCTTTTGGTAATCTGGAGGTCAGTCCTCCTGTTACTGTGAAAGGAAAAGACTACCCCCTGGGAAGAATCATCATAGGAGTGGCATTCCCCACGTAAGCGATACTTTAAACAGGCTGTATTTGTTACACATCCCTAGCTGCAGAGCTCTCCATATCTTTATTACTTGTAATTATAAATGTTTCGCCCGCTGTGGTGGTAAATGTGACGATATTCTTTTTGATTTTTGTCAATATAAAGAACCTCTACTGGAAGAAATATGACAAAAGTTGTTCAGGACTTCCTGTGGGCACAGACCGTTCAAGAACCTATTGCTTTATATTCGGACTGGCTGAAAGTGGGCCACGTGGATGAGTTCATGACATTTGTTCCTGCTGAGGACAGAAAGGTGAACAATTATTTTATTCATTGCATTGCTATTGGATATATATTAAAGTTAATTATAGAAAAGGACGAAGAAGGAAAAAGTAATCTGGAATTTATGACAGGGTTTCAGATTGCTCCTTGCTAGTCCAGATGCAGGCTACGCATTATTTAAAAATCTGCAGAATGATGGACATGGAGACGCCAAACTGTTTGAGGGTAGGTCTATTTAAGTATTGTCCTATTTTTATTATATTAAGTATTAGTACTTGTAATAATATCTCATGATATATATAAGATATTAAAGACCAAGAGCCAATAACAGTGAATGAGATACTTGCTGATGAAAAACTACAGGATGAAAATAACTATGTTCAGGTAAGAGCTGCAGCATAAATCCGTTTTGATGCCTCTTTTGTGTTTATATGACATGGGACAAGTACTGACCCTGGCTTTGCCCTAGAACTGCATCGACTGGAACAGAGATGTTCTGAAGGAGGAGCTGGGTCTGGATGATGAAGACATCATTGATCTGCCCATTCTGTTTAAGTTGATGGAGTGTGAAGGTCAGCACAGAGCCCTGGCCTACTACCCAGACATGGTATGTGTTAATACACCTTTTTTGACCAAATATGTACTTTTCCCTCATCAAGTGATGTATTGTTATTATTCACTGAAAGATTTTATATCTGTTCAACCAGGATTGTCAAAAGTAAAGAAAATTATAATAATATAATATATATATATATATATATATATATATATATAACGGTTGGACAGAAATTTCAGAAATTTCTGTCCAACCGTCCAATCTCTGCCGTCATTTTCCATAACTGGATGTCTTTCCAGGTGAACATGATTGTCCTGGGGAAAGATCTGGGCATCCCAAAGCCTTTTGGCCCCAAGGTGAATGGGCGCTGCGCTCTGGAGCAGGAGATGGTCTCTCTGATGGGGAAGCTGGGCCTGACCTGCACTTTCATCAATGATTTTGCCTCATACCACTTAAAACATGGAGAGGTCCATTGTGGCTCCAATGTTCGCCGGGCGCCATTTGAGTTCAAATGGTGGAACATGGAGATGTGAGCTCTTCAGTTACTGTTCAATTTATTGAAGTAACCATTGTCATTGGGGTTTGTGGGCTTGCATTATCTAAAAAATACTGTATCTTCATAAATGAAAATGCTACCTTTCACTCTTGTAAGGTTCATAGAGGACAATAAACAAACTACTATTTGAGTGTAATATTTATCGTTGGAGTCTTGCCATAACAAATGTCTAGTGTGCAAGTACAGCAAGAAATACAAAAGTACATTTTGCATGAACTCCCATAAATGGGAGAGGTGCAAAGTTCAATATGACTGTTTTGGTTCAAATGGTATTGTTGTTTATAGAAAACAACAATATTGAAGCAATAGTATGGGCTATATGGACTGTATCCCCACATGATTTCTTCCTGAACATTTACCAGTGATCATCTACCATCATCTACCAGGAACTCACTGTCCACCACATAATCCTTTGAAAATATGAAATGAATAGGAAGTACTGTCATCCACAACTTCAGCTCAGAGGGAAGTTCTAGCGTAGCCACATTGAGCCAAAATCAAAGCTGTTTCTAAATCAACAATTATAATAATTACTTGGTTTATTAAAGTAGTGTATTAGTACTACGAGTACCATAGGACTAATCTCATGTTTTTTATTAAATCTTTGAGCTTGCTTTATTTACAAACATTACATCTTTTGAACAAGGAGTTAAGCGAACTGTTTACAAGAAAAGAGATACAATCATTGAAACCAAGCACATAGAAGATTCTCTCCCAGTTTGGTCTAGTTATATACAATGCAAGCACGGTATTTTTGCACCACAAGAGGGCGTAGTGCGTCCACTTACACGGACCAGTTTGCGTCAGAGAAAAACATTTGATCCTTCAGTGCAGTTAGGATGAAACAGCACTGTTTGAATTTGATGGCAAAGTATGTCCTATTATTGTTATTAACTACACATTAAAATAACGTTTAAATAAACTCTGGATATAATTAAAAAAGGCAGGACATTTCACAAAAATACAGCAATAATGAGCAGAAAAGATTTGTACAAGTATTCCCATGTCCGCTTACTTTTTACATTCAAAACAAGCTCCTGAAAATGCTGTGACACATGGCCCTCTTCGAACAGCAGCTCACGATCAAAAGAAAGGCCTCCTCAAGTCACAGTGTAATTCATATTTCCTTTCCCACAGGTCAGCATTTTCAAATCATTGGAAAACCGTAGTGCTTATGTCACATACATACATTTCACATAAAACACAAATAAATTAAAAGTTACAGTTGGCTATCTGCAATGTGCACTGAATCTGAGGAGCTGGTTTTCATGTCGCACAGACAAGCATGGCACCAGTGCACACAAGGTTTTTGGCAAGCAAGATTTTCTTTTTTTTTCTTCTTTTTTTTTTAACCATGCACCTGCACAGTAGCTACTGTTGTTCGCACACCAGTACCTAGACGTTAAATGAACAAGCAGCGTGTGCAAGGATACCGATAAACAAGGAGCCTTATTCAGTTTTGACAATAAGCATGATCCAGTCTTTGTCTTTGTTTTCCTCTTGTTTTACTATCAATCGCTTAGTGCAGTATTTTATTGAGGCAACATACAGAATAAGACAAGATGCTACTTATTTACAGCTGTTTATTTACCTGAACTGAGGGAATTATTAACAGCATGTCTGTTTGAGTTTGCATATGTTCAGGGGCGGGTAAGTACTCCGTTACACCTATTCAAGTACATGTACTTAAGTAGCTTTTTAAAGTAACTTTAAGTAGTTTTTTTCATACAGTATGCTACTTTTTACTTGTACTTGAGTAATATTAAAATGAAATGGCATTTGGGTGGCATGGTGGCACAGAGGTCAGCTCCCTCTTGCCTCACAGAAAAAAAAAGCTAAAATTTAATTTGCTGGTGGAACATGTTCTTCTCACCATGTCTGTGTAGGTTTCCTCCAGCTGCTCCGGTTTCTCATACCAATAAAACATGTATAATAGGGACCCATGAGTGTTAATAGTGTTAATAAATAATTTAAAAACCTTTTCGACGTGTCCTGTTTTGGTGAATGAGGCCCCTTGTTTGTGGCACCTTGAAACTCCACAAGGCACACAGCACATAGACATACCTAACAATAAACTATTTTCACTTATAGATCGACTGAGACAGATGTTCATTGTAGGAACACTAACACAAGTTTGCGGGAACTCACAACTTAAAAAGCCACGGCAGAACACACTGACTAGATTTACATAAAAGAGTCAAGGTGCAACTACACCACATGTTTGAACAACTGGGTGTGAAATCACAGAGGGGTTTTTAACCTGACACAACAGTAGTGAGACTCTTCTTCTCACCCAATTACTGCGGACGGCACTGAAACAAAAAACTTGTAAAGACACAATGTTTTCCTCTTGGCCCGGCCGACACGCGGTTGGCAGACGGTTCAGTAGTGTTATACGTGGAGTGGCCGTTCTGTCTCTAAAGGGGTCCACGTGGAGTGATGGGGAGCGAGCCATGACACAGTGCACACATGAATGTCCGTCTCTCAGGCCTGGTGTCTGACTCTGGTTATGCATCGGTGGCGGCGAACGCTTGCCCTTGGCTTGTACTGAGAGCAACGACAGAGACTGGTAGGTTTACATGAGAACAGGTCAAATTATGCATTGATTCATAACATTCACTAACCTGAAATGGCATTGTTAGAGGAAGATGTTAACAATTCTGCAAAAACACATAAGGCAATTTGTGAGTCAGTGATACAAAGGTTAAGCCGCGCAAATAAGTCCTTGAAGGGGCATAATGTGGGCACTAGATGGCAGTAAAGTCTTCACAAATCACATGCCACTCAACTCAGATAATAGACAACTAGAAGGTTAAGGAAAACATACAACACAGTTCATACACATATATATAATTTCACATCTAGTCCCACACCATGAAATGTTTAATTTTACTTTTAAGTGCAACCATGTCTAGAGCAAGATCAAATCAGGATGAAACATGACTATTTGAAAGAAGATTGAAATGGGACTGTCTCACCGATGAGGACCTGTGCTGCAGCAGGGGTCGCTCTGTCTTGGCCCAGCCGTCTGTCCCTTTAGGCTCGGATCCTTTCATGGCGTCCTGGTGATGCTGTGGTCGAGTGGCTGCAACAGATGTGTGACTGTCAGGAAGAATAAACTCAAGCACACAATGCTCCCAGCAGCACCGAACAAAACAGGCGACTGCAAACCAAAATGATGTTCAAGTGTGAATCATCGGTGGAAGGGACGTTGAAAAAGTGGTTCAAAGGAAAAGAAGAAGTTTGAGTGCAGTCACTTTAACCTTTGAAAATAGGGTTTTTAATTATAGTTCATGTGTAACGCAGGAGTCATAGCGGAAAAGGTTTCCAAGAAATTTCAGAAAGTTTAACAGACAATACTTCCTGATGAATAAGAGCCTTCATAAACATGCAAACACTAACAGCATAGTGACAGCACCATAGTGCCAAGATCTAATGCAAAAACATTCAAAATAAACCCCCCAAAATATCACAAAACAGGCATGTTGCCTGCCTGCCTGCCTGCCTGTCCTATTGAGGTAGAGTACAGCACTTTTGGGAGCTCCCGGATTAATTGCTCTGACAAAGCAGCCTTGTCCCATATAGATTGCTCCTAGATAGCCTGAATTTGAGAAACCCTTTTCCCACGTTAGTCCTGCGGACAATTGGAGACCTAGAAACATAAGCACACTAAACTCACCTGTAGAATTCCCCTGGTTTAAACTGCTCACGCTGTCCTCAAACCCAGAGCTGCAGCCCAACGAGTCCCTCTTCTGGGGCGTTGCAGAAGAGACACTTTCCTGAAAGAAGCACAAAGGCCGCCTGGATTTTGTTGACCTTTCTTGAGAAATGTATACCTACAGCAGGCAATTTACTGCCTGACAGACAGCATAATCACAGATGCCGCTCAGCTCTGAAAATGCATTAGCATTTTCATTCATACAATTCTTCGCCTCCTTTTGAAGAGTTGGGAAATGTTGTTGATGCTGGAAACATTAATATTCATTACCCAGAAACAGATGTGACATGTTCCAGCTAACATCTAATCCATCAAACTGTATGCATAGGTCAAACTGCAAATACGGGCATCAGTGCTAAAGATTTAAAGGCTGTAGTCCTTTCATCTCAGGAATAATACTGTCTCCATAACATGAACTGAAATGCATGGGATTCTTCTTTTAGTTTATCAATTCATTTTCACCCTACAGTTAAAAATAAAATTGTAAATTTCAAGTTTAAGATTTACTTTCCACTGCGCACCAAACGTACCATGCCAATGTCGTATTCCTCGTCGGCCTCGTTCTCTTCCACCACACTGGCGAAGCTGCTGGCGTTGGAGGACGATCGGGAGAGGTCCTGGTGCTCGGGGATGGACGGAGCCCTGCAGCACATGTTCAGACTACACACCTGGGTCACTCATGTTCCACAAAGAAGCTGATATATACAATGCATCAAGAAACTCGACCAAAAATATTATATTTAAGGAAAACTATGGGAAATAGGACCTATGGGAAATAGGAAAGAACTAAATATGTTGGGCAGTAAAGCTTAGATAGTAATAATTACAATATAGTCTACACATATTACAAACATACTAGTATCCAAACTGTATTCCCAAATGAAATAAGGGGGTTTGTCAAGTGGTTGTCATTAAATGCAACATCCTCCACATCACAGTCTCACCCTTCACAGTAACCTTTCCTACTCACCTGTTCTTAGTGGCAGGAAACTCTGGAGAGCTGTGATTGGACGAGTTGTCCGATCTGTTTTCTTGTGACAAATGGCTGCTGTCTAGTGTCCTTTGGGTGCAGGGTGACACCTCACGGCTGGAACAGGGAGAAACAAAGGGTGAGCAGAGGATGTAAACAAAGAACTATTTTAGTTTGGAGGTGAACGGATTACTTTTCATGTAGAACAAGTGTTTTTTTATTACTTGCTGCAGCATGTGAGATGAGGTACTTCCATAATGCAAAGTGTTTTTGTGTTCAGGCTTCATATTGAATGCTGCGCCTCACGTTCTGTGCCCTCTCACCTTCTCTCCTGGACCTCCTGAATGTTTTCGATGCCAATGGCACTGCTGCGCCGCGAGCTGAAGGGACCCGACTTCTTCCTGGTTGGGCTCTTTCCAGGAATGATGAGTGACTATGGTGTTGAGAGAGGGAAATCAGTTCCAACAATGACTGGAAGTTGTTGACAAAGTCAGCAACATCGAGTGTATAGTAAAATACAAAAAAAAAAATGTTATCGTACAGATACAATTGTTAAATTGAGCTTCAAATAGAAAGATGATACATTTAAATGTGCTGCCTTTTTTGGTCAGGTCATTGTACATTGAAATTGGTCCTTAAAATGGTTGATCTGGTTAAAGGTTAAATACTGTTTAAATGAGTTAACATATTTTAGCAAAGAAATGCTCCAAACTGTCGATTTGTTTAGTTATAGAACACAATGTTATGGTGCTGTATAAATGATTGATTACATATTCTGAAGCAGAAGGGTTTTCAATGTGTAGACCTACGCACTAAAAAAATAAGAGAGATGGGCTGATGCTTGAGTCCAGAGATTAATACAGTGGAAACAAATGGACCATGAGAGGTGATATTAATGTTATATATGAAAGTGAGCGCTTTGGCAGACTTGGCTTCTACAGCCTATTGCAGAAGATCTTGTCTTAGCAACTCATCATTGTTGAGAATCTCAGCAGGTTATAAGCGAAGCCAATATTTTTGCTTTTTGCTTGCAAGTTGTGTCTGTCAGTGCTGAACAAATGAATGAAATGAAGTTCAATAACACATAACCACAGGAAATGAAACAGATGAAAAATAAAGAAAGGTAGAAATATACATCAACCTCTTCTATTGTTCCTATCCCTATGGCACTGCCTCGGCGTCCGTATTTACTGGGACTTTTGCCTGGGACAAGCAATGACTGAGCCACACAAGACACAGTGGAGGAAGCAGAAAGAGAGAAAGAGAGAAAGAGAGAAAGAAAGAAAGAGAGAAAGAGAGAAAGAAAGAAAGAAAGAAAGAAAGAAAGAAAGAAAGAAAGAAAGAAAGAAAGAAAGAAAGAAAGAAAGAAAGAAAGAAAGAAAGAAAGAAAGAAAGAAAGAAAGTGAAGAGGCAGGAGATGATAGATTGAGTAAAAGCCAGGGGGAAGAGGGGAGAAAAAGAACATCATAAGATCTCATGCGCACGGCTCGATGAAAGTAATCAGCAAGGTGCAAACGGGCGGGAGGTTCTGGACGTGACTTTTGAGGGGCCAGCAAGGAGCTTTCACCGGGCGGGTTGTGAGAGCAGGCTGCAGGCAAACAGGAGGCTATGGAAGAGAACAGAGAGGGAGCAGTGTCCTGCTGCAAGTGGCAAGCATGTCAGCCTCAGGGATAGAAGTCTGTCTAGTGATGCATCACAAAGAGAGCAAGGCCAAAAAGAGAGGACCAGGACAAAACACAAGGTAAGATCTTTGAAAATGGGGTTCAAGTCGCTCTGTTATCATTACTAAAACATCTGCATTGTCAATGTACAGACATTTCAAACTAAATTTTAAGACTCTTTGATAATTACACGCAAAACATTACACGTAAATTAAACATTTACTTGAATTGTGACCAACTAGCTGTGCTTTGACACACAATTCTCCACTTACAACTACTTTACAAGTGAGATTTCTTGCTGCCATAAACTTTTAAAAGGTGTTAGTACTACATTTTTATATTTCTAATTGTCTTTCCCATGTCTAAGTTGAAAACGGTATGTTAAAAATTAACCCCATGAGTCGCGAACTGGGCAGGGCGGCCACTTACTGTCACATCTTGTGTCATGCAATATCCTCAGCCATACATGCACAAGGAAGCATGGTTAGAACACACAGGCAGAACAGAAGAGCGGGAGTCTGGGTAGTCAAACAGCTATCCTACTGACACTAAATGTTGGCACTCACAAACTTGCAAACAGAAAATATTCTCATACTCAAATTGATGACATCGTTTACTTCTCGATCATGAAAGGCTTTGCTGAGGCCTCTTTTATCAGCGATAGTCATGAATTCAAAACAATTCGAGGAGGTGAGAATGGATGGAAACGTAGGAGCGAATGACAATGTTAACTTGTCAGACAAAAAGGCTAAAGCCTAGTTGCAAACTGAACACAGAAGTCAGTACAGAGTTTGAACACTTGAATCAGAGCCAGCTTGGACATGATTAACAGACGTCACACAGGAGCAGGAGTATTTTGAGATTCGTGATAAACGTTTTAGAAACTGGGCTGCACATCGACCAAAACAGAGCTACTTACAATGCCTGGGGTTTTGGGGCTGTCTGCGGGATTATGGGTAAAGCTGCCACTGTGACTAGTGGAGACTGTGTGGGACTTCTTGCTACTGAGGCCCATGGCATCCATAGACTGGCTTCTGCTGCGGATGACCCGCTGCACAGAGAGATGAGGAGACACCATCAGTCCACCGTCTCTGTCAGACTATAATGTCGCTCAAACCTGGGCTGGGCATCACCTTTTCACTCACTTCTTCTGGTCTTTTTCAACTATCCACACATGTAATTAATTGTTATAAAGGAAATGCTGATTGCTGGGGATATAAAATGGGAACTCCAACCTTCAACAACTTGAAATGCTCAGATAAATGTTTGTACTTTATTACTGTTCTTATATCCTTGCTGTATAGCTTGCCATGAGTGGTCGTAAGTTACCTTTTAAACTTTATCTAAGTCTGGTTAGATACTAGTTTACTGAAAAGGCAAATGAAAAAAGAGCTAACTAACTAGAGCTCTGCAATGACAGCGACATGAACATGCAGAAACACATAGTGCAAACAATACGCAGCAAAAAACTAAGGCGCGATGATGGGAAATGGGTGCACAACAGCTTACAGTATGAAAAGGACAAGAAAGAAACCACCACAAAAGCAGCACAAAATGGCACAGACAGTTGTTATGTTGCTGTTTTGAGAGCAATGGGATTTGGGAGATGAGTGAGTGAGTCAGAGGAGGAGCTCCACTACAGGGAGACGCAGCCCGCAGGGAGAAGGCAAAGCGCATCTCCCGCTCCATAATGAGGAGTCATTAAAGCGGTCATCAGGCACACACAGTCACAGCTCCGCCTGCCGCTGCCTCTCCGCTGCGGGGCCACGCTCCACCACACTCAGACGGCCACTGATGGGAGCACACAGCACACAACAGGACAGCCTCACATGACGACAACCACACTGTCATTCAGAGCCTGGTAGAAAAACACAAGGACTGCTGCCTCGAGATACAGAAAATTGGACATGCTTTCCTTTTCTCATGTGTGAATACCCAGAATCCCAGAAGACAGAGAGAGAGGACAGGAACATGTGTTCTGTCCCCCGGTCCGTACCATGCAGAGCAGGAATAAACATTTAGAATAGAGACAGATGAGGATTAAGTGACGGTACCTTAAAGGATTCAAAGAAGCCTCCGCCTCCTCCTGCTGCTCCACTGCCGTTCTCCAGTTTGTCCTCGTCCCCTCCCAGTCCCATCATAGACTGGCTGTTAATGTGCACCTCCTCATACAGTGTCTCCAGGAGGGCTGATCGCGTACGCTCCTACGAGATAAAATGATCGTATCATATCGCAAAAATGAGTCGGGATTACTCTACCAGCTTCACAAGTGCCTCACATAACAGACAAACTCATTTATTCACTGGCTCTACAGTTGCACTCAGTGGTGGTCACCCACTGTCACGTCAGCTGCCCTGGGTTAAGATGACTGATACGTTGCTGCTATTCTGTGCCATCGGCCTGTCCAACCACTGATACACTTACATTATTTAGAACACAAGTCAAACACAAAGCCGGCGGGCCAAATTGGGCCTGTGAGATGATTTAATCCGGCCCCTTGTCGAGCATGAATTTCTGAGTATGTAAGAAATGGTGCCCCTTTATTTGAGCCCAAAACCTTCATGCCAGCTCTGACTCACAACAAAATGTTAGTTGTTAGGTTAGAATTATGTAGAATTATTACATTTCAAATAAAAAGGACCATCTCTGATAATGTGAACCGATTCAGCAAGAAGGCTGAGGGCCACTAAAAATTGGTCTAAGGCCGCACTTTGGACACCCCTGCTCTAGCCCATTCCTGTACGGAGTTATGATTTTTTTAAAGGCTCACTGCAGCCACTAGAGGGCAGCTTAAATTTAAAAAGGAAAGAATTCCACATGTGTCCAGCAGAGGGCACTGACATTATAAGAGATCAGGATATAAGCAGCACATTATAGCCATGTGGTCGCTCTACCCAAGGGCAGCTGTGGCTACAACAGTAACTTACCGCCATCAAGTGTGGAGTGAATGAAAAATATATCATAATAATCATAATAATCATAATAATCATAATAATCATAATAATCATAATATATGTAGCACTTTGAGACAATATATAATATATGCGGCCCGAGACCCGCCGTGGGGGCTGAATTTCGGCCCATGACCCAAACGAGTTCGACACCCCCGATTTAGAGATTTCTTTATGCAAATTAAACACAGTAAATTAGTTTTCCTAGTTTATGTAAATGCATAAACATGAACCTACTGCAAATTCTGTAATTTCACTTTCTTTCATATTGTCCCCAATGCGTTCAATTTGCAACTCGAGAGAGCACGTGAAAAAATCCCACACGCGACAGAACGACGTATGCACATCACTGCAGCGCTGCACACGTGAGCACGCAGCCTCATCTCTCCTCCATCAACCCTCTCACCTCCAGTTTGGCGAACTTCTCAGCCTTGTAGCAGGCATACTCCGCATTAATGAGCTTAGTGAACAGAAATTCACGAAATTCTGGGCCCTGAGGAAGAAGAGAAAAAAAAAAAAAAAAAAGAGCAGGGATGAGACAGATATAATGGAGGCCCGTGACATGGGCTTGTCAAGAGAGGAGTGCTTGTGTATTTATCTAGCTCCTAACCTTTTTAAAAATGGCAGGGTCAGGCAGAGCAGGACCAAAGAAAGGTACGTCGTCTCTTGCTGTTACAGACACCTTGAGGGAGAAAACAAAGCTTATTTATAAATTATAAGGCTGCGTATGGGTGGTTTACTTAATAGAGATTTTATACTGGATGTAAGGACGACAACATTTACACCCATTACCCAGGAATTATGTTTATGTTCAAAACAAATGTCAAGTAATAACTGTGCAATGGCGTGGATGAAAAAAATAGAACTCAAATACAACTACAATGATAACAAAATGTCCCACAACAACAATGAAGGAAATCTCGCATACTTTTGGACACTGACCTTGTAAAGGACATTGTCTGTGCACGCGTTCACCACCTGCACCACCGCGTAGGCGTGAAGGAAGTTGGATTGGATCATGTCTGGGACGAAGGGCGTGTTCTCCTCCTGGAACACAATGGCCACAATGTCGTTGCCTATGTGTCTCTTCCTCTGCAGCTGAAAGGCACAGATTAAGAGGGGACAGCGCTTCAAAATTCAGCCACCGGATCAAAACACGAACCAATCTCAATCAGCCCGAGGCCCCACGCCGAGGTATTGACTTCCAATCAAATAGTCCCAGTGGAGATGTGGACACGGCTCCAGCAGGACATGCTCCCTTTCGGTTTAAGCCCCAAAATCATGCTTGTTTTTGTGTCAACAGCCTTCGGAGACCAGACACAAACCCAGTTGAACGGAAGTAATGTGAACAATTCAGTGGTTTGAAAATCTCAAGCGTAAAATTCAAAACAGATATTAAAAGACAAAGCTGTTCCAAATGAAATACTGCTTAATATAAACTCTAAAATGTCATATTCATACATGTTTCATACTGTTGGTCGATATTTCACCGCAGTAGCTTCCTTTACATTTGCTACCATCATATTACTATATATATTTCATAAGATTTGTTTCCTGATGAATGGGATTTATGCACAGAAGCAACTGGTGACTTCTGCCTCCACTTTCCGATGGCTGCTGTTCTTCCGCTCCTGTTATTTTCTGACGGATTTGCTGTGACTCTCACAAAAACATTTCAAGATTTGGTGGTGAATAGCAAGTTACTGATGGGCCGTCACTGGCAGACTGCTAAAACATTACTTTGGATATTAAGATTGTACTGGAGGAAAAGTACGAGTTTTGTTTATTTGTTGTTGTTGTTTTTTTCCAAGAGCTATAATGGCACATTTCCCTATCAGGAACAATAAACTATTACCTAATGTTAAATAATCACATGAAAATAAATAAACATCAAAATTCAATTCTAATAAATACGCTCATTATTTTTTAAGCAGGCTTGTTCCTGAATGTTGGCACCATTTTTAATTTTTACGCCTTAGGTTCGAAACAAATACACTGCGATTAATACAGAGGTAACCTCCAGTGATATCTTTAAATCCAGACGTTTTATTTGACATGCTGCCAATGACTTTCCATCAGTAACGCTGTAAAAAAAAAAAAAAAATGGATTTGTACAAAACATTGCTGATCCCTCAATGGAAAATAACAGCTGAGAAAATCTGACGGCCATGGGAAAGTTTCTGTAAAACCGTAATGTAAATAAATGTGAGTAACATTGGAAAGAATTTGAGAATTGTCATGATGGCTCCATTATTTTAATTGTTCAATATATTTAGGTCTATTAAAGCAGAACTAAGTAACTCATGCCCCTAGAGGCCATAAGCGCCACTGCAGGTGTCGTAGCATGTTGCGTTTTTTTTACTCATTAATCCTCCGTGAGAGTAAATACAAAGCTGACAGAAAAGACAAAGGGAGAGAGGGATATTGTACATTGTGCCACAACCCAATTACACGACGGAGATATTTTTTTTCACTCAAACTTGGCGGTAAACACTGCTAAAGCGGCATTAGCCCACAATTTGCTTTGCCCGTTACCCTGCTAGCTTCTTCTTCGTGATTCCATTAGTGTGTAATGTGCCTCCGACCCGGTGCAGGGACAGTTGCAAGCGTGTTTTTGTCTGGCCAGAGACACCACGGGGAGACGAGAGACTCCCCAATCATCCCATTAACACTTGCATAACCCCCAGAGGGACGACGAAAAGGATTTATTAAGGTAAACAAGTTACTTAGTTGTTTAAGGGGCTAAGATGATGAAAACAAGCAGCAGACAGGCTTCACAGAGGAGAACATCGTATCAACACTAACACTTTACGGGCCACCGCCACCCACTGGATCGTCAAAGGGAAGATAAACTCACACACGCCGCTCTTAAACCTCACTGGGACATCTGCCATATTTACAACCTTTTTAAACCATCACACTCCTGTAACGATAAACCAACGTGGCAGTGGAATAACAGTGTGCAGAGTCAAATATTTGCTCAGGGATTTATTGATGACCCCTCTTCAGTGCACTTCGCAATTACTGTACAGCCAGTGTCTTTCTTCACACCTATATTAGCCATCTGCTTCAAGCCTTTGTGAATTTATCAAGTTCAGTGTGCGGGAAAAAAACATTCCAATTAAGGGTAACGCTTGAAAGTGAATATCATATATAAATGACGTGATATTTTCAAAGATGGAAATTGAGAAATGGATTTTTAAATTGCCTTTACAATCACCAGGTATAGTATGCGGTCTGTAGAACCTGGATGGAGAGATTAAGAGTGACCTCCTCATCCTGCAGCTTGCCTCATCTTGGAAGTGAATACACAGGTTGCCATAGCGTCGCCCTTGAATTTATTGCAGTAGTGAACTATTTACAGAGCTCTATTCGCGCTCAGACCTTTAGTTACATGCGGTATAGATAGACGAGTGCACCTAAGAAACCTTTGGACGCACTAAACAGACTTGAGTACAGTGCTGGAGCGAGACACTTGACATCTGATAATGAGCTGAACGCTTCAGCTCTGCTCTCCTTTGTTATTATGGCGACGGCAGATTCCTTGAGTTGCAATGTGAGTCATCTTTGTGGGCGGTGTTTACTGTATGTCCTGCATTACTCCTCATGTTCAGCAATATGTGCTCTCTGCGCGGGTTACTGTGGTTACGAAGTTCAAAGATTCAATTTTGTAGGAAAGAAGAAATTGAAAAAGAGGGATTTTTTTTTTCCTTGTCTGTCCTCAGCATCCCCTGCATAAAATGTGTATGGTAAACAGTGTTTGAAATTCCTGTGCTATGAATAATGTTTTCACAGAGGAATTGCATTAAACTCACATTTGACTCATCTTGTAAATAGCATATTGCAGCAAGCGGCAGGAGATGTTTAGCAAAAATTAGAGAAATAAACGGAACAGTAACAACTGCTACTTCTTAAATTAAAGCACGACTAAGTACTCCACATTTTTACTGACATTTACTTACAGATTTTCTTAAGTACATGTTTATTAATTTTTTTATTTATTTGTTGAACCTTAACTTTGAACTGAATACAACAAGAGAACCCAGCACAGCGTAGCGTAGTTGGTCACTTGAATCTGCGCAAACACAAACTGTAACCCCCTTTGAAAACTGCTAAACTACAAAATAAGTCCCAAGCGAGGTGAGCCAGAAGGGGCAGCCATGTTCTGTCAAAATCGCTCAAATTACCCTTGATACGAACAGTTAGTTCCATTGGAAAATCTTTTGATTGCATCTCTGCACTACTGCCTGCTGGAGGTTGTCCCTGTATGTACTGCAGTGATGTGCGGGTTAATCTAGTGAACAATGTTCTCATTTCATTTTATTTTTTCCAGAATTACACTATAAATAATAACTCAAAACATGACAAGACCCTATTAACCCTATTATAGCATCTGCATATAGCAACAATGAGGCTAATGCCATCAACATGATCTTGTGTATTGACAAGTGTTTTGCCAGCAGGCATTAGTAAGCATGACAACCGCTGACTGAAATGTCACTGTACCTGCTGGGAATCTCCTTCTGTGTAAGGCAGCTTGGTGGACACATGAAACATAATCTCTTTATTGTGGAAATTTGTGTAGACCGACTCTATCCCCGTCTGTCCATGAGTGACGTCCAGCCCTCCTCGAAACCTGAAGAGCAGAGAAGGAAAACAGCTTTAAAAACATGCATTATCTATTTACTTGTTTATTTATGTATGTTTGTATGTTTGCATGTTTAACATATAGCATTGATTGGGTTAAGTAAATGTAATGTAATGATCAATCCCAGATCAGCCATCTTTCTTCAGTGTATTTCAATACGCCTTTATATTCTAAAGAAGAGAAGACAAAGTCAACGTCCTCTTTCAAGCCCCTAATTCAATGAACGCAAGTCCTTAAAACCAAATCGACGATCTTCTAGCTGTACTATATCATGCAAAGAGATAGAAACTGGCATTTGACAATTCAAGACAACATCAAAACGTACTCGCTGCGAGCATCAAAAATAAGATTGATAGTGGAGAAAACATGCACTCCTTCATCACAAAGCAGATGCCAAGTGACATCACTATGTCAGCTGCTCCACAAACGACATGCCACTTCAAATAGTTGTGGAGGAGTCTGTGTAAAGGGCAGCTCTGATCAATACAGTGACTGATGACCAGTGGTGGACAGGAGGACAAAACATTTCAGTAGTCCAAACCCTTTAAAGTCGTGAAGCTCAATCTTGTGTCCCAGAAACTCCAGGAATTCTACAAAGGCAGGGCTCTCCTCCATGTTTCCGAAGAGCTCTTCTTCTGTCGTCTAGGGATAGAAACATATACAAGGCCAAGCTCAGTTTTCTTTGTATATTAACAACAGCCACTGCTGATCAAAATGCTTCACATGGACAGAATAAAAAAAAGCATCACAATGCGCAAAAAAACCTGAAAGAACATGATACATTTTAGAAATCAAACCTTTTTTAACACAACTGCAGCTCAGCTTAGTTACTGAAGGCCACTGCAAAAAGATGTATCTTCAGTAATGATTCATTTTCAGCCCCTTGAAAAGCCTAACCAGAGATGAGGGCTACAAATTACCCCGTGGCTAGAAGCCTTATGTACATTGTTACGGCCTCAGGCCTCCAGTCTCCTTCCTTCATGTATTGGTTTTATGTGTGTGGTTAACGCTGTCTTTCCCTCCATGGAGATCTGGCTGTGTGTTACTAGCAACTAGTAAGGCTATAGTTGCAGCAAACATAACATAATGTAAACCTAAGGTTTGGTAACGCAGTAAGATCTCCCGTGTCTAGAAGACAACACATGTTTTTGTGTTTTTTTTCTGTTGTGTATTTGTGTATTCTATCCACTGGATGAAATGTTACACTGTATGGTTTTACACGTCTTTCACTACCCATGAGCAACCTTTTCAAAACAATTATATCAGAGAGCTCCTTATGTTGTGAAGACTCTTGTGTAACTATGGAACTTAGGTGGATTTACAAGAAAGCTCTATTTTTGGAGACTGTGTTCAACATATTCAGAACAAAAAAATATTTAGAAATGTAGAATGTCTTTGGTGAGCTATTAGAAAAGTGTTGGAGAGCTACAAGTAGTTCCTGAGACACTGGCCGGAGTACCTGCTTTAAACAGTACCTGCTTTGATCCTCGGTAACATAACCAGAGACCTTCTTGTGGTGCGGCAGCAGTGCTAAGCACTACATTATAACATTGCCAGATTAACAACTCAGCTCAAAGTAAAACTCATGAATCATATTGTCTTTGAAGATGGCAATATCTGATGCATCACTCACCTGTCCAAACCTTTGAAAAATCACCCCGAATTTGAAGTTGTTGCTGATCACATGCTCATCAAACGTAACAATAAGCCGTGAAGCCTGCAAAACAAAAGTGAATTAAAGCCTCACTGAGACAACAGAGGAAGCAAGAAGAGACAGCTGCATGAGTCAATAGAGAGTACCTTTGGGTAGAGGACTGGGTAAAATCGGTCCACGTTAACCTCTTCACAAACAAGCTGTGAGTGAAAATAGCATGCTCAGTCTTCATGGTCTAATTACAGAGTACGCAGAGAAGCGTTTCTGTGATAATTGCAGCCTACCTTGGCCATCTGAACTACATTGGGGAACTCAGTAAGGCAGGAAATGGGGATGACGTCGTGATAAGTTTTTTCCTTTGTGCTGAAAGAGAAACGCACATATGGCATGTGATAAACTGTCACAAAAATGATAGAAGAGTGAACGTGAAAAAGCTACACAGTCTCAAAAATGCTGTTTATCTGTATGCAGGATCACTGTGGTTTGCAATCACTGAGTAATTGTCATCCTCTGTAGATTTGATTACAGTAGACAATAAACAGAGGTAGCATTTTATAGATAAACAAACAAACAACTCTATGCTCTTTGTAAAATGAACAACCTGTAGCAGACCCCATCATGGACTTCCACTCAATTTCGGGTCAATTTAGAGCCATAAATGAACTGATGAAATTGTAAGGGATGGTGACCCACTCTTACTGTCCATACAAGGTTAAGGGGAAAGGGAGTACAGTAGATGCCTCACTAAGAAAACTCATGATGCATTTGCAAGCCTAATAGTTTATAGTTTTATAGCTTTATTCCTTGTTTGTGAACCTGTTCTCAAACAATGGCAATAAAAACTATTCTGATTCTAATACATGTGCTGTGCCAAAACAAAATGCGCAGAGATGTAAAATATCTGCAAGAATAATAATATTTCTTTTACACAAAACCGGGGCTGCTCTTGATCTACAGTATGGTCACTCTGCCGTGAATACTTCAATTGAATTAAACACTTGAGAAAACTCTCAAAGTGTGACTGTGTGTGAGTGTTGAATAAGTCTGTCCACAGAATCTGACTTCATCCGCTGGTTTTAAATAGAGCTGGAGTGAATCAGTGACTGAGAACAAGAGCCAAGGTGACTGTGGGCGGTGCCCGAGCAGCGGAAAACATCTCTCTGTGAATAGCGTGGTGGGCACACACAAAGAGTCTCATCCTCATCCGCATCAGTGCAGCTTAGATAAAGAGAGTTTGCAGCTTTAAAGAGTGAAGAGGAGACTGGTGAGGCTCAAATTATTCACGGTATGGTGGGGGATTGGTAAGTAGACAGGTGTGAAATGAAAGAGAGATCTTTTTTGGGCGATAGTGGTGGGAGGTTTGTGAAACGCAAATGAGTAGCACTTCTACTGGTAAGAGCACTGCAATATTTTAGGTCAATATTTGTTCAGAGCGTGAAAAAGTACTTTTAGAAATCCATCCCAAGAGCTGTTATACAACCAGTTCACCCGGTAAAAACGGTTATATATTTTGAGACCTTGCTCAAGCCCAATGATGAGGCAGAGGAACCACGCAATAAATGCCCCCATGTACTACACTTAACATTAATCAGACTATACAACTACAAAGCCAGTCTGTAAGCTTTAAAGATCAAGCACAAAAAGTTTATCTCTCTGCTTCTAAAAACAAATCATAGAAATACATGTTCCATCGCTGCGTGATTTTTGTCCAACCAAATATGTAGCCGACCTTTGGCCCGTTGGTGACGCTTGTGAATATCGATTCCTTGTGCAAACTGCCCTGCACCTACAGTATGTAAGCCTTGTACTTAATGGTGCCAGGTGTTGCAAAGGGAGGAGGAAAAGTCTGTGAACTGTGCTGTGGAATCAAGCTAATAACAAAACATTTGAGCATAACTGAGTTCATTATTGGAACCACCTCAAACTCAGCATCCTAGTGGTTATGTATGCGTTGCACAGGGCCTCAAAATAATCTATTCTCTTCACTTACATTATGCCCGAAGATTAGTGCTGTTTACACATACAAAGTCGAGTCACAGGGAAACATGCTGACTCAGACCATGACTAAGCATTTTCTGTTGGAATAACATCCATGCCCAATCTCCGCCTGTACTGCGATCTGCAGCTCAGATTCTATCAGCTGCAGACCTTTAATTGAAGATAGCGTTTATGAGAAAGGGTATCAGTGGCATGTGAGACGTACCAGAGCCTGTTGTTACAAATTGAACTGGCAACACATCATTGAATTCCAGCTTCAGGAGCCAGATAAGCACAAACAGGAAGCAAATAGGCTCAAGATAAAGGAAATAGAAAGTCGTGTACCGAAGCATGAGGCGCAGATGCTCTTGATCCCCAATGACATCATACTTCATGGAAAAGACCAAGTGGCCCAGAGCGGCGTCCAAGGTGTAGTAATTAAAGTGCTCCTGCAGGCAGATGAGCAGACAAAGCCGATCATAAAAAGATTACATCCGCTGCAAGATGAGAACAGAAACGACTGCTTCCATCAAAAGGAAACTGTTCATTAAGATATGTGATGTGTTAAAGGCAAGAAATGTGTAAATTTACAAAATACATAACAGTCAACACGACAGCCTTTCAGTGTGGTTACATGGACAAAGGGTCTGACTAGAGTAGGATTGCCCAAACCCATGTAAACCTGGGAGATTCTACTGGGGGGGATAGAAACCATGGGACTCGGACTTACTGGTCAAGGATTTGGACTCAGAATCAACAAAGAGCCATAGCACATTGTAGCATATTATCTTATAACGATAGCCTTTAGCCACTAGCGCTACTTGGACGCTGTTTTAGGTGGATTTTAGCTTAAACACAGAGGGAGACCCTGACGTGGACCATGGGTGTGACAGGTTTTACTGGAAAAACAGAATGGAGTAGAATATTTAGCATAGTCGGCTGAGACTCTACATATAAACGCACTGTATAAAAGTACTGACTTTAGCTCAAGGGGTAAGGTGCTTCCAAAATGAGTACTGACTGACCCTGGTCTGACACGTGACACAAGCACCAAGTAGAGAGGGAACAATAAAAGGGTAGAGGTGTAACGTTCCGTGTGCGCAGTGACAGTGGAAAAGTTGTATTAGTGGGTGGAAGCAAGAAAAACCTTTGTCCAACCAATAACGTAATAACGGCCATTAATGTAATAAGCCGAAAATGTAATAATTATAACGTTATTGGCTTGTTATTACATTATTGAACTGACAAGGTGAAAATTGTTCAGAAATGTTATACATTCAGCCAATAATGTAATAATATATCAATTTTAATTCATTTAAAAACATATTGAACATAACCGAAAAGTTGCTGGTTCAAATCCTTGCTCCAACAAGTACATGATGTCGCTGTGTCTTTGGGCAAGGCACTTCACCCTGTATGAATGTGGTGCATGTGGAAGCGAGTGGTTGGTGCTTTACACTCTGGGCTACCATCGCAGGAAAAGGCATGTGAGATGCGACAAGTGAAAAAATAAAACCGTAAAAAACAGCAAATGACAAAAGCTGATGAAAAAGCCATAAAATAACAAATCATCTAAAAAACTTGAACTATGTTTAATGTGTTTTATATAAAGTCAGATTGATGTATTATTACATTATTGCCTGAATTTATTAACCTGGCTAACGCCAGACTGCTGTGTGCGCTCGAATCATTTGGAACTGCACAGCAGCCTGGGGACCATGGCCCAAATTTTCGCATGGATTTGGGAACCAATCACAGAGCGAGGAGGGACGGCAAGATGATGACGAGCTATTCGATATACGGAAGCTTGTAGATTATTTACGGATTAAAAAAGAAAAAGTTTATTTACGAATCCAACATGACAGCCGCAGACGCAATGGTATTTTTCGATCAAGCTTTAGACCTTGTTCTCAATAGTTTAGGTCAAAAGTTTACAGCGGGTACGTCATACGTCATCGGATACGATGATACGATTGGCTGTGGCCTCGTGCAGACGCATGATAGACATTCGTATCGCCCAATAAACGACTATGGACGATCATAAACCACACCTCTCCTACGATAAAATGAATTGGTGGTCCCCAGACTAAATATCACTTGTGATTTTAGTCTGGTGTTAGCCAGGCTATGAATTTATTACATTTGTGAACAATGTTCACCTTGTCAGCCCAATAATGTAATAACCAGCCAATAATTATTGCATTATTATGTTATCGGCCGTTATTACGTCATCGGTTCCTACAGTCCTGATTAAGAATTTCAGATTAATATGGCCAAACAAATCACTTTTAGTCAAGTTGAGGCAAATTGTCTTGGCCAGATGATTTGTGTCAGATTTTTAAAAAGGTTTTTCAAAAGTGCAGTTCTTGTGGTGTCCCCAGTCTGCAGGGGTGAATCTATTAATGTTTCTCTTTTAATGTTGTCACGTGTTAGTGGCAGACCTTTCCCAGGAAATTCTTCCTATAGATTTTTGCCAGGCTGTTGGTCTCCAGTTTGACGTGAGAGGCGGGACAGGGGGGCTGCTCTGCTTCTGGGGGGTCTTTAGGCTCATGATTGGTGCCCTCAATCCAGTAACCTCCAAACTGGGGCAGCAGTATGAGCGGGAAGGGACTCCTGCGCCCGAGCACCTGACACACATAACACAGAATATCAGACATGTGCAGTACAGTTTAAAAACAGATGGGGGTAAGCTTGGACATTCAGCATGTACCTCGTGAACACTCGGGTAGGGGATGTAGTCCTCTTCTGTCTGCAGGAGGATGAAATATGAAATATGAGTTTGCAAAGACTGTTACTGGAAAGGACCAATTTCCAGATTCTATTTCCAGATCCTACACTTTGGCTTTGGTGAGGACTAGTTGGACTGATCAGCCTATTGTTTTTATAAAACACAACAGAATACAGTTACACAGTGAATGCAACAAAGTGTGTGAGCGAAAGAGGACAAGGTAGAGCAAAAATACGGCAAATAAAAGGAATGCTTTGTGAAAATATATTTCATGAAGCAGCAATGGTGCATTTAGGAATGTAATGTTGTATTTTACTGAATTCACCCAAAAATAGCTGTGAATTTTTTTTTTTTTTTTTAAACAGTGATATCAGATGTTCTCCTTAATAGAGTGAGATATTTTGAAGCCACAGCAGGCAGGTACCCACATTCACTTACGCCCTTAAGTATTTCTGTTTATTCCGTTTTTTGTTCAAATATGTATCTCTATTCAGATTGATGGGATGCAATGTGTGAGTTTGACAGTCTCTATGAAGTCACTACAAATTCTACCAGCTATGTATGTGCCTTAGGTGGATAAAGCCTAAACTTTAAAGCTGCCATACAGACAGATACTGTCATTTCCATTATTGGAATTCTACAGTCACTATTTTACCAAACAAATGTATGCTGCTGCACAGGTCAAAGCAATCCTCAGTATACTTGCTCAAAGGTAGGGGAGCCCACCACTCTGCTTGCCACTGCACATTCCTCCACTTCGACCTTTTAGTAAGATTACGACATGAATATTGACAGGCAGATGATAACAACTCTCACACTAACTTTGGGACCGGATTCATGCAACATTTGAACAATCTAAACGCTTACACTGAAAACAAAATAAACGTGAATCTTTGTTCTTGTATCACCGGTGTTTTTCAGTATTTCACTTGACGGCGTCAAGCCTTTCCCACGAGCATCCTAAAGTCTGTCCAGCTACAGATAAGGGCAGGCTTCAAAACGAGGTATGTGAGATGTGAGGGCTTGTGACTTACTTTGAGGGGAGGAGGAAGCGGACATCTTTGCTCATCCATTCTGAAACCCTGTGGAGAGGCAAAAAGAAGACGGTTACACAGATGGCGAGGTGCAGTGAATACATCCTCACATGTGCAAAGACAGATAGAGACTGAATAATTTCATTGGCTTAGGTTTCTTGTGCGCTGTGACGGCACAGCAATTCTCTGGGACAATAACTCATGTTTGCATAACATAGAAGAGGAAGTAACAGACAGGGCACTGCAGAGTCAGAGAGATAAGCAGATTGAAATAGGATATTTATCTTCCAGCTGTGTTTCAAAGCAACAAATTACTAATAGGTGCCTAGAGTGTTTCGCGCACCTCAGTGACATATTACTGTAACTGACGGCAGCACGGTCCTGGAGATGCCTGAGGGTTAATCGTGCCTTTCTGACTAATTTTGCCAAACTATATGTGCATGCTTTACAAATCAATATTCAGTTTGCAGTGGTTCACAGTCAGGAAGGTTTTGTTTTCGTGCTTCACGAGCTTCAACTACTTTCTGGAGTCTTCCTCAGAAGCGTAAGTAAAGAACCACTGTTGGATCAGAGAAACCATCAAGATCTGGAAATGTGCTTCTGCATCGATGAACCGGGACGATGGAGTGCAAACCATATCCCACACCTGGGTCGCTGTCCTGGAGAAGGAGACAGTCAGTAAGGGGCGCAACCTGTCCTTGCTGTTATGTTATCTTAGTCAGATACAAGGATTAGAGATGTTAAAGTCTGGGACAGTCAAATGAACCTATACGTATAGTAGTAAAGTGGATAAACAAAACCTTTCTGTCCAGAAACATTAACATTTGAGGAGAGACTGATTTATTGATGGCTAATTAAAATAGGAATCATGCATTTTAGAACATGTGTGTATAGATCTTTACAGGTTTAACAAGATATTGTGTTCCAAAAGTGTTGTGTTTCCGAAATATCCGCAGCCTCTGCAATTTAATAATTGCAACCATTGCAAATTTAATGCAGCCCTACTTTCGTACATATTTACCTGGGAAGTTATACCATGATCAATCAAAATAAATCATGAATTGCAAAAGATTACACTTTAGGAATGCTAAAAATGGATTTTTTAATAATAAACAGGGTTAGGGTTACTAAAGAGTTTTCCTATGATGGATGATCAAAGTGCTTCTTACATCAAGGAAGAACACACCCACTCATACATTGGTGCACAGAGACACAGGAGGAAAGGTGGGCTAAGTGCCTTGCCCGAGGACACAACAACAGAATACACTTGACCTTTGGGTGCATAGACTAATACTCTGTGTCGCCAAAGTATGCCATATATCAACAGAAATTAACAGTTTCCAACACTACATATTTTAAAATAATAACTACTGTACAAACGTTACAGCTTTATCTGGACAAAATGACTGATTTCAACATCACAGTCCCTGGAATTACTGAAAAAAGCAAAACCTTTCACACATCTGATGACTGGGGCGACTTCCCGGAGGCGAAGGCCAAAGGCACTGGTGTGTTTGAACACACTAAAGAGGTCCAGACTCATCTGAGCTGCCCCGAGGCAACCACAATCACCGCATCCATACACACCAGCACACAAACAGCAGAGAGAGAGAGGCAGGCGGGAGCGCATATGAGAGGAGCTGGAGCGTCAAAGACAGCTGGAGTAGTAAAGCCTGAATATTATTGGATTTACTGATATTAAAGACTGAGAATTGTGAAAGAAAGATTTATGGTAGTGGATCTCAAACTTTTGTACATTTTTCCATCTAAAGCAAAAAAAAAGTGTTTTTTTATGAATCTATATTCATAATCAGACAGTTAATTAATTGCCCTATGAATGGTACTGGCACCACAGTTTGAGAACCACTCCAGACGAAGCATTTGAGAGACATCTTACAATACCTGCATCCTCTCGATCATGGCAAACAGGTCCGAGCTCTGTGGGACCCAAGAATGAATTGTGTTTAATTATCGACCTAAACCATGATGAGTCAGTTGGTCTTGACAACATTTGTGCAGCCTCTGACACCAGTTTCCTTATTCGACTCCAGCTGCACTGAGGCTGCACTGAGCACCAGGAGAATCACTTCACTCACTGATCAGGACAAACACACTGAAAACATGACGCCCTCGTGGGGTTCTGCCACAGCTCCATGGTGCCTGTTGCCACAGCTCATTTATCATCGAGTAGATACAGTGAGCAACAATTAGTTTAGCCATAAGATCTACATTTGTGACTCCTTTCTATTTCATCCTGTGAAACAGATCATGAGAAATGCTAAAATGCTAAAATGCTAAAACTGCAAGATTTTCATGCATGCCCTTATAGTTTTATAGTTTACAATTTATCTCTACCAAGTTTTTTGTTTCATGTTGGCCGTAGACAGTTCTGAACCTGTTCACTGACAATGGCAATAAAACCTATTCTGATTCTGGAGATGAAATGACAAAAATAACCTGTTTGTTTAAAATCAAGTGAAAGTGTAGCCTAAAACCTAAGATGAAAGAGTGGGGGATGATAGTGTAATCAGCCTCTGTGACCATGTAACACAAGAGGACTGAGCTGCCAACATGATGTTTCCACCTAACAGGAGCGTGGCACAGGTCACATATGGGGATTTGTAATTGCAACCCGATTATTCTCTAGAGACAAAATGAAAAAACACATTTCCATGATTTAGAGGCAGTTCTATTGTACCACTGTTTATATTGATTGTGTCATTTCAAAGGGACAATCTAAAAAAAGACAAGTCAGTGTTAATTGCAACAGCAATAGGCAGGACTGTAGCCAAGACTATTTTCCATCCTTTGTCCCAGGCAAGTACAGGCATCACAATTCATACAATGAACATTGCTTGTTTTGTATGGCTGCCTACTTAGTTTTTACAATGAAATAAAAAGTATATATTTTGGTTCAAATCTTTTCTCAATTTCCAGCATAAAACAATCTTCAAATAGAAAACTAGTTAAAAAGTAAAATAAAGTTGGGGACTGGGAAACTACATACAGTAGAACTTCAATAAAGCAATAATGGACACAGTTCCTGTAGAGGAACTAGGTTTATGAGCTATAAAATCATAAATGCTGACTGCACATACACACACTGTCACATGATGAAACACACGTGTATGTGCAGTGAGACGCTGATGTGCGTCTGCAATAAAACTAACAACAGCAGGTGCAAAATCCTTGTAAAAGAGCACACCTATAGTTTTCAGAGGGATTAGAGGGATCAATATTGACATTAAAAGACGGCATTACAAATGAGATGAATTGAAATACTGAAAAAGTTAGTGTGTCATATGGGGATTACTAAAACAAGGCATTAACAAAGTGTGTGTTGTGCTGACACTTCACATTGCATTGGAATAACTGCATTTACTGTGGGGATTTACTTTAGTTAATTTTGGAAAGCAGCAAGCAATTGAAGTACTCACGTCACTGTGGCATCGCCTCTTGAGAAAAGGCTTACTGGAGAAAGGACCATCCAGCGAAGCATTCCTAACCATCCTGAACTGAGTCATCATTCAACTACAAGTGCACACACAGGCGCGACTGAAGACTGTCGAGGCTCTTCACTCGGTCACAGAAAACACAATATTAAACTGAAGACAGATCGTCACAGTTTACACCTCAATGTAAGAGCATGTTCTGTAATGTGAGAATATTATTTCATTTCCTTCTCCTTTTGATGGGCTGGCAACACACGCCCTCCTCCCCTGCACAGACAGCTGCTCAGTGGGAACAGGAGGAAGGGAGGGACCCTATTACCACCGCCTGCTCTCTACAATAGACACACTCTGCTGCATGTGGACTGCACAGTTCTCACAATATGAGGCAATTCTCTTCCTCTTTTCTTATTCTTCCTCATATGTCTTATTTCTCAAGCGTCCATACGAGAAGCCCTTCTGTTCCTCGCAAAACTATGCACAAATATTGTGAAGTGCAGGACTTTCATTGGTTGCTTTAGAAGCTAGTTTCCGGCGTATTGTGAGACGGGATGCAATTAAACCATTTGTGCACTTTCCAGGAAGCATAAGGAGTAACCAACCAATCAACGACGAGAGACAGACAACGATGAAACATTGTCAAACATTGTCAAACTGAATATTGAATTGGCCTATTGCGACAACACCTTACGGCAGTGAAAGCAAATGGTGGATCTCTACCAAAAATAAGTCTGACTACCTTGGATGTACAGTACATCAATCAAAGTCTTTGACCTCTGAACTTGTGTATGCTGCCGTTATGCCCTTGGGCAAGACATTTCACTCATTGTCTATGTGTGAATGTGGTGTGTGAGTGAGAGCGTGATCGAGTGAGTGATTGCTGGTGGTCAGAGCAGATCGGTGGTGATGCTTCCAAAAGTTTACCCCAGGCTGAATATGCTGAAAGTGTGAGCACTGGGTGAATAGTGGCTCACTTTCAGAAGCTTGTCATTATTGTTATTATTGTAAAGTGGTATTAACTGAGTCAACGAACTGCACTTTCCGTCGCAGTATTCAGCACAGAACATGAAGACAAGACAGGACACGTCCAACATGATCTTTGCAGACTGTTATATATATATATATATAATAGGACACATGGGCAGAAAAGAGGGAGGCTCCATGATGCTGTGATACAGGACGTCTGCAGTCTCAGCACCTCACACACCCCCGTGCATTCATGAACGGGCCATAATCTGGGAGGACAGGGAGAAACACAAGACTGTGAAATAAAGAGGAAAACCCAGTGGGAAGAAAGAAGAGAACTCTCTCCATCAGATATCCACAAACACTGACCTACTTCCACACTCTGAGCTAATGCAAATGCTCAGTCTGTTCAATTACAACTCTATAACAGATTTAATATTTGAGTTTATTCTAGGGTTTAGATAAACTATTTGGCACAGTACAGTGAGAAACCGTGTTGAGTTCGAAAAAGAAACTATATGCCGAGACAAAGCCTTCAACTGCATATTTGGACACAAAGACTTTCACCAGGCATCACAACAACAATGACATCTGACTGATGCAAATTCCGAGTGGATCCGAAGTTGGCGTTTGTGAAAAAGTCTCTGTTATTTTGAGGTAAAAAGTAAATAGCTCAAGATTGCATGGCAGACAGTGAGTTACTGGTGGACAGTCACTAGCATCATGTTAAAAACATCGTGTCACCAAGTGTTTTGTCTTGAAGCTAATGGCTAACACTTATTCAAAATGAAAACAGCTACAATATTTTAAACGAGCCTGCTCAAAAAATAATCGGCCTGTCTTTAGAATAAATACTTCTTAGACGTTAAATTATTGTGCCATTGTTTTTTTTAATACTAGCCGTTAAAATCCTAAAAAAAAGTCATACTTCAAAAAACACAGACGTTTCCTGCAGTCATGAATGTACCTTTAACGTAATGTTTTTAACACGTAGTGAGTCACTTCGGATCAGCATCTCACTGTCACTGATGTTTCCTTGAACTTTTCATTTGTTTAGACAAGACCTCAGACAGGATACACAAGCACCGACTTAGGATCCACTTGGAAGTCACGTGGCATGTGCGCGCATGTTGCTATATAAAATCAGTGTAAAAGTCAGTGCTTTCACGTGAACCCCATTATTTACCATTATTCTGGTTGCTTATCCAAGCTTTAACTGGACATCGTGAGTGATGATGAATAGTAATCACACACTTGCTCAGGAGCACAATGTGCAAATCTGTACAAAATACCATTTGTCTTTTATAAAGCATCCTGATTGCCAAGGTGTGTCTTGACATTTAAGCTTCAGCTGTTGGAAAAGGACAATGCCTTGAACAATAACCACTAGATGACGATGGTTAGGCAGGAACCAATAAAGATTGTTTGCGATTTCAGTGGTTCTGCTGAAGCACTGTACAGCACTGCAGTGAAGTCATTGTGACTGCTATATAACTTCTTTCTTCCCACAGTCCCCACAGTGGTAAAAAAAAAATACCGATTCGCAATGTAAAGACATGCACACCCACACATGTGGTCTATTTATTGCGTTGCCCTTGTGGTTTAGCATATGTGGGAAAAAACATAAGAAAATTAAAACAAATAGCTCAATATGCAGAAATGACAGAGAATATCCAGTAGCTGCCAATTTCAATGACGCACATCATGATGTAAGTGCTCTACGTTTTTGCAGCATTAAAGGGACTATGCGGAGTTTAAAAAAGTATTTTCCTTCCCCTACATGTTTCAGCAATGTCTAAATGTGTAGAATGAGCTCAGACCTGTTCACCACAACTGCCTCTGTCCTGTACTGTCACTCAAAAAGGTGTTACTTCGGGTCCAAATCGCGAAGGCCACTGGCCGAAACGTTGCATTAAATAAAGGAACACTGGTGTTGCAAGTATACAGTGTACGAGAGATTTTTCTTGTTCTACGTTTGGCCTCAATGCCTTCTCTGCACCTGTTTCAAACAAGAGATGTACGAAATAAACAGTCTTTAATAATGAAAATGAAGTGCTGCTTTTCTTTATGGTGACTGTGTGAGCTTCAGCAAAAAGGCAAAAAGGTAAAGAGGAGAAAAGACTCTGAATTGATCCAGTCAGTCTCAAATTGTGCATATGACTGAGAGCACGCCTGGAACAGTGACTCTCAGCTCTTTCGTACCAAGGACAAAAAACAATACTACAGCCACTTTGGCCATTGGAATGATTACTAATCCTGAGAGCAGAGTTATTGTGAAGGTCCTCTGACAAACACCAGCGCAATAGTAATGATGCTGGCTCTATGTTCTATCCATGAAAGGAAAAACAGCACAATGCAAAACTGAAATCCAAAGACAGTAAATCAATGGGCAGAGCAGTCTATCAAAGAAGGCAGACACGATCTACCGAGGACCACTCGCTGGTTCACTGCGATTGACCTTCCTTTGACTACAGGTGTCTGCGCAGGACAAAAGACATGGTTCCTTTTGTACCATACCCCTCTTTAGAAGAGACTCAAGGTGAGAAAGGAAAATGGCCTGTCAGTTACATAAACAAGATTCTCATTTGATGGATATATTACTTGATATACAAACCCTTTAAAAACGCTGGTACACATGTGTCATTACGTTTTTCAGCAGTTCAAAACTATGGTAATGTTTTCGTACACATTTTGTAGGTTGGGTCAGAATAATCTAAAAATGAAGTGGTCATTCAAATGAAGTGCGTATTAAAGGTAAGTGTAGGGCTGGACACGACACACTTTAATACAAAAGTGTCACAAGAGGAAAAGTCAATTCCGAATATTATTCCATCACCAGGTATTAAGAACAAGCATTTCTACCAACTTTGAAAGCTTCACTCGTGGCTCAGCTGGGTGTTTATTACCATTAAAACACTTTTACTTTCACTGGCCTGTATCATCCCGCTGTCTGCCATCACATAAATGAATTAACTATTACTTTTCTTATAAACATATTCAAATCAATGAAGTTGATTAAAAAGAAAGCAAGAGCCCACACTTTAGCCAGTGTGCAGAAATCTGTGGTTATTCTATTACCAAAAGCTACAACGCACGTGAGCAAGGATTCCCAAAAGCTCCAGCCAACCCTGAGAACTGCTACATAACAGACAAACCTCAGGTGCTCCCGCCTCCATGACATCTTTTTTGTTTTTTTTTGCTGTCAACATAAAGCAGCCAAGTGACCTCCGGCTCACGTACTGCAGCTCTAAATATCTTAAATTCAGCATTATGCATTTCTCATTCCCATTCCTCCGATCTAAGTTCATCGACGTCAAGTTGCCTGAAACTAGGTCACATTGTTTTAATGCACAACTTCTCGTCTAAAGAGCTCAGACTTTAACAAGAAGGTAGTAAAGCAGTGAAACTACAAATACATAGGCTTTACATAGACTTCAAATCTGTTGTCAACTATTATACCCAAATAAATATGATGTTGCAAGTTTTAGTGAGTATTAACATTACGCGGAGAGTACCTTCTTGTTGTTACCATATTATACATACCATTCCAGTTGCTGTCCTCATCTCAACACCACACATAACCATCTCACAAATGAGAAATAGGACATCTGGGTCAATTTACCACTGACAAAACGCTATTTACATGTGACATGCAATGACTGTAATGAGGCAGAATGGAATAAAACATGCCACAGTCATCTCCATATAAATTGGATCAAATCTCACATGGAAAAATAGAACATGGACATCACAAAAAAACAAAAAAAAACTCTCATATCTCTGGATTTAGCAGCACACTATTACTCATGTATCTATTGGAGATGTGAGTCATGCAGAGTGTATTCAGTGGCATGTAGCAGACAGAAACAACTGCTCCACCTCTATATTTGTCCTCAGGCTCATAACATCCACATGAACTCAGTAATGGAGCCCTGGTCTGTTCCCCTTTCTCTGATGATGTCTGCAAATTACAGTGCCAAGCAAATATTTCACATCTGTATCTGTGGCCTCGTCACTCAATACCATTAATGGGCACAACACTATAGTCAAAGACAGGTCCTGTGTGCCACCGCGAACAATGTGAACATTATATCTGACAGCTCGAATGTTCCATTTTAACACTTAGTCTGAAGATGGTCTTCACAGAAATTAACGCAAAAACATGTTTTAATGAAGTACTTTAAGTAGCTTGTTTACCTTAATAAATCCTTTTAGTAGTCCCTCTGGGGTAATACAAGTGTTAATGGGATGATTGGGGGTCTTTCATCTCCACCTGGTGTCTCTGGCCAGAAAACCACAATTGCAACTTTCCTGCCTCCGAGTTTGAGGCTCCAATGCACAGTAATGAAATCAGGAGGAAGAAGCTAACAGGCTATTGGGCAAAGCTAGCTGTGGGCTAGCGCTACTTAAGCAGTATTTACAGCCAGGTTTGAGTGAAAAAAAATACATTGTGTAACTGGATGTACAATATCCCTCTCTCCCTTTCTCTTTTCTGTCAGTATTTACTCTCAAGGACAATTAATGAGTAAAAAAACGCCACATGCTACGACACCTGCAGTAGCGCGTATGGCCTCTAGGGGCTTGAGTTACTTACTTTAATAAACACAGCATACAGTAAATATGATCTATTTCAATAACTTTGAAGCTTCATGTGCTGAATGTCACTAGCATAGTATTTGTAGAAAATGGCATAGATTTATTATTTATTTGTTTGTTTCAATGTTTGCTCTTTAACAACTTCCGTGTACTCATTGGCGTGTGTTCTTACATTTTCTCAAGCTGAAAGTACGCTACAGTACAGTAATGTGTTGACATGTCACCACTGCAACGTTCATTCATGTGTTACCCAAACGTTTGAGGGAAAATTATGAGTGAAATAGTATTGCAAGACACTTCTGCAACACCTGGGTTGCACATTCACTTCAAAAACAGACTAGTACCAGCACAGCGCAGAGTTACCCTTATGAGTGAAGGAGGAGGAAATGGAGAGTGAGATTGGTCCAGTGATGGCTCTACTTCATCAAAGATCCGAGGAATATGTCCATCTTGTTTCCTAAAGAGAGACACACAGATGACAGGGAGTGAGGCAGTGTTCAGCCTATGGGAGAAGCTTTTTTTTTTTCATTTGGACAACCACAGCCCCGGAAAATATCTGAAACACAATTAAGTCAAGCCATTAAGAAGGATCAGTCTAGACTACAATAAGAAGACAGCTCCAGTTTCAGCATTGTACAAGTAGCTGAAAGGGATATCATTATGAGCCATAACATAATGACTTGCCTGTTGCATTGACTGTAAAGATTGTGTACATGAGGCAGAAAGTATTTTTTTTCCCTTCAAAATAAGTTTTAAAAGTGTAAAGACTTGAAAGTCTGTAATGGGCCACATTGTGTGTGACGAGTGGGGAAGATTGTCTTGAAAGCTGTGACATCTTGTTCTGTTCTCTTTCCAAACCTTATGTGATTGTAATTTTGAGGTATTAAAAAAGTAGAACAATAAAATTCTGGGCTATTTTTTGCTTGCATTTGGACAACCTTAAATTCTGAGTAAACATAGCCTTCATAACAAGAGACTGCTGACCTGAGCTGCGGTTAGCAAACCTTTTGTACCATGTAAGCCACATTTCTCTGATCTCTGCAGAGAAAAGATAGATGTCACTTTCACCTGGCAACATCTTCAAGCTCTCAGAACTGGCATTTCTATACAGCTTTGTGCCTCAGTAGAAGAAAAGTAGTGTCTCGCTTTGAACTTAGAATTCAACAGCTTAACCAGAAAAGCGCTGTGTGCACACGAATGAACCAGGCTTATGTTTAGAATGAGTTACAAAAATGGGATTGCACTGTTCATAATGTAAAACAGCCAAATGACTGAAACTACATTAATCTCCTTCAATTCTGCTTTGTAATTGATACACAGAACTATGCAATGACAATGATTTTTGATATGCAAAATACACAAAGAATTGTTACTAATTGTTAGTATTTCCCTCCTACCGGTTGATCACGTAAATCACTGACTCACTGTCTGTGATTTACGAGCCTCCCATATGAACAGTATCTTTAATAAAGTGCAAATCCAGGTTGATTGAGAACTGCATAACCTGATGCGTCACAAGGCAGCCTAGACTTCCTCCTGCCTGGGCTTAGCATTTCACACTTTCTTCTATCTTTGTATGTTTTTGTGCATTTACACTGTCAGGGATTTCTGCTTTATCTGACAAAGAGAAAACAGCAGTGGCTGACACTTTATCAAATACAACCATCCATGAAGAGGAATTGATGACGCAGCATGGATCAGATTTGTTACGGCAGGGATCACAGAGGAAATTCACTGTGAAGTGGCGGATGTAGATTCATTAAAATATGTGCACAGACCATGAAAAGTCTTATCGATTTTATATGCGCTTAAATAATTGTCGAATGACTCTTGGTTCATGCTACAAAACCAACACATTACGGGCCTTGGTCAAGTAGAAGACTGCATTAGATGTGCAAAAAGTAAGAAAGTCAGAAATATATTGCATAATTTTCCAAATTCTGCAATTTGCTGCAGTCAATTTCAAAAGATTAATGAAGAATGTCTATTCAAATATCAAGAAATATTATACCAATAAATGATGTTTAAAAACAATTCACATGGGGTTTACACTGCACATAACACCATAGGTTTTCTCTGAAGGAGTTTGCAGTTGCCGTTTCATAGTCTATGTTAAAAAGTGTGTGGTCTTTAATTAACATCAGTTAAAAATAACAGTTTGAACAATAACGGTTTGAAAGTCTAATCTTTTCACTAAAGATTTAAATAGGAGCCCGACTTATTATTTGCACTGTGACATCAGTCTGGCTTTTGCAGGTTAGGGAATCTGGGCTATGTTTATTTCAAGTTCTTTCACTGACTTATCCAAGTGTTCTTTTTTTTGCTCATTTTTAAAAAAACAAAACAAAAACAAAGTTTCTCCCTGGGGACCACATGAATGCAGCAATCATTATGCAGCGTTTTATTTGTTCTCTGAAAAGCAGCTCTTTCAGACTTACCGTGTTCCAGTTGTTAAGTCATAAAGTTTAATGACTGTGAGACATAAACAAATAATTGAAGCTATAAGCTGGTGAAATCAGACATAACACGGCTCGAACGATTTTATTCTGTGACTCTAACAGTGTGGTTTATTCATTCATGACCAAATACATGTGATATATAATAATAATTATCAGTATCAGTGTTGTCAGTAGCTCGTGGTGAACGTTATTGACATTGGCATCACAGAGCAGTGCATTTTAGAACTGCAGAGGAGCACTAAATGTAGAAGCACTGTCAGTCAGGTGTTTTTTGTAGCCTATTTCTAATGCGGGGCACGGTCATGTAGTGTTTTCTTAATCCTTTGAACTCAGAGGTCACAAATGTTACCCAAGTATTGCAAGTCGGAGAGGTGTTCAAAACAACAGGATGGAGCTTGGAAAGTCCGACATCCGAGGACAACTGGAATGCAGTGTCCTTTCAATCAGTGCAAATGTTACCATGGTTACTGCTTGAATCAAATGAAGCTAAAACTGTATAAATAAAAACTGTAAAATGTAGCATGCATTAAATGAAGATTATCAAGAGAAAATAATGAAACTGTAAACAGCCCATGAATGTGACAGAGTGAGGAGCAGGTGATGGGCAGCAGCTGAGGTGGCGCAGAGGCAGGTGGCAGGTCACTGTGTCACTCTGAAGCTGCCATGACTGTTAACACCATGACAGTTTGTGGCACGGCTGACACAGAGCAGTGCCAGGATGCCCTCACACATGCGCCAACACTACTAGGCTCAAATGTGTTTCGGAAGATAACCGTTATAATAACATCACCATCCACCTGCAAATGTCGTGAGATTTACAGACTTATTTAACAAAGCTCTATGGAATCATTTCTTCTGTGACGAGGCTTACCATCTACAGGAGGACATATACCAAAGCCCTTCTTTTAACACATTTTTTAAATATATTTAAAGAATATACACGAAAAAAAAAAGCTAACAATACATTTTTTTATCTATCACAAGACAAAATACCACTCTTAAAGGCTATGCGTGAGATGTCATAACATAGGAACAGCATGGAAGAAAGCATTCCATCACCTCAACAGCAGCACATTGAGTGGTAAGCCTACAATGTTATCCATTTGTCAGTCAAGTTGAAGCGTCTATTTGCATTTACATTTATTTATTTATTTATTTTAATTTATTTTAAGAGTATTTTCATGCCACTGGTCATACTAGTGGCAAACAAGTTAAACTGAAAAAAACGTACATTAACTTCGCCAAATGCACTCCAAACAGATTATAATTGCAAGAAGGGGCAGTCTCTGTAGACTGTGAGGTCATTGGGGGTGCAGTTTTGTGCAGTCTGATCATGGCTAGAGGCAGCACCGGGAAATATAAATGAGCAGGCAGCACAGCATCCTCTGCTATCCCAATCTATCATTCACCAAGAGATGCGCAGTAGTTCTCCTCATACAGTAAATGAAGGGTCAAGGCGAGCCATACACTCCTGCTCATTAAAGCAGTCTTCAAGGATTCATTCTACAACCCAAGGTGATTTTACGGCCTAAAACTAGCAGCAAGCACACACGTCAATGATAAGTCTGTTTGCGTATCTTGATATTTTCAGTTGTGTCTTTTTTTGATGAACATAATCATGAACATCATGATGCCACGCCCCCTCCAGTCAGAAACACACACTGATCTTCTGGAGGCCTAGTAAACCTAAAACCTTTGCAGGGATTGCACTGTAAATGAAATCTCGAATATAACTAATATACGTGCTAGTTTAAGTAGCCTGCCAGAGACATCACAAGTTAGTCTGCGAAAATACCATGCGGCTACACAAATAAGTATTATTAATCTCAACTTCATAGTTTTTTAAGCATGTCTTACACTCACATTTATGGAATATTTTAGCTTTTTAGCTATAGTGCTGCAGTGGATCTTACATCGGAGCTAACTGAGAGTGCGTGAATTTGGATAAACACACGAAGGACTGAGAGAGGAGAGAGGAAGAAGAGGCATGGTGCATGGAGGAGCATGCGGACTGGGCGGGCACGTAGTGCCGCAGCTTCAAAAGCTAAATATTGTCCCGTTAACCCACTGTTTCTTACACATTACGTTAAAATTGAGAATAATAAGCTCCAATTTACATTTGTAATAGTGTAATATGAGCCTTCATATTGTGGAGCAGATGACGCTCTGAATAAGTCGTCCTCCCCTTTGACTTTAACACTCAAGTTTATGTGCATCGCCCAACCCTAGTCCCGGGTTCGATCCCTGGCTGGACTGGGCCTTTCTGTGTGGAGTTTGCATGTCCTTCCTGTGTCTGCATTGGTTTGGCTCCGCGTGCTTGATCCTCCTTGGATTTTAAGACAACAACATATTGTTGATTCTTCTTCATACTTGGCCTTTGTTTTCAAAGATCAATCAATCAATGGTTTTGTATAGTCAAATATCACAACAGGAGTTGCCTCACAGGACTGTGCAAACATTAAGGCAATAAAGCAGAACAGTAAATAAGACAAGGCGAATGAAGTATCCAGGCAAATATAATGTCCAAATAAACGTCAGCAGCAGGTGGTGACGAGCAAGAGTTGAAGATTCCTTCAACTCTTGCCGCAACCAGTTAGAGGACGTCAAACCAGTAAGTCTCTTGTCTTCTTGAGAATAACAATTGACAAATATAACATTTGCCCAAGGCTAAATTGTGAGCAAACATGACCACTGCATGTCTGCTCCGATGAATGCACTGGACAAGTCTCACACAATGTCAAGAATAATCTGTCTCAGTGCTTCTACGCTAGAGTTAGCTTTGTCTATTAATGGAAACAGTGTCCATTATAGCTCTCTAAATGGATGTTAGATGTTAGCAGACCGGGGGGTCGTCCAGCGACTACCTCAGAACATGTTGTATTTTTGAAGAACATGGGTCTTGAAAAATGATAATAGCCTCAGCATTAACAGTTAATCAGCATTAACTTAAAACAAATAAACTCTTGCTATGATATTTTGCTTCCAGAAGACTGATGTGATCTGTCACCTATTTCCTTTCACTGCTGCTACTTCCCTTCAGACAGAGTCTAGCCTGACCAGCCGACTCTCTAAATGCAAACAGCCAAGGCCTGTTTCAACCCTCTGCATTCTGATGAGCGACATTGTCAGGGTTATCCGTTTTATTAAACAGCTGCTTACGCAAATATGAGGCCACGTTTGAAAGAATGAAGAGCAAATAATAAAAGAGCAGAGCAACAGTGCAGACTTTTGTTGACATTATCTTCTGCATTTAGAAGAAGTGCTCCAAATTAGTTGGAGAAATTAAAGTTACAAAGAAAGAATTCAGACACTGACCCCACTGAAGGGTCAAAACCATCAGTTAATGTTATGCCTGGTAGATGTACAGATTCATTTATGAATTTATAACAACTAGGTCTATAGCGGAAACTACAACACCTCAAAATAATTGTGTTTTCAATAATAATTTATTTGTAAGATAATTACTGTGTAATTTAAATGTTTGTGGAAGCTCTCAGATGTTTCTCATCGTAAACAAAGGCTCTTATGTAATCATCTGTACTTGGTAGTTTAAGTGTTTGGCAGCAAGCCAAATATATGGCTTGCTGCAATATATTTGGCCATCTCAAAGCCACCAACAAATACTTTGATGATAATTCGGTTAAAGTTTTAGCTAAAGAAACCAGATGGCTTGAGGGAGTGGTGAAAGAGCCTATTTTTGTGAAGAAACTAATTCCTGTATTTAATAGAAGAAGAAGATCTTTATTTATATAGCGCCTTTCACAGACATAGTCACAAAGCTCTTTACATGAGACAATTGGACATTCACTCCATACTCAGTGGTGGTAAGCTACGTTTGGAGACTGACAGAAGCGCTGTCGCGACTGCACCAACGGGCCCTCTGACCACCACCACACATTCACTCACACACATCATTCATCCTGGCCTATTGTACATGTTTTTAGTGGTACCCTGGACCTTCTGGCTGTGAAGCGAGAGCGCTAACCGCTGCGCTACCGTGCCGCCCAATAGAATTGGTCGTCTTAACAACATGACACCTCTGTACAGCAGCCTCCTCTGCCCTTAAGTGTAGAGGACACAGTCATACCAATAAGTCTGAGGCACAGACCTGGGCAGATGGATAGGCAGTTAACGAGCAGGCCTTGAGTACCAGAGCAATGGAGGTCTAGATCTACCGCACCAGACAAGACCCCAGGTGTAGACTGTGCAAAAAGGCTCTTGGGACAGACCATCACATATCTGCAGGGTGTAAGATGCTGGCAGGGAAAGCTTACATGGCGCGCCATAACCAAGTGGCTGGTATAGTGTACAGGAACATCTGTGCAGAGTATGGGCTGGAAACCCCAAGGTCAAAGTGGGAAACACCTCCAAAGGTGGTAGAGAATGAGCCAAGATCCTGTGGGACTTCCAGATATAGACTGGAAGTCCGTGTCCGGACAGAATGGTAATGGCGAACCAACCGGACATTGCGGTGGTGGACAAAGAGCAGAGAAAAGCCTTTGTGGTTGACAGCAATACCAAGTGACTTCAACATCAGGAAAAAGGAACATGAGAAACAAGAGAAATACCAGGGGTTCAGAGAAGAGCTGGAGAAGGCCTGGAGAGTGGCATCAGTGGTGCCCGTGGTCGTTGGGGCCCTCGGGGCAGTGACCCCCAAACTGGAGGAGGGCTACAGCAGATCCCAGGAAATACATCAGACATCTCAGTCCAAAAAAGTGCAGTTCTAGGAACAGCAAAGACTCTGTGCAGAACCCTCAAGCTCCCAGGCCTCTGGTAGAGGACCCGAGCTTGGAGGAAAAGGAGAGACCACCCGCGGAGATTATAATATATATATACCAAATAGAAAACATCATATATATACTGTACATACATACTGTATACATACATACATACATACATACATACATACATACATACATACATACATACATACATACATACATACATACATACATACATACATACATACATACATACATACATACATACATACATACATACATACATACATACATACATACATACATACATACATACATATGTATATATAATGTTTTCTATTTGGTGTTGCATCAGTAAATGTATATGATTAGCACTTTATTCATAATCCCTGTCAATATCAGAGCAATACAAGTTGCTGAAATAGCTCAAAGATATACTTGACATTTTAGCTCAATAATATTTGACACAATGCAATGTATGACAGCGTATCAATTGCGTTTCTCAGGAGAAGTATATGGTATTTTCTTTTGCTAACAAAATGCATTATATCTGTGCTTTTAATATTACAAAAGGCTCCATAAAGTCTCATTTTCTTTTTTTGCCTTTGGGACGTTAGCTGAATGTTTCCTTTGTCCAGATGAAGAGATGGACACAGACACATAAAGCCCCTAAGCTGTGCAGGTCCACTTAGTAGACAGCAACTAATCTAATCAAGTGCAGCAGCTAATGCACAATGAAAGCAAAGACATTTACTCAAGATGCCAGTCAGCGGCATCCTGTGCGCACACATGGTCAGAGCAATGGAAAGTTTGTTGTGAAGAGTGGGTACTGACCTTTACAGAGCATCAAATCTTCATCATCTCAATCTCAAAGTAATCTGTTTTATCTCACTATCTTTTAGCTCCAATCTGTGCAACTCCAAAACGCAGTGCTTCGCCTCAGTTCCAGCCTCTGTGTGCTACACCTGCTGCTGCCTCCGCTCAGCTGATCCTCCGAGTATTGCCCTCCCTTTCTTTATCCGATTCCCTGCTCACATGTTTCTGCTCTGGAGGCAGGCACAAAACGCCATCCTCTTTCTCTTCTGTTGCGTGTGCTGTCTCCTCTTTCTTTCTCATCTCTACCTCCCTCCCCTGTCTATCCATCTATTGCTGTTGGTTTGCTCACTCACTCTGGGCTGCCATTGCTAATAACGCATTCTGATCATTCAAAAATGACCAAATGGGCTTGAAAGCAATGTTTTGGGAAAAACAAGAGCAATTTTAATTCCACATTGTGCTGTTAACAGCCAAGCGCTGACAGCTTTTCTGAATACTGTAAAAAAAAAAAAAAACTCTTGAGAATAATTATGGTAACAAGGCCTTGTCCAGTTGAGACATTAGTGAAAGGCAGTTAGCCAAAAAGCCTCAGTTGCTATGCACATTTTCAAATATTTATACAGAAAACAGGAAATACCAGGGACCTCTAACGTGGAGTAATCATTGCTGGATGAAAGAGTGCAATAGTAAAACACCAAAGTAGTCAAATCCTTCATATGATATGGGTAACCTGCTGCAATTGGTGGTTTATGCATAACATTGTGTTGGTTGGTACGAGTTGCTTCATGCCATCTTGTGGCTGTACAAAGTAACTACGAAAATAAGTGAAAATCAACTATCAATTCAAGTCGTTTTTGAAAATAGCTGGATACTAGTCTATCCACAAACTTTACACCATATGCAACACAAAACATTAAATGTAGTGCGATGCCAGGAGTATCACTGATCAAGTCGAGATTTTGTTGTTGTTGTTATTTTTTGCAATAAATCCATATTCCTGATCTCACAACAAAAACATCCCTTCAGCAACACTTGATAACAAGTACCATTAAAGGAGGTCTCATTTCCTAGTTCTATTTTTTTTTAATTCATGCAGTCCTGATATTTGAAGAGAGCTAGCGCAGGTCTATGGTAACTATTAGCCTGCATTAAAAACCTCTTCAAAATCATCGGGTAGTCCTCCAAACATTGCCATATCTGATTTGTAGAAAGCTCCTTTGTGAATTCCATATGTAGTAATGCCGGCCGCAGGTAAACAAACTACTGTAGATCCGATCGCAGATCACTCCGCCGCTGCGTAGCTTAAACCAGGAAGCTGATGCTGCTCAAATATGAGTTATTTTTAAGTTATTATGCAAAATTGACTTTTTCAAGCTTTACATCATGTTATTATGTCATTCCCTCATTAAAAACATGCCTGAAGTGTTGCCTTGGCACATTCACGTATTTTTGAGTAATCTGTGAAAACTCTGATGGCAGCCATTTTAGGGATAGGTTTGCCTGGGTCCTCCTAGGAACGCCATCACCTCCTGGAGACGCCTCCGAGCTTTCGTCACCAGCCGAGTAACCAACCACTGCTCCTCAGCAGAACCCCCTCCCCACTGATGCCACAGACAGCGTGTGGAGGGGGCGTGTCGGAAAGGGTCAGAGGTTCTTAAAGAGACAAGACATTCACTACAGCCATTTTGAGAGAGCAATTTCATACAAGGCAGTTATTCTAATGTACTGCATTTTAGAGGTTTATTAATGTCATTATAATCTCTAATAAAAATCTATGCAATAGACGGAGTCTACTGGATACAAAATGTGGCAATACGCAATATAAAATAGAGGAGTCTGGGAGGTGGTGCAGGTGCGGGGGGCGGGCGCACGTGCTGCTGTGTTGTCAGGTTTAAGCAGCATGGTCAGGCTGTGATACCGGCGCCACACAGAGGACATCACTCTTCACTCTTTCTCTCAGGACAGCGTTTCATTAACAGTGGATAAATAAGCAGTTTGGTTCCTGTTACTGTGTAAAAAGTAGCTTTTGTAGAGCACGATGTTTATGAAACATGGAGGAGGAGAGAGAGATACGGAAAAGAGGAGACGGTAAAGAGGAGACAAGACACATTGAGCTGCGGCGCTGGCTGCTCCGCGCCGCGCACGTCTCTGCCCACCCAGGTATGTGCGCTACTGCTGCGTGCACGTGCGCGTAGCCGCGTACCTCGCAAACATGGTGCTGCTGTGCAGATGCACCTATCTGAGCCTTAAATAAATAATTATTTACGTCGGGTTTGTTTCGGGTTCGGGCTGACCCGGGCTGGGTCGGGTCGGGCTTGATTTTTTGGGCGCGATCTAATCTCTACTGCATTTACAGACCAACAGAAGGTTTGGTCATCATTGTGTGCTATAGACTGGTGCTATGTGATTGAAAAAAGCATAATACCCCCTCTTTAAATGCAAAATGGTTTTATTTTAAAAATGATTCAGTCAATATATGGGTAGTCTGGTGTTATAAGTGATTTGCCTCAGGTGCACTGTGCTTGGGTCAGACTGTTTTTAATGCAGGCTACTAGTTACCATAGACATGTGCTAGCTTAGCACTAGCCTAGCACCGCTAAACTCTTCAAATATAAGGACTGCATGAATTAAAATATATATATCTCCAGGAATCAACAACACTCTGGATAACTAGGAAATGAGTCCCTGCGTCAAAAATCCTAAAATATCCCTTTAAAGAATATGCTGATATACACACAACTTAATGCTGAAGACAAGACAAGTGAACAAGAAAACTAGTGAAGCCAGCAACTACGCCGTAAAAGTCCTGAAGCGTAGATACTGAGATTGTGTGCATATATGCAGGGGGATTACTTTACCAAATGTGTTCCACTTTGAGCAGAAATGAATCAGAGAACCTTCTCCGGTGCTGGCCTGAACCTCCGCCTGCTGCATCCTTCCTCTGAGGCATTACCTTCACACAGGCTCAGCTGCTGCTCGGGAGGGTTGGCTCTGGCGGGACTCCGGTAACGGTAGCACAAACAACAACGAAAATCAATATGCAGAGTCTGGTAAAGCCAAAACTGAGATGGGATGCGAGTCCAGCCTGCAGTCAACTCCCCCACACACCCTGAATATAACGTTACCATCCGCCCAGAGCACAAGCATAATATACCACAATGGGAAACATCAACACACCCTATTCTGGAGTTACAAAACCGTCTTTCAGTTTGTTCAATGCTGTTCAAATTGTACAATGTGTATCATGGTACTTGTGTTTTTTCTCGATGTTTGACTTAGAGACTGATTTATTGATCTTTTGTCCTCTTTTGAAATTGAAGATGTTTCACCCCATATCCATAAAAAAACGTCCTCTGTTACTCTTCTCGATTTGCTGGTACTAAAACCAAAAATGTCTGAGTGTTGCTTGCTGTGAAAAGTTTAAGAAGCACTGCCCTGGGGGAACACCTGAAGTAAGCCAAGACTGAGCAGACCGTGAAGGCAGACTGTGGGATAAAAGTCGAACCAACATGGATGCCCCAGCGTGAAGTAATCTGACAGGGAGGAGGAGCAGGAGATTAAAGGGGGAACTTTGCCAGCACGAGACAGAACAAACGAGAGTCAAACCAGGTCGCCGGGTGGTTGACTAAACAAATTATCAGTCTCAGTCCATGCGGGAATACAGTGCTGTCAGCCAAATCAGATGGTGAGTAATTACAAGAGCAGTGGTGTATATGGGTCATGTTGAGATTCCTTTGCTTTTCATTAGTAGCACCCCCTGCGTTTACTATGGAGATGAGTGTGCCTGACTGTCAGCACTTTTCCATGGGTGACAAACTAAATTTAACGTTTGCAAAAGGGAAGCAAACAACAAATTGCTGAATTTGGTAAAGTGCGACAAGTAAGAAAAGAACATGGTAACAATGTAAAAGTAAGATGCACAGCTAGTGGCATTTTTAATTTAATAAACGTAATATTATAAATGAATAGTTTGAAAGTTCTGGGTTCAAAACTCAGCAATTGGAAGCGGAGCCATAGTACTCTGATTAAACCAACCTTAAGGCCAAACCACTGTGGCAATATCTGATCTCAAAGCGAGAGAACAAGCCACACAGCAAGTAAGTTCAAATTCTAGACTGTGCAGGGCCTTTCTGTGTGGAGTTTGCATGTTCTCCTTATATCTATATATCTATGACCTCCAAACACGCACACAATTTAGTTGTACAGTTGTAAAATCACAATTGAAGCTCTCTCTCATTTTGGCAGTGCCTTTTGCATGACACAAATCACACAAATGTTTTTTGTTTACTCCACACTCATGTAGCCAAAGCTGCCCTTGGTGTATACTGATAGAATTGAAGCGACTAACATCTGTGCCAATACGATGCACTATTCTATCACTCAGGCCACGAGATTGGGCATTCACAATGTGGTATGGCCATGGAAGATGGCTCTGTTTAGTACCAGGAAGGGAGACTGTGTGGAAACATTATTCATCTGTAAGTGTTTGAGGGTGGCTAGAGGGCTCGAAGGCGTAGACTGGCAGCCTTGCTGTTATCAGAATACCACAGGGTAGCTGTGGCTATATAATTCATCTTACCATCTCGGAGTATGGGGAATGGATTAATAATGCGGAAACCTGTCAGCTCCTGTAATTACCCCTTCTTTGTGTGGTCCGCTGCACTGGCTTTGGCAGAGACTCCTGAGCCTAAACTAAGAATGAGAGTGCAGAAGTCACAGATGAGCCAAACGCAGGAGCCTATTCACTAAAGAGCAACATGATTAGTTTTCTTTTGAAATGTGCCTGTTAAATATACAGTACATTTGTATTCAGTTCATTCACCTCCCCTGCACAAAAACCTAGACCAGATTGGACCAGTTCAAGGTCTCTAATCACAGCCGGAGGGAAAGCTTTAGGTCAGCTACCTGTCCTGCATGTTAACATAAAAAAACTACAAAGAGTCATGCCTCCAACAAAGCCTTTGCAGGGCCAAGATCAATACGTGTTTACAATCGAAGCATTGTTGACATTGATGATGATTTATTCATCATCAAGTAAGTAAGTAAGTGCTTTATTTGCCATTGTACAATTTTGCATTCAGAATTGCATTCAGGTGATTGTATTATCAACTCATAGAGGCACAAGATCAAACGTCTTCTTTCCTCAAAACATGCACTACGTAAATTATTTCGTTAACAGTGACTATGACTCCCTTGTGTGATCAGAAACATCAAGGTAATACTTACTGCATTTACGTCATCAATTTCATTTTCAAGACTGGAGCAAAACGTAATGTAGTGCGTCATCAGTTTTTTTTTTTGTGCCCCTTAAATTTCATAACTCGGATGTTGTAGAGCTTCATTACCCCAATGCAACCTCCCACTGGTGGTTAAATGGCGACAATTCCTCGTAACATTACCCGCGCAATAAGCCTGAGATTTCCAATTAACTTGTAGATACATCTATATTTAGTGGCGGGCCTGATGAAGCGTGGCAGGGAGAAATGCACAGTAAGCACTCGTGTCTATGAGGGCTATTGGTCGTCTTTTGGACTGGGCAAACATATCAATGACCACTGACACAGACCTGTAAGACTAAAGGGTCAAGGAGGCATCAGCGCGGTCAGCCTCATCTCTGCTGACAATGTGGTGTGAGAAAGACGAGCTTAGACGAGTTGATACGTACCTGTCTGGTCTTTGTGCGTGCCCGTGGAAGAGCGTGGTCGCCTCTATCACCCCGTTTGGAGCTATAGGAATACATTGGGAGGGGCCAAATACTAACATCTTTGGTCGTTGTGCGTGACTTGTGCGGCACACACATTTACCAGACAGGTACACATCAACTCGTCTAAGCTCAGGTAAGAACGTGTCTCAGTATGGATAAACGGTGGCCTGTTCCTTTAAAGCTCAAGTATATGTTTACAAAATAGAAACAAAAAGGCAAGTCTCACCAACGTCAAGCACACTTCATCTTGCTGTTTTTTAGCCAAAACCCATTTTCCCTCATGACAAATCATTTGGCAGACTCTAAGTCAGCAGCAAACACCAGACAACAACAAGTTTCTACCTTGATTTCCATCCAGATACTGTCCTCTCTTTGTTCCCCTGTTAGCTTTCTCCTCACATCACTGGCCCATTAGGGACACTGAGCAGCCATTAACAGTGATGAAGAACAGAGATCACCAATTAGGAGCCTCTTCAGCTTACTTTGCTCCACCACTCGACAGAAGACCACTTCATTTCCACTTAGATCGCTGCATCACTCAGACAGTTGTCTCAGAGCAGTCCCGACTGTACAGCAGCACGTGCAAACCATGGCTTCTGTTCCTGGAAGGTCTCTCACTGAACCATTTTGATTAAAATTCATCGTGACATCCCAGTGCGTATCCTGATAAAATTGCTCTCCTTTTTCATTAATGTTAATTTCACTTATGATTAGGGGTCCGATTGCCACAGAAATATTCCAACAGCTTTTGTCGGAAAAACTATATTTGTTCACTTTCTCTCTCCAGCGCAGTGTGAGCATGTTACTGATAGAGATAAGCAGCGTCATTATCAAGAGCAATCAACTTAATGAGGGCCTAATTGGGAACGCTCCGAGGTGAGCAGTTTAGCGCTGTCAAATAGCAGCTCTTAGAGAAAATAGCCTCGTTTTAAAACTTTTAGATAATCCTTTTTCCTGAGAGAACGCATTCATTTATTTGGCTTGACCAGACAAAACAATGGCAGAGTGTCATCGCTGTACCGGCAGCAGGGTGATAGTTGTGAGGAATGAAACACAAAAGCACCCAAAAATACATCCTGACAGATTCAGTAAAGCCTCCCGACAGTCACAGGCAACAACAGGACAAGCATAAAGAAGGAACTACACAGACCACAATAAAAACCACAGCACTTATAATAATGTAATTAAATCCTCTCTCTGCTTCTGAGTAAAGATGACACATGCACTCTCGGTATGAGACCTCAAACAAAGACATTTATAAATGCTCCCCAAAAATGCAAAGTTAGTAGTTATCGATAACAAGCAGATAGATCATGTTTGGTAAAGAAGGATCAAATGATAAGAACTCTTGGTTGTTGTGCGATCAAGAATGGTTGTCTAAAATGTAATGTTCTTTGCTTTGTTGAGTGCTTTTGGCGAGCAATGAGGAGAATTTACATTTTCCGATTATGTCTCTCAGTCCCCCTATAGCGCATTCTCAAGCGCTCTTTTTTCTCTCCTTACTTAGCATAGCGTCTGTCTGGCAGCGTTGCAAACAAAAGGACAAAATGCTGATAAACAGATGAGGAACGCATTCACGCTGTTGGCAGGAAAACCAAACTCAGGCTCGTCGATCATCGCGCCACAGGAACTCTACGTAATGAATATTCACTTTTAGCAGTTCTGAGAGGACAGCTGGCAGGTAGAGCAACCGCAAAAACATCTGGACGCTGCAATTTGCATAATACTTACACATGTCTTCATTCAACTGCAGGTAAGGAAACAGCAATACAAGCCTTACATTCAATTTGAGATTCATTTCCGTCTAAAGTCACGACAAAGGGAAGTCTTTTGTTATTTTAGTCAGAAACAGAGAAGCAGCAAAGACTTTAATAGCCACTCTTCACCGTTTTAAGATCATCCTTTTTTTTTTTCTATTGAAGGATTAAAGATGGAAAAGCCTTTCATAGCTGAATCCGTCCCATAGGCTGCTGACTGTACGAAATGCTGATGGACAAATCAAAGTCTAGTGCTGTACTCCTTTGCAGCACGCTGAGTCAACGGCCTTGAAAATACTGTAGCAATGGAAGGTGCATTTTCAGTTTAGAGCGCACAAAAACACAACTCCAGGGATATACAATGGATCTGAAGAGAAGAAGATATTGACGCTAATCCCCATTGGTAGATATCTGAATGTGCTATAATGATTTTTGTAATAATACATTTTGGAAAATACAGGGGAAAACATGGACAGAAGACTCATCTCATATATATGTCACTGTTTTTGTATATTTATGAACAATCATGCATGAATGAAGACTCACCATAAGACTCTGGTCCTGGAGAAACTCTTGTCCGCCCTGAAACAGGGAGAGAGAGATAAAAACGTCATCATAAAGACAGAATAAAGGGAACAGGACATAGACGTGCAGAATGATCTCATTCTCGCCACCAGAGTCTGGGAGATTTATTTCAACAATTACAAATGTCACATGATTTAAAAAAAAAAAAAAGTATGGCAAGGACAAGGATATTGAATTCCACTCGGACGTCATGACAATTTATAAATGAGTCGTGATCTGGCCCTTTAGCGATTTCTCAATTTGAAGGGATTGTTTTATTGTTATGTTTTATCATTTTGCAGCAGTGGACACACATAGTGACACGTGGTGCTCACTTTTCTACATTCACTCCTCACATCGGCCATGAATGAGTATTTAGTGTCTCTATTCCAGGTTAGCTGTCCTCTCAAACAAATTGTTAGTTGTATTTGTTGGTTTAGTCAATTGTTTAATCATCCTGCTGGCTGTAGTGCACTAACTGATGAAATAGAAAATGCTGAAGTTTGTATTTTCATCCTGTTAAATGATGAAGAAATCGATAGTATATTATCTGACCCAGCATTTTGGCCTTTTAGAGACCCTATCATGTGCTATTACTGAACAAATCTCTCATCCTCTGATGGGCTTTAGCAATCTTCCTCATTCACACTTTAACAGATTTCATTAAAGATGTAATTTTTCCAACACAGCCCATAAAAAATGCACAAAGTTGCACCATTTTTCAAGCTGAAAGGATGAAAATGCAATGACGCCAAGGTGTCTTCCTCCACTGCCCGCGCCTCGTTTATCCGCAGCTCTGCCGCGAAACACCTGCACACAGTCCACCCCACACCGTGTCCGCTCAAGGCAGGCACGGACAAGAGTGCTATTCAGGCACAGCAAATGGAGCAGGAGGCTGAAGGGAACAATGACTCGAGCAGTGAGCAGTTTTTCATGAAACTGGACGATGCCGCTATACGGGATGAGGTTAGTCAGTGAGGATGATTCCAAACCTCATCCCATATTGTTAAAACGTAGACCTCCACCGTTAATTCTTTATGATTTATGTTCTTGCTCAAGTTAGTTAGTTAGTAAATTTATTTTTTTCGGTCATTATGAACATTTAAATCACATGTCACATATTTTCCAAAGATCTTAGACATTATACAATAAGAAAACACATACATTAAGAATTTAATCTAAATGATGCCTGACCGAAAGGGGTTTAGGCTGAAGCCAAGACTTATTCTGCCTAACCCCTTTTACAACTGTGACTCTGTGTCCAAAGATGACACATTATACACTTTCTTAATACCAACGATGGTAACACTTAAGCACAAAACTTAAACGTCAACAATCAGAAATTATGCTATGTATCCACGATCAACTTCTTTTCTAATGGTTCATTCAAGTGTTCTATACTTCTCTATCATGTTTAACTTATACATTTTCTTAAATGCTTTAATAGTTTTGACTGATAAACACCTCCTCTTAGTATTACTGTGCGCCATAGGTTTTTGTAGCAGATCAGTTCCTCTAAGGTTGTATATAGATTCTCTAGTTTGAAACATCTCCTGTAAACACTGAGGGAGCATGAGATTGTGAGCTTTGTACATCACCACTGCTGTGCAAACATCAACAAGATTATGCAATTTTAAGATATTTAGTCTAATAAAAAGTGGATTCCAAATGAACTGCATGGGAGTCCAAGCTACAACGCATTCATGGATTTATGAATTGACACTTGAAGTCAGATTTTAGTTTTACGGTGCAGTTTGCAATCACTGCTTTCATATTAAAAGGTAGAACTTCATCGGGACACAAGACTGTTTTAATTGTCTCTTCACTTTGGTCTCTTTATGTGATCTAAAGCAGTGGATCTCAACTGGCGGGCCGGGACCAAAACATGGGTCGCGGAACCGTTTCCAGTGGGTCGCGAGCCTTTCCCAAAAAAAAACATTTCTTTCAATATTTATCTAATGAAGACACTTCCTAAGTCTGTTAAAATGCATGTTTTCTAGTTGCTTCGAATATGAATCCAGCCTTTCTAATGCTTGTTCAACAATAGTTTGTGAGAAAAATACAGTCATTTACAATATATATATATATATCACAAATTCAAGTCATATTTGGGTTGCCATTCTTGGGCAATGGTGGGTATGGTTTAACTTCTCAGAAAGATTTTATATTTTTTACACTGACTGAACATTACAACATGGTTAAAAGGTTAAAAAAAAAGTTGATTTTGACATGTTTTTACCTTAAATTCTTCCCAAAAGTGCCCCGTAGTTCACACACTAATTAAGGAGAATCTGTGCTAATAATGACCACTTATTCCTCCTCCCCAAGGCCGAGCGGATCAAATGTGCGACGGCTCTTTGTACTGGCTGCACACTCGAGAGAACACACAAGAGGCAGGTAATAGCGGAGGTTTTTCAGACAGTCACGTCCACATTCATCTCAAGCCTTGTTTAAAAAGTTGCAAAATGTCAATGTGACTCAATTTCAACTCCGCGTGCGGTCGCTGCAGGGTCACGGAAGAATTATGACTCCAAATCAGATCTCCCTTTCTCTTGCTCCAGCGTGACATGTGTGCGCCCCGGCTCTGAGCATTTCAATGACTGCGTACGCCTGCCATTAATCCCGATGCTATTACTATCATCCGCTGACACCCACAGAACACTCCATATTGATTATTTCTCTTCCGAAGCCGATGAAAAACACACACAGATAAATGAAATGGTCCACAGTGACACATCTTGAATGGGGGTGTGTTCAAAGGCAAACGCTGTGCATGATTTACCGGCATTTGCTTAAACATTCATTGGAGGGACTGTTGTTCGATATAGATTAGACTAGCAGTGAGGAAGCTTGGATGTAAGGGGTTAGGGGTTAAAAAGATCATTTCGCCGACACTAAGAGCCAAATAACCTCAGTATATAAATATAACAACCGGCTCAAATATAATGTATTCGTTAAAAAGGAACAGAACTATCATACACTGACGGTAACGATGGTAGCACTTTGTTAGGTGCATAAAATGATCTGGTTTTAGTCTAACAATAGGCCATCCATTTTATAGCTTGTGATATTAGCACTAATAGCTTCTAAATTTCCTGAGAGACGGGCTCATGCTTTACAGACCACTTAAAAAGTATTGTAATGGTCGATGCTTGCACCGTTCCGGAAATGCCTCGTCCCTTTACTAACCTTTTTTATTATTCAATAGTGAAGATACTGTATCTGGGCCTCAGTAAGTCTGCCATAAGCGCCACTGCAGGTGTCGTAGCATGTTGTGTTTTTTTTACCCATTAATTGTCCGTGAGAGTAAATACTACACTGACAGAAAAGACAAAGGGAGAGGGGGATATTGTGCATCCAAGCATAGCAAGTTACTTAGTGCTGCTTTAAGGGCCATAATATTGCATGAAAAAGTAAATCACTTCTCATCAGTGGGCACAGTAACAGTTTTGAATATTTGCAACTAAAGAGAGGGGTTTGGGGAAATTGACTTTCATTGACAAAACCAAGCAAAAACAACAGAGGCCCTAAATTAACCTCTTAATCCCCGCCATTTCCTCCAGTTCAGCCCTACTCAAATCGAAACGTTTACAGCCTATTGGCCAGTGTAACGCCTCATTGTTAAAAATGGCTTTTTGTTACACATTTTGGGGTTTTTCATCACTTTCATGTTGTGTTTTTGTGGCTTCTTTGCTGCATTTTTGTCGCTGTTTTTGTCACCTTTTCATCACTTTTTTTGTTGTGCTTTTTGGTCACTTTTTTGTTGCTCTTTTGTGGCACTTTTGTTGCATTTTCATCCTCATTTCAGTCTCATGTTTGTTACAATTTTGACTTGACTCTGTTCAGGTGGGGGTTAAGAGGTTAAAATGAACATGGACTGAAGTCAATGAAGGGCTTTTGAAGCATAACATATAATAATAACAATAATGACTCAAGAGAGCAGCAGATATCGGTATACAGGTGTGAAGAAGAGCTAAGCTTTTTTAGTCAGGGTTCATCTCTGTGTACTGTTACTGTGTAGCTCAGGGCCTGTGTTGTGTCCGTGCTGTAAGAGAATGTATGATGTAAGGAGCCGAAACAGAACCCTTTCATGTTTGGCAGAATAAAAAATATATATAAGCTAGTGGACCTTATTGGAACAGGAAAGCTCTTCACACACGTCTGTCATCAAACATAACTCAACCTTTGAGCAAGTACAATGTGTTTGACGTGTAAATACTGACACTGCACTTGTTGCTGGTGGGCCTCGTGGTGCGTTTGTTGCAAATGGAAACATTAGCGTTGGCAGCTGAGGGCGAAAAGTCAGAGCAGTTCCAATGCCACAGCCCCAAGTGAGGAGCATAACATAAACAAAGCACCTCCTTAGACATGCGGCTGCTGAACAACAAACAGTAGAGTGAACGTGAGAGTCGGTGATTAGGGGAGAGCGGGATGGGTCTAGGGCTGGGTAGCGGTAACCTCTTAACCCCCACCTGAACCAAGCGCATTTTCTCCAGTTTGGCTTTACCCAAATCTAAAAGCTTCTTGGAAAAAAGCATCAACATAGCAACGGAAACAAGGATGAAAATGTAGCAAATAAGCGACAAAAGAGCGACAAAAACGTAACAAATAAAGCGACAAAGAAGCAATAAAAGAGCGACAAAACGAGCTAAAAAAACCAAGCAAAAAAAAAATGTAAAAGTGATGCACCGATCCGATACTGGTATCGGATATCGGAGCCGATAGCTACTGAAAAAAATACGATATCGGGTGTTATCTACAATCCGATACTGAACGGATACCAGTTCACCACCTTAAAAGAAAACTTTTACCACCTAAATCGAAGTGAATATGGGCAGCATATCATTGGAAAGCTAAGAAATCAATCGCTTAGTGAGTTTCAACCTCCGCAAACGCATGTTTGATCACCGCGCGAAATGCAGTGGTTAACCATCCCCTTACATACAACTAATGACACTTTCTTTTACAGAATGCCTAGGCAGTGGAAAAGAAATACTGACAGAGGTGCCTTCAAATGTTTAAAAAAAACAAACATCTGATGAGGTCACAAATAAGGGCAAGTCAGTCAGATCAGTGTCTTATGGGGAGCATACTTGTTGTCTTGTTGAGTTTGGTCTTATTTCTGTACTGTCTTTCTTTTTACATGTGTTGTGTTGTCGTGTGTTGTCATGTACTGTCATGCCTTGTGCATGTGCGGCTCTTGTTATTTTCAATCAATGATTGAAAGGACCCCCTCGAAAATGAGATGGGACATCTCAAGGGGCAAAGTGTCGAAGGCACATGAGATCTGCGATATAACACTGAGCAGATACTGCAAAACACAGAGGAAGCTGAAAGAACAGAGAGAGAGAGAGACATTGTTCTTTTATTTCAATAAACGTCTTTTGGAAGCATATCACATGGCGTTGCCTCGGTTTTTGCTTATTTTGTTTAACTGTTACAACTTACCCCATCATGTGTTACAACCTAACTTGTAACAAAGGACCACCTAGTATTTCATGTCACCTCATGATGTCTGTGATATTCTTGCAGAGGTTTGAATTGGTGCCATTTGTAGTAAACAAATGTGGGCACTGAAGGAAAAAGGTCCAACCAGACCTAGTCTCCCCTACTACTGGCATGGCAAAAAATAAAAGTTAAAATAGCAGGTACCGAAAGATATAATATCTTTAGAGACCAAGGTGTTGTTGGTCCAGGGTAGCATTAAATACAGTTACTTGGTTGTTTCATTTCAATTAAATGATACTAATTTAAAAGAAGCCCTTACTAGCTATTCAAATACATGCATTTTGAAGTTGATTATTCTGCAGCTTCTAGTTTCCAGATTTGGAATTATAAAATTCAATGATCTCCCAGTGCCTAAGTGGGTCGTCCATTTGTCGAGGATTAGAGATTCAGAAAAATCTATGAACTACAACATTTAAAGGAAATCCATAGACGAGTGGCTGAATGCATTCAAGTTTTTCTTTTTTTCTTAAACCACATTTATCGAGAGCTCTTCATTCTGGTTTCTCTCAGACTGACACCAGATGTTGCGTAAAAGTTGCCTTAAACACGTGGCTGTGATAGTTCCTATAAAGCATTTGGTGTGAAGCCTCAAAGCGAACTCTATAAAGTTATTGTTTAATGATGCGATTAAGTTCATTGAGTAAACATTCTTGACCTTTGGTATCAAATTGAGAGCCACATCTGCATAATCTGTGTTTAATGTAGCTGCTCAGCATGATTAAAAATATAATCCAATCAAGCAATTTGAATAATCAACCCAAAAATTAAGAAAAGCTGTTTTGACAACGGGGAAACCAAACATCACTTTTCTGTTTTCATTACTATGTGTCATCTGATAAAATAGTGCCACCATCTCACTGAATTATTTGGGGATCATATACTTTAAAACTGAGCATTCAGTTGGTGAAAACATTTATGACAAAATATGCCAAAGGAAGTGTGAGCCGTTTGAACTCGGAGCTGTCCATATTTGCTTTACAGTTTTTCTCCATTGGTTTGGCTCATTTCTTGAAACAGAAATTACATTCTTAAAACTCTAAGCTCATTTGGCAAAACAGTCTTACAGTTCAGCACAACACCATGGTTCACCTGCAAAAGCTCATATCTCTCCCAAAACAGTTCACTCATGCTTCAAAACTACATTTCCTTCTCATTGAAACAGTCAATGCCCCCAAAATGGCAAAGATCCTTCTCAGTTGCTTTGGCTCATTTCTTGAAACAGACCGGACGTTCTCAACACTCTTGGTGCTTTTACCAAAATAACGTGGATGGTTCGGCACAACACCATGGTTCACCTGCAAAAGCTCATATCTCTCCCAAAACAGTTCACTCATGCTTCAAAACTACATTTCCTTCTCATTGAAACAGTCAATGCCCCCAAAATGGCAAAGATCCTTCTCAGTTGCTTTGGCTCATTTCTTGAAACAGACCGGACGTTCTCAACACTCTTGGTGCTTTTACCAAAATAACGTGGATGGTTCGGCACAACACCATGGTTCACCTGCAAAAGCTCATACCTCTCCCAAAACAGTTCATTCATGCTTCAAAACTACATTTCCTTCTCATTTAAGGCAAGGCAAGGCAAGTTTATTTGTAGAGCACAATTCATACACAAGGCAATTCACAGTGCTTCACAGTTGCATAAATACAAGAAAGCAAATAGAATCAATAAAAACATCAACATAAAACTAATCAATTACAGTAAGAGGCAAGAGTGCAGATAAAATACTTTCAGTTATATGCATTTTTAAGTCTTGTTAAGATTCGCTCTGTCTTGAGAACTATTTTTAAGTCTTGTTTGGACTCGCTCTGTCTTGAGCACTATTTCGCTCTGTCTTGAGCACTATTTTTTAAGTCTTGCTTGGACTCGCTCTGTCTTGAGCACTATTTTTCTTGCTCGTTCACACAAAGTTACCTAACCTCTGTTTTGTCGCTCCTTCTCCTCTGGACATCAACATAAAATTAATCAATTACAGTAAAAGGCAAGAGTGCAGATAAAGTACTTTCAGTCATATGCACGGGCAAAAAGAACTGTTTTCAGCCTGTGCCCCCAAAATGCTTTGTCCCACTGCAAGTGTAAATGTTCAGATGTTTTGTCACTATGGCAGAGGACCACTGAAATGTCCCTCATGTCCACCTTTCAGTCTTAGCCCTGTCCTTCATTGACAATGGTTACTGTAACTTTTTTTTGTCAGGCAAACAGAATACAATTGTGTATAAAACTGAAAAAAAAAACAACAACAAAGAATGAGGATTTGAGAGTAAGACTAGCCTCCAAGGTTTGACATCACACATTGCACTCATACTGGCAAGGAAATTGTAACCATTACCATTCACACACAAAAAGTAACTTCCATACATCAGAGTAAAAATAACACGAAAACAAAAAACAATGAAAATTATATGCAGCCTACCATGCTGTAAAAAAAGCTGCAGGTGATGCAGAAGAATAAGTAAAACCAACGATTTCCAAATGTGTCGCCAAGCTTCAACAACCCTTTCCATCACAAAACTGTTGCCAATCAATGCAAATAAAAAGTGGTGAAATGTCCCTCACTTTTTTTCATTTCGAACAATCAGCACTTGGCAGACCAAAGTGGTTTACATAAAAACACAAGCGAAAACATCAACATTGAATGAGAGAAAATATTAAAAACACAGGCAAGGACAAGGTGTTATGAAAGGCCTGTCTAAATACAGTAAGTGAACGGTTTGAACACTGCCACGGCAAAAGCACGGTCGCCCCGCTGCCTGGACCTGGACACATCCAAAACCATCTAAGGGGAGGACCATATCAGGAGGGGTGGAGGCGGGGTGCGGGGGGGCATGTCCATGAAGAGCTTCTTAGTCCACTGAGCAGCACCACTCGTCTCTAGGATCGAGACGAATGTGACTTTTCTGAGTTAGCATAGACACTCAAAAACAGTACATTGTTTGTGGATAATAATGCATTTGTTTAAAAAAACAACAACAACTGGGTGATTGGATAATTCCCCAAGGCACACCAGACAATATCTCACGGCACACTAGTGGTTGAAAAACACTGGGTTAGACTATTGTAACGACCTGTTCACTGGCCTTTCCAAACGAGTTGTTAGACAACTGCAGTACATCCAGAACGCTGCGGCTCGAGTCCTGACCATAACCAGGAAATACGACCATATTAGTCCAGTGCTCCGGTCTCTGCACTGGCTTCCTGTCACTCAGAGAATAGACTTTAAAACAGCCCTGCTTGTGTATAAGTCTCTTCATGGTCAGGCACCAAAGTACATCTCGGACATGTTACAGCTGTATGAACCATCTCGGGCCCTGAGATCCTCAGGGAGGGGTCTCCTGGTGGTTCCCAGTCACCACCAAACACGGTGAGGCTGCATTTTTAGTTTCACGCAATGCTTAAGTCCAGGCTGAAAGGACACCTTTTTACTGCTGCCTATGGCAACTGACTGCATTTTAACGATTTTTAACATATAGATATACATGTTTAATGTAATTTTTAAATGTAATTTTATTGTGTTTTAATGCTTTTTATTGCATGTTTTTTATTGTGTTTGGGTGTCTGGTGTTGCTGTGAGGCACATTGAGTTGTACATGTACACGAAATGTGCCATACAAATAAACTTGCCTTGCCTTATTTATAAGTTTATTTGACAGGGACAGTACACACTAATGAACATTTCTGTAAATGTGCCAGTATTAGCTTGTTTTCAACTGTTGCCCCTGTTGAGGCTACATACTTACATAACAAATGTTGATGCAATTCATACATTAATAACATCTGAATGTTCGTTCTGTGACTTGAACAGTAGAATGGAGATTTAGGGGCATGGGCATTTATCCAGAGTTGAAACTGGCATAAGGGGACATGGCAAAGAAAAGATCATGAAACAATCTCATAGCAGATGTTTTCCTCAGATTCATCAATTTATGTATTTTTTATTTGATTTTCTTTATTAATGTTGAAAACAAAAAAGGGCTTACATAGTAAAGCTTCTGTGTTAAAGTTCGGCTTAGTCTTACTCTACACATTTTTAGATCAGTTTGCTTTAGTCTATCCTTTGCTGCAATATACTTAAAAATGGTCTTGGGTTATCTTATAAAACGGACAATTTCCTCTCATTTCTATCTACAGGTGTTAATAGGGAACAGAATTGTACCAAACACACTTTATTTTAAATTGTATGCGGAAATGACTCTATTAAAGAAAACGTTATTCAAAGCCAGACAACAAAGCAAGTAACACGGCAGTAATTGCCAATCTAAACGAGGACTTCTTCCAATTAGCGTTTGTGTCTTTGTTATTCACAAAGCATTTATTTCCCCAGAAAGACTGATTTTTTTATGATAAATTGCATACAACAATTGCATACAAAGTGGCACTTGACTTATATTGGGCAAGACATGGAAAAAAGCTTCAAAAAAACAAACAAGATAATTCCTCACCAGGGATCGACCGCTTTCTAAGAACAAGTCACCCACTGTTCGGGGATTAAAGGAGCCAGACATTACAAATGACATGTGGGCCAACAAATGCAAATGCAGTCTTACGGAATAAAAAGGACATTTAATTAGAGCTGGTTCTGCATTCGTATGTGGAGCAAAAAGGGCTAGGCCAGCTGAAACTGCTTGTGCATGCATTATAAAACACATGTTAATTATTCCCTGTGCCAAGTACAGCAGTCTGTGATTCATTATCAGGACGCATGGTGTTGTGAACATAATGTAGTTTTGTCCAATTAATGAAACTCTAATTGTAAATTCCTCATCATTTGTAAACAATGCGATTCAGATGAATGGACATTTTAACAAAACAACAAGCTAAATATGATTGAACACTACAGCAGCCTTTGTGCATTAAGTCTAGTTTATAGTTTATTTGCCTTATGAGCAGCATACTTCTCATATTTTTGCTTGTGGCATACTGTGTTAGTCTGGCCATGCAGGGAATACAATACAATGTGTATAGCAAGAATAGTAGTGACAAAATGTTCCCATATATTCCAATTTAAAAAAAATAGTGGCAAATCATTGGTCACAATGGACCAAGTGCATCAACAAACTAGCGTGTCCCGCTCCACCTCCCGGTCTTAGGGTTTGTTTGCTCAAATAGTATATCCAACATTAGCCCCATGGAACACTATTACACTGAACAAACACTGTCCAGTCTCTCCATTTTCCACAAAGCCGCCACACTTGTAAGTTATGGCTTTGGGGACTCTCAATAAAACGATAAAATAAAAAGGAAGTGCATTCCCAGAAGCAGAGTGAGCTCACAGACAAAAGTGTGAAATCGATACAGATTCACAGACGGAGCTAACAAGGCCAAAGAGGTGCCAGAGCTGGGAGGTATTCAATTAAGAAGTGTTACAACCTTTATACAAAACAGCAGTCCAAATAAACAGCACAGTTTGGCTAATAGACAAAGTACACAAAAATACACAAATAAAATTCTCTTAAAATACTACAAACATAACTAGTTTTCATGTATGTTAGAGGTTTTGGAGCCAACCAATAATATTGATTGTATAATTGGCCTCAAGAAGTGTGGTGAAAGAATGGGATCTCCAAAACATTCTGCAAGTGGGCTCCAGCAGTCGATTTAAATTGGACTAAAAACCATTGGCAAAAGCCCCGCCACCCTTTGGAAATATAGGTCTGGTGCGGTGCAGCCGGCACAGTTGTGCACAGTTGTGCACAGTTGGTCCAATATTAACTAAAATATGGCCAGCCTGGGGTCTGCCCCTGCCCCCTGGCTGTAGAGGAGAGAGAAGCTGCAGAGCAACTAAACACATCCTGTAGCATTTAAAAAGTAAACGTGCCAGATATTCCAGCGCAGAGACCGCTTATTTGTGACCATGTCAGCAACGAAAGCTCATGAAACTCTTGGCAAACAGCAAGACTGTTGGTACACAAGTCTTACCTTGGCTTAAAAGTTAGCAGGCGCTGCTTTTTTTTGGGCTCTGATAAGGGAGAAAACACATAGGACAATGACCGCTTTGGGGTGGGATTTTGTGAAAGGTCAATTAAACCTAACTACTAACTAAATATCCTATAAGACAAGTGCAAGTGCTGCCAACATGAAAATTCTGACAATTTGGGGGATCATATTGCACTTCCCAGCTGGAGCAGCTTATTGTAGCTTGACTGGTGTGCTAAGTCCTGCTTTGTATTTATTGTCAATACTTGCCTCTGCACTCAAGCTATTAACGGACCCTTTGAAATGTCAGACTGAGAGTGGTCCAAACAAACTAGGCACTGTCCATGAGCAGCAAAACAATGTTAAGCATTTATCTGCCAAATGAATCATGGTGCATTGTAAATTCACTGATCATGAACAACTTCTCCAAGACTCACATCTGTTTATAAGAAAATATGTTAATATAAACATCTATTTGAAAAGTGAATAAAAAGAATGAAATGAAAAGAAACTATCTGTATGCTTATCATTAAAGCTAGCAACAACAAAAAATGTGGTTGATAATAATGACCATGTGATGTTTTTTCTCAAACCAGCACTTACTGCTCAGCACTGGTGATTTAAAAAGAAAACATGTGCAAAAAGATGTTTTGTTATGAGTATTTTTGCTGAATTTCCCAACTAGTGTTGTCTCACTTTGAGAGTGAACAGTGGAATATTGTGTCTTGTGCACTATTCATAAACAACACATATTTGAGTGCTCAATAGATATAAGGCAAAAGTGACTCAAAGTTGAACCATTTCTCTACAGGGTCCCGAGTAACTCGATCTGTGTCCTCTTGATCCTGTAAACTAAATGCATGAGGGTTTTCAAGTGGACTGGATTCACTTGTTATGTAAATACTTGTATATATATATATATATATATATATATATATATAGATAGATAGATAGATAGATAGATAGATAGATAGATAGATAGATAGATAGATAGATAGATAGATAGATAGATAGATAGATAGATAGATAGATAGATAGATAGATAGATAGATAGATAGATAGATAGATAGATAGATAGATAGATAGATAGATAGATAGATAGATAGATAGATAGATAGATAGATAGATAGACCACATGAAAGCAGCATAAATCTCCCGGTTCTAAAATGCCATACGTATTATCAGTTCTGCACTTTGCATGACCTCCATTTCTGGCAAAAACACACTTTGACTCCCGTCCTTGACTGTGGCAATCCGTCGCCTGTAGTCTTCCTGTCCAGCTCCCTGTAGTGGATGTGTCTACGCACTATTCTCATTATTAAGCCATATGAGCAGCTGTTCTCTAACAGCACTTAATGCACTACGTTTGCCCGATAGTGACCTTGCCTTCTTCCCTCTCTTTCTACAGCTCATTTGTTGGGCAGGTGCATTTCAACTCCCCAAAGCCTTCCACATCCACTTTCCTCTCTCTTTCCCGAGCAAGCAACAGGTCCAGTGCCCAGCCACCTTATTACTACTCCCTCTGAAACACAGACGATAATCCCGCCATTATCTTACCCTCCGTATGCTCCAAAGGTGAAGCTTCTTTTCCTCTGAGACATGCTGAGAAGAGCTCCCTGTGGCGTTGTGGAATAGCTGCAGTTGTACAGACCACGCTGACTCTCTGCTTTGTCTTTCCACACCTCTATCTCTCTGTCTTCCTTGTCTCAGCCCTCATCAAGTGTATGTGAGGGTGCTTATGTGAGTGAGTGAGTGCGCTTGCTCCTGGCCCTCCCTCATTGTGCCTCTACTCTCCATCGCAGCTGGATTAAGAGAAAAGGTGCATCCGGACACACAGTTGTCCTGGTAACAAAAAACATGCCACGGTTTTCCAAAGGCTCCACTTCTGACTTATCTGCAGAGAGATTTTTTCACAAACGTCCTGACCTTTAGTAAGTTAACGGTACTCAAGAAGTGTGCTGAAAAGTAAGGATGTAAACATACTACATGTGGAAGAGAATTCACATTTTTAGCAGTTATTCATCTATGATTTGTGAAATATGCTGACCAGGGACTGCTTGAATAGAAATGCCATTCATGTTTGATGATTGTTTCGACACATTTAAAACACATCACGGAGTATTAACACATGTTCAAAAATATAGAGGTATACAATAAAATCCTGGAACCCCTCATGATGTTTTATTGTATATCAGGGCCGTCGAGAGCCACAGCTGGAGCCATCCCCTCCCCCCTTTGCGGTTGCTAATTCACTTCTCTCATTTGATTTTGGATATATTGCACACATCCCCTTAACACTGCACACAGTTTTTTTTCTTCAGTCGAACAAATGTAAACTTTGCACACACAAAACTAGCCTGGTTTTACCTTGCCTGGCCTGCCAGAGACTCCTCCTTTCTGTTCAAAAGAAGAACCGTCTGAACAGCTCCTCGCAGCCTATCATTTCACGATTTTACCCACATCGGTCCAATCACGCACCGAGAGGCGGGACTTCATTACCCCGAGACGCGGAAGCCGTCACCACACTCTACCTAAACAATAGAGATGGCGTGCGCGGCGAGTGATACGATGTTTTCTTCTGCTCTTTCGTCTTTTAAATCATTTGAAGAAAAAAATAATCCCTAAAACCGGAGCAAGAAACGGCGTTCGAAGGACGTTTTTGGAAAGGTTTGCTGTCGCTCGTTGCTGCGACGTATCTGGCGTTGCTCTGATTGGTTGATGCTGTCTGTCAATCACGCCCACCGGGAAATCGTTGAGATCATGCTTGCTCCCAGACTATATGTCTTTGAAATATCTATGAAAAAGCAGGTAGTTTGGCAGGGCAAGGTTTTACCATACCCTCGTTCTTACTACATTTCATATAAGGGTCTGGAACTTCTCAATTGAGCTTCGCTATCAGGTGGGAGGGGTTAACTCCTTTGAAACGATTGGATCGGATTTTCGCTAGCGTTTGGTCGTGACGTATGTAATGTGCCCGAGTGAGTGAAGCGAGCCATTATAGCTCTTGGGAGCATTCCTTGCACATTCCAAGGCTTCAGTTTTAGTTTCTGGATATTTGGGAGCTGAGCCAGGATGGATTGAAGAGCTTCCATTTCCTTTGTATCCGCCACCATTGCCAAACTACAACCTGCAAATCGGTGAAAATGCTTGACTTGACCTACGACACCCGCCTCCCCCGCTCGCTGAATGGTAGGTAGAAAATCAACCGATGTAACGCAGCCACTGAGATCAAGCCCAGACATACATGTAGGGAAATTATAATTGACCGGAGTTTACGGATGGCTAAGGCCAGGCTACCACAAAACACTGTCCAAGCAAACATATTCCATTCATTTGAAAATTAAATTTCTGTTTTCACGAGAAAACATATTTATCTTTTATGGGCAAAATAAATCCTGTTTTTACAAGTAAAGTTTCTATTTTATGACCGAAATTACTAAGCCCGGGAGGTGACAAAAGTGAGGAAATATAAAAAGGGTTGCTTTGTCGGGTGTGTGGTGAAGTAAGACGGATATTCAGATATTCGACATTACCTTGACGGAACCCGAGAGAGAAACACTACTCGCGGCTTCAGTTGGTCAGAAACTACCATTTGAACAAATATCAGCATGAGGTAATGCTCTGGTGAGCTTGCGGGGAGAGATGCTTGAAAAAAAAAAGAAAAAAAAGAAATAACAGTTATTTTCCCTTTGGGAGGAAATATATGATTCTATAGTACAACAGTCAGTAATTTGCAAAAGTAACAACACATGAGATTTAGAATAGGCATTGTAAGGATTATATACTTTTATTCATTTGTGTACACAATAGCAATTGGGAATACACATAACATGCAGAATCATCGTATATTTGTTGATGTATTTATTATTTCAATTACTTGTTTCTATTTATTTGATCAATTTTAAAATTGCATGTTGAGATCTGGCTTTATCTCATGTGAAATCCTTTGTTAATGTGTAAAAGTTTTGCGTTGTTGTGTGTTAGTTGTGACAATTGTGTTGGAAGAGTGTCCTAATTCAGCAATGTAGAGTTCACATTTTACATCATGCATGCTACCTGAGCTGGCCTGTCCGGGGCCCTAAGGAAAAGTCCACTAAGAGGCCCTACAGTGCACATCCCAAGGCTAGTCGACGAGGAACATTAACAGTCTAACAGTCTAAAACAGTGACCCGCAGTTGTGCAGGGCAGAAGTGGAACACTCTGCTCCACTGTGTGAGAACCATTAACCTTTTGCCACTGTCAGAGTGGTGTTTAATTCTGCCTTAGCATTAACTGAGAATTAGCCTAATGGTAATTCATTTTACGCCGTGCACATTCAGAGAATGGCAGTTACTGAAAGTAATCACCATGCCCATGAGAGCCGTGTGGATTCATCTAGGGCAGCAACTAACAATTATAACTAACAATTATGTGGTAATCGATTAATCTACAGATTATTTTCACGATTAATCGGTTGGCTGAGAATGGTGAATTTTGAAAAATGTTCTTTTTTCAATCTTTTTTATCCCATAACGCTAAAGTGGCATCGCTTGAGGACATGTTGATGGAGTAAACTTAAAGTGAATGTTTGTTGGAGGCTCTTGGCGTTAATTCTGCTTCTGATTGGATGAGACACAGTTATGTATGAAATTAACAATGTACAAAACACTACAGACCCTAACTTTAAAAAACAAGAATGTTTTCATAAATACACTACTTTCATGTCATTTTTGCTCTATTTGGGTCTGTGTTTACTAGCAAACAATTCATTGATTACTAAAATAGTTGTCGACTATTTTAATTATCAATTAGTTGTCGATTAATCAATTAGTTGTTTCAGCCCTAGATGCATCTCCCCTTTGAGACAAGAGCTCACTTCTATTTGCCAAACCACCAACAATAACCAACAATACTTCTGCTCAATGTATATACATTATGTATTTCGAATAGCTGGCACTGGTATTCGGTAGAACTACAGGCTATCTGTAAATATTTATCCATAAACCAGATCTAAACTAAGACTAAACCATGTGCAAATCAAAACAACTCTACTGCAGAACTCAACAAGACAAAGGCTAAGGAGGAATATGGTCTTCACCGAGATCCCAGTGCCTCTGGCTTCTACAGCTGTACACACAGAGATTGATCAGGCACCTGTATTTGGAGCCGTGCATTAACACCAGACTTTTTGAAAAAACTCAGAGGTAAATAACTCTGCCCAGGGAAGCGCTCATGTGTGCATGTGCATTATTATTTATTCAGCTTCAGCTATCCTCGTTAATTTTTTCCAGTGAACAGAACGCTTACCAATACACTTGAAATGAATTTCATCCACTTTGCAAACACATCAACAACAGCTGCTTTTCAACTATAGAAGGCCACAGTGGCCCGAGAAGAGCTGCCTCAGCGAGAGCCAATCCTCCACCAAACACAAGGCACATGGTCCTTATGCTTCTGTTTTGTGACATCCATCATTCCGTTCAACGATGCGCCTCCTGCTTTCTTCTTAGTTTAGCCTCATACTCCGTTTGACAGAGGCAGACCGTGTTTTCATTTGAGCAGGTGATGATCACGGCACAAACACACCGCTAAAGCATCATGGAAGCAACGCAATTGCGCATCGAAAACGGAGCAGAAAACACCATCATTTGACTAAGATACAGGGCCCTTGCTGCTGCGGGGAAGAACCGGGTGAATGCCGACTGCATGCTACAACTAAAAGTGTGTTGAAATGGGAAAATGTGTCCAGGCTTCTGCCAAAAGACACAGTTCCCAAACCTGTGTGCACACTATTGATTTCAACTCTCATCAATCATGGAAAAAGTCACTGCAACAACCAAACATTACGATGAACAGAGATTATATTTTTCAAATTCAGCACCTGTTTTTAGGGAAATCCAGTTTTGGACATGAATTTATTGATATGTTGCTTATATACTATATAACAAGTCAACCATCATGTAGCGCATAACACAACCTACTACATTCACAGAAGAGGAATAAGAAAGAAAATAAAAGAACTTGAATCCCACTTGAAATACTGGATAAGTAAACAGATTCCAGGCTCTTGTCCTCTGCCTCCTCTCTAATCCCACCCTGTAGGTTGTCTCTATGTGGTCTAATTTGTTTTTGTCCCGTTATGTTCAAGAACAAAGACCTGTCCCCCATAATATTCTGTGTATCACCGAAAGCTTTAGGCTGCTCCTCTGGCCGTCCTCCTCAACCTTTTGTGATACTGTTAGTTCTGATTGACTGTAGCCTGACGTGGGCTGTAAATCAAATCAACAGCATAGAGGACGAAGAGGTGTGCTACAGTTGATTCCAATGGTCCTGCACTAGTGCCTGAAAAGTGCTACATATTTTTTTTGCCATGAAAGATGGCACAAAATGGAACTAAAAGCAGGACTTAAAAATGGAAAAATATTGTAGTATGTGATATATTTGGGTCATAACCTCGGGGCTAGCATCAAATATATGCAGCATGAACGCAAGATCCCACCGTCAAAAAGGATTTGCTAGCATTTAGTTAGACTTGGTCCTAATTTATCTGACTTTTTTTTTTCTTTTGACAAAGATTAATTTAAAGAACATGCTGTGAGGTATAGCAGTCATGGTATGTTTTCAGGAAGCTTTTTTCTGCTCTAGTATGCTGTGAGGTATGCTTGAAACTACTATTGTAGCCTCAGCCGCCCTGGGTCAGACTGTTGGAATCAAATTAGTATGGCCTTCCAGCCAAAGTGCTCTGACATTTATGCAAGATGTGTCCGAAGCCCAAATAAATACTTCTGCAAGAGCCTCGGGCTTTTACAATTTGGAATCCTCCCTCTACTGTCTGGCATTTTCCTCTTGTTTTTGAAAAATATGTTTGCTTTTTCTAATATTTTTAGGCACACTGTGTAACATTTTGGATAACAATGTTGCCAGTAAGACTGTACTGCAATGACCAGCTAGGCTATGTAAGCTATGTACTTGGATGAAGACCCTAACCTATTAAACCTCTCAACCCCCACCTTAGCACATTTTCTCCAAGTTCAGCTGAACCCAAATCTAAAAGCTTCACGAGTGGAGAGCCAATGGACTTATACGCCTCATTTGAACCCCGCGCACTCACTTTTTTGTTCTATTTTTGTCACATTTTTGCCGCTTTTTTGTCACATTTTTGTCGCATTTTTTTGTAACTATTGCATTGCGTTTTGTATAATTTTTTTTGCTCTTTTTTTTTGGCGTTTCCATTCTTGTTTCAACACTGTTTTTCACTTATTTTTAAGAAGCATTCAGAAGAAGCCAAACTGGAGAAAATGTGCTCAGTTGAGGTGGGATTGAGAGGTTAAATGTCATAAATGGCTCCCTTTAGTCAACATCTCCATGGAGACGAGCTGGAGACGTCCCGCTCCCAGTGTGGTTACAGCCAGGTCTCAGAGGAGGTGAGCCACTCAAGTATTAAGGTATTTTTCAACCATAAAACGTTTGAAATGAAATGCTTGTTTTTTTTATTGGCTAAAACGTGTGTCCTGAAGTAGCTAGAAACACTCTCTTATCTCTGGTCGGACTGCTCTCTTCTCCCAGATGATACTGACCCAAATGTCACGTCTCTCTCACACAGCAATTCTCTAAGTGGAGCTGCTATTTCCGAAGCAGAAACGGCATTTAAATATGTGGCTTTTTCCCCTCTGTGTCACTTAAAGCACAAGAGAATATGGACAAAAGAGGTTATCTTATGTGAGCGAGGGAGGTGAAATGATCAAAATGGCAGCGTGGTACAGCAGGTCTGGCATTTTCATTGAGAACTACACGCCCACGGCCGCCGGTGCCAGAAAAGCCACCATTCGCTGCACTGAGAAACCAAAAACAAAGCTCTGTATACCAACCAAATGATCATTTTGTCTAAAAAGAAAAAGAAAAATAATACACATCCAGGAGTGAGCACATGAACGTACTTACTTCAAAGTAGAGATGCACTGATCCACTCTTTTTGCTACTGATACTGGGTTTTGAGTGTCTGCCAATATCCGATATTTACTGATGCCAAGAAACTTTCTTAAAAGTGGTTTTCTCTGAGTGAAAATTTTAATTGACTCTTTTTATAACTCTTATATTTATTGTTTTTGCAGCACAACACAAAACATGATGATCTCAGTTTTATGTATGTTTACAAAATGAAAAAATAAAATAAAATGAACAATTAAACATGAGACAGCGACCATTTGTCATGATAAAGTAAAAAATTCAAATTACACAGATTCTAATGCCGTTTTATATGCTGACCATTTGTCCCATTTTTCTTTAAATTCAGCTTCTTTCAATCTTAAAATAAAGGTAATTCTTTCCATAGTGAATATTTCCTGCACAATGTCCACTGGGTATGGCTGGGTGGCTCAAATTTAAGCCATCTTCTTGTTATTGCTTCCCTGCCTGCAGACAATAATATCTTAACCAAATATTCATCATCTTTCTTCACATTAGACAAAAGGCCCAGATACACTGTGGCAAAAGATAATGGTACAGAATACTTCAGTACTTTGCATAAAGTAAGGTGGACAGACATCCAGAAAGGATTTATCGCTATGCAGACCCAGAAGACGTGCGTGTGGTTAGCGTCGACAGTGCCACATTGCCTCCAACACATTTGTTGGGTGGACAGTTGTTTACTTTTAATAGATTGCGTGATAAAGAATCGAATGAAATTTTTCCAATTGAATTCTCTCCATTTTTGTGAATTTGTAGATGACTGAGACGTCACACAGATTTTATACAATTCTTCATTTGAGATTGTGGCGGCTGCTTCTTTTTCCCACTTTTCTTTGACATACAAAGTTGTGCTTTTCTGACAGGACATTAGGCTAGTGTACAGCTTTGATATGATTTTGCACGTTTTCTGTTGATATGCACCACACAGTGTCTCTAAAACTGCATTAGGTTCATTTCTAGTCTTAATTTCTTTATTGTAACATTCTCTTAGTTGCAGGTATCGGAAGAAGTCTCGATTTTCTAGTCTAGATTTGTCTTTAAGATATTGAAAACTTCTTATTTCCCCATTACTAATTAAATTACAAAAGGCTGTGACCCCTCTGTTGATCCAATATTTGAACACTGAGTCATGCATTCCAGGTTTGAAGTCATTGTCATGGGCTACCCATCTTAATATTTTTCTTTCTTCAATTTTACTTGTCTTGCTACACTATACCAAATTTCCATTGTGAATTGTACGACTGGGCCAAGTAATTCTATTAAATCAGTTGGTGTCTTGTCCTCTCCCATGAGTGTCTGAATATTATATCCAGGGATGCATGTCTCAATCTCTTTCCATCTGGCAAAATATCCAGGATCATACCAGCAACACAGGTATCGCAATTGAGCTGCATAAAAACACTTTTTTTTAATTAGGAACGGCCATGCCCCCCTTATCTTTTGGAAGCTGTAGTGTTGAATACCTCAGTTGTTGTTTGCGTAATTTTCTAGCGAGCAACTTGGTAGATTTTGGGCCTAGCTCATAATATGCTTGTTTTGTATATCTCGCTTTTTTCATCTAAATATTTTTCAAGTTGCAATTTAAATCTTTCTTATTTCATTTTGGGTGTCCTGATCCCTTTTCAGAATGAATTTTTCCTCTTGGTCCTTTAAATCTTTGATTAATCTTCTTGATGTATGATGCCTTAGCTATTAGTTTTCCTTGTAAGACAGCTTTTAACGAGTCCCATAATATTGATGGGTCCACCTCCCCATTGTCATTCTCATCTATAAATGTTTGATGTCCTGTTTGACAGAGCAACGACTGATTGGTTATTAAGAAGGCCCACATTTAAACGCCATACAGTATGTTTGGGGTTATTCTGTAAGTTAAGGGTTAAATAGATTGCGCTATGATCTGAAACAGTTACTCGGTAGAGGTCTTCCTGTCTCATTATAAAATAATCTATTCTTGAATGTTGGGTGAAGCTTCCTCCACACATCCACCATGCCAGTTTCTTCCATCATAGTGTTAAGTCATTTTGTGAGACTTTTTTTTACTTCTGTTTTTACTTGTGGTATCTAATTTCAAATTTAAAACTGAATTCCAGTCCCCTCCACAAACACAGATCCCTTCCGCTTCAGCTGTGAGCGTAATAAAGAATTCTTTATAAAATGTTGTTTCGCTTTCAGGTGGTGCGTAGATGTCATAAGATTATTTTCGATTTTACCCTTTACGACAATATATCGCCCCTCCTTATCCTTTACTTCTTTGAAAATGTCAAACTTAATTTTTTTGGTTACAAGTATTGCAACTCCCCTCCTATGACTTTGTGAATATGAGCTATAAAATATGTTATAACCAAATTTAGTGATTTTTTCGTGCTCTAAAGCTCCTAAATGTGTTTCCTGTAGCATGATGATATGCATATCATCTTTCCTTATCTTATTCATCACCCTTGCCCGCTTTACTGGGTTACTTAATCCATTGACATTCAATGACATTATTTTAACCTGTAGACTGTGCATCATAAAAGTAAGATGGGTCAATTTGGTTGCTTGTCTTATAACCAACTTTAAACAAGAACATTGTAAATAAAAACAAAAACAGAACCAAACTTAAACAAACAAAACAAACAAACTCAGTTGACTTCCAAGGTAGGGTATTTGTAATTCCCTTACTTTTGCCTATATAAGGTAAGGGGAAAAGCCTCCCTCTCAGAACCAGTGTATAAGACCTTTTCCACTAATTCTACCTTGGGCGTTTTAGGTCCATCAAGTCAGGCAATTTGAATCATAAAAAGGATGACAATACTAATGTTTACATAATTAACAGAAAGTGTCCAAATGCAATTTAACACACAGCTCTTTGGATCATAGCTTGTACCTAATTCCTTCTGGCCTCCGCGTCTTTGTCATCTCAGCTCAAGTATTGATCTTCCGTTGGAATTCCTGTAGCCGCTCCCGTGCTCTCTTGGCGGTCTCCCTCTCTCCACGCCGGGACATGCGTTGCCACGTCGATGTTTGGTCCAGTCTTCGGGTCACTGATGTGCCGGTGTCGCTGGCATTATCCTCCCCGTGGTGGCCCCCAGATAGAAGACCTCGGCGACGCAGCTCTCTTTCGGCTTCTTCCGCGTTGTTGTAGGTTTGTTGGCCGCTCTCCCAATGGATACGCATTCGGGTGTATGGCGTCTGGAAGCGGATGCCATTCTCTTTCAAAATAAGCGTAACCTTTTTATAAGCTTTGCGTTGCTGAATCACGTCTGTTGTGTAGTCGTGGTCCAAAGAGAGAGTTTTATCCCCAAGCTGAATCTTCTTTTTCCAGGCGTTTCTGAGAACCGCTTCTTTGACTCTGTACTGTAGAAAGTTGACAACTATTGATCTCGGGGGTGCGTTAGGGGTCGGTTTCGGGCCAAATGAGCGGTGTGCGCGTTGTATTTGGGCATCAGTCCCTTCTCCGATAAGTTTTTCACTCACCAACAGTTTCTCGACAACTGTTGGTGAGCGAAAAACTCACCACGCGTACCCCGTATTTTCTGAGGTTGTTTCGTCTCCCCCTTGATTCCAAATCGTCAACTTTTTCAAGGAATGCCCTTTGTTCTTTTAGTGTCTCTTGGAGTACTTCATTTGCCGCTGCCGACCAGCTTTCCAGCTCTTCAATGCGTGCGGCCGCCTCCTCGAGTTTATTGTCATGTTCTTGCAGTTCGTAGAAGTGAACTGTTGGTTCATCCGTTGGCTGAACTCTGACAGTTCTTCTTTCACTTCTCTCTTTACATCTTCTTTAAACGATGTTAGATCGGAGTTTAGCTGCGTTCGAAGGTTGCCTATTTGATCACTTATATCTTTCAAGCTTGGTTGAGATATCGAGTCACTGCCATGTGCGTTCATGCTAGCATAGTTAGCATCAAGTGCATTTGCTTCGCCTCCTTTGCGTCCCTCTTGTTCCGCTTTTCCAGTCATCGTTTGGCGTCTTGTTTTAGCACCTCCACTCATATTCCGAGTCTTTTACCAAAACTTAGAATTTATTCGCTGAATTCAAGGGGTTTTAATCGCCTGACTTTATGGAGCCCTCGCTTCACGCGTCCATCTTGTTTCGTTGCATACCGGAAGTCTCATATTTTACTGTCATGATATTACAGATCATTGATCAAATACATATTGATGAACTCTTGGATAAACATTTAACACTTTTCTACACTAGTCATCCTTCAGTATATGACAGGCTTTAGGCTACATTAATATAAACAACTCACATGAAGTGATCTCATCATTACAAATGTTAGCTCTTATTTCTTAACTAAAACACAAACACTTGGCTTCAGGAGTGGCCAATTTTATTTTATTAGGCTACTTTAGGTATTCCTATCATAGTTTCTGATTGTTAGTTTTTGTAAGCATAGGTGTTATGTATAAGATAGATGTCTTAAGGCAGAGTCACTTCCGGCATAACGGGCGGCCATCTTGCCACAGGGAAGCTTTCTGGCGAGCTCAAGTCAGTGAGCCTGCTAGCTTTAGCATACTGATGCTAACCGCAGCATTTTTTCGTGGCGATCAAAAATACAATAGCAAAGGTTAAAACTCAGCTCAATTCTCCTGGTTCTTACCTTGATATACAGCATGCCCATATTCACTTAGATTTAGGTGGTAAAAGTTGTGTTTTTAAGGCATTAGAGCCAAAAATTGATACTTGCACCCGATACCGGATATGTCATTTTTTCCGGTATAGTCTCCGATATCCGATACCAGTATAGGATCGGTGCATCCCTACTTCAAAGGCCCTTATTTCAATGGCCAACTCAACATGTGTCATTCCAAAGATAGGGGCTTCAGTGAAGACCACATCTCTGGGGTATAGAGTATCAACAGGGCGCCAAAGCCAATTTACTATTTGATATTGCATGTACCATGGTGTTAGGGCCCTCAATCTGATATGTTAAGGAGAAAATGCTGCATCAGCCGAAAATGCGCAAATGACCCTGCTGCCGCTCCAATTTGCATACACTACTTGTTTTGCACAAGAGTTCATGTTTTTGCTTCACTTCTTTTAACCTTCATTCATTTGAAGGTTAAAAGACCTGACTTTCGATCGGACAGTTGTATACACTATAAAACTATCTTCTCGTTTGCTTCGTCGATATTTTAGGCGGTGCAGTAGATATGTGGCTATTACTCTCACAACAAGAAGGTTGCACGATTGATTCCTGGAGCGTGTGAGGCCTATGAATTAAAATGAGACGTATATTATGCAGACAGAAAATACACACTGGTTCCTAAAGCATACTTGGACACTTGCTTCCCCCATGTGTCAGGTGACTTAATCTTTAAGGCCATAAGTGCTCCGTTAATGTGCTTCTCCAGGACTAAAGACCTTACAGTGCTGCTGCTCCCAGTGGGGACAGCAAAGCAAGGCACCGACGTATTAAATATTTACCACTGGTGCACACAGCTACATCCCTGCCATCAAGTGACCTGAAATGCCCAACTACGTTTTTTCCCTTTCCCATTTTAGCCGGAGACTCAGAGTGCACTCTGGGCTCAGCGCCGTTCATTATTTGATGTGGATATAGCGCCAGGAGGTAAGACTGAAATTAAAAATTGAAGGGTAATGACTTTGATCAATTGTGTTTTGAAGTAAGTGCAGCCTTCACATTTCCAATGCATAAAGTGCGCTTGGTTCAGAGCCCTCTGTGGAGTTGAAAAACCAACACGCTCCACTGAAGCTGAGGCTTTTACAACAGTGACAAACCGGAGCCGTCAAAAAGAGGCTTTGCCAAAACAGACTAATGAAGTTGTCTCGGAGCAACAGTACCCCTCGCTGTTTGCCAAGGGAATTGCTTTATGGGCTGATTAAAAAGAAAACTGTATATGTTAAGGTAAAACAGAGCAAGATTTGTTGGAAAGCGCACATTAGACTCAACAATAGCACAGAAACTCTAATTGTTCCATGCACTAATGCAGCTTAAAGTCCACAAGGTGCCGACTTTTTAAAAGGTGTGGATGTCAAAAGTAGAAGCAACTATTAAAAAACAAAAAGATAAATCTTGCACGTTACTGGAAACACTGTCTCATATACCTCATGCCATGACCGCAATCGGTTTGATGAAAGCGCAGAAAAAGACATTAAACTTAGAGTGAGAGGAGAGTGGGGTGAACATCCATGGCCACGTTAGGTGGCTCAGGTGGCTCAGGTGATAAATAACATTTAACTACCAGGCTGTATAAGGCAGAGAGAAACTTGCATTCATTTCCGTGCCTCCACTCTTTCGGAATCGAAGCTATAAACCCTACAGAGGCAGGCTCAGCTTTAATTTGCACACTCATTTTCCCCATTGAAGAGAGAAAGACACAGACGCTGGCTCAAGAACAAAGCCCTGAAGATTCGATCTCCTTTTATCTCCACGAGTCTTCATTATTCCACTTCAGGACAAGCCCATGTTACTGCGTTGGTCACTATGGCGATGCGAGCTACTGGGCCGGAACCAAATGCAACAAATGAGATTTTGCCCCCTCTCCATCACCCTTTCTGTCTCTCTTCTCGCTCTCTCTCTCTTTTTAGTGGTGCATTTCAGTAGCGAGATTATCTGCGGTGCTGACATTGTGTAACTCCCTCATCAAAGACAGAAGATTCTCGTGCAAAAACTCAGGGGACTATTCTTGTCCTAGCCAGCTCCTCACTCTCTGCAGCGGAGTGTTGAAGAGGTTCACAACGCTGCTGCTGCAGGCCACAAGAGCGGTATAGTACTGAGATGTGAGGGGGGGATTGGAAAAACGTGGCAGATATACAGTGTTGGGATTAACATTTTAAGCAAGTAATGTAATGAGGGCTGCAAAACATTTTTACTGGTACAGAGATGCACAAACACTTAAACTTCAATAATTGTACACCAACAAAAGAGTGTTTAAGAGTCTGTATCATGCAAAAAAACAAACACAAAACAATCACTTAGTTTTTAAGCATGTCATAATGTTATATGATCAAAAGACTACAAGGAGCGGTGTGTTTTTTTTCATCTGTTTCAGTAATACTGCATAGTCTGTCTCCCTCTCCCGCTGCTGATTTGTGAAAGTCCTAAATATTCGGTTTGTGTAAATTTGCATATGAGCTTTGACAACCTTCTTAAAGGTTGTGCGTGCCCTTAGTCACGCAAACGTCAGATCAAAGATGTTTTTAGCATTTGGCCTCTCCCAGCATATTCCTATGGCTCCAAACGGGGGTGAAGTTGGAAGCTACCACAGTCTTCCATGGGCACGCACAAAGACCAGACAGATACGTATCAACTCGTCTAAGCTCAGGTAAGAACATAACACAGTATGGAAGAACTGTGTGCCCTCAGTCATGCAAAAAGACCAGAGATGTTGTTAGCATTTGGCCAATCCCAGCATAATCCTATGGCTCCAAACGGGGTGAAGTTGGAAGCGACTAAGCTCTTCCACGGGCATGCACCAGGCAGGTACACATCAACTCGTCTAAGCTCAGGTTATAATATATGTCAGTATGGAATAACGATTATCCATCCATCCATCCATCCATCCATCCATTTTCTTCCGCTTTATCCGGGACCAAGTCGCGGGGGCAGCAGTCTCAGCAGAGATGCCCAAACCACCCGATCCACGCACACCTCCTCCAGCTGTTCTGGGGGGACCCCGAGGCGACACCAGGCCAGCTCGGAGACATAGTCCCACCAGCGTGTCCTGGCCTTCCACGAGGCCTTGTCCCACTAGGACATGCCTGGAACACCTCCCGCGGGAGGCGTCGAGAAGGCATCCGGAACAGATGCCCGAGCCCCCTCAGCTCCTTTAGACGTGGAGGAGCAGCGACTCTACTCCGAGCTCCTCCCGGGCAACTGAGCTCCTCACCCGATCTCGAAGGGTGCGCCCAGCCACCCTGCGAAGGAAACTCATTTCGGCCGCTTGTATTCGCAATTTTGTCCTTTCGGTCATTACCCAAATCTCATGACCATTGGTGAGGGTGGGGACGTAGATCAGTAAATCGAGAGCCTTGCCCCTCAGCTCAGCTCAGCTCCCTCTTCACCACGACAGACCGATACAGCGACCGCATCACTGCTGACGCTGCACTGATCCGTCTGTCGATCTCACGCTACAGGTTATGTTTATTCAAATTGACTCAGACCACTACAAAGTAAACTAGAGAGTGCATTTAAGAATGTGGCCTTGCACTCTTAAAGCAATTTGAAGTAAAAGTCACAGCGTAGCAGTTTATAACCCGCTTCACACAAAATCTAGCAGAAAACGGCAGCAGTTGGACAAGTAAGTCGTCCTTTGGGGCCGAAAACCAGGGGCTGCAGCCCATTAAAACAAATAACAGCGAGATGTGCAGAGGGAGGAAGGCTAGCACAGAGAAACAAGCGTCATTCATGTAACAACCACTGAGTGAAGCAGGAGAGATGCCTGTGGGCCACATCCCTGGATTAATGACTTTGCTGACAGTGGTGCAAAATAGACTCGGTTAGGGGCCACTTTGATTTATCCACAAGAGACAGAACGGACAAAGACCTGGACCAAAGTGCCAAAGGGTTACAACCACCCCATCTCACCCAAGTCAACAGAACTGGGATTCAAACACTTCAACAGTCCATGCTGACAATCCAAACTGCGCCACAGAAGAAAGTAACAGACTTAAGAATTATAGTGTATTATAGGTCATTGTATATTATGTATTAGTGACACAATTACACAATCAGTAAATTGGTTAGAAAGGTCAATACAATTCATTCAAATGTATGTAGATTATATTTTTTGGTTAGTACCGTGTGGGAGAACAGGTGAGCAGTGTGTACCTTGGGCAGTTGTGGCTGCATACATTACCAGCACCAAGTGTGGAGAGATATAATTATTGATGACTTGTGTTTAGCTTTTTTTATGTTAATGGAATCCATATTAGAAAAGCCAAGCAGAGGTTATCCATGTGATAATGGGTGTCTGTGAAAAGCACCACACACATAGGATTCCCATCCCTTCTTTCCCATTACGGGTGCGAAGAATATTCGCAAGTTCTTCTTTAGTTAAATAGAGGATGAGGGCAAGGGCATGTTTCGTTGTGATCTCTCAGCCTTTCGGCAATAGCCCCGATGCATGAAAGGCCAGATAAAGAGCTCGTTTGTCTGTATTTTCTGGCATTTCAGTGAGTGAAGTGTGGCGGCTCGGTCTACTTCCTGCAGCGCTCCTGACCCTCTGAGGAAAACTGCAGAATCTTGTTAGCACCAGGACGCCCTGTAGTGATCAAGGCTGACTACACTCTGTGTTTAATCAGCCCTCTGCAAATGCACTCAAGAAATACTACTATAAAACAAACAAGTTTAAAATGGTACGAATTATGAGATACTGTATCTCTGTATGCTAGAGGCTCTAACATACCCAAATGATTCAGCCCCCCGTCCGTTATACAAAACACCCTATAGAAGTGATAGGAATGATATTGTGAGACCTTCCAGTTTAAAGTCTTTTGGACTTATTAAACAGGCAAATACAGAGTTGCAATAGTAAAGTTGTGTCTTATAAAAACATAAATAATCAATCCCAGGACTTTCTTCGATAACATAAAGTGATAAAGCAATTTCAAACAATCAAATTGTAGTTTAGTTTCAATTACAATTAAACTTAAAACCAAACTGTATTTTTTTCTTGATACAATTAAGATGCTTGAAGGGCTACATTTGAATTCACCTTGATCTAATTATTTGTGTGAGCACAGTAGTGCTTAGAGCATGTCTGACCCACTTCTCCCTCAGACAAGACAGGAGTCAATGTTACTTACCTGCTACTACATGCCTGTTCTTCACCACGTACGACACACGAGAACAAACAGTTGGTCCTTCGTTACTCCACTCGATCACAGACACAAAGAGCTTTAGAAAATTCATCACTGTCACATGTCAGTGCCACAGTGCTCGTAATGCTATGACTTTTTGGTTTGTTATTCATTAAACATGACTTTATGCATTACACCATTACGTACGAACTTAGAGGGACTAGATGCAAGATGCACTTTTTTGAGTGACTGTGCAGGATCTTAAAGGCAGTTGTAGTGAACAGGTCTGGGCTCATTCTGCACATTAGGACATGGCTGGAACATGTAGGGGGAGTAAAATACTTAATTTTAACATTTTTAAACTCTGTATAGTCCCTTTAAGTTCTAAATACTAAATACTAAGAATTAACACAGTTAACGAAGGCAATTAATTCATTAATGCTCATGAGTAATTAATCATGATCATTATGAATTCTGTGTGCAGAGGAAACCGAAGGGGCAAGGATTTAGTTATTATCTAGTTGTTTATTAGGAAACATTATCATCATCAACTTATTTGGTAAGTTGGTGATGATAGTTGGTGATGGGGACACATCACTATTCACATGGTGTCCCCGTCCCACTCCCCCTGTTTCAGACGGTGGGTCGTTGGTGTCACGGTCTTGAGCCGTGTCCACAGGAGGAACAATGGAACCCCCCTACAAGGATTGGACGAGAACATCTAAAGCTCCAACAAGGACTGGACATTCTTCTTCTCGTCTTGGTCCGTTTGTAGAAGGACTGCCATCGGCCCTGGGTCTCTATTGCCTGTCTGTGAGTCTCTCTTCCTGTGGTTCTCCCTGAGGTTTCTTTTTTCTTCCACTGGTTTTTTGAGTTTTTCCACACCGTGACGGAGAGTCTAAGGACATCTGACGCCCACGCGGCTCCTCGCCACCCGCTGCTCACACTTATTTGGACGTTATGTTTGCCTGGATACTATTTTTGCCTAAACTGTACATTGTCTGGTTTATTGTTTTGTTTCATTGTTTTAATGTTCGTGCAGTCCTGTGAGGCAACTCCTGTTGTGATATTGGGCTATACAAACCATTGATTGATTGATTGCTTTAGCTATTTCATTGCATCGAACAGTCTAAAAACTAAGACAAAACTGAAATCAGAGAAAGTGTTATCCGTCACTTCAAGTCTCTCCCTCTAAAACCACAAAATCAGTTTAGAAACCTAGGAGCAATCATGGATGTCAAGAACTTAAACAGCCACATCAAAGCCATAACATCAGCTGCTTCTCATCATCTAAAAACATTGCCAAGATCAGAGGTATAAGGTCAGATCTTGTGCCTGGCGCAAGGACAGGGCAAACTCTGACAAATGGAACGCACCATATCTTGTGAGCTGCTGTTGCGTTATGTGCTGCGCCACTTGCAGTGTCTGGGTACATTGGCTTATGAATGAGAGTGTGAATGGGTGACTGGTTCCTTACTGTAAAGCGCTTTGAGCCTGATGAAGGTAGAAAAGCTCTACATAAGTTTAGACCATTTACCATTTACTTGCGACAGAAACAAAATGCACATGTTCACCCCCACAACCCCTCCCTCGACCCTTTTTCGACCATGGAGTCTGGCTGAAGGAAAAGGCTCTTGTACATAACACACCAATTGGCCGTGAGTGTTTCTCCACTCCACGTACTTCACACTTAAAAGCACTAAATCTCAAAGTGCGCTCCTACTCTGCGCAAAATGTTCTGTTATAGTCTGCATTTTGAAACACAAGATCAGGCCCATGGTGTCTAAAGCAGACCTAGAGCGACTCATCCATGCAGCAGGTTAGACCACTGTAACAGCTTGCTCACTGTTTAACAGCTGCAGAACATCCAGAACGCTGCTGCTCGAGTCCTGACAAGAACCAGGAAATACAACCATATTAGTCCAGTGCTCCGGTCTCTGCACTGGCTGACAAGTCTTTTCATGGTTTAGCACCAAAGTAAATCTCTCATGTACATCTCATGTTAGAGCCACATGGACCACAGTGGGCCCTGAGAACTTTACTGAGGGGTCTCCTGGTGGTTCCCACAGTCAATAGTATAAATTGTTATTTTTAGCCGTGCATATGACAACTGAAAGTATTTTATCTGCACTCTTCGCTTTTACTGTAATGTTGATGTTTTATGGATTGATTTTGTCTGCCTTCTTGTAATGTTATGCAACTGTGAAGCACTTTGAATTACCATGTGTGTGAACTGTGCTCTACAAATAAACTTGCCTTGCCTTTATTCACTGTTTCGCTGCACTTAGGGGCTCCAAAAACACCAATTAGAGACCAAAAGACAGATGTGCAATTACCTTCCGTTTGTAGACCCTATTCAACACACACAGAAAGGCTTCTTGCTGTCCAATCTCTAATCAATACTGCTGTAATTGCAGAGTGCAGCTTATACCACATGCACAGATAAAAGCATCCCTTATCAACTGTATATTTGAGTCCATTTTTGCGTAAATACCAACCCATTTACAGACTCTGTTTATCTCATCCAGGACCCGAACTCAATGAAAGGAGAGGGGTGCCATTATGGGCAAAATCCTCCACCATGTAGCACGCAGGCGGGTAGTATTACCAAAGCAGAGATGATAATGTTGGAAAAGTCAAAATTGGATGGATTAACATGCATATCAAATAATGCTTTAGCCAAAAGAAACCCAGCACAGAACATGCCAACCCACAATGATAAAGCAATAAACCTGGACCTCACACTGCTCAGAAGGGAGCGTCATACATTTTTATCCAGAGACCACAAACAATAGCACCATCTGCAATAGCTCATTTTTTTTTTTTACAAACTGGCTGGTTCACTTCATTCATGTTAAAGAGTCATTCAAAGCGAATGTCACATCATGCCACAGTAGGACACGGTCACGGCACGAGGTTAAACATTTCGGGTGGGGGGCGCCTTCAGTTCTTCAGATAAGATCCTGTCTGGGCTGAGTCTGGGATGATGGATTGTTGGTACCACAAGGTCGGGCGAAAGGCGAATGGTGCAGGGAGAATACAAGATTGAGCTTGATTGAAATTCAAAGCAGGGGTTTGTCAATTTTAAGTAGCAACATGCAATGTATCCAGAGACTATTTACTCAAGCGAAACAGCATGTAGTACACTGAACAGTATAATACTTTATATTTTATATAAAACATTCTAACGTCATGTGTTCCAATGGCACTTTGAGCTGCTAAGTGGGTCCTTCTGCCCTTCACTAAATGGATCCGGTCGTCGGCCTCACATGTCATTTGTAACCTTGCTCAATGTTTAGTTTAGCTTCACCTTGGGACTGGAATCCAATAAACAGTTCAAGGAGGAGGATATAAAGGCAAGTCAATTGACACCAGTGAATAACCTTTGTTCTTTTAATAAATGTCTCGTGTTGCTACTCAACAGTTTTGTTGCAATAAGACAAATGATGCGAAACGGTGCAAAATTACGAAGCACTATGTTAAGAGCAGCGAGGAGCTCTCAGCATAGAACCTTGTATTTCTACTACAATCATTATTAGCCATCTTTAAAACAAGATGAAAACATCAAAGACATGTTATGCCATAAAAATACCACTTGATGAGAAATGGATAACACCTCGGTAAAGTTTGTTTGCACTCTGTCTCTGTTGCCTTTGTTTTTCTTGTTGTTTAATTAGCCGTTTGTGAACAATATGGGGTCTTGTGTGAATATTCAAAACAAAGGAGCCTGTTGGTGGTTAATTACAAAACATAATATTCAAGGTCACCACAGCAGGAGGACAGCTCATTTATTATAACTAGAAGGATAGTCATTTATCTTCTCCAGCGTGCCACGCCTCACATTCCAAATAATATGAAATCATTGCCATCAAATGCTTTGCGGCGTCAGCGAGTGAATTATGTTGAATTAAAGTCTTTCTCCGCTGCGCAATCGCTCCTATTTACCTCTGATTTGAATGCAGACGCCCTGTGAGACGCCTGGTGATGCAAGGCCAGGCAACCTGCTTATCAGCTGAGTGATGGTTATCGCCAAACTCCAACAGATAATGGGTTATTTCTATGTAGGCAGTATTCCTCTCAGAAGTCATAACAGTGCATCGTGCCGACTGTAATGGCTTTATCTAAGAGCTGCCCGGGCAGCATTGGCTTCTGGGTAATACTGAAGAATTATCATATCACTCTCTCCACAATTACACGGTTTTATTAAACAATGTGTGGATGAAGTGTGCTTTTATTGCTACTGGCACGTTGGCCGGGCATCAGTTGGACTAAGATAAGCCAAGAGAAGGATAATGAAAAGAATTCGGCCTGTTTCATATCTTTGCAGATAGGTGATGAAATTGTACTGTGCCACTGCCAAGCAAAGAGAGGAAACCTAGTCCCTCTAATGTTGTATCATTGGGGTGGTGAAGTACATTTGTCATACAGAGCTGTCATTTTCTCAAAGAAGAATTACATTTTAGCCACACCATTTATGTGATAGTATCCTCTTCATATTTGATGATTTTTGTAGCATTTTCAACTATGTTGCCATCAAAAACATTTCTAAGATGAAACCACTGGGTGCTTCTGACAATCCAATATAGCTGTCCTTATGATGATGATTTTTTCAACATATGAAACCATTTCTCAAGAAACAAAAAAATGTTGTATTTTAAACGTAAGTTTTATGTTGAATATATAGAGGTGGATTTAGCCATTGTAAGAGCTCGACTCATAAACCTGCCAGAACTTTTACCTTTAAATCATTTCTGCAACAGGAAACACTGTTAACTGAAATGTATTGATTTCTTTATGATATTCTCTGATAATCAACTGAGCTAAAAAAATAAATAATAAATGCATAACACTGTGGAAGACTATGTTTCAGAATATATTTGAATTGAAGCTCAAAACTGTCAGTGTGCCAATCATAGCCACTGCTGCTGACAAACGGTGACAAACTGCTGTCAATGTGCCAATCCATGTCACAGGACATAAAGCAGAAAATAAGATGTGCAAGTTAAGAACTGCTCCCAACCATTAGCACCACAATTCAGCACTGCAGCTTGAGTGGAAATGACAGGGCACAAACAAGTCCGTAAATCGCATTTGCATGCACGAATGGAGGGTCCAGGTACGAGGGGCAAACTGTGAATCCATAATGGGGGGTTTGACTACAATTCAAAATGTCCAAAACAAGGAATTTGACATACACACACAAAAAAAGGATTGGATAGAATAAAATTGCAGTAATCCTTGTAATAGAAGTTATGGCAGCTTCTTCTATACTTGATTTAAGTAAAATGTCCTAAACACTTTCTCTGAGAAATGGAGTTTGAATGCGAAACAGGCGCTTTCGGACTTGCTCATCAATCTTCACACAACCTGAGCCGCATCGGGCCGTGTCACTCCCTGCTCACTGCATCTTCACAGAAACATGACCCTCTTTAGAGTAGGTCAAAGCAGAAAGAAAGTGAGTGGGCGCTAGGGCAGGGCGATGTGGCCTAAAAACTCTATCACAATATAAAAAAGATATATCATGATAACGATTTGCTTGACGATATAATTCACAACGCACAAACCACTTTAAAATTACAGCCTGATGCCTATTTGGAAGATTAATGCAAAGATATTTCATTCTTTTATTTTGCGCCATCCTAATTTCCTCTCAAATATGATCTACTCAAGCAGTTTACATCCTTCATTTCATTCAAAGGCGCATATTCATCCTAATAAAAACCACCGTGGCACTTTCACACACAAAAAAGCAACACAAGGTTAGGATTTTCTGCAATCAACAGGTGAGGCAGACACTGTTCAAATTAGAGAAGGAATAGAGGTCACTAGTAACACTGAGATATTTGAGAAAAATGTCTTCTACATTTTAGGGACGTGATACAAATAAGCAGCTGTGATTGGACCATCTTTAAACTTGACTGATTTGTGTGAATCTTTCCCAGGTTTCAAAATAAACAGCAGGTCGTTCCCACTCATCACAAGTACAAATCGAATGAAATGAAAGCCTAACCTCCAGAGAAACCCAATTGAAAAATACATGGCTTGGCTGCGCTTTCACACTGTGTTTAATGAGTGCAATCACAGATCTATTAATTTCACTGTAATAAAAATGGCACGGGCACCTTTGACCTCAGCCGCAATAAGCGTGGAAACCTATGGAAGAGACGGGAGAATGAATGGAAGAATGGAAGAGCAGCACACAAGGCTAAATTAAAAAAGGCTTTGCGCTATAAAGTAGAAACATTTACCCTTTTTTTTTTTTTTTTCATTCAGCAGAGCTCCAACACACAGACAAGGCCATGTTTCGCATGCTGAAATCCAAGCAGACAGCAGCCAAAATCATGAATTATTTAACTTGAAAGTCACTGACAGCCGGTTCAGATACTGTAGCGTTTCCTTAAGTGGCTTGCATTGCCCTGCTTGTCAATAACTCACAAATAGTGAGAGGCATCAACGAAACATCTGAGACGCGAAAGAGGCAAAAGTTCCACAAACAGAGATCTTAAACGCGACGCGGTTTAAATGGTTTGGTTTCTATCTAAAAAAAAATGTGTCAGAGATTTGCGGGTGCTTGGCCGTTGAAGGTTTCTTGACAGCCATTTTCTGGGTCGTTCGTCTTTGAGTGTAAAGTAATGAGGATTGACCAAAAAAAAGAAAGAAAAGGAAACTGGGGCAGAAAAAGTCACAGAGCATATGGCGGGATCTCAGCGGGGATTTTGGTACGGCGCACTATCTTGGACCCTTCCCCATCCCCTCCTGGTCACATGTATGATTGATATCTTCCAGAGCGTGTCTGCAGGCACGGAGAAGCCTTTTCGGGTGACACAGCTCTGTCAAGGTGATTTCCGAGGCGGCAGGGCTTAGGGGCGACATGCTGCTTGTGTGGCTGACGTCCCAGCGAGGTAATAATCCTGTCCGATCCGTAAGAGCTTGTCAGAGTCACACCTGATCCACGCAACGCAAGGAGGGAAGAAGGCCGATGTGGGTTCACTACAATTCTCGATTTTTTATATAAGTGCAGTAATAATGATGGGTGCAGGTTCAGTATTGTCCGAAACGATACTGGCATATTCAGATTTGCACAAAAGCTATAACTTGTGGGATCAGAGTTGTTTATTTTCATTTCATCATGGACGTTCTACACATGAAGTCAATTCAAGCACAATTGCCAGCCTCCTCTCCCAATCATTAATTTGTTTAAGTGAAGGTCAATTGATCCTCCTTTATTTTTTATTGCCATCAGACAAATGAAGTGCAAACTCAACCTGGAAGACCTATCTGGGGCATTCATTCATTGCCTCATCACCAGCAGCCCCTCACCAATCCTCCAATCACAGTCCCATCTCAAGCCGCACCTTTGCGTCAGCCAATCGTCGACAAGGATCCCCTTCTTTAGCGCCCTAGTCCGTCACTCAGCCGTCTCCCAGCTGTACTGCGACCCTCCTCCACCCCTCCTCTGCCTGGCCTCTCCTCGGCTCTACTCGTCGTTGTCAACTGGCTGCCCCGGGTTTCATCCTCTACCACCAACAGAGTCCAGGCTCTGGGGGAACATTCATCATCGCTATATACAGTGGGAAGAAAAAGTAAGGACACCATTTGGAATTTCTCACATTTCTTCCTAAATTGGTCATACAATGTGAAATGGAACCGCACACCAACATCAAAACCCTATCCCCACTGTGAAGTATGGAGCAGGAGAATCATGGTGTGGGGCTGTTTTGTTGCCTCAGAGCCTGGACAACGGGATATCGTCAATAGAAAAATGAAATGACAGGTTTATCAAGATATTTTGCAGAAAGATCTGAGACATTCACAACAACATTTAATAAGTAAGTGAACCCCTATTGCTGGCTGACTCTTCTTTTGCAGCAATAACTGCTTTTCTGTAGTTGCAGATTAGACGCTCACAACGATCAGGATGAATCTTGGATCATTCCTCTTAACAAAACTGTTGCAGTTTAGTGAGATTAGGGCGGTGTACTTACTTTTTCCATGCTCTCCTATGAATGCTTACATGTTATGGCCAATAAAAATCTGATAAAATGTAAATGTTTGGGTGGTATTTGTTAAAGCAGACACTGTTTACTCATTCTTACGATTTTGATCAAGATCTAACCATATTTAGTGACCAATTTAGGCAGAAATGTGAGAAAATTTCAAATGGTGTACTGACTTTTTCTTCTGCCGGGGTCCGAGCCCCAGTTACGATTCATGTCCAATGGAACTTCCTAACGCCACTCTGTTTCTAAGAGTCTTTTCAGGTTGATTCCACTCAAGTTTCCATCAAAACAATTCATGTAAATAACCAAACTTTCCAACACATATATTTTCCTTTTTGTTTGTGTGGACTAACAATGCATAGCCCAGGGAACCCAAGGGATTGCCCGATCACACCTAGGATGTAAAGGATCCCCAGATAAAGTTAAAAGCTGCAAATTAGTTCTTTGAAATGCAATGTGTGGCATATGTAGAAAGTATCATCCAAAAAAAAAAACTAAACAAACAGGCATGCACCGCTTGAGGCAGGGTTTGATGCTTATGGCAATTTGAAGTCTTCACTAATCTCAATGCTCCTGATTGGCACAAGTGGCGTGCTGATTGCTCTTACATCATACAGGTCATACATGACTTTTACCGAGAAAGTCAATCAATCTTTATTGTCATGTAATTTCCCTCATTCTTTTGCTCCAATATGTCAGTGAACGTAAAGCGGATTGCGCAGGAGGAGTATACAGTGAGAGAGGCAGGCAGCTGCAAGAACACACATCTTGAATATCAATTATTGCCAAAGTGGAGCGGTGAAAATTAGCAGGGCGGCTCCATTGTGTACGTTAATGGAAGCTCATATGAGCATTTAACTGCAGAGTTGAAGCCAGCGAAGAGCTACCATGACAACTCTCTCCTTGGGCTGGAAAAGCAAATTGAAATTGCGTGTGGGCTCATGTGATTGGTTGGAAAACTGGCATGAAACATTGGATTTATTGAGGAAAGTAAATATGCGGCTGGTTACAAGAAAACATCCCTTGTTAAGAATACGATAACAAGTGCCTTATGGATTAGTCTCTCACAGCACACAGGCTTATGTTTGTGCTAACATCACTTAACATTTCAATGTAGAACTCAAGTGGCTTCACAGTCCGCCTCTGTATTTCAAATTTGGTGAATAAGTGCCCTGAGTGATGCTGAAAAATGTACCAAAATACAGCCATTAGCGACTGTGGGCAGCACTTGTGGGAAACTATGATTCACCAATCCTCCACATACTGTATGCATTGACGATGTTGACTGGTCTGGACTGAGCTGGGGAATTTCCCTTGAGAAAAAGCTGTGCTAACTAAGTTATCATTTTGCCTTGGCCCAGTTGGCTTACTGTAATATCACTATGATGATGTTGTGAACTTCGAATAAAACTCAAGACTGCAACAATCATGCAAGGGTCGATAATGGTGACAAACTCATTTCCCAAACAAATGTGAAAATGCTCTAGCGGGGCATCAAATTTGCGTAGCATTAGCATTAGCGACAGGAGAATGTGGACTGAATCATCCAGGTTAAAGGACACAGTGGTAGATCGTATAGCAACACAACCTCACCTCAGTGTGTGAAAAGAGGGGGGGGAAAGCGCAGCCTGCGGTTGTCTGAAATGCTTTGCAGACCCAGGCATTCAGAGGAATTATACGCTTCAATAAACGTATGAAAACAAGACACAGACACAATAAAGAATTCACTGGATTACAAACATGTTTTAAACAGGATTTTATCATGACACGATCACTGGATAGACAGGTACTGCACACTCCAAACTACAAATATTGGCCAAAGCTGATGGAATACTGTTGAGGCTATCTGTGCTTGAGTAAACTAGGGACACTACAAGACACTACTATTGAGGTACAGCGTGGAAGTCGCCACTGCCTGCGCACATAGGAGGGGGAAAGAGTGTCAGGGAGGGTTTCTCCGAGTCTTCGGGAGAGGCAAGAGGTTGAAAACACGTTACGTTTACGTGAAGAATCAGAGGAATTAGAGTAAAACTATTTCATTGTCCCCAAAGCACAATCAAAGAATCTGTTAACACATTTTCATTCACAACTTAATGCTAAGAAACAGCACGTAGTGCAAATCCCAGAAATTTCTCAGAATTTCGCAGGAGCAGCTCCTCCTGAAGCGAACACAAGTGACTGAAGCGACTGATTGCAACCGTTTCAGGAAACCAAGTAAAAGCTTGTAATGCGATTTCAAGACAAAAAAGGGACGTTATTGTATAAAGGTTTACTTTTATATTTAATATAAATGTATTATCAAGTAGACCATTTATTTAATAACTGCACTTCCATGATAGACCCAGGTCTGCATTAAGTGCACATTATGAGGCTACATTTCTCCACAGTGGGTCTGTATTAAGTCAGCAGAGCTTTATCTGTGCCATCGGTGATTATAACTGCACTAACTCTAATTAACAGCAAGAAGGCGGGGCTAATCCCGTCCACTTATCTTCATCTTACCTGTGCGGCGAAGGGGAAAGAAGGCAATGTAATAAGATGAGTGCAAGCACCTAATTACAAGAGGAAAACGAATTACTCAACCACACCAATTAAGTCACAGTTTTAGTCGAGGGAAAAAAAATCTATGAATTGGCTCCATAGCGACTCGTGTTTTTGCATTGAATTTCTCAGTGCCAGTTCAAAAATGGAGCTGTTTTCTAAAGTCAAACATAGCTCTTGCTGGGCCACACAGCTGCAGGGGATTGATCAATAGCAACAAAAATATTCAGCCTCCGTGCCTCCACCTTTGTGTCGTCTGTTATGAATAGCTGCTTAGCTTGATGGGGTGCTACGATAGCCTGAAAGGATGGGTTGACGACCTCCACCCAAAGTGTGCACAGATCAATTCACATTTCACCAAACGGATGGGGAAGTTGAGACAATTCTGCCCCGTAACTGCATTCTGTCAGTATTTGATTGAGCCAGGACAAAGCACTCAAACACATTCTTATGTTGCATATTTTGGAAAACAACAAAGAGCAATAAATTACCATATATTTATCTATTTATCCGCCTTTTATTCCATTTTTAAAAAGATGTGCTGACAACTGCGGCGCTAGAAAAAGCTCAACGAAGCAGAGTTGTTCATAAACCTGTGTCACAAGACAAAAAGAAAAAACAACTACACAACCAATCCAGAGGGAGCTACCATTGTCAATCACAGAGGTTAAATCTAATAAACAAACAAACAAACAAACAAACCAACAAACAAACAAACAAACAAGAAAGTACCCTAAAGCAGCATTTATATGTGTATTTCATAGGCTGTAAAGGTTCAATAAGAGAATAAGAGCAAAGAAACGCAATAATGTCACAGTGGAAATGGAAGGAAAGGGCAGATGTCCCTAAGAGCTGCAGGCAAGGAAACATTTGTTGGACGAGAGAAAACAAAGCATCGCCAGAAGCTGCAATATGAAAACTCTGAGCTTCTTATAGTAAACTATATCTCCTCAACTGAACGCTCAAAATAAAAACACTGCTTGTGATGTTTTGAGAAGCGTTAAGGGACAGAGGGATGAAAAACATCCCGTGTGTCCCTTTGTGTTGTCTTTCATGAAAGCTCAGGGTGTGTTTATTTTTGTTTTTCTTGTTGCACGCGACTGACTGTGGATTTAAAGGGCTTGACGGGAGCAGGTGGTGATGCATTTTGTTGCAGTGGTTCCTAGTCTTGACATTTCTCTGAGGGAGCCGAGGCACAGGCTGCTGGCCTCCTGCTCCAGGCCGCGGGCACTGACAGCTCAGTAAACTGAAGTCAACTCATCTTCATCATCCCCAATTGTTGGCCTGTGAGGACCGACTGCCATGTCCAATACAGACCTCATAGTTTCTGTTGCCTGCATAGAAACAATATTAGAGCACAAATATGGGTGGGTGAGATCATGTTATAAAATTGAATTTCTCCCCCTTATAACATCCCGCCGATGTTATAAGGGGGAGACTTTTTCTCCGTTCGTTTAATGCAGTTCTGCGCTCAAATATAGACATATGTGTCTACTTTATTTGACCCACGCCTGCTGGTCAACCTCAATGAAGTGTAAGCTCTCGAACAGCTTTAGACTCTTAGGGAAAAATAAAATGAAATGAAAATGCTGGCTAACTTGAAAATTTTCAGTTTTTTATTATTATCCAATTGAGTTTCATTCTAACCTCATTTTGGTCCTGATTGAAAGTTGCCAACTGTTCAAAGCATGTTCTTGGCAAATCAACATCTTTGCTCCAATTCTCAGCGAGCCCCGACTCATGGCCTAAGTCAGACACCAGTGAGAGTGGAAGAGTTCACTATTACGGATGCACCGATCCGATACTGGTATCAGATATCGGAGCCCAAAAAAATATGATATCGGATATCGGCTACAAATATCCGATACTGAACCGTTACCAGTTTGGGCTCTCAACACGTTAAAAACATAACTATTACCACCTAAATCTAAGTGAATGTGGGCATGCTGCATAACATTGGAAAGCTAAGAACCCGGAGAATTCAATTACTGAGTTAGTTTCAACCTCCACAAACGCATTTTGATCGCCGCGTCGCAGCAGTACGCTAAAGCTAGCATGCTAACGAAAACTAATCAAGGCTGGGACAGAAACTAACATAGGAATACCTAAAGTAGCCTAATAAAATAAAATCGACCACTGCTGAAGCCAAGTGTCGTTTATATTAATGCAACCTAAAGCCTGTCATATACCCAAGGATATTTAGTGTCGAAAAGTCCAGTGATCCTTGTTAAATGTTTATCCAAGAGTTTATCAATAGATATAATTGATAATTGATCTTATGACAATAAAATATGAGTTTATTGATCTTAAAATTGAGGAAAGAGTCAATAAAAATGTTCACTCAGAGAAAGCCACTTTTAAGAAAGTGGTATCGGTAAATATCGGGTATTCGCAGATACTCAAAACCCAGTATCGGTATCAGTAGCAAAAAGCTGGATCGGTGCATCTCTATTCACTATGGTCTGTAAAACTGCTCAATATCAACTGACTGAAAAACTGTGCCCTGATCAGAGTGGGCTGTACCTGCCAAGGGTGAACAACGCAGACAGCACAGACTCCTTATTACTGTAATTGTGTTTACTCCGTCTGCGCCTCTCAGGGGAGTGTGTGCAGACCAGCTCCTTATCTCTCTGGCATTTCACAACAGGGTCTGACAGGGAGCGAGCAGTTAATTCAGTAACAGCGACATGTAGATGTGCGCATAAGATTGGAACGCATTTAGTATCATGTCCCCGTCTTCAACCCAGCTATAATCACCGCTAGTAAAACAGCTTTGGGTGACTAAAGCTCTTTACAAACATGTGTGCAAAAATACCCGTGGATATTTTTGACCTGGAGGTGCAACACATGAGAAAACCAAACTACAGCTGCTAACAGGAATGGCATTATGTAAGTGTACCTCAACACTAAACTCCACCCACATTCAGACAAGTACAGAGCAAAGGGAAGAGAGTCTGAGCACAACAAAAAGAACACAAAGGCTCTTCTCGGGATGTACTCTGTGGGATGTACTCCAGAGTGTGGCCTGGCGTTTTCAGTACGGAAACGAGTGCAAAAACTTCAGGTATGTGGTTTTGATATGGAGGAGCATCATAACGTGGTTTAAACAGACTATAGAGGATGTGCAGACCGTTGCACATCACAAGGTCACGCTTAACTCTATCTGTACCCCCACCAAATCATTATAACAAAGGGAAGAATATTTACTCATTAAATCTTGCGTGGAAATGAAAAGGCTGATCTTGAAAGTGCACAGTTGGGGGTAATAGATCAAAGCGTCAACCATTAAAGACTTGACACTGCCAATCAAAATCTTTACCCACTCACTTCTTTCACACAGCGTTACAGAGTCACTGTGTGTTCCGAAATCCAAAGTGAAGTTTTTCCATGGTGCTTATTCTCATGGTCTGTTGCTCGTCATGAAAGTGACTCAGTGTATCCCCTCTAGGCTTGAGACGCTGCACTGGGGGCCCCGACTGAGTGCGTCAGCGTCACCGCATCGCTTCACAGTCACTTTATTACGGGCGAAAATCAAAGGACTTCAAGAGTATTTCTACGCCGCTGGTTTCTCCGTTCTAACATAAATGGCGAGGTTTACCCGGCAAAGCCTGAATAGCTGATGCATCTAATCGTCAGCTTACGAGAGCAGTCTGTGACTTTCTATGAGCTTCGGCATGTCTCAAGAATGTTTCAAGCATGGGACATACAGCGCTGTAGTGCACCTTTAAGGGAAGCATTTCAATTAGGCATTGTTTCAATTAACTCTCTTAACACAACATAATCTTGAAATGATCGATCTCCAAAAAACAACACTAGTTTGCATTTGGTTCGGTGGGAATGCCTTTTAAATGACAAAAAGCTGTGAATCTGGTGTGATATTACGTGACATTTAGTGGTGTGATTATGGTTTTTATGAGTGTTCTTGGGAGCCAGGGCTTAAAAAGCAACTAATGACAGCCGTGATAGAAAAAAGACAAAAGCCGCATTGTCCTCACACAGACATCTCGAGGTCACCCGAAGAAAATACTCATAAATTCCCACCTTATTATTGTAGAACTTTTGTCCGCTGTGCGTCTCCCCAATCACCTTTTTGTTCTCATAAATTACAGCGGGCAGATGTTTCACACTGGCGCTTCTGCATTAGCATCCCATATAATTGGTTGTTGGCCCGAGGACGATGGGGCCGTCGTCTTTGGGACGCCCCATCATCATGGCCTGTCATTGCACAGGTGATGGGGCCAAGGTCTTTTACAGGCGCCAAAGAAGACAAACAGCCTCTTTACAACAAACCCACTCGGCTTTTTTACCCGTTGGCTTTAGTTGGTAGAACAGATTGAACCCATGATGCCTTAACCATTATTGGCGGCACTGAATCTTGATTATAAATTGATCATTTAAAACTCATGCAGTGCACTTTCACACTTTCACAATCCACTATTAACCTCTCTCTCCCACTCCCATCTTTTTGCATGGCCATCCTGAAAGGAGCTGCAAGGGATTGTCTGTGAGAGCTTTGGCTGAATCAATGAACAGCGAGCAGCTTTTAAGCCCCGTCGAAAAGATCGATAGCAAATAAATCAAGTGCGTTTGCTTTGCGATACATCAATGTAATGTTTACCAGAGAGGCCAGCGCCAGATGTGCGAAAAATGATGAAATACTCGTAAAAGAATCATTACCTCCTCCCACATTTCAAAGCCCGCAGCTACAAACCTGTCTTGATAAAAGTATTTGATGCTCCAGTCATTTATCGACTAAAAAACAAACATGCCGTTAACTGTTGGTGTTGAGTCTTGGTTATTTCTCTTCAAACGTTACGAGCAGGATACGTGACATTGAGGATGAATCGTCTTGTGTGTTCGTAAATTCCTGAGATGAAGCCGCTGCCAGATGAGTGATGGCGACAAAGTGCAGTGAACCTTCCTGTATAGGTCAGCCATAAATATACAGTCCAGGACACGCTCCAGAGAGGGATGAAATCAAATCGCATCAGTTGGTCTGGCCCTCTCAGGTTGTCCGAAAGAATCAAGTTCACTTATCTACAAGGTCATCTCAAGCCTATTCTAACCATGAGCTTTGAAAATACTCATGTTAGGTTTAAAACTAAAAGAAATAGAAGAAGTTGGAGATGCCTGGCCTGGGCACAAAGCTTCCCTCCAAATACTAGTTTGTTGAAGGTTTCTTATAATCAGTCCAAAACAGAACTGTCCTGATACTTAACATGAAAGAAAGAAAGAAAGAAAGAAAGAAAGAAAGAAAGAAAGAAAGAAAGAAAGAAAGAAAGAAAGAAAGAAAGAAAGAAAGAAAGAAAGAAAGAAAGAAAGAAAGAAAGAAAGAAAGAAAGAAAGAAAGAAAGAAAGAAAGAAAGAAAGAAAGAAAGAAAGAAAGAAAGAAAGAAAGAAAGAAAGAAAGAAAGCACCACTCCAACTTTGTTTGGGAAAAGGATATAACAACGTGGTTAAAAGCGTTAAGCAGGTCACACACACTGATTACAATAGGGGTGTAACGATGCACTTTGCCATGATGCACCGCATGCTTTAATCTATGAAAAGTCAAACCAACAAGCACATGGTCAAAACGTGATTTGTGTTCTATCTTTTTTTGCCATGTGAGCCCAGGGGCACATTCTATTATAAAGCTTTAAAATAAATCAAAATAAAGTGCCAATTTTATTCTATTACATATATCGCATTCCCCTCTTGGAACCGCCATCTTAACGTGGTGGAGGGGTTTGAGCACCCGAATGATCCTGGGGGCTCTGTTGTCGGGGGCTTCGTGCCCCTGGTAGGGTCTTCCATGACAAACAGGTCCTAGGTGACGTGTCGGACAGAGAGCGGTTCACAGAAGCCCCTTTTGAGAGACCAACAGGCCCGGTTAGAATCGAGAGGCCGTCCTTCTGTGGACCCACCACGCGCAGGAGGAGCCAAGAGGTGCATGTGATTTGGGCAGTGGCTGCCCTCATGACCCGGAAACGGACAAGTAGAAGAAAAAGGATGGATGGTTATATCGCACTTGCAACTTGATGGACTGAACCGCGGGTCCTGCACCGTGAACCAAACTGTGCGATAGCTGAAGTGTTACACCCCTTAGATTACAAAGCACATGTTAAACTCAGACTCAGGGATATGTATGAGGGCTAAATGAGAAGTTATTATAAATTCAAACATTAATACTATTCCAACAGCCAGTCGCTTTGAGATATGTCGCTTGGGGAGGTTTCTCTTTCATGTCTGCCGATAACAGCCCGAGGTTCAAACGGGTCTGCTCAAAATGAAGTTGAGAAAAAGATTTTTGCATCACAACTTTGCACCTTGATGAGGGCCCATTGTCGAAGTTAAAAAGGAGCAGCTCCATAAAAGTGTAAAGTTTACATCATACGTTGTCTGACTGCAAATATACTGCAATTATTTAGGAATATGTTATCCCTGAATGGGTTTGGCAGTATGCTATTTGGATTGCTACAATTATACATGCTTTATTGCAGATCTTAATCCCAATCTAAGGAGGTTTGCAATGGCTGTAGATAAGGTTAAAGGGACCTTACACTGTGTCATTAACTGCATGTCAAAATGCATGCTCATGAATAGTAATGTGACACCTACATACTGCATATTCTGACATGAGCCTTATGGCACAATTAGATTCCCTCTTTACAGATGCATATCATTTGCTCCAAGATAGCACAAATTGATACATGCTTCCACAGGTGCAGCAAATGTCCACTGGACCATTCAGCACTCCTCATAAGCACTCATTTTCCTCCCTCTAGCTGTGACAGAATCTGTGAAACTCTGAAAAAAAAAAGATTTGAAGGCCACACTATAACACTATGACCTCGCAAATAAGCAGGTAATGAAAAAGAAGGATTTTTGATAACGCGCTTAGCCGGCGCAGGGCAGCAGATACCTGAACGATAATGACAACATGCTGCTGGAATGGGCAAAAGCAATCAAAGAACAATCCAGTAGCACGAGGCGAAGCAAAAAAGTAATGCTGAGAGTAAGCGGGTGTGTGAGAGAGAGCTTCAGATAGTGCTCATTATACAGAAGAGAACAGCCCTTACTGGAAGAGGGGTGTTATTGCAGTGCTCTGCTCGCTCTTTTGGCAATAAGCTGCTGTTTGTCCGTCACTGGCACCACCAAAGATACAAGATTTCAAACACCAGAAAAGTAATAATGTCCCTATAAAATAAAATATTTTATATTTATATTATGTTTCTGCAGTGTATGGGATTTTGTATTATCGATTTTACTACCAGAAATTATTATTACCACCAGAAAAGTGGAAGAAGCCTTTTATCTGAACATGAAAAAGCATTTTTAAATGTGTGTTTTTTGCTGAGTCTGTGTCCAGAGTATATCCTAGTGGCCACACCACTGCAGTAACAGAGTAGATTTTAACAACAGATAATGGGGTGGTCTGATGTTTGGGGGAAAACATGTCTAATTGCAATTCCTGGCATGTATTTAACTAAATTACCTAAATAACTGTACCCTTTGCAAATTACGTATTGCGTACATTTCAATAGCAATTTCTATTAAATTGTTATTAATCGTGTTGCCTTAACAGATGGGCGAGCTGATAAGACGTTTTTTTACCCTGCACAGCGGAGCCAAGACACCAATCTATCACTTGACTGTTGTCTAAGTGAATGGAGCCTTATGGGAGCAAAGCCTCTTAGGTACCTCATCTATCGTACACCTGTCACTAAAATCTATGTTTGATTCAATTACATTCTTTTGGCTATGTTGCATCGTGCACGCACAAACAACGTACTTGTTTAAGGGGAGAGAATGATGCATACTACGAATGGACTCTGGAGCCTGTAGAACTGCAGCGTTGTGGATAATATATTATGAGTAATTTTATAGCTATGTAAAAATGAGGACCATAAAAACAAAATAGTAATAATATCACCTGATGTCACATGACTGAAACCTATCCATACGTTATTATTGAATTGGAAAAATGTTACCAGTGTCTATCTAGATGAAACAAAAACTGGCATAAAGAGAGTTCTGGGATAAAGTTATGCCTTGTCTGTTTTTGTTTTATTCATTCATTTGACAGCGGAATGACAAATTCTACATATCTACAGTGTCATGGGCATTTTAGTGACCCTGCACCGTGCACCGTGCACATCCCTCGCCCGCAACAGGCCCTTATCGTTAGTGTAGGAGTTGTTCAATATTATGTGTTCGTGATGCAGGCCTTTCACAATGTGTTGCCGTCATTAGTATTCTGCTCGTCGTGATGTTAAATTCACTGTTAGCGGAGACAAAAGAGCTGCAGCTGAATAATAATTGGCAGTTAATTATGACCTTTCATCTACAAACAAAAAGCCTGCAATTTCCTCAAAAAACAAGATGATTTATGGCATGATGGCAACCACTGTAGAACAGTAATGATCATGTTGACATTTTGTTGGTTATCAAGCGTTATTTGTAGTTAAAATATCGAAAGATGCATGTCACCGGAGTTAACCTTTTAGAAACGTGGCATTTTAAGACGTCTTAAGCGTCTGCAGATTCTAAGCCATTTCACAAAGAGACCTTTACGCTGGATGCTCTTCCTGGTGCTTCCCTCTAAATTACTCGCACATTTGAAGCTGAGGTGAATGTGAATGATAATCTCATTCATTCAAATACTGGGGGGCTCGGCTGTGGAGGTAACAACTGACCGATTGTTGAACTCTGAGTTAAATAGTAGTCTACATACTTACTTTAAACTTCATTCTAGTGTAATTCTTATTATTTATTGTCCATCCATTTTCTTCTGCTTTATCCGGGGCCGGGTCGCAGAGGCAGCCGTCTCAGCAGAGATGCAGAGACTTCCCGATCCACGCACACCTCCTCCAGCTGTTCTGGGGGGACCCCGAGGCGACACCAGGCCAGCTCGGAGACATAGTCCCTCCAGCGTGTCGTGGGCCTTCCACGAGGCCTCCTCCCAATAGGACATGCCCATTGCTGCTCCTTTCAACTTGAAGGAGCAGCAACTCTACTCTGAGCTCCTCGAGGGTAACTGAGCTCCTCACTCTGTCCCGAAGGGTGCGTCCAGCCACCCTGCTAAGGAAAGTCATTTCGGCCGCTTGTATCCGCGATCTTCTCCTTTCTGTCATTACCCTGATAAATCGAGAGCTTCGCCAGGCGACTCAGCTCCCTCTTCACCACAACAGTCCGATACAGTGATCGCATCACTGCTGACGCCGCACCGATCTCACGGTCCGTCCGTCCCTCACTCGTGAACAAGACCCCGAGATCTCCACTGACCTGAGACGGGTGGAGAACAATGGCCTTATTGATTGGCCATGGTTCTCCACCCGTCTCAGGTCAGTGGAGAACCATGGCCTTATTGATTGGTACTATTATTATTATTATTATTATTATTAATTGAATTGCATGGAGCGAAATTAAATGGGATTTTTTTTCTTCTGGAGTCAGAGTGGAGTCAGGTTGGCGGGACTGTTGAGCTTTACTGCAGAAGACTGAAGAAAGAAGTAAATTCTGTCCACAAACAGACTAAATACAAATCTGTGGTGGACTTTATTTCTTCTAAATCTTCACGCTCACTCGCTTTTCTGAGAGCAACACAATGTTTCACTGTCAGCCAATAGAGGGTACCACAATTGATCGTCCCTTACAGCAAGTATAGGTGCAACTGACTGTGCTTCTGATTCCCACAGGATTGTGTATTAGTGAAATGCAAACAGAGATTTGTCAGAGCCTGTAAAGACCTGCCGAGGTAGTTTTCTTATACATGACCAACATGAACATATTTGCATACCGCAGCTTTACGACAGGAGCAGCGCACATTTGTCTTTCATCTGGGGCTTATAGGTTTGGCATACTAATACTTGTGTTTAATGTGTACATCCTTCTGGGCAAATCAATGTCAACATAGAGAAGCCGTATAAAGCAACGGGATCTAAACGAAAGCATCCACAAAGGCAGACCTCGTGATGTACTATTCCAACTTTATATTTTATTCAAACCACCATTAGAAATTCTCTGTGTTAACATGTGGTGATTTGTTTGCAGAGCCTTTGGAAGTATATACACTCACTGCAGGAGGAAACGAACGGGAGCAGCAAAGTAACAAAGCTACAATCAAATCCACTGCTTAGTAAAATACAAATGAAAAATTTATGCACATCTCCAGGCACAGCGGCTCAGGAACAACCTTTGTCCCCGACTCCCCCGTACGCCACAGCACACTTTTCCCACAGTCAAGGTAGAACTAATTAAATGCTATTGTTTACTTGGGTGAGTGCCAGTGCAGAAAGGAAAACGACTATATCGAAGCTTCAAAATCTCCATAGGGAAAAAAACACATCACTGGAGAACAACAAGAAAAGAAAGAGGCCCATGATTTGCAGACAGATTGTGAGCAAATGCATTTGGAATGACTGTAGTGAAATGCATGTGGGAGATCTTGGACTGTAACGCAATGTCATTGGTCGAACTGGCAGAGCTAATTAATTAACAACATGGCTGAGAAATTACAGATGCTTGTTCAGTGTAAACTATAATTGGCACTTGTGGTCCAATATAATTATGCTTAATTAACACTAATCTCTGCAAAAGTGTAGTGACTACAGTTAACCTCCGTGCAATGAAGTCTACTGTTGTCTAGCTGTGATATACAGTACATGCTTATACTGTAGCATGCTTCTAAAATGCAATAAGACTAATAAGAATTTATATTCTGTGAATCTGATCTGTTACAAACAATAAAACTCGAAGGAGGGATAATACAAAGTACATTTCCATGACTCTGTATGTGTTAGTGAAAACCTATCCCTAAGCACAAGCTGCTGTCGCTGTCCATGGTTCTGATTTCCCACGGTTCAACATGTAGTGACTGTGGGAAGGATTATCATTCACCCACCAATGGTAAGAAGTTTGCCTGGGAGAAAGAATACAGCCGCTGTGCTCCTGGGTGAGTTCTTCACCCACCTTGGCTATGTCAATTTATGATTTTGTTTGAGAAATTGGAGATGTCACATAAAAGCTACAGAGCATCTAACTCTGTAGAGAGACAACCAAACCTAAAGAGAAATTTGCAAGTGGGTGGAAAACAGAGACAAGGTTAAAAACCTGATCTGCCATAAAACACTTTTCTAGACAGATTTTTCCTTTTGAAAACATTCAGTCAGATCAAGCCATTCAAAAGCTCCAACACACAGGGAGAAGGTATAGACACAAGTGAAGCAGACACTATGATAGGCTTTTAAGCAATTAGCCCCAAATGAACGTAATATAATCAGCACTGCTCATGCAGTTCATTAAAAGGAAAGAGTAGACTCATTTCCGCTGCAGACGCTACGGAACCACAGCAACTAGACACGAAATTCCACTTTACAAAGAGATAATAAAACGAAGCCGGGATGTCTACAGTAGCTGACGGAATCTTTGCGCAGTGTGCTTTTACTCCTTTCCGCGGGCGCGCTCCCCTCCATGCGTAAACTATTCAGCCGTATCCTCAAAAATGAAAGAATCAAGTGTGAGCAGTGCTGGCAAAGTGACACATAGGCTAATGAAATGATGCCCGTGCAAAAGTTACAGATTCTTACCTTTCTAGGAAGTGAAGGCGTCTCTTCCAGGAATCGCTCTCGATATAAGAGGGAAACTCTCACAACAAAGGAGAGGCGCAGTAGTAGTGGGACAATGTGGTGAAGCGGAAATGGGAAGAGTGCGCGCGCGCTTCCAGAAATTGCCCGTAAAACCGTGCGGACGGTGGAGGAGAAATGTTAGGCGTAGCGTTGACTGATGCTCATGTGTCTCTTTAGCGCGGATCTGAAACGCACATGCTGTCCGCTGTCACGTGACGGGTCCCTCCCACCGACCAATGCGCGCTTTACTACAGCTCTGTGCACTCACTGACCGCACAAGTATTGTCTTGTAGTGGCTCTGTTAGATGAGCAGGAAATTAATATAACTTGCCTTGCCTATTAATATTTATTTATGAACTTGCCCTCATTCATGGTAAACGTTGATGATCCATAGACACATAACTTTAGTTAGACCTGCATTCTGTTACATGGACTCTGGATATTACATCTTCGCTGTACTTAATGCAAAATAAAAACAGCCTTAAAGCTTTGCCATTATTGTTTAAAGCAACAGGCCACCGTTTTTACACACTGAGATACGTTACCTGAGCTTGGACGAGTTGATGCGTACCTGTCTGGTCTTTGTGTGTGCGCTCAGTCACGCAAAAACAGCAAACATGTTGTTAGCATTTAGCCTCTCCACCACTCCTCTATGGGGCCAAATGGGGTGAAGTTAGAGGCGACCAAGCTCTTCCACGTTTTCCCTATTAAAATACGGTTATGTGAGTAGTTACACGATCCAAGTATTAAACATGTCGATGTTCTAAGCAGATAAAAAGGGACACTATATCATGAGGCATCAAAGTGCTCCTAAGGTATTATTACGCCTTACAACATAGTACCCCCCTTTTTTTTTATTACCCCGTTTGGGTCCATAAGGAGAGGAGGAGAGGCTAAACGTCGAAGCTCAGGTAAGAACATATCTCAGTATGAAAAAACGGTGGCCTGTTCCTTTAAACTGAGGCAGTTTTGGTAGAATTTAATACATCAATGGTTTGGAAATACTCAAACAAGTAGTCCTACTAAAATAAACAGCTATTTTGAAATATAACAGGATACTCAATTGGATTGACCAGTCCACTCATTCATTCTTTTTGTGACACGGCCATATTATCAATTGTCTCTTCTCTCTCTTCAGTAACTGGCCTTCACTCAACCATATACTTATTTTTACTCTTATTTGTGGTGTTGTGATGTTTAATATCCATCCCATACAAGTGGGCTACAGTTTGACGGGAGCTTTAATGTGTCCTGGGTTCCCGATCCATATTTTAAGGATGAAGTTGGGGAATTGTGTGTTGACTGTCTGCTCTATAATGGATGGCAAACAGCCCAAAGCAGCAAAGCATCTCTGGTGTAACAGATTATTTTCGATGCATTTTAATGAGCAGTGCAGCACTTTAGCCTTGGACATGTGCTGCACATTCTCACCTCCACAAAGACCTGTCGGACATGGTTGTGTCTAATGTGTGGTTTTGCGGGTACACCGACGTCTTCAGGCTGTATGAGACTGCTCATTAGTGTTAACACATTAATAATTAACCCCATAATGATAATACCGTAATTAAACCAAATCCTGCAGTATTCAAGACACTTGTCAATACTAATGGATAACTTGGATATTGGATATACTAATGGACAATAACCTGCAAGTAGTAAGGGCACAAAGACAAAACATTGTGAGAAGTAACCTGCCAATATGTCAGTTAAGCTTTCTTGCTGCTGGATTCAATAGGAACAACTGTAGGAACATTTCTTTACTGTCGCTTATCTCAATATTATAAAAAACCCTGTTCATGTTTCAAGGTATCAATTTGCTTTATTTACATAAAGCACTGAAGTACTGGCAGTATATTAGAAAAGATGTTTAGCCTGAGTGCAAAAACACTCACAAATACTCACCTTTGTATGCAGAAAAAATAAGAGCTAAGTGTCTTGCTCAAGGTCACATTGGCAGGAGTAGCTGGAGTTATGACTGAACCGTGTGTAATGCTAATGGTAATGTTACTTTTCCCCTCTTCATAAAGGTATATGTAGGTATATTGGCCACTCACTGTTGGACACAACGCAACCTGAGCCGAGTCGAACAGGTTTATTGGTCATATGGTTTTAGTCATCAGATTTGACAATCAGGCCTTTGGTGGACTGAAGAATCATCAAAATGTTTTTAAGTGAGAAAGAATAAACACATCAGTTTATCAGTAAAGTCAATGCACGTCTATTTTTAAAACGAGGACACAGATCTGTGAAATGACACAGTGGCACAGGTGGGACCTTTCTATGTGAGTCTGCATGTTCACTCCGTGCCGGCGTAGGTTTCCACCGGGCGCTCCGATAGGAGTCTCTCAGTCTCTCCTTCCTTCCTTTCTGAGATTTTTTGACTCCTATAGCACTTCTTAACAGTTTCTTAGTTTATTTTGCGGCACGGTGGCGCAGCGGTTAGCGCTCACGCCTCACAGCAAGAAGGTCCCGGGTTCGATTCCCACCTGAACGGGGCCTTTCTGTGTGGAGTTTGCATGTTCTCCCCGTGCCTGCGTAGGTTTCCTCCGGGTACTCCGGTTTCCCCTACCACTAAAAACATGTACAATAGATTCTCCTCTGGGGCCAGGACTCCCCTGAAAAAGAGATTCTTAATCTCAGTGGGACTATCCTGGTTAAATAAAGGTCAATAAAAAATGATAATAATTATTATACTTTGGAACTCCTTGGCATTGAGATGTCTAACTTCAAATAATAAGATAAGATAAGATGGTACTTTATTGATCTCACAGATGGAGAAATTGCATAAATAGAGAAATAGAGAAATTGCATAAATAATTAGATCATAAATAAACTTGCTCTAATTTTAATTAGAGCAAGTTACATCAACCCTATTTGTGAGCACACATAACTCCTCATCCAGAGTAAAGCAGCTTAAATAAATCTATGAGCAATAGCTTCAACATGTTAGCAAAACACAATTTGTAGTGAAGGCTGTTTAAGCATTGAAATGATCCAAATGAAGCCTGAGCCTTTAAAAGCACCACCACATGACATCAGCAGGAGAGACAACTGTTTTAAGTTTGAGTGATCATAATGAAGATGCTGGATTAAACAAACATGCATAACAATAAAAATGCTGTTCCAAACATCACGACATCACAACATGGATGAAATGCAAATAAGAACACTGAATACTATTCCATCAGCCAACGTGACTGTGGCTTTGAAAGCATTTAGCCTGTCGTCTCCTCTGTGTGAGTGCTTGTTAGTGAAAGGGGAAATGGTTTCATGTAGTAAAAAGCTTTGTGTGTGCACTCATGTTCCTCAAACTAGTATCTAGCAAACACTGGCAAGGACCACGCCACAACAAAGTGCAATTAAGATTTTATTCACAGGGTTATAGTGTCGAGTGAAGCTGGGGGAGACTGTGGGTGGGGGCTCCGTCTCAGATGAAGGGGACCCCCCTTCTAAGCAGGAGAATTATTGCTGAAATGGAACAGACATGACGGGAGGGAGGGTGGGGTCGACAGTTTCAAACAAACTGAGATGATGAGGCTTGGCTTGGCATATAATGGCTCGTAAGTAATTAGAGGCGCGGTTAGGTGAAAGCAAGAGTGGTTGGTGCGCAAAGTGTGATAGGTCGAGGCCTAGTTCTGCTCCCGAACCTAGTCATTAAATATTGACTCCATATAATAGTCCAGTCAAAATTCCTGTAAATGTGCTGCTTTTACAAAACAATGGTCAACAAAAGAGGAATGTGTTGTGGAGTTCAGAAGTGACCAATCCCAAAGTCCAGATCCAAGCGGGGCCAACATTAATACCATTCACAACAGTAATGTTTTTGTATCAAGATTTAGATTATTGTTTTTTTTTAAATAATGTATATTTACACAAATGCACATGAAGTCCAAATCTTTTGTAACATGTTTGATGTGAGTAGATGATTGGTGAGGCGTCGGCAGTGATGTATGGACTGTATGGACTGTTGTGGTGAAGAGGGAGCTGAGTCCGGGGGCAAAGCTCTCGATTCATAAGTCGATCTACGTTCCTACTCTGATTATGAGATCTGGGTAAAGACAAGATCGCAGGGGGTGAAATGAGTTTCCTTCGCAGGGTGGCTGGGTGCACTCTTAGGGTGTGGAGCTCAGTCACACAGGAGGAACTCGGAGTAGAACTGCTGCTCCTTCACATCAAAATCAAAATCTTGTGGCTGAGGCTTCCCACCATCCGTTATAAGCTTATTATCAGTGTAATCATTGCATATAGCTGCATATCTCAATGCCACTATATTACTATACTACTAAACTACAATACTACTATGAAACATTCACACTGCACCCCTTTAGCAGAAACTCTGAAGCTTTAAATAATCCTAATAATGCATGCACTGAGAGTGTGACTGCAAAGAACTATTCTACGAGATATTGGTCATAACATTATATGATCTCCACTGTTCACAACCATGACGACTCCTGAAGAGCCAAAGAAGAATCAAATGAATAATCGTTTTTTTGATTGTTCGCCCACTACATGTTCATATAAATAAGACAACCATCAAATGCATTTCCCTGCTTTCAAAACTGGAACGTGACAGAATGTTTTTTTTTTTTTGACGTGTGCCATCCTCCCGGGTCACGCTGCATCCTCCTGACTCACACGGAGTGCACATTTCTGTAGCACACAGAGTGGAGTGGGACAGAATGTTCTCTGGCTAACATCAAATATACGGTCTGAAGAGCAAAACGTACTGGCACCCTCTCACTGTTCGCTTTCAAAGTTATAGGGAAAAGCAGATAAATCACAACTAAATGATGAACAGAGAGTCCAAGAGTGCAACACAAGTTACTGCAGGTGCAATAGCATTCTGAAAATGATGTATGGATGTTGGTTGTGCAATTGTGTATTCCTTTTGTAGCAAGACGAGCGGTAGCGGCGATTTATAAACAAAATAACTCCGCCAAAATAAACTACTTTTTAACATAAATATTGACAACGCCACCGGAGAGAAGGCTCCGGACCTTAAGGCACGCAGGTTCGTTTATGATAGACACAGGCAGAGTCCAAGCTTAGCAAAAATACATATTTTATTTACTATATATATATATATATATATTCTGTTTCAATAAGTTACTTTGTTTCTCTTTCGTTGGTAAACCGTTCGGTTGATCCACAGGTTTACATTTGCACATTTCATACACTACCACAAACGGGCAGCAAACTGCAAAGTCCCTTATTTGACAGTATTAAAAACAAAGCAAAGTCCGTGAGTTGAACAGATTAAGACGAGGTTAAAAGACAAGGCAACAACATATAGGACAGCGCCGTCATCGCACCAGCGCGGGCCAGATCACCTGTAAATTAATTAAAACCGTTAACATCTAGCCTTACTAGTGGAATATAGTGAAACTCTGCCCCAAACGTACCATCGAACGCAGGGCACAACACACGGGTGTGGAGCCATGACAGCAGACGCACACCATCCCTGCCCATGGAGCATCTGGGGCTACATCGTGGAACCGTTTCCACGCGGAGCTAAACCACAAAACCTCCAGTTAGGGCCAGTAATTAGTTACATTAAATTCGAGAAGCTAGAGCAAACGCTACCTGTCCTTCGGAAGAGCGAGGAACGCACCAACACCGGCGGGACCAGGAAGTGAGTGACGTCAGAGAACGAAGGAGTGAGTGCATTGCGCTTATATACTCGCGGCGCCACCAGCTGGCGGGAGGAGATGCAACAGGCGCCATGCCACACTTTGTTCATTGATAATGCCTACAAGGTTAAGGTTGGTGCTTGATTTGTCATTATACAACAACTGTACAACAAAATGTGTGCATTTGAGCCACCCATCGACGGCGCTGGGCTGTGGCAGTACGGCGCCCGGGGACCCATCTCCAGATGTGGTCAGAATCACCTGGCTGGAGGACTCACCTATTGCACGTTTATTGTGGTAGGGGAAAAAAACAGAGCACCCGGAGGAAACCTACGCAGACACAAGCAAACCGTTTATTTTATAAAGGCCAAATTTTGAAACTTGAGGATTTAGTAAAAGGACAAAAAGTAAAGCAAGACAAAAAGTGCTTTCAGAAAATCACAGAGATGGTGCATATTATCTGTAAAACAGTGCGATGTAAAATTATGGAAAAGACTGGATAAAAAGAATGTGTGACTCAAATATTCAAATATATGCACTAAAACCTACTTGTTCAAGAATACAAAAATAATTGAAAGTGTCAGTGCTGCAGCCTCCTATCTGCTTTTCCATGTGACCATCTTTGTTTCCTTCCACACTACTCAAAATAAACATAATACTAGATGCATACAAACACAATACTAGGGCGAGAGAGAGGTGATCGATGCTCATCCTGGTGCCAGGTCACCAAATACTCTCTTTTACTGCACAGAACAGCAGGACACCCAAAGGCTTGAAACATACAACTAAGAATAGGCAAGGTGGGCTGGTGCTCGAAGGGCGCCTCCTTCTGGCAACAGCTTACCAAACCTTGCTTCTTTTAATGCACAGATCAGGACATATTGAAATGTATTCACAAAATTGTAAATGACAAAAAAACTATGTACAAATGTAATGTCCATGTATAAGTGTATGTAAATATGGCAATGGTGGTACTATATGGGGCAGTATCAGATGTCAACGATAATCTAGTAATGGCAAAAAAGAAGAGAAAAATCTGAGGCACTCCAATACCTGGTTAAAAGTCCTTTATTAAGGGGACATGCTGACGCGTTTCGATCACATTCAACCTTCTTCAGGGCCTATACTTATGTTTTGATCCTGAAGAGCACCTGACCTCCTTTACAGACAATTCCACCCACTGAAGCGATCACTTTGTTCCTCTCAAGATAATCTAGTACTATTGGATGATGATGAATAAACAGCACAATGCATTGTGCACATGAGAAGACTATGTAAACTAACATCTTAAACTACAATGAGTTGGTTTACTGTAAACAAACCGGACTGTAAACAAACGCTGTAAAGTTTGTTAATAAGTTGCTCCAGCCTACTCCTTTTTGGGCATTATTGTGCTTCTTTTTGTCTACCATGGAACTTGGAATTGCTCAAATAAAATAAAATAAACACAGGGAGAACAAGCAAATGCCACACAGAAAGGTGGGAATCGAACCCGGGACTTTCTAGCTGTGAAGCAGGCGGGTCTTCTTGCTTCACCAATCAACCCCATTCACAGTTGGCTACAAAACCTCCAGCTAGGTAATCCTTCCAGACCAAGCTCTGGAACAAGAGCTGGAGATGTTCTCCGGATGGTACCACTGATCCTCACAAGTTGCATTGAGGCACAGGCTGAAGGTCGGGTCAAAAACAGAGGACAATTTCTCCATACAGGCAAGATAAGTCTGCAAATGAACCGGTACAATTGTGGCAATTCCATATCAGCTTGCAAAAGAAACACATTGCTATAAAAACACATGATATTTAATGGCCACAATAGAGCCACGAGGTGCTATATCCTCTTGTGAAGCTGCACTTGCTTTATTATAAAGGGCTGTGTTCAAGATTACTTACAGTAGTTTAAGTTCATTTCATGGCTGGCTGGTGATCAAATCTTAGCATTAAAGCTTGGCACTGCACGAGAGTGAGACTTGCAAAATGCATCAATGTGGGTCTATAAAAGGATGATTTTTATAGGGAAGCAAATGAAGAGAGCATCCCTTTTAGCAGCTTAACCTCTAAAATCAGACAGCAGTGTGTCCACAGCATCAGCCAAGGACTGAATCACACATAGCCTTGATAGCCACTCCCCACTGGCCCTCTGTGTCCTTGTCTCAAAACACACCAAAACATCCATTTGGGGACATTAGTTTCCCGTCATCGTCTATTTACATGTGCTGATGTTCATGTGTTACTTGAAGGTAAAAAAAACATTCAGATGAACTGAGGCGTTTGTGCACAATGGACAAAACTTTGGCACTTACATTGGGGTGGAATATGTGAATAACTCAATTTTGATTCGAAGTGGACGATTTGTAGAAGCCATTTGCTTTGTAACTTCAGATTTGTCACAGATGGAGTTATGTTTTCTTTCAGAATTATTTTTAATCCATTCTTTGTTCTGTCCATGAAATGTTCCCTGTGCCACTGGCTGCAAAACAACCCCATAGGATGATCGATCCTCTCCCAGGCTTAACAGTTGCACAGATGCTCTCTTCATGAAATTCTGCGCTCCTTCTCTCAGTTCTGGAAGTGTTTTGTTGGGAAGAAAATTCTTGAAAATAAGAATTGAAAGACTCTTGGTTACTGTGATAATTAAAACCTGTCTCTGTTTTTTCATGTTATGGGAATGTCTCGCCTACAATCTCATGCCTTTTGGAGATGATTTCATCTTCCCCTTCCTTTAGGCGCATTGCGTTACCTTGCGGATGAAATGCCCGGTCTTGCCTTGCTTTATTTTTTCACATTATTAGAAATTTGGATCCGGGGTGCTAAAACTTTCTGAATATAATGAATCAGATTGAAGTTGTTGTAACTTTTTTTTGTTTTTGTTTTTTTTGCTTCATTCACAAAAAGGCATACAGTAATCTCTTTTGTTTTACTTTAATGACCAGAAAGTACAATAACTACAGAAAGTCTGTAATAAGGGCGAGAATGCAAAATATAAAAACGACAAAAAAAACATTCAAAAGGGCTTTACCTTCAAAGAGAGAGTAATCAGGAAGCTCTTTTTTTTTAATCTATCAATACTATCCATTATCCATAAATTAGGAGTCCCCTCTTAATGTCTCTTTATTTCTGAATTTGACACATTTTTGGACCTTCAGTACTGCAGCTCATGTTATTTCATCAGTGCATGGCGCTATCCAGGAAAAAAATACATCGGTGTCATAAATGTCCCGGACTATTGTTCAGAACTGGTTTATTTTGAAAGAAAAACAACAATTTCTATACATCAACTTGCTGAAGGGGGAATCCAGAAACTGTTTCACATCACAATCCAAAGTGTCAATAACCTGCCATCTCCCGCAGTGACGGCTTAACCACTCATTTGGGCTGTGGTGCTACCAAACACATTCTTACGCTATGCTTCAGATTAACACTCCTCTATGTACAGCGTCATGGGCTTATCTGTGTCCCAGGGGTAACGCAGCAGGATGATTGGCGTAAGGGGGCTGTGCTGTAAGTTCCAACGTATTTGGAATCAATATACGGAGTTTAATCTCAAAGCCGGTGCCATAAGACAGGCTGCTGGTGCTTATATGCGAATCCCCCATCAAAATGCTTATGCGAGAGGAAAGCACAGTATATAGGAGCTGTAGGACCGACAATAAAAAGAGATTGCTGGTGTAATAAGCGGAGAACGCACAAATGCATTGTCTGTTGAGATAATGAGTCAGGTGTTCCTGCTGAGTTGGAGCTGGTAAAGACATCAGGCTGAACTCGCCGTAGTTCAAGCTAATCCTCCCACCGCAGTTATTGACAAACGGGAGCTTTCACTCAATTGTAGACCCAATAGTTCTTCTCCACGGGCTCCAATAACTGACCCAGAGGCACCTTCCAGTCCTGTACAAGAGAAAGTGAAACACATTTTCTGCTATAATAAACATAATCCTGCAATGTGCATTTGTGTCATATACTATGTGTGATGCATGCCCTTATTTAAGAAGGGCTATTACATCACACGTGTGCAGTATAATGTTACAGGTCTTTTCAAAAGGAAAGGAAATTGTGGGCTTAAAACACATTTCTCAAAGAACAAAAAACAACCTCATAAAACATTTGAGCTTCCAAGTGCCACCAGGCCTTGATAAAGACTATCAGGGATTAACCGGGTCAAGGAAATAGACCTAAGTTGGACTCAAGAAGCCAGAAGAAGAAGCCCAAGTACCACCATGGTATATACCACCGTTTAAAAGCAGACCAGGAACATGATTTTGGTCAGAAGTGCCTTGAGGAGTGGACTACTGTGTTGTTTTACAGTGGAAGGAGATTAAAAGGAACGTTGCAAGTGGAAGGCAATGCTTGCTGTCTCTGTTATTGATTTAGCATTTCAATCCTTGAATGGGCCTGCTGTTTGAAAACAGTTTCTATTGTGAAATGTCTTCCAGTCACTACGTTTTGTGTGTAAAGGCATTGAAGCACACAATCCATAGTCTTATGTTGCTGTGCCTCTCTGCTGACTTCTGCCCATACGCACACGCACACGCACACGCACACGCACACACACACAACCACACTCACACATACACGACTCAACACACACTAAAGCTACATGTGAGCTGTCAGACAGTCCATATATCAAATGGCTTTATTTAGTGCTGAACATCCATCACACATGTTCACTACTATTAAAGATCCATGGGGAGTTCAGGGTCAAGTCAACAGTTATAGCTTCAGGGCAGCTTTTATGTATGATAAAGCCAATAATAATAATAATAATAATAATAATAATAATAATAATAATAATGCATCGGTTTTATGTAGCGCTTTTCTGGACACTCAAAGATGCTTTACATTGCACTATTCATTCACTCCATACTTGGTGGTGGTAAGCTACTATTGTAGCCACAGCTGCCCTGGGGTAGACTGACGGAAGCGAGGCAACCAGTCTGCGCCATCGGCCCCTCCGACCACCACCAACCACTCACTCACTCACTACATTCGCTAGGCTTCCTGGTGTTACTAAACGGTCTCCCATCCAAATACCGACCAGGCCCTTCCCTACTTAGCTTCAAAGGTCTGACGGGATTGGGCATCGCAAAGGCGGTATGACCACCAATCAGAGCACTTGCCCTTCTGCAAATTTGCCATCTTTTTTTTTTTTTTTTTTCTTTCAGCTCAAAAGAACGGGGAAAATCTAAAAGCATTAATAAATACAGTGCATATTTTAATGTTAATGATAGAGATTTGTTCATTTTAACCAAAAATGACCTCTTTTAAAAATGCATTTTAGGCTGAACAAATGTTGTGATTTTAAGGCTATACTAAAGCTTTAAAGGAATAGGCCACCGTTTTTACATACTGAGATATGTTCTTACCTTAGCTTTGACGAGTTCTTTAGGACCTGTCTGATCTTCACCCGTGCCTTCAGTCACGTAAACACAGCGGCGTTAGCATTTAGCCTCTCCCTCTCTCCTCTATAGCTCCAAAACTGGTCAAGATAGAAGCTACCAAGCTCTTCCACGTTTTCCCTATTTAAATATGGTTACGTGAAGTGTTCCACTACAAAGTATAATTACACAAAATTAAACAATGTGGATTTTCTAAGCGGCTAAAAGGGGGGACTATATTGTAAGGCGTATTAATACCAGGAGTAGTTTGAAATCCGCGCAGTAATCTTCACTTTACTGTGCGGATGCCAAATTACTCCTGGTTTTACTATCTTGACCAGTTTTGGAGCTATAGTGGAGAGAGGGCGAGGCTAAATGCTAACGCCGTCTGCGCTGTGTTTACGTGACTGAAGGCACGGGTGAAGATCAGACAGGTCCTAAAGAACTCGTCAAAGCTAAGGTAAGAACATATCTCAGTATGTAAAAACGGTGGCCTATTCCTTTAAAGTGCATCACTTTTTGAGTTTCCCATTAAGGTGCTCTACTCTGATGTAAAACACCAGTCTATATAAGAGCAGAGTGACTAGCAGTTACCAGCCTGGAGATGGGCCCCCGTCTCCAGATGCGGATGATCATTACACACATGATCATTAGTGCTGTCAAAACAGTTAATTCACATGACTAAAATAAAAATCATATATATAGTTAAAGCCAATCTAAACAAGGTATGGCTTGACGGCTTGAAACTAGGGGTGTTCTTGAACCCGAGTTCTTTATCACACTTTGGCGATAGTGGCGCAGTTGGTAGAGCAGGTCGTCTCATGATCGGAAGGTCAGGGGTTCGAATCCTGACTCCCGATGGTGCCCTCGTTGTGCCCTTGGGCAAGGCACCTTCACCCACCCTGCCTCCAGTGTCTGCGTACACTGGTGTACGAATGACAGTGTGAATGGGTGACTGGTTCCTTGCTGATGAAGGTAGAAAAGCGCTGTATAAGTTGAGTCCGTTTTACTTTATCCCACGCTTGCGTTTCTCCTGCAACCCTAAACTCCCAACACTTATTCCTCCATTGGAGAGCACAGACAGGCAAAAACATATGCCAAAGCTTCACTGCTACAAAACAAGTGTTGGAACATGCTTTAGATCTATATTGCATTTTCTGACCAATAAAGTAAGAAAGTGATCAGGATAGTGATGTGTTTGTAGAACCTTTTCATGTGGTGCGTGTACCTCTCATTCATCCAATTCTCTTTGTTACACGTTAATAGTCTGTGTTGGGCAGTTGTGCCGCGGGCCACAGGCAGTAAAGTTTGGGGAGCCCCCGCTGTGTGTAGCAGCTCTGTGCATTACCAGCGCTGTAGGAGTTATAGTCAACAAGTCCTCCAAATCCATACGACACAAGTGGTCGTTTGTCTTATCCCTTAATTACGACCATATAAGACGTTTGCTAAAACAGCGCCCCCAAGCTCCCATTGAGGGTATGTACATTACATTACATATAACCCAATTCAGAAACGACTTTATTTTACGTAGTGTTTTGCGATGACGATTCCAAAACTCAAACGCAAAGAAATAAATCACAAACTTGCAAAATGAGCCCCACATGCAATAAGTAAAGCCGTCCCAGGTCTTCTGCCCCGCCACACCTGTGGAGGAGCTGAACGTCCAGAGGTGCCAAAGGCTCTCCAAGCGCGCTCTGCGCTATTACGCATCACACCTCCCCAACCGCAGCAGCGGCGACTATTCACCATCCTCATCATTTATTACATTATATGTGTAGGTTATAGGTTATCGCCATTTTACTCACAACAACAGCGACACCAAAGCACAACTCACCATTGACGCCTTCGTTTCTTCTCCTCCATATGCGTCACTGCCAACTCCATAAACTCTCCTGTCCGCTTCCATCTCTGTCCTCAAACGTCCTCGTGTCTCAGACTCCGTGTCTCCCGTACGTCCGGTTGTCCGGTGACCGCGGCGATCCACGGATCCGCCCCGGGTTCCAGTGCGCATGATGCAGGGAAACACCGCTGTCACCCGACAAAGTCGGGCCTCGGCTCCGCTGCTGTTCTCCACAAAGTCCTGCGTCTCTGTCAGAGTTCCTCTGGAGAACGTGCAGCCAAATGTCCTGATCAAACTGATGTGGTTCATTTCTCCGCAGTTTCGTCATTTAAGGATAAAAATATAAAACATCACAGCTGTGTTTAGCTCGCGGGTTTTTCCAACTAGATTTGACGGACACTCGCTCTGTCCAATGAAAACACGTGTATCAGCTCGAGGGCGTTTGGGCAGGTGAGCCTGCGCTCTGATTGGCTGAAGAGTCAGCTACGTCATATCCAGTAATATTTGTTAATAATTATCATCATTATATTATAAACAATCTGAAATAAACTGTTATAGAGCAATTCCTCTGATGTCTGTGATTTATATGAACAATGTTACACATTTTATTATTTTTCTATTCAAAATAAATGTCTTGGTCATAGTAATCATTCTACCCATATGTGTTTCTATGCATGACATAATGAGCTAAACACATGAGTGCAGATAAAGGTTAAGATCATTTATGTGTCATTACAAAATGTGTCTCTGCATGTGGCCCCTCCTTCGACTCAGGCGAGCCGTCAGGAGCAGTGGGCAGGAGCGTGTAGCATCTGGGGACCATCTCCAGATGTGGAGCCAGGCTGATGGTCAGAATCACCTGCTGGAGGATTCACCTAATGCACATGTTTTATGTTTAAAGCAAATGTAATAGAGACACTGCAGATGTGAATGTTTTGTCATGTCTGATTGTGTGTGCGCAGATGAGCGGCACTGTCGCCAAGAAAAAAGACAAATCCCCCTCTGGGGCTAAAGACGTTTATCTTATCTTATCTTTTGTTGGGGTGCAGGTGAACTCCACACTGAAAGGGAATTGAACCCAGGACCCTCTTGCTGTGAGGCCAGAGCACAAACCACATGTGCCGCCATCATGTAAATCATACAGACGACTGTCACGTGTGTTTTAATAAAATATAGAAATGTAAACATGACTTTATCAAATAGCAGCAGCATATGAGGAGGTTGCATTATTTCTGATCTGTTTTGTGCAGAGGAACATCATCATCATTCCCTATGATGTAAACATCTAATGAACAGCTGCAGGGACAGATGTGCTTCATGGAGTTCTGGACAGTCCAATTGCGTCCAGTTCTTTAGGTTCCTTTGTGAGCCAGTGTACGACACTGAGATGGTCAAATGTACACACTAACTTTTATGTTACATGACTTAACACTGATGATTCACATGTGGCTGTGGCTCCTCCTGTGGCTCCACCGACATCACATATGATCAACCAACACACACATGCACCACATGGATGTGCGAACCCTCACGGTCCAGATGAAACGTGACATGATGAAAACTATAAGAATTATGTTTTTGTTTCTTAATTTTATCATAACCCCTGAGTAAATGTTTGTCTAATTAAGGTTTAGTGTTGATAAAGCAGAGAAGAAACATAAAAAAATGTTGAAAATTCTGATATGTGTAAAAAATACCCCAGAAAAAAATAAATCACAATTATTTTGATAAGACACAAGAAAACAGGTTTAGATTCATTGTGCTTTGATTCATTTTCATATTTTCTTCAGTTTGCCGCTTGCAGATTTACTCAGTAAAAAGAGAACTACACTCGAGTACAGATACTACTTCAAAATAATATTACTTGAGTAAAAGTAAAAAACTCAAATAACAATTAAAAATATAAATAAATGGATCCCAGAAAGAATAGTTATTGCTGCGGTAAATACATAAATGCATAAATAGTAGATAATAAGAAATGTACAAATAAATCAATCAAATCAAATACATAAACCCCTTTCTTTTTTCTTCCCTCCTGTGCACCTTTTGCTATAGGGTTAAATCCTGCTTTAGTCCATATAAATCACAGACATCAGAGGAAATGCTTTACAACAGTTTATTTCAGATGATTTATAATATAATGATGATAATTTTTTTTTTTTTTTTTTTTTTTTTTTTTGTTTTTTTTTTTTTTTTTTTTTTTTTTTTGATTATTATGACCAAGACATTTATTTTGAATAGAAAAATAATAAAATGTGTAACATTGTTCATATAAATCACAGGCATCAGAGGAAATGCTCTACAACAGTTTATTTCAGATTGTTTATAATATAATGATGATAATTTTTTTTTTTTTTTTTTTTTTTTTTATTAAAGTCAATTTACAACAATCGTCAAAGACGAGATATCTGAAAATTGAAAAAGAGAGCTCATGTCAAAACAACAAAACACAAATAATTACAATATAATAAGAAAATAAATGAAAAACAGAAAGTTCATTTAGTTCACTTCAGGGGATTTCATTGAAGAAGTCTTTGTAACAGTCTTGGAGTCGTGAGCTTTTCTTATTCATTACATACAAAATTGAGTTCATAAATTTTTTTACATCACTTAAAAACAGGGAGAGATACAATCGTGACTTCAAAAACTTTTGTTTGTGAATAAAAAATTTACCAAACAGAATGAAAAAATTAACTACATATTGAAATGATTTCGTGGTTGTGTTGTCTTCAAAATAGCAAATAATATCTTTTAATGTAAAACAATGACTCTTTTGACAATTCTTGAAAATATAGTTACTCAATTCAGCCCAAAATGTTTGAACAATTTGACAAAAGAAAAACAAGTGCTCAAGCGTCTCTTCCTGTGTTTGACAGAAAGTACAGAATTTATCAACATCTGCATACCTTGAGACCACTAAGTTGACAGGATAGATTTTGTGAATGATCTTAAAATGAACTTCCTTCATTTTGTTTGTTATACAGTATTTATAAGGCAATAGCCAGGTCCTCTTCCAATCTATTTCCTCTATCAAGGGGTTCCAAAAAAATTTACCTCTAGGGGTGATTTTATTTGAATTTTGAAAAATTTTACGGATATGGTGATTATTACATTTTCTATCAAGTAAATTAATGCCATTTAAGGTGAGCACAATAGAGCTATCACCAATGTTGTTGATGTTGTAAAAGGATAAATGGCATTTTATAAGATGGAGTAACTCTGGAGGGATGGCTTTGATCACAGAGTTGTATTCTCTAAATGGAATAGGGAATTCATACTTAACCATAAAGTATTCATAAGGTAAAAAAGAACCATGTTCATCCAATAGTGATACAATCTTATTAATATTTTTTTGGAACCATTTGGGAAAAAACAAAGACCGATTCCTTATTGTAATGTGTTCATTGTTCCACAAGGAATATTTATGTGGAGAGAAATTATGATTAAAGCACAATTTCCAAGCAAGCAGACATTGCTGGTGAAAATTAGCCAATGCAACAGGAAGTTTTGTGGGCGCGTAATTACATGTTAAAAGAAAGGAAAGTCCACCAATTGACTCAAAAATATAATTGGGGATAAAGTACCAGATAGAATCTGAATTTGCAAGGCATCTTTTTAACCAGTTAATTCGGAATGTATTTACAGTATCGGAAAACTCTAAAACTTCTAGCCCTCCTTCCAATTTTGCATTCGAGAGTACAGCCTTTTTGAGCTTATGCGGTTTATTTTTCCAAATGAAGTTTAAAAAAAGAGTGTTAATTTCCTTGGATATGCGTTCATCTACATATAATGACAATAAAGGATAAACAAAGCGAGACAGACCCTCTGCCTTGGACAGAAGAACTCTGCCATACAAAGTTAAATCTCTCTGAAGCCAGAGGTTAAATATACTTTTGGTTTTAACAATTCTATGATGAAAATTTAATTGTTGTCTAGTTGCCTTGTTTCTTGTAATTTGAATACCCAAATATTTAACAGACTGTTTGACTGGAATATTTTCTAGAAATAGATCTTCACAACTATGAATTGGCATCAGCTCACATTTGGATACATTGAGTTTCAAGCCTGAGGCCTTAGTGAATTCTTCAATTAATGAAATAGCATTCTGCAACTGATTTTTATCTTTCAGAAAAAGAGCTGTGTCATCAGCAAGTTGTGAAATTCGTATTTCTCTATTGAAAATCGAAATACCCTTCAATTCCGGACTACTGACAATATTTATAGATAACAATTCAACAACCAAAACAAAAATGAAAGGACTTATCGGACATCCTTGTCTTACACCACGTGTTATATCAAACCTTTTAGTAGTGTTGTAATTAACAATAACAGAGCTATTGATACCATTGTATAACATATCGACCATATGTGTAAAAGAGTTTCCAAATTGAAATAACTGAAGACATTCTCGAATAAATCTGTGTTCAATGGTATCAAAAGCTTTGTAGAAATCCACAAACAAGATAAATGCGTCTGAATGCACATGGTCAGAATAATCCAATAAATCCAATACTAAGCGAATATTATTACTAATGTGACGACCTTTGATAAAACCACACTGGGTTTCTGCTATAATTTTGTTTAGATATTTTTTCAGTCTATTGGCATACACAAGGGATAATATTTTGTAGTCTGTTGTTAAGAGAGTGATGGGCCTCCAATTTTCTATCAATAAAGTATCTTTATCCGCTTTTGGGATGAGTGAAATAACACCCTGTTTCATTGTTGGAGTCATTTCTCCTTCATCTATGCACTGTTTGTACATATAAAATAGAGGTTCTTTAAGAGTATCCCAAAAGTGCAAAAAGAATTCAACTGGCAGACCATCAATTCCTGGAGTTTTTCTCTTTTTCATTGAAAACAGAGCTTCTTTAATGTCATTTAGAGTCAAATCTGAATCACACAATTCTTTAAAACTATCACCTATTACTGGACAATATTGTCTTATTTTACTAATAAACTCTACGCAAACTTTTGAATCAAATTCAGAAGTGTACAATTTACTATAAAATGAGGCCACGTGATTAGAGATCACTTTTGCATCTGTGGTTAATGTATCATTAACCTTAAGAGCAGTCAAAGATTTATGTTTTCCATTTCTTTTTTCAAGGGCAAAAAAGTAAGAGGAGTTGGTCTCCCCTTCCTCGATCCATCTAGCTCTGGACCGAATATATGCACCTTTTGCTAAATCTAAATAAAACTGATCCAGATTTGTTTGTATTTCTTTTAATTCAACCTGTTCCAGTTCAGATATAGAGTTCCTGGAAAGGAGATCATTTATTCTCTCAATTAATTCCATCTCTTTTTGTTTTTTTAGTCTTTTAAGATTTTTACTTCTTTGTATTGCAACTGTTCTCAGCTTATATTTAAAATATTCCCACTTTTGCTTGTGATTACCACTTTCAATGTCTAAAAATATTTCACTTATTAGCCTTTTAACCTTATCATTGAACTCCTCATCCTGCAGAAGGGTATTATTGAATTTCCAATAGCCTCTTAGTTTGGGCTGGTGCAATTCACCACATAATTCAAGTGTAATTTGCATATGATCTGATAAAGGAGCAGAAGAATGAGAAACCTCTTTGAGAAGATAAAGGCTAGCTGATGAAATCAAAAACAAGTCAATTCTTGATCTTAAAGATAAACTTCTATTAGACCAAGTAAAATCATTTTTATCAGGGTATAAGAAGCGCCAGGCATCCGTGAGTGATAAATCAAAACATAGTTTTGCTATGTTATTCCTCTGAAGTACTTGAACAGTTTTTGGGGGAAATCTATCTTTTGTTTCATCTGGACATTCATTAAAATCACCACATAAAATGATCTGAGAGTTTGCATATTTTTGTAACAACTCATTTAGTTTGGATGTAATTTCGGAGAAGAGTGTGCTGTTATGAGAATGTATATTATGACCATATATGTTACAAATAATAAAAATTAAGTTATCCTGTTTGATTGTAATAATAATCCATCTACCTGTATCTGCTGTAAATACTTCAATGACATCTCCTTTAAATTTATGTATCAAAATGGCTACTCCCGCAGAATGATTTGAGCCATGACTGAAGTAAATATTATTACCCCACTGACTCTTCCAGAACTTCACATCAGCTTCATTTGAATGAGTTTCTTGAAGCAGTATAAACTCAGCAGCACTTCTTTTAAGAAATAAAAACAATGCTTTCCTTTTAGTTGCATCACGAATACCCCTGACATTCAATGAAGTTACATTTAAAGATGATAGTTGAACCATAAAAGAACACACACACACAAAAAAGAGCTCTCTTTGAAACAGTAGTTAGAACTTGGGCTTGCTTTAGTTCGAAGAACGAGAATGCAGCAAGACAACCATAGAAAAATTGTATCATTTTGTGACCAAGCATGAACTTTCAAATAATACAATACAATAGCAATTGCATTAAAATTATGCCAGGATATTTGCTTGTATGTTAATAGGCAGAGTACTGAAATATTATATGAAATAATAAGTTGAGGCAAAAGAACATGCACCTATAATATTATTTCAGAGTTGCCAAGGCATAAAGATGCTGGAGAGCGGAATAAGGCTGCGTTTTGTACACCAAAGACATTACTTCACATCCCAGTGGTTAATCTTCTTCCCATCGATCAGCGCGAAAGGGCCGACGAGGGTGGCTTTCTTCCCTTCTTTCCTGGCTTTGTCCACCAGGGGCCAGAGTTTCTCTCTTGCAAGTCTGTCTTCGGGAGACAGCGCTTGAGTGAGACGAAGCCTGTTGTCGCGGAGAAACTTGCAACCTTTGGCACACTTCCAAACAGCATCAAGGATACGGCGAAGAGCAAACAGGATGATGACTGGTCTGTTGGATCCATCCGATCTCTTTGGGCCAAGACGATGAGCGATATCCACGCCATCCTCCAGGTAAACTTGCAAACCGGGAGCAACTTTTCCTAGGACGCTGATAACTTCTTTCCTCACATCTTCATGCTCATTTTCTTTGAGCCCATGTAGTTTTAGCGACCATCTCCAACTGTACCGCTTGCACTCTGCCACCGCTGTTTTAAGAAGCCGGTTCTCCTCCTTCAGCTTCTCAATCTCAGACTGCGCATCTTTTATATTCTTCCCGTGACGGTCAACATCCACCACAACCCGGGCCACCGTAGCTGTCAGATTTGCCATTTGTTTGGATGTATTTTCCGTTGTTGCTTCAATGGCTGAAACCTTCTGAAAAGTTTCATCTTGTTTTCTGGACAGCTCCTTCAGTGACGCTATCACATCAGCAAGGCTAATTACCTCGTTATTAGTGCCATTCCCGTTGCTATCGCACTTTTTCCTTTTGTGGACAGGTTTCACAGCTGCGTTTACAGGTGTATTCTCGTTGACATTTACAACCCCCTGAGCTGTATTCTCACTGGTTTCCATTTCTTCTGTGGATACCTCCACCGCTGACTTCTGTACTTCACAGTTTCGTTCCATTTTGCCGTCTTGGTTGAGGTTAAAGCGAGCCGGGAAAAACCTAAAGCTAGCTTCTTGACTTTTTCCCGCGTCTCAATTAAAAGTCAGTTTTCCTCACCTCAAGTGAAACTTTGGACCAAAAAAATGTTCCAAAGAGATTTCGTCACTTAAATTTTCAGTATTATCAGGTCACAGTCTCATTTTGTTGTCTTATTGCGAATTCTCAATTTAAAGACAGGGGAGCATCGCTGTCGTCCTGTCAAGCGGCCCCCCTCTCTTCCAGCTATATCTATAATGATGATAATTATTAACAAATATTACTGGATATGACGTAGCTGACTCTTCAGCCAATCAGAGCGCAGGCTCACCTGCCCAAACGCCCTCGAGCTGATTCACGTGTTTTCATTGGACAGAGCGAGTGTCCGTCAAATCTAGTTGGAAAAACCCGCGAGCTAAACACAGCTGTGATGTTTTATATTTTTATCCTTAAATGACGAAACTGCGGAGAAATGAACCACATCAGTTTGATCAGGACATTTGGCTGCACGTTCTCCAGAGGAACTCTGACAGAGACGCAGGACTTTGTGGAGAACAGCAGCGGAGCCGAGGCCTGACTTTGTCGGAGTGACAGCGGTGTTTCCCTGCATCATATGCACTGGAACCCGGGGCGGATCCGAGGATCGCCGCGGTCACCGGACAACCGGACGTACGGGAGACACGGAGTCTGAGACACGAGGACGTTTGAGGACAGAGATGGAAGCGGACAGGAGAGTTTATGGAGTTGGCAGTGACGCATATGGAGGAGAAGAAACGAAGGCGTCAATGGTGAGTTGTGCTTTGGTGTCGCTGTTGTTGTGAGTAAAATGGCGATAACCTATAACCTACACATATAATGAAATAAATGATGAGAGTGGTGACCTGTAGCCGCTGCTGCGGTGTGATGCGTAATAGCGCAGAGCGCGCTTGGAGAGCCTTTGGCACCGCTGGACGTTCAGTTCCTCCACAGGTGTGGCGGGGCAGAAGACCTGGGACTGCTTTACTTATTGCATGTGGGGCTCATTTTGCAAGTTTGTGATTTATTTCTTTGCGTTTGAGTTTTGGAATCGTCATCGCAAAACACTACGTAAAATAAAGTCGTTTCTGAATCGGGTTAAATGTAATGTAAATGTACATACCCTCAATGGGAGCTTGGGGGCGCTGTTTTAGTAAACGTCTTATATGGTCGTAATTAAGGGATAAGACAAACGACCACTTGTGTCGTTTTCTGTTGGAGGACAGTCTCGTTATAGTACAGGCGTGTGGTGAGGGTCCTCTGGGATGGAGGAGACTGCTGCTGCTGAGGTGGAGGAGGGGATCACTGTGGAAAAGGGCTGCCGAATTATTCATCATGCCCTACCCTCTGCTCGCCTGCCTCCGCTCTGCTTTGCATCAAGTGAGACCTTCCCAACAGCGAGAGATGAATGATCCGCTGGTTTCTTCCCCAGTAAATCCTCAATCATCGGATCAGTGTTTGGCAGAAATGGAGACAGAGATATGGGCGTATTTCAGCGTCAGATACTCTTCAAGATGGGCTGGAGCAGCAGTTTGCACAACAGAAGTTTATAAGCTGTGTGCCAGCAAACAAATGAAATAAATGGGGGGGGAAATGCTTTTATACTTTTTTAGTTTTTACATAAAAATGTGTGTTTTATGAGTTGGTCATCTTACATCACCCCTTTTAACTCTAAATAAGAGCCGCCCAATCTGTCCCGTGATCGGTATAGGAATGTGAACATTTTCAAATATGTGACTGATCAAAACGTATATGTTTCATCACCCCAGCCTACAAGAATTTAGCTCAATTCAACAGGATAGACACCCTGAAAATGTCTATTTTTATGATGTACACACACATAGACCAAATAGCACCCATAACACCAAATAAAGCATTTAATAAGGAAAAAAACACTGGCTGATGAAAGCATATGCTGCAATCTTTGTTTTAATCTATTTCTTGTTGATGTAAGGCAGCGAGGCCAGTGTTATGTGTGAGGCTGGAGGCAGATGTGAACCTGGGCTTTGGCAGCGCTGGGTGAGGTTTTTGTTTTAGTGGCAGGGACTTGTGTGCCAGGACCAGGTTGCCTTAATCATAGGTACAGCTTTAATTATTATTAATAATTAATTAATTAATTAATCAATAATATTTAAAAATCTGAAGAGAAACGAATGAAAAATGTGTGCTGGAACATAGGGCAGGTTTCAAAGTTGATGCTGAGGTCCATTGCCGGGTCATACCTGGGTCTGGTTGGTACTTGGATGGGAGACCGTTTGGGAACAACAGGAAGCCTGGTTGAATGTAGGGAGTGAGGGAGTGGTTGGTGGTGGTCGGGACCGATGTTGCCGACTGGAAGCCTGTGGCCAGGGCAGCTGTGGCTACAATAGTAGTTTACCATCACCGAGTATGGGGTGAATGAACAATGCAATGTAAACCCTCCTTGAGTGTCCAGAAAAGCGCTATTTAAAACCAATGCATTATTATAATAATCATAATTACTATTATTATTATTGCACCAGCTTCAAGTCCAACAACATGCCACACACCCTAACCCGTGGATTTAGAAAGAGTAGGTCCATGAAATGGTGACTCAGTCAGAAGTAAACTTGGAGATTATTATTAATCTGAAAACTTCAAACTTCATTTACATGCAGAGTTGTCTGTTTGAAGTTGACAAGATGCACGGCACTTGCTCCAATGATTTGATAAGAGATAGAGAACATGAGTAGATTTTTAATGAGTGTGATCCTCTGGCTCTCTGAGTGGACAGTGAGGAGGATGGGGCAAAATGAAAGTATTAACTCCGGTGAAGATTTCAGCTGGAGAGCTATAATGCTGCTTTTAGCCTAAATGAGTTTGTCAAATCTAAGAAAATCTGATCAATTATATGGAAAGATTCAGACGACCTGTCCAGTTTGCCTGGGTGACAATGAAACTTTACAAGCATGATTACCATTAAAGAGAAACATATTGCATGTTTTGGTGGTAGTGGTAGTAAAAAAACAGAGGAAGACCGGGACACTATACATGTTATGCATATCATCACGTAGCAAGACAAAGTCATGTGACTGAAACTCATTAATATAATGACGGTCATGGAACTTCAAAATGGGATTAATGTAAAGTATTTGTACAATTTCCAAAATCAGGAAAAAAACTTTGATTTGGGAACTAGTGTTCTGCGTAAACTTAGGATAAAGTGTTGACCAATCAATACATGAGGATATCACTCATCTATCAGAGGCCACTTCACAAGAGCTCCGAGCAGCATCATTGGGCTATTCTTGTCCAGAGAGCAGGCTCTAAATTTGTCTGACCCAAGTGCTGGGGAGACACGCAGGCGCTGAGGGGAACAATTGTACTTATGTCTTCCCATCAGCCGCTATCAAAATGTCAAATTTGGATTTTACCTCTGGGAAGCAGCACAACAACTGGCCAAAGTTCAGCTAATAAGTCGCTTAGCTCAGAGATGGACGAGTGCCTCCAACTGAAATTGACTAAACTCTCATGTCAGAAACACTGGAAGTGTTTCAAAATGTTTTGTAATGTTCTCAGCTCGAATTTTAACCACAGCAATACGATGTTGGTGCTTCAAAGTGAGTGAAAGACACAGAATTGTGATTATTTTCACTGCAAATGCTGGAAAATGTTTCACATTACCAAGACATTTTCATTGAAAAGTTGGTCCAAATAAAAGAACAGAGCGGGGTATTTTGAAGCCTTCATGACCACAAAGAAATATTTTGTTTTTTAAATGTTTTGTTTTCTCAAAACACGCTACTCTACCCACCTCTGCGCCTTATTAACCCAGTAGCCTGCCTGCTGCTGCTTCTGAACTGCTCATTCTCCTTGTAAAATTATAGTGATTAACTGATCGATTGGGCTGTCGAGTTTTGTTGTACCTTAATAACAACCATCATCATCTTTTATTGCACTTCAACAGGCATGTGAGTGGTTGGAAAGCAGGAACAGGATTCACTGAGTTAACTGTGGCTGGTCAAAGCCTCCTGTTGTGTTTTCAAGCCTTATAATTCCCACTGGCTCTCCCTTCACAAGAGGCTTTCTCTCCACAACAGCCACTTCACCTCCACGTTTACCCCCGGTCTGCCCGGTCCTGCGAACATCTGTGTGTCTCTGTGTCTTCAGGTTCATTTTGTCTTTCGTTTATTTTCATCCAGTCCCCATCCGTGTCTTGGGGCTGTCACAGTCGGCGAACGCTGATGCGCGTTGTCAGAAGTAATTGCTTGAGATGAAGATGATTTGCAGCAAGCTCCAAGGCTATTGTACTTTTCATGTGGACTTGCTATGTAAAGTGGATTGATATGAAGATGCATGCCTTTTGAAGGAATTTTGTTATGTAATTTGATTATGTAATGTTTTATAACTCAACCAGGGACAGGAGTCTCTCTTTATCTTCACTAAATAAATAAATAAAACAAAATATTACGGGAAAAGGTCAAATTGAAGTTCACTTTCTCTACATGTTTTTTTTCACGCAAGTAGAAAATGCTAATGCTCATTCATTTTCATATCATATTGTTGTTATGGCATCGTACAAAGGCAACAACCTCCCTCTCTCTCAGCACAGCTGCATTTTTTGCCTTTTTCTGTGAACTGCATTTGTGGTTTCTGTGTTACACATTGTTTTGCTGGATACTTTTGTACGTCTTTGCTGTGTTTTTGTGGAAGTTCTGTGGATTTTTTTTTTTTACTGCAAAGAGTCCATATTGGTCCTGAAGAAGCAGCTTTTTTTTAAAAAAGTAAACAGCTAAACCCATTTGAGACCTACAAATGTCTTCTTCTGAGACACTGAAGAGGCACCAAGAAGCCCTACACCTGCAGCACACTGGAGGCATCACAAGAGGTGCTACAGGAAACAAGGAAGGGACAAACGAGGAGGTATACGGGCCAGACTCACAGCTAAGCCACACATGCCTTCCATTGGTCGTTGGACGCTAATGGATGTTCACCGGAGAATAAAAAACAGATTAACTGCTGTGCTCTTCCGAGAAGATGGCGACTGTTGTAGAGCGGAGGGAGCTGCGCAGGAGGAAGAGGAAGGAGGAGGTAGAGCTGACCAGTGCAGGACACCACGCTCGGAGGTGCTGCACCGTTTCAGAGAATCAGAGGAGACTAAAGGCAGCCAGCCAGGTCTCCTCCAGGTGCAACCATGTCCTCTACCTCCAAAAACATGCGTGTCAGGTTGACCCACAGTGGCTCAGTCGCAGCGGCTCAGGACAAACACCTGAGCACAAATAAAGCACTTACATACAAATTAGAAAGAATTCACAGTATTCCACTAAGGCCAGTGGAGCATTGCCATTCTGCCTGGGGGGACATCTTCTCGTTCTCCTTTATTGTTAGCCGATGTTTTTTTTGCTTTGTAAATACTGGCTGCATATGAAAGAAACTGATGTAAAAGCAGGAAACATCCCGCTGACTGTGGCCAAAACCAAACGCTGCAGCCAAGGCCAACGAGAGCCCAGCAACTTGCCACGCCAGCCTGGACCTGGAGAGTAGTCCGCTGAAATGATGACTCAGAAGAGAACTTGCTGACTTTTTTTAATTAGAAAACGGCAAGACATCAACTTCAGTGGACTTGCACCCATAGATGTCTGTTTGAAGCAAAGTCACGATGCATGGCTCTCAATCCAGTGATTTATGTAACAGATAGATGGTGAGTGGGATTTTAATGAGTGATCACAGCAGTGGACCTAGCTGGTCTGACACTGGGCTAAATATGCACAAAAGCATATTCATTTTCATTTTATTGACTTTTAACGCACCCCAAAAATTGAGCAAACACAAGAGGCATGACAAAAGGCACTATACCACGCAATTTGCTGCTTTTGCCGTGATAAAATGCTAACTTCCATGCTGTTGCTTGGTTGTGACAGCCCACGCATAAACTCTATAAAGCAGTGCTATTTGTATGATGGAGGCCTTAACCTATAATGATACGCTTAAACCTGCAGCAAATGGAAGTAATATCAACAAACTACAGCATGATGAATAAATAAAACTCATTACTACATTACTACGCATCAAGCTTTCATGAAAAGATACCAATTTTGCATACAAATTCAACTTTGTCTTTTTTGAGCTTTAAAGCTGCTCTAAGCAATCCCGTTTTGCAGGTCCGGCACCGATGCATTACCAATAAGCGCCACTAGATGCGCCACCTTGTTTGCCACCTTTTTTGCCACCTTGTTTGCCACCTTGTCCGCCTCACTAGCAGACTGTAGAAGAAGACCGGCACTGCACCTCGCACCTTCCTCACCCATCCATCCATCCATCCATCCATTTTCTTCTGCTTTATCTGGGGCCGGGTCGCGGGGGCAGCAGTCTCAGCAGTCTCCATGCACACCTCCTCCAGTTGTTCTTGTGGGACCCCGAGGCGACACCAGGCCAGCTCAGAGACATTGTCCTGGGCGTTCCACGAGGCCTCTTCCCACTAGGACATGCCTGGAACACCTCCCGCGGGAGGCGACCAGGAGGCATCCGGAACAGATGCCCGAGCCACCTCAGCTGGCTCCTTTCGACGTGGAGGAGCAGCGACTCTACTCCGAGCTCCTCTCGGGTAACTGAGCTCCTCACCCAATCTTGAAGGGTGCGCCCAGCCACCCTGCGAAGGAAACTCATTTCGGCCACTTGTATTCGCGATCTCGTCCTTTCGGTCATTAAACAAATCTCATGACCATAGGTGAGAGTGGGAACGTAGATCGATCGGTAAATCGAGAGCTTTGCCCCGACTCAGCTCCCTCTTCACCACGACAGACCGATACAGCGACCGCATCACTGCTGACGCCGCACCGATCCGTCTATCGATCTCACGCTCCATCCGTCTCTCACTCGTGAACAAGACCCCGAGAAACTCCTCCACTTGAGGTAAGGACTCCCCACCGACCTGTAGAGGGGAAGCCACCTTTTTCCGGTGGAGAACCATGGCCTCAGATTTGGAGGTGCTGATCCTCATCCCGGCCGCTACACACTCGGCTGCAAACCGCCCCAGAGCGTGCTGAAGGTCCTGATTTGTTGAAGCCAACAGAACAACATGATCCGCAAACAGCAGAGATGAGACTCTGAGGCTCCCAAACCGGACACCCTCCGGCCCCTGGCTGCGCCTAGAAATTCTGTCCATAAAAGTAATGAACAGAACCGGTGACAAAGGGCAGCCCTGGCGGAAACCAACACGCACCGGGAACAGGTCTGACTTACTGCCAGCAATGCGAACCAAGCTCCTGCTGCGGTCATACAGGGAACGGACAGCCCCTAGCAGAGGGCCCTGGACCCCATACTCCCGGAGCACCCCCCACAGGGCACCGCGAGGGACGCGGTCGAACGCTTTCTCCAGATCCACAAAACACATGCGGACTGGTTGGTTGAACTCCCACGAACCCTCAAGCACCCAACGGAGGGTATAGAGCTGGTCCAGTGTGTCACGACCAGGACGAAAACCGCATTGTTCCTCCTGGATCCAAGGTTCGACCATCGGCCGGATCCTCCTCTCCAGCACCCTGGAGTAGACCTTACTGGGGAGGCTGAGGAGTGTGATCCCTCTGTATTTGGAGCACACCCTCCGATCCCCCTTCTTAAAGAGAGGGACCACCACCCCGGTCTGCCAATCCAGGGGCACTGTCCCCAACCGCCACACGATGTTGCAGAGACGTGTCAGCCACGACAGTCCTACAACATCCAGAGAATCAGTCCATCTCATCCACTCCCGGAGCCTACGAGGAGCACAACGTCCGCGCAGTAACTCCTAAAGACTTCCCCCCGCTCACTTCCGTCAATAACCTTTAGGAGTTACTGCGCGGACGTTTTGTTCCTCGTATCATTACGCCTCACAATATAGTACCCCTTTTTATCTGCTTATAAAATCGACATGTTACATTTCTGTGTAAATATACTTCGCTTGAAAACACTTCAACTTTATTTAAATAGGGAACACGTGGAAGAGCTTGGTAGCTTCTATCGTGAGCTTTTTTGGAGCTATGTGACATGTGGGAGAGGCTGCGTATGTGCTCCGTTTGCCTGACAGAGCGCACGGACAAAGACCAGACGGGGATATATTAACTCGTCTAAGGTTAGGGAAGAACATATCTCAGTATGTAAAAACGGTGGCCTATTCCTTTAAAGGGGCCACCTGCCACCTCAGGTCTTATGCGCAACTGCACATTCTATATTAAGATCGTACATGATGGCACTTCGGACCCGAATTAACACCTTTTTTGAGTGACAGTGCAGGATTTTAGAGGCAGTTGTGGTGAACAGGTCTGGGCTCATTCTACACATTAGGACATTGCTGGAACTTGTAGGGGGATGAAAATACACAATTTTAACATTTTTAAACGTATAGTCCCTTTAATATGAAATGGCTGTTTATTTAAAGAGTATTAGAAATTGAAATGCAATGCAGACATTTTTCAAATAGGTTTTAAATACTTTATAAATGATATAGAAGACTGTTGCATATGTAGATTATTAATAAGCTCAAAATGCAATGGAAGTGCAATTACAATGTGTTACTCAATGAGAAGACATACACAAATCATCATATACTTAAAAGTGTACAAAAATAACAAGTACTTTTTTGCTCTGTGGTATCTCTGGTGGAAGAGATCTAAGATCAAAAAACAATTTTATGTTTTCAATTCTCTGTTGCTGAAGCTGGTAAAGAACTCCACTTTTACTTTTTACCACATTAGTCCTGGTTTCTCTGACACATGCAAACATCATATCCAGAATATGTCAAAACCAGAATATGCCTTACAACCAGTTACTCGAGCACATGTAAACACAATCATGGTAAACGGTCTCAGCTTATATAGCGCTTTTCTACCTTCATTAGGCCCAAAGCGCTTTACAGCAAGGAACCAGTCAGCCATTCACACTCTCATTCATACACCAACGTACGCAGACACTGGGTGACACTATCCTGTGATTTTGTTGTTGTGATGTCATTTTTAAGTAATGCACTCTGGGCAGCTGTGGTTGTTGCTATAGAAGTAAAGTTGACCTTGACCCTTATATAATGACATAACAGTTTAAATTGAAATTTGTTAAGCAACTAATCCTTGTCTAATCATTAGCAAGTGCATGAAATTAACATAAAACTGCATGTTGATCTGTTCAAAGAAATAAAGGTGATGGGAACCCATAGTCACTGGACGTCTTTTTACGATTTAGCTGTCAGACAAGGCCTTTAAGATAAGATAAGATAAGATAAGATAAGATGATACTTTATTGATCTCACAGATGGAGAAATTGCATTCGATGAGAGAGCATCCGGCAGCAGCACCCATTCAGTGCGCACCACTCTTTTTTTTTTCTTTGGTGAAAGATCGTTGTGTCGCGGCCGCCATCTTCACTGTTTTGGTCACAGGAGGAGCACTGGTTGATGGGAAATCCGTAGACGATGACCACGGCGGTGGAGCTCTTGCGCTTGGCCGCGATGTTCTTGGCCACACAGGTGTAGTTGGCCGTGTCACACAGACGCGCCTGCTTGATGATCAGGTTGTGGTCCACGGTGATGTAGAAGTTCCTGTCCTCGGCCGGGTCGATGATCTCGTTGTCCTTCACCCACTCCACCCGCATGACCTTGGAGGATGGAGAAACCGTAGCTGTCCTCTGTCTCCTCTGATCATCTGAAACGGTGCACCGCCTCCTGGGCTTGTCCCCGTCTCAGAGCGTGGTGTCCTGCACTGGTCAGCTCCACCTCGTCCTTCCTCTTCCTCCTGCACAGCTCCCTCCACAGTCTATCACCATCTCCTCGTTGGTCCCTTTTGTTGTTTCCTGTAGCTCCTCTTGTGACGCCTCCTCCGTGCTGCAGGTGTGGGGGCTCTTGGTGCCTCTTCACTGTTCAGTGTCTCAGAAGAAGATGTTTGTAGATCTCAAATGGGTTTAGCTGATAAGCTAGCAGTTTGTTTACCTTCAAAAAGCTGCTTTCTTCAGGACCATTTTGGACTCTCAAAGTAAACCAATCCACCAAACCTCCACAAAAACACGGTAAAGACGTACAAAAGTATCCAGAAAAAAAAATAATGAACTGACATACAAATTAAATTGACATACAATCAGCTGTAACACACAGGCACGAACGAGTATTCGTTTTCTCAGTGTCTGTTACTACAAATAATTGATTTAAATTAAATTAATTAAAAGCAACTCAAGAAACCTATACACAAATATCAAGTATCATATCAGTATGTATCAGTTACACAATGAGCTGAGCAAATTGGGATCTTATCTATATTGTTCCCACCCGAAATCTGGTTGAGGCTTGCAATCTATAATCGTCTCCTTTCTTCAAATAACACTGTCTCTCAGGCTCTCCCTGATCTTGCACAACTTTGGGTAAACGTTTTTACTGCAAATGAGGGAGAGGTGACCACCTCCCTATAAAGAAATACATTCAGTATCTTTCTAGACTCGCTGGCTTGTGTTTTCCCCTGTAACCTGTTTGAGGAATTAGTCTTTTGCTTAATTCTTTCCAATATTCTTCTACTCTTTGAGATGTTCACCTTTACTGACCATTCACTTTAGCCACAGCCTCAGAGGGCAATGGCTGATAAGTCACAGTTACACCAAGAAGCTCTTTACATATTTAAGGAACAGCATAAAGATGGTGTCAAGTCAAAAGATGGTGAAAGTGAGATAGTTTACTGTTGATTTTGCTTGATTGGATGTTTTGAAAAGAGAAAATGAATACTTCTTATAAAACAGTATATTCTTCAGTTTAGTTATAGATACTTGCATTACTTTTACATCACCTCCCCCAGTCAGTAAGGGAACTTCAGGAGCTACATTTTGCACTTCCTCTTGTAAGTTGTTCTGTACTAATTGCATTTTTATAAATAGGTGTTTCATATTGATTCAGGTGTAGATTCATATTTTAGGATTTATAATACAGTAGTTTTTTAACATTGTTTCTTTTATGCTTCTCCTCCTGTGAAACTAATTTCCTTCGGGATAAATAAAGTTATCCATCCATCCATCCATCCATTTTCTTCCGCTTTATCCGGGGCCGGGTCGCGGGGGCAGCAGTCTCAGCAGAGATGCCCAAACTTCCCGATCCACACACACCTCCTCCAACTGTTCTGGGGGGACCCCGAGGCGACACCAGGCCAGCTCGGAGACATAGTCCCACCACCGTGTCCTGGGCCTTCCACGAGGCCTTGTCCCACTAGGACATGCCTGGAACACCTCCCGCGGGAGGCGACCAGGAGGCATCCGAAACAGATGCCCGAGCCACCTCAGCTGGCTCCTTTCGACGTGAAGGAGCAGCGACTCTACTCCGAGCTCCTCCCGGGTAACTGAGCTCCTCACCCGATCTCGGAGGGTGCGCCCAGCCACCCTGCGAAGGAAACTCATTTCGGCCGCTTGTATTCGCGATCTTGTCCTTTCGGTCATGACCCAAATCTCATGACCATAGGTGAGGGTGGGAACGTAGATCGATCGGTAAATCGAGAGCTTTGCCCTCCGACTCAGCTCCCTCTTCACCACGACAGACCGGTACAGCGACCGCATCACTGCTGACGCCGCACCGATCCGTCTATCGATCTCACGCTCCATCCGTCCCCCACTCGTGAACAAGACCCCGAGATACTTGAACTCCTCCACTTGAGGCAAGGACTCACCACCGACCTGTAGAGGGGAAGCCACCTTTTTCCGGTGGAGAACCATGGCCTCGGATTTGGAGGTGCTGATCCTCATCCCGGCCGCTACACACTCGGCTGCAAACCGCCCCAGTGCGTGCTGGAGGTCCTGGTTCGTTGAAGCCATCAGAACAACATCGTCCGCAAACAGCAGAGATGAGACTCTGAGGCTCCCAAACCGGACACCCTCCGGCCCCTGGCTGCGCCTAGAAATTCTGTCCATAAAAGTAATGAACAGAACCGGTGACAAAGGGCAGCCCTGGCGGAGACCAACACGCACCGGGAACAGGTCTGACTTACTGCCGGCAATGCGAACCAAGCTCCTGCTGCGGTCATACAGGGAACGGACAGCCCTTAGCAGAGGGCCCCGGACCCCATACTCCCGGAGCACCCCCCACAGGGCACCACGAGGGACGCGGTCGAACGCTTTCTCCAGATCCACAAAACACATGTGGACTGGTTGGGCGAACTCCCACGAACCCTCGAGTACCCGATGAAGGGTATAGAGTTGGTCCAGTGTGCCACGACCAGGGCGAAAACCGCATTGTTCCTCCTGGATCCGAGGTTCAACTATCGGCCGGATCCTCCTCTCCAGCACCCCGGAATAGACCTTACCGGGGAGGCTAAGGAGGGTGATTCCTCTGTAATTGGAACACACCCTCCGATCCCCCTTTTTAAAGAGAGGGACCACCACCCCAGTCTGCCAATCCAGGGGCACTGTCCCCGACCGCCACGCGATGTTGCAGAGACGTGTCAGCCAAGACAGTCCTACAACATCCAGAGACTTAAGGTACTCAGGGCGAATCTCATCCACCCCCGGAGCCTTGCCCCCAAGGAGCTTTCTCACCACCTTGGTGACTTCAGCCCCGGTGATGGGCGAGCCCACCTCCGAGTCCTCAGCCTCTGCTTCCTCATTGGAAGACGTGACGACGGGATTGAGGAGGTCCTCGAAGTACTCCTTCCACCGCCCGACGACATCCCCAGTCGAGGTCAGCAGCCCCCCACCCGCACTGTACACAGTGTTGGTGAAGCACTGCTTCCCCCTCCTGAGGCGCCGGATGGTTTGCCAGAATCTCTTCGAGGCCGACCGATAGTCTTCCTCCAAATAAAGTTATATCTTATCTTATTTGATTTAATCCCCAATTCATAGGGACCTGAATTGCAGAGTAGGATTAGGAGTTGGCACAAAGGGCTTTCTCCATGTTTATCCTTGGAGCTAAGAAACAAAAAAGCATCAGGGAAATGTCCAAAAAATTCCAGTAACAAAATTCATCACATTTGATTTATCACAAGGCAGAGTGACACATGCGATCAGGCAGTTTTTGTATTAAATGTCAGAGGCAATGGGAGGACAGGCTGCAGTCTAAAGGAAGGCGTGACACGGAGGGGCTGGGAGACGATAAGCTACTGTGAGGCAGGATTCAATTACATTTCAGATTTGCTCCTCTTCAAAGACAGCTTTGAAGCTAGGGACCACATCTGGTCCCTCTGAGGGGGATAAGGGATCAGACACCAATATTTATTATCCATTTAGCCCAACGTGTCAATAAAATGACAATTAAAGCAATAGGTTTGCAGAATATACTTGCATAACAAAACTTAAAGGGCCATGATTTTGTAGAATCACACAACTGGTGCTACCTACAAGTGGATGAATAATGTAACATACGTTTGATAATGATTGTAGAGTGTGTCTGTTGTGTCATGTTTATTTTCCTTCAATAGCACGTGAGATACAAAGTGTAACTATATGTCAAACGGGGAGTTTGGAAGCAAAGTTGCCTCTGCAGAAGCTTACCTGAAAGTCTGCATTGGAGCCTATTGTGTATGGCCCAAACTCGAGCCCAAGTGTCGGTGTTGATCAACCCAACTCCTCCAGGATAGCTACATTGTCTACTACTGCCCTCTTTTGGAGAACAATATTCACTGCACTTTGTAGTTACTCTAACTCACCGACAGAGAGCGCACAATTTAACTACCACTTAGTCACCTCTCTCACACACACCTTCTGTTCTGCTAGTTTAAAACAGTAGGTCTGCAGAATATTCAAATGTAGGCTGTTGAGGTCTTGGTACTTAGCAATAAGACAGGGTTGAACCAATTATATCCCCAACTGAAATGAACAAGCTTAACACACAGGTTCATTTAAAGATTTCTGCTGCCCTCTTCTGACAGTCTGTCAAACGGCGTGTGATGTTGTTGACACTGACTCACCAGTAGAGGGCACTGTTCCGTTGTCAAAAACTTTCACAGCCCGAAACATGTTTAAATCTCATCAAACTAAACTGAACTTTAAATCATAAACTTTTATAATGATCAAAAACACACTCGGGAGCTGTGTTTCTTCCATTCATGCATGTTTGGCTTGAACCTGAATCACACCAGTAAAATGCTGGAGATGTGTGGGGTTTGCATGTTCACCTCGTGTCTGCGTATGTTTCCTCCTCTACCACATGTGCCTATAAAGCAGTTCACACACAAACACTGTAGGGCCAAAAACAAAACATATTTCATCCAAGGGGAATGAGGGAAACGTGTCAATTTGAGTTTACTAAGTCTACTAAGATATTAACTTGTTGTACGTTGTCCACGATACAAATGAATTTCACTTGAGAACAGATAATTCTCACATTTTCAGAACAACCCGGCTGATTTGGGAAATTGTGTTCAGTGCCTATTTTCTCAGTAAAGGTTTCTCACATAGTGGTGATAAAATTTTTGATTATAACAGCCCCTACACATCAAATAGACAGACTTCACAAGATTTCAAAGGTTTTGCAGAAGGATTTTTTGAAATCCAAGAAAAAACAAGGCAAAATATAAAGCTGTTCTGTTAACCTCTTACCCCCCGCCTTAACCCAGCACCTTTTCTCCAGTTTACCCATATGAAAAAGCTTCTGGAATGGAGAGAAACAGTGTAACGCCTAATTTGAAAGCTAAGGCCTATAAAACAGATCCTAACTTTTTTGTTGCGTTTCACATATTTGAAGAAATTTTGTTGTGTTGTGGCACCTTTTTCTTGCTCTTTAGTCACTGTTTTGTTAATTATAGTTGTATTATTGTTGTATTATTATTGTAACATTGTTGCTTTTCTGACACGTTTTCGTCAGATCACGTAGATTAAAAAGGAAAGTATTTTTATTATTTTATTGTAGCATGTGTGTGGTATTTTATGTCATTATTTGTTCTTCATTTGCCATTTTATTTTCCCTTTGTTTTTTGAGAATTGTATAGGCTAATGCCCCATTTCCCACGGTGTGACCCCCAAAAAAGATACATAGCCTCCACACAGACACGGGTCATGAACCCCATTAATTGTTATAATTATATTATATATCTGAGGTAGACTGCACAAAGTGGGCAGATGAAACTGTCAGATATGGACAAAAAACATGCTGGTTTGACCAAAAAGAAAACATCTTACAGTTAAGACCAAATTCACTTTTTTGGATTGAAATCTGTTCATTTATCGTCTCACCTTAAAATTTGACACATTGTTTACTTAAACTTTTGCTTATACGTGTCCCTTTAAAACGTTTTAATGACACTGTTTATAGTGTTACACTTTAAGTCTTTCCGTGACCCCTGGATCTGCTTCTGTCGTGGCCTGCTGCTTGGAGACTTCCAGTGATGCTTTGCTGTCTTAGACTTCCAATGACCCATGCAGTCAATTTGTGACCAGGACTTTGTGTCTGGCTTCCTGTGCCGTCTGTTATTGACAACACAGGATCATTACTTTGATCTTGTGTTCCCTGTGAGCCTGGTCTGTAGCATGTCTGCTCTGCTCATCCTTGACATATATGAAGCTTTAGTCCAGTCCACTACTTTTCATTAGAAAAGAGAGTGTTATTTTCCTGTCGCCAAGAGAACATCGATCTTCTTAGTCTTATGAAGAGACAATATGATCCATCCATTGATACACCATCTGATCTTATGTTATGTTAGCTTTCACACAACATGTCTAGGATTCCCTTGAACGGTGTCACATTTTTACACACTATGGAAACATTTAGCCTCGGCAGATGGCGAGGCGTGTCACTAAAGGTCAGGTTGGGAGATGAGACTGTAGCCTCAGAAGAGGCTGTTGCTGCTTCTCCATCTGCCCCCTGCAGTGTCTTTCACTGTAACAGCATGGCTCCATCAGCACTGAGATTAATGTCACAACATGAAACACATAACAACCACATGACTTTCACTTTTATTTTTCACAATATTGGGTCCAGCAGGTATTTGAGTGCTTTATACCTGAAGAGATTTAATTAGAAACAGAAAATATCACTGACCACTGGTGGTTTTATCGGCCTTAAACCCTGGCAGATACATTTAGATGTAATGGAGAAAGTCCGTTGGTACAACTGCCCCAGAGCAGAGGTAAACCTTTTTGATGCCACAAGGGCCAAACTGGGTTTGTCACTTTAAACAAATTCTCAAACGGATTGCTGACTAAAAACACATTCATAAGGCAATAAAGCGAGTCACTCACTCTTAAAAAAGCTAGTTTTGTCTTTGGCTTCTGTTATATTTTCTTGCTGCTTTTTCTTGTTCCATTTTTTGTATTCATTTTATTTTTCTATCTTTTTCTAATATTTTTTTTCTACCAGTAGAGCGGGTTGTCTCGTGATCGGTCGTGGGTTCGAATCCCAGCTCCCGCAAAATGCACACTGCCATTGTGTCCTTGTGCAAGACACTTCACCCTACTTGCCTCCAGTGTCTGTGTAAGTTGGTGTGAATGAGAGAGTGAATGGGTGATGGGTTCCTTACTGTAAAGTGTTGTGGGCCCGATAAAGGTAGAAAAGGACTATATAAGTTTGGTCCATTTACCATTTGGCTGCGTTGCTCGTTTTTATGAGGTGAACCGTGTACTGTTGTTGGTAAAACTGTGTTTAAAGTGCATTATAAATAAAGCTGCATTGGATTGGACTGGAATGCACACCATGCTTGATCATGTTTTGTGGTCCGGATTGAATGTCGGGGGATTTCGACAGGACCAGACCAGTTCAGCTCACTTGAGACCGGTTCATTTAGGGAGGGGCAGCCCTGGCAAGTTTGTGTTTCAAGTGAGTTTAGGGTAAAGAGGTCTGGGTCGTTATGGGAATTAAATTAATTTATAGTAGACTTGAATATAGCCTGCCCATCTCTGATAGGCCTCTAGACTCAATCCATACAGAAGAGAAAGTAAAAGCTTTAAAAAAACAAAACAAAAACAGCTGTGCCATCTGTGCTTATGTTAAAAAAAAGAAAACACAACTATGACCAAAACGAGTAGGCTTATTATTTTAAGTATGTCCAAACATTAAAGAGGGAGATATGAGGCCTCGCCCCGTCATTTAGGCAATAAGAAAGAATGTGTGGGAAAACTGTTGTGCAAATCAAACTTCAAAACTTGAGCAGTAGATTACTGATTATATATCATTTTATAGGTTTCACATCAAAATCAGGCATGTAGGCTATGAGTATAGATGGCCAAAATTTGATATATTTTCTGAACAAGTCATGATAGAGCCTGGTTTAAATTTGTGAAGAGAGAAGCCTGACCAATCAGAGTGGTGACAAGCCCCCCTCCCCTTTCCCCCCAAACCGGTCTAGTCAGCAGACCCCATGGCTGAAGTGGTCTGGGACTGGAGCGGTTTGGACCCCCCTTTGGGAGTGGAGGGGTTCACTTTTGGCTGTGGAAACACCCGCAAACCGCTCAGGTCCGTTCCGGTCTGGTCCTGTCGAAATACCCCTCAAAGGGGTGAAGAGGAGGAGCTGGAAAGGCTGACGATGTTCTGTTGTTTTAGTGGCAATGGGATGGTAGCCTGGCACAAGCCAGACTGCTCCTCCATGTTAAGAGATACATCAGGGAGTATTTATAAATACATAAATAAAGTCAGTCTGGCTTTTGCCAGGCTAATGGGATGGTGGAAGAAGCAGATGAAAAGGTTGGATGGTGAAAAGAGTTGATCAATATCTTCTCAGAGGTTATTGGTTTATCTGCATTATAAGAGGTGGTTTTTGAACAACTAAACTATAATGGGCTGTTTCATGTTAGTGCATAGGAGACATTTGCTCGTAGCTCGATGATTGGTTTCCTGGGTTTGTAGCAGGCTACTTTTTCTCTCTTTCATTGATAGCAACTTTGCATGGCCTGCCAGAAACTCCTCCTTTCTGTTAAAAAGAAGAACCGTCAGGGCAGCTGCTCGCAGCCAATCATTTCCCGATTTGACCCACATCGGTCCAATCACGCACCATACGGAAGCCATAACCTGTCACCACCACGCACTCTTCCCATGGATCTAGTACATTAAACTCTTCTAGATGATCAGATAGTAGATGGGATTTACATTCAGAAATCTACATCTATGTAAATCAAATTTACTCAGAATTATCAAATTATTATACATATATTCTATCTTTTTGTCTTTCATAAATACTCCAAATTTGACACAATTCCAACATGGGTACATTGTCCTTTACCTTCAACCAATTGTATTACTCAACCCAAAATTTCTTTCTTCTTCTTAAAATAAATGTTCTTGAGATTCTATATCAATTTGACAAAATGTACATATGTATCTTAAAAATTCTTTACAAGGGTATACATCATTCATGGTTTTAAAGTGCACTTCTTTCATTTTAGGTAGGAGCGGAAATGATAAATATCTGGATCTTATTATGCAATTTTCATTTTTTGACCAATTTGGAGATAATACTTTCCTTTTCACGGGGAGGGGAAAATAAGTGTATGTTAATGAAGATCTTAAATTGTAATTATTACATTTTACATCTAAGAAATGATAATCTTCAATCCATGAAGCAGGAGAGGCAGGTGTTACAGTTGAATATTGTAGATGTGATTTTATCATGTTTAGTAGAGCAGAAGGAATCGCTTTAAGTACATTGGAGTATGTTTTTTAAGTGCATTCAAGGTTGAACCTATGTTTGAAATCATTGAACTCCAATATTGTACCATCGCTGTCCATCAAATGGACTATTGACCATATACCTTTTTCAAACCAGTCTTTATAAAACATACAGATCGTCTTTTATGCAATATATATTTGTTATTCCAAATTGTAGCACTCTGTGGACTAGAATTGTGTGTATGTATCATCTTCCAATAAAGTAAAACCTGCCTGTGACATTTAGAGAACATAAACATTGGACACACAATGCAGGGTCGCTACAATATTAAAGATGGCGGCGGCGGCGGCTACTGATACACGTTTTTCTTCTGCCCTTTCGTCTGTTTTAAATAATTTGGAAAATATAAATCCCTAAAACCAGAGCAAGAAACAGCGTTGGAAGCGTTCCTCGTAAAAAAGGACGTTTTTGCTCTGATTGGTTGTCATTCACGCCCATCGGGAAATCGTTGAGATCATGCTTGCTCCCAGACCACATGTCCTTGAAATATCTATGAAAAAGCAGGTAGTTTGGCAGGCCAGACAAATAGTAGCCTACTTACTCCCATCTCGAGGGTGCAGCCGATTATTTTGAAAGTGTTCAACTAAATGTACTATTTTTAGTAAATAAATTGTGTATTCAAATTTCACTGTAAAATATAAATTTCCTTTAAAATATAATTGAAATACCAGGTGCTTGTGTACCCAAGGGCTCCCTTAAGTAGGAAATAGCTCACCCTCTAGCCCAATTCTTACTCCACTCACCCCAAAACTGCCAGAGATACAGTGAAAGTCTTGACCCAGACTAAACAGGAGAGCCCTCTGTGGTGACAGACTGACAGCTGTCAGTGCAATGCCAAATGAATATCTGCCAACCAGTGAAATTCCCTCCTTGTCTGCTTAGGCCTATCCAAGTCGGTCTCTACAATGACATTTGCATTTGCCTCCCTATACGCTTGACTCAATGTTCTCGGGAGGCAGCCTTTTCAGGTTAGAGCCCCTAGCTGTTTAAAGGTTAACATTTTTCCATTTCTATTTTCATATCCATGGGAAATAATAACCAGGTATTGAATAAGGTTTCTCTGACATTTAATTACATAGGCTACAGGCATGGCATTGCTTGTATCACATTCCTGCATGAGTCTAAATATGGCGGTGCGTGAGTGCATTAAAAGGGAGCTGATCTGTGACACTCGCGGGGCAGAGGTATGCCGACGCTGCCTTCCTGATGCTCTATTTCTGTCGCTGTGTCTTCATCAGCTCCGCCACACCGAGAATACAGCTCTAATTGGGTTGGCTTCTAATCCCATACACTCAAAAAGCATTCCTACACTCCTATACGCCTATGCCCTATGCCCACCCACCCATGCCCACCCAGTGACATCAGGAAATATTCACTCCCCACATTCCTATGTTAGTATCAAAGTCAAACCATACAACATATTGCTTTATTTAGTGTGAAAACCATCAGTGCTTAGCTTTAAGAGGCTGTACCTTCCTGCATCATGTATCTATAGTCATTTTTTAGAGGCTGAATTCCTGCGCTATATAAACTTGCAATGGGGGATCGAAGCAACAGGAGAAGTCATGGTCGCTCTACTGTTCCTCCACTGATTGAGATAAATAGCTACGCGGCGCAGGCGAGCTGTGCTTAAGCAGTGGACCAGTTTTCTAATGGGACCGTCCTGTCACCGGCTACGCCCTGTTGCTCTGGCAGCAGTGCATGAGTCTGTTTATCCACCAGCTGATATAGAAAGAACTGAGTGATAGCAACAACTGCACAGCCCGTGGTGAGCGCTGAATCACATTTTATTTCAGAGCACCATTGAGCTTTATGCCACGGGGCTGTATGAAATGCGCGAGGATAAAAGATAATGGCCGCTTTTGTGAAGTCAATCTCTAGGACATTTCAGCTGTGACTCAGAAGCAAGCAACAAGATAATAAGGGCGAAGACGTGTCCTTGTGAAAGACAGGCAAGCTCTATAATAATAACAACAACCGCCACTACTATTTACTACTTCTACTATTACCACCACCGCCACCGACCAGAATAACAAGTACTCATACCAACAATAGGGTTTTTTCTTTGTATTGCAGATTAAAGTGTTGCCTCTTAATCGCTCCATAAACAGCACAGATAAGGGAAAGCGCTGCATTGCCAAGAAAAGGATTCTGTTGATACTGCACAAACATGCCCCGACACAACCTTTGCAACCAAGTTTATCAATGAAAAGAAACCCCCCCCCATCGTACAAAGCCACAGACCTTCATTTTATCTTTTGGCAACTTGAGACCTCGATTAGAACAATTCATTTGCAAGTGTTTATAAATGGCATTGGCTGTGTAAATGTTTTCCGCGTGAGGTTGAATGGCAACATAGCGCCTAGCTTCTAATAGCTTCACAGCTTCAGACCAAGCCCCGTTTTTTCCCCCCCAAATGGTTGGGAAGTACTGCTAAGTTTAAAGCACCCAAACCTTGGAAGCACAATAGCTATTTTTGACATGAACAGTTCTTCCTTTGAAGTTATTGCACAAATATAGAGTAATTCAAAGTGTACATATATTTTTAAAAAATGCACCCTCAAAATATGGTTCATAATATACTGTGCAGTTTTACAGTATCTACCCTGTGCATAAATATTAAAAGAGTAGGCCTATAGCGTCAGGTTTTAGAACTTCTTTATTCTCAATCTTAGGATTCATTGGGTCTCCTTTCTGAAGAGATGGCTAAGAGCCAGACCACATGACGGCCAAAGTTTAAAGGCGACTGTACGGCCATTCAAAGTAATGATTTCATGCGTAGTCTTGAGGAAAGTTAGCCGCAGTGTGGTGTGTGTTCTGTGAGGTGGAAGTTCTAGTGCGTGTGTAAACCCGGCCCAGACAGCTCCATGTGAAATGTGACACAGGGTTGGTTCTTCTTTAAGGCATGCCTTCTCTGCTCCTGGCGTGTGTAGATTTGTCAAGTGTGTGTGTGTGTGTGTGTGTGTGTGTGTGTGTGTGTGTGTGTGTGTGTGTGTGTGTGTGTGTGTGTGTGAACTTACAATGTGTGTGTGTGTGTGTGCGTGTAGGTGGGCGTTGGGCCTTCCCCTGTGCAGCCCGGGCCGTCCTGCTGCAGCTGTCCTTTGGCATGACACTTGGAGCATTCAATGAGCTTGTACAGTGGCCCGCAGTGAAGCGAAGAGCTGTTCCCTTCAGTCGACTTAAACTGTCCTAGGAGCCTCCGACGCGCCCCGGGAACCACCACCAACTCGCCATGGCGGACCAGTACCAGTTCAACGCCAACGAGGAGAAGATCCAAAAGGACAGACACACCAAGGAGATCGATTTGATAAACAGAGACCCAAAGCAAATCAATGAGGACGTGGTGAAGGTATGCGTCTTGATTGAGGCAATTTGAGCACTGAAGTGATCAGAATGAGTCGGGGAGAAAGTGCATGGACTTTAAAACAACAGACTATGTAAGACTACCAGCGGGTGGGGTGGGTTTTGAGCCCTTGGGAAGGAGAATGAATGAATGTTCTCAAACATGCATGAATGAAACAAAGAAAAACGACACTAAAAATCGATTACAACCCCAGAGTAAACCAGGATACCGGTGCGCTTGCGTGTCCCAAAACTAAACTGGGACAGCAGACTTTCAGCAATGTTCCCAAATTAGACTGCTGGCTATTTGGGAGCAGAACATTGGGTTGTATTCCCGCGGCTAGGACGGGCTGATATCAACACGGCTCACTATAATGTCTAATTTAGAATTGTTTATAACAGTTTATAGTGCTTGTTGCCACGCTGAAACACCCCCAAGGATAAAGTGCATGTAAATGACTTTGAGAGAGTAATTAATCAAAGCAAAGGTACACAGTAAGTTAGAGTGTGTCTTGGGATGCAGCAGAGCTTTACATAAATTGTCCTGATATCGCAATCAATATGACCAGTTAGCGCACTGCAGATCTATACAGAGTCGCAGTGAGTCGGCTGCAGATCTTTTGCTAAATTGGTTACATGCCATTTACATTTTTATCGGACGGCAAAATGGTGATGTCGCAGGAGGGCTCGCGAAAGCAAATAAGCAGAGCATGACCACTCATTCATTCCGAAGATCATCCATATTTGGGGAATCAAAGCTTGGACGTTACCTCCCGAATGAATTCAGTCTGCCAGAGTGTGACAAAAACAATGTATTTTGTGATTGGTGAGGCATGAAGTTAATTAAGAATCCTCAGCAGCAGAAGCAGCAGGAGGAGAGAGGCTGGACTGCAGTGAGGTGACAGATATAAAGTAAAAAATATTCCATGCATTTTTCATGAGGGAGAGCGGGATGCTAAAATGTAACCTTTTAGGGATACAGGACGCGATGTGGCAAGCGTTCAAACTTTACACTTTACTCTTGAATTCCATTATTTCACTGATGGTGAGCTCTGAGCACTCTGAGCACTTCCTTCACATTATGTCACACAGCTAATTAACAAGTGCATGAAGAGGTTGTCTATGAGCATGTCCCTAGTGTGCAGGGGAACACAAAGCAACAGTGCACCTTTTGGGGTGAATAGCAATAACCTTGGCCGTTCAAAATTCCTCTCAGGTGGAGTTCGAGGACGTCATCGCCGAGCCAGATGGTACACACAGCTTGGACGGCGTGTGGAAACTCAGCTACACCACCTTCACCGTGTCAAAGTACTGGTGCTACCGCATCCTGTCCGCCATCTTCGGGATCCCTGTGGCACTTCTTTGGGGCTTCCTGTTCGCGTGCATCTCCTTCTGCCACATCTGGGCCGTGGTTCCCTGCATCAAGAGCTGCCTGATCGAGTCCCAGTGCGTCAGCCGAATCTACTCACTCTGCATCCAAACCTTCTGCGACCCCTTCTTCGAGGCACTGGGGAAGGTTTTCGGCAGTGTCCGTGTGGCGTTGAGGAAAGAAGTGTAGCCTTGAAGTATCTTTTTATACACAGTGACAGAAGAAGTTATCGGTGTTTTGCTTTTACCTCTTCCACCCCCTGGTATGCCCCCACCTTCATGTTGGTCTAAGTTTGTTGACAGCTGCAGCACAGGCGTGGGGCACTGACAGCTCTGGCCCGCTCAGGGACGAGAGGCCCATCCACCGCCTCAGTGCCTCTGACTGAAGCCGACTCTAATGGCCATAGTTGCCAGTAAATGACATGGACATCCCTGTGGACAAGAAAGCCTGTAAGACCTTTGGCCTTTCTCATTTCCAATATAAGAGGAAGAATGAAGATGCTTCGCTTGATTAGCTTTGTGTGTGTCTTCAGTCAATGGTCATAGATAAATAATTCATGATTTTTGTGTGAAATCTTACCAAGATGTTGACATTTCTTGAAAGGAACTTTTGAATGACAACCATTTCCTTTAGGTGAGAGCTGAAGGGCAAGACGATGCATAGGGATGTCAGTGACAACTAAGATGTTCTATGACATTGGACAAAAGTTATTAAAACATTCTGTTATTCATAGATCAACCAATGCCCCTGACACTTTGTGCTTGTTGTCAGTGCTTCAGCCTTTCAGCTGCTACAAGAAAAGAGCCTGGAAGTAACTCTGGAAATGTACATCTGTTGCCCAGCAACACATACTATGGCTAGTGTGCCTAAACAGTAATTAAAGTCACAATACATATTTTTATATTCAATAGTTATAGTTCATATGCCCCTTCTGGTACAAAACATTTGTTTGCATCTTGCAACCTCATGAAAGGATGTAGTTAATTTATATAAAACTATTGTAATGCTATTTTCCCACTAGAGGCCACTGTTCTGTTTGCATTATCCACTAGACTTCACATTGAGGATCCATCACTACAAGGTAAACAAACAGATAATTAATGAAGCTTTAAGAACTTTCAAAAGCATTTTACTGCAGAGCACTGCATTAGACCTTATTTACTCTGTGCCTGGCTAATTTTTGCTGTCACACTGCATCCCAGTCCTGTCTTGAGAAGCATTGCCTTCAAATTGCTCCTCAAATTGTTTATTGGCATGCACATGCTTCATATGGATGTTTATAGTTCACCTGCAAAAGCAAGATAAAAGTAAGGACACGGTGAAAGAAAAGGACTCCCGGAGAAGGTGCATTGAATATGTATGCAGAACAAATGATTCATGCAATATCTGACACACAGGTGCGCATGAATAAAACATGCACTCATATCTACTGTTTCAAATGTGATTTATTAAGTACAGAGTGACTGAATGTACAGCTTTGCATCCTGGGTTCACACAGACAGGAGATAGATCCTGTCCATTATTCTCTATTTCCTGTGGCCAGCACAAAGAACCGACTCTTCTTATTAAAAGAATGAAAAGTTGAAGGGAAAAGAACATTTGCCACATTTGGATATTGAATGTGTTAATGCAGTAAGTTATTAAATTTATGAATACATTTAAAGTAATTACTTTACTTAAATACTATTTTACTTATACCATAAAATGTCTCAAAACACAACACTAAGAATTGAGTAAACAAAAATGATAAAGTTTTCTTTTCTCTGCCACAATGATCACCTGCTTTGTCAACGTAACAGCTCTGGATTGCTGTTGATGAGAAAACATGGGAATGATTTTGAGTCTATTTCTCACCTCACCACAGCATCTCATAGATCTTACTTTTTGGTTGGACTAAGGTCAGAGGACTGGGATGGCCAGGTTCTGCCAGAGCCCAGGCTCCTCTGGTAGGAAAGAGACCCATTATATTACAGTCCAACCCTTTTGACTTGTGGATGGCTTTGTTTACACCACACCCATGTATGTATTTGTTTCCTAAATCTGACAACAGCACACATCTGAACTGAAACATCAGAGACCAGGAGCTTTCTCCTATAACTTGTCTAATTCAAAATAATCATCCAAATAACTGTTCTCAAGCCATGATTAAGAGTGTTTTAGACCGCTGGACCATCCTCCTGATAAACATTAGACACACATCCTTTTCATAGAGAATACGACCAGTGTGACTTCAGGAATATATGTTAATAATTCCACAAAATAAGAAGTGATGTTTTGTTTCTAGCCAACGATATGTATATAAGGGGGAAAGGAATTGCTCCAAAAGAACAGAACGAAATAGTTTTGTCAAATGCATCAGGTGCCAATAATTGTACTGTACTGTACATTTTCAAAATAAAGGTTGTCTTTGTTTGCAAGTGTTTCCATTATTAACAGAGTAACTTTGAAATAACTTAAAATTAAATACAAAACAATGCAACACATGACATACATAATTACCTTCTTTTCTTTTTTTTATTATTATTTACAATAATAATGTATTTTATTCGTTCATGTGGGTTATGTTAGAAAAGGTTTTCATTCATCATTTTCAAGTCGTCATTACAGATGACCAGTTTATACATATAGCATATCTAAATATAATGTTCATTAAGCCTGTTTTGAACATTGGTCATGATTAAAAGCTGTACATTCTAAAACTAGCCCGGTGCTTTGACTTGAGAATCCTCAGTGGAAGTTCAGCCGTAAGTGCAGAGGAGGAATCTGCAACCAAACCTCACAGGAACTCATTTGTGTTTTATGTCACAGACGCCCACATCTCTTCCTCTTTGCAAAAGCCTTGTTAGTGAAACAGTGAAACACTATATTTCTTTGTTTTCCTCTTCCTTTTTAAAAAAAAAAATTGTTTCACAAATTTCACATTTACATAAAGTAACACTGTCCGTGAATTTACAAAACAATGTGCGTCATCTCAACTATACATGAGCAGGTGAAAAGATCGGAGCCAGTCAAAGTGATTCCTTACCACCTCACGCCTGCACTGCTGGCAGGTGTATACTGTAGTGCCCTGCCTGGCACGAATTACAGGGTCTTTACCAGCCATTTGCAAAACTAACACCACCTTTCTCCCTCATTAACCTTTATCTCTTGAAACGATGTCCCGTTGATGCAGGACTGATATTAAAGCTACTCTAAGCGATCCCCTTTTGCACAGCTAGATGCGCCGCCATGTGCCCCCAACACACGCCTCACCCCCACATGCCCCCTGCACAATGTAGCACGTGAACAAGAGATCGCAAATGTTTGAAGCAGAAGACACAGTGAGAGTTAGCGATAAACTGTTTAGGATTATGATGATCTTGAGCTGACAGACATCTGACCGACGTGCTCTGACGCGGCTGAAATCCTCACGAAATGTCTGTTTGTTTATTAATCCAATATCTACACCAACATCTACTTCCTCCTTATGATCACAAAGCAAAGCAGCACCGGAGGAGAGGCTGAGGCGTTCAAGGGTTGCAGGGAAATTTTTCGGCGCTGTGAATTTACTTCTAAATGGAAATATTATGTTCTAAATGCCAAAGAAAAGAGAGACTTTCATGAAATTCAGTTTAGCAAATAATTGTAAGTCTCAAAATGTTCGCTTTCCAATATATCTATATATCTATATATTTATGCTGATAAATGAAGATTAGTGAGATTTTTGTAGCTCATTGAATGCAATCAGAGCTGCTTGTAAAGTGTGGAGGGGGGTGAGGGGCGTGGGTGACGGGGAAAGTCAGGTGAGAGGAGGGGGGTGGTGGTGGAGCAGAGCAGGGTTCAATGCTCCACTGAATGATGAAAAAATTCAAAAAGACAGCTTAAAGCAGCTTTAAGTCACACATTGGCATTGGCAGGTCTCTGAATAGGATTTTAGGTCAAATCAGAGCATTTTTGTCCATTAAAGCAGTACTAAGTAACTTGTTTACCTTAATAAATCCTTTCCGTAGTCCCTGTGGGGGTAATACAAGTGTTTATGGGATGATTGGAGGGTCTTTCATCTCCCCCTGGTGTCTCTGGCCAGAAAACCATGTTTGCAACTTGACTGCCACCGGTCCGGAGAAAGCAATACACACTAATGGAATCACGAAGAAGAAGCTAACATGCTAATGGGCAAAGCTAACTGCGGGCTAACGTCACTTTAAACAGTATTTACAGCCAAGTTTGAGTGAAAAAAAATCTTTCCATTGTATAATTGGATGCACAGTAACCCTCTCTCCCTTCGCCTTTCCAGTCAGTGTCGTATTTACTCTCCAAGACAATTAAAAACGTAACTTGCTACTACACCTGCCATTGCGCGTATGGCCTCTAGGGGGAAGAGTTACTTAGTACTGCTTTAAAACGAAATGAGCTTAAGTTATGAAATAAAAAAAATGCATAAATATAACTAGCTAAGTAAACTGCGTTTAAAGCAGTACTAAGTAACGTGTTTACCTTAATAAAGTCCCTCTGGGGGTAATAATCTCTGGCCAGAAAAAGAATTATGGAATCACGAAGAAGAAGCTAACAGGCTAACGGGTGACGCTAACTGTGGGCTAGCGCCACTTAAACAGTATTTACAGGCAAGTTTCAGAGAAAAAAAAAAAATCTCCATTGTGTAATTGGATCGCAACGTGCTACAACACCTGCAGTGGCGCTCATGACCTCTAGGGGCATGAGTTGCTTAGTACTGCTTTAAAGTATAGCACCAGGAACCCCCCCCCCCCCCCCCCCACAACCACAGATATTTTCCTCTACATTTAAATACGCAAACAAAACACAACAGGACCAACACAGATGAGCGCGTGTCTTTGAGAACAAATGGAGATCGTCGTTTATCCGCAATTTCTCGTCAAAAAGTCCAGTGAGTGTCTACGTGCTGGAGGTCTGAGTGAAGCTGCGTTGGCTGCTGCTGCTCTTGATGACGAAGGTGGAGGAGTTGCTCTTGTGGCTGGAGCTAAAGTCGCGGTCACACTGGGAGGACTTGAAGTAGCGCTGGGAGCAGCAGGGAAAGCTCTGCCGCAGGTCCTGGAACAAATGTCCCGCAAAACACATGTAGATCCAGGGGTTGCAGCAGCTGTTCAAACTGGCCAGCAGCATGGAGATGATGAACGGCATTGCTGTGAGGGACAGAAAAGAGAGCGGTGTTATCGCAGTAGAGGGTTCAAGAAAAAAGGACTCTGACAGGCTCAGGAATAAAACGTTGGCCCATAATGGCAGCAGGAGGAGTCGCAGCTGCTCAGGACTGATAAAGCACATTAGAAGACAAACGATGAGGCAAGAGATATTTTTTGTACATGACGTCACAGCATATTTCTAGTGTGAAAACAAAACACTGTGTGATTTGTAGGAAATTAAATCTATAGTAATGTGATTAGATTAAAAGAAAATATATATGTGTATGTATAGAACCTGCTGTATATCCATGCATTCATTTTCATTCATTCAAGACTTGATTAAGTACACAAAGGCATGGTCCATAGAGCAACATTTGGGGCGACAGTGGTGCAAGCGGGTTGCCATATGACCGGATGGTCAGCTGTTCGAATCCCGCAATTGCACACTGTCGTTGTGTCCTTGGGCTAGACACTTCATCCACCTCTCCTCCAGTGTCTGCATACACTTGTGTGTGAATGAGAGTGTGAATGAGTAAGTGCCTAAAGCAGGTAGGAAGCTATATAAATGTGACCATTTACCATTTAAATGCTTTCTTACACAAAACAAAACGTAGGAGAAAGTATGAGAGGCCCTTCTGGAAAGCTTAAGGCAGCCATTCATTAATTCATTAATTCATTCATTCATTCATTCATTCATTCATTCATTCATTCATTCACTCACTCACTCTATTTGTTAGGCAGGAAAGACAAAAGGAGGTACACACGGTGTGAGGCCGTCACTAGTGGCCGCAGTGTTTTAAAAAAGTCCAGGTGACTGTATGGTTCTTTTGGTGAAATGTCCCCCCAAAGTCCGGGACATTGTGACCCCCTTATAGATCCGAAAATCTCTCAGAGCTCCCAATAATAAAACATGTATTATTTTTAGAGGAGTTTGTTTTTATTTTACAGCTAAATTACATTAAAAAAAAGCAACATCTAGTAATGACTGTAGGTTAAATTCTAGTTTATAGTAGCACAATGTAGCATGGTTAGTTCTCAAGGTATTTCTTTTGGACCCAACTTTTGGAACCACTGGCTTAAGGATTCCAAATTTGGGGCCCACAAACCAAACTTATTTGGCTTGTGCATACATGTAATTTTACACATGCAAACACATGTTTGTGTTCAGCTCTTGACCCACTAATAAATATAAATTGCACCCTTCTCAAACAGCTGAAACACAACACCTCACATACACCAAATTATGATTTTTTTCTCCTTGCATGCTCATAATGACTGCAACACTGTCAATCTAATGGTGATAAATGGCTACAGGGAGCCCACACCGGCATCCTGGGTGACATTTGCACAATGCCATCTGCATGGGCCAACTGACATTTGTAAATGCATCCTGTAATCACTGTGTGCATGTTTAACGCCTTCCACGCTGTTGGCCTGTTCTGGAGAAGGCACATGCGTGTGCGTTCATGAGCACAAGCTGTTCAAACATAATGACAGTGAAACAAATTAATCAACTTATCGAACATCGCGTTCATCACATAATGAGGAGACGCTCATCTTTAAAGTGTTTTATTTTTACACAAGAAAATGATTCTGCAGTAAGAAGTCCTGTGTTTACGTAAACATTTTGAAAGTCAGATTGATTCATTTGCATTGAGGAATTGTAGCTGGACAGTTATTTCCACCAACTATGAGCCTGAGGTGGATACAAATATAGTGGCTTTCTGGAGGACACGGGTCTGATATGATTTTATCATCTTCAATTACTACGAAATGTTTCTGAGCAAAATAAATAACATAATAAATAACAAAGTATAGATGTTAACTTCGATGTTGTTGAGCTATTTTTTTTCTTTATATCTTTCTAACAAACAAGGCATTGGTTTTATTGTTACATTATTCATTTCAAGCACGAGATACATTCAGAGTTTAAGTACGTATGTGATTCGTCAAAGCCTGGTAAATAGCTCACATGTGTCCCTTGAGCTGTGTAACAGACAAAAAAAGGTTAAAGAATAATACAGTGATGTCTTTTATCAGAGGGAGTTTGCAACTGACTTGTAAATCAAGTACATACGTAGGTGCAGTTAATAAATAGAGTTATTCAGCAAACATGTCTGCCTTTACAAGGCCATTATAACAAATGCTAAGTCAGGGACAAGGACAAACCACAGGGGGCAACTTGGTTCCTCCTATTCACAAAAAGTTAACTTTGCAAACCAACAATAACTGCTGGATCAAGTATAACTATAACAACTGTGCAGCAGTGGTCAGAAATGCCTGGTTGGAGGCTACACCTGTTGCACATGTTTTTAGTAGTACCTAGAGTACCTAGAGGAAACCTAGGCAGACACAAGGAGAACATGCAAACTCGAAACAGAAAGGCCCTGTCTAGGTGGGAATCGAACCCGAACATAATCAAAATTAATACACAAAAGTGCCACATAAATTTAAATTTCTCCCTCTCTTGAAGGTCCTCTTATTTGAAAAAAAGGTTTGAGGCAGTTACATTTTTTTTTTTTCAGTTTCATTATGTCTTTTCTCTGCCTAATTACTGAGCAAATGTCAGAAAAGGACAGGAAATTGAAAATTGCAACTATTTTTATCCTTCAGGAGATAGTCCTACAAAGTTTCTGCTTCTAAACGTGCACAACGGTGCACATTAATTCAAGTTTAATGTGTTTTGATTCGGGCGAGGGAGCATTTCCAAACACACAATGAAAAAGAAATGGATTGAGGCATCTCGACATTTGATTAAATTAGTAAATTTAAGCTCTAGGCTGTAATTTATTTATTTGAGACAAAAAGATCAATTATTGGGATTTATAGACATTTGTTCTGTGCTTGTACATGGAGATAATTGCCTTTTCTGGGTGGGCTAATATCCCACTAAATGTGAAGCCACATGGAAACTCTTCCACATCAACAGGTAGTAGTTAATTACCCTTGCTGACACTAGGCCTGTTCAGCACACCTCACATGTGCCATAAGTGCAATAATCATGCCTCTGTCTTCTGCTGCTCGGCTCCTCTCGAGTAATTTAGTGGACATGGACACTATGTCACAGTCAGACGAGCTGAAGTGTTCCCCCTCATTTTAGTACACAATCACTGAGCTCACGTGGAGAAAACGCAGCCCCCCCTCCAATCACACACTCGGAGCCACAGAAAGAGCCTCTGCCATAATCCCTGTGCTTCACGATGGGTATATATATATATATATATATATATATATATATATATATATATATATATATATATATATATAAGTTTGGGAAAAGTAATAAAACACATTTGAATGTGTTTTATTACTTTTCCCAAACTTTACTGTTTGGGTTATTTTTTTTGCGAGAGCTTTCCTTAAACAAAAGACACTGATCTGAAAAACGATTAGCGTTTTCGATTTGAGCTGTTTTATAGCTTATCATGCTAAAGCCGCTACGTTCTTGGTAAAGTGGACACTCTGGGTTATTTGTCACAAAACTGAGGGGTTATTTGTCACATGGGGTATAACATGGTGGGACATTTTTTTCTTTTGTGTGTAATGTGTTTTTTCTGATCACTTTATTTTACATTAGCTTTTATAGAGACTGTATGTTTGGATGTTTTAGTGATTTTGTACATTTTGCACCTCATAGAGCATTTTGCAAAAAACAGTGAGTGAAATAAGTGTCATGAACACATCTGCCATTGTGACTTATTTTGTCCTTTTATCTGTCCGTTGTCCATTGCCGGGTCGTAGGGGCAGCTGTTCGAGCTGCCCAAATCCCATTGCACCAACCAGGGGCGGACTGGGACTGAAAAACGGCCCTGGACTCTGGACCAGCCTGGCCCAAACTAGCGTAAATGCAACACTTCCACAAATACATATTTATCCCTTAACCAAGTTCATTTTCTCCAGTTCGGCTTTACCCAAATCCACAAGCTTCTTGACCGAAGAGCGTAATGCCTGATTTGAAAGCTAAGACTTACAAAAGTGATTGAAACTTTTTGTCACGTTGTCGCCACATTTTTGTCATGTTTTTGTTGCTTTTTCGTCACTTTTTGTTGTGTATTCGTTGTGTTTTCGTCACTTTTGTGTCACTTTCGTATTGTGTTTTTGTTGCTTTTTTCCATTGCTTTGTTGTTGTCTCTTTTTTGTCATGTTTTTGTGGGTTTATGTTGCTTTCCTGGCACATTTTTGTTCCGTTTTCATTCTCATTTTCATCGCTATTTTGAGTCTTTTCTTTTAAGCTTTTAGATTTAGGTAAAGCTCAGTTAAGGCGGGGGATAAGAGGAGAAAATGGAAAGGCCAGACCGGTGGCCCAAGAGCCAGTGGCCCTTCTGTGCTCTTCCAGAATGGACATATGGCCAGTCCGCCCCTGGCACCAACCCCTATGGCTCCTCCTGCAGGTGGTGGGTCCACAGAAGGACGGCCTCATGGTTCTAACTGGGCCTGTTGGTCTCTCATAAGGGGCTTCTGAACCGCTCTTTGTCTGACCCGTCACCTAGGAGCTGTTTGCCATGGGAGACCCTACCAGGGGCCCCTGACGGCAGAGCTCCAGGATCACTCGGGCGCTCAAACCCCTCCACCAGGTTAAGGTGGCAGTTGTTTTTTCTTTTATTTCAAGACCATTAACACTGTAGATTCTACTGACGGCATTAATTTGCGAATTAACATATATACGGAATTATGTTTAAAAAAAAAAAAGTTGAAATAGATTTTTCAAAACAGCCACCTTTTGCTTTCATTACTGCTTTGCATTGTAGACATTTTCTCAGTGTGCTTCACAATGTGGTCACAGAAATGTTTCTTCACGACCTTATTATATGAAGCTCATTGAGAAAATGCCAAGAATAGGCCTAAAGGGTGGCAACTTTGAACAATCTAAATATAAAACATATTTTGAGTTATTTGGCCCTTTTTTTGTTTCCTACATAATCCCGTGTGTTTATTTGTAATTTAATGTCGTCATTGAAAATCACACAAAGTAAATAGTTGGCAAGAAAGAAAAGCCATACTCAGGAAACATGTCAGTAAAATCACTGTATGAACTGATCATCCAAGACACGTGAGCAAACACCTTTGACGTCACGTGAGGTGGCTCTTACTGCCCGTAGGCGTGGCCCCATGGCGTGGCCACAGATCGATGAGAGAGCACACAGTACAACAGCACCCAGTGGCTCATTATGGTTAAATGTCAATGAGGATACGACGTGCCTTAAAGCGACAAATGAGCTATATATTTAGATATTTAGTCTCCTCATTGTGGGTGATTAGATTAAATAAACATGACCCAACCTAAACATTAGCCTGTGTATGATTCCTCTGTAGGAGGTCAGGCTGTGCGTAAAACTGCTCTGTGGCTCGGCAGACGCGGGAAACAAGACAGAGGCAATTCATTTAGACTTCCATTTAAATCCACCAAGACATTATGGATTTAGCTTATTGAAATACTGCATGGTTAAGCCTGTCTGGTCAAACACAACAACATCAAAGTGAAGCACAGAAAGGTACCTTCTCTGGGCGCAGCGGGGTCCCATGCAGACCACATCTGGACGGAGAAGAACGGAGTCCAACACACGATGTATGCCAAAACGATAACGAAAGTCATTTTGACCGTGGTAATCTTGGCTTTGGAGATGAGACGGACACTGCTCACACGCGCCAGCGTGTTGCTTTTGGAGGTCTTGGGTGTGAGACTGATGCATTGCTCGCGCCTTGTTTTAAGCTTAAAATTTTGCCAAATTTTGAAACTTATGAGCCCATAGCACAGGCTAAGGATTGCCACAGGGATTATGTAGATGGTCAGACTGATCCATGTGATGTAGGCTTTGGCACCCCATGGCTTCACAAAGTCTCCCCAACAGTCGTAGACCCCGGAGCCAGAGGCGCCCACCTCCCGCAGGGAGAAGATGAACATTTGAGGTACGCTGAAGACAAGGCTCATTGCCCACGTGCAGATGACATAGATGCGGTCTTTCCCACGGTTTAAGGACCGCAGTGGTTGACATATAGCCAGGCAGCGGTCAATAGACATAAGCACGAGCATGTACGTAGAGGCGAACATCCCAACCACTTGTAGGTACTTCACCAGTCTGCACAGGAGGTCCGGTCCATAGAAGCGGAAAGTGATGTCCCAAATGAGTTGGGGCAGAACCTGAAACACTGCTACCACCAGGTCTGCAATGCTCAGGTGCTTCATGAAGTAGTACATGCGGGACTGGCTGTGCTTGGCACAATGGATAGCCACCAGGACGCACAGGTTCCCCGTGAGAGCAAGGACAAGTGTCAGCGCGAGCACGGTCACCTCCACTTTGGCCACCTCCTCATTCCTCTTCAGAGGATTGGTCTGGTTAATGGAAGCGGTACCGTTAGACACTGGGGAGATTTTCCATGTTTCATTCAGCTGCCACAAGTCACTGTCGTTGAACAGACTTTCCATTGTTCCGGAGATGTCGCGCGCCACGGATGGGAGCTCACGCAGTCACCAAAGCCAAAAGACTAAAAGCATACTTTCAAAACTTCCATTGAAGACATCATTCATAGATTGCAAGCGCACTGTAAGCATTTGTGAAAATGAAAAGTTCTCTTTCAATTGCCTAATGTATCTTCAAAGCGCGCATCCACTATTGGAATAGTGTTTAGAATATAAATCACTACAGCGAGAGAACGAAAACAAAGAAGAATGCTCCAAAAGTGCAATAATCACGGAATGTAATGATCACGTAGTCACCTGCACATTTACAACTTAAAAATAAATGTATATTCAATAGTCAAGATACCTAAGATCCTCTCCTCTACTCTGTTGCCTCTTGCGTCCTGCGAGTCGAAATGGCCAGCAGGAGCGCAGGAGCTTGTTTTACGGCAAAAGTCCCTGATGCGTCCGCGCCACAAGGTGGCCACGCAGCACCAACGTGCACCTCTCTTCCCTCTCAGCTGCCCTCGGTTCACTCCTGGACAGGAAAATCCAGGCGTAAAAGACGTCCTTTTATTTTTGAGTTCCTGAATAAGTGAAATTTAAATTTCAAGTCCAGACCCCTGCTACACAGCACAAAAGTGCTATTCTTCAAACCTGACCACATTTCTGAGCCATTTGTCACATCTACTGCATAGGATATCGATGTCCATGCGACATCTGCAGCTATACTGAAATGTGTAAATGTTACTTACACTGGTCTTTCGTTAAAGTGTCATCCAAATCACTCAAACTGACACTGTTTTGCCAACTGCATCAGCCCTGACCCAACACTCATCAGAGCAAGAGATTATGGGCAGAATAAAGTAAAGATGTTACAGTCTGTGAACATTATTAGACATACGTGTACAGCTTATCTGTTGCAGGAAAAAGTGGGAAAGAAATTTAAGAGATTTTGTGGCGGTTATGGGACAGTCAGGTGGGATTTGTTTCTAACTTTCCAAAAGTAAGTCCAGTGAGCGGGAAACCTCAGAGTTAATCTCTTGTCTAATTTTGTGGGTTTTGGCATTTGGAAAGAACGATCAATGCTTTGGGACTTGAGGACCTTTTGATGGAGGAAGGAAAAGTTTCCAAGAAAAGATAGGGTCCAAAAATATTAACTATTTTTAAGTATTATGTATTTAAATAGCAAGAATATAAATAAATGGCAAGAATATAAATCCTGTCCAATCCCAGATCTGACCTCTGCACTGCAGGATTACAGAGGAAACTGCGCATATGTTTACATGTTTATGTACGCCATTTTAAGGATTCATACAAACATAAGAAACTGGCGTCAGTATATTTTCATATCTTGAGACCATGACTTCATGCTCTAACACTTCACGTCGTGAGGCTTAAGGCTCCAAGTGCATATTCTCTTACACCACTGTGGCTCGGCTTCCTGTGTGTCCTCAAGGCTGCAATCCTAAACTGAACATAATCACAGGTTGGCACGCTTTCAGACTGCCGTATTTGACATGTTTCACCTGATGTAAGACATACAATAAATACTCATTACATTAAACTGGCCCACTTTCAAAAAAATTTAATTTATGTAAAATGCCGAAATAAGAACCGCCTGACAATTTATATCATTTTAGCTTTTTCTGATATTTTTCAAATGGCTTGAGGCATGATTTGATTAATATGTCTAAATATTAAATGAGTATTTTAATCACACACTCTCACAGTTGGACCCTCAAAACCACTCCAGAAGAAAGGAAATAAATGAGGCTGCATGAAGTGCAAGACCTGCTGACCCGGCATGCTGTTTGTATAGGCAGAGATGATATAGAGAGCTTTAAAGTGGTAGTTTATGGTGTAACAGTTCATCACGTTGCAACATTTAGGTCGTCTTTGTCAATGACATTCATCACTCTGCCTGTGGTTTGTGGTCAGTTCCCTGATAATAAACTTTAGAGCTGGCTTAAGCAGAGCTGTTGTTCATTTGTGGGGCAGTATTGGAAGCCGTGTACCATCGTTGACGGAGATTAGCACATTGAAAATTCATGACGTCCACTGAAAGCACTTAGGACCTGTGCATATGGATCAAAGAATGGAAACATACCACATCGAGGCTTAAAGGAATTAGGATAGAGGGGAAAGAAAGCCAACTTTCCCTTTCGCCATGTAGAAAGCCAAACAGGACGACAACTCAGAGAGAAGTCCGTAGTTGAAGTGTCTGTGTCATGGAAATGAAGTGGAAATGCAAGAAATTAGCAGCGGAAAAGTGGTGCCCCTGAGTTTTTTTTTAATTTGTATTTTATTAGTTTGTTCCTCTGATATAAATGTTGTTGAAGGTTTTGTACAGGAAATTTGTTGGAGGATTCAAACCTTGTCATTTCCCATTCGAATGATGAATAGGCCACAGTCACTTTATGTATCAGCTCATCTACAGAACTGCCCTGACGTCTCCAGTCCAACTCAATGTGGGCGCTATCTATCATCTCCTGCTGCTCTGTGCTGGCTCACCGCTTAATAAAATAAAAAACACCATGCCAGAGGACTGTATAATATTCAGTGGTTGGTAAATATTGAAAATAACATTGAATTAACAATGACATCATTCTTTATAATATTTTTTTCATTTTTCCTCCTTAACGTCAGCATTTCTTCTCAGACCTTCCAAACAATAACAGGATAGGCCTCCTCTGGTGGGCCGTGAGAAGTTACTTATATCCAGCCTGCCCACTTTGATGAGCAAGCACAGGAAGTATTGTTTTTCCTCAGAGACATAAAACAAACAAATTGAACAATGCATAGATTTTATTTTGAGAAATGTGAAAGCACACACACACAAAGTTCCTCTTCTCACAAAGTTTTCTCTTCCACCAGATACATACCGGTAAATGCCCTCTTAGTCTTTGATCATCAGTGCAATGTCAGCATCCTTTAAAGTTAATATTTCACCCAATAAATAGAATAAAAAAGACATTTAGGAGATGTTGTGCTTTGTGATATTGATGTTTGAATGATCACACCTGTCATAGGCAAGAGCTTTTGTAATGTGACTGTGCTTTACATGTAGTGGGAGGGGTCAGTCACCTCCAATATTGTTTGCCAAAAAAATGTACCAAAAATAACCTTTGGCAACATAAAAACATAGTCCTAAGGTTTATTGGTTCTTTTGTCAAGAAAATACTGTAAGTATGAATTATAGGTGCAACGGGCATGTCCAAATAAGGACAAAGTTAATTGTACCACGGTCAGTGAGAATTCCAAGGCTAACAGGCGTGCATTATTTTCGTATAACCACATACGTAGTCCGGTAGTTAAATCACCAGGATACCACTCCGCTGTGGGCATCGCCATAGCAACGTATAACACAGCTGAATCAGACAAACGATTTATTAGCTAATGTGAGGTGACAAGTCGGCTGACTCGACGAGTGACTGACGCGAATGGAGGTGGATTTTTTTTTTGTTTAATTTCAAAATTTTGGCCAAAACAAAACTTTTAATGAATAGGCTAGGTTAGCCTGCTGCTAATAAAATATGAGCTTTCCATATCTATTGAAAATGGTTAAGGCACTTTTCTTTATTTCAGACGTACAGTAAATGAAAAAAGCTTTTGTTAGAAAATGTTTGTGGGACCGTGGTATAAGCGGATTAAACACTCCACGGCGTGCATTCTAACCTAATGCACGGCTCCTCGTTGTTTAATCCTTACTTAACTTTAGGTTTAAGTGAACAGGGCATATGATCAAATATGGTGCCTGCCTGTTTCATGCTGTAATTTCTCTCATTTCACTACATCCTCCAAAACACATATTTCATCACAATTATTGACCAAGAAAATGTGTGAGTTTCATCAATTTACCATGGTTAGTTTTGAAGTTATGTAAAGAAATGTACCATGAATTTAGCCGGACTTGTTTTTTTGTTTTTTTCAGACTTCAGAGAAAGCAGGAAGTGTAGGGTGTGAGCGGTCTCTGCTGATTGGTCAAATGCCACAGAGGTAAGATCTGTGATGTAGGGTGATCTCTTCTGATTGGCTGAGTGAGGACTACATGCTTCTTTACCTCACTGATGTGCAGCAAGGAGGCCATATGGAAAGTGTGCGAAACATACCAAAAATAGTCACTTGCCCTATAAAGTTTTGAATTGTTGTTTTATTGTTGTATTTCTGTGTTCTTCAACTTGGGAAAACTGGGAAAAGACAGTTGACAAGTGAATAAGAAATGAAGATAACATTTTACTCTAATGCAGCCATCACTAACAGAGAAGGAGAGAAAAGGACTTGCTTCAAAGAATGATGGCTCACTCAATTTTCGGCTAGTTTGATTTGTCTGATGAAAAGGATGTGTCAAAACGGGCTACATCAATTTGTTGATGCTCCTTTGCTCGGGCACAGAGGCTGCTCTCATCGCTGTCACATTGGTCCTTACAAAAACATCCACAGAAAAGTTGATGTACAAGTTCAGAAAGTTTTAAAAAGACTACTTTTGATAATATAGTTACACATGAAGACAAAAATATGAGTAACAAAATGAGTAATAATGCCATCACTGCGTTGAGTACATGTCCTCTTTGCATCGCCTATTACCACATTTTATAATATCAAACATGGATATGATATTGTTGAGAATCAAAATCAAGTACATAAAGTCACCACTCCAGAGGCAGAGGGCTCCTTCAGAGGAAACACTGGATTCTAAAAATATAAGAAGCAGTATAAAAACATTGATAAAAAGTTCAATAACTTTAGGACATTATGTGCATTTATTAAATCACTGAGTTGGATAAAAACAAGTTTTCTAAGATTTTGCTTAAAAAGGTAAGTTGGACACTGGTCTGAAATTGTTAAAATCATTCAAATCTAAATTGCTCTTCTTCAGCAGGGGCCTCACCACCACCCCTTTAAAGGCAAAAACGTGATCTTTCAGGCATAGGCTTGAATGACCTCATTAAAGATCACAAGTGAGGGAACACCACTTTTTGCAAGTTCTTTCCTATTCACCGTGACAAATAAAGGACCGGTTAATCTTTATGTCCCAAATTTTACGGAGTCAGACTGCCCCAACATGGACGTGATCAGAGTACTTTGAAATAGTTCAACTTCGGACCATGACTTTTGGAAAATGACATTGAGAGAACTGCACGGCTGTTATTATACTGCTGTCTTTCCCATAGCACGCCCCTGGCATTCACCCTAAATAATTCATGTCAGATTCTGCCACTATGTCACAAAAATCCACAGCAGACATCAGGGAAAGCATATACATTTTCGGGATACCCTTTTTGTTATTGCGCCGCATTTGTATAAAGCCGTTGTAAAATAAGGATCTTTTTAAGGTTGTCCATAAAAGTTGAAAAGAGAACATGTATTGAGACTTATAACACATCATGCAGTTAAATCTAGAATATTTCTTAAGTACAGGGAAGTCAACTGAAACCAAACCAGTTCTTTTCCAGCACTTGTCATATGAGAATATACTTCTACATGCATATTAAAAAGCAATTGTAGAAAAGAATTCCTTAAGAAGGCTCAATAAATCTTGTGAGGAATGCCTCGATGGCTACTCTGCCCAAGTGAATGAAGATTATAATAATACTGATACTGATGCAGACTGAGCGTAATCCTGGGCTTTGCTCTTAATGGGGCAGATAATAACCAAGTTTCATTTGCTAAGAGGATCATTTGTGTTTCAGTTAATTGGATTATTAATGGTTTTCTCTCTTTGGTGTTCGGTAAAAATATGCTGAGTGAGCTGTTCGCAATAATGCAACGATAATGTGACTGAGGGAAGAAGAAAAATGACAAAGGTTTAGCAGAAAAACTGGTTATAGCTTCAGTCACTTTGTGTAGAACTGTCATAACAATAACACAATCATGACTCATAGCCTTAAAAACTACAACTGCAAAAGAAAGGTTTGAAGAATATGACAAATTGGAAATCGATGTATTCATTTTTGGTTTAAATGTTTGTGTTTTACTTTCTCGCACTATGTAAGGCAAAACTGTGTCTTTGTACTGGAGGAAATAATCATGATTGATAATAACAATAATCGATTGGCAGCACTGGATTAGATGCATTTTGGTAAAGTTATCATTGGAAAAGCATCTCTATCATAATGTGTTCAATTTGGTCAATAGATCCCATACACAGGGTAAGCCCATATTTATAGTAAAAAGGATCACCAACGTCATAGTTCAACGTCATGAGGTAGAAATCATGTTGTGAAGGGACCTTGATGGCGCCGCATGTTGCTCCCCCAGGGGCACCATAAACTGAGTTTACGGTGTTGTGAAGGTTTGCATGTGCAGATTTACTTTAGTTTAGAGAATAAACACAGGTCACCTTCACCTCAAACAGCCATTGTATGTGGGGCCAATGTCAAACCGGCTTTTAAAGTGAATTATTTAATTGACATTGGTAATATGTGGACAGAGGAATTTATCTTTAGACCCAGTAAAAAAGATGACAGAGTATGCAAAATAACAGATTCATAATAATATATTTTTTTAAAAGGCAGAAATAGGTGTGCATTTTCTGTGATCCTTTGTGAAGCACTTTGTGATTTTATCTGTGAGAGGTGCTATATAAATAAATATAAATTCCTTTTCTCCTTCTTCTCCTTCTCCTTCTTCTTCTTTCTACAAAGAATGTAATATTCTGAGGCAATATGGGCCAATAGATGCACCCTTTCCAAGTAAAACATTTAGATATTGCAAATAAATTCAGATTTTTTTTTTACCTTTGTGGGCATGGGGCCCAGACTGAGAGCATTAGAGATATTGTAGTGTTAAATTTTATAGTTGTGGGTCATGGCAGTTTAGAAAACCACACTACAATTTTACTTAGCCAGAGTAAGTTCTTCAATAAAGGCAAAGCTGGATTGTTTTTCAGATCTGAGTTTGAGGCACTGGATCAACTTCTGCATACTGAGAAAGAGAGGCAAGTTCATAATAAATGCATTCATTTTTTACTAATGAGATGCTAAAATAAGCAAGTCATAATGGATGTATAATCCTGTTCATTTAAATATAAGACACGAGAGGGTTTAATTGTATCAAGTGACATAATTGACATGTGCAGTATATATGTTATAAGGCCGTGTATACCGTACAATCCACCACCTTCTGTTGAATTGAAACTGTTTTAAACTCAGCAAAAAGTGAAAAAAGCAGACTGCTCACATTGGATCTAGATGTTTTTGAAAAGGTCTATTTTTGACATCTGCATTTAATCAATTCACTTGAATGAGAGGGGGTTTTGTGTGAGCAAGAAAGGAGTTGGGGCAGCCACAGTTCATCCTCAACTCACTGCCTCCTCTTTTCACAGAAACATTTGGTGCTTCAGCTTTACACGTTCCCTTAAAAAATAATGTCAAAATGACCTCTGATCATATTAACGTGCGCCCAACTTTTGACAGTTCAATAGCGAGTGGTGGGTCTCACAGTTATTAGATTTGAAGCCGACTATACCAGTGTGACCTGTCCTTCGAGTTTAAACAGAACAGAACTTTCTAGACAAGGGTGATGGAAAGTCAGAAGCATGATAGGTTTTATGACCCATGATAGATGGAAGGAAACGTTAAAAAAGTAGACAGTACAACCCAAAAGTGCTTTCCACGTTAATTATATTTAGCACAGTTGTTAATTTAGTCTTTTCATTTTCAGCAATGTCATGCAAACCAGCAAGGCTTTATGTGTTCACAGTTTGTAGCCAAATTACTTTTTCAGCCACACAGTCAGAGCGCACCAGGCCACATAAGTCTGTCAATGATATCCTTTCTCTTTCTGAAATAAGGCAATCATTTAATTTCAAATCATGTTTGGTGTGAGACAAAGTCAAAATAAAAAGCACTGCAATGATAATAGTGAAATACTAACAGAGCCATGGTTGCAAACCCACAGTTGACACAATATAGTTGACTCTTTTTTTGTCTCATTTTGTCTACATGTATTACTTTATTAGACCTTTAATGGGGAAGCGCTAAACTATTAATAGATTTGTCTAAAATTAAGGGGACACTACAGGCAAAACTAATTTTTTTCAGGTTTTGGGCTAAATGGTCTCTGAACATATTCACCTTATTCCGGAGGCTCGCATTGGCGCCACCATGAATTGTGCCCGCCCCTTTTCTCCTATCTGTTCACATGGGGCTGGATCCTAATCTTCACAATAACATATTAAATATCACACTGATTCAGTGTTTCCCAAAAGATTTATGTGGGAAATGGTCATTTCAAGGGCCATTTTCTCAAAAGGCATTTTTCTCTCATTGTGGCAACAACATCTCCACGTCAGCAGCTCCTAAAGACTTTTCCAGGTTTCAAGATTTTTTCAGAGGGATTTTTAATAGTCTAGTCTGAGTTTTGAATATTAAAAAACAATTTTTACAGATTTTTTTTGCACAAAAAAAAAAAGGTATCTAAAACTCCCTCTAAAAAAGTCTTTGTAACTCTGTATGTCAATATGTAAACAATATAAAACCATAAATTTGAATCTGGCTCAATCCATTATTCAGATTTCATCGCTGGAAAAATGAAAAATTGTGGGCATTTTTAGGCATAAAACGCCTTATTTTTAGTTGAGAACATAAAACGACTTGATAAAACTTGCAATGTATTTTTTCCTCATATTACTTCCAGTAATCTACAGCAGCGGTTTCAATTTGATATCTGTAAAAAGTAACCCTTAAGTTACTATGCCACATTATACTGTATTATAGGAGGATAAATAACAGGCCTGATTCAGTTTCATTTCAGGGAATTGATGATGATCATTGTTTATTGTTTTGTTGTTTGCTTTATTAGGATCCCCATCAGTTTCCCACTTAAAAGACGGGGTCCTTTTTAAAGATAATAATTAGACAACATAGTTTACAATATAAAACACTATTTCACAACACAATTTGAAACAGTCAAAATTACAGCAATATTGTGAAACTGTGATAGACATTGCAGGAATGATATAGGTCCAGTTTTCACACACATCATTCCCGCAATGTATATCACAAAATCAAAGCACATTTGACAAAATCAAATGTGTTTTGATTTTGTCCTTATTGCCTGCCCTATGATTGACTATTGTCATATTAATCTTATTGCTTTACGGCCTTTCAACACCAATAAATAGACTGATAAATGTCACCCACTGACAGAAGAGCCTCTGTGAGCTCTCGGATCTCCAGACACGCTCCTTTACAGCAAAGGTTTTCAAAAGGTTTTCATCTGGACTAAGTCTTTTTTTTTTTTTTTTCAGTTGAAGACTTTCGACTCTCATCCAAGAAGCTTTGTCAGTTGTGATGCAGTGCCCGTTAATAATTGGATGTATAACGCTCCAATGACGAGGTTTGAGCTTATTAGTCTCCCATTGTCCTATGCGGAGTCTCAGGGTCGTCGTGTCACCTGAGGCTCATTAGCATCACCTGATAAGCTGACCTGCACGGCCATTTTTATTGTCGTCATCTGAGAAAGCTATTGTCTAACCATGTTGTTGTCTAACCGTGTTGTTGCTGATTGTCATGAAGGACATTTGTGAATCTCAATTTCTCAGTTGGTACTTTGCTGCTTAAATTATATAAAATAAAATAATGAGCCATAGTTCTTTACACTTTCAGCATTTCATTTTGTTTCATGGATAGTATGCCATAAGAATTCTTACCTGCAATCCACTTCCAACTAAAACTCAGGGCTTTTTTTTGTATGGCATTCTTTCAGTACTGTAGCTAAATCCACATGGAACTTACATGTCAGTCACCACATAATCCATAAACATTAATAATGTCTCTCTTTTTCCCTCCGGCTCCTAGGTTTCCTTCTGGGGTCTCCACAGCGCATTATCAATCTCCATCTATGTCCACTGATTTGCCATGGAAGTCATGATGAATGGCAAATAACGTGGACTGTTCAGTGTTCTTGATCTGGCAGGCCTTTTTTTCCAAACGCCTTCAGAATACATACAAAATGTTATTTGTCAAAATTGTATTTAATTACACCAACGTTAATTTGCAAGAAATAATTTGACTTATTTACACTCTAAAAACTAAAGTAAAATGCTTGTTATGTGAATGTTTGCAACAGATGAAAATAATATGTCCTTCATACTTCAAATACTTGATACTGTCTGATCCCGGTTCCTAAAACAGCGCACGCCAGGGAACCGGCCCACTACAGACCAGTCACCCTGACCTCCCACCTGATGAAGACGATGGAGCGGCTCATCCTCACACACCTCCGCTCTGTGGTAAGCCCCACTCTCGACCCACTGCAGTTTGCCTACTGACCCAACATTGGAGTAGAGGACGCTGTCATCTACCTGTCGGAGTGGGCGCTCACGCACCTGGAGCACGCCGGGAACGCTGTGAGGATCATGTTCTTTGACTTCTCCAGTGCCTTCAACACCATCAGGCCGGCGCTGCTGCGGGGGAAGCTGGAGGACGCGGGAGTGGATGAACATCTCACCGCATGGACCATCGACTACCTCACGGACCGACCACAGTATGTGCGGCTGCGCAGCTGTGAGTCTGAGGTGGTCGTCTGCAGCACCGGGGCCCCACAGGGCACCGTCCTCTCACCGTTTTTCTTCACCTTCTACACATCGGACTTCACATACAACACGGACAGCTGTCATCTCCAGAAGTTCTCCGACGACTCCGCCATCGTGGGCTGTGTGTCTAAGGGGAACGACCTGGAGTACCGGTCGGTCACCATAGACTTTGTGGACTGGTGTGAGCGCAACCACCTGTGCTTGAACATCAGTAAGACGAAGGAGATGGTGATCGACTTCACGAGGAAGCCACTACCGCACACACCGCTGAACATCCAGGGGGAGGACATTGAGGAGGTGGACAGTTTCAAGTACCTGGGTGTTCACCTCAACAATAAACTGGACTGGTCCCACAACACCAACTCCCTGTACAAGAAGGGCCAAAGTCGCCTCCACCTTCTGAGGAGACTGAGGTCCTTCGGAGTGAGCAGGCCTCTGCTCAGGACTTTTTATGACTCTGTGGTCGCCTCTGCTCTCCACTACGCTGCCGTGTGCTGGGCCCCGGGCAGCACAGAGCGGGACAAGAACAGACTGAACAAGCTGGTCAGGAGGGCCAGCTCCGTCCTGGGCTGCCCCCTGGACTCTGTGGAGGAGGTGAGGGACAGGAGGGTGTTAGCCAAGCTCACCTCCATCATGGACAACACCTCCCACCCACTGCACGGGACTGTGGAGGAGCTGAGCAGCTCTCTCAGTGGCAGACTGAGACACCCTCAGTGCGGGACGGAGCGCTACCGCAAAGCCTTCATCCCCACTGCTGTCAGACTGTACAATAAGACTGTAAAGTAACATGTGCAATAATCTCAGTATCAGCTGCACTTTATTAACTCTGAGTGATCTTCTTGAATGCCGACTGTAACAAGTTTTTTGTGAGATCAATAAAGGATTATCTTATCTTATTTTATAGTAACAGACTGTTCTAGCCTGCTTTATCTTCCACAACAAGGAAACTCACCTCAGCTTTATCCTTCTTCCCTCCCCGGCTCAGTTTGAAATGAACTTGGAACATTTTGTAACTAGTTTGCTTTGTCCAAGTAAAATAACACAATCTTTAAGTGATGTTACGAGTATATTGCTTTGTTTACATCAACACCCCTTAAGCCTATTCCTCCACTTTAGATCGTTAGTAATTTTAATCCAAATGTAATGCTTGTTAAATAAAGGTTATGGGTCAGATAAATGCACAAGCTTAAAAACAATTGGCTTCTTTTTTTGGGGGGGTGAGGGGACAGTGAGGTCAGCTTGCCCTGCTGTGATGGATGAAGAAAGGGCTTGTTTTAAAAATCTTCCATTACGGTGCTGGCCCTGTGGAGCTGGTAGAAAGGAGCGGTACCATCCATCCATCCATACAATGACTTCAGCATATGCGCCCTTTTGTACACGACACATCCTATAGAAGCCCATAGCTCAGATGCCTCACATGTAATACACCAGTGTAAAATCTTGTGTGAGAGTAATGGTGTGTCCGTGTGCATTGTGAACGTGGAGCGAGCAGACTGCCAGTGGAATGACTCACTGGCGTTAGGAAGTCTAAATGAGATCCACAGAGGTTAGGAGGCTGCATTTTGCCTTGTTTATTCTTTCTCATTTCACACAACTTAGAGCCCACTTTGCCCCCAAGTGAATGACAGCATTTGTCTTCAATTGGGGTTTTAATAAAGGGTTGAGCACAAAGTGTTTGGTTTGGAAATGAGAATGGCGGGTTCAGAAAGGCAGGATATTAATTTACTAAGCACTATAGTTTTCCACACCTTTGACATGAAGACAAAAACATTTTTTGTAAAGCCTTTTAACATTCTTGAAAATGGAAACACAAGTCTAAATGTTCCAATCTGTTTGAGGTTAATAGATAATAATTAGAGATTAGAAATAGTTGTCACTGGAAAATGACCAGAAAGTCAGTCATTTTTCAGTCAGGTTTTATATCCATCCCATTGCCTGAGGCTTTGAATGGCTGGAGCTATAATCCCAGTCAATACTGAAAGGTACATAATTCTAATTTTTCTTTAAGAATTTTTTGGGGTTCAAATAGGTCTGAAGAAAACTAGGTCATTTTCATTCACAATCAAACAGTGGATGCTCGCTTGACCAGAAGCGAGGCAGCTGAATTTGTGTTTGGTGGTAGGGGGGGCCAGGGCTATTTGTCACACTTTTTTTTTTCTCGAGTTCTGCTTATCAACAGAGAATCCAACAAGAGTCGGACCTGCATTAAAAGAAAGCTTGAACGCTTGACTTGAAGTAGATCTCACTCTCTTTTTGCTATAATGTTGAAATAAATAGTTATTAACTATCAAACACAACAAAATCGACGGTGACAATGTGCCCCATGCGGGGCAAGTTGTCACAATGTTTGGGGTTGGTTGTCACTATTGTTTTTAATGGAGTTTTTGATGTTAACTTGAAATTTGATAAAACTTTGTAACTTTTTTGCTTTTTGAGATAAAAGGACAAAATATGTTTTAAAACAGTCGCAATGCCAGATGTTCATGACACTTGTTTCAACTTGCTGTTGATTTTTTTGCATAATACTCTATGAGGTGTAAAATGTACAAATTCTCTAAAATGACCCAAACATACAGCCCCTATAAAATGTTAAAATAAAGTGATCAGAAAAACATATTAAAGACAAAAGAAAAAAATGTCCCACCATGTTATACCCCATATGACAAATACCCCCTCAGTTTTTGTTACAAATAACCCCGAGTGTTCACTTTACCAACAATGTAAGCTAGCTAAAAGCTTTAGCATGTCAGCTCTAAAATGGCTCAATCAAAGTTAACGTCGCTGTCTTTCAGATCAGTGTCTTTTGTTTATGGCACTAACTAACTTAGAGAAATAACCCAAACATTAAAGTTTGGGAAAAGGCATAAAAACAATCCAAATGTGCCCTGTCCTCATGTCTTCAGTCCAAATGACAAAATTATTATTGGAAGAAACGAGGAATACCAATACACATATTATATATCAGTACCAGCATACAGTGCCCTCTAGTGTGGCTATAAAAAAACAATAGGACAAATAACCCCGCGTGACAGCCCCAGTCTCCCCTAAATGATCTAAACTTATATAGCGCTTTTCTACCTTCATCAGACCCAAAGCACTTTACAGCAACGAGCCAGTCACCCATTCACACCGTCATTCATACACTAATGTACGCAGACACTGCATCATCAGGAGCTGGGATTCGAACCACCGACCTTGTGATCATGAAACGACCCGCTCTACCACCTGCGCCCGTGTATGCTTCATACCTGTCAAGCTGCGAGCCGACCCAACAGCCCAACCAAGCCCAAAGACATTTCAAAATATGGTATTTCCCGGCCAAAACTAGTGACAGAATTCAGTTGAAGCGGCAGGAGTGTTTTTTTTAAAATATATATATATGTGTTTTTGTAGTAACACAGGAAATTTACAGGATAAAACAAAACAAAAAATACAGTAGTTTCCCGGCCAAAACAGGACACTTGACAGCTATGCTATAACCTAGTAAATTACTAGGCTATGTATAATTTGATGTTGCTCAGGCAGTCTGGTGCTTATGGTGTAAGAGCGCAGCCAGTGTATCCAAGACTTATTAATGTTATTTTATGTGGGGGGAGGAACTTGATGGTTTCAAAATTTCACTCACTCCTCACTTAGCAATCTTCTAAACTATCACTTTAAATCTGTAGATTTTCTTTCAAAGGTAATTGGTTAAGATTCAAACTAGAGACAGTTACATCTCAACTTTTGAAAAGGTAGGATAGGTTTGTGGATCAACTTGAATTAAAATACTATTTCTGGCAATAGCAGTAGGACAGCTTCTGTTGAAGGCTGTTCGTATGCAGAAGGAGAAACATAGGAGGTCTATAAAGTTTTCCTTTGGTGAAATGTTTGCAGATAATGGACTTGGCGGCATGTAAACGGTGTGCCATCGCCTCCAAGGAGCTGTTCAATCTCTATGTCTCTACAGGCCTGTGGAGACCAATAATAGAACTCCAGATATGGTTGTAAATTTCCGTGAGTGACTTTAAGATGAATGGAAGTTGTTATTGGAAGACATAATTTTATCTCGCTTGTTGCATACAAATGTGTATTGGTGCTTCAAAGTTGGCAGTCGTTAAAGTAACCCACGGACGGTCTCGTCTGACATTTTAGTAAACACAACTTGGCCACAGAGTAACGAAAAATGGATGAAGCAGAAAAGAGTGGAACAATCTCACCATCAGGCAGGAGACTTTTCTGAAGTTTATACGTATGTCCAAAACTGTACAAACTGTATAAACATTAAAATGGCAGTATTTTTAGAACCCAGTTATGATTTATAACCGTTCTTAAATTAAGAACATAGTGTTGAGTTACTTAAAATGAATGGGGGAGGCACTAAAACCTGTTGTAGGTACAGATACATTAATGTATTTGATTAATAGTCACACCGTAATGCAGATAAAAATGCAGACACAGGTCATTTGATCGATGCTCAGTGGAGATCTACCTGCACAAACAGAGGTGGAGTTCCAGAAAAATAGATAGTTGATAACCTTATGCAAAACTGGAATGCACTGAGAAGTGTGACTTGGCAGTATTTGAGCTGAGTTTGAGCCTCGATACAAACTTTGTGCAGCTTTTCGTAAAAAAAAATATATGTTTTTGGCCTTTGGCTTTACGGGGTGGAACTGCTGAGGAGTGATCGGAAATCATATAAGAATGAGCAGAGGGGGACAATTGGTAGTCTGGACCCAATCTCACACTGCCAAGAAAAGTGGCTCCGGTATGTGCTGCATGCGCTACTGAACTGAACTACATGCAACGCAGTTTTAATTGTTTTTTACAATAAGGCCAAGAGTTGTCCTTGGGTACAGAACGTTCTTGACACTTTTTTTTCCCTTTTCTTGTTTTTGACACATCGAGAAAGTTCTCTCCTGCCCCCACTAGAAGAGAGGACATTTCATTTCAATAGCTCTAATGTGTATTTGTCTTTTCCTGCTGAGATAAGGGTTGACTGAGTGATTTCTCCCATCTAGGGCTCGGTGCACTGTGTTCCACATTATCTGGGCTCGAACTTAAACAATCCGCTCCAATATCAGCACTTCAGTCTCATTCCAAATATGTAGATGAAACAGATCTATCGCATCGCGTTGACAAGGTCTCATTTTAAAAGTTCAAGTCAAGTCCAAGTTCTAAACATTGAAGTCTTTATCCAAAACAAATGCAATCAGATATTTTTTTTTTATCCATTTTTTCCCCCTTTTGGAACATTTTCACTGTGTTGGTGATACTTTGTGTTTTCATGTTTTGAATAATCAAGTCGTCCCAAGCCACAGTGCCCAATTTCAAGTAAAGTAAGTCACTGGTTCCAAAGTTCATAAAGTCCAGGTCGTTTATTTTTTTAGTCAAGTCTCAAAGTCGTAAAATAGTGACTCTGACTTCAATCCAATTCCTAGTTTTGCAATCAAGTTATTTTTATTTGAAAAATGATGATTATGAATGTTATATGACTTACATCCTGAAACAAAGCATATTCACCTCTATTGCCCGTTAGGACATGTAATGAATAGCTGTATCAGATGTTTATACAGTTGACATACGCTGATCTTCGTGTTTTCCAAAGTCCACAACCAGCAGACATTTTATCTGTAATAAACTTCCTCTCTCTCGTTAACTGGTGTTTGAAATAGTTTGTTCACTTAACTCCTGTTGGCCTTTCACAGTTACAGACACAGTGCATGATGGGAAATGCCCTGGACAAGCAGAGGATGACTAATGTAAGCGAAATGGGTCTGGTGCTTCAGTGATGGTTTGAAATGGGAGGTCAAGCTCGTCTGGGTCACATCTGAAGGCGGGCCCTAGAGGATGACTCATGGAGGTGCAGGAGAGAAGTAACTATTCAAGTACTTTACAAAAACTGCCAAAAATCAATTAGTTCAATAAACGACTAACAGTGGACAGGCCGCAGGAGCTTATACACCTAGTAGTACTGGGAACTCTGTAAGTAGCAATTATGGATGTTTATTCTGACAGAGGTAAAAGTATGAGGGCAAAGCAGCTATTGAGTAAGTAGATTCAGTCAGAGTGAGCACAGGGCACTGAGGTGCAGGAGGGCTCACTTCAGAAACGTCTGATGCTTTCAGTAATGTTCTGAACAGAGCACACAAGAACAAACTTAAAGCTATACCCATGAAGCAATTTCATAACATTTCAGGCCTTTAGGTTGTTACACAAGTCACTCAAAAAATGTTTTGAGTGACTGAGGTCACAATCTCTGAAGAAGAAAATGTCAGTAATGGACTTTAACAAGATTTATCTCTTCCCAAGGGTTACAGTCCAGAGACACATGCCACTCAAGGTAATCATATAGCATGGAGTCAAGTTACTGTGTTGAACTGATACGCAGGCCAGAAGTTTGTCTAATCCCTCATTTGTTAGGATTGTGCATTATTAGGTTTTGTTCAAAAAAGTCAATAGAGCAAAACCCACTTCAAGAAAACAAATTGCTGAATGCTTTTATGTAAATAGTGAGACAGTGAATGGTACATTAATGAATGGCCAAATGTAGAGCTGTCAGTTCATATTTCCTTTGCTATACTCGTCCAGTGAAAAGGCCAACAATTCTGATAATTAGCCAAAAGTTCATAAAGTTAATAACGCTAATCTTTTTAAAAAATAGTCCAAGGAACAAAAACATATCTCATTCCTTAATCAGCCATGTGCACACATGGATACATTTGAAGCAATTACTCAGATCTATCTTAGCCAGATAATAAATATAACAGTATGCTGTGCCACTCCACCTGCTAATTGTGAACGGCATCTGTGCACATAGCAGAATGAATATATTTAGCAGATGGCCAGGGTTCACAAAGAGAAGTATGGATTTGGCAGAACTCGTAATTGCGCAACAAGCTAGATTGCTTTGGCCTGACTTTCCAATTAAAAACATAACAATCATTTCTGCAAAACATTTAGAATGATTAGTCTGATATTGCTAACTGCAGCAAAGCTTCCACAACTTAATGAACAATAGAGACATGAGACAGAAAATGGACAATTATAGAAGAACTTATAAATGTCTATTGATTTGTTATGTCTCCCCCTGGTTGTCAGAGGTCTCCATGGAATCTTTTACTTTTAAATGAAATAGGGCTTGACTGGCACATCATAACGCCTTTCAAGGAGAATGCCAAATAAACCTGCTCCTATGGGAGGGTAGCTATTTTTCCAATTAATCTTTATGTTGACAAGAGCCCTTTAAACCTATTACAACCTTGGAGTTTCTTTGAATTTGGGGAGTACCTTGCGGTGTTATGAAAACTTGCTATTTGAAAAAGTAGCACTTCGGTTTCGTTGAACAGTTTGATACTTTCTGTATAATTAAAGCAACATTTAACCGATAAATAGAAGAAAACGACAAGTCTTTTTCTACAAATGAAGCACAAAAAGCATCATCCCTGAATTGTATTTGTGTAAAAAATGAACAATGTTGAAGTGTAGAGACCAACATCAGCTCCCTGCGAGTTTTTAAGGTCACTGAGGTGTCCCAAGAAAGACAACTATGTGACATGAATACAGATATGGGACTGTATTTGTTCCAATCATCTGTTGTCGTCAGGGGTGGCTACAAACCCCTGTGTCTCCATCATCCCTCTTTGGTTTCCCTCTAAACCTCTAGTTACCATTTCTCTGGCCTCTCTGGCTGTATCTGCAAAAAACTTAAACATGAGTGTTCCCCTAATGAATTTGTAGGAGCCTAAATCCTATTTTAGTTTTGTTAAATTTGCCATCATTTGTTTTTGTTTGGTCCTGATTTGTTTATTGCCACAAATTATGTTCAGTAATGTTCTTGGTACGGTTTTTGATAAATGGCTATTCTGGCCAAATTTGGTTAAGTAATGTTGATCATAATTTGGGTATTTTGTATTTTTTATTTTTGTCATATGTTGTTTTGGAATGGCTGACTTTATTATGACGCTGCACACTGATGCATCATGGAGCGCATTGTTCTTTTTTTCACCTCTGCTTTGCCCTTTCTACAGTCTGTAATGCTGTGTGTTTTTTACTCACTTAAGAGGTTTTAACTGCACTTTTGATTTTACTATTGACATGGTTTCAGATTACTACTTGCTAAGGGAGCAGCGAGTTATGCTGGATTCATCTGTAACTTTAGAACCTACATAATTCCTTTTGGACAAAAATAAAACATTTTGAACACTGGAGGTTGATTACACATCACTTTTCATCATCAGGCCTTTTAGGGGGTGGACCTTCCTTTACTGTAAAAGGAAACATTTCGAGAGGATTGCTAAAAGGGCTTGTATAAAACATTAAGCGTCTGAACATCTCCAAATCTGCTGATCTTGTAGTGTGAATAGGGGAGCGACGGCTGCTCAGGAGGTAAACTAATCATCCTTTAACTGGAAAGTTACCCGTTTTAATACCAAGGAAGGATCACCCACATGCCTTTCAGTTATGTGACATTTGTTGTTATGGCGGCCATTTGATATACTGAAGTAGCATTATGTGAAGAAAGCAGTGAGTTAGTGTTTAAGATGTTAGCATGCCCTGAACCACACTCCAAACCTTGGCTACCGGTAGCATGCTAACGTCTTCAGCAGCGTTAACACTGACTCAGACTGAGACAGTTGTCATGACAAAGTGTCACAAAGAAAGGTTTTCTGTTTCCTCTTTGATATGTTAATTTAGTCTGAGGAGTGAAACAGATCTTTAGTAAATCCTGCGCTGCTACGTCTGTGCCACATGTGCTGGTTAGATCACATAAACGTGCGTCTCTGGGGACGTGTTTTTACAGTTATCTTCTTGAGCGATGATTACGAGTACATGAAAATGCCACTGTCAATCAGTTGTTGTTCATTTTTATGAGTAGAGATATTGTTACATGTTGCAGTACTTCATAATGTGACTTTGGACTTTGGTATGTGTGATGCCAAATCAAGGCCATCATAGAGGTGTGGTTAAGATCAAAGAGTACCAAAGGCCCAAACCAGGGTGGGCCCTTAGTCAGGCTGTCATAAATACGCAGCTTTGAAAGAAACTGGTTTCAATCTAGTTTAATTCAAAGTCATATCATTGATGTAGATTGTATTTTTATGTATTTATTTTCTATCAAATCCAGGGTTGCTTGTAAGGGAAAGCTATGAGACCATAGGTCATAAATGATGACCATGCTGCCAGATTAAGTATGTATTATATATAGCATTCATGACATATTTTGGCTCTCAGATCAAAAAATAATTGGGGGCAGCAGACACATCAACCTGTTGGATCAGACTGTAGCAACATGTAAATAAAGATGTGGGTTGGAAAGTATCATACAAAGCTGGAAACCACTATTGTCGGCTTTCAGACGGGATGGAAGAGCCGTTTCCCCAATTGATTACTTCAGTTCATTAGAATTATTCAAGCAGGAAAATCCACAACTGTTTTGAACCCGATCATTTAAATTGGTGACTCACGACGACAAAAAGATTAGAGGATATTTACCTGCCATGTTTTCATGAAATATTACAGGCTCATCTGCATGGAAACACCAAGTATTATTATAAGAAGCCCCGCTGTAGCTCAAATGTTGATGAGGTTATGCTTAAAGAACAGAAAGGATTGATTTTCTGTATATTTCTCTGACTGCACTGTGCAGGTCAAACACCTGTTTAGCAGCTCCTTGGTCTGGGCCTCGGGCTGAGAGTTGGAGAAAGTTATGCCCAACTTTCCATCCTCAGGGTTTATATACTCCCCGCATGTCGCAGCCTCACATTCTTCAAGCAATCAATCTTACACATCACCGTAACATCACCATTGGTCATGCTTTCGACGGGGAGACGTACACATAGAGCTCACGAGACACGGGTAAAAGCACTCAAGCAGAGACGGCGTTCAATGAATAGAGATTTATGGGGGTCCTAATCCATTTCCCGCGTGCGTGCCAGCTGACAGACATCGCTCTTGACGTGAAGAGACAAATCAAGTAAATGCCAAGCTTATTCAAACAGGAGCCAATGGCAGATGGAAGACGAGAACATGCCAACATTCAAGCAAGAGTATACAGTGGGGAAAAAAAGTATTTGGCCAAAATCCAATAGAATGTCTATGTGAAACTGACCAAATACTTTTTTTGACCGTACATTCGCTTGAATGGAAGTAAAATGAGTGAGTAGATAGTGGTTTGTTGACAATTTGACCCAAGTTCTGAGCTTATTTGCAGTTTACATGAGGACTTTCTGCTCATGTCCGGTCCTTTAATTCATAAATCCAGACAGACATTTATCAGGGACGTCTTGACTGTAGTTCACAACGCGTGCACGAGTCAGCCGTTGTATTTTGTTACCATAATGTGTGTGCGCGCACAGCTTTTAACACCATGAAATGTCAATAAAAAGTGATAAATATCTAGCATCCTTCATTGTGTCCTGTCTAGTCCCTGCTCATTTAAGTGCGAACGCAATTATTATTTGTCGAATTAAATTAAAAAAAACAACACACATTCAAACATTTCCCGTCTGTCTCCAACTGACTTGATCTTGACTCCTGTCTTTGCAAGAGAACCAGGGTCAAAGCTGGAGTGGAGATGAGCAAAGTTCCAGGCCAAGTAGATGTTTTATAAAAGCCAGGTTTGGCGCAGACAGCAGGTTACGCCATGCGTAAGGCGTAAGCAAGCTTTCTAAATGAGGACACTGGCATTGGTTGAACTGCAACAGACACAACAGTGCAGTGCTCAAAGGCTCAAAGGCTCCAGGCACAATCTTTGTTAATCATGGCATGATCCCAAACGTGTGCACTCAGGCGGTGTTCTAAAAGTAATAAACATTGATCGGGGATGTCCATTGCTTACACTGCCCACTGTGGTAGACATGAACTTTGCACAAGCAGAGCAAATTGGATTAAGGAGAGTTTCGATGATGAGATTATCAAGAGGAACTGTGTTTGAAAAGGTAGACCAAATCAGATGAAAATGTTACTTTAATTTCCCCCAACATTTCAGAGAGAGAGAGACAAAGAATTTCTCTAAGTCCATGTCCCAGGGTGCTCCCGCCTCAGGCCCATATCAGCGGAGATAGACAGACACAATACAGAACTGCCTCTTTAAATATTTATTGAAATTGAAAACTTGAACTCAGCATGAACATTGAAACAATAAATGCTAAAAAATACTATATACAGTTAGGTTTAGACAAACAGGTAGGTGTCATTAAATTAACACAAAGGAAAACTTAAGCATTTCACACAAAAATATGCATGCATAAAAGAAATAACTTGACTCAGAAGCAGTACAAAGGAAAACGTTTAAGATTTTCATGCTCTATTGAATTTCCTGTTGAAATAAAGATTTGATTCGTGGAATGCAAAAGACCATCATTGCATCGTACTTAAAATAAAACACTGAAATAACGTCTGTGTAGTGAATCTGTGCTTAGTTTAATTTGTATTATGTAGAGACACTTACAAAATCAGGAAGAATACTGATAGACAGGCATACGCAGCAGCAGCAGCAGCTTATAACATTTTGAAAACTATGAAAATTGGCCAACTTGAACATGACTAATACAAGACTTTATCAGAAACGGCTGGAATTTGCAAATGTAGTATTTGTCCATGTCACTGTTCAGCTTTCTTTCATTTTGGAAGAATTGATCATGTCTCCGAAGTCAGCATCCCCCCCAGTCAGCTTTGAGGGTGCCGTTTTCCTGTACAGACGACGTGGGCTCAGCAAGTCTATAGAAAACAGCGGAGGTGACATGTAAACTTGAGTTGACAAAACATATTTTAAAAGGATCTCTCGTGTTAAAAGCTTTCATAGCGAAGCGGTAAACTCGTATTCTAGTTCATTCTTCACAATCAATAATACAACTCACTGATTTGTATTTGTTTTCATTAATGAATGGAATATATGTCATGCAAAAATAATCCTTCCGCCCTTCCTCTATTTGGTACAATTGTCCGAAATGGTTTTGAATGCTGAAATTATTACAGACAAGCAGCGGAGTCTTATTCTTGAAAAAACAGATGTAGGTTTGAAATTAACCTTTTTTTTTCAATTTAGAAATAAAATAAAAAAAATTCAGACTTGTCCATCACCACTCACACGCAAGAGAAGAGAAGGCAGGCCCAGCATGACAGCATCCATACTTATTGTTCCCTGCAGAAGAGAAAGTGTTTGTGCAGCTATCTCAAACAACAGGCGGTCTCACGGTGCACAGATAAATGCCTTAAATTAGGCCCAAGGCATTCACATACTTTCCCTGCCTTTGCCGAGAATAATTTATTTCTGTGCAAACAAGAACTTGACTTTCCTGAATAATAAAGATTATTTATATATAATACTGTGTTTTGGATGAAGCTTGGGACAAAGCTGCACAAAAGCAGAAAAAAAGAGGAAAACAAAACAAAAAAATGTCAGGATATATGGCCACATTGATATATGGTGCACCCCAATACTACTGTACTACACATGGTAAGCACAGACTTGAGGTTATAGGTTCCGTCCTGGCTATTAAACAAGGACTGAACCTAGTATAATCTAATATACAGTATATTCAAATGTGTATCTTTTCATTATTGCTGTGTAAAAAAACAACAACAAAAAAACACCTGCACATGGCTGCTCTTCAACATTAGTCCCATAGCAACCAGACACATCAAGTCGCGAAGCCATTCCAGCATCACCCTTGACTTAAAGTGGTGCACACTCAGTGAAAAATCTCTTTAAAGGACAAACCAAAGTGGAGCTCTTAAACCACAGAGCATACATGTGGAGGCAGTTACGTAGAGATCAAGTGCTCTCCAGATAGTGACAGTCCATCAACCTGTAGGCGGTGACAAAGCCCAGTGTCTAACATTTAAACACGGCGGAGGGATAATCAGAGTGGGGCTGCACGGGACATCGTCAATGGACCGTTATTGCAAATATGGGCCACAGTGTATTTCAGAATGAGCTGATCAGATTTACACAATACACATATTTTGTTAAAGCCTAAAAACGCATTGTGATTTAATAATTCTATCTTTAACCTTGATTTGAATCTGATTTACCATTTTATTTTCTGGGCTGTTTTGCGTGAACAGCGCGTTTGAGCTCTCCCCACAGTGGTTCAATGATATTTAGGTCAGGAGACTGAGATGGCCACTAACGGGACCGTCACTTTATTCTGCTGGAGCCACTGGCATCAGCGAACCATCTCCATATTTCACAGTAGGTATGGTGCATGTACTGTGAAATATGGAGATGTTTTGCTGATGGGGAGAGCTCAAACACACTGTTCATGCAAGACACATGCACAGCAGCCCAGAAATGTACAGGAACTGGAGGCTTTTTGCCAAGAGGAATGGCCTGCTTTACCATTAGATTAAATGAATATATATATATTTACTATGGTGATTTGAAATGAGTTCAGACATATTTCAAACACCAGGATGCAGTGAATAGTCCAAACAGGGCTGAGCCAGTTAAATAGCAGTGTGAAGCAGTGTCACGAACAGAGCTAGACAGAGGAAGTTGAAGTTATCCTTGATCGATTTTCGCACCGGTTAAAAGCGCATTCACTTCCTCCCATCCAGTTAATGAGTCATCCCAAGGACCAGTGTGACTGTGGTACAAACTATGCATTCAGAAAAGCTGCTAAAAATAGCTGGCAGCCAAATGTCCATCGTGGAAGGACAATCAGGAGGAGATACTGTAAGCCCGCAACTCGGGGATGCAGTCTTCCCCATCTAGAGTACCGTTAAAAGCGAACCGTGTGAAATGCGTTCATATAAGTATAGCAGCTGGAAAATGTTTTCATCCACACTTTATCACCTTGTGTGGGTGCTTCATCATTCAGGGAAAAGGTTTCTGCCGACTGAGTGATTAGTTGAGGAGGAAGATATGCCATGTGTGCAGGCTTGTTTGTGATTCACAGGCTACTGAATGGGGCCATCGGTTTCTAATAGCAGATAAAACACTACGCAAAAATGCAGCTTGATCACCAAAATGAACAGCCAGTTATTAGATGTACCAAGACAATTAAAAAAAATACAAAATGAATGAACCAAATACTTTGTCACAAAATCTTGTTTTATATATTAAGAGATACAAGGCTCTCAAGAGTGGCAACTACTACCAACTACTTCAAATGAATTAGGACTAGGAGGTAATGTAACGGAGGAGCAGCACTCCTGGTTCTAACAGATAGTATTGATAAACATATCTGTCGAGAACTGTAAGTGTCAGAAGATGGCTAAGCGAATATATTAATCATCAAAGCAGCAGAATAACTTACTCAAGCCCTTGGCCAGGGTCAGGACCAAAGATATCAGAGATGGAACTGTGGAGGAGGCAAAACAGAAAACACATTTAATTCATAGACATTTTGATCGTGGGAGCTGTTGACCAGGACTCTGCAAACCATAAAATATGGTAATAAGGAGTAAGATTATGGCCCCCTGTCAGTATTGTTAGATACCGGAAGCCAAGCAGGGACGGGCCTGGTTAGAACTTGGCCCATCTGAGTTGTGTGTGAGTGAATGGCGGGTGGTGGTCAAGGGGCCGATGGGACAAATTGGTGCTTTAAGGCAAGGCATGTTTATTTATACTGTGCATTTCATACACAAGGCAACTCAGTGCGCCTTAGAGGTACATCTCTCTCAGGCTGGATTACAAACCGAGCATGGACTGAATGAAGGATTCCTCTGCCCTAGGAGCAATGGATGGCCTGACTGCTGTCTATTGGAATTGGGTGGAGGTTTGTCACACCTCCTCTAGGCGCCCTGTGTGGTTGCTCTGGTGGTTGCGCTGCTCTGCATATATTATTATGTGGGTTTGTGTGTGTTTGTTATGAGTCTCAGAGGAGGAGGGTGGGGTGAGATGTGTTTGCTTATGTGGGAGTAGGAGGGTGTTGGTGGTAGGGCTGGGCGATAAATTGAATTAATTCACACTTTTAAAAACTATTATTATTATTACTATCGATTATGTGGAAAATGGCTAAATCGTAAAATCGTGTCCGCCGCTCCATGTCCGCCTGACGAGCGGCGCGCTGCCAATTTAGCAGCGTTTCAGACGCTCCGTAGGGACTGTTTTTGAAAATGACACCAGTGGAACCCAGCCAGCGACTTTCTAACAATCTCTGTGTGTGAGGGATTTTTAAATCTGTAAAGCACTGTGTGTTACAGGAAATGAATGAAAAGCTCTTTATAAATAGTTAGACTGACTGAACACATTTCTGACTTCAGTCAGCACAGCCTCATGCCATAGTCTGTACATTTAAATAACTACTATAGGGGCATTTAGTAAATCTACAACATTTCAAGAAAAGACAAAATCCCAGAGTAGTTCAGACTTGGAGGAAAAGAGAACCTATTATTTCCAGGGATGATTTCATATGTTAAGGCTGTTGTTCTGAGGCTCCCAGAAGCAAACACTTGAACTTTCACGCAGGTGGAAGGTATGATTTAGAGATTAGGTATTATAACCCTTCAGGTACCTGATCCACCAGCGTGCTTCACACTTCCCATGTGGAATATGCCTAAGAAAGCTTTATGTTACAAACAAATATTCAACTCTATCTTGCTGAAGTGCCTCGCTGTGTAATTGTCCATGAAACATGCAGGAAGGACACAGTTTTAGAAACGGCAGACTGCCTTGGGGAAAAAAAATGTATTCATTTGCACAATGGCAGCAGCCAAACCAGTTGCAAACATGCTGTGTGTTCAAGTTGGTGTATGGTAATTGGTTCACAAAATGTGACATATGAAGAGGCAATATTTCCATAACTGTTGCCATGCAACCATTGTACGTAAGGGCCATGAGCAATTCCCTGAAAACACATGAAATTATTCCTCTTATGTTTGAGAACCGAATGGCAACTTGTTAAAACTTTTATACTCAACTCAACATCCAGGTTTCACTGACCCAATATATAAACCAATAATCACAAATCATGACATTTCAACAAGACTCAAGGCACAGGTGGAACAGGATCTCTAGAGGTTTATGTGACCATCTGTCATTTCTAACAAAGGCATCTCAATCATAACAAACATACTGTCCTGTTCTAAGTGAAGGCATGACATGTTTACCACATCATCCAGTCTGTCCCATTCCCCAGATGGGATGGGATCAACAATTACTCTTAAACTTTAGCTGTTCCCGCGACCCCCATGCAGATACCTGAGAGTGCCTAGGGGCTCTTTCTTAATTACGAGATGAGGAGGCCTCAGGAAATGGACAGGAAATGGACTGGAATTTAATTTCCAGCCGACCAAAACACAAGTAGGTAAAGTCTCACATACATCACATCAGTATACATCCTGTGCTTTCAACATGCTACCTGCCCACATTATGTATTAAAGCAAGTTGTCATATTTTGTTCTACTATGCCTGTTAAAAAGTCATAATAAATGTAATACACTCCCAAAGAAAAGTTTAACACCAGTTGAAAAGTGGCAAAACATTTTTTGTATGGTTGGAGAGAAGGTTCCAAAGAGAACTTCAGTATTCAGCAACAAGAAGAAGAAGGAGTAAGAAAATAAGTAAAGCTTTTATTGAAAACAATGAATTGGTCTAATCTGTGTAACTTCTTGTTGTTGCATATTGGCGATATTGGATTCAACCATGGAAAATGTGAATTTTTGCCATCTTTCACCTGGTCTTAAACTTCTGATCTAGACTGTATTTACCTTTCTATTTTTTTTTTTTTTAATTTATAGATCTTGACATAGACAACATAGCCTGGGAAGACCCATGCTGCTGTGTGCGCTTCACAATGACGCGCTATTCGACATACCGAAGCTTGTAGTTTGTTTATGGATTTATTTATTTTTTAAGGTTTATTTACGGATCAAGCTTTAGACCGTGTTCTAAAAGTTTACAGCGGCCGGGTACATCATTCATCATCATTTTTCTTACGTATGCCTTTTGAAGTGCATGTTTAACCAACTCAAAACAGTAAAATTGTTGAGTAAAAAAAACAGCATTGTCTTTTTAACAATAAAGGAAACAAAGCTAGGTTTATTGCGCTACAAAACAAATGAGTGAGTAATCATTGAGCCGGTGAAATGGTTTTTCTCACCTGCTAATGGACACGTCGCTACAAGTGGAACTCGACGACAGGAGATCTCTGCGACTCGACTCCTCGTCGGAATCACTATTTTCAATCACAATGATTCCTTTGGGGTCTGTCAAGTGTCAATAGGAGACAGGAAATAAATAACCCTTTTTGATGACACAATATTTTCTAACAATCACAGGGACATGACAGCAGATAACCGGTACACCCAAACTGGGGCAGCACAATTCACAAAGGTTGCAATGATGCAGCCATTTAATAAGAAAAATGAATGGAAGAACTTTGTCATTATACAATTGTACAACGAAATAATGTAGATCAGATGTTCTGTTAGTCCTGACTCTAAGGGGCAACAGTACCAGCATCTTTCTGGTCTTAGTTTAGCAGTTCATATTTCAGTCTCTCAAAGTTAATGCACTTTGGCATTTTTAAAGGGGGCGCTGTATATTTATGTTTAGTCGGTATTTCAGATGGAGCTTGTTTGAAAGACAAAAATCAGTAAATTCCCAAATGAAAAAAACGGTAAGTCTCCATCTCTAATGGTTCAGAAATGATACACAAACAAATATTATGTAAAATAGGTGAACAAACTGGTGACCGTAATTCACCGCAAAATGTATCTGCTCCCTTGAGGCCTAGGAAGTTGTGAGAGGGTTCGTTTTAAAGCCCAAACTGAGCCCTTTCCCAGGAAACGGGAAGTCTCTATCATAAAAAATCATTAAAAATCCCCGAATATCGGTTGGGCCCTACGGTGTACAGTATGAAACTACTTCCTGGTTGGTAGCGGTGTTGCGTTCCTTGTTGCTTTACGACATTAAAAGCAGTGACAGAGCAAGCTCAGTACCAAAGCACAAACTTTTTTCAGACGGTGCTGCTTATAGGGATTTTATACATTTTTACCACAACTCAAGGTGAACCTGACACAGCATGTGTGACAGCAGTATAATCTGTTTGAAAAGCTATGTTTGTGTACCTGCAGCGGCCGAGTGTACATCCTCCTCTCCAGCACTGATCCCCGCTGGCCTCGAGGTTTGAAGGCGTCCTCGGACCTGGGCAATCAGACGAGTGAAATCACCGCTGTGCTGCTTCCCTGTGACACAGAGCACGCGCCAGCAAACTGTCAATATGCCTGGATGTAAAGGCAAGAGATATAACACACCATCCATGGACATCAAGCAAACTGAATGGCCTAAATATGTAAAGTGGAAATACAGAACCCCATAAAATGCATGCAAGAAATGTATATAGCAAAATCCATGCCCTAAAACACATCTGTTCAATGCAGACTTTGCCAACATGATACAAGTAAAAACATTAAAAAGTCAATTACTGCACAGACTGCACCATGGTATATTTTAGAGTAATATGCTAGACTGATAGAGGCTAGTATATGCAGATGAAAATACTAATGAGAGCTTAGAACCCATTGCACAAAGACTCCTGCCTTTGCTGCCTTTCACACTCCTATGCTCTCTGCTGTGACACGGAGTGAGTCATCCACATCGCCGCCAAATAAATCAAGAGGTTATCAGCCTGGAGAACCGCTATTTATAGAGCTCACCTTCTCTGCGTCACATCTGTTTGACAACGTAAAGTTAGCGCCACAGAGGTATTTTCAACAAGCTCTTTATCTTGTTCCACCATCCAAAACACAGGTCAAATAATGTTCTTAAATGCCAGAGGGAGAGAGGCTGCCTACTGCTGTTAAATCTTATTGAGAAACATAGGCTTTTATAGCCAAATGCAATTACTAAAACTACTGACTCTGAATAGTCTGCCCATGTATGAAGTTGGAGTAAGTACACTTACAATTTTAGAAAAGCCAAGTGATTGTAAATTACACATGCTGTACATTTATTTAAATTATATATTTAACTACTACAATTGTTATGCAATTACTTCTACACTACTACTGCCCCTTTTTTGCCAATTGGCCAAGGACTACAGTTATAATGTCCATTTGTTAATTGTGTTTGAAGTTTATTTGTCAAAGTAATTAAACGTATTACTGAGGTGACTCTTCAGCAGCTAAAAGAGAAAGAAAACCCTTCTCTTGGCAGCTCTATGCATGACTGCTGCCGGGACAATGGTCAGTGGGCTGTGACTGGGGCCGTAACCCTTTCAAACCGGAACACTGGCTCCGTCCTTTGACTCTGCTTGTGTTTATGGTACCTCTGAAATGTTATGCAAAACAGATATGCAGGAGAGTGCTCCTTCCTTGTTATTTGTCATTAAAAGGTAATTATGCCAAGAATTGGGTCAAGAGAGCACAGTAACAAGGCAAAGTGCCGAACATGATACAAGCTTATTAAATAATGTGTGCTGTGAATCTATTCCTCTTAAGAGGCATTAGAGCATCTAAAGAGGAATAGATTCACAGCTGTGAAGCTATTGTTTACCAAAGAGATGAGTCACATTGTTAAAAAGAAGGAAATATGAATGGAATCTACATATTTATGCAAGACAGGAAGTGTTATGGTTTTGTTTGGGACCGACTAACTTTTCAGCATTTGTCCACGGGTTAAAATTCAGATTCAGATAGTGGTTGAATGGAAGACTTTCATTAATAGTAAGCCTGTTGATTATTATCCATAAGGCACTGGTTTGCATTGAGTAAAAAAAGCAAGAGGTCCTTGCAAAATAGATGCAACAGCAAGAGGTTGGTACAAAGTTGATGCCTGCAAAAAAAAAAAAAAAAAAAAAAACAAAGATACAAAAATACAAAAGCATCCCCTGGCCTTTGCTTGGCAGTTTCAACCAGGAAGGTGTGAAATCCTGAAACCTGAATCTAGCCAAGACTGCCCCGCATATTATCAGAATGCAAACCTATCATGGCAACAAACGCAGATGCAGATAATACATTGGACTGGGACTGACACAGGGATTGATGTAAACTAAAAAGGTGCATTATGCAACTTTTTATGCAAATAAAATTTAAAAAAGTTGATATTAGTGCAGTGCTTCTGTTATTTGATCTTAAGGGACCCAGTGGCAGCTTGGGTATTTAGCATAGCACCTCTACTTACCATCCTGGTGGCTCCTAAAATGCTCCACCAGAATATATTTTCTTCTAGGGTTTCTGGTTGTCTTTTAACTGATTGAACAGTCACCATGGTTACGCGTACATTCCATCCAGAAAAACTACCCAAACCTCTATATTTGCCGAGTAAAAAAAACGAACTCACTCAAAACAGTAACTCTATTCCAGATCATGGGTGCTCATTTTTCCTGAATCGGCCCCAATATCCGACACCAGTATCAGCACATCCCTACTCACAGATGCTATTGAAGTCACTGTGCGTTATGACAGAACAGAGAACAGAAAACCGCTTATTGTTAATGGTCCTGGAACATTCTGTCCTGCCCTTTTTAGCATGAGTCATGGCAGCGCTTGTCGAAGTGCAAAGACTAGAATGAATCATCTTTTGTGCGCAGCATCTTAGATACATCACCTGAAACTTCCTGGGCCAATACAAATGTCACTTTACATGGATGGACTCTTAATGGAGCATTAACCTTCAGCGCTAACAAACTTGGTATTCAGGCTAGATTCACTAGTTCAGTCATTTCTCACAGAGGAGAGCCTGGGGAGGTTTGAGGATGCATTGCTAGTTTTTGACCCCTCAGGAGTTTGTTTTCAGTCCTGGCAGGCTTTATTCAAAGTGCATCCTAAGTGGTTCCCCCTGCAGGAGTACAGATATGGCATAGAATATCTTTGGAATATTATTACAATTTCTGTATTCAACACAGTTCCTAATCCCACCACATACAACATCAGACAAATAAAAAGTCTTTGTTTTAGAAGCATGATGTTCAGCTTGGGTCATGAGAAGGTTAAAAATTTAAATATTTTGATTTAAGCCCCAATTAACAGTATGCAATAAAAATGAAATAAATAAATAAAATAAAATAAAAACAGGTGAAACGCTTCCAAAACAGAGCTGTGACAACATACATTACTTTTCTGTATCTGTGCAGTGTCTGTGACAAACGACCCTTAGACCGGGAATAAACTAGAGATCACTGTCACAATGAAAAAAAAAAATTTGATGAGATGATTATAGAGGGTTATTACTAGAATAAGCCAGATGTTAA